>NW_026521812.1:20060000-21310000 GCF_021234435.1 Artibeus jamaicensis
CTAGAGCGATAGAGCACGCCTATCAGTACGGAGGAACAGCCAACAGCCGCCAAGAGTTTGAACACTTAAGAGGAGATTTTGGTGAAAAGTAAAGTATCACTCTATTTTCCCAGAAACTTAATACCACGACTGGGCTTCATCTTAACTTGCCATGTATCATCTTTTTCCTATATTTCCTCTCTGGGCCACCTTAATCATATTCTTTTACCATCAAAATAAATAATAAATAGTACACAATTTATGCTTTCTGATAAATTATATTCTCTGTGACTTTCCTCCCAAAAGGTATATAAAGCAGCATTTCTCCTAGTTTTCTTGTGTCTTACCAAGAAGAAAAGACAATCAAAGAAAGGAAGAAAGGGCAAATTTCAAGGCCTCATCTAACCCTGACATTACCTGCTGTCCCCCATATAAACTGCTTTCAGGTTATAAACAGGAATGCTTCTGAACTGCTGGAAGGTTAATAAGGAAAGACTCTGAAAATACAAATATGCTTCCATCTCTGTTGGCCCTCAGGCTGTCTCTGAAGCCTCTCGTCCCTTCCTGGTATTTCACAAATCTCTAGGTTATTTAGTATTATTGAAATTTCTTTTAAAGCATTAGCACCCAAATATTCTTATATAGGTCTTCTATAGCTCTTTCAAATACTTATGCAGGCAGTGCATTCAATAAAAAACTCCTACCTAATGCCTTCTAATTTGCTATTTACCTACAGGCAAAAATCAGTATTTTGTATTCTTCAAGGAGAATTTAGAAGTTAACCTAATAAATGTATCTTATCTATGGCCTGGAAAGTTTTCATTTCTACACACTTCGGTGGCTGTGTTTAACATGTGATACCCATCAGTTAGTTTTTACTGGGGAAAAATGAACTGTATTTTAGATAGGACACAAGTCATGTTGTTTCTAGGCAAATTTCTATATACACATTAATTACTCACTAGTATTTTGTCCACATGAATAAGCTTCCTTAACATACAGGTTTTTGCTAAACTAATTGCAACCACATTTTTAAAGCAAGACACAATATGATCCCTAACTGAAACACTTCCTTAAACGTGGACTGTATCTCTGTTGTATAAGGAAAAGGAGAAGGATTTACCTTTTTGAACAGCCGTGCTTACCCAATAGTCATCAATAATGCTAAGGGACCATTAGAAGAAATGCTGCTTGAGAGTGAATAACATGGCTACTTACTGCTCTGGGCAGTCAAAGCTCACCCTCAGTCTCGGTTTACAAGTGGTAACCCTTTTCTTTTCATTTACCAGGTCTCAGTTCTCCATTCGTCTGAAAACACGTTCCTCCCATGGGATGATTTTCTATGTCTCCGATCAAGAGGAAAATGACTTCATGACGCTATTCTTAGCCCATGGCCGCCTGGTTTTCATGTTTAATGTTGGCCACAAGAAACTGAAGATTAGAAGCCAGGAGAAATATAATGATGGATTGTGGCATGATGTAAGTGGAAGGCAGAGACTAGTAGTACCTGCAAATACCCACCACTGGCAAATGAACTGACGCTAATGTCCTCCTGTGGATTTCTCTAGAAACAGCTATTTAAAAGTTGTTTCTACATGCACATAATTCAGTTTTTAAAACTTTTATTAATTTCTTATAAAAACCCTGAAGCACACTATTTAAAAGAAATACAGATTGAATATAATTTTCTGACCAATCAACTTTTTTATTTTAATGCAATTATTTTGACCAAAGAAGCAATGGCCAACACAAACTGAAGTTTGGTTTCCAAGAATTTTTTCCCTTGATTTTTTCCTACTGCCTATAATGTTCTAAATATTCAACAACAATTGGTGAAAGTCTTTTATGGACTAAGCTTTGGAAGATACAAAGTGAGAAGTATATCTGTTAAGAAAACAGGATATAACAGGGGGAACTGCCTAAGTATTGAAGCAAATCAGTGTGTACAGATTGGAAAAACTAAATAAGATAAGCTGACTTAAAATAAATTGCAATAAATTTAGGAGATAGCATGTGGGCTGGCCAACTGGAAAGAGCTCTGTTAAATATAAGCTGAATTCAGAAATTAAGCCTGTAACTTTCAGTCAAGCTTTAAAGGAAGAGACAAACTCTGACCTTCAGAGAAGGACTACTTTTTCTAAAGCACTGCTACAGATTTTCCACTGTATTGCAATGTGTAAAGTTGGGAGCAAAGGCAGCATGGCCTTCCCCCTAATCCTGGAATGTACTTGAGATGTGCTATTTTCCTTCTCTCCATCTAGGTGATATTTATTCGAGAAAGGAGCAGTGGCCGATTGGTAATTGATGGCCTTCGAGTTCTAGAAGAAAGTCTTCCTCCTACTAGAGCTTCCTGGAGAATCAAAGGACCCATTTATTTGGGAGGTGTGGCTCCTGGAAGAGCTCTGAAAAACGTCCAGGTGAGCCAGGCTGTGACTCGGTGGAGTTTGCCTTTAAAGCTGGAAGATCACTTAATCCGGCCCTCGTTGTGTGATTAGGAACCCGGCCAGAATGAAACTGTAGTTCAGCTGGAGATGGGTGTCCAAGTGAGTGTTGTTCTATGGGATGTCTGTCCACTCTGTGACATCGCAAAGTTAGGAGTGAGCTTTCAATTCTAGGGTAAAGGTGAAATGGAAAAAGTTTCAGAGGTATAAATTTCATGAAAATGTATGTCTCAAGAAGATGCTTATTAATTCAGCTAGTACCCATACTTTAGAGTAAAAAACAAAAAAAGGAAGTCATTTCATTATACATCATTGAGTGAAAAAAATCTTTCAGGCAATTATGTAAACTATGATCTCATTTTTGTTTCTTACACACACAGTTTGTAAATGTGCAAGGAAATATGGTTACTGCTGGGCAGAAGTGAGGGTATAGTAAGAAACATGTTATTTTTATAACTTAAAAGTTTAAAATATAATTTTAACTAGTATTAAGGGGAATGCATAAAAGACTACATTTTTCTTATGTAAATATAGCTTTAACACAGAGTTAATACATTTCTAAGACTCGTTAATATATGCAGATAAAGCAAAAAAGGGGCGGTGGGATTTATGTTTAATTAGATTTTAGGTGAGTAGTCCTAATTTTATGACAACCACTTTCAAAGATTTCAAAAGCAGTGTGAACTCAGTTATCCAAATGGGCCCAGTTTCATGTCCTGTGTTATAAATGTTCAAGCACACAAACAGCTATGAAACCAGAAATGCAATCTTTCTGTTTATCTAACTGTAGTATTGACTTAACAGTTAAGAAGTTCACTACCCCTCATCAGTGTTAGGTGATCTTGGGTATAGCTATTGTTCTTGAAGGAAAATGAACTAGGATACTTCTAATATTCAGTTTGAAAACACAGCTGCAATTTATTTGGTCATGGCATATGTAAAAATTTTTGTAGCTTAACTACTTCAGGCTGACATTAATCAAAAACGAAATTCCAGTTTCAAAGAATTAGTTAAAAAGCAACTACCTAGAAAACTATCGATCATTCAGATAGCTGAAATAAATAAGGAATTGCTTGGTTTCTTCCAAGATTCGAATCCCTTCTTTTTTATTCCCTTTGGTGTGTCTGTATTGAGAAAATAGATTGTAAGGAATGTCTTCTTCTCTCAGATAAACTCAGTCTACAGCTTCAGTGGCTGTCTCAGCAACCTGCAGCTCAATGGGGCCTCCATCACCTCAGCTTCTCAGACATTCAGCGTGACTCCTTGTTTCGAGGGTCCAATGGAAACAGGAACATACTTTTCAACAGAAGGAGGATACGCAGTTCTAGGTAACAATGACTTATGTTGAAAACATGAATCATGAACCACTTCTTTCCCAGAAGTGGCTTACAGGGAATTGGGGCCGAGTTAAAACATCAGAATGCCAAACTCTCTCAGCTCTAGCGAACAGCCTCTTTCCCCAAGGACCAATCTCTCCCTTCCTGCCTCTCCAAACGAGATACCCATGCCCATGCCTCTTTGCTTTTCCCACCAGAGCATCTCCACAGCTGCCAAACCTCTGGATGTAGACCATTTGGGCTCCTTTAGAATTTGCTGTGCTGCTTTGTGGTCTGCTTCATATCAGCTCCCGACACCCTGTTCTCCAGGTCTTCTCTGTTCCCGCAGGGCGTGCATGACCCATTGTCCCTACTAAAGGAAGTTCCACCTCCTCCCTTGCCCTGCAACGCCAGAAGATGGCACTAACCTACACAAATTTTATTTTTGAATTTTTATTCTCCCTGACTATTACTCTCATTCATTCAACAGTTTTTATTGTGTGCTTTCAGTATGACAGTCCCTCTGCCAGGTGATGGAACATAGTAGTTCCAAAAAATAAATAAAATCTTAACGGACTACTCACCATCACCATCCAATACATTGCAACATTCTTTAGCGCAACCATTAGGTGTGAGCATCAGGGTAGGTGTTGGGAAAGAGGATAGGAGATAGGTATAAAATGTTCCACAGGTTCCCTGCTCTCAAGCCACCTAGACACTTTGTGCATCCCCTTGAAGAAAGACATTCCAGTGCAGCCAAGTGAACCTTCTTAAACCACTGCCATGCTCAAGAGAGTAACCAGAGGAAATGTTTTCACTCTCATCCAGCTCATGATTTAACTTCCCTTTCCTTTTCCCTACTAAAACACCACACTCGCATTCCTCTGTCCTTCATTAAATTTCAGTGAGAAGACATGGAGATATGGATACCTTAAATTGATAGCAACCTGCACAATTTATGTTCTCCGTAAACATTAACTATTAATAGCAGGAAAAATTAGAAAGTTATTTATAAGAAGACACATCAAGTGGACATTATTAAGATGTCCAGTTTGCAATGAGTCTCTTGGAGGAAACAGCTATTCTTCAGAATTCATTTCCTTACATCATTGCAATAGATGTTCCTGACTGCCTTTGCTGATCACGCATTCTTATAAGATGCTCTGTAGCCCTGAATCAGTTATCTTTTATTTGTTTAACAATGGCTTTATAATACAGATCTGATCAAGTCGGCTTTGTTGTTTAATGAATTCCAAATAAAATCTAACTTCCACGCTTACACACAGAGCCCCTCCACCTTGCTACCTCTTCCCCTTACAGCGAACAGTCCAGCCACACTGGCCCCCACAGTGCCCTCCAAACATTCCAGCCTCTGTGCCCACTTTCTCACTTTGGAAGCATTCAATGGTCCTGCTAGTTGGAACCAATTCCTCTGCCCCAGAGCTCCCACAGCCACAGCATATCTTCAGCGTGCTGCCCCCACCCTACACCCCACAGGAGTGATGTGCTAGTATCTCAGTCCTCCACAGAGCTTTCCACAGTGTGTTCAACATGGAAACTGCCACTTCCTACTTATCTACTGAAAAACGCATCAAACTTTCAAAACAGATTCAAAAACATATTATTACAAAATCACACCATAGTTACAAACATTAGGTTGCTGTTCTTGAGACCTACTGCTATTTCTTTCCACAGACGAGTCTTTCAACATCGGATTGAAGTTTGAGATTTCGTTTGAAGTCCGTCCCAGAAGCAGTTCTGGAACCCTTGTCCACGGTCACAGTGTCAATGGGGAGTACCTAAATGTTCACATGAAAAACGGGCAGGTAGTGTGTTAGCAGTCGTTTTCACAGTCCGTCTCCTATGGCCTTGGATTCTAGAGCGAAAGCAGATTTATTTTACAGAATGATTTCATTAATTTTTCCTAACTGGAAGAAAAAAAACACAGGGAAGCTATAGCATGAAATTCAATCAAATGTATGCATTGGAAATTGATTTGTTTAGAACAAAGAGCCATGAAAATGTAGCACAGATTTTTTTTTAAAAGATGAAGAACAATAACCATATAATTAAAGGGTTTTAACAAAAGTTAGACCTTTTTAAAACAAATGGAAACAGCAAACATCCCCAACCATCAAAACCAACAAACACCACAACACGTATCTATTATATGCACCAGGTAATAAGTATATTATCTTTTTTTTAAGATTTTATTTATTTATCTTAAGAGGGGAAGGGAAGGAGAGAGGGAGAGAAATATCAATGTATGGTTGCCTCTCATGCATCCCCTGCTGGGAACTGGCCTGCAACACAGGCATGTGCCCCAACTGGGAATCGAACTGGCAACCCTTTGGTTCACAGCCGGTGCTCAATCCACTGAGCTACACCAGCCAGGGCTGTATATTATCTTTAAAGCTAGAAACAAAAATTGTTATAATTAAACACCATTTTCATTCTAAAACATTACCAAAGAGCATTCATGAGATTATTCAAATATAAAAAAAAGCAACGTATTATATTTTATTGGTGTCCTTAACTTGATACATGTAACTGATTTTTATTTGAGTTCTGATCCATCCTTTTAAACTATATAATAATAATATGAATCCTTACATGGTGCTTACTGTGTATGAGGTGCTATTCTAAATGCTCCATATGCAGCAATTCACTTAATCCCCCCAATGGCTCTGTGAGGCAGATGTCATCACCGTCATCCTTGTTTTACAAATGGGAAAACTGGCACAAAGTGGCAGAGCAGGGACACGATGCAGCCAGTCTGGCTCCAAAGTTCATGCCCTGCACCATGACCATAACTGCTTTGTGTAACGTCTTTAAAAGTTAAAGGAATTGATTTTGTTATCTTATTATATCTCTTCCCCTTCTCTCCTATCATCATTTTGTTCTCTCTTCGGAGCGTTCAGTTTAAACTATTGCTACAGCCTACTGCAGAGTGACCCCTTGTGTTCAAATTGCTTAGTGTGTGAGGCTGTTTGTTCAAGTATTGCTTCCCTGTGAATTGTTTAAGAAATGTAGTTTTATCCTGATGAAGAGAAATGAAATTAAGATGAACAATGCACCCTGTCTGTCGCAGGTCACAGTGAAAGTCAACAATGGCATTCGAGACTTTTCCACCTCGGTAACGCCCAAGCAGAGTCTCTGTGACGGCAGGTGGCACCGCATTACAGGTGAGAAGAGCTGCAGGTCCTGGGTTTTCTTTGTAACGTGAGTCTACTCACCCACCTGTGGAATGGTGTTTGGCGAGAGTAAGACTATAACTTACATGATGGAACAGATGATAAATGAGAGTCTAGAGTCAGCCAAGAAGAGAACCAAATGTTACTGTACTAAAATGTGTATATTGAATCCACATGTATTTGAAAAAATATGAATGCTGCCAAAATAGTCTTGGGGAGTTATTTAAATAATACATAACTTATGGGACAAAAACATGGCAGTGTTTTAAATATTCCTAAATATTTATATGAAAAGAGTATCTTATATAGCCTCCCTTTCAAAGGAAAATGTCACAGAGATCGCTTGCTTAGACGTTGATGTTTTCAACGATATAGAAGAAAATGGGGATTTATTCTGAATAAAAGCTATTGCTGTGATAAATCAGTCCCTTTCACGTGAAAATGGATCCCTGCAGCGCCACCTGTGACCAGTCTCTGCCCTGCGTTCTAGTTATTCGAGACTCCAATGTGGTTCAGCTGGATGTGGACTCCGAAGTGAACCATGTCGTTGGGCCCCTGAATCCAAAACCAGTCGATCACAGGGAGCCTGTGTTCGTCGGAGGTGTTCCAGGTAAGAGCTGTTTAATAAGGACAAGTTCCAGATCCAAAAACAATAACTTCTCATCATCGTTGTTACAATATTAAGAACTGAGCTATGTGTTATCATAGTTTACCTGACAACTCTAAGGATTTTATATGCAATAAAATTTTCCCTTTCATGGGAAAAAGCACACTGGCAACTGTGACTCCTCCCAACAAAATAACGCCTATGAACTAGACCCCAGCATTCTGATCAGCAGATATTACTCTCCCTCTGCCAGTCTTGCCTATTTTTTTCTTTCCCCTTTACATAGCCCAACTCAAATACATACAGTGAAACACACACTATTTTATCTCTAACACAAAGAACACTCCTCTTCTAACACTGCTCTTGAGTCTGAGAATCTTGGAGGACTAAAAGTTTGCCAATGATTGCTCCCCTTGCTTAGTAAGAAAGAGGAGAATACACAGCTCTCCCTGTCCAGATTAGGCCGAATTTCACAAACAGTTGTTCCCAGGTAGCAACATCTCCTAAGAGAGGTTCCCAGCTGCAGTTCTGGAATCATCATTAGCACCATCGCTGCTGTCATCTGCCAAGATGTATATATAGTCCAGGATGGTGAGAGGAAGACACTTACGGACACCCCACAATTGTTTTAAACTTTAGATGCAAGGACCACGGCCTTTTACTGAATGTGTCTGTTTTCACACATTTCACTAATTTGGAAAAACCGAATGCTATATATAGCTGAAGAGAAAGAAATAAGAAGATAATCAAGCTTTTACATCTGGAATTTGGTGTGGAGCTTAAGGAAAAACATGATTTTCCTTGCCTCCTCTAACTGGGTTACTTTAGACTAACCCATGTAAAGGCAAATTAGGCTTTAAGTAGGAGAACGAGAAACCACACATAAAATTATACATCTGACTTTGGGTATTCCCAATATAGTCATAACTAAATTTTCTTCTGCTTTGCAAAATGTAAATTTTTCAAACACCAGTATTGACAATGATAGTAACTCACTGATGAAATATTTGGGACACCCTTTATTTTCACATTCCCTTCCCATCTCCATTCCTGGACCCTCTCCACCTGCTTCTGGTTTCCATTCTGAAGGGGAATCTTGGCCAAGGCCACCACTGCATTCACATGGGTACCATGTAGAAAATGTGTCATATCATTTCTTACATTGCCTCACATTTCTTTCATTCTAGAACTCACAGTATAGTTCAAATTTCCTAAGGGCCTGCAGGATCTAGTTGAGCACAGTATGCAAGGTCCTTAATCATCTGACCCCTCCTTGCCCTGCCTTTGGGTCTTCCCACACCTTCCGGGACTTGCCCCTGAGTGTTCAATGATGCCCTCTGCTCCAGGTCTTTGCACAAGTGCACAGGGCCTCAGTTTCTAGAAAATGTTCTTCTGTTTTTCCTCCTCTAGTGCCCTTCAAAAAACAAGTTCTCCCACTCCTCCCCCAACACAATTCCATGTTGACCTTTAGGACTCAGCTCAGACTTCTGCTTGCACACATGTGCCCTTTCTCTCCCTAGAATGTGCTATGCATACCACTGTTGCAGCATTTATAACACAATGTTGTTGAAACTAAATAAATAGTATGCCCCTTGCTGCCAGGGAACTGACATCATTCAACACACAACAACGGTCTACTAAGCACTGTGCTAGGTTCCAGAAGATGGACAAAACAAGCATAGCATTTCTTCATGGAAGTTATAATATTTGTTCTTTACTTTGCACTATATCATTGCAAACAAATATTTGTCTGATTTGTGTTAGTTTTTAAAGTCTGATCCCAGCATTACATACTGCCATCATTGCTCACTACAACACTGGCTAAGCTCCACAAACTGGGTAGGCAAAGATGCACCTGAAGCCAAATTCAGCCTGCCTGAGACACATAATGAATAGCAAATGTTAGCTAATGAGCCAGCACTAGGAACTAGCAGGCCAGGGGGGCCTAACCACCAGCCCACAGCTTTTATTTCTTTCCAGGAATCATGCCAGCAAACTTAGAACAAAAGCAATTTTAATTTAAGCTGAATGTCATTAATTGCATCATTTTAAGCTTTTTAAGATTAATTCCACCAAAATTACATCAGAAACTGGGGCATGAAACACCATAACTAAAGGAAATTAGGCATAAATAAAATCCCTACATCAACTGAATTCTCCTGGAATCCCAACCATTTCTCTTTTATTACATGGAATCTTGGTGATATTATTTCTATTAATAAAGTTACTGTATTAAAATTCAATGATATATACCAAAATGAGTCCACTTTTTTGAATGATAATTTAAAAATCAAAATTAAAAGTAAAACAAATTTAAGTTAATATTGTCAACAGAGAGAGAGAGAAAGAGTTCTGACCATTCATTCCTCCGCTGAAAACCCTGCCTTTCTCTGTATACGCCCAAGCTTTCAATCTAAGGAATGTTCCCACTTAAAATCATGTATTGATTTTATTAATCATTTACATTAGGCTTCTGGAGCACTTTATTGTCTTTACCAACAATAAATTGTGTGATGAAATATGCACACCAAAATTTCTGTATGAATTATTTCCTCTAAATGAGGTCCCCGTGAACTAAAAGGTGTAAATTTGGGCAGAATCAAAATCCATGTTCTAAAACTAGTCTCCAAAATGGGTAGAAGAAAATAGATATTTCTACCTTTACAGTCTTTCTTGTTCACTCATTTTTATTCTGGTGATATATGTTGAACAGGTTTAAAGAATATATATAATCATACTAATCTAGAGAAAGAGAGAATTGATCTTTCAGGCGCCTTCCAAATCTAAAACTTTATAATTATCATTGTAAATATGAAATGCTATTTCCATGATTCATTTTCAATACAAAGCTTCTGCATATTCTTAACCTATCTTGCTTAGAAAACTTATTACAGCTGCTTGACGTTTAATTTGCTGTGCTCTATTATGTTCCTTCCTGAGTTACTGATTTCTAGGTGTTTTGCCTTTTATCTGCTACTGCTCACAAAGCTATTTGTACATAATAATAAGCTTTGACTAAATGGATTTTAATTTAATGATTTTCTAAGCTGTCTAAATTGCTTTAAATTATATTGCTTCTATCATCCCAGCACATTTAATTGTGTCTGTCCAATAAATAAGCATAAGGCTTCTTCTAGATCTCTAATTAAGATAAGGGAGGAAAGTTCTCCTGGCATACCACAGGGCACCTCTGCCCACACAAGGACTGGGCTAGTTATTACCCTATTTATAGTTCTTAAACCCTGAGCTCAGAAACATTAACATTTGGTTTATTTAAATTCATTACTTTTTCATTATATTTTATGAGCTTGGCAAAAATGTGGAGGCTTAAGGGTGAGCAATAATGATATGAATTAAATAGAAACATTAACCAAGTCCAAAAATAGTATAGAAGCTAAAATCCACTCCCCACCCTTCTCAGCAAAAGACAAAATAAATGAGGCTCATGTGAACTCCAAAAAATATAGGTAGATCCTGAAAATTTACCGCTGACGCTTTACGTGTAAGTGGCAAATTGCAGCCTTGGAAGACAGCTAAAACATACTTAGAAATTTGATGGTGACAGGCATGGCAAACAAAACTTTATAATCACCACATGTTCAAAAGCATGTTATTTTCCTGAGAAAATTAGTGAATAATTACATTCCATTTTTTGATGCATGTATCATCTTGATGTGATCAATTACTATGTATATTTTTACCATGAAGTATTATCTGGACTTGGAAGCCTTCAAGTGCAAATCTTTGATTTCTTTCTTTCTTCAGAGTCTCTACTGACCCCACACTTGGCCCCCAGCAGACCCTTCACAGGCTGTATCCGTCACTTTGTGATTGATGGGCGCCCAGTGAGCTTCAATAAAGCAGCGCTGGTCAGCGGCGCTGTGAGCATCAACTCCTGTCCAGCAGCCTGACACAGCAGAGCGGAGACGCCCAAATACAAAGTTCTTTACAGCACTGAAGGGAACACAAAGCCAGCGGGAGGAACAGCACCTCTTCCTCTGGTGGCATCTTTCAGCTGGTGGGGCAGGACTTAAATGAATGAATGAATCATCAGGGACTGGATGTTTATTATTTCTCATTCGGATTCTTACCTTGGATCCAAACTGTCTGCAATGTATGAAAATTGAATGAGTGTTAAACTCACCTGTATTACTTCCTGCTGGTGAAATTACTGCTCCTGTTTCTAATAAAATAGGAGGAATTCTGAATAAACACTGGCACACATTTTTTAAAGTATGGCTAGAGTCTCATATGCATCTTTTCTTTCAAAGGTAACTTCCAATCTAGACCAAAATGTTTTTGGTATACTGTTCTTTATTCTAGAAAATTTTTTCTAATTTACATAAAATCTAAAATTAGAAGAAAGATTTGCTTTTAGCACTTTTATTTAGTCTATCAGTGTAGAAAGAATATTTTAGGTTTATAGCAGTTATCAAGCTTTAGTAAAGTAAATTTCTAACAAATCGTTAGCAAATTTAAAGTATAATTTGATTTTTTTCTAAATCATGAATAAGGAATTAAACTACTTTTTTTCTTATTTCTTTAAAATAAAAATAAAACAGTAAATATGAGGAGGATCCTATAGATAGCCTCACAAACATTAAGCAGAAAGAATAGGACAAAATAATAAATTTGATTTAAAAGTATAAAAGCCCTTCTACTAAAAATTTCCCTACATATCTGTAATATAACTAATCTTATTTCTAAAATTTTATGATCTTTTTTAGATATATATATCAATAAAGACTAGAAAAAGAAAAATAGACTTGAATAACTGGCGGAATATTAAAATACAGAAACTGAAATAAAATAATTATAAATGAAAAAATAATTAAACTTGAAAACAAAATGAGGGAAAATAGGCCCTCATATCAACAAGATTGATGATATGGAAAAAATAACTTTGGAGCAAGGGGAGGGGATGAAATATTTTGAGGAATTAGTAAGGGAATAAAATAATGTCTTACCTTGGAAATGTTATATATGTACATTTAAATTCCCTTGCTACCCTTCTGTCTCAGGTACATTAATAATAATGTTGAAGACATAAATTAAAATAGCTAATATTAATTCATAGAGGACTTACTGAAGTTAATTTCATGTGATGATCATACTAATTCTATAAGGTAGGACTTGCAGATGAGAAATCTAAGACTTCAAACAGTAAAGTAAATTGTCAGTTGTCATTCAACCAGACTGAAGAGCCAGGGCTTGAATGAGGGGCAGCATGACTACCCTCCTCACTTTCTGCCTCCAGAGGACTGTCTGCCTTCAGGCCAACTCTCAGCTAGTCTCTAAAGCTAGGATCACAAACCCAAATGTCCATGCAGACATTGAAGTGCCCTAAAGCAGCAGCTGGTGGGGTGTGACTGAGCAAATCAATAGGGCACTGGCCATAACTGTCTAGAAATACAACAGGTGCTCGATGCAGCTGACTGTCACCATGACAGAACACAAGTCTTAAAGGGTCAGAACATCCAAAAGAAGATGGGAATATGAAATGGCAGTGTTTGGGGGTGGGGGAGACAGGAGGTGTAGTCTAGGACCTTAACTGGTACAGACTGGAACCCTTGCCTCAAATACACCAAACCCTTACAATACTGACTCTTTAATACCTAAAGAGTAAGTAGTGGCTCTGAAACTGTCTACCACTTTCTTTTCCAAAAGAGTTCCCGAGGTGTTCTGGAAGGCCACTCCACCCTCTCATTCTCAGCAGGAGCACAGAGCAAATTAAACTGGCCAAGTGGCAGACCCCGTCTGGACCTCCCGCAGCCCCGCAGCCCCAGCAGGCACGCACGCACACACACTCACATATACAGGGACTAAAACCACAGAAATTCTTCTACATTCTCCAAAATGTAGAAAGGAATTTGCAGAGTTAGTACTTCATATTCTTACGCTTGGCAGAGGAGACTCTACTGGCCCATATACCTCTTACGACCACACAATGATTTTCTGAAACTTTGAACTTACCATTTATAAGAGCTTGATTTAGGTCTTAGATGGGACCCTCATCTTCTCCAGTTTCTGTCTAGAGAGAGAATAACTAGATCTTTTTTCTTTGAGTCAAACATAGGATATGGGAACTTCATATAGAGAAATACGTGTTGGGTGCTCCTACTCTTTTGACCAGTTGTTTTCATGGTCCCTGCCAGTCCAGAGCCCCTTCAAAATGGAAGAGGCCTCCCACAGCCCCAGTGCAGAGGAGTGGCTACAGGAGTGGGCAAAGGAGTCCACTGCCTCCTCTCAGGGCCACAGCTGATTAGATGAGGGAACCATCCAACAGATTCCCAGTGAAGTAACACCCCATTATTTGGTGGTATGAGAAGAGGAATTCCAACAATCGAATGTTTTCTCTTGAAATTTTGAATTGAGAAGCATCGAAAGAATCAAACAGTAAAAGATAAAGCCAAAATGAAACTATCTGAAAGGATGATTTTAAGTGCTTACCACACACATGTATAGACACATTTTTAAAAAAGCATTTTCCATTCTGTAGACCTAGGAGAATATATCAACCTGCCTTTGTCTACAAGCTACCGCAGTTCTCAGCCCAGAGTTTGATGGGGTGGGAGGAGGACATATTTCAGCAGATACGGGAACATATTTGTCTTCTGAACTCCCACACTCTTGTGTGCAACACGGAAGTACAGGGTGTCAAGTAGTCTTTCCTGTTTCCTAAACTGGTGAGTATGGCCTATAGCTGGGACCATAAAACAATAAATATGCCACATTTAAGTTCAGACTGAAGTGTGGAGCCAATCCCTTCTCTGTTAGAACCGACTCAGGGAAGCCGTGTCAGCACAACCAGCAGTGTGACACTACATGCCCCCAACACATCTCACACACACACACACACACACACACGCAGAGTCTAGAGACTAGAAAGGCAACACAGGAGGAGGAATTGTGCAGAGTGTAAGCTCCACAAATTTTTTTGTTATGCATGATTGTGTTATAAAAGCCTAGAATAGTGTCTGACATGTGGATATATACTCCATAAATATTTGAGTAAATTTCAGAAAAGCAGAGTTTTCACAGAAGTTATCCCTTTACCACACCTTCCTAAGCAATCACTTAGAAAGTGCTTGGGAGTCTGAGAAAAAGAAAGCGGATTCTCCTGAGCCTCAGAGATCTCTGACTTGCTTGAGGGTGTGGAGAGAAAGTGAGGGAAAAAAACGGCAGCACCCATCAGCAATGAAGAAGCACCCCCTCATGTCTTTGGCAACATTTAAGTCCTGAGAAGTCTCAGTAAGTTGGGAAGAAGGTTGGCTGCCATGGATAAAGCCACATAGTTTATAAACTTCACACCAGAGGGCACCATTCCCAGATGACACTATTAGGGGGCAAGATCCAATGGGCAGGGGCCTCGCTGAGATTGAATGATAAAAGCCCAATATCATCTGCCAAAGCACGGGACAGGGAGGCACACATTAAGAGATATGTAGCTTGACACTGCCCATCAGAAGCAACAGTTGATTCTCTCGAGAAGTTTCTGAAATACAGTAATGATGTCTGCTTAGCATTGAGTCCCATAGTGAGTTTACATACTGAGTATACAGTGTGCTAGATCAGCCACCTCAACAGACCATGTTTTCAAATGATCATGTCCTAAGACAGCTGATTAATGAGCTGATGTCAACCTGGAGGCAAATTATAAAGGAATGAGGCAGTGGGATTGCCCTAAGACCTGTTTATAATAGTCCCTTATAGAAATATCTCGGAACACAGTCAATGTGGGAAACCATTTGTTCAAGTCAGAAGCTTCAGAGGACTGAAGAATTCATCCATGTTTTAAAAAATTTCATTTATCCTTTAAATGTCTTTATAATCTGTAGTAATGTCCCAGTCTCATTCCTGATATCAGTAATTTGTCTTTTTTTCCTGATAATTCTGTCTAGAGGTTTGTAAATTTTATTGATCTTTGTAAAGAATCAGCTTTTGGCTTCATTAATTTTTTCTATTTGTCTGTCTTTTATTTTATTGATTTCTGGTCTTCATTATTTCTCTCTCTCTGCTTATTTTGGGTTTAGTTTGTTCATCACACCTCCTGCTTTCTTAAAGTAAAAGCTCTGATCATTGACTTAAGATGTTTCTTTTTCCCTTATGAAAAAAAATCAATGTTTTCTAAGCACTACTAAACTGCACTCCATGCATTTTCATATGCTGTTTGGATTTTCACTCACTTCAAACCTCTAATTTTGGCATCATTTTTTTTTATTCATGGGTTATTTGGAAGCATCATTTGATATCCCAATATTTGGAGATACCCCAGATATTTTTCTTACTAATTTCTAATTTTTTATGGAACATACTTTGCATATTCTGCATACTTTGCCTGCTTTTCAGTTCATTGAGACTTGTTTTGTCCCTACATATGGTCTATTCTTGGTCAATTTTCCACATGTGCTTGAATAGAAGTACTGTTATACTGTCATTCTGCCGGTTGTGGACAGATGTTGAAATCTCCAACTGTAAACACAGAGTTATTTCTCTTTTCAATTTCATTGGGTTTTTTCTTCATGTACTTTGAAGCTCTGCATAAATATTTTTGTTATGACCTCTTTATCTTCTCAAAATGTCTCTTTATCCTTGGTAGTATTCCTTGCTCTAAAATCTTCTTGTCTATTATTAATATAGCTATTGCAGCATTTTTACTTGTCTTTTTTAAAAAAAAGATTTTATTTATTTATTTTTAGAGAGAGGGGGAGGGAGAAACAGGGAGAGAAACATCAGTGTGTGGTTGCCTCTCACATGCCCCCTGCTGGGGACCTGACCTGGCCAGAGACCTAGGCATGTGCCCCGACTGGCATTCAAACTGGTGCCAGAGGCTGGCACTCAATCCACTGAGCTACTCCAGACAGGGCTGACTGAAAAGTCTTGTCTTTACAATGTTATTTGATGGTTTTAAAGATACTGTTCCATTGTCCTTTAACTTGCATGTTTTCTGATGAAGTGTATACTTTCATTTTTATTTTTGTTCCTCTGAATGAGTGTATTTTTTTTTAAGATTGTTCCTCTGAATGAATGTGTCATTTTTTTAAGATTGTTTCTTTATCACTGATTTTCATATAATTAAATTGTGTGGTTTTTGTTTGTCTTGTTTTCTACATGTTTATTCTCCTAAGGTTGGTTAAGCTACTTGGATCTATGAATTCATAGTTTCCATCAAATAGGAAACAATTCAGCCATTATTTCTTCAAATATTTTTCTTATCTCCCCTCTCCTCCTTCTGGAAAGCCACTAACATACAGGCAAAAGTAAGTTTATAGTTGTTCGTATGAAAGATAATACAATACCTAATAAATAATACAAGAGTAAACTATTTCATGTAATCACAACTGTAAACCTTTTGTCTTCATCCTTATATATTAGACTGCTTCATATTAAAATATAATATTTATGCTTTTTTTCAGTCCTTTTTGTTGTATTTTATTTTCTATAATTTGGAACTGTGTCTTCAAGTCCATTAATATTTTTTCTTCAGTATCTAATCTACTTTAAATCCCATTCAGTTTACATTCTTTAAGTATTTTTCATTGATTACAGTTTTCCCAATTTTTTCTTTATTCCCCCTCCACCCTGCCCCCCCCCAACTTTCCAGCATCCCCCCACCTTAGTTCATGTCCATGGATTATACATATAAGTACTTTGAGTCCTCTGTTTCCTATACCATTTATCTCTTCCCATCTATTTTATGCCTACTAATTATGCTTCTTCTTCCCTGTACCTTTTCCCCCATTCCTCCCTTCCCCCTCCCCACTGAAATCCTTCTGTGTGATGTCCATTTCCCTGACTCTGTTCTTGTCTTGTTGTTTGCTTAGTTTTTGTTTTTCATTGTTTTTCTTTTCTTTTGGGTTCATTTGTTTATAGTTGTGAGTTTGTTGTCATTTTACTGTTCATATTTTTTATCTTCTTTTTCTTAGATAAGTCCCATAATGTTTCATATAATAATGGCTTGGTGGTGATGAACTCCTTTAACTTGAGTTTATCTGGGAAACACTTTATCTGCCCTCCCATTGTAAATTAAAACTTGGCTGGATAGAGTAATCTTGGATGTAGGTCCTTGCCTTTTATGACTTCAAATACTTCTTTCCAGCCCCTTCTTTCCTGTAAGATTTCTTTTGAGAAATCAGCTGATAACCTAATGGTACCCCTTTGTAAGTAACTCTCTCCTTTCCCCTTGCTTCTTTTAGGATTTTCTCTTTGTCTCTAATCTTGGGTAACTTAATGATGATGTGCCTTGGCGTGTTTCTTTTTGGGTCCAACTTCTTCTTTGGGACTCTCTGGGCTTCCTGGACTTCCTGGAAGTCTATTTCCTTCACCAGATTGGGGAAGTTTTTCTTTATTATTTGTTCAAATAAGTTTTCAATTTCTTGCTGTTGTTTTTTTCCTTCTGGTACCCCTATAATTTGGATATTGGAAAGTTTCAGGTTGTCCCAGAAGTTCCTCAGCCTCTCTTCGTTTTTTGGATTCTTGCTTCTTCATTCTGATCTGGTTGGATGTTTCTTTCTTCCTTTTGTTCCAAATCATTGCTTTGAATCCTAGTTTCCATCGTGTCACTGTTGGTTCCCTGAATATTTTACTTTATTTTGGGTATCTCTCATTTGTTCTTTCATTTTTTTAACCAAGCTCAATCAGTTCTGTGAGCATTTTAATTACCAGGGCTTTAAGTTCTCCATCAAATAGATTGGCTATCTCTTCGCTTAGTTCTTTTCCTGAGGCTTTGCTCTGTTCTTTCATTTGGGCCCTATCACTGTCTTGGCACAGCTGATTAAGTTGTAAAGGGGCGGGGTCTTAGGTATCCCCCCCCCACCCCCTCCACCCTTGCGCAGCCCCCGCAGGACAACCTTCATTGCTGCGCTGTCTGTGGGGAGGGGCCAGAGATGGAACCATGCTGCTCATCTGCCTGTCTCTAGAACACTTTCCAAAGGACTCCTGTGAGACTGGGAGAAACTGCCACTGTGACACATCCCAAGGTCAGCTGGAGCCTCAGTTCTACCCTGAAGTCAGTACCTATGGTGCAACCCCAGGAGCTCTGCAGCCAGCCCTGCCCCCACAGCCTGCTGCGTTGCTCGCTGTGGCTGCCTGGTCTGCCGCCTTACTGGTCTGGTTGTTCTGGTCAATTTTTTTCTTTAATTCCTTGTTTGTCAGAGTTCCATGCAGTTTGGTTTTCTTGGTTGTTTATTGATTTTAGATTGGTTGTTATCCTCCTTTTGGTTGTGTGAGGAAGTGAAGAGTTTCTGTGCCTCCATCTTGGCCGGAACTCTTCCATTCAGTTTATATTCTTATTTCAGATACTGTATTTTTCATCTCTGAAAGTTTGACTTGGGTCCTTTCTATACCTGCCGCTTCTCTCCTCATCATGCTTTAATCCACCACTGTATCGTCTGCGGTAGCTTGTCTGTTAATGCTGTCATCTGTCAGTCTGAGTCTGTTTCTGCTGACTGGTTTCTTGACTTCAGTTTGTATATTCCTTCTTTTTCCCATTTGTGGTAATTTTTTATTAGGTGCTCGTCATTGTGAATTTTACATTTTTGGTGCAGGATTTTATTTTAGCTCTTTACATTTTGAGGAGTATTTTTTCCCTCCTTGGATGCAATCTAGTTACTTGAAAATAGTTTGATGCTTTCAGGTTTTGCTCAGCTAGCACAGGTCCAGAGCTGCCTTCAGTCTAAAGTCGTTCCTACCCCCCAACCCCAGCATCACCCCCACTGAAATAATATCTGGCTGAGTACTCAGTACTCCATGTATTAAAAGATCTTTCCACTATGGCTGAACCATAAATCACTCCCAGCCTTTTATGAGCTCTGAGAATTTTTAATCACTCCCTTCTCCTGTCCTGTTATTCTTTCCCCCACCTGGGACAATTACGTTTCTGGATTTTGTTCTCCTCACTTAAGGAAAATTAATTTTTATTTGGCAGATAATTAAGTCATTTGTGGATCACCTTGATTCTCTCAAATTTCATTTTTAAGCTCCGTTAAAGTTGATACACATCAGCTTTTAGTCCAGTGCTGATTCAGACCTCCTACTAAGGCGTGGCTTTTCTTAGGTCTCTCTGCTCGATGCCCCACATGTTTAACAAGGTCTTTCCACTCTGGCTGGTTGGAATTCAAGTGCCTGCCAGCACTGTGTGAATTTTTCTAGTTTATACATATGATATATTATTAATACCTTATTGTTACATAATATATATGATATATAAAACTCTTAGAATTTCTCCATTTATAAATCCCTGGAAGTTTTCTTTTTTACCTCATGCAGTGCATATGCATCTACATCCCTACAATTATAAATTTTTCATTTTCAAAGGCTTATATGTATGTATACCTTCAGGGGCTGCAAGGTAGACAAGAAACTAGAGGAACTGTACCTAATGCTAAAGTCAGTCTTTTGTAGAAGACCAGTTCATTGGATGGATGGGTACAAACATCAAGAGGAAAAGAAATCGGGCTAAGTTTCTTGGGACTATTGCAAAAAGAAAAAGAAAAGCATGAAGAGTTGGCCTAGACCTTAAAGCTGATCCTTAAGACTAATTTTAAAAAGCTCCACCTGAAGTTTCTCAATACAAATGGCAGATAATTTCAAGATAACTGGCTGGGACTTGAGGCACAGTGTGAAGATGGGCCATCATTTTTCTTGAAAAAAAAATGGGGCTAGAACTATACCCTTTACCTTATTATAATAAATGTAACCAATAACGCAAGCTCCCATGTGCAAACACTTTATATGCTTTGCAGATTAACCATGGACTAAGAACTTTCTTTGGTTTTTGGTATCCTTCCAAAATGCACAATTCATGGAGCTCCATTTCTCATCCATATAATTATTCTCTGGCAGATCATATCAAAAGATATCAAGCCAGAAACTGGCTTAGGGTATTCAAGTAAAAAGATTCAGCTAAAAGCAACTCAAATATAAGCAAAGGAAATAGGCCTAAAGCACATCAAACATTTAGAATGGACCCTTCCTGATTGATAATCAAGGTGGAATAAGCATCCTGAATTATTATTAATGATCCATTGATGATCTCTAAGGTACTTTCTAACTGTGAAATATTACTCTGTCTTATCTATCAAAAATAACTGATGGCTTATTACTACACATGTTTTACAGATGACATTTCTGTCTTTTCCTACTAAAAATAAATATTTCAACTGTTGTCATCATCCAAAGGTGCCACCGCTTTTATTTGTTTACCAGATCATAAGATGATACTGACCCACTCACTACCCTTGACCTAGTCAACCTCTACGAAAGACTTAATGGTGCTATTTAGGATGCATTTCCTTGCTGCTTTGTGCAGGCAGCTTTCGCATAGTCGCATAGACAGTGATGGGAACATCAGTTATTGTCAGGCAGTGACTTCCATGGCATCTTCGGAGCTGCCTAAACAGAAGAGCAAGTGACATGTAGTTAGATACTAAAAAGGAAACCTTTTCAGAGCACCTAAGTTTGAGTAAATGTTCAACTGTTTTAAATAATTTTGATGTCCTTGAATGTCACAAAGTACTTATGACAGTGGCACAGATGAGGCAGACAGTTTACACTTATGTTGCAAGGAAGTTGTAGTTATTGACACACATTTAGTCACAGGGAATTCATAACTACAAAGATAACCCTACAAGTGTTCATTTTGAAAAGTACACTATAATTGCTAAATGTCCAAAAATTTTTAAAAGGAGGGTGTGCATAATTGTAAACATGAGTGATAATACTAAGGCAATTTACACATATATGCAGCTTAAAATCACTTCAGTTGAGTCTATTTAAAATGTTAATGGAATTTCAGGTTTAAAAGAGCCCTTAAATGACCTCTAGTTCAAAAATACATCTAGTGCCTGAGATTCCTTTCCAGCATTTCCACCAAATCATCATCCAACATTAAACGTTTCTAAAGACAAGTGCTCAGTATTTCCCAAAGTGGCCGATTCCACCCTTGAATAACTGACTTCTAAAGTACCTATCTTAGTAAGCTTAAATGTGTGTTCTAAAAATTTTCACTTTTTAAAGAAACCTAACAATGTAATAGTTGATGTTTTACTATGGTAAACAGCAGAAAAGTAGAACTAATTATAGTATAGTTTTCTTCAATTTTGCAAGAAATTATTTTGTTTTATAGAATCTTCATGCTCTCTATCATTCTCCACCAAAGTCAAAGTGACACTAAATCTAAGGTCTGCGTCTTCATATTCAAGATTTGCCTGTTTAGTTGGAACTTATCTAAACATGAAACTATCAATAAAAAAAACACCAAAAATTTATTGAAAAAAAAGAATTGTCCTATCATTAAGAGTTACAAAGACTTTAGAGTTATAAAATACTCTGTGCTAAGAAAACCTGAGATCTGTTAAAACCAATTTAATAGCAGTGATGTCCCGGGCTTTCTCCTTGCTAATATTGAACATCTGCTAGAGCTCATATCCACAATGACAGACATTACGCATTCCCTCAGCTGGCAGGGGAAGAAGACTTTACCTGGCTGGTGATATCTCTTTCCCATTACAGGCAACACTGGACCTCAGCCCAGGTCCCAGCCCAACTGTAGAATCTCCTCCTTCCACTGGAAACCTCCGTGTCTGGGCCCCAAACCGAAAAGGCATAATTCACTGAAAACCTAGATTAGAAAGCTGTAATAATGGATAGGGGTGGGGGGGGGGGTAAGTTATCCTCAAATAGTCATTTGGAATTTTTTAATGTTAATATTGATATTTTGTTACAGGCATTTTCTAACATTCAGAAAAAGACACTAAAATATCTATAAAACTGTATAAATACTATATTATACAACTCTTCTTAGGTGCACTGTTAAGTCTTACAACAAATACAGAATGGCCACTAGTTAATAAAACTGTCCTATGGTTAACATAACCGAAGTCCATTTTTGCTGTGTGAAAAGAATTCAGTTTGCTTTTATGGTTATTGCAATCAATAAGCTAGAGCCCTTACTCTGACCTCCTACTGCCTCTCTGCCTGTCTAAGGCCTTGTCTTCCTTTGAAGTACAGCTGAGTTTCATGTCACCATGGTATCTTCAGCTAACCCTCTGATCCTGGTCATCATTCATTCCCCACTGCCTCTCTGTATTCACAGTGTATTAGTTAAGAAAGTGTCTTGGGAGAGTTGAATTGACTATGTGATCTTAGGCAAGGTACTTAACAAAGTATGCTTCCCAAGGATAAATCGGGAATAATAATAGTATCTACTTCCAGGGTATATGGAGGATTAAATAAAATAATACATGTAATGTATGGTACCTAACACAGAGTTAGTGCTCAATAAAAGTTAACTATTATTATTCGGCAGACACTACTAAACATTATTAAATATATATACATATATAATGTAATGTGTGTGTAAAAATACACACACACACATACAGAGCTATATAAAATAAGCTCTTTACTGCCTACTGTTGCCTCCGCTTGGAACCCTTCCCCACCCCAGTGCTCCCACCCTTTACTTGTTTAGAGCTGACTCATTCATTAAGTCTGAATTCATATTTCACTTTCCCAGAGGAGCCTTCCATAACCCCCTCCATTATATAAGTTTTAATAACATATTTTATTTCTGTTTTGTAGCACTTATCACCATTCTAATTCAGGATTTCTCAACTGTGACAATATTGACTTTGGGATAGGATAATTTTTGTTGGGGAGGGAGGAGACTGTCCTGGGCATTTTAAGATATTTTGCAGCAGCCCAGGCCTCCACCACTACGTGCCAAAATTGTACCCCTCTCCAAAACTTCTGACACTCAAAAATGCTTCCAGACATTGCCAAACAACATCTAGCAGAGAAGAAAGGTGGGGGGGTCACCTTCTATAGAGGAACCAGTACTCTAAACTTTTGCAAATGTTTTTGTTTAATCATTGTACCCATACCGCATTCCATGTTTTTGTCACCACTGGCTGACTCCTTAACACCTGGAACAGTGTCTGGCACATAACAGGTAATTAACAACTCTATCATATAAATTTGCATGTCTTCAATAAAAAAAATAGAAAAAATGAAAAATGTCTTACAACTGTTACTTGTGCCCAGTTTAGTATCCTATGCCTGGTAAATAAATGTTTATTGTGGTGATGATAAAACTAAATAAGGTTTAAGAATTTGATTATTATATAACAGTTTTTATAGACTGTCAATTATCAAGTAAAAATGTTAAACTCAATGACGAATTAGTAAAATCTATGGTTTGGTATAGCTATCTTATGTAGATATTAGGTTTTAGCTATTTTGCTAAAGGATGCATAGACTTACCAAAATAGGCTGAGTCTGATTCCCGTAGAGGTGAATAAATCAATTGCTTCTACTGACCTTCCATGGAAGCCTGAATTGCCAAAGGAATGATGATCAAATGTTCCAGTGACACCCAGAAATTGTGACATCAGACGATTCTTTTACATAGTTTCTTACCTGCTAAATAAGAAAATGTCACAATTCAGAGCTCCAGTAACAGCCTAGGACATAACTAAAAATTGTGTCTTCAAAGTTTGTTTGAAGGTTTTTTTCCTATTGTCACTGCCTTGTTTATTTTTCAGACAGTAATAATATTTTAATCTGCGAATGAATTTATCTGTACCTATTTTAGACCTACATTCTAATCAATCTGCACAAAATCTCATGAGATTCTTCTCACTTTGTATCCCATTTTCCTCACTATCTTCTAGATTTCTCTTTAACTAGTACCATAAATTATAAACCCAGTCTACCTATATCCTCATCCCCCTTCGATGGCCTCAAAGCACACGTTTATAAATTTCTCTATAGCTCTTACTGTGTAAGACTCTTTACAGCTCTCCCTAGTACCTGGACTACCTCTTTTCTGTGTCCTCAAAAGAGCCTTGAAATTCCCAAGGCTCTTTCCCAAATGACTGCAATAATGACAGTTGAGAAAGGAAGACTACATCTTGCACTGTCCTCTCCTGTTTCCCTGGGCCCTGAAGTTCTCGGTTTATAACATCTCTGCCAAAGGAATGATAATCAGCTGTCCTATTAACATCAATTATGACATCAGGAATTCTTTCACGTAGTCTTCTACCTGCTAAAGAATAAAATGTCTCAATTCATAGCTCCAGCAGCAAGCTGAAAATTATCTTCTAGGCTTCCCTCCCTCTCCCAATTTCTGTATCAACGGTAATCTTACTGAATGTAATACTTAAGTTTAACACTTAAGACAGAAATTTACTCTTCGATTAACCTTTAAAAAATCTTTTCCAGCTGAACTATTAAATGCTAGCAAGCATTTTTACATTTAATCAAAATCTTTTTTAATACCTACACTTAATGTTAAGTTCCCAGTGCTCTGTTTTCATATGATTTATGTTATAGGAAATTAGCACTTTACATAATTAAGTTGATAAAAGACAAAAATCTCACCACTACCTTCTTTTTCTCACTAGGGTGCTATCAGTGAATAGATGATTACAGTTTTATCTTAGAGCAACCATTTAACTGACTGTGTCACAGTCAGACACATTGAAATAACTGCTGGCCATTGTTAGCTAATGTATCCATCATCAGGACCTAAAGATTTGACCCTTAGGATGGCAATTTTTTTAATAGTTTAAAAATAAGAATTTTGACATCAGAACTAGATTTGAACTTTAAAGCCATATTAACTATGAGACTGTGGGCAAATCACTAAAAGTTTGTCCATTTAATATAAATCCCTTCATGTAGAGTTGTTTTGAGGAATAAAAATCTAACATAATAAAGCCGATATCTGGGATATAAAAATCAAATCAGCACATTTTCTTTTGCATAGTTCTTAAAATCAGAGTGTTGAGTCATGATTTCACTTTTTAGGCATCAATATATCTTTAAACTACAAAGTAAAGTATCTGCATGTGGTATATTCTTTAGTTCCTCTTATTACTTTTTTTACTAGTTTATTTGGCACAAGCTGTACCAAGTTTCTTTTTTTTTTATATGGGTGATATCAGGAAACAAAACAAACAGTAGCTTTAATCATGAAACTTTCCAGCACAAAAAATAACTTACAAGAGAACAAATGAACTTGACTCTCCAGCAGATCTTCACAGAGAAATGAACTAATAAGTGAAATGTAAATAATGGGTGGGGGGAGATAGTGAAACCTCTAAATATTCTCCTTAATTTTTTAAGCCCAAGAATAATAATCTTTCAATCCTCATCATATTGATTCATGACATGCAGAAAAAGAGTGGTGTTTGAACTAGTCGTCTCCCAAGAAAATAGATCCATTATTAGAATTCATTCATACAGCAAGTAATTGCTGAGGGTCCACCAGCCAGGCATGTGTTTAAAGCTGAAAATAAAATATTGAACATAACAAATACATTGTCTCTCCTAGTGGAGTTTCTCCTTGACTAGGGATAGCAAACCTAAATCTAAAGGACAAGTGGGCATCAACTAGATGGAAACAGGTGGGAAGAAAAGACAATGAGACATTTGGGGAGGAAACAACATGTGCAAGTCAACTGACAGGAAGGAAGACCATAGAAGACCTGAACTAATAGCAGAAAAATAAAGAAATCAATCAATCAGTCAGAAAAATAAGTTGAAGCTAAACTTTACTGAAACATAAATCCAAGTTAAAAATTTTAAACTTTATTTTATGAGCAAGGGAGCCCAAAAAAGAATCTTAATCTCTCAGGAAATACATATAGGTTTCACTGATTTTTCTCTATTTTGTTTTCTATTTATTTGATTTCTACTCCAATCTCTAGTATTTACTTTTTTCTGTTTAGTTTGGGTTTAATTTTTTTCTAATGTCTTAAAATGAAAGCTTAGGTCATTGATTTGAGGTCTACCTTCTTAACATAGGCATTTAATTTTATAAATTTTTATCAAGCACTACTTTACATTCAATGCACAAATTTTGAAAGTTCGTATTGTTCATTTCCTCCATTTAAAATTTCCCCTTAATTTCCTTCTCTGGCCTCTGGGTAAATAACCAGAGGCCAGATAAAATAATGTAGTTTTTTAAAATAAAAACTACATTTTGTTCTCAAATATATAGGAATATTCTACCTATATCTCTGTTATCAATTTCTTATAGTCCATTGTCAGAGAACATTTTGCATGGTTTGAATTTTTTTTTAATTTATTGACCTTTGTTTATGGCCAGAATACATTCTGTCCTGGTAAACAGTTGATATACACTTGAAAAGAATATGTATTCTGTTGTTATTTGGTCAAATGTTCTAGACATGTAATTAGTTGGCTCATGAAGTTGTTCAAGTCTTCTGCATTCTTACTGATTTACTGCATACCTGTCTATGAAATATTGAAGTAATGACATCTCCAGTTATAATTATAAATTCATCTGTTTCTCCTCTCCATTCTGCCAGTTTTTGCTTTATATATTTTGAAGCTCATTCATTAAATGCATACATATTTAGTAGTATTATGTCCTCTTGATGAATTGAAACCTTTATTATTATAAAATATCTTTCTTTATCCCTAGGAATACTCTTTGCTCTAAAACATGCTTTGAAAAATTATTAAATAAATAACAAAATAAACTATGCTTTGTTTAAAATTTATACAGGTACTCTTTATTTATTAGCGTTAACATAATGTATTTATCATTTTTAATTTTTTTTACTGTTAGCCTATTTATTCTTTATATTCAAAGTGGCTTTTTAATAAACAGTATATAGTTGGATTTTGCTGTTTTATCTATTCTAACATTTCCTTGCTTTTAATTAATCAAATCTTTTGTTATTTACATTTAAGATGATATAATTAAATTTAAATCTGTCCTCTTGCCATTTGTATTTGATTTGTGCTGTCAGTTCTTTGTTCACTTTTCCTTACTATTCTGTTCTTTTGAAGCAACTGCGTGTATTCTATTATCTATTTTATCTCCATTACTAATTTATTGCTATACAACCTTCATGTATTGCTTTGCTTTGTTTTGATTTGGTTTTGATTATTTTGGGCTTTACAATATATATTTTAACTTTTCAGTCTGCCTTCAGTAACATTACACCACTTCCCAAATACTAAAAGAAATGAGAATATATTCCATTTCCCACTCCCATCCTATTATTTTTGTATTATTTTGTCATATATAAAATAATGAACATTTTAATAATGAAATAAAGTAAAACATTTGACTTCTACCTATATCATAAACCCCACAATGTTATTGGTTTTTCTTTAAGCAATTATCTTTTTTAAAAATACATTTAAAAAACATTAGATGTCTTTTATATTTACCCACATAATTATCATTTTCAGTTTTCTTTATCCCTTTGAGTAGATCCAGATTTCCAACCAACATTGTTTTCCTTTTATCTGAAGGTTTTCATTTAACAGTTCTGCTCTCCAGGTGATTACTTCATTCAAACTTTTTATGCTTTTACTTCATCTTCATTTTTGAATAATATTTTGGTGCATATACAATCTTAAATCAACATTTTTGTTTCAAGTACTTTAAAGATTTTGTTCCACTGTTTTCTGGCTTACATTGGTTCCAACAGGAAAGTATGCTGTTATTCTTACCTTCATTTTTCTATATCTAGTGTGTCTTTTTTCTCTAGTTACTTTAATATTTCCTGTTTATCACTGATATTAAGTAATTTTATTATAATGTGCTTGGTGGAGATTTACTTCTGTGTCCTGTGTCTAAAGTTTCATTGAGCTTCTTGGATCTATGAGTTTATCATTTTTACCACACTTGGAAACTTCTCAGCCATTATTTTTTCAAGTATTTATTATTTCCTCCTTCTAGAACTCCCATTACATGAATACAAAGCTGCCTGAAATTGCCCCACAGCTCACTGAACCTCCTCTTTATTATTATTTTTTTTCTGTTTTATTTTGGATAGTTTCTATTGCTATGTCTTTACGTTAAGTACTGTTTCCTTTTGCAATGTCTAACCTGCTCTTAATTCCATCCAGTGTATTTTTCACCTCATACATTTTATTTCTTATTTCTGGAGGTCTAATTTGTGTCTTTTATATTTGTCTCTTCTTAATATTTTTATGCTTCCTTCTACCTTCTTGAATATAAAAAACTATATTTATAAGTTGTTTTAATGTCCTTGTCTACTAATTCTTTCATTTGTGCAATTTCTTGGTGTCTTTTTACTGGCTGATTTTTTAAAAATCTCATTATGGAGTATATTTTTCTACATCTTTGCATATCTTGCAACTTCTTATTTGATATGAGACATTGTAAATTGTGCATTGTTGAATGTTCTATTTTATTTTTAGTCTTCTAAGTATTTTCAAGTTTTATTCTGGGACACAGTTATTTGAAAACAGATTGGTCCTTTAGAGAATTGATTTCATGAGTTCTTAGGCTAGATCAGAACAGTCATCTGTAGTTAATTTTTCTCCACTAATGAGGCAATACACTCCTATGTATTTAACCCAGTGCTCCCACATATTACAAGGTTCCTCCACTCAAGATATTGAGAATGTGAACTAGTCCCAGCCCTGCGTGAACCCCAGGAATTATTCAGCCTGCTTCTTTCCAGTCACTCTTTCCTTAGTCTTAGGTAGTTTCCACGTGTTTCTACTGATCAGTATTCAGTTTAAGGCTCACAAGGAATTCCCTGAAGATCTCCAGAGATTTCTCTTTATACTCACTCATTTCTGGGACTCTGTCCTGCAAATTCTAGCTGCCTTGGTCCTCCAGAATTCTCAACCCTGTCTTCCCAACTCAGAGTAGCTACTTGGCTGTGTCTGGGCTATATTCATTAGAAAGAGGTCACTAGGTCCAGCCCAGACTCAAAGGGAAGGTACTATACAAAAATAAGAGACAGAGATCATTGGGTATCATCTTGGAGTCTGCCTGGCACAGATGCTATGCTATGATGTCACGTGTGAGATGCCTGTGGTTTACTTACATATGTTCATCAAATATTTGAGTTTCTTCCAGAAATTGCAATTCCTGGCCCCCTTATGATTATGTGGAGCCCATTGACTAATTCATGCCAGTGAGTTAGCAAAAGCCATTAAATGTGGTGCAAGACCCTCCTGAGTTGTCCTCTCTGCCACAAAACCAGGAATGAACCAAATAGTGGTAGCTCAGCAACTTAAGTACCAGAGTGGGGATAACAGAAATCATAGCCACCACACACCCTCCCCACAATAGACATGTATTACCTGCAAAAAATTTTGTTGTTTTACACCACTTAGATTTGGGGGTTGGTTGTTACCACAGCATAACTAAATTTATCCTGACTTACGCAGATTTAGGTCCAGGCATAGATACTGCCATAACAAAAAACCCAATATATATGTAACTCTTTAGAGCAAGTGGTCAAGCAGCAAGTGAAATGGAAATTGTGCTTGGAAGCTGAAAGGATAGCTAGGTATCTATGTTATTCAGTGACAAACCTATTGGAAAAACCTTTGGAAAATTTTGTAATAACCTAGAAGGCAGATGATTTACTAATGAACTTTAATGCTAGGTGAAAAGGTTGAAAGAATGTTGGTAACACTTTAGTTGCATAGAAGTCTTCTATAGGCATAGAAGACTATATTTTCAGAGATCATTTCTATAGTTCTTTAAAAGGGATAGGCTCAGAATGCAGTGTGCAAGCAGAATAAAAATTAATAGAGTATCCAGAAATTCAAATTATATTTTATGACAACTTGAAAAACTATATAATTTTTAGAACACATTTTATTCCCCCATGGAACTTTGTAACTTTTTTTTTTTTTTCAATATCTCCCAGTACTGACTATCCTATACAGAAGCCTCAATAAGCCTAACTGTTTTTTCTCCATGCCCCCTCCTTTTGTTTCTTGCCTGGGTACCTAAAGTGTTCTTTCTTTGTTCTGAAAATTGAGTAACTTAACCAGGATATATACCTTACTGTTGACTGTCCTACATAAATTTTCCATGGAATATAGTGTATTCTTTCAACCTATGGATTTTTATTCCTTTATTATTTTTTATATAAGTACGAGTATTTCTTTTCTATTGACTGTGTTCTCCATATCAGGGGCACTTTTTAATCTTACATTGAACTATATTGTCTCATACATATATTATCTTCTAAGAGATTTAATATCTTTTTCTGTTGCTTCACTATTCTCTTTGATTTTTTTCAAGGCTTTTCTCTACATCATTAATTGAAATTTAAGCTCCCTAGTCTTCTTCATGCTTCTAATTATTTCCTAGTCCTTTAAGGTGTTCTGGCCTTCCATTCATTTCCTTTGCTCTTTTATCTTTATTTTAGTTCATTTACTTATCAAATATTTATCAACTACCTACAGTAAACCAGGCAATCTTCTAGCTAGTAAGGATAGTGAACAAAACAACTAAGATTCAGCCCTCATAGAGCACACTTCTCAATATATTGCTAGCATCTTTATGTCCTTGTGTTATTTAATTCATATTCTTATTATTAAGTTCCTCTAACGCACAAACAATATATGAAGAATTTTGCTTTTTCCCCATTAGGTAGTTTTTATCCAGGTCATATACTTCATCCATCTTTTGAATGTTATTTTCCTTTCTTCCTTTTCTCTTTCCTTCTTTCCTTCCTTCCTTTTATAGTAGTAGCTGGCATAATTCTCAATTTTTTTCTCTTGCTCATATTTAACATTAAATTCTGCCCAATCTGGGATTTTTTGTTGTTGGTTTTTTGTGTGTGGGGGGGGGTGTTTTGGTTTTGGTTTGTCAGTCAGCTATTCTTCCAATATTCCAATTTTTGGCTTTGACCAAAAATATTTTACTTGCTCATAAAACTGTCTTCTATTCAGCTGATCTGAATAGTCTTCTATTCAGCTGATCTCCACTTGCCCCACCTGGGTTTGCCAATGATTACTAGGACTCCGTTTCTCAAGATTCAGACTCAGATATGATCCATGTCTTCATTATTTTGGAAACAGCAACCAATTGAGGACATTTTTTCTTAGGAAAAATAGCAAAGTCCAAGAGACAAAAGCACATCTAAAACCCCTTTTAGTGTCAAATAAATAAGTAAAGCCCCTTCTAGTTTCATACCTGAATTCATTCCATTGGCCCAAGGAAGCCACATGACCAAACCCAGAGTCAATGAGGCAAAGATGTGTACTCTACCTACCCTACTATACCAGAAGGTTCTGCGTAGTCATGTGCAGAAGGGATGAGTAAAAAATTTAGAACAATAATTTAATCTACCATACTCTACTATCATGTGGGCAAATTCTCCTTGACTTCTTTTCCACTTATCTGAAACTTGTTCTTCCACTTACAGCTAGAGCATGAAAGATAAGAAAGCAAAGAGCTTTTCATTGTGTTTTTATTGGAGGAAGTACTATATTAATAAGAATTCCCCTAAGCTGTGTGTAGCCAGGATGACCTGGGTTCTGCTTGCCCTTGAGAGTAAGTTAATATCTTAAATGAGGTCTTGGTCCATTTATTAGGAGTGAATTCAACTGCAGGATATGTTCAGATTTATGACTTCAGTGTGGACTCCTGGAAAACATTCTATCTTAAATCTTTTTTGCCTCTACTGAGGTTCTAAAGTACTGGTATGTAAGGTTCTACCTTGATTTTTAAGCAAATTGCCTCTCAATCTTATTCCCTCCAGAATAAAGTTATTAATGAGACTTGTTAGGACTTTCTTAATTTAACTTCATTCCCATGTGAGACCTTGGGAAAATGACTGGGAGAGAACCACAGCATGACTGGTAGAGGCCTTTGCAGAAGCCAGAATACCAGAGAAGATGGAACCATAGTTCACCAACTCACACCTACAAACATCACTGTCTGCAAAATGAACCAAACTGCAAACTTTGGAAGCCCCAGACTTTGGGATTTCAACATCAAGACTTAAAGTGAGATGTTGGAGGTGTCAGATTGCACCTCCACCGTTGACTCCACTGACTTCACTAAAAGGTAGTTAAGAGTAAAATTCAGCAATTGCAAAAAAAAATGATTAAAAGTTGCCTATTAATCCCAAAAGATTTAAGTACTAAGGTGAAAAACATCCAAATATAAATGCAGGGAAACCTCAACACCATGGTTAAGTTCAACTTCAAACTTAACAGCTATCAGAAAAACATGCAACAACTATTATTTGTCCTGATGGAGAAGTAAGGTGTTCCTAATATAACACATTAATTGCAAATATACTTTAACTTTTTTTAATGAAGACTTCCTAGAATTTTATAGTTCCTCCGAATTTTTATAGAAAAGTTTCATTTTTTAAATGATTGAGTTAATTGAAATCTTATTTAAGCTGATCAATAAGGATTTACAGTATTCAATGTTTGACAATTTTAAGGAGTTAGTAATTTTAAGAAATGCCTTATTTTTTAATCTTTTCCTCCTTTCTCCCATCTAACCACTGTATATGAATCAAATGCCTAGTTTTAATTTCATCTCTCTGAACAGCCTTCTATTGACTCATTTATATCCTCATCCACTGAATCCTACTGCACTTAGCACCATACAATATTTTAAGTCAAAATTACTTGACTACTTCGTGTGTAACTTCAACTAGATTGTAAGTTTCTTGGAATCTATGTCTTAACTTCTTTTGAATCCCCCAGAGGGCCTGTAAGTTAATGTTGGAAATCTACAGCTTCCACAAACACTGATTGGGTCCTAAAGCGCCATTTTGCAAACCACCAAGTTTCGGTTGCACCTTGCCACGCCTACTGGTCTGAGGTTTCTTTGTGCTCACCGACAATCTTCGTTTTCTATTAGAACAAAGGGCTTGTTGGACAGAGACACTAACGCAGCGACCCGAGATAGCTGCAAGAGAGGAATGTGACCTGCTGCCCTGGGTGTTGAGCCTGTAAACGAAGGCTAAACCTCTAAGGAGAGCCCTCCAACAGTTTTAAAGACACATGTTTTTAAATCCTACTCAAAGCTTATTTACCCGCCCGTTACCCTGGCTTCGGGTGCTGCAGATGCTAAAAGATGTTGATTAGGCAGGGAGGAGCTAAGGTGCGAGGCCCCGTCGCTATGGTAACAACCAGACGCAGGCGCACTTGGCAGCCTTCAAAAGTCAGAACTTAGAGAAGAGCGTGGCGACAGCAGCGACTTGCGGCAGCAGAGTAACTTACGGCTGCCCCGCCCCCCGGAAAGCGCCGTGGGCAGGCCGAGGAAATACAAAGGCCAGCGCGGGCTCCCGCTAGCCCTGGGTAGGCAGACTCGCAGTATGACCCAGTCGGTGGTTGTACAGGGTAAGCTGAGCTGGGAAGGTGAGGACCCAACCGGCACACAGCCCAGGGGCCTTGTTAGCCACCTAATGTCTGTCCCTTTTCTTCCTGTCCCGGATCTCAGTCGGCCAGTGCGGAAACCAGATCGGCTGCTGTTTCTGGGACTTGGCGCTCAGGGAGCACGCTGCGGTTAACCAGGTACGCGCCCTGGCTCTGGACAGCCCCCCTCACCTGTCATGGCAACATTTGCTCCATTGAGCTTTTACAGATATTCGTTGTGTCGGATCTTATCAGCAAAGAGCAAACGTTTTAAAACGTATATTGATTGATGTTAGACACATAATAGACTGAACTGGCCAGAGACCTTTCCCTAATTCTCAGTGTCTCATCTTTATCAGCATTCTTGTGAATACCAATGAGATAGTATATGTGAAAATACTTTGTAAATAGTTAATGTGTGGTATTCCTTGATTGTAAAAAAGACAACTTGTGATATTTCTTTATTTAACCAATCAGCATTTAAAATGATCACCAGAATTCAGAGGAAGCTGTCATTTGATTCTGCAGTCCTATGAGGACTTCAACACCCTTCCTTGAATTTAAGTCATAGATCTCAGGGCATTTACTCTTCTGTAGGTCAGAAGAATCAGTCTAAGCATATTATAATAATTTGCTTTTACTTATCTAGCCACACATCAGCCTTTACAGAATTGTGGTGTTATTAAGTTGAAAGGACTTCATTTGGGAAGAGGCAAAACTTAATCAAATTCTTTCTTTTTAGAAAGGAATCTATGATGAAGCAATAAGCAGCTTCTTTAGAAATGTGGATACCAGGTAAGTTGGTGTTAAAGTCTATCATATACTGCAGTGATTTTCAACTGGTGTTCCATGGTATATTGGTGCTACAAGAATTTTTAAAACATGCAATAACTGACTATTTAGTCAGTGGCACTCTTTCCCTTACGTTATCAAATGAAAAAAATGACAGCAGCCAATACAGCATAGCCATCTGGTGTGAATGAGTCAAGATCATACCTATTATTTTTTCCAGGTCCGCAAAAAATACATTTTTGGTGTGCCACAGAATTTTAGTAATTAGTTTAAGTGCCATGAGATGAAAAAAGTTGAAAATTGTTGACATAGTATAATAATACTTTTCATGTCAACAGATTGGACAAGAATTCTTCAAAGGACAATAAAAACAGTTGATAACTGTAAAGGTGTCTGGCTTTTTTATTTGCTTTTCTAGTTAGAATCATATTTCTCATTCTCATATCATTAATATTCTCATATCGTTCTTTAGAGCAGGACAACAGGTTTTCTTTTGACTATGTTAAGTAACAAAAAGAAACTTATAGTGTGCCTTCTTTTAACTTGACCTGTAAATAAACTTTCACTTAAAAAGAGTACTGAAAAGTGCTCCTACAGTATCCTGTTAATGCATCCAGTAATAGCTAACTTTTGAAAGAAAAATATGTTTACATTTATGTTATTTGTGGTCAGGAATATTGGCTCTACGAATGGAATGTGTTGAAAGGGAGAAAACTGTCACATTACTTTTGTTTATTTAATAAAGGGCACATGAAATTATATCTCTCTATCTGAAAGTAATTTGTTCATAGCTTTTTCTTAATCCTTACCTGAGGATATGGTTATTGATTTGGGGAAGAGAGGAAGGGAGAGAGAAAGAGAATAACATCAATGTGAGAGAAACGTTGATTAGTTGCCTCCTGTATATACCCTGACCAGGGATTGAACCCACAATCTAGGTATGTGCCCTGACTGGGAATCAAACCCACAACCTTTTGGTGTACAGGAGGGTGCTCCAACTGAATGAGCCACCTGGCCAGGGCTGTTCATAGCTTTTAATCCTAAATTATTAAGTTCACGCATCTTCAGAACACTTAAAGCTAAACTGGTGGGCTTGAACTGAAAAATACATACTTCATATCTAATTTGAATTGGTTGGGTATTTGAGGAGGTTATCTCCAAGTTAGTTTTCAACTTGGTGAATTCCAGAGGCATGCAACTCAGAAACCTTGTTGACAACTTGAGAATGGGTCCAGTGCTGTGTGGTACAGGCAGATACACCAAACTAAAGGCAGAAGTCAGTGTCACACAGTCTGTGTCACACTCAGCTCAGCCATTATAGTGTGACTGCGGGTAGTATATAAACAAATGGGTGTAGGTGTTGATACACGTTTAGTTCTAACAGGAAACCTTGTTGATGGTGGTTTAAGTGATAAAGTTATCCAGTCACTTCAGATACAAATAAATCAGGAAATTGGATGTTCTAGGTTTGGAGAAGTGCCTTAAAAGACCAAGATACTGTCTATCGTTTCATTATTCTTAGTGTGTTGACTTTTTCTCTTCATGTTTATTATAACTGAAATAACAGCCTCCAATCTAGGAATCATGTTCATGTTCATGTTCAAGATAGGAAAAGGAAAGTGGAAGAATTGGCACCGACTGCATTTCCTTTTTATTAGAAAAGCTTCCCCGAATACCTCTCTCTTCTCTTATTAGCCAGAACTGAATTACGTGGGCAGCACTAACTACAAAGGAAGCCAGGGAAATAAGTGCCTCACTTTTTCAGCCTGATGGGAGCTAGGCAAGGGAGACGATTTGGAATGGTGACTCCTGTGTTCTTTTGTATCTGTCTCACCTGGCCTGTGAGTGGCTTTATTATATAAATGGAAGTCAGCTTCGTTATCTGATAGTACTAATAGCCATGGAAGATCTTATGATTTTTTTTTCTTATTTTTTATCTTTCAGAGTGGTTGGTGATGGTGGCAGTATTTCCAAGGGGAAAATTTGTTCTTTAAAAGCACGAGTAAGATATATACACTTGACATCTTACATTGCATATGTTTTTAAAATAACTATATTTCTGAGCCCTGGCTGGTATAGCTCAGTGGATTGAGCACAGACCTGCGAACCAGACAATTGCGGTTCGATTCCCAGTCAGGGCACATGCCTGGGTTGCAGACCGGTTCCCTGCAGGCCAGTTCCCAGCAGGGGATGCACAAAAAGCAACCATACATTGATGTTTCTCTCCCTCTCTCCTTCCCTTCCCCTCTAAAGATAAATAAATAAAATCTTAAAAAAAATAAAATTAAATAACTATATTTCTGTAATAATCATGACAGTAAAATTTAATTTTAACTTCTCAAATTAAAAAAAGTACTTACTAAGCCACATTTAATATAATTAAGCAGACATTTGTGTCTATTTGAAACTTTAGGGAGAATATTTTGTGCTTAAAGTAAAAACACTGCATATTTACCACTTTTCCCTAAATTTTTCAGAAGAAATATATTTAGATAAATGATGAAACCTTTCTTAACTCTTGCATTATTATGTATTACATACATAATAATACATTATGTATGTATTATTATTATGTATTTTTCACTTGCAAATAATGGAAGATGTATTTGCTCTTTTACAAAGCATGGATTTAGCCCCGTAAGACCTGAACAAAAGTATTTTGAGTCAGTGGCCCATATTAGTCCTAATCCCATTTCAACACCACTTCTCTTCAGTGATTGTTTGTCTACAACAAAATGTTTTTTTCCAGCTATTGATTAGTAACCTTTGACTTTAACAAAAAAGAAAGGCAGTTTAGATGCCAAGGAAGTGATGGAGGTGATAAGGATCAGACCTGGAGTGCTGGCTGAAAGAATGGAAAGCACTAGTGTCGTGGTACCTGGGAACCATTTTGTATCAGATCGTTGATGTCCTTGGAAAATTTAGAACAGAGGCCATCTGTTTGTAGTCTGTTAACATAATTAATCAACACTTGGTATATTCCATGCCGTTGACAGTGCTAACATCCCAAGTCCAGATCTCACACAGGAAAAGAAATGTTGACATTTCCTAGACTACTTCCAATATGAGCTCTTTCCCACCACGTCAGCAGGCAAGGTGGAGGAAACTATTGGAAAGAATAAGTCAGTGTGTTTCTGTAAGCTTGAATTTGTCCTAGAAGGTGCTCCTCCACTTCTCCCTGGGAGCATTGGCGGTACAGGGCTGTGATCACTGAGGAGCTAGGCTTCAGAAGATAACTTGGTGGTTGGGCCCCTCCACTGTCTCGAGGATCTGAAATTAAAAGGCAGATACTCAGAACTTTTAAATCCTGTGTTACAGTTAAAGGAATGCTCAAATGCCAGAAGGCCATCACCAGGCAGCTCTGGAAGAAAATAATAAACATCAGATTCTGGAACAGTGGTGACACCAGACTTGGGATTGCTAAGCGAGGAACCCAGAGTCATTTCTCCTCATTTTAATTAATTTCCAAGGAAAGATTGGAAGAGTTATGTACTCCATCAGGGTTTTAATGCTAAGTGATTGTGACAGTGATAATGCTTTCGAAACCAACGCTGAGGTGCTTGAATGTCAGCCTGTTTTCTGTTTTCTGCTGCCTTTGCCAGGTTGCAGGTACTAGAGGGTATGGCCCAAATATGTTTTAATCTCAGTCACCATTTCAGAGATAGTAACTAAATGGTTTTCTTCAGACCCCCCCTAAAAAATATTTAACCTTCCACAAATGATTTCAATAAGGAACAAGGCCAGTATATGGTAAAAATTATGTATTCCTAAAAAAAATCCCTAAAATTACCAGTAAATAACCCTATATTGCCTCGTATATGTAGATCATATGTATATTTATTGCTGTTTGTAAAGGAGCACATTTGTAAACAATTTTAGAGTCTTATATACTGCTATGATATACTGTGTCAAATAGTATTACACAATTAAAACATAATGTTTCTAATATACTATGTAATACTATTTTAATTGCCAGCTTACAGTAAAATGATTACGTAAGTAATTGAATTCATGGATTGTAATCCACTGCAGTCAGTACTCGAGAAATACCAAACTTGACTCTCTCCCTTCAACAAAATTGTACGGCATATAGTTCAGTGGTTAAGAGTCAGTACTCTGCAGCCAGGCTAGCCTGGTTTATCACTTAGTAGCTGAGTGATCATAGCCAAGTTATTTAACTTTTCTAGGCCTCAGTTTCCTCAGTGTGTAAAGTAGGAATAGAGTTGTGAGGGTTAGATGGGGGGTGGTACATATAAGTACTTAGAATAGGGGCATACGTAGTAAGTGCTTAACATTAATGATCACAAGAGCTAAAATAGCCCAAGCACTTTTCTCTGTGACAGTGAATCAAAGTGTTAATAGCTTTATAGTGTACCCTAAGATTATTTCAGATTTTTTTTTCAGTTTTGCTGTATTTACTTCACTATTGCTTCCCCTCACCGTAGAAAATATGGGAAGTAAAGCATAAGACAGTACGGGTACAGGGTATATAGTCCCCCTGCCAAGCTATCCTTGCTTACATTTTGCTGGATTTCCTTCTAGTCTTCTTTATTCTTTCCATACTTAATTCTATGAATTGTTTTATATTCTCGTGTTCCTGTTAGTAATGGTTCTCTCCTATGTCAGTAAAGTTTGTGGTAATGAATTAGACTGTGAGTTACTTGGGGGAGGACCCTGTAGGCATCTTTGGCATCTACCCGATGCTTTGGCTTTGCACATTTACTGGCTTGAATTGGACAATTTTTGTGATTCGGGAAGCATGGCTGCTCCTAGTGAACAAATGCGTTAATGCACCCTCCATTGAGAATTTTCTCTGGTTAAGGTTACCTCATATATTTCTGAGACCATGTTCTCAAGAAATTTACATTCACATAGGCATGTGAGTAAAAGAGTAGTTAGAAAATCAGTTGAGAGGATTATGCAGTTTCTTTTTCTCCCCCACTTGGTAGTTTGGAGTATAGTTAAGAGTTTTGAATCTATCTTTTATTGGATTTCACCTTTCAAGCAGAATGACATTATTTTTTAATTTTTATATCAGAGTCTACATAAAGATTTAAATAAAGATGTGATTAAGCTTAAATTATAAAAAGAACAATGCAGCTTTTAGCTCATAAGTTATTTTCATTTACAAAGTGACTAACTCTAAAGAAAAATATGCTAATTCGATTTTATTCCTGTTCCTCAGGCTGTCTTGATTGACATGGAGGAAGGGGTAGTAAATGAAATTCTGCAGGGACCTTTGAGAGATGTATTCGATAGCAAGCAGCTCATCACGGACATTTCTGGCTCAGGGAATAATTGGTGAGAATATGCTAAACATTAAAATGAGCAGTATTTCCTTCAGTCTGATAGGTTCTGCTGACGTGAAATCAAAATGCAACTTGCCATACCTAACTCTAGGCCTTTCAGCCATCATCTTTCCCTTGATAAATGGTAGGGATTCAGAATTTTTGGAAGCACCTATCCTAGTTCTTTCTCATTTTTTAAAGAAAATGTGAATCATGAAAAATTGATTTGCTAAATTTTCTCATTGTCAATTAAATCTTGCATAATACTAAATAGTGAAAAGTTTTAAGTAGTTATATAAACTATTCACTTACCTATATTATTTGACTCTCAAGTTCTCCAGTTGGTCAGACTTAATAGAATTGTTACAGAGATGCCAGTCAGACCAGTGTCCCAGGATTAAAGCTCAGTTTAAGGCTCAGTTTAGCCCTTAATTACAATGGTCGCACCTCCATAATGCGGCAAAGCTCCAACAATGATCGTTTTAATTTTGACATTGAGGCTTTTTTTTTAAGTTCAGTAGCTCCTCGCTGTTTGTAACTCTAGTATTTATTATTTTATTAATAACTATTTGCAGTCCGTCCCTTGAGCTCATAATATGTAGTAACATGTAATTTTCCTAAAGCGTGAATTTGAATCTTGTGTTCTGGGAGAGTCATTTGGGGACAACAGTTGGTCACTACATAAGTGAGTCCACCTGACCACCCAACTAGCTTTCCTCTGGTCACTGAGTAACTTAGTCTGTAACTTTCAAGTTACATTTGACTGCGTGTTGTGAGAAAATCATGCTTATTTTTGAGTTCATCGTAGTGATACTTGCAAATTTGGGCAGGTAAAAGGCTTGCGGATCCTGATGAATATCGGTTTTCTACTCTGTGCCCTTTCATCTAGTAATAACATGATGTGAACAGTGTTTTTCTCCTTTTAAACCAAAATAGTTTAAAATTTTTTGTCTTTCTGCTGCCCGTGTCATGACCACATTCTGCTTTTTATATGTAAAAGTCATTGCAATTGTAGTTCTTTAAATGGAAATGAGAAAAACTGTGTAACTAAAATCTTTTGTTGTAATTATAACTTACGAAAAATTTAGAAAACCATAGTTTACTATCCACTGGTAATGATCTGTCTTATCAGGGTATCTGAGGTTTATACACATATATTTGCAAAATTTTCTACCTAGTGTCTTTCAGATGTCATGATTTATTTATATAAATTTTATATCAATAAATAAAAATTGATAAATTTAATAAATTAAATAAAATAAAATTGATTGATTTTATTTATTGAATCAGAAATAAAATCTTGAAATAATGCAAGGAATTTCTTTAAGTCTATATTCTTTTTTTCAGGGCTGTGGGGCACAAAGTCTTTGGCAGTCTTTATCAAGAACAGATTTTAGAGAAACTCAGGAAGTCAGCAGAGTACTGTGATTGTTTGCAGTGTTTTTTTATAATACATTCCATGGGAGGAGGTAAAGCTATCCGTTTATTTGACTATAACAATATGAAAATGCGATTGGGAATTTATTTGTCAACGTAAGTCTTGTTTTTCCATCCCATGCCTGATAGAGAACTATTAAGAGCATGTGTTTTTATGAGTGCTATGTACATAACAGCTTTTTATCTTAATTTATCAAAGTGTATCACTAGTACCATTTAGAAAAAATAAGTTAATACAAAAAAGCCAGTAGAATGGAATCTGAAATTTTTCTCCTACCTTTATTTTATAAATTTCCAGCTACATTCCAGCGTATATGAGCTTTTTGGGAATGCTGACTTTCTCCTAAGAGTTTGCTTGCGCATTCTTTATCCTAACTAGAGCCAAGTATTTCTGGCATATTGACCGGTATGCTTGCAAAAGACTATCCTTTCTGTAACTAGCTACAAAACTTCATTGTGTTCAGTAAGTAAAAGAAATCATTTTAGTGAACTGTCAGTTATTTCTCACGTGGTAATGAATCACCTTGGCCTACAACCAATGATCTTTCCCCAGGGGATCCTGTACCTACCGTGCAAGTGAAGTCTTTTGCTTCCTTGTTCCATGAAATAGAAACATCATAATCTGCTAATTGCATGATAGGATTAGGTGATTTTCAAAGAAAAATTTGCCCTGTTTTTTCTTCAAGCTAAGATTAAGATTGTACATTCAATTGATTTTTTATACATATCTATTATTCATTGTGATCCATTTTACAATTAAAGTCACAATTGCTATGTAACCATGCCTATAGAAGACCATCATAATCACTAAATTAAGAACCAAATGTTTTTGTACTAGTATAATTAACATGCAAGTTTGAGTAAGTTTTTTTAAAAAGCAGTTTTAATTATAGTTCATTATGGTGCCTTTTTAATCCTTCTATTACTCAAAATCTCAGGCTGTCATAACTCCTAATTCACTGAAAATGGCAAAAATATTTAAAATAATACTGAAGGTTAAAAAGGGAGGTCTCCTTTCCCGCATTCACTCCCTACGGTCTCTCCTCACAGGTTATTAAGCTGATAATGTCATCCTTCCAGATTTTTTGTATGACTATTAAAAGTATGTGTGTGCTGTGTTTTTACGTAAACAAGATTATGCAATATGTATTATTCTACAATTTGTTCACTTTATATTTTTCCCCAAATGTTTTTCATTATCAGCTGTTTCACAGAATTCAATTGCATAAATAGGTAACAATTGTGAAAGTCAGTCCTCATTGAAGGATGTTCGTTTGTTTATGGTGTTTAGTTACCACAATCCCCAGTGAACATCTGGTACATACATCTCTGTTCATTTGTGCCACTATAGCTGTAGGCAATATTCCTAGAAAGGAAAGTGAGATAAAAGAATATGTACGTTTTAAATGTTGACTGATTACTAAATATCTTCTTACATTATTGCACTAATTCACATTATTAGCAACAATTTATAAAAGTTTAATTCCCCACACTTATCACCATCACAGAGTATTATGAGAATAAATCTAATATGTTCAAAATTATATTGTTTTAAATTTCATTCCTTTAATTAGAAGATAGGTTGAGCATCTTCACATCTATTTTCTATTTGGTTTATCTTGAGTTAGATATTTATATACTTAGTCCATTTTTTAGTGCATTCTTGTTTTTTTGATTGTTGATTTGTGAGACCTCTTCATTAAAGAAGTTTAGTCCTCCGTCATATGTGTCGAAGACTGTTTCTTAGTTTACCTTTTTATTAGTTTATGGGTTTTTTATATATGTATAGAAGTTTTGCTTATTTTTTATGGAATCAAAATTGTCTTTTCTATAATGGTTTTGGTTTTATATGATGCTTAGAAATTTCTTCTCATTAAAGATGAACCAAAAAATCCCCCTCATTTTCATCTAGTATTTTTAACACCATAGAATCTTACTACTTATTTATATGGGTTAGAACATTGGCTTTTAAACTTTTTTAAAATCAGAGCAGCATGAAATTTATTTTATAACACAACCAAACATACACACACAAATACATACAAACAGAAGACTCAAAAAACATTACCACCTACACTACATGTGACACATCAGTATTTCTGCTGTTATATTTAAGAAAACAAATTGATGGTCCTGACCTAATAATTTACTTTCATAGACCACTATTAGTTCACAACCCATAGTTTGAAAAACACCAGCTTAGAATACTGCCAGTTTTACCACTTTAAAGGTCTTAAAATTTTCTGAATTTATTTAAATGGAACTGTGTGTCAGAAAGTCATCTGAAAGGTTTTCCTAGAGGTTCTGCTTTTAAATAAATAGTAAAAAAAAAAAAGTTTCCTACTTGAAAATACTGTAAATTCAAGGTAGTTATGCTCAACTTTAAACAACTTAAACTTAGTATTTAAGTTGCTTAAGTCATAGTGTTCTTCATCATTAAGTTTGTTGAGATCTGTCCAGAAAGTATCCATCATGTAATATGGAAAATAGAGGAATTTATTGAAAAAGATACAAGAAACATAGTACATAGGACAATGACACCTCAGTCCCCTTCAAAGTAGGCACCTTGGGACCTCACACAGTTCTCCCAGTTGCCATCAGCTGCCCCATCGTATTTTCCTGAATCTCATCAACAGTTTGAAATGTTTTCCCTTTCAAAGCTGATTTTAGTTTGGGGAAAAGCCAGTAGTAGCAGGGCACCCCATCTGGGCTATAGGGGGGCTGAGTCACCTGGGTGATCTGAGGTTTTTCAAAACACTCTAAACAAGACGAGACGCATGAGCAGGCACATTGTCGTAATGAAGCTGCCAATCACCAGTTGCCCATAGCTACAGCATTCTGAATCATCCAAATAGTCTCCATGGAGGAATGTTGAAGCTTAAAGCAAAATTTAATATACATTTGTTGCTCTACTTGCTTACTCATTTTGAATGTGACAGCCACACAGTACACATACATGCTCACTCAGTGGTGTCTACCACCCCCACTGAATGCTGCAGTGAAGTCATTGTTCACACATGCACATTCCAGTCCACCCTCCTTGGCAGTCAGGTTAGATCGATGTTGTGCAAACCATTCTTGTTACATTAACAATGGCTGAATTTTTTCTGGACAGACCATAATGTTATGGCAGTTTTCATTTTTTTAGTTGCCTAATATCAAGTGTAAGCTGAATGCTGTCTTAGTTGAATTTTTTATCCTTCATTCAGTTCTTTTGGCATAATAGAGATATAACTTAACTGTGAAAACAAGTGAAATACAGAAAGCCCTCCCAACCTCACAGTAAGAATCATAGATTGAATTCAGAACTTTAAGCCTCACTACCTATGTTGTCTTCATTTCTGTGTTTGAAATTAGATGAGTTAATATATCACAGGAGTAAAGTTGAAAATCAAAAGTTCTTAATATATATTTCTACAAAAATAAAATTCCGAGTTCCTCACAATTATATTCTGAACCATTTATGCTGTTTTCTTTTTGAAATTCAACCCTCAGGAACAGGATCTGGACTTGGCACATTTCTTTTAAAGGTGCTTGAGGACGAATTCCCAGAAGTGTACAGATTTGTGACTTCCATTTATCCTTCTGGTGAGGATGATGTCATAACTTCACCTTATAATAGCATCTTGGCAATGAAGGAACTCAATGAGCATGCAGACTGCGTGTTGCCCATTGACAACCAAGTAAGAAATGACATTGTAATTTATGAACGTACACATATACAGTCATTCCTGTGTTGTGCTTATGTGTTTATATGAAACATTCTTTACTGTTCAGCTTTCCCATCTAAGAGAAAAAAATAAGTTTAAATTGTTTTTCTTTCTCTTCTTTCCTTCCTGGTAAAACATCATCTACATCCACTCTTCTTAATAGCTTCTCTCCAACATTTTTCTTTTAAAAGTCTTTATTTGACATCATTAGCAAAATTGACCTCATGGTGAATTCTGGAAAGTTGGGTACAACTGTAAAGCCAAAGAGTCTGGTTACTTCGAGTGCTGGGGCGTTTAAAAAGCGGCAGGGAAAGCCCTTTGATGCCATGAACAACATTGTGGCAAATTTGCTGCTCAACCTAACCAGGTAATCCTAATGGTGGTGTTCACTGTGCGTTTGAGGACGTTGGTCATAGCATTTTGGTTTTAGTTATTCTAAGTTGTCAGAGCTTCTTTCATTTTTATTTTCTCTACTGTGATAGACAAAATCTTACAGTGGTAGACCAGTATTTTAATTTCTATAGATCCAAAGGAGCATTTCCCCAGATATATTCTATGGAATGTTACTAGGTGTTAATAAAATAAAAGGTTTTATCGTAGACACACTTGAGAAACACTTGGTTAGACAAAAGTAAACATTTTTATTTTTTGCCATGGAATGTCTTAATCTGTAAAACCAATTAATCTTTAATCTGCACCTCCTCATTCACTGATCCACAATATTTCCTTGTCTTTGATCTAAAAGATTATTTTGACATTATTATATTCCAAATTATAGAGTTTATTAAGCAGATGCCTAAGGAATTTAGTAAAGATTATGAAATAAATAAATTATTATTAACCTGTATGTATTTAACTCAGTCTATAGTCTGTTTTTAGTAAGATATTTTTATGTATGTAATGAGCAACTGCAATACTATGTTGGTAATGCTTCAGGTAAGACAGAAGTGAGAGTTTCTATAGAGTTGTGTTGTACTTAATTATATTTATACATCATGTTCATGATGTATAAATTTCACTAATACAGGGGGAAAAGAATATATGTTCTCTACTGAAGAACAGGGTATGAAAGTATTTAAGAACATGCCTGCTGAATAAATCAAGCTACATTTAAAGTGTATAATTGTACAATTAAACGTTTTCTCATGCTTTACTGTTAATTTTTCAGCTCTGCAAGGTTTGAAGGATCCCTTAATATGGACCTTAATGAAATCAGCATGAATTTAGTCCCTTTTCCTCAGCTGCACTATCTCGTGTCAAGCCTAACACCTCTGTACACACTGGCAGACGTCCACATCCCTCCTCGAAGGTGAGCTGTAGTAGCTGTTCCGGCTACTTGAGAACTTGAATTACCTTTTTAAAAATTTTAAGAGAAAAGTTTACAATAACCCTACTTCTTCATATCATTTTCTTTGTGAGAAATATATAAAATAGAGTTGATGACAGCCATTTTTTCATTATATGAATGCTTCTTTATTTAGAAATCATTGTTTAAAAAACATCAATATTAAATTGTTTGAAATTAAATCTAATAATTAAATGTTTAAGCTTATGAAAATTAATAAATATATAAGATTTAAGGGCTTTGAAGTTCGACATACTCAAGTCTGAATCCAGTTCTCTCACTAGTAGCAAGTTTGTCACTATTTTTTTGTTTTTCTCATCTGCGAAAATGAGAGTTTGAGCACCCACCTCATATATCTGTTAAATAATGTTATTTATTTATTAAATAAATAAATTTATTTAAAGGTGTATTAAATAAAGGTATAAGGTGTATTAAATAATGTTATTTCTGTACCTGGTTCATTTTTAGCAGATGAAAACTGTAAATACATGACTGTATATTTTTTTGAAATTTCATATTTCTAATGTAAGTAAAAAAAGGTAAGTAGTATCCCAATAATTATAAATGCCTGCTTAATAGGTCTATTTTGTGACAAAAGATGGATGAAGAATTAAGTTTGACCACTTGTTGTTTAGCAGTTCTTCACCTTTTCTGGATTTCCTTGACTCCATAAAAATGCCAGAAAGCACATATGCACCAAATTTTGAATATAAGAGCAGAGGATGCATGAATGCCCCAAAGCTCACCATCGCCTCAGGGAGTTCTCTGGTCCTTGTTGCTGTAGGGTAATCGGGATAGAATGTAGGTTCCAATGGAGATTTTCTTTTGGTGTTCACTGCTGGGTCTCAGTACTTAGAATCGAGCCTGGTACATAGTAGACATTCACTAAATATCTGTTGAATGAATAGGTAGCATAGTGTGATTTCTGTAGCTCTTCTCAGACTTGATGCCAATTCAGCACAGAGCTCTGGCTAGAGATATCTAGGGATCCCAATCATATTTGTATTGAATAAAATGGGGCCATGTTAAGGACCTGCAAGGCAGTGTACTGTTAGGTGTGAACTTTGTTAGTCACCCTTGTCTTCCCCTCTTTAACTCAAGGATTAAAGAGCGAAATTAAAAGACTCCATTTACTTAAAAGTGTTCCTTTTTCTGAACACTACTGTAGAGTTCCATCTTTGATAAGAAAGCTTAACATTGTCCTTTGATAGTTTCTTCTTGATTATTCCTAACTAATTTATGATATATTTTATAGTGATAAAGTAATCTCTTAATATTGTAGGCTTTTCATTAGTTTTGATAGTTGGGATACAAGAAGTAGATAAGCATACGGAAATAAGTAATAACGATATAAGTTCCTGAAATCAGTACTTCACAGAGCTCACTAATGATGCAGTTAACATTTTGTAGCTGAAATCACCATTACAGAAGATTTTTATTCCAAAAAGAAGATGCTACATGATTTCCTCGGTTTTCATATTCTGTAAAAGATTGCTGAGAAGATTATAGCACAAATTACTATCTTTCCGTTTTATAGTTATACAGAGAAGAAAGATGTAGTATTTTGTATAAACAGCACCTCTCATTGTTCTAGGTTGGATCAGATGTTTTCAGATGCCTTTAGTAAAGATCACCAGCTAATTCGGGCCGACCCCAAACATAGTCTCTACCTCGCCTGTGCCCTCATGGTCAGAGGAAATGTCCAGATTTCAGATCTTCGCAGAAATATTGAAAGGTTTGATTATATATATACATATGTTTTGAGATTTTATTATTTATTTAGAGAGAGGGGAAGAGAGGAAGAAAGAGAGAGAGAGAGAAGCGTGGATGTGAGAGAAAAACATCGATCAGTTGCCTCTCTCATGCTCTCTAACCAGGGACCAGGCCCCAACCGAGGCATGTGTCCTGACCAGGAACAGAACCCATGACCTTTCACTTTGTGGGATGACACCCAAGCAACTGAGCCGTGCCAGCCAGGGCGATTTTACACTTTTCTCAAGATAGTTAGTTATGTGTACTGCTTGTGACAGTTGTAGCACAGTAGTTAGGGTGGTCTGTTCTCGAATCCTAGCATTACCATGTAAGTATAGTGCGAGTTTGTGCAAGCTGCATAGCCTCTGTTCCTTATTTTCCTCAAATGTAAAGTAAGAATAGTAATGGTGCAGTTATTATTTATAAGTACTAAATCATGTATGAGATGTTTTATTTCCTAAAAGTGTTAGAATATTTAACTATTGTGTTTATCAACACCACTACTACCACTCCACTTCTAAGTTTCTGTTTTACTATTTACTGACAGTCTATTTTTAGGAAAACTGCTCTGTTGAATTACAAAGTGAAGAAAATTATAATACCTTCATTTCTTTTGATCCCCAGATTTCCATGTTAAGGAATATGTTTCTAGCATTTTGAGTCACCATCACAACTAATTTAATGTCCTCTTACTATATGTCCCTTGGTTAACTGTCAGACTGTACCACTACACTGCTAATAATAAAAATGGATAACTTACATAATAAACTAATGGTATCAGTAGTAGTGTCCTAGTTTAACTACTGTGGGCTGCTGTAATATGGCAGGCATTTTTAGTACCTTAATTCTTACCTTAAGTTTTTGTGTCTCAGATTAAAACCTTCTCTACAGTTTGTCTCCTGGAATCAAGAAGGCTGGAAGACCAGCCTGTGTTCAGTACCTCCCGTGGGCCATTGCCATTCATTACTAGCGTTAGCAAATAACACATGTGTGAAGCCTACCTTCATGGACCTGAGAGAGAGATTCATGAGGCTCTATAAGAAGAAGGTAGTTATTGTAACAGTGTGTGTTTGTTTTGACTATTTAAGCTGTATTCCACTATGTGTGGTTGTCTATTTAAGATGTATTCCCAAGAACTATGTTATCGCAGCTCGAGTTCCCCTATCTGCTATGTTCGTTGTACTGATTGTAACTGAAGAGGATAGGCTTACTAAGACTGAATGAGAAGTCTCACGAGTTTATAGGATTTGAGTTCTCATTTGTCTTGTAAATCTGAGTGAACTATCATTTTAATAAAGAATGTTTACATTATAGGGTAGTTGTACATACTAAGTTTCCAGAAAATAGTCAGCATAATTCCGTTGTTTTTAATTTGTAGGCTCATCTTCATCACTATCTGCAAATTGAAGGGATGGAGGAAAGCTGTTTCTCAGAAGCCGTGTCATCTCTGTCAGCGCTCATACAGGAATACAACCAGCTGGACGCCACGAGAAGCCTGCCTGCAGAGGACCTGCCTAGACTGCGCGTAGCTGTGTGAAGCAAACCCGAAAGACACTTTCACTTCTTCGTTTCACGTTGCTTTTTTTGTCATCTCACCTTTCTGTTTCAGAATCTTTGTGATTCAGAAAGCCTGGTTTGTGTTTTTCATATTAGGAAGTATTTTCCTTGAGAGAGTTGTTTCATTTCATGACCAGTTGTTGGTAATACCACTGTGTGAAATTAGTAAAGTCCTAGTACCTTAACTTCAAATATTGTCTTCAGAAAATTCCCTTTTTCTAAAATTGAGAGAATAGAGTCCTTCAGTGTTTTACTTTATTTATAATCTCCTATTTAGGCATTTATACAGTAAGAATCATGGCTTCAATAAAAATTTGTACAGATATATTTTTACATTTATTTATAATTTATGTTTTCATACTCTGTTTAAATTCTTATTCTTTAAAAATAAGTACAGGGAGTTGAAGACCACAATATAAATATTTCTATGTAATATCCGCTAACTTCAGGGATAGGTTTTATTACAACGACTGTGGTTTTGTTTCTTCTTTGGGTAATCTTGTTTGCATTGCACTCAAAAGAATCACACTTTACATTTTTAGTATATATTTGTTTTAAATTATTTTTAAGTCATGCTTTTTTATTAAGCTAGCTGATTTTGTAATAATAAATGTCCCTATTTTTAAACAGTACTACTTGTTATCATTGTTTTGCTTGTCACTGTACAAATGCACATTATAAAACTTGATTTTATCTTCCTCCAAACTTTACAGGAAATGGTTGTCGTAGTCCAGTGAAAGCCTTCCAGTTACTATAATCTCCAGTTATAATCTTTAACATTTATTTGTTTTTAATCACAATTTATATTTCAAATCCATGTGTGGATTTATCATTTCAGGAAATAATTTTTAGGAACAAATTATTTTCAAGCTGAAATAATTCATTGTGTGCTTTCTTCAGTGTTTTTTAAGTTCCTTTTATTTCAAAGTACGGATACTCTTCTTGGTCCTTGTCTTGGAAATTTTGTTTTTTATAGTATTTGGTATAAAGACTTTAAATTACAGTTGTCAATGGGAGCCAGTGAAATTTCATTTTCTCCTTCCCAAAGAAATCTTAATGAACTGATACTTAGTGTAGGGCAATGGAAATTATAAATACATATACAGTTTAAGCTTGCTCTTATTTAAGAATCAACCCAGAACTTTGCTTACCCTATAATGACTACATCTGAGTGGTACCTCGGCTACATTTTTGAAGCACAGATAAAGTATTAAATCTTAATATGCTTTTTATACATCTTTAAAATATTCCAGATTATTTTACAAAATAAATGTTTTTTATACCTTGTGTGGTTTTTCCATTGCATATGGTAAATGTAGGTGGAACAAAGGATCGGTGTATTATATAATTATAAAATACATTTTAAAGTAAAAGTTTAATTTTGTTTGAAATTTCATATATTTTTGTAGGAAACCCTTTTTAAAAGCTCCTAATGCCTTAAATATAATCATCTGTCAGTAGTTAGGCATTCTTACTATTTTAAACCATTAAGGAAGTTTCACCATTTTTTTTAAACCATTTTAACTTTTTGATGTAATGACAGGATTGAGTAACCTTGAGTTTTCACCATGTGCTTAACTTTATAGAATCTTGAGCTCAGAAAATACATCTCCTGGATCTCGGCAGTTTCTTTGACATACACAAGATGTGATCCACAGCATCTTCCATTTAAACGACCCTTCATTGAGGCAATCAAATTGAATGGTGATCATTTTGGACTTATTGGGAACACAGCATCTCTTATCCAGACACATTCCACAGAAAGTGGGTTTGTAACTTTGAGTGCTTGAACATCCAGAAAAGACTAATTTTTCAGCCTTCAAGGGTTGGAAAGTAGGTTGGCACGTTTTTCCTTTGGGTATCTAAAAAGATACATGACAGTAATGTCTTTAAATTTTATTATAATAGTGATACGAAATAGAACATTTTATAACAAACACACAGATATAAATTATTTCCAGCACATTGTTTTCTGCCTTTAAAATTCTCTCTCACCAGAAGTCTGTCTGTCCTCATTCTTCCTCCACCATGTTACTGGATCCACTCCCCAGTCATTTTTTGCTACCTTCCACCTAGCTCCAGAATTAATGAAAATATCAAGAGCCAGGTCTTATTAAATATTTATTTACCTACAAATCAGCAAATTCCCTTACACAGCTCAGACATTTTTTAGTGGATGAGTAGGTGAATAAAAACCTTAATCCCTTTAAAATCGAGTTGTTAACTTCTAATAGGGAATAACCTAGGGATGAGAGGGATTTTGTAGCATTTCTGAAAATTACTTGGGACAGTCATCCTGTACAGCTCCAGAAGTAGGACCAACTCCAGTTACACCACAGAATATTTCACCGTGGTCTCGGCAAGTTTGCCAAGCACAGGGCATTTTGGAAGTGGTAGAGTTCCCTCTCCAAGTTGGTGATACATAACTAGGATCAGAACTTCTTTCATGTCCATAATGTTTATTTTTATAATTATATAACAACCAAAATCCTTCATCCATTGCTTTGATTTCACTGCATAAAACTCATATAGGAAAAAAGTTCGAATCTAAAAAGGACCTACTTTTTTTTTTTTTTTTTAATATTTTATTTATTTATTTTTCGAGAGAGGGGAAGGGAAGGAGAAAGAGTGGGAGAGAAATATCAATGTATGGTTGCCTCTCATGCGTCCCCTGCTGGGAACTGGCCTGCAACCCAGGCATGTGCCCTGACTGGGAATCAAACCGCGATACTCTGGTTCGCAGGCCCGCGCTCAATCCACTGAGCTACGCCAGCCAGGTAAAAAGGACCTACTTTTAAAAAACAACATACACGGTGCAGCAGTTGAGACTGATCCTGATCCCCACTTTTAAGCTGTTAGAGTATCTAACAGGTTAACATTATGTCTCTGCTTGGTGAAATTCTCCCCACAAAGTGCAGTTAGAGTAACATCTGCTTTCCTCTGAGATAGTTTGACTTGAAGAGTTATAATATGGTGATTTTACAATATGGTGACGGAAGGAACCAAACACCATCCATCCCTCTAAAACACATGCACACATACTTTTCAGGAATCTCTTAATACTGACTTATAGTGAAGTTAAATCTAAACTTTACCTTTACTGTCTTTAATATATTACTGTCACAAGGCTGAATATAACACAGTCTTCTCTCTTTTCTCATCTGACAGTTGTTATTCTCATTGGTTACCCTATTAGAAATTCCCATCCCACATGTTCTGGAGCAAGGGGTCCACTTTGTTGCTTGCACAAGACATTTTCTTTTCCAGATAAGTGGGAGATTCTTATAAGCTAAAATAAAGGGGAGAATTACATGTGTATACACATATATACTCATGTAGACAGATCATCTTTAAATCATTTTAATAGTTAATAGATTCGAACCTGCATTTTTATATAATGTAACTCAGAATTGAATAAGCTCGTGATCTAATTCATCATTCTCCCATGCCCCAAATTACTTTTCAGTGATGTGTCACAGTCCGTTTTCTCAGGAGGAATAAACTTTTTACCTTGGAAAAACTGAGCAGATACACCCATTGCTTCTTTCTGCTTAGCCCACTGTCTCAGTGCTAAACCTTAGATTCTGATGGATATCTGCCTCTTCTCTGGTTCTTGCCTCATGCTTGATATTTACACCAGACATTAAAATATACATTAGTAGGACTAGGGAATTTAAGATGTCAATTAGATTGATGTGGTTTAAATGTTAAGTTTCATGATATATTAAAATCTAAAACAGAAAAGTTATATTTAAGAATTAAACTACCAGTGAAACCAGTTATTTTTTCTCTGTTTTAATCTGATCTTTTATAAAATAAATTATACCTAATAATCTAAATATTCATATGCTAAGACATGGCAAATGTGTAGTCTTTTATTTACTCAGCTTAACATTCCCTGTGGTCCCAGGCTTGTGGTATTTCCATTGGCTAGCCATTTCAAATCACTTAGAGGGACACGTGGAGAATAACTAGACTGATGGATTATGGATGGGTAGGTGTGTGATTAGATAGATGGAACCCCCTCCACTGCCTGCTCCTTAGGAGAAACAAAGGGGCTGAAGGGCGTAAATAATGAAAATATCAAGAAAATATAAAGAGGGTATAATACTCTTCCATCTTGTAAATCCATTGGGAGCTTCTTATTCTGCTCATGAATAAATCTGGCTTTTGGTTGATTTTAAGCAAACTGTATATTGCTTTATTTACCTCAAAGTATTTCCTAAAATGGATGCTTTGGGAATAAAGTTGTGAGTTTGTAATTGAACACTGCAAAATTCTGGCTATATTACATCAAAACATTGATTTAAAACTTGAAAGAGACCCCCTAAAAATGCCTTTGTGATAGGAAATATCAGTCACTTTGAAGCATGTGCTGTTTCAAAATAAAATGATCCTTTGATACCATTTTCACTGTTATTACACTAGGATCTTGCAACTGCACATAGAACTCAGGGAGAGGAAGCAGAAACATGAAGATACCTGGAAGGCAGGCAACAGTTTAAAGACCTCAATGCAGGAAGCAGATTAAAAGCCTGGCGCGCATCTGCAATAAATAAAGGTAGGTTCAATTATTTTATCACCAATAACCCCACTTAAAGTTAAGCCAAGAGCTGCAGTTCAGGAATTTGCTGAACATTCATTAAAAAAGCAAAGAAAAACTAGAAGAGATTTTTAAAGTAGGCATTTAGTGTTTGGTGAGCCGTAAGAAAAGCATGGGGCATCATGTCATTGCATGCTTCACAATGAGCAAGCAAAAGCTAGATTCTAACCATAAACCACCTAGAATCAACTATGTATATAAATTACTACCACAAATGCATCTAAAAATGTGTGTTTGTCACTGTGCTTAACTTTAAAGGCCAAACTCCCGTTTGGGCCCATAAATACAGCTTTACAGGTAAGCAGAAGAGAGATGTTAGCCTGAACATGTACTTCCTGAGAAACACACCTAAGCCCAACTCTCAGTTACCAGAGAGATTTTTCTCGGGTTTTCTTGTTTTGTTGTATTTTCTTTTTGTGTGTGTGTTGAAGCACTGACCACTAAGAATGACCATCTGACTGACACCACCAACCAGGTGTGAATTCTGAGTGAATCCACGGAAACTGCTCTCACTCTACAAATCAGAACAGCTTGAACTGTATCCAAAGGTCTTTACTTGTGGCAAACTGCTGCTCTAAGGTAGTCTGTCTCACCAGAGAGGTTCTGAGAACATATATTGAGTCACTCAGGTCCAATGCAGAAAAACAACTGTTCTCGTACATTCTGAAAGCAAGAGTAATTTGCCTTGTAATTTCAGAAGTGTTCGAGCAGTGGTCGCGTTGTGCTGTTCACTGAATAACTGGGTGGTATATGCAAATTCACTACAACCTATTAATCTTTTTTTCAAATTAACTGGCATAATTGAAATCTCTGAGGATGTTGTTTGCATATAGTTATTAAATTTCTAAAACTCATTTCTCTGATTAGAGTTGCTTTTATTAATTACCTACATAATACATGAACTCTGGAGTTTTTAGCATAAATATTGGGTATTTCCTAGGCTGCTTTCATTCACTACGCTCTAAATTTTTTTTAAAAGGCACTGATTTCTGGATGAAAATATGGATGTGAATAATAACCAGGCATCAGTTTTGTACTTTTTAAGTCCTCCATCATCTGTGTTTCATGTGATGGCATTTTTGAAACTCTTGTCTTCAAAATACCCTGGCACTTGGGTAAGATGCTAACTCAGAGCAGGCCGGAAGACACAGGTTATGAATGTACTGACACTAAATGGCCAGGCATTCGAGATGAGAGATAAAAACTCTGATTCCATGTTCCCCACTACATACATACCTGTGGAACCTACTTAAGAATGCCTATGTGTGTGTTTATTCAGAGAGAAAGAGATCGGTAATTAAAGGATAATTTTATATCAGTAGTTTTTTACTTTTAGACATGATCTTTATAAACTCAAAACATGTTCTCAAATGTTTCTAATCAATAGCCTTCCATTTTGGTTTTTATCATATAGAAAAACTGGCTTTGAAAATTTTTAGAACTGGATGGCTCACATTTCTTGCCCCAAAAATAACAATATAAATGAAAGTTTTTCCAGGGTACATTTGAACAACATTTGGTCAGTTTTCCTGAGAAGAGGATGAGTGGGAATAAGTACAGTAAGAGTTTTCCTGACCTAGTACAGCTTTTAAAAATGGGAATATTTTAGGACTTCTGGTTAAGATGGCAGCACAGGTAAACACAGCTCGCCTCCTCACACAACCACATCAAAATTACAGAACAACCGTCACTCAGAACTGTCAGAAATCTAGTTGAATGGAAAACTGACAAGTACAGAATTGAAGAAACTACATTCATCCCGATTGGTAGGAGGGGCGCAGATGCATAACACGCTGGATGTGGGCATCCATGTGTGGTGGATAAAAATTTGGGAGGGATGTCTTGGGAGTGAGGAGTTTCAGCCCCACACCAGGACCCCCAGCCCAGTGTTCCAGTGCCAGGAAGATAAGTCCCATAATTTCTGGCTACAAAAACCAGCAGGGATTGAGTCAATAGAAGAAACTTTTGGATTCCCAAGTAGTTCCTCTTAAAGAATACATGCACAGACTTACAGAAACTCACTCCCTCTCAGCGGTAGCACCAGGGTAGCAGCTTGAAAGGCACCAGTGGCAGACAGGGAGAAACTGTGCAGTGTCTGGCATCAAGGCAAGAGCTGGGGGACCACCTTCTCCCAAACAAAGGTGGGCAGAGGCACAAGGGTACCCTTTTCTGAGCACTCCTCCCACAGAACCACAGAGCCAGCAGGTGGGTGCCATATCTGAGAATCCATCAGCCTGGCTCACACTGTCTGCCCAGCCCTGGAGATCCCCTGAGACTCTGGCCCATCCACTTACTGGCCCACCCAAACTGTTAGAACTGTTACTTTTCCAAATAAATGGCTAGTCTAGGCTCATGTTTCACAACTTCCTAAATCCTCTCAAACAAGCAACAGCCAGCCTCAGTGAGCCCCCAGCCTCCACATCTTGCTAAGTAGCCCCAGGCCCGGCACTAGCAACAGCCAGCCTAGATTGGCTTTACCTTGGAATCTCCAAGCCCAGCACAAGTAGCAGCCATCTCAGATTGCTTTATAGTTCATGCAGTATGTCTCTGGGCAAAATAAGGGTAGAGGCTGACCTTGGCTTGCACACCCAATGGACAGCTACCGGCCATGGTAGAGCACCACCACCCTGCCCCTGTACAGCTGATTCTCCACAGACTGCAAGGTTGGTGGTCAGTGGTCACAGCCGGTACTTGCAGCTGACTGGCCTGGATAAATCCCTCTCATTGACCTACCAACAGCAACCAAGGCTCAACTACAAAAGGAGGGAGCACACCTTGATTACCCAACTTGGGTGATAGGGGAGGCTGTACCACTGGAACCTATAGGACACCAACTACATTAGGCCAGGCTACCAAGACACAGAGTCATAGTAGCTTTACCTAATACACAGAAACAAACACAGGGAGGCTGCCAAAATTAGGAGACAAAGAAACATGGCCCAAATGAAAGAACAGATCAAAATTCTGAAAAAAGAACTCAACAAAATAGAGATAAGCAGACTTTAAGATGCAGAGTTCAAGACCTCAGCAGCATAAAAAAGATCCAGTCAGAAATGAAGGACACACTAATTGAAATAAAGAACAATTTACAAAGAAACAATAGCGTAGATGAAGCTGAGAATCAGATCGATGATTTGGAAAATAAGGAAGCAAAAAACAACCAATCAGAACAACAAGAAGAAAAAAGGACCCCAAAAAAGGATGGTGTAAAAAGCCTCTGGGATAACTTCAAGCATTCCAACATTCACATCGTAGGGGTACCAGAAGGAGAAGAGAAAGAGCAAGAAGTTGGAACTCCATTTGAAAAGATAATGAAAGAAAACTTCCCTAATTTCATGAAGGAAATAGACATGCAAGTCCAAGAAACACAGTCCCAAAGAAGATGGATGCAAAGAGGCCTACTCCAAGGCACATCATAATTAAAATGCCAAAGGTTAAAGATAAAGAGAGAATCTTAAAAGCAGCAAGAAAAAGAAGTTACTTACAGGGGAGTTCCCACAAGACTATCAGCTGATTTCTCAAAAGAAACTTTGCAGTCTGGAAGGGATTGACAAGACATATTCAAAGTCATGAAAAGTGAGGACCTACAGCCAAGATTGCTCTACCCAGCAAAGATATTTAGAATTGAAAGTGGATAAAGAGCTTCCTAGACAAAGAAAAACTGAAGGAGTTCATCATCACCAAACCATTATTATATGAAATGTTAAAGGGACTAATTTGAGAAAAAGAAGATCAAAACTATAAACAATAAAATGGCAAAAAAATACATATGTATCAACAATTGAATCTAAAAAATAAACTAAACAAGAACAGAGCCAGAATCATGGATACAGAGAGGGTTTTGATGATTGCCAGATGGAAGTGGGTTTAGAGGAATGGATGAAGAGGGGAAAGGATTAAGAAGTACAAATAGGTAGTTATGGAATAGCCATGGGTGTAAAGTACAGTATAGGAAGTGGAATAGCCAATGAACCTACAAATAACCCATGGACATGAACAATGGTGTTGGGATTGCCTGAGGGACCGGGGTGCTGAGTGGAGGGGAGCAAAGGGGGGAAAATCAGGACAACTGTAATAGCATAATCAATATATAAATAAAAGTGAATAAAAATTGGAATATTTTAGTGAAAAAATCTAAAACAGTACAGTTTTCTTTCAGGTACTTAAAATATACCTGCCTGAAGCAGAGCCTGAGTAAGACAGCACACTCAGACTACATCCTCCACCGACCACCAGTCAGTAAGTACTGAGTACCCGTGGTACATAAAAAGGACATAAAGTAAAACCACAGAGAAGTCATGCTTGAGAAGCAGTTGTGCTTATGAGTACCTGGCATTGTTTTGTAGGTTTTTGAGAGCTGCTGTTGTAATGGGCCCAAGCCACATTTCTTTTTATCAGACTTCTTTCCACCTTTAGCACCAGAGCAGTAACTATCAATCAGTCTTGGTATGAACAAAGGTGTGCATCCAATGGTCCCGCTCACACAGAGGCAGCTGAACAGGGGATTGGGCTGAAACACTTGGCCATTATAGTAACGCACCCTGTTGAACTCACATCCCACAGCCACCAGGTCTGAAAAGAGAATAAAGCAAGATCACCAAAGAAGCCATAACTGATAGTCTAGACTGCCCACTACAAGCCATTGAGGAAATAGCTGTCTCCTTTACAAAATATAGTTCTTAATTTCTTAGGCCCCACCTGGAACCTCCTCCACAGAACATCTGTAAGAGGTGAAAATGAAACATTCATTATATTTCAGGGGTCTATCAACCTCAAATGGTCACTTCCAGAACTAAGACCAAGTTATAGGATCTGTTCAGGAGTAAAGTTAATAAAAAATATAATGAGTATAGGGGTGAGATAAAGATTGTAAATCTGAGAGATGGTCTGGCTGGTGGCTGTTGAGACTGAGGTTTCTCCAGATGGCCAGCAATAGCCTAGGATGTATTCTTAGGAAGTTAAGACATGTGAATGGCTGAAAAAAATGTAATTTATTTAACTGCAGCACTGCAGGGTAACTGATTTTTTGTCAAGAGAATTGGAGGAAACTTTCCCTTCCTCTGAGGGGGATTCTTGATGTGGATAGGCAGTTTTCAAAGGGTAGCAAACTGACTCCTTGGTGGTGCCTGAGGCCCTTTCAAGAGAGTCCACAAGGTCAGAACTCTTTTTTTTAGGTTCTTTTTCCCCCATGAATTAGTTTGTTGTTGTTTAATTACAGTGTTCTGCATTTTTTCTCCACCACTCCCCCCACCCCATCCAAACCAACCGCCCTCTGTTGCTTCCATCCTCCCCCTTTTTCAGAGTTCTAAGATGTGACTGACTTTTTCACTGTATTAATATTTGCACTGATGGTACAAAAGAAATGGTGTCCAGAAGTGCTGTTGGCACCTTAGAGCAAGAAGCAAACTGCACAGGCTGATCACTGCATTTGTCCCTGATGTGCACATGTACATAAATGTACTTTAACAAAACAAACACACAAAAAAGCTACTTTACTTAAGAATGTCCTTGATGGCACAGTAAAAATTAAAATTTTCTTAAATCTTAACCATTAAATATATGTCTTTTTAATATTCTCTGTGGCAAAATGGAAAGTATGCATGGAGCGTCTCTGTAGATGTACTGAAGTACAATAGATGCCTTGAGGAAAGGCACCGTGCTGTTCTTGGAGTTGTCAGCCAAGCTAACCACTTTTTTGTGGGAATTCCACCTGAAGAAATGACTGACAGATAAACCATGGTTATGCAGACCAGGGTATTTGGCAGACATCTTGAAAATCAACAAAGTGAGGTTGCAACTTCAAGGAAAACAACTGACAGTATTTATTGCCAATGATATAGTTCAAGCTTTCAAGCAAAATTTAGAATTTTGGGAGACTTGTATCCACCTCTGGGAATTTTATAGCTACTCAATATATAGAATTTTCTGACAAAATTAGGATTAATTAATATGATTTTTTAAAATATTGTATAACTACATATATCATTTGGAATTTCTACATAACCCATTGCTCGAAATTGATATTTTCCAAATAACCAAAGCATAGTACAAAATTATGCATGTGTTAAACTAACATTTTTGAGAGTCTACTGCATACCAGATATTTTGCTTGGTGTCTTAGAGTTTGTATCATCATTTTCACTTAATCCTCCTAGAAACTTGATGAAATAGGAAGTACATATGGTGTAACCAAGGCACAGAGAGGTTAAACAACGTAACATGACCCAGGTCACCCATCAGACAGAGCCCACATCTTAGCCAACGCGATACAGCGCAGACCAGCAGCAGGCTGTCCTGCCTGCACAGCTCTGCTGAGAGCCCGACTCCCAATGCGCTCAAATTCCATGCTCACAAGCAAACTTCGGGGAGTCCTTTGCCTTCCTGCTTGGACTTTTCTACAGAGTGACTAAACTGCTCAGCTAACATGACTCTTTCTCTTCCCTTAGAAATTTATTTCTTCATCCTAAATCCGCATCCTGAATTATTATCAAGATGTTATAAGTTTAGATGGTCTCAATCAGATTCCAGAGCTAAGGCCCATAAAGCTGAGGGTCAGGATGTGATTTGGGGTGCTCTTACCTTCTTTTTTACAAATCTGCTTCAGTAAAAAGTACAGTAACTTGATGATTAGCAGGGAAGGCTGAGATTAAAACAGTATGTCTGAATACCAAATGTACATCCTTATATTTTAAGCAAGATTACTTTTTAGTTACAGAAAAGGTTGAATTTAGATTGCTTTTGACAATACTAAAAATAGCTGTCATTTTTGTGGCATGGTAAGAAATTAGACTCTAAGTAATTCCTCATATTTTAATCATTAAAAGCAATTATGTGAGAAAAACTGCAAGATTACTTCAATGCAATTAAAGCAACAGGTTTCTGAACATGTGTAAACATCGGTTAATTTCATATGGTGTCTAACATGACAAAGCCAGTCCCGTTGGTGCGTGAAAACTAAAGCCACCTTATAGTCAGCCAGACTAAGCTGATAATTCCAAATGAACAGTTGCAGAAAAAATATTCTGTCTACACTTGTTTTCCAGCAGGTCCAGAAGAAGACACTTACATGCACACACTCCAGTCTCATACCTAGGCCTGTCTGCTGAGTAGTCACAGTACAGCCCTTTGTGTGGGTCGCAGAGGTCAGCTTCATTGCAGATGTCCCCTGGTTGCTTGGCACAGGTTTTACAGCATCCACAGCCATCCCTCACCAAGCTCACTCCAGGAGGGCAACTGGGCTTCGGAGGGCATTCACAGGGCCACTGACAAAACAGTTTACGATGATGCTCTCCCGATGCTTCTCCAGGCCTTCCTTCAGGTGTCACGTCTAATGGCCCAGTGACCTGTGCCCTGCAGCGGAACTTCAGTTGATAATAAAGGTAATGTTAGAAATGATTCCTCAACCTAATTTCCCAGGTTTTATAGAGATAGAAGGTTTCCCCCAGATTGGCAGAATAGAGTATAGTAAATACAACAATAATATGTATCAGTATTTGATAGTCACTCACACCTTAAACTTCTCTTCCCTCAACTCCCAACACATGACTTTCTCACTCTTCCTTTCCCACGGATTGCTCCTTCTCAGTCTCCTTGGCTGGTTTCTCCTCCTCCTCTTCATCTCTAACCACTGGAGCCCCCATGGTTAAGACCTCTAAATATCTTCCCTCACTACATCTCATATTTCTCACCCAGACTTGTTTCGGAACTCAGACTTAAACTGCCTACTTAACAGATCCCCACTTAGACATCTGATAAGTATAGTAAATTTGACATGACCAAAGGTAATTTTCCCTTCTAACATACTCTTCCATACACATCCCTATTTGAGCAGATGCCAGTTTCATTTTTCCAAAATACCTTGGAGTCTGGTCATTCTTGACTCCTCTAATGTTTTATTCCCCATCCCATCAGTATACCCTGTTGGTTGTACCTTCAAAATATACCCACTCTCATTCTTTCTTAACAGCCCCCCAGCTCCCACAGTGATCCAAGCAACCATTCTCTTTCACTTGGGTGGTGGTAGTTGTCTCCTAAAGGTTCTCCTTGCTTCCCTTTTGTCCTCTACATTTTCTACCCAGAAGAAAGGTTCTTTTATTTTTTTAAAGGCAAGTGATTTATTTTTTAAATCTCACTTTAATAAGTAAGTGGGATTACACCAAACTAAAAAGCTTTACACAACAAAGGAAATAAATTAAAGGGCAACCTACATAATGGGAGAAAAATGTATGTAAACTATATAAGTAATAAGGGATTAAAACCCCAAATCTATCAGGAACTCATACAACTCAATGGCAAATAAATAAACCAATTAAAAAATGGGCAAAGACTTAAATAGGCATTTCTACAAAGAAAACCTACAAATGGCCATCAATACATGAAAAGGTTCTCAACACCACTAATCATCAGGGAAATGCAAATCCAAACCATACTGAGACACCACCTCACACCTGTCAGGATGACTATTACTAAACAGAAGTTAAGCATTGGTGTGTAGGGGAAAGAAAATCTGGTGCACCGTTGGTGGCAATGTAAATTGGTACAGCCATTATGGAAAACAACATGGAGGTTCCTCAAAAACAACAATAAATAAAATTACCATATGGCCCAGCACTTTCACTTTGGGTATTTATTCAAAGGAATTGAAATCAGGATCTCAGAGATACCTGTACAAGGAGGGACCCCCCCAAAAATGGAATTTATTTATTAAAAATTGTGTATTTATTCTTACATGTTTTAACTTCACTTTCAAAGTACTCTCCATTTGATGCAATACACCTATCAAGACATTTTTTCCTCTGCTCAAAAGTTTTTGAACTCATCAATTTTGACACCTTTTAGTACATTTTTGTTTCACCTCTTCCACATTGGCAAGATTTTTTTCATCTGGGGAAACAAACAAAAATGTTGCTTGGGACAAGATTGGATGAATAGGAAGGGTTCAGCATGGGGGTTATGCTGCTTTTGCTCAAAAACTGCTGAACACAGAGCATGGTATGAGCAGGTGCACTCATAAATCACCCATATGAAATGGGCAAACACACTGAGTCTTCAAAAAAATTTTCATTAAAGCCAAATGCAGCCTCTCACAACAATGCCTGCTGGCGCACTGATACAGATGGGTTCCTAGAACACTCACCTAGTGGGGGAAGCATGTACTATAAGGAGCCCGCCCTGATAGTAGATAATTCGGGTTCCTTCCTCTTACTCTGTTCTCCCATGTTCATTCACTGCAGCATTATTCATAATAACCAAGACATGGAAACAAACTAAATGTCCATTCATGTATAAGTAGATAAAGAAAATGTAGTATGCACATATACTGCAGTATTTCCTTCTTTAAAAAAAAAATTTTTTTTAGGCCACATCATGGATGGACCTAAAAGACATTATCTAAAGTAAAATAAGGCACACACAGAAAGAAAATACTGTATAATGTCACTTACATGTGGAATCTAAAATAGTCCAACTCAGAAGTGGAGAGTAGAAAAGTTGCCTGCACCTGGGGAGTGGGAAGGTGGTGCTCAGAGGGTAGGAAGTTTTATTTATGCAAGATATGTAAGTTCTGAAGATCTGTACAGCATGGCACTTGTAGCTATCAATACTGTATTGTACACTTAAAATTTGCTAAGAGAGATCTTATGATAAATGTTCTCACCACATACAAAAAAATTAGTAATAAAGGGGGCAGGAGGAGACTTTGAGAGGTGAAGGATATATTTATGGCCTTGATGGTGGTGAGGGTTTCAGAAGTATGTACTTATCCCCCAAATCATCAAATTGTATACATTAAATATGTTCATCTTTGTACATGCCCATCATACCTGAATTCATGTCACTCCTTGCGCGTGGCTTCCCGTTTCAATATAAGGAGCTCACTACTCTCCCAGGCCCTGCAACATCTTGTCCTCACTCCCTATCTCACTCTGCCCACTACCGCTCACCCCCTTGCTGGCTTTGCTTCAGCCACACTGGCCTACTTGTTCTCTAAATTCTGCAAGTATGTTCTTCCCCCAGGTGTCTTTGCAGCTCACTCTTTCACTTCCTTCAGGCTGGTGTTCACATTTACCAGTGAAGCTCTTCTTGACCACCCTTCATAAAATAGCACCCTACCCCAGCTCTTTCTCCAGCGACCTTCTTACTACCTACTTTATTACCTATATATTTTACCTGTTTATTTTCTGAGCTGCACATCAAGAATTTGAGCTTCTTGGGGCAAGCTCTTTACCTTATGCCTGTCTTGTCTGTAATAAGTGTTTTTTGAATGAAAGAACATGGTACTGCCTATGTGCCAAGTACCTTACATGCATATATCATTTAACCTTCACAACAACAGTGTGGAGAAATTATCCCCATGTGATAAGCACAGTAATAGTTCCCTCAAAAATGTTTATGTCCTAATCCAAGAGCAAAGGATTAAAGAGTCAAATGCCTTAAGTGGGGTAAGGGGAGGACCTAGAGATTCCATGCACATGAGCTTAGCTGGGAGGCCACAGAACCTGGCAAAGAGTTCCTAGTAACCCCTGCTGAACCTGTGCAAAATTAAGAAGTAGGCGCTCACTATTTCTAGCCTCACTATTTCTACTCCCTTCTCTACTGCGTTTTCTTTTCCCTGTTCTTGGTTTTCATGACACCAGGCCCTTCCAGTACTACCTCTAGCTCTCAACATATGTTCTTAATCTTTGCAGGATATGTAGACTTACTGGTGTTTCATGACCTTAAGGCATTGCTTTTCTCACCTGCACACTGTCTCTTGGCAATCTTATTGATGAGGAAACTCAAAAGTTAAAGAATTTAGCTTCAGTCATAGTTGGTAGGCTTAAGTGACTAATGCATGTGACAAACTATTATTGTAGAAACTGGAATACATGACCATGTGATTCCAGGAATCAACAAGCAATTTTGCCCCTGGAGATGGTATCTGAACCATTGTATTCCAGGACGGGACAATCAGTGACTCAGATAAACAACTGTTAATCAACAGATAAAGAAGTACTAGGAAAATTGCTGCTAGACTGCAACTCTTATCAAATTAACCTTTTTTTCCAAATGCCTTACCTACCTCTTCTTCTTCTTATAAGAAGGTGGGCTTGAGATGAAATGTTAAGACAGTTTTTAAGTGTACATAACTCACCATCTTCTCAGATCACCAGCATCTGAGTAAAGCACTCATAAAGACTCAATCCTTGTCTCTACTTACTGGTTCTGGTAGTGACAGGCAGCACAGGCATGAACTTTTCCAGTTTCATTATCTAATCATAGCCTTCAATTCCCACCCTATGCAAGCTTCAGAACTAAATTTCCATCCAGGACTTCTCCACTGAGGTCCAGACCCATACAGCTGACTGTTTACCGGACACCTCCACCAGAATGCCCTATAGGAAAAACTCATATCTGAAACTCATCATCCCCTCCCTCACCCCCAGACAGCTTCTCCCAGGTTTAGAGTTAAAAAGCTGGAAGTCATCCAGGTCATCTTCCTCTCCCTCACCACCCACATCCATTCAAATGACTAATCCTGCTTATTGTCCTCATATCCCTAGAACTAGTCACTCTTCTCTCATGTTCACTGCTACTAAGTACTACTGCAGTAAGTTCCTAACTGGTCTTCCTCCCCCAAGAATGACTTCTTGGACAAACCTGCCACATTGCTGCTAGAGGGAGCTCTTTAAAAAAAACATCTGATTTTATTATTCCTCTCCCTACAGCCCATTGGGGCTTCCCCACTGTCTACAGTATACAGCCCAGACTTCTGAGAATGACGTCTAAAGCTCTGCCCATGCAGGTTCACACCTTTCTCTCTAGCCTTAGCTTTCAATGCACTCTTCTCCTCTGCCTTCCAGTTTCCCAGACTCATGGGGTTGGTTTTCTCCTACATGGCTTTCTTCACATTGCTCCAATGAAATGCCTACTCCTGAAACTTCCCACCTGGGGCTACCCGTTTATCTTTCCAGCCTAGAAGCATTTTAATACAATCTTTGAAGTCACAAGGTAACACTATTGAAAACCAAGGATAAAGAGAAAAATCTTCAAAGCAGCCTGAGAAAAGGAATGCATTATATACAAGAGAACAATACTAAGAATGAGATCTGACTTCTCATCAAAAGAAGATGAGAAAGGTGTCCTGTAGTAGGATACACTGTGGTACATCCAGACAATGAAATGTTATTTGGTGCTAAAAAGAAATGAGCTATCAAACCACGAAAAAAAAAAAAAAAACATATATATTACTAAGTGAAAGAAGGCAATCTGAAAATTCTACATACTGTATGATTCCAATTAAATGACATTCTAGAAATGGCTAAACTACAGAGAAAGTAAAATAAATCAGTGGTTGCCAGAAGTTGAGGGAAGGGGTGTATAGGTGGAGCACAGAGGTTTTTAAAACACTCTGTATATACTGTATAATGACATGGCATGTATACATTTGTCCAATCCCACAGACTGTACCACACCAAAAGTGAACCCTAAATAAATGACAGACTTCAGGTAATGATGTGTCAACGTAGGTCCACCAGCCGGAACAAATATACCACTGTGGGGGGAATGTCGATGGCGGGGGGTGGGCATGTGTGAAGGCCGGGGGTGTTTGTGAAATCGCTGTACCTTCCTCTCAAATTTGCTGTTACCTTAAAACTGCTATAAAAATTTATCTTAAAAAAAACACCCAGAGAAAATGCTGGAAGGAAAAAAAAAACTGTCACTCTGGAATTCTATCCTCAGTGAACTATGTTTCAAAAATGAAGATGAAATCAAAGACATTTCCAGATAAACAAAAGCTGAGAGAAATTTTTGCTAACATGTCTACCTCACAACAAATACTTAAAGGAATATCTTCAGTCTGAGGGAAATTACCATAGATGGTAATTCAGAAATACAGGGGAAAAATAAAGAGTCCTGGAAATGACAAAAATGTAAATAAATATAAAGAATTGTCTGTACTTTTTCTTTGTGTAGGCATTGATAGTTTTCCAAGTCAAAATCTCAAAACAAGAGTCATCAGAACAACATGATGGAAAATGAGAGTACTAGCCCTGGCTGGTGTAGCTCAGTGGATTGAGTGCAGGCCTGCAAACCAAAGAATCACGGTTCGATTCCCAGTCAGGGCACATGCCTGGGTTACAGGCCAGTTCCCAGCAGGGATCGCATGAGAGGCAACCACGCATTGATCTCTCCCTCCCTTTCTCCTTCCCTTCTAAAGATAAATAAATAAAGTCTAAAAAAAAAGAAAAGAAAATGAGAGTACAGATGACAAAGCTGAGCTTCAGTATAGTTCTGTCATCTTAGATCATTTTCTGTCACTTATTTGACCTCCGAGCCTCAGTTTTCCTCTGTGACAAACCACCATACAAGGTTATTTTGAGGATTAAGGTGACAACTGAAGTGCCTAGCACAGTGGTGGCACATAAGAGATGTTTGATGAATAGGAGGTATTATCGGAGCTTTCAAAAACTTATAATGGCAAAATTAAGCAAAATCCCACTTCCCGTTGCTTTATCTATAACACATTCTTACTGTTGCTTTAGTTTTTGTTTTGGGCCCAGGTCCCTATGCTGTAGCTCTCACGCCACAGCAATGGCAGGGCTTCCCTGGAGAATGGTGGGGTAAAGCTCGGCCGCCCCTGTGCCTCCTCTGGGGAAACGTGCCCCTCGGCCTAACAGTGCCTCTGAATAAACTGTGCCGGTGCGGTTCTCGTTGTGAGGCTTTTCAGATCTTAAATCTCTCCCTACACAATATAACAACTTCTAACCCCCTCTTTTCTAAGATGCACCTATTGCCTACCACCCCAGTCAGGTGTTAACTCACAGACACGGAATGTCTGCTAAATCACCAGGTTTCAAAAGCTCTGTCTTCTATGCAGTTAATAACCTCCACCATTGTAAATAAAACCACAAGTAATTCACCCTATTTTAATCTCCTTATTAAAAACTACTAAGGCAATGAATCGATCATATGAAATTAAAATTCCCTTTGGTCTGTTGCTTAGAATATTTCAAAGTCTCCGAGAACTGATTTATTTCCTTCTATGAAAAGCAAGAAACCCATGGGTTAGGAAAAGACAAAATTATAGAATGTTTTCAAAATGTCAATGTCTGTTCCAAAGGGCTCCTTTCCAACAGGAACAGCCTTGACTGAAGAAAGTGGTCAAAATCACTTTCTCCAGTGGCTCTGTGCACATTTTGTTCACGGTGGAAAGTTGAGCCCCAGCCTGGAGCCCAGATGAGGAAGCCCCGTTCACTCCACCTCGCTGGGCAGGGTTGCTGCCTCCGACTGCATGTACAGTGTTACACTCCAGGAAAAATATATACATTACCGAAGTTTTGGAGCTGTTCAAACATATCAAAAGTCGGATTAACTGGCATTACCTGAAAGGGGAAAATGTTTTCCACTTCTTTCCCGAAGCTAATAAACTGAAACGGAACTTTATTTGGAGAGGAAAATGGCTCCCTATTTCTCATGAAGTAGTTCCACAAGGAATTTACCTCCTCCTCTTCCCCCATCTTCTTCATTCCTATTTTTGACCTAAAAAAAACAATAAGAACTACTGTAGTCTCCTAAAGGGAAAGAGCAAGGAGAGAAAACTTACCTGTGACGGAGCAGCGAGGAGAAAGGTGGCGAAGAGGAGCCCCTGCATGTTGCCAGGACCACGCTGCACCACCAGAGATAGGAGGCCGGGCACCCTCCCGCCGCCACACAAAGCTCCCCTCTGTCTCCTCAGCAGAAGAACTCAACACGCCTCCACCTCCCTGGCCACTGAGTTGTGCTCATACTCTCAGACTCAGCTTCAGCTTTCTCGGACTTGTCTTAATACCTTGTTTACTTTCACAGGACTCCTCTCATATTTACCTATCGTGGAGTGTCAGGAGGGTGTGAGCACTATCCCCCAGGGAATGAAGAGGGGTAGTTCAAGCGCTGACTTGTTTTTGAGTACAGATTCTACCTGTTCCTAAAGATCAGAGTCTGCCTCTGGGCAAAGGGTGAGGTTAGATGCATGCACCCTCCTTACTGGCTGCCTCTGGGGTCCGGTGTGCCCTGCCCCAGGCACGCCCTGTGCTGCCTTATTTTCCCCCTTGGCTCTCAAGCACAGGGTGCTGGCCTAGCTCAGCCTACAGCACTCCACCCACACCAGCTCCCCTTCTCTCTCACACCAACAATAGGTTTGCAAAGACCTGCCCTGACTCCTCCAGCTGCTGATTCTCCCTCTGCCCCCCGCACAGTGGTCAGACTTAACCCCTGTCAGAGCTCATTTCTCACACCAGCAGGGTAATGATTGGGAAAGATGTAGATGGAACAGGTGCGGGGAGGGGGGTGAAGGGGGGCAAGTCCTGTCCTGGACTCACTGCTCACCTTGTTTCCGTCCAAGGTAGTCACAGCTGTACAAAGACGGTGAGTGATGCTCACGTGGACCTGTGCTGAGGGTCCAGGGGAAAGCAAGGCTTTCTGCCATCAACAGGGAATCCAGGGCCCATGGAGAGCCAGGAGCCCCACAAAACATGCAAACAAACTCTAGGCAGCTTACTAAGAGGTTAATTAAACCGTTATTATACACACCGAACAACAAGAAATACTCAGTGTGCTTTTATGGTGTCACCTCTTTATCCTGCCTCCCTGGTAAAAAGGACGAAACCCAAGAAAGGCCTAGTGAAGCAAAATGCGTCTGTTTTGGTCCAATCTGATCAATTTCTTTCTAATTTAGCTCCATTCAATCTTTCGTTTCCCAGCCTCTGTGATTCGGGCACCACGCTGTCCAGGGGGATGGATCATGTCTCATTCCTCACTGGTCCATCCAGAGCAGACGAGCCTCAGCCCAGGACTAGTGTTTTCTTCCTCTGCGTCCCTCCAGTCCCTGCTCTCGCTGCTCCAACTGTGATGCTGCAGCACCCACGCAGTGCTGGACTCGGGAGACTCATGCTTCTCCCGCTTGCTCTCTGAGAAATGCGGGCGGCAGCAGCCATTGTTGCGGAAACAGCTTCTCGTGCTCTGTCGTATCTCTGCCACAGGCAGGGGAAGGTGTTGTAATCACCGTCCTTGCCTCCTGGAGGGAAAGGAACATCTTCGTTGAGAACTAACTTGTAAAACCTCCCCGGTGCACAGAGCTGACGGGCTCTGGGACACGTGCCGTCACACGTTTAGACATCTGCAGCCACGGATGTGCTCTCATTAAACTATTCCAAGCTCACCAAGGATGCACTGAGAGAATACGAAATTCTCAGAGGATGGGAATGCCAGCTCCCACTTTAGACAATAAGAGTGATCATGGCACACATCCTGCTCTAAGCACTTTCCCCTGTTACTTCATTTCACAGAATGCTAACCTGTCTAGGAACTCGCTTCATGAGTATTCGGCTTGCGAGGTCCATTCTGAAGTAGATATGGTGCCAAGCACAGCTAATATTTATATCCTGTTTCATGGTTTACAAGGAAGTTTCATAGGTATTATCTTTTTTATTTTAATTTCACAGCCCAGTGAGGTAGGCAAAAGCCATGTTACCATCGTCATCTGGCAGATTAAAAACTTGAAGTTGAGTGATTGTACTTGGTCAATAAAACATGCTTAATCCCTGCCCGCCAGAGCAGTGTAATCTGCTAAGTGAAAAGACACCAAACAAATAAAGACATTAAGTAGCCACATTAAATTGAACAAAGGCCAATAATAAAGAACAAAAAACTGGAAGAATGACAGGTAGGAGCTAATTTAGATTAGGGGCACAGAGGGCATCTGTGGGGAGTGTCACTTAGGCAGTTGAGAGATCCAGTGCTCTTTCCACTGGCAAAATGCACACCCCCGATGGTGACAAGCCCCATCTGCAACGAGCACACCCCAGGGCCTGAAGTCACTCTCCGAGGAACATCATCAAACTAGAACACTTCCTTCTCCTGGTCGAGTCGGCCATTCAGAGTGGGCAGAGATCAGAAGCCGCACCTGTCATCGGCACACTTAGCCCAGAATGAGTTTTCCTTTCCTGTCCTTTCTTCCTTCTCTTCATTTCTTACTAGTTATGAAGACAGAGCTATTGTGAGCCAGGAAAAGAGACAGACATTGTTGCTGTCACAATCCGCTGAGGGTGCCCTCTGAGCGAGAGTCCATATTTGCATGATTGACACTACAGCTACAGTATTAGGTTGGCCAAAAAGTTTGTGTGGCTTCTTTCTGTAAAATAAAAGGCACAGCTGTCTCCTGTGTGGCGTAACATTGATTGTTCTCAGTGTCTCGATTTGATCACCGTCCACTTCAACTGGTCTGCCCAACTGTGGGGCATCATCCAGTGAGAAATCTCTAGCACAAAACTTCGCAAACCACTTCTCACACATTCGATCAGTCACAGCACCTTCTCCATAAATCTTTTTTTGCATTTCAGTTGTGTTTTTACCTTTAAGTAGTAAAGCATAATATGCTGGAAATGTCACTTATTATCTTCCATCTTCAACATGGCTACACAAAAATTCACCAATTTGGTAAGTATTTTTTAAAACATGTATGCTAATATGACAGCTGTCACAATATAATCTAACAAAATTGTTTCAAATGAGGTTAAAGTCAACTAAGTGCTACTAGAGCCATTGTATAAAAAAAAAAGAACAAACTTTTTGGCCAACCTGGTACTAGCAACTACCCATTAATGACTGCTCGAGGTGTCCCATCACTGTGCTGAGCACTGTGATGCTCACAGTACTCACAGAGACCTCACAGAACCTCACAGAAACGCCACCAGACATGTACCGTCATTACTGCCTTTGTTTTATTAATGAGGGGAGCGAGGCAAGGCCACGTGGGTAGCAAGAAGTATTGCAGAACCAAGATTCCAAGCATTTTAATTCCCCTGCTCTGCTGCCTCTCTGCACGACCTACCATTTATATCACAATCTGTAGCAGGATGATTTATTTTACTAATTTAAATTGCATTCTCAATGTTTTTCCTCCTCCTGCTCTCTTCTGCAATTTTAAGACGTTAGTGAGGACTTTTTTATTTTCCTCTATCCAGCCTCCAAGCAGAAAAAGGAAGCCGCTGGCATGCTTTCTTTTGTCTTTTAGGAAAACCTGATTTCACTGAAGAGGTGATGCTGGGAGAGGAGAGAGGGGAGGGAATCTGAAGCAGCCAAGAGGAGGAGGAAGAGAGTGAAGCCATGGCTAGGTGAGGACTGGATGCTCAGACTGCACCATGGCAGTGACAAAGCCCAGAGGGATCCAGTGTCAACATAATGCTCCCAGGAAACTTACCCAGTGCCAGCGTTCCTCAGTGGCAAATGCCAACGAACTCTGTGTGCGTGCCAAGCTTTTAGTGCCTGTGCACACGTGTGGGCAGAAAGCTCAGCCAGTGAAGACCAGAGAGGCCTGATCCTTTCCTAGGTCCTGGGGAGGCCTCTTGGGTGGTTGTTCAGCCTCCACTGGTGGTGGTGGTGGTGGTCGTGGTGGTAAGGGCAGGGGAGGGTGTGTAAAGCACCAGTGACAGCTTAGAACGCATTTATCTGCAGATGGAGGTGGAAAGGGTGGTTCAGGGCCAGGTTTCATTTTAATTTTAACTTTAATTAAAAATTCATTATATAAGTTTTTCATTTTAATTAAAAGAAATAAATATTTCCTACACTCTTGGATTTGTGGGACCATAGTCCTACTTGCTAAAAAATACCATAAGTTTCACAAAATCACCATGTATACTCTTGCGTGTATAGTCTCCCCTGAAAAACCGCAGGCCTCAGACTCAAAACCAGTCCCATCAACTCTGGCTCTCTGCCGACTCCCGGGGGTCTGCAATAGATCTCTGGTAACTCAGGGATTCTTGCAGCCTGGCAGCCACTGCAGGCCCAGCAGTGCTGAAGGACGTCCACATGGCAGCTGTTAAATAAAAGCTTGTTGGTGATTTTAAATCACCCTATAACTTCCAAAGTTAACCATGTCTATCATTTTGCATATATTGATTTATCCACTGCATCACTTTGTGCCTGTTTTCTATTAGTTATTGCACTTCTCACTTACTTTTTCCCTACTGTACATGATACAAGCATGAGAGCGTAAGTGAATCCGCTCTTCTTCCTCCGTGAACCTGCACAAGCCCGGTTAATCAGCACCTGCGCCTTCTCCGAGGGGCGGCGCTGTGCGTGCTAAGACGCTGCCAAAGCCCCCACTTCAGAGTGAGGGCGGAAGAGTTGCCAGGCTCTGCTTGGCCTTCCACCCAACTTTTAGTGAACCAGGTCCAAGAGCAAGCAGCTCCAGAAAACCACAAAAGCCCGGCCCTGCCATCTGCCTGGGCCTCACAACAGAGCCTCCTTGAAAAGAAACAGGTGCCCTCGTTCCCAGGGCATCAGAAAGTCAGGCTGTGGCCCAAGGAAAACAAGGCCAAATACCTCAGAAGGGTCTAATTCACTCTGTCACTTGGCCCTGTTAGCGCGCTTTGCAGGGGGAGCCCTGTGTGGGAAAGAGGGCCGCGTTAGTCAGATGCAGGCATTGAGAACAGCCACATGAGAAGCAGGAAGGGAGAGGGGAGCAAGGTGTTTTCCACATTTTCATACTTGGGTGGAGCTCATCTTTCAGGAAAGGAAGAGCATGCATAATGTGGGGTGTCGTTCCTGATCTTAGAAATGACTGCATGTGTGAATCACAATCCAACCAGATGGACAGGCCCCTTGGCAGGGCGACAAGCACACTGGACTTGGAGCCAGAAGAACCCAGTTCATATCCAAGCTCTGCTACTTAGGAACTCTGACCTTGGACAGTCTCCTCCAGGTCTCCCCACCTCCAGGCTTCTTAACCTCTCCAATACACCCTCGGCACTGCCAGAATGTTTCTCTTCCTTAAACACAAATCTGACAATGTCACTCTCCTACTCAGAATCTTTCTTTCACTTCCCCTTGCATGTGGAATAAAATCCAGCTCCTGGTGCATGAAAGAAGGCCCTCAGTGACGCTGTCCACTGGTCAGCGGTTGTGTGAACCACCCCTGAGAAGCCTTCCTAACCAGCACCCCAGCGAAGTTCCTCAAGTCCTTGGTGCCCCATGGGATACCTTGGGGCAGCCTTGTAACACCTGGCTGCAATCCCGTGTTTCCAAGGAGGATTGCCTGGTTTAGCTAATAAAAATAATGATAATGGTAAGGATAAATGCCCAGTTAGATTCTTTTTTAGTATCAACCTGTAGAAGGCATACTGAATAAAAAAAATTGTTTGTTAACCTGAAACTCAAATTGAACTGGGCATGCACGTATCTATCTGGATTTTCCCTACCGGACTGAGGTATGAGAAAGTGGAGACTGTTGAGACCTGTCCTGTCGGTACAGCCTTGGAACCCACGAACTGACTGGCAGGTGCTTGACGATCTTCATTTATTTTACATGATTGGCACTTGGTGTTTTTACCCTTCAACTTATTCATTTTACAGGAAAATGAGTAAACATTTCACTCACCTTTTCTTTGTCTTTTAACATTAGACTGACTTTTGGAGCCTAAGGGTTCCCCATGCACAATGGAGATGGAGTTTCTGACTTTCCAGACCCAACCTACAACGAACACTGATGGACTCTAGATGGCGCAATGGATTAACGCACCAGCCTCCCTGCTCCAGGGTGCGCGCTCTACGGGGAAGAAAGCCGTGGTTCTGCCGCAGAGCCCAGCATTATTGATTGCGCTGCTGCGGCAGAGGTGGGAGGAGCCCGCCGCCATTTAGCCAAGTCTCCTGCAGCACCGGGAAGGTCCCTTCAAGACGTGCTCCCCTCCTCGCCCAGCAAAGCCTTCTGATGTGTGAGGAGAGAGAGCTCTGTGCCACACATCGTTTCTTTCATTCATAGGAAAATCGGCCCTTTCCACAGTCAGAATTATTTTTATTTATCTATCTAATTATGAATCTATTTAGGCTGGGTACAGTGAACTTTATTGATGCTGCATGACAAGGTAGGGGGCTCCCTACGCCGCTCCCGTCTTCAGGGAGTGTAGGATGGAAACTGGAGGTCAGGAGATGCTCGGTGTGATGGGGGATCGACTTGAGGCAGGGACTCCCCAGCAGCTGAGGGCCTCTCTTCCTGTCGCTGGGCCTGGTTTACAGTGTCATTGTGAATAACAGCACCAAAGAAGCGTAGCTGTACTTTTGAAGGCCACTGCTTTTTAAATCAACATCAATTTAAAAATATTACTGAGTGTAATTAAAAGGCAGTGAAATCGTGTGGGAGAGAGGTGAGGATGTTCATCGCCCAATCATAAATCATTTTTACATAAATAGATAAAAATAATTTGGATGTGAAATAATTTCATTATATTGATGTAACCATGGCTACATTTTCATCCTGTGTTGCAACCGGAAATCTGCACATTCTAACAAAATAAATAGATGCTCTGCAACTAACCCGTGGGTGGGGCTGCCATGGGATCGGTGGGTGGCATCCCTCCCTCCTGGCCAGTAGAGGGCGGATAAAGCATTCAGACAGAAAGGGCATCACACAAAAGATAGAGATATACAGCAAACATTTTATTGTAATAGGGAACTTAAAATGTAAATTCACTCACAAATCTTTTTTTAATGTATTTTATTGATTATGCTATTACAGTTGTCCCATTTCCCCCCTTTATTCCCCTCTACCCTGCACACCCCCTCCCACAAGCACTCCCCTTATTTAGTTCTTGTCCATGGGTCATACATGTAAGTTCTTTGGCTTCTACATTTCCTATACTATTCTTAACATCCCCCAGTCTATTTTCTACCTACCATTTATGCTACTTATTCTCTGTACCTTTTCTCCCTCTCTCCCTTCCCACACCCCCACTGATAACCCTCCATGTGATCTCCATTTCTGTGATTCTGTTTCTGTTCTAATTGTTTGCTTAGTTTGTCCTTGTTTTTGTTTTGGGTTTTTTATAGGTTAAGTTATTAATAGCTGTGTTTGTTGTCATTTTACTGTTCATATTTTTTATCTTATTTTTTGTAGATAAGTTCCTTTAACATTTCATATACTGAGGACTGGGTAGTGATGAACTCCTTTAACTTGACCTTATCTGGGAAACACTTTTTCTGCCCTTCTATTCTAAATGATAGTTTTGCTGGATAGAGTAATCTTGGGTGTAGGTCCTTGCCTTTCAGGACTTCAAATACTTCTTTCTAGCCCCCTCTTCCTGCAAAGTTTCTTTTGAGAAATCACCTGATAGTCTAATGGGAACTCCTTTGTAGATAACTGTCTCCTTTTCTCTTGCTGCTTTTAAGATTCTCTCCTTATCTTTAATCTTGGGTAATGTAATTATGATGTGACTTGGTGTGTGCTTCCTTGGGTCCAACTTTTTGGGGACTCTGAGCTTCCTGGACTTCCTGGAAGTCTATTCCTTTCACCAGATTGGGGAAGTTCTCCTTCATTACTTTTTCAAATAAGTTTTCAGTTTCTTGTTCATCCTCTTTTCCTTCTGGCATCCCTATGATTTGGATGTTGGAATGTTTAAAGTTGTCCTGGAGGTTCCTAAGCCTCTCCTCATTTTTTTTGAATTCTTGTTTCTTCAATCTGTTTTGGCTGAATGTTTATTTCTTCCTTCTGCTCCAAATCATTGATTTGAGCACCAGTTTCCTTCCCATCACTGTTGGTTCTCTGTACATTTTCCTTTATTTTACTTTTCATAGCCTTCACTTTTTCCTCTATTTTGTGACAATACTCAAGCAATTCTGTGAACTTCCTGATTACCAGTGTTTTGAACTGTGCATCTGATAGGTTGGCTATTTCTTTGTGGCTTAATTGTGTTTTTTTCTGGAGCTTTGATGTGTTCTTTCATTTGGGCCACTTTTTTTGTCCCAGAGCTCCTATTATGTAAAGGGCGGGGCCTTAGGTGCTCACCAGGGCAGGGCAACCCACGTCCCTGAATTGTGATGCTGTATGTTGGGGAGGGGTCTGAGAGGGAACAGTGCTCTGCTCTCTGCCAGTTTTTAGTCACTTTCCGTGCTACCCACAAGCCAATTGGACCCTTCTGGTGCTGATTCCCCAGTGGGTGGTTTTGTGTACGTTCTAGGACCCTGTGGGTCTCTCCAACAAGCTCTTCTGTGAGGCTGGGAGTTTCTCCTGCCACCTCAACCTCCACAGGTGTTTTCAGTCAGAGGCTTTGAAGCTTTATTTCTCTGTGCTGGAACCCTGGGTTGCATGGTCTCTCTCTCTCTCTCCCCAGTTGTTCCTCCCAGTTTATCTGCACATGAATGCGGGACCTCCCTGTCCACCAGCCACCAACTTGCTGCAAGTCCTCTCTGCCGGGCTGCCCATCTCCGCCCCTCCTACCAGGCTGGGTGAGTATTTCTTCTTTAACTCCTTGGTTGTCGGACTTCCATACAATTTTCAATTGTAGTTCAATTTTCTGTCAGTTCTGGTTGTTTTTTGTTTCTAAATTTGTTGTTGTCCTTCTTTTGGTTTTGCAAGGAGGCACAGTGTGCCTATCTACTTTTCCATCTTGGCCGGAAGTCTCACAAATCTTTTTATCAGGCCAATATCTTTTCTTTGAATATGGATTTTCTTATTAGAGTGCTGTATCATTCCCTTTCTTTTCAAACCACACACATCCTTTATGTTGTTTCGCTGGGTTTTCATAGTGAAATGAAACTTTACAAACAGTGAAAAGCTTCACTTAAGAATACTTCTAGATGATGTACTGATTGATAATCATCAAATATAATTCAACAACACTTTTTAAAATGACTTTCCTTCATTGAGTCTTTCCCAAGCATTACATGTAATTTTCATGGATAACACATTCCTCTTTCTGTGTGTGCTTGTGTATTACTGATTTTAATATTATTTGGTCAAATTGTGTAATTACCAAAATGCAGTCAAGTAAAATGAACCGTTTTGGGAAAGAAGCAAACAGCACACTGCGGGCCAACTGCACAGTAGCCTCCTGTCACAGCTGCCACCAGCCCTCCATGGTCTGTGGGCATCAGTGTGTTAGCTCAGGCTGCTGTGACAAGATACCATAGACTGAGTGGCTCATACACAATGGAAGTGTAATTCTCACAGTTCTGGAGACTGAAAGTCTGAGATCAAGGTCATGGGCAAGTTCAGGTGATGGCCCACTTTCTGGTCAAAGACAGTCTTCTCTCTGTACTTTCATGTGTTGAAAAGATGATGAGAGAGCTCTCTGGGGTCCCTAATACCATCATTTTTGGAGTTAAGATTTCAACAAATTAATTTTGAAGGGATACATTCAGTCTATTATAGTCTGTTTCACAAAAGAAAAAAGAAATAAAGAGTTAGTTAATCTAGCCACTCAGTTACAAGGAGGTCAGTTAAGAGAGCTTTTACTTGAATTCAGAAAAGTGATAATCACTTTCCAAAAAGAGCAATGAAAATATATACTCATCCACCGCTTCACCAGTCCACAGGCAGTGTAATGGAATCAGGTGCTAAATCCCATGCCGTTCTAACTCTGACCTGGCAGAACAAACCTGAGCTCCCTGTCACACCCAGTGGGGCGGTCAGTTGATGAGGCCCATCCACAAAGGATTCCCCAAAGTGAGTCTCAGGTCAAAGTTTCCGAGCGTGGGAAGCAGCTCTTCAGCCCTGACTGCTGGCTTGCCATCTGTGACCTGTGCCAGTCATGCAGACACTGTCCTCACTGGGCCCTCAGCCTTTATGTCTAAATGTACTATACCCAATTGCAGCATACAAAAATTTTAGTTTTGAAACTCAGGTGCACAAGAAATATATATATTTTAGAATTCCTTAAATAAAATTATTGATAAATGTGACCCCAAGTCCCCTATTCCACTGTGCTGCTGGGAAATTGAATCATAGTCATTATTGGGTACCTGCTCCATTCTGGTTTGTGTCGGGTTCAGGGTGTCTGCAGCCCACAGGCCACATGGTCCCAGACCCCACGGTTCCTTTAGGTTGGAGCCTCTGCTGTTTCTGTACCACTCTTGGGGCACAGGAATCATGGGTGAGTTGGCGGGTCCTGCATATGGAATCCGATATCTCTGGTTAGGGTCACCTCTAGGGATAGCCTGCCATGTCCCCAGCACACAGCCAAGGAAGGAAGGGTGAGAGGTCCCCACCATCGCAAAACCTGTGAGAAGTCAGTTGTAGGGGGAATCTCTCCCTCACCACCTGGCTGCCTCCAGTGGCATGGCTCTGTTCTCTCCCACTGTAAGGAAGAGTTTATGGTCAACAGTGGCAGCTGTGAACACTTTCAGACAGGCTCACCAACCCCTCAGAACCCACGGGGTGGTAGAAACAGTTTGGGATTGGCACTGCCTGGGAATAAGTTTTGTTCGAATGGGGACAAGTCAATGTTAAAGACTCAAAGTAGCTTTGATCAAGAATATTCTGACTTTCCTGGACAGTTATAAAAAGGGGAGGGACAAAAATGTCCACACCCCAGAAAATGGGGGGTTTCTGCTTTTAGGCTGTTGAAGCATTTCCACATCTAAATATTCCATCTTATTAACCAACATTTCCAGGTGGTGCGTTCTATCAGTCCCACCTCCAATTAAATTAAGCACATGTATTAAATTTTCAGTATGAGCAGCACATACTGAAAATGCCTATTTTCCAGACCAAAAGAAAAAAAAATGCCTATTACAATTGTATGCCATTTTTTACTACAGAAAAGATGTATCTCAAGTTTATCTGATGTAAATGTTAGCTTTGAAAAGATGAATGTGGAAGCAAGTCAAAAAGTAATCTGCAGAAAGCATAGCAGTGGGAAAGACAACTGGAACTCACAGCTCCTGGGAGTCTGAGGACCTCCTGGGGTCAGCAAGACACCCAAGGGAGCTCGTTATTTCAGAAGACAGCCCACGCCATTGGCGGGAGCCTCTGCAGCAACACTGTCCAGCAAACTGTTCCACAGTCCAAGAATACAACTGTTCCATAACAGAGTCACAGTGTGATTGCTGTTGGGCACTTAAAATATGGCTAGTGCAAGTAAGACACGAACTTTAATTTTTTTTATTTTAATTAACTTCATTTAAATTTAAATAATCATAGGTGGCCAGGGGCTAGCATGTTGGACAGCATGAATCTGTAGTCACTTTCCCTATTAATCTATGATTTATACCTCACTTCCTTCTAAAAGGCTCCAAGATGACTTACCAAAAAGTCAAGCACACTAGGAAACAGGAAAAATTTTTTTAATTTAACTATTTAAAAAAAAGTAAAAGAAGAAAGTAGTTCTATGGAAGAGAGCAGAGACATAGATGTTCCCAGACACATAAATGAGTTAGTCATTGCCTCTAAAAATTAAATTTATTTCTACATTGCTGGAAGTAAGGCAAAAATGCAAGGTCACGCAGGAGGCGAGGTTGAAATCTGTAGTTAACAACTGCCTGCTGTGAGCAGCCCTTGGTGTCTGGACACGGTTCACCTGCCCCTGAAGCCCCCAGCCCTCTCACCTACTTGGTTGTGGCAGAGCTACTCGAGGTGACCCTACTTCTGGCACCTAACCTAGGGCCGTGGCTGGCCAGTCGCAGTCATCTCCTTCAGAGACCTGACTTGGGACACAGGAATATTGTGATCTCACCCTGGGCTGACGGACAGCAGATGTCAAAACTGAAGGTCCGTGGAACTGAGGGGCCAAGGAGGGCGGTCTGCTTCGAGACAGGAGAATGCTCTGGTCCTACCCCTGCTCTCTCACTAGTTATGTGAGGTTGGTCACATACCCTAACTTCTCCAGAGCTCCTCCTCTGTGGACTGGCAGTGATTTTAGTTCAGATTTTATTGAGTTGCTGTAATATAAACATAAGAACATAATAAGCGCTCCAAAGATATCACTATTAATTTTAATAATATTAGGGGCAGAATTCCAGCAACATTCAAGTCACTGGATTTGTGTCATTGCCAAAGTCTTAGCAATGATCAGCTCTTGGGCCCATGACACACGTCCTCCCCCTCATTCTTAAAGTAATATCTCTGTTGCCCTTAAGCTAATTGGGGTTGGGTTTCAGGCAACTGTGTCCAGCAGAGTTCTCATTTGTTCACCATTTTGGCTGGGAGTCTAGCTTGCCTTTTTTCTTGTGTAGAAGGCCAGGAGTACCCAACCCTCCACAGTCCATTACCACTGGCAAGGGGCATGCATTAGGGGGACTCACAAGGACACAATCTTAAAGTTACTATGGTTAGAGAACATTTGCCATGTTTGGGGCTGCCCAGCTCTCCAGAATATGCCTCTTGTGGGGAGACAGGGCCTACCTCCTGCTATAGGAGCTGAAGTTTTCCAAATGACATTTTCTCTGCCCCGTGGCAGTCTATGTGTCACTGTATGACCTGAGCTGGGCTAATTGAGTGCTCTTTTGGAAGGAGACCACCAACATATCATCATGGCAGTGGTGCTGATGTCCAGGGCCCAGCTCTAAAGGGGGCAGCACCAGTGTTGACCAGGTGGCTCCTGCAACATGACCTTCACTGGCTCCCCTTGCCCAGCCTTCCATTTTTCAAGCCTAGTTTTGCAAACTTCCTGTTAACTCTCTGAGCTACCAAATATGCTTTCAGTGAATTCCTTCTCTGCATAAGCTAGCTAGGAGGAGGTCTTCGGGTTGGAACCAAGAAACTTGCTCTTCCCTTTCACCACTCTGAGTAATTCACTGACCAAAAGGAAACACAGCTTGTTGCTTGGGCTCTTGCTACATTACAATCAACTAATATTACTGTCCTGGCCCCCAAGGTGGGCACATTTCTATCAATTCTTGCACAATCCTGTGGTGCTTGGACTGACACTTGGCTACATTTGGCCAGATCAGTACACTATGGCGCAGCCAGTGATGAAAGAGTCCAGAAGGACCATGAAGGTACCAGACATGCCGGCCTCCTCCCAAAGTTACCAGTATCAGATCTGGAGCTGACAACGTTCTCTGGGAGAGAGGAAAATAAGTTTTCTTCAGAATGACTAAGTTTACATACAAGTCAAATTTTCATCTTCTGTGTAAAATGGACACGCCAGAACATCTTATAATGGTCCTATCATTTACATTAATAAATTAGTATTCTCTATTGATAAAGTATTATATTATATTTTTGTCTTCTGCTATAAAGTTCTTCCTGGAAGCTTTTGGTTTGACAATTTATTCATTATGGCCTCTTCTCTGAAATTTAGGTGGACAAGGGCATCTGTACCCAGTGCCTAGGACTATTCCCAGAAAACAGTAGATAATGTTTGTTGAACAAATAAATCAGGGAGCTAATTAATAAGTCGATGCATAAGTGGTCTACCAGAGTGGAATGAGGAGCTAGCCACTTATGTCTCCCCACACCCAACTCCCCACACCCCCCGAAAGACAGGCCTTTCATGAGCAGGAATGGAGAAGAAAGAGCAGGCTGATGATCTAGAACCTCCACTCATTACAAAAGTATGAGACTGTTTGGGTCTGTGTGTTTTTCATCATGAGGGAAATTCACAGTTAAGTCCTCCTGTTAAGGTGCTAAGCATAGCCAGTGGGAGACTTAGACTCAAGTTGTAAGACAGCCCTTGATGGGGAGTTGTGATCGTGTGAGATGGTGGAGTTAGATGTGTTAACACAGCCCTCTACAGTGAAGGGTTCACCTCTGGCATTTGAGGGGTTCTCCTTGACTCCTGTCTCTCCATTCCCCCTGCTTTGCTCTCCAGGAACACCTGGATCAAGACTACTCTCTTTCTGGCTCCAATTCATTTGGAATGATCTGACTAATCTTTTAGAGCCTAATTTCTGACTTTTCCCCATTCATTCAATCCAAAATGAAGAAGGAAAAGAACCATTTCTGACACTATTTGTTGCCTGTATAAATAAAAACACATTTCTGGTTTTTCTGCTTTGACCACATCAGGGGAATGCTACTAGACATATTTTCACCAGTTCAAGATCACCTCACTTAAAATATTGACTAACTGGTCTTTGAAAGATTCCGTTTGAGTGCCTTGGAGGATCCTTCAAGGCAGTCATCCTGCAGGATAGCGGCGCTGACATGTAGGAGGCCAGGGTGACAGCTGATGGGGAGGGACGTGCCTTTGACATTAAATGAATGAAGACACAGCCGCACAGGTAGACATGCCAGATCGCAGGCTTTAAGGGGAGCAGAGCTGCCTTCCACAGAGCAACTCCACTTAGATCAGAGCTTCTCAAACAAATACAAAATGCACAGGGCCTATGATTCAGGATCTGGGTGGGGCCTGAAGTTCGGCGTTTTTAACCAGCTCTGGGGTGGAGTCGGTGCCGGTGGTCCTCAGACCCCACTGGAAGTACGGGGTTCAGGTCCAAGGTGAGCGACACAGACAGTTATGTACATAGCAGTGGCTGACAATATCCTGGAACAATTTCTTTACATTAGATACACTTAGTAAAGGAAACCTACAGTGTAGAAGAAAAACAAATCTTTCCCCCTCCCATTTCCCCGAAGCACTGGCTCTCAATGAATTTGGCTGCAATTAGAATCATTTGGGGAGCTTTAAATACCCCTAGGATCCACCTCAGACCAATGACATCAGCATCCCCAGGGGTAAGACCCAGAAGTCAGGATGTTTTACAGCTCCCCCAGTGATCCTAGTGTGCGGCCCATGTTGAGACTGGCTGCCCAAAGCAAGTCTCTGCTGCGTCATTGGTATGAACTGCCAGCTCGACCTCTCACTGCTCCCTTTGCCTGGCCTCCTGTGCTTGGACTGGTGTTATACTCCGCCTGCCTGTGGAGCCAGGCTCCCCACCAGAGGTTTGGGAAGAGCAGCTTCACCAGCCCACTTGCCACGGGGAGTTCATCTCTCTGGCATCTAGGCCTATCTGTGCTCTCAGAGCTGACACAGACCTTGCCATCTGCCAGGGCATGGCTCCCAAAGTCTGTTCTGCACAACACAAATTCCACCGGGATCCTAAATGATGCTATTTTAGAAGGAAAATAAATGTAGTTTTATTAAAGTAGTTTGGGCTAAATAAAGTCAACCAGATTTATTTACTTTAGGACTCCTCAGATCTTTTAATATTTAATAGGCCAGTGTACTCATCCCCAATAAGAAGATATGGCAGGCAATATTTTCCACAATAAATTTGACCATAAAAGCTTTAAAAAAACCCAACTAAATCCAGTAAACATTCTTTGAAATGCACTGCTGCAGGATACAATTTAAATTTTAAACTTTCCTGGATAAGTTTCTTAATATTTTCAGTATTGATGTTATCATACATGTGTTTCACTCAGTTGGCTAGTGTTTTATGGGTAACTACTTTATGCTGTGTGTTACATCAGGTACCAGGAAGTGGGAATTTGGAATCTGGTTTCATGAAACAATTGTAGAATAGCTGTGCTTAACTGTGTTGTACTGTTCAAGTACAATAAAATTTAATTTAATTAAAATAAAGGAATAGTAAGAGAGGACTACCTAAGACAAGGAGGTCTTCGTAGAGGAAGTGGTACCTTCCTTAAAGAGCTTGAAGAATGAGTAAGATTTAGATAGATATGCAAGAGAGCAGAAAAAATAGCATGAAGCAGAACCTAAAAGCAGGAGAGGGTGGGGTAGGAAGTGAGAGCGGGTAGGGCTTGGGGTGTGGGGGCCAGTGAGAGGGCCCACCTGAACACACAGTGTGGGAATGCTTGAGTTTACACAAAACTCTTACTCATAAGGTGATATCCAATTTTCCCAATGAGATGATTATTTTTCATCTTTTTTTTCATAACCAGCCTGAATGTATAACTGTGTAAGAATGTAGTTGAGCTGGTCAATGTCTTTTTGCACTATTTATTAATGTAGTATTCTTACTGTAATAGGGTGAGTTCTCTGGAGCAAGGTGCTGAGAGGGAGTTTGGGGTGCAAAATATTTACTACAGACGAACATTTGTGGAAGGAAAGGGGAAGAAGCCAGGCTGGGCAGAGAAAGGTGTTAAATTGTGATACAGGCCTGACAAACTCCTGCCAGTGCCGCAGGAAGCTGGGAGTGAATGTGGGCTCCCAGAATGATCCCAAGTGAAGCCAAAGGGGCGGGGCCTGCGTACCTGCACCTCCATTGATCCCTGGGTGGGGTTCCCGCAGGACTGACACTGACATCAGGCAGCGAGTTCGTCCTTAAAGATCTGGGCAGCGCATCTCTGTGTTTCACGCATGTGTCTTTTCAGAATCACACCTCATGCAACATACATGCACTGCTTTTCTCCAGTCTTGCTTCCTGTAACCCAGATTCTTAAACACTTCTTACATATCTTCATATGTATCATCATCATCATCACATACAGCTGTATTTTGAGTCATTCATCATAATTTTACAGAGCACATCATCTTTACTATCATCTGAGGTGCCGACATCCCACATCCCACAAGACTTAAATCCATGTGCAAGGTTGTTACTAAATGTTTTATCTAAGCTGCAAATTTACCAGTTGCATCCCATTAGGTTAGAGTTTTAAAAATCTTTTTAAAGTTGCATACTCATGATCTCCACCAAGGAACCTCTCACTGTATTTTTCTAAGTAACCTTAAAAACATCACTTTAAAAATCTTAGGAGTAAGGTCGTACTCCCAGAAATAATTACTAAATAATGTTAAATTTCTTTGCTTACCTGTTTCTTAAATAATTCTAATGGCAGCCTCAATAAGCATCCCAAACTAGCATTAGTCTAATGTGTTCTCCAAGCAGTGATTTTGTTTCTAATAAAGTAGTTGAAAAAATAGGTATATTACAGGTGTTCTTTACAAAAGGCACCAAACTTTATAAAGACTTAAATACACAGTGCCTTTCCTCTTTCCAGGGAAATGATATTGGGGGAGAAATCTTGATTGGCATTTGGGACAGGAAGGGTACGTTTGTCCAGGTGACGTGAGGCCAGGTCGCAGAAGCTCTCCAGTCAAAGGGGGAAGTTGGGTGGAACACCATCATGATTATAGAGCAGGGGAATGGCCTGATAAACATCATCTCAGGAAACTCTGTGCCGCTGAAGAAATTCCCAAGATGTGTTTGAGGAAATATTTTGGAAACAAGAAAGTCATCTAACAGCTGTTTATAATGAGGAGATGTAACAGCCCGGACTGCTGGGATGGCGCAGGAAGTGAGCGGGAAGAAGCGGATGGAGAAGTTGTTTTTTTTCCTTTTTTAAAAAAATATATTTTATTGATTATGCCATTACAGTTGTTCTATTTCCCCCCTTCATTCCCCTCCACCCTGCACACCCCTCCTCCACCATTCCCCACCTTTAGTTTATGACCATGTGTCTCAAGTTCTTTAGATTCTATATTTCCCATACTATTCTTGCCCTCCCCCCTATCTATTTTCTGCCTACCGTCTGTGCTACTTATTTTCTGTACCTTCTCCCCCCTTCTCCTTCTCCCACTCCCCTGTTGCTAACCCTCCATGTGATCTTCATTTCTATGGTTCACTCCTGATCTAGCTGTCCTCTTAGTTTGCTTTTGTTTTAGGTGTGGTTCTTAATAACTGTGAGTTTGCTGTCCTTTCACTGTTCATCTTTTTTATCTTCTTTTTCTTAGGTAAGTCCCTTTAACATTTCATATAATAAGGGCTTGGTGATGATGAACTCCTTGAATTTGATCTTATCTGAGAAGCACTTTATCTGCCCTTCCATTCTAAATGAAAGCTTTGCTGGATAGAGCAATCTTGGTTGTAGGTCTTTGGATTTCATGACTTGGAATACTTCTTTCCAGCCCCTTCTTGCCTGTAAGGTCTCTTTTGAGAAATCAGCTGACAGTCTGATGGGAACTGCTTTGTAGGTGACTGTCCCCTTATCTCTTGCTGCTTCTAGGATTGTCTCCTTCATTTTAATCTTGGCTGATGTAATGATGATGTGCCTTGGTGTGTTCCTTCTTGGGCCCAACTTCTTTGAGACTCTCTGAGCTTCCTGGATTTCCTGGAAGTCTATTTTCTTTGTCAGATTGAGGAAGTTCTCCTTTATTATTTGTTCAAATAAGTTTTCCACTGGTGGCTGTTCCTCTTCCCCTTCCGCTACCCCTATAATTCGGATGTTGGAATGTTTAAAGATGTCCTGAAGGTTTCTAAGCCTCTCGTCCTTTTTTTGAATTCTTGTTTCTTCATCCTTTTCCGTTTGGTCATTTTTTTCTTCCTTCCGATCCACTCCCTTGATTTGAGTCCCAGTTTCCTTTCCATTACTATTGGTTTCCTGTGTATTTCCATTCATTTCAATTAGTTTAGCCTTCATCTGTTCCTCTAATTTGTTACTAAAATCAACCAGTTCTGTGAGCATCCTGATCACCAGTGTTTTGAACTGTGCATCTGAAAATTTGGCTATTTCTTGGTCGCTTAGATTTATGGGCTCTGGGGCTCTGAGTTGTTCTTGAGCCATGTTTTGATTTGTTCATGCCTGTTACGTATGAGGAGAGGAGCCTTAGATGTTCACCAGGATGGGGCCACCCAGGTGGCTGGTTTGTGACGCTGTATGTGGGGGCAGAGTCAGAGAGGGACAATAGCGGTCCCCTCCGCTGCTTCCCACCACTGGGGCCTGTGCAGTCCATCTCACTGCTTGCTCCTTCACCGGTTTATCTGCGCGTGAATGTGTGACTGTGATCAGCCCTCAGTGGGTCCACCCACTACTCCACACCTGGGATCCGCTCAGGGCTGCTGGCGCACCTGGGTTGCACCCCCAGGTCGGTCCGGTGGATCTTTCCTGCCCGACCCCGCTCTGCTGCTGGCTCTGCTCCCTCTTACCAGTTTGGCTGAAGGGTTTGTTGTTGTCAGACTTCCATATAGTTCAATTTTCTGTGGTTTGGCTGCGTTTTTGTTGCTAAAACTTTGTTATTTTTAAATCTGGTTGTGTGAGAAGGTGCAGTGCTTCCACCTACGCCTCCATCTTGGTGGAAGTACTGACTCAAGAAGCTTTTCTAGAAGAATTAATAACCTTGGAGGTGTGGTGGGCATCGGGATAGCAGGAAAATGAAGGGTCAAACATGGCTTTAAGTACTTGAACACTTTAGATATTTAATTGATGCATTCCTGAGGGATGATTTTATAACCGTCCCATAACTACAAACTTCTAGGTGATGAATTTCTTGAAAGGTTTAAGCCACAATAGGACACAGTACCTCCCGACATCCAAGTCAGAGTTTTTCCTCTAGCACCAGGGGATGTAGTCACCATCAGTAATGGCAGGAGCTGAAGCTGACTCCTGTGTCGGCTGGGACCACAGAATTATCAGATGCCTCCCACTTTACTGCCTTCCTGGGCCAAGTTTTTGTCTTTGATCCTACAGCCATGATGAAGGAAATTTTTACTTGGAAAACCAAGGATTGCACTTTTATATTATTCTGATCCTCCTACAGGTGATCGTGCATGTTGGTTATCATAGTAAACATGGTAGATGTTCCCATAGAAATGTAGGATCAGTTGGCTGGCTAGTTGGTTGGCTGGCTAGTTGGCTGGTTGGCTGAGGCTTGGTACAGAAATCCTGACTGCCTTCTGGCTGTTGTTCTCACGTGTCCACCCCAGTGCTTCTCAAACTTCAATGTGCATGTGAATCACCTGAGTGGTCTTATTAAAATGCAGATTTGGTTCCAGCAAAACTGGTGTGGGGCCTGAGATTCTACGCAGCTAACAAGCTCCCATGATGACCATGTTCGTGTACAAGGCTCCTCCCTCTTGAGGTAGCAGGGAACCACTGGGAACTGACCACACCTGGGATTGTGTGCACATATTATAGATCACTGACGTATCCATGGTGAATTCAGAAAAGCCAGGAAGCTAAGGCAACAAGACTGCAGAGCACGTAGACACATCTGCAACCCCCTGCCTGAGAAGCCCTAATGGCCAGGGTGTGGATACTGTGTTGACAGCGACATTCTAGGACTTGGAGAAACCTGCAGAACAACAACTGTCAGTCAGCTGCCTCGCAGAGGAGGCCACGGAGGAGGGGGTACCAATTTTGGCAAGAATGAGGACTATTTTATTATGGAGAACTCCCTAATTATGCCATTAGAAAGCTGTGTGTGGCACATTCCAGAGCCTCCACTGCTCTCATAAGGATTCCACTGTTAATTTTAAGAAGAGAAAGAGCAATGCAACTTTCTCAACTCCCACACCATTCACACATCGAATTTGTATGCCAACTCAAAGCATACCCACTGGAAATGAAAACAGAGTTAAAGCCAACCCTTAAACCGAAGCTGTCCGCTGCAGAGATCTACAGGGGAAGGACTTTGTTTCCTTTCCCCCATTTCTTTTTTTTTTTTTTTAATAAAGAATGGTTAGCAAGACTTCAAGATTACAGATGTTATTTTGGAGTTTATTTTTATTTTGGAGGTTTTAAAAAATATTTTATTTATTTATCTTTAGAGGGGAAGGGAAAGAGAGAGGGAGAGAATATCAATGTATGGTTGCCTCTCCTGGGTCCCCCGCTGGGAACTGGCCTGCAACCCAGGCATGCTCCCTGACTGGGAATCGAACTGCGATCCTCTGGTTCTCAGGCCCGCACTCAATCCTTTCCCCCATTTCAAAACAAATTTTTCTCTCTGCTGATTTTAAAACTTATGACAGACAGTATTTGTTAAATCAAAATTACCAGAACCCCAGTAGCCTAACACAGAGCCCTCCACATAGTAGGTTCATGTTTATTTATTGCCTGCAGTGGTCTTTTGTACATTTTACGATCTACCTAAGGAAGCACTCTCCAATAAGAGCCCTGGGTGAACATAACCACTCTCCGGATGCTCCCCAAGCAAGTCAGTCAGGTATGGTCCCTCCCTTTGGCAACATGAGCAGGCAACATGGATGGAACTATTAGGTCACAAGGGACTGAGGGGCAATGAGACAGCAAATCTGGTCCTCATTGCAGGCCCACTCCTGCCAGGTCTGCCCTGGAGGAGCACCGAACTCTGCAGGGTAAGGGCTTGCAAGTTTCTTTGACTGCAACTCTCAGTAAGAAAAATATTTTACATCACATTCCTTCTCTCTCTCTCTCTCTCTCTCTCTCTTTTGATTTCCCTCTTTCTCACACACCCACATGCACAGACACACACTCAAATGGGAGCTTTATGAACTCACAGTCACCCTCACAATATAGGATGCACCCTGTATTTGAATGACAGACAGTTCAAATGCATCATTCAGGCAATTCCTTAAACCACACCCTTTTTTCATGGATTTTTTAACAAAGAAGAATAAATGGCAACTTTTTTCTGATCTCACAATATTTTAAAGTACCATTTTAACAATTCATTTTTCTTCATTATTGTTTTTCAATATATTGCTGCTGTTGCTCTTCTCCTTATCATTACTTTTATTCTCCTCTGTTAAAACCCAGGGAAGCAGTTTGCGCAATGATGAGCACATGGAGTCTGGAGCCTCAGCTCCCTTCTGTGTTGTGTAACCTTGGCCAAGTTACTTAAACCCTCTGTGTCTCAGTTCCTGCATCTGTAAAAACGTGATACTAACAAGGCTACCTCATAGAGCTGGTGTGAGGATTTAATGCTCTGATACTGATACAGCACTTAGAATATCGCGGAGCCCAGAGTAAGGCACCTGCTGCCACAGCTGGTGTTACTACCCACATCCTCTCCTCTAGGAGGAGGCAGCAGCTGCTGTGAGTACCTCCTGCTGACCTTCGCAGCCCTCTGCACCCAACCCAGAGAGCCTTCTTTAGCCTCTGGGGAGTCATGCTACACTTATCCTGCATTTTTCTGACCACCGGCATCATTTTAAGTATATAAATTCTTTTCTTTTTAACATTTCTGAAATACATTATTTAACTTAAATGATTTCAGAAGATACTCAATGTACTTCAGACTTGATCAGGTCACAGATGGTCATTGTTAAAAACATCAGTTACAACACTAGGCAGTATCACAGTGATGCCTCCTGGGCCCACGATAAACTCCACTTTCTATGTCCCCCAAAATGTTGCTATGAGGCTGGGACCCCAGAGAAGCATGTTTGTTAGAAGAAGGAACAAAATTATGTGAATACATGAGTTATACTTGAGGACCTCTGTAGTGAATAGAGTGCATGCACTTTGGTACATGTGTTTTGGAACTCTTTTTTTTCTGCTAATCTGGGGACACTGGTTTTCAAGGATGTTTCAGATCATTGCTGTTACCCACAAAAGTCATCCTGATCACTGAAGTCTGTTATCCAGTGTTCATGGCATTTCATGAGTATGTGGAGCTTCTCCTCAACTGATGTAAATAAAGCATAGAAACTGATTTTTTTTCCATTCAAGAGGCAGTTTATTTTTCCAGTTATTTTTTATTAAAACAAATTTAAATTACAGTTTACCTTATTATTTTGCATTAGCATAGTGTATAGCATAGTGGTTAGAAGACCACATAATTTACAAAGTATTCCCCTTAATATTTCTAGTATAATATATATAATATTATTGCCTATATTTCCTATGCTATAGTTATTTTTTATTTCACTTATTCATTCAGTTCATCCTTCAACAATTGCCAAGAACCCAAGGTTCCAGGCATTAAGCCAGGTGATAGAAATAATAACAAGTATGTATGTGGGACTTTGTAGCACTTTTGGGTAAATTACCTCATTTGTTCCTCTAAACAGTTCTTTGAGGTTAGTCATCTTATTCCCCATTACAGAGAAAAATTAATAACACAAAAGAAAAAGTAAAGAGAAAAAAAGGTTTTTATGAATTGACCAAACATCCTGAGCACCCCATCCCCATTGGTGTTTACAGAAGGACAACACACCCAAGGGCTTTGGTCCTGCTTTGCCCAGCCCAGCACTGCATGCATGGAATCGTACTTTGGAGGAGGACAATGTTGATGTTGGTGAGATTTCAGGTCATCTCTGGAGAAGAAGGACAAGATGGTAATGAATTCCAGGAGCCAGGAGAGAGGAGAAGGTTAAAGATGCTGGCCTAAATATGGGGGTGGGAGAACAGGCAAGACTTAAAGGAACATCATGAGGTTGATTACAGTGTGGGGAAGAGAACAGCCCAACGAAAAGGACGTGGGTCCTATGAAGGCATTCAAGCGCAGACAGCAGAGACCTATGATCCAGAGACTGTTTCCAGGATGTTAGACACTGGCTTCAAGAAAAAGGAAACACTCTTCTTCATGCTTTCAGCAACAACTTCCAGCCAACAAAGTGGTTCCAGATTTCTGGCAGCTTTTTAAATTAGCTTCGGTCCCAAATTCAAAGCAGAAACTGGCCTAGATTCCTCTGTTTCTCAAAATTTCCCTTCTCTGCTGCCCCAGGTGGCTCAAGATACTCCTTATGAATGATACTTAAATATTGTGGCTTCACAGATGAATCAATGAGCCAAATATTTCTGGGAGATCTTGGAGCTCTCGTGGTAAGGTGTTATGTGATGAGGATCAACAATAAGTATCAGGGATACAGCTAGGCTTGGCTGACAACCAACACTGAATGCTGATTTGCTGAAGAACACTGTCACATACCCTTGTGTGTAGACAGTAAGAGAGTTTCCATCTGAATAGGAGGTAGGTTCATATAGGTAGAGTGGGGTCATATCACAAAAAGCCTAAATAGAGAGGAAGATAGGTCAAAAGCTTTAATTAAAATCTGGTGACATGGTAGAAGTCCAAATCTGTTCTATGCATGCATGCATGCATAGATTTTAAAGTTTTTGTTTTTTTTTTTACTTATCTTTAGAAAGAGGAGGAGGGAGAGAAATGTCAATGTGACAGAGAAACATCAGTCGGTTGCCTCTCGCATGCACCCCAATCAGGGACCAAACCTGCAACCCAGGCATGCTCCCTGACCAGGAATTCAACCAGTGACCTTTTGCTTTGTGGGACAATACCCAACCAAGTGTGCCACATCAGTCAAGGCTGCGTGAATAACTTTAAATGAGCATGTTATCCCAGACCAAAGATGCAGTCATCTTCTCTAAATGAATGGTCCTGGGGTGTCAAATTTTGTCGAAACACAAGCATGTTTAGATATTTAGATCTTTGTAAAATTGTTTTGAGACTATGGACAGATAGAGGTCTAACCTTTTCCTGGAGACAGTGACTTTTGACTCCCTGAATCTCTAATCACCTGGAAACTGAGGAGGAGACCTGAAAGAGAACAATGCTAGGTAGATAGTGGGCACACCCCATTAATTGCTAAATGACAGAGAAATGCTGTGCGAAAGAGGAAAGAAGCACTGTGATTGCCAAATTCTCCCTCTCCCTGCAAGAATGGCTCCAGGGACAGCAGTCCCAAAGAACAGGGAGACTTGGGAAGCAGATTTACCCAGACACCTGTTCCATCCCTGCTGAACCAGCCACTTCTCTAAAGGACAGTTCATACTGACCACTAAGTCCTAAATGCCACGATTCTTTGTGCCCTCCTGAGCCTAAAATCCTTTCTAGTATATTTTGCTCATCTCAAAAGTGTCAAAGACATAGAGTGCATAGAAATCTGTATAGTGAGGAGTAAATGAGATAGTTTCTGAATCTTAAACCATAAAGTCTTTCAGATGATGGAGGATGCTTCCAAATAAACTTTGGTGGAGGAGCTCTCATCTGGATTTCTCTGGAACAGAAAACTGTGGGCACCGCAGAGTTCTCTCATATCACTCCTGCTTTCTTTCTGAACACAAACCATGGCACATTTATCAGACCCTCGGAGCAGTCCTAGGGCAACTGCCATTTTGTATACTAGCCCAACCTTAATAATTTAAACATGATAACAAGAGAAAATCTACTTGAGCCGACATCATCGTCTTGATGAACAAGTCATCTGCAAAGAGTACCAGCAGGGGAAGGCATCCAAGAGGGCTGTGGTGGGTTGAGCCTGCCACACACAATGTGTAGCATGATTCTCGACATAGTTCCCTAAATTTCTCTTAAATTTGTCTCAACTGCTCTTAGCCTCAGAGCAGTTAAGAACAGCTAGGCATTTCTTCAACAGTCCTTCCCTTTCCCACAATATGAGACTTGAGCAGTAAGAATCTTGGCCTTGCCATGAGGGCTCCATGCTTTTGTGTTTTCTTTGTGACTAAGCCATCATTTGACAGTGGTGTAAGCCTGTAGCTTCTCTGGTTCACACACTTCTTAGCTGCCTCAGTTGGTTTGCACTTCATTTGGCCAACATAAAGGAAGGAGTTACCAGTAGAGACTTCTAGATATATACAAGTACAATGACTTCAAATCCAAAACCCATTACTCCATCTAAGTTTTATTGATTCTAGTACTTGGGTAGGTATCCCAGAGGTCACTGACCTCACAAGGCACATTTTCTTAAAATGAGTTCTGAGAGCTGGACAGAATGGAAGTGGGCATAAGGAAGAAGAGGAAGGAGAAACAAAGGCAGACTAGAGCTCAGGTCTCCTGGTTTTGCCTTCTAGAGGACAGTAATCACCCTACCACTTGGGAGCTATCGACCCAGATACTTGATGGTAAAACTTCTACTAGGATGGTGGTGGTCCTCTGATCCTTTCATAAAGGACTAAAACGTACACCCTGACTTACAGTTGCATCCTTTATTTTTTTAATTGATTGGAGAGAGAAAGAAACATTGATTTGTTGTTCCACTTATTCGTGCATTCATCGGTTTATTCTTGTATGTGTCCTGACAGGGGCTGGAACCCACAACCTTGGTGTATCAGGGCAATGCTCTGTCCAACTGAGCCACCCCGCCAGGGCTGTAGCTGTGTCCTTTAACTAGGGATATTTACTCTGTGTACTAATATCTTGCCTCTCAAGAGGAGAGATCGTGTAACTCCAATTGCAATGTGAGACTCTATCTGTAAGAGCAGCTTTTGGAATCTGCCTTCTTCTACGCTCAGCAAGGGTAATCTGAGCTCACCACTGCTTAACCAACAATAACAGCAGTAGATTGCTGCTCTGGTGGCAATTTTCCCACATGATCATGGATAATCTTATATCACTTTAGACTTTAGCAGAGTCAACTACTTTCACAAGTGCATGGCTGCAAGTATCCAAGCACAACAAAATGTGGTGAGGCAGTCAAAGCTCATAGGTCTTGATAGCCCTATGGACCTAAATGGAACAGGGTGCCTGAAAATCCCTGCCAAAAATATGCAGGATTTACTCATAATGTCAGAATATGTAGTTGAACTCAACATATTTTAATATTGATTGATTTTTATGTATGTATTTAATGCCTGATATATACAATGCTTGATGCTGTAGAAATTAAAAATTCAGACACAGTCCTTGCTTTGTAATAAGGGTATAACATGTAATAGACTGAAATAAGTCTTGTTTAAGCTCTATTCTGGAAGGAGTGTGGCTTTCTGAATTTTCCCACTGGATAGATTTGAATTATTAGGTAGGTCAGCTCCATCCAGCAAGTATAATGAAGGACTTTAATTGAGGACATACCCAAAGTATGTCCTGCTTTGGGGGAAAGACTGGACCAATAGATTAGAATGAGAATTGCATGCATGTTGCCATACAGCTCGCTCAGAAATCTCTAAACACACAAGTCTGTGTGATGGTATGCACTGGGATATGAGACATAATTCTACCTATTTATCATTCAGGAACTAGTGAAAACCAGTTTGCTGCCAACTCGTTTGAGTTCTGCTATGCCCAGCTTTCTCACCTAGTGTTGCCCTGTCTTGGCTGCCCCTGCTGTGGGCTGGCACCTGTCTGGGCCTCTCGCCTGGCTTCTTGCCTCCTACACACTCTGCACCATGCTGATTGCCAAGCGGGTCTTCCCTGTCACTTGAACACTGGCTTCTCTCTCACCCTCTCTCTGCTGTGAACAGTTGTCATGGTCGTGTCCCCTGGACCCAGAAGTGCTCTGTGCCACTGTGCCCTTTAGTAAAATGGTAGAAGGTAAGAATGGATGGAAAAAGTGATTCCCAGTGTTTGGGATTGAGATAAACTTGGATCCTGCCTTGAGCAGAAATAAGACTCCTGATGCAGCCTGTGTAACTGTCAACTGACCAGTGACTTGTTTTCCAGCTTGACCTTTGACTCCAGCCATCATGTGGGTTGGGTAGGAATGGAAGTATGAGAGGCTTTACACAGAGAAGCACACTGGAAGGGTCACAGAAAAGCAACACCTGCCAACAGCCATGTTTCCAAATAAGGTCACATTCTGAAGTCCTGGGGACTTAGTTAATTGTGATCTTACCTCACTCCATCCCCTTCCCATTCTCTTTATTGCTCAGTGATGGGAAAGCGATCTAAATGCTGTACACATGTATCCACAGTATTGCTTTTTTTATGATGTGAAAGTAAATTCAGGACTTTTCATGATTGATTTGGTGTTCACCAACATTAGAAGTCGGTTCTTCACCTCCACCTTCCTTGCATGATTTTTGATCTTGGACCTTCATGACCTGCCACACCTCCCCTGACCCCGCTGCCCAATGTCTATCTGAATTGCTCATCTACTATAAGACTGAGCTTTGAGAGGGTAGGTCTTATGTCTGACACAGTCATAATGCTATTCCTGTGTCCAGACACTCTGCCAAGCACAATAGGAGGGCTAAATGGTTACATACTGATTAATTAAAGCAACAATAAGTCATTAGCTTTCAGGCCAGCCCCAAGATAGGGAGAATCTTGCACACCCACCCCCATCTTTTACTCCATGGTGTCTCAATGTAACATCCTGAAGTCCCAGACAAAAAACATCAAAACTCTCAGGAATATAATCAAATAGTAAAAAGCACAGAAAATCCATTATAAAACTTGTAAAACATCTGCTACAGTTATATTCTTCTATGTTTTTTTTCCCATGAAAATGAGTGTAAATAATACCCTGAGCACCACATAATGGCAATAACCGCAACTACCATAATGAAGTATTGGGGTGGCCAATAAGTCAGTATGGTTTTTTCTATAAAATATAAGATACATTTTTAATTTTCATCAATAACTTTATTGATTTGAATATTTTGAGTATGTCAGCTAACTCCCGTGTGGTATAATGTTGATTATTCTCAATGTTTCAATTTGATCGCTATCAACTTCAACTGGTCTACCTGACCAGACAGCATCATCCAGCGAAAAATCTTCAGCACAAAACTTCACAAACCATTTCTGACATGTTCAATTAGTCACAGCACCTTCTCCATACACTGCACAAATCTTTTTTTGTGTGTTTCAGTTGCATTTTTACCTTTCTTGAAATAATAAAGCATAATATGCTGAAAATGTTGCTTATTTTCTTCCATCTTTAATATTAAAATGGCTTCACAAAAATTCACCAATTTTGATAAGTTTTTAAAAATGCACATGGATATGACAACTGTTACAATACAATCTAACAAAATCATTTTAAACAAAGTTAAAGATAACTAAGTATTACTAGAGCCATCTTATGGGGAAAACAACAAAATTTTGGGCAACCCAATATTTAGCACCCCAGCCCCACTCTGTACCACCACCATTTCTACTGTGCTCTGTCAATGGACATAGCATGCTGTGGCTTCCACAGCACAGAACTGGATTCAAGACCTTGCTCTTCCACTGGGCAGTCATTATTAGATCATTAGAAAAACTTAATTAAAATGTATGTCAGCTGCACAGGTGCTTTGGGAAAGAGTGGAAATATGTATATTCTCCTGGCCAAAATGACCACCAGGAAATTCAACCAGTCATTCAACAGTAATTCATTTAGCATTTGCTATGTCCTGGGTGCCATTTTAGGCATTAGAAATAGGGGCAATGGATAAAACTTAAAAAAAGTAGAATCCGTGTCTTCATGGATTTCATATTCTGGGGAGGGAAAAAGACAATCAACTCAATAACCAAGTATATATATATGTTACTTGGTTATATATATATATATATATATATATATATATATATATATGCTATGTCAGATAGTTATAAGTAAAACAGAATATGAAAGTAGGGATATATGTGGGGTGAGGATTTACATTGGGACACCATTTTAGACAGCAGACCAGGAAGGCCTCATTCAGAAGATGACATCTGAAATACCTAAAGGAAGTGAGGGAGTGTCAGGTATCTGGGAGAAGAGCATTCTAGGAAGAAGAAACAGCATGTGCAAAGGCCCTGAGGCAGGAGTAATCAAAGAACCAGAAGAAGGCAAGCATGGCTGGAATGAGAGAGGGTGAGGAGTATGAGGTGGAGATGAAGTGAGGGAGCTAACAGGGCCAAGCTGTAGAGAGCCTTGGGGTCGTAATAAGAACTTTGGCTTCGCTCTCTGGGCTATGGGGAGGCATAGGAAGGATGTGTGTGGGTGGTCTGTTCTGGATGTCAGGGGCAAGGGAGAATGCAAGGTAACAAGTTAGAGACTCTTGCAATGATTCAAACAAGAGGTGACATTGGTTTGACCAAGATGTTAGTGGTAATGATGGTGATTCTGGATATATTTTAAGGGTAGAGCAAGCAGGATTCACTAAGTTGGGGGTGAAATAGGAAATAAAGAGAGGAGTTATGGATGATTGTAGGGTTTCTAGCCAGAGCAACTGAAAAAGAATAGAATTTTCATTTTATCTAAGACAGGGAGCACTATGAAAAGAGCAGGTTTACAAGGAATCTTGGGAGTGTGGTTCTGGATGCATAGGGTTCAAGATGCCTATTGGATGTGGTGTTCATTTTCTATGGCTGCCATAACAAATTACCAGACTTGATGGTTAAAAACAAAAATGTATTTTCTCATGATTCTAGAGGCCAGAAGTCCAAATCAGTTTCACTGGACTGAGATCGAAGTGTCAGAGGGGCCACACCCCCCTCTGGGGTTTTTAGCTCCTGATGGCTGCTGGCATCCCTGGCCTTAGGACCACATCACTTCCATCTCTGCCTCTGAGGTCGCCTGGCCTTCTCTTCTGTGTGTCACATCTCCCTGTGCCTGTCTCTTGTAAGGCTATATGTGAGTGCATTTAGGGTCCAACCAGAAAACTCAGATCATTTCCTCATCTCAAAATCCTTAACACAGTCACGTTTGCAAAGTCCCCTTTGCCACTCAAAGGTAACACACATAGGTGGCAGGAACTAGGATATGGATATGTTCTGGACAACCATTATGTAACCTACCACAGGTAACTGAGAGAAGATGTTGCATAAGCAGTTCGCTGTAAGTCTGGGTTTCAGGGAAGGGGACAAGCTGGAAGCATAGATCCCTGCCTCATCAGCATAGAAGTAATATTTACTGTCATGAGACTGGACCACTCAGGGAGTGTGTGTAGAAAAAGATACCCAAAACACAGGGCACTCCAGTGTTCAAAAGTCTGGGATATTGATAGAAATCAGCAAAGGAAACTGAGAAAGGCTAGCTGGAGAGGACAGAGGAAAACTGGCTTGCTTCTGAGACACAAGGAACATTTCTGAAACAGCAAAGAGCCATTCACTGTGTCAGATGCACTGAAGGGGCCAGTAAAATGAGATCTTGGAGCGTTGGGTTCAGCAGTGCAGAGTTCACTCCATCCCAACAAGAACAGTTGGAATGCAGAGGCGAAGACAAAAATCTGCTGGGAGAAGTCTCAGGAGAGAATGGGAGGAAGGACCTGGAGACAACACTCACTGACAACTTTCCAAGGTGCCCTGTCCTGGGAAGCACTGTGGAAAAGAATCCTTTAGCTGCCCTGACTTTCCGAACAGCAGAGAGAATGCTCTGTGCTCTAACTGGGTCCATAAAGATAGGATGGATGCCAAAGACTTTACTTGATTGGTTCATCCAAGGTCTATCTTGTGAATCCTTCCTGCCACTGCTAAGGCTCCCTCTGTTCTGAAAACTCATCAGAGAAGGTGTGTCCCTGAAGTTCAAACCTTAGTCACTGTGGTCAGGTGAACCACACTCTCCCCAAAGTACTGAGCACAAGCAGAGGTGCCTTGACCCTTCAAGATGTGCTGCGATGTGGCTCCTTCCCAAGAACTGAAAGGTTTTTAAATAACAAGGTTCTAAGTTGGGAGCAATGCACCATTACGCACACACTCTGGAGATACAGAGCTAATTAACCTTGAACTAAGCAAATTTCCAAGTGTCTCAGAGAAGTTTATTTATGCCTCATGTATCTGAGGGCAATGAATGCTGCCTCTGATTTTAATTCTAGGTTTGAGAAAGTGCGAGACGTAACTTCAATGCTAATGAAAAGAGGCATCGGTAATTTGGCACCAGCTTGCAAGGAATTAGTTCAAGAAAATTATGATGTTCTCTCATGAGTTTCTAGAAGATATCAGGGTGCTATACTTACCTTTTAATAACCACGACACCTAAGAGGACACAAGACCAGGCTCCAATAAGACTGGAGGGATAATACTCACCATCTTTTATTGAGTGTTTACTGTGCGACAGGCACTGCACCAATAGTGCACAGAGGCTCTTAGTCCCTCACAAGGGTCCTGTGAAGGGGTGACGTCTGTTGGACTCATCTGACAGTTGGGAAAAAATGAGGCCTGTCAAAGTCACACAGCTTCAGCCATTCTCATGGGAATCGCAGGTGAACGCGGAGGCATGGCGGCTGGAGCCGCCCCTATGGAAGCCAGACGCCTGCAGTTCCCCGAGAAGGAAGGAGCCAGGCCCGTGGGGAGATGTTCGGTGCTCGGACACCAATCTGCTTCACTGCCCTGCATCTCAAAATGCTTTGGCAATAGCTGACATCCTGTAAAGTGCTCCATTAGAAAAAAAGAAAATGAAATGCTTCCTTTGTAAATCAAGACCAAGCCACAAGCGGCATAGAAGGTGTGGGGAAAGGGGTCGTTCCTTATATAGAAGGCACAGACCTTTCTGCCCAGACAGAGCAGTCCAGCGAGTTTAGGGAAGGGGGCAGAGGCTTGCTTACCAGCTCAGATAACAATGTGCATGGTAAAGAGGGAAATCAAAAGGCAGCTCCCGTTATCCCACAGCCTGTGTGCCCGGAAGGATTTTTAAAAATTATGACAGCTATTTTAGTGAGGTGAAATTAAACACCACGTCAGTTCTAAATTCTCCCAAAGAATACCTGGTGCACGTGACACTGAGATTTGGCCTATGAGGGCAATAGACGTCCATTTCTGGAATATTAATGGGGCTACCCCAACCAGATGTAGGCAAAGTTGTAAAATAACGATATCTTCCACAAGCAAAAATAAAATAAAATAAAATTAAATTAAATTAAATTAAATAGCAGAGAATTTCCATTAGGAGAATATAAACTCCATACCCAGCTGAGAGGGAGTGTTTCTGAAATCTGCAAGTAAAAGTCCACCTTTCTATAATGTTGTGAAGTTGAAGGGGAGAGTAACCCCATCAGGAATGAACTTGAAGAGGTACTCTATAAAAAGTCCTGATGAAAGAGGGAGGGACAGGAGAGAGCAGGAAGCAAAAGGACGAGGGGAAGGGGCACCATTCCCGGAGCCACTGCTGGTGTGCGGCGCAGGCTCCGGCAGAGCGTGCGGAGGACAGCTGGTCTGCTAACAGCCGCAGTGCACGAGGCTCCACGGCTCCGTTTGATGTGGAAGTACTCTCTTGAATGAGATTCACAAGGGAAATTATTGTTATTTGACATTCCTTCAAGTTTATAAGGCCACAGTGACCTGTGCGAATCACCGTGCAGGCCGAGGCGCAGCCACGGTTAGTATACATAACACACAGTGTGTTTATTCGCATTCGAGTCTGGTCGCGCCAGTTTACCTGCTGCTGTGCCTCATATTTCAATCACTCGTTTAATGCACTTGGGGAAGAAGAGGAAGAGGGGAAAGAAAAACCCTTTGTGGAAATTTGCCTAAAATACCTTTCCTATAACTCTAAGAAAAGTTTTTCCAATTCTTTTAAAAAGCATCTGGTCTTTAATGAAATCTCTCTAAAAGTGCATCAGAGGAGGAGAGCTGCACTCAGGAATTTATCAAGATCAAGTCTGATCTGCTCCGCATTTAGCCCACGGCTCCGAGGACCTGAGCTGCCGACCAGGCTGACTCTTCCCGAAAGAACAAAACCAAGCCGGGGTCCACAGAGCGAGCAAAAGGTCTCCAAGGTGTCTGTGACTGACAGATCTGAGAGGTTACCTGTTGCCATAGAAACAGAAGCTCTTCAGTCTGGGGGAGAACTATTATTTTCAGTTGTTGGCTACATGTAGGGAAGAATTCTGCTAAAAAATATTTTATTCATTCATTTTTAGAGAGCAGGGAAGACAAGGAGAGAAATATCAATGTGTGGTTGCCTCTCATGCGCCCCCCACTGGGGACCAGGCCTGCAACCCAGGCATGTGCCCTGACTGGGAATGGAATTGGCGACCCTTTGGTTCACTGCCAGTACTCAATTCACTGAGCCACACCAGCCAGGGTGGAAAGAATTCTTTTTTTTTTTAAACAAAACACCTATAATTTCTACCAACAAACTCTGAGAACCTATAATTATTTAAGAGCTGAAGGGAATGAATGAACTGTGTTTTGGTTCCTTTTTTTTTTTGGAGTTGTCCCTTGTGAGGGAAAGGATGAATTATAAAGTAGGAAAATAGCTAGTGAGTTCTCATCCCCTGTGAGATGCAAGCCAACCATCTACTCGGCATCACTGCCATCTTATAACCTAGAAACTCTTCATCCGGCTGCACTAGACCCGTGAAATGCCCTCCACGCTTCCAGGTCCACTTGCCTGGTGAGCTTAGAGCTGAGAGGGCTCCATGCCCCTGCAGACTCAGCTGCTCCAAAGCGTCCTGCTCCCTGCACAGCACAAGGCCAAGCCTCTGCCTTCTCCGGCATCTTCCTGGGAGTTGAGTTCCTAAAGGACTTCTTTGACCACACGGATAAATTCTCATTTAAATTCAGGCGCATATACCCACAGGCTGATCGACAGAGATGCACTATGAATCGAATGATAAATAATACATGCGGACAAAGACAACACCAGTGCTTATTTGCAGATAAAAGAACACTAGAAATTATTTCTGATGGAAATATAAAAAATTAAATTCAAGCAGAGAGTGGAGGAGGAAGTATTCTGTTTAAAGTTCCTTAAGAAACCACTTCATTGTTTCACTTTCAAAAAGGCACTTTCTGTCTTGAGCTGGGAATTCAGTGGGCACTGGTAACTCAGGCCCCTATGTGAGATGCTTGTCCACTAGGGGTAGAGCTCAAGGGAGCAAAAGGGAAGCTGAAATCTAAGACAGGGCCCCTGCTGCTCAGGTGGTCTGATATCCGGTTACCCTTTTTCTTGTAATTTTCTACTGGAAAACTATTCCCTCTCCCACTCCCATTCCAGAGAGCCAGAGGCTATTGTGTTCCCCTGTCCACTGTTGGGAGCAGGGTTGGGAACTCGAACCAAGCCATCCCAGCAAGACCCAGTCGCTGGACTTGGCTCCCCTTTCACCGAAGTTTCCAGCCAGTGGGATGTAAGCCTGGAGCTGCTGGGGACTCATGAGGTCAGGAGAGCTTGACTTGAACACAGAGGAAAACAGGCCAAGAAATGGAGAGCTGCAGGTTCTAATAATTTAATGTAAGTGCCTGAGCTCTGCCTTTCCTGAAGCTGGGCTGCCCTGGACACTCAGGTTGCCTGACCCAGTGAATTCACTTTAGTGCTCATGTCAGCTTCAGCTGGGTTTCTGTCACTTCAGTTAAGCACTTAGCAAGGTAGATAGTGCATCCTGCTCAAATAGCTTAGGAGGCAACACTATGTAGTAGAAATACACCTGAGTTTGAATTTAGGAAGAAAGGAGATGAGATTAGCATGCTATGCCTGAACAAGCATAGAGCCCCGGTTAGGCAAGTCCTCATTTCTCTGGTATGAGCCTAGCCTTCCCTGTGATAATAAAATACTCAAAAGGACTTGAGTGTAAACTTGTGTTAAAACTGAGAGGATTTGGCCTCGTGCACTGTTGGTGGGAATGCAGATTGGAGCAGCTACTGTGAAAAGCCTGATGGAGTTACCTCAAAAAGTAAAAAATGAAACTGCCTTATGACCCAGCGATTCCACTTCTAGGAATTTATCCAAAGAAACCCAAAACACCAGATCAAGGAAATATATGCACCCCTATGTTCATTGCAGTATTATTTACAATAGCCAAGATTTGGAAGCAACCTATGTGTCCATCTAGATGAGTAGATAAAAAAGCTGTGATACATTTACACAATGGAAAACTACTTGGCCGTAAGAGGAAATCTTACCCTTCGTGAAAGTATGGATGAGTCCGGAGAGCATTATGCTAACTGAAATAACCCAGCCAGAGAAAGACAAGTATCATGTGATTTGTCTTTATGTGGAATCTATGACAAACTAAACTAACAAGCAGAATAGAAGCAGACTCATATATACAGGGAACAGGCTGACAGCTGTCAGAGGGGAGGGGGTTGGGAGGCTGGGTGGAAAAGGTGAAGGGATTGAGCAAAAAAGAAAAGAAAAAAACCTCAAAGACACAGACAACAGTACAGTGATTACCGGAGGCAAAGGGGTGCGAGACAAGTAGAAGAGGGTAAAGGGGGGATAAATGGTGATGGAAGGAGACTTGACTATTGGATGTGGAGACTTGACTATTGTGTGTTCACCACCCCAATACTATTGTACAATAGTATTGGGGTTTACAATAGTATTGGGGTGGTGAACACACAATACAATATACAGGTGATGTATTAGAATTGTACATCTGAAACCTATATAATTTTATTAACCAATATCAACCCAATAAATTCAATAAGCAATTAAAAAACCTGAGAGGGTTTGGGACCCTGAAAATTATTCATGTACCCCTATCTTAAATTTTGACAGCATAAACCAGTAATTGTGCATAAATATGTGTAATAAACATGTACATTATACATGATATCTCTAATTCACATGTGAATATATATGTATAGTATAATTACTAATATGAAGGTAATGTTGTTGTGGGTATCAGTGAGAAGTTTTATCCCACTGACAGGCAAAACCTACATGAGACAGTGCAGGTTTATGAATTGATGACATCAGGGAGCGATCACTTCTCTGTTCAGAATGACGCAGGCTGTCTACAGAGAATTACACAGCAGATCAGGCCCTCAGCTGAGATCAGGGGAAACAATTCTCAGAAAGAGGTCATGGCCTGGGAGACACCTCATAGATGTCCAATAACATACACACGGTGAATACACCACATAATACAATATAGAAAGTGCAATTAAAAAAGGGCAAATTAAAGCAGAAATGATCACCAGTCCAAACCATGACATCAGAAGAATACGCCATGCTGGAAATAGGTGAATGTGGAAGGTATTCTTAGAAATTGCACCAAGCAGGAGGAATGACTGTCCATACAGAAGACAAAGCACAACTACCTTGAACCTTGAAAAACTTGCAATCTTCTATCTCGGCATTCAGGAAAATTCCCACAGAGTAGGGGCAAAATCCCAGTCTGTGGGAGAGATGGCACAGACCACGACAGTTCTCACGTGGTTGGTCCAGAAGCCATGCTCAGAGGATGAGCCATCTTCCCCTTTCTCTCGCTGGCTTCAGCCAGACTATCTTGGACTCCTTATCCCACAGCCAGTCCACCTATTCCTTTTGACTTTACCTCCAAAATATATAGACTCTAGTCATTCCCACTCTTTAGGGTGGACACCATGGGCCCTCAGGTGGATTATTGTGCTGCTTTGTCCTGATTGGTCTGCTTGCTCTCACCCTCACCCTCCCACAGTCCCTTCTCTAGGCCAGGAGGCTTTAAACATATAAGTCAGGTCCTCACCTCAAAAGCTCTCTCCTTCTCCCCCAGTAAAAGCTAAAGTCTCACAATGGCCTACAAGGCCCTCTGCTACCTGCCCCATAACACAGTCTGATCTCCTCTAGTCCTGCCCCTCCCCTCTCACTCTGCCAGCCTTACAGGCCTCCCTGCACACCCTTGAACTTCTTGTTGCACTTTGAAAATGCTGGGCACAGGACCTCTTCACTTGCCCTTTCCTTTCTTGGAACACTCCTCCCCCAGATACCTGCAGGCTGGGTCCCTCACCTCCTGCAGAGTTTTGCTCAGACGACACCTCTGCCATGAAGCCTTTTCTGACCACACAACTTAAAGTCACAAACTCCTCCCTCTCTACAGCACTTATCACTATTCTACAAATGAAAAGCAAAGTTCTTCAAGTTTTTTCTGAGCCAGCAGAAATGTTTCAGTCAGCTTATTAATGAGGAAACCAGAGCAAAGACAAGAGCTCATTCAAAGAGCATCAAAATAAAGAGACTCAAATAGTCAGTCTGAGAAAAGAATGTTCAAGTGAGATTGCTAAATTAGATACAAGAGTAGTTAGTGGTCTGCAGGGCAATATGACTATAGCCTTTAAATTACCTGATTTACCAGCCTTCCCCTCCAAATAAAATACGCAAACACCAAAAAGATGTCATTGCATCATATCAGTTTTCCACAGGTCAACCTCCAAATGGCCAGGCTGGTCAAACACCTGCGCCCTTGTTACTTAAAGTTATATCCCCCTTGAGAATCAGACCACTTTACCTAGGCATGTTCAATTTTCATCTCAAACGCTGCTTATTTAATCTCCAGGCTCCTTGTTACACCTCCATTGCCTATGTTTATGAGGAATTCTCAGGAGGGGAGTAAAGTTAGCAATAATTAGCCTCTACCACACACCATGAGAACCTAAAGCCCCACGTAAGAGGTGTCATCTTACAATAATTCAACGTGTCCAGTCTACAGAGCTTCAGAACAACTTGCAGCTGGGAGAACGGCCCTCTCCCTGGCCTCTGGGCTGGGCTTTGCAACCTGAGCTTATGTCCATAGTCTGCATGGTTCCATCAGCTCCTAACTGCATCCCCCATACCACAACCTCAGCACCCACCTATTCCTGGGGCTGGGTGGGGATAGATGTTGTATTATCTCTTCATCTCCCTCATCTTTTTTTTTCTGCTCCCAGTTCTGAAATAAAACTCCCCATGCATTAGATGAGAGGCAAACAAGGCGGTGGTATGGGAATGGGGGAGAGGATGGAGCGAGGTTGTCCAGTGGAAGCAGTCTGTCTACTGTGCTCGGCTACAGAGTAAACCCTTACTGGGCACTCTGAATCCGAACTGCAGACTCAGTTCCCAGTGCCATTCACGCCAGTTTGGGCGGAGGCGCCGGGGCAGGCGTGTCCCCTTCCCTGTTGTGTTCTCCATACCCTTGCACATAATGGAATCTCACTGATAACTGAAAGTGTGAGTAAACTAGTAAATCTTTTTTTAGCCAACTTAATATATACTTAAAAGATGTGATTTACTTTGGAGTTTTAGAATACATCTTTATGTTTATTTAATGAAGTATGTGCTTCATTTCATGACACAAACACGGCCGAGGGACTGACTCCACGACCGTGGCGTGGACCACGACCGTTTATTTTGTACTTTGGAATTCTGTCTTGTGGACGTTGAAGATGTGATCCTCGTCAGACCTGAACATTTTTGGTGAAGTTTCAGGGCTCTGTAAAAAACGGCCCATCGTGGGAGAGAGCATCATAAAACCCGTACGTTGTCAGAGTTAGAGATTGGGTTCAGATCCGTAAAATAAGACTCAGGAAAGAAAATCAGAGTGTTTCCCGTATGGGCAAATACAGAGCAAGAGGAGAACTGGGACTGCCGGGCTGGCTGCGCACCAGGGATGAGCGGCTGGAAGGCCGCGGAGGGCCCACGGCAACCGCAGACCCCGGCCCACGCAGCGCAGCGGGGATGCAGGCCCCTCAAGGTCAAACAGGCCTGTGCTCTGGATTTGGCTTTCAGTAAAAGTGAACTCAGTGGGGATATTAAATACAGTATATTCTTCAAGTTCCAAATTGCAAAATCAATGTACAATAATCAAAGAAGTTTCAGAAGAAAATGAGAATGATAGAATTTTTGAAAAAAGAAGTCTTATGAGAACATACAAATAAAACAGCCTATGTCTGCTTTGCAAGGTTGAGATTAAGGGGAGCCAGGAGTCTTTAAGCATTTAAAGTTACATTGCAGAGAGGACAAAAATGATTCGTGCTCTCCATACACAGCAGGCAGTTAAAACACAAAGGCATGTGGCTGACATTGCTCTGTGAGCACTGATATGTCTATAAAATGGGCCACAAGGACAAGCACTGGCCGGGTCTGCTCCACCTCGGTCAGACGCTGGCCTTCACTCAACACATTGCTCGAAAGCCCTGCCTTTCCTCTGCTGAAATAAACAAAACCACCTCTCCAGAAACCGCAGGAGGCGGCACTGCCTTACTTTTCACATAAAAGATACCAAGATAAAAATACTGTACTCCAGCCCTGGCTGGTGTAGCTCAGTGGATTGAGCACAGGCCTGCAAACCAAAGGATTGAGGTTCGATTCCCAGTCAGGGCACATGCCTGGGTTGCAGGCCAGTTCCTGGCAGGGGACGCATGAGAGGCAACCACATATTGATATTTCTCACCCTTTCTCCTTCCCTTCCCCACTAGAGATAAATAAATAATAATAATAAAATCTTTTAAAAAATACTGTGCTCCAGAAAAAAGCTCTGTGGTGGGAGTGTGCGCTGTCACCGCTAACATCGGTTTCCGATCCGTCCTGGGTGTGGGGGCTGGTGTCAGGATACTGGGGTGATCGAGGGTGTCTGTCCTCTGTGAACTTTGTACACGTAAATTGGCTTAAACCTCCCAAATGTAGGCCCGGGAACTTTATTATTGATACTAAAAAGCAAAGAAGAGGATCTTTTCTAGAATGCAGGGCAATACGTCCCTCCGACAAGCAAAGCCGTAGGCACTCTGACTCCTCCAGCTCAGGCCAGCTCTCCAGATGCCCCCACCCCGCACACGCACACACACTGAGTGTATCTGTTCTGTCCAAGTTCTCTGCTCTCTGCCCCACTGCCTCACACCGAGCTTTGGAGCGCCTTCCTTACCACTTCGCATCAATGCTTCAGGTGGAGTCTCCGCCTGGCCCTCATGGCACAGTTTGCCTCAGTGTGTTTTGACCTCCCCCAATCCCGTGCTCTGTCTCCTGAGAGTCCCCCTTACCTTCCTCCCTGCCAGCTCCGATTCCTAAATCCCAGACCTGGTTAGAAGTCCCCGAACTCCCAGTCCAGGAAGGATAGATTGGACCATGTGATACAAGATCACTTTGAATGGAAATGAACCCTAAGAATCTAGAATAGTTATGTGGGATGAAATGTATGGATTCCGAACAACCCGCCACTGTGTAAGACGGTGAGGAAAGCAGATAGAGGTCGCTTCGCCTCAGTCAGGAAGCAGCACACTCGCTGTTCCTACCAGACATGGGTCACACACAATTTCTCCAGGGACCAGACAGGGGATGGAAATGGCCAAAGTGGGCCAGGAAGAGGACGGGTGGCAACCGCAGCCACTGGAGAGCAGGCCCATCTGCGTCCATTTGCTGAGGCTGCTATAACAAAGTACCCCAGGCTGGGTGGCTCGAACAACAGAAATTCATTTTCTTATCATTCTGGGGGCTACAAGTCCAAGACCAGGGAGTTGACACTTTTTCTCTTGACGCATCTCTCTTTGTGGTGCAGATAGCTGTCTTTTTGCTGTGTCCTCAACATAGTCTTTCTTCTGCGCCTGCTCCGTGTCCTTCCCACAAGGAGCCCAGTCACATTGGATTAGTACCCACCCTATGGCTGCATTGTAACTTAAGGACCTACTCCAAACACAGTCGTGTTCTGAGGCACTGGTGGTCAGGACTTCGCCAGGGGTGGGGCACACAGCCTGCGACACCAACTGGAGGAGCAGACAGGACTTGCCCTCTGCCAGTGTGTGCCCTGACAGTGTGAGTCCAGACTGCAGAGAACATTGTATTCCTCAGGAGGAAGCAGAGTTCTGGAACTTTACATGAAACCCTCCATTTTTAAACACAGACAACTAATTTTTATTTCATGTGAGCTGCGGGTGCCTCTGGAAAGCCAGTCTGTGACCTCTTCAGTGAGGCCTATGGCTTCCTGTGGAACCACATCTGAAGCTGACCACTCGAGATTCTTGAGATTAGGTGGCCCAAGCAGCCACTGCTGGAGGCAGACTAACCAGCCTCGGGGCCCCTTTTCTCCACAACACAGCGACCTTGGCCTGCAATGGTGAGAAGAGCTGAGAAAAAGAGTAGAAAGGGTTCTGGGTTTCTACACCCTGACCAAAGTTCCCAAATTGATTGTTTGACCTTTGCCAGGCAAGAGATAGCACCAGGTGACAGTGGGTGGAAGAGAAAAGGGGAGAGTAAATAAACGACCATGCGGAAGTCAGAGTGCTACTTGAACTTTTAACCTTTCAGTCCAGAAACTTCTCCCCAGCACCAGGGCTATAGTACATCGCAGTCCTGCATCAATACTACTGTCCTCAGGGATGAAATGATGAGGGAAGAGGGTTCTCCTGGCGGTGGGCACAGGAATACACAGAAGAGTCACACTGTCCAGAGAGCCTCATAGGGAAGTCCAGTCCTGAGTGACCCTTGGAAAATACTTAGACTCAGTGTGACCGGCTTTGTCCCAAAGGCAACCCTATAAACAGGCATAGACAAGAAACTAGGATAGTTCAGAAAGTATTTGTGATCCTCTGAAATTATGGGATCACCCCACTCTTCTCAATTAAGGGTTAACATTCCTAAGACAAAACTAATGGGTACCCAACAAGGATATTACTCAATCTGAAACCAGAAGAAACCAAATAAGAATAATCAGGAGGCTGAGGGTTGTCACCACACAAAAAGCCACGATCTCTCACCCAGTTTCCAGATCAATTTTTGTGAACTTGGAACCTAATAACTGAGTGAGAGGTTCGGTGTCTAAGAAGAAGGTCCCTGACATCTCATGACAAGTGTACAAGTAATGATTCCTTCAGTTCTTCTCCAAAGATGTGTGTGGCATTGGCGGTGGGTCTACCTAGGAAAGGGCAATACTCAAACATTCTGAGGTCTGTTAAACCCAAGGTCTGGCTTGACCTTGGTGATGGGGGACTCACAGCGTCAATATGGCCCTCCTGTTACAGCGAGGACACACGGATTCTAGGTAATAAATGGAGGGAGGCTGGCCCGGGCCTGGCTCATACCGGACCCACTGAATCCATGGACACCTCAATGGTCATTCCCATAGCCCCCAACTGTACAATCAAAGGCACATACTCCCACAGTAATTCCTTGGTCTCTGGGGAAAGCCAGATGGAAAGATCTGAAACTTCACTCCTCTCACACAAGTTCAAAATAATAAATCAAAAGCAATATAGTTTCCTGGGAGAATGACAGATTAAAAACCCTAATGCAGGGTTGATGAACCTTAGCTCCATTTGATTCTGGCCCCTGCGAAAACCAGAGAGCTCCTAAAGGATGATAGTAAATGACTGCCACTCAACCAAGACCAAGTGCAGCTGCTGCACCAGATGCGGTGTCTTCGTTAGAGCAGATGTGCATGGCCTTGAGTACATGGAATGCGGCCACTGATCTGCAAAATGCATCATTTTCCATCCCTATCAAAAAAAAAAGGACCCTAAATAGATGACAGTGTATATTTACACTCTGGTATGGGGACTATATCAATTCTTCCACCTTCTGTCATATATTATCATAATATAGTCCGAAACAACTGGGCTAGTCAGACATCCCACAGAATATCACATGGGTCCATTATACTGATTACATTATGTTAATTGTATTGGATGAGCAAGAAGTAGGTAGTGCCTTGCAGGCCTAGCTGAGCCAATGGACTCTGGAGGGTGGGAGATATACCCTATGAAGGTTCAGGAATTCATCTCAGTAAAAATTTTAGATGTGCTGTGATCTGGGGGATGCCAGGGCATCAACTCCAAAATAAAGGATAAATTACAGCATCTTGCACATCCTTCCATGAAGAAAAAAAAAGGGAAAAGGCCAAAACATCCTGGTTCCAGTGATGGGTACCTGAAACACATTCCTACCTCTCCCCATGCATGGGTCAGGGAAAGTGGGCAATAAAAGTATTGCTGGAAGCCGCTGCTACTGAGAAATGGCTAGCAATAATGTAACTATTAACAAAAGTAATCATAAACCACTTGACCCAAATGCATCCCTACCCCCTACCAGGATCCCAAATGGTTACTCCACACCACCCAACATAAGAAAAAGGGGGCAGATTTTTTTCAAAAGTTCATGCAAATGAACACATTGCTAGGGTCCCTCCCAGTGCCTTGGAAGGGGTCTGTATATGTAGGGGCCCTGGGGTCTCAGCACTGTTAACTTCCAGGTTAATTCCCCGATGGCTGGGGACCAGGAGAATGAGCTTCTGGGTGGGACTAGAGCAGAGACTGTCAAGACAGGGCAGGAGCTGGATATGAGTGTGAAGTTCTAATGCACAGTTCAGGGCCTCTTTCTATTCTTATGCATATAAATGTTTTCACCACTGGAATAATTGCCAAGGGCTTTTTGTTTGTTTTATCAAACTAGGTTCCATCACATATTCTTGTAATTAGGAACACTTGGTGAAGTACAGATGCTGGGACAAGAGCCCACTCTCCCTCTTCCTCCAGAAAGAGTAATGAGACCAAGATTTTGGCTCCTTAGCTGCTGCTCTGGGTGGGAATTAAAAAATACCTGGACATTCTTGCCGCAGTCTAAAATTCAGGAGCTTTAGACCAAGGCACGAGCACTTGCTGCTCCAGTCTCCCCGTCTGCTGATCAGTGATGTTATTAGTCGGTGACTGCTGGGGTGAGTGGCGCTGCCGAACTGCAAAATGTTGGTATTATTGCTTTTCCTCTTTGATCTCATGGGGCAAGATAAATTCATGATATCATAATTGTTTCCATGGCAGCAAATCATATTGTCCCAACCAGGGAATTTTATGACTTCATGGCTGGATTAAGAAAAAGGAGAAATCAGATTGAGAGCGAGAAATTTGCTCAAGCATAAATATCTTCAATGATAGCGAGGGGAATAGAGCAAATTACAGACGGGCAAAACTGCCTTTGGTTTAAATGTTCTTTGTGCGAGTTCGTGTCGGTGCAGAAGCCCCTCTCCAGGCGTGTAATTTGTATAATGATGCCTCTTTGCCTGCATTCACAGAAGGCTAATGGGAAGCTCATCTATTTCAGCAGAGCTTCAGCGATGCTCATACTAATTGTTTTCCAGAAAGTATCTGAATCTCTGCTGTAAGTGGTTTTGTTTGGCTTTTCTATTTTGTTTGAGTATTTTTTTTTTGCACTCCTTCAAGGTTTTATCTACCTTAGTTTATTTGACACAATCTCATTTCCAGATAAAAATTTCCCTTTTGTCATCTGAAAATCTGTCAAGAGCTCTGCCTCCTCACTGGGGCATCCGCGTTGCCTTTCTTAGGTTTCTATTGGCTTTATTCTCATATTTCCAGTCTATCCTTAGTTTCTGCCTATTGCCTGAGAAGAAAGCAAACTTTCTTTCTAATTTTTTGGTTGTTATTTCTGAAAGTGTTTTTCCCATTATTGTTTAGACCCCTTATACCCCCCTCCTCCCAACAACCACCACACTGTTGTCCGTGTCCATGAGTCCTCTGTCCTTTTTGCTCCACCCCCCAACCTCCCCACCCTTCTTAGCTGTCGTCCTGCTCTCTGGGTCTCTCTCTGTCTCTCCTTCCTCCTCTCTCTTCTCTCCCACCTCCCTTTCTCTGTCTCTCTAAACCCCCATCTCTCCACCAACCTCACCCCACTTTTTTCTTTGCATAGAGATATGCAGTACCTTCTAAGAGTGAGCTCCCCCTCTCTTCCTTCCAACCTTCAGATATCCAGAATCCGCAAGTTTCAGCTGCTTCGTAAACTTCTTGCCAACCACCTCTCCTAGGAGAACAAGATTTCCACTCTCTGCAGACCCTGAAGATTCACTGCCTCCCGTCAAGGTGCCTCGGTAATCCTTCTCCGTTCTTATTGTAAAGACTCTACTTGTTGAATCCTGTACTATGAATTACTCTTCAACATGACTCCATTAGTAAGTGGTCTGTGATGGTCAGTTTTACGTGTCAGTGTGGGTAGACTATAGTACCCAGTTATTTAACCAAGCATTACTCTAGGTGTTTCCGTGTGAGCCTCAATAATGTGGACTGGCCTCCTCTAATCAGCTGAAGGTCTTAAGAGCAAAACCAGGCTGTCTGAAGAAGAAATTCTGCCTCAGGACTGTAACATCAACTTTTGCCTGAGTTTCCAGCCTCCTGCCAGCCCTCCAGATTTAGGACTTTCCCAAACCCCAAGATCACACTATCCAACCCTCCAAATAACTCTCTCCATGCATGTGTGTGCACACATTTCCTGGAAGAAACCTGACTGACAGATGCACGTGAAGAACACACTAGGTGCTCAGTGACGGGCTTAGCAATGTACTGCGGGAAATACAAAGGACACATAAAACACGGTCCATTTCCCCCAAAGAGTTTACAAGAGAAACAAGACTAACTGTGCCTGAAACAACAGCAGATTGTTACAAGTAATAACTTAGATGTTCCGTGTAGATGCCCAGGAGCTCACCAGAGAGCAAGATCAGTGAGGGCTGGAGGAGTCAGGGAACATTTCGCGGAAAGGGTACTGAGCTGGCCTGGGGGGGTTGGGAGCATTTTCCCAGCAGAGGCTAGATGGGAAGGCACCCAGGCGTGAACAGCCAAGTAGACAAGGACACAGAGGCAGTACGGCCTGGTTAGGGGACCAGGAGGCCAGCGTGACTGGAGCAGGGAGCCTTTGAGAACGTGGAAAGCAAGGCTGGAGAGGCAGACCGAGATAGGTCGTGGGGAGATGCTAATAAACCCTCTGAGGACTGTTTAGCCTGTGATGTGCTGAAAAGAGATCCCAGAAGTTAGAGAGGAAGAGAACTTTCAGGCTGACTTCAGTTTAACTACCTCGCCCAATCGCCCATGGCTCGTTGGTGACAGAGCCAGAGAACTGGGCTTCTTGACCCTTCAGTCTAACTTTGTTCCCACTACATCACTCTGCTTCTGTATGGAACAGGCACATGATGCCATGACAATGGCATTGTGGAAAGACTGTCTTGCTGGTGGACTTCAGAGGCAGAAGGAAGTCAGGAGAGGAGGATCCCAGGGGTACGAGGTGAGGGCCTCTGCTGGGGAAGGTACAAGTGAGAGTAGAGTGAGGAGGGCATAGACCGTAAACCAACAGCTTCTTCCCAACCTTCGCCTTTTCCCATGTCTCAGGAGCGTGTTCCAGTGCTAGCGTCTCTTTCCAGAAACTGCCATCCTTGTCTTCGCTAACACTGTCCTCTCTTCTCTCCTGTATTTATGCTTCTTCTCTGGATCCTTCTTTCTTCAGCCTCATCAATGTGGGTAAAAAATAAGAATCCGAGAATATATATACGATCCCCAAGGAATAAAATGGAGAAATAAAAAAGTACAGGTTAAGAACGTGAGTCTTGAAAACTAGAACAGAAAACAAAGACATTGCAAAGAGTAAGAGACGAGAACCAAGACTGTAAAGAGAACAGCATCTCCGGAAGGAAGGAGATGCCAACAGTGTTAAACATACAGGCATTCATTCATGCCCTGAACAAATGTTTATGAACATCTATTATGCACTTAGCATGGTTGGATGTGCTGGAAATTCAGTGTTAAATGTAATGGAGTTGCTGAAGAGTTACAGTCTAGTAGGGAAGAAGAGAAAGTACAGATAAAGATACATCAGGTGGTAATGAGGAGCTATAAAGAAAAGATAAAGGTGGATGAGGGGACAGATGAAGACAGGAGCGTTACCTTAGATAGGGTGCCTAGGAAGGGCCTCACTGTGGGGTGACATCGAAGCAGAATGCTGGATGAAATAAAGGGCCCAGCCAGGTAAACATCCGGGACAGTGTCTGGAAACACCCAGACAGGAAGAGCGTGGGAGCCTCCTTCTGGGTGCCTGCACCTGCTTCAGGAGGGAAGTGGTGAGAGCACGAGATGAACAGGAGAGGCAGTCTGGAGATTTGAGGGAGAGGAGCCCTGAAACAGCCCCTGGCATTGCTGGGGGAAGGTGCATGGTGAGTGAATAGAAACCACACCGGGCGGAGGCAGGGATGCTGTAGTGGGGGAGCGAGAATCACACGTGAGCCTGGTCTTTTCTCAACAGGGCCTCTGCTTCCGCGGCACAATCCTTACCTGGGTCACTGTCTAGGTCCAGAAAAAGCCGGCCCCTCCCGAGTGTCCAGTTTGCCAATGCCCCCATTTGGCCAGCTCCACGACAGAGAACTTCTGGGAAATCTTCAGTTCACGTTTAGTCTTTACTTTGTATACCCAGTTCATTAGCAAAACCTGCTGCTCCTCTCTCCTGGGGTTTGGCCTCTTCCCCTGCTTTCTCTCTGTGCTCTCGCAGCCTGAGAACACACGGCCCTTTCCCTTGAGAACCCTCTTCCTCCTCAGGCTGTCCCTCCTCTACCAACCCTCAGCCAGAAGTACGATAACTTCCCCTATCAGCACTATTTTGTTGAACCATTATTTTTTATTTTACTCTTCTTATCCTTCTTGGGCTAGGATTCTAACAGCTTTCCACATCATCAAGGTAGAGCCCAGGTGGTGAGCCTTTGTAGGCAGGACCAGGGAGCCCTGCCTATCTGAGCCTCTTCATTGCATCCTTCCCCCTTGGCCCACAGAACTCGTCCCTCCCCCTTGTCTCAAGCCTCTTCCCAAACTGTGCCCAGCTTCTCCGCGATGCCATCTGGGAAAACTTGCTGAATCGATCCAATACCGACCACAGGCCTCCCTGGCCCTCTCTGGCCATGTCGTTCCAGCCACTCCCTTCATCCTCTTGTCACCACATTTGTGTGCTCGTCTTCACCAGTCACTCCCCACTCCTGGCACGTAAATGTGATGTTGGGGAAACACACAGCTGTGTGTGGTGTGAGTCTACAGCTTTGGTTTGTCAGCCCTAAGGATGGCTCCTGCTTAGGTGCTTGATCTGACAGCACAGGGGCAAGGGGCACTGGTGAGACTGGGAGAGCCCAAGCCCGATGCCCTGCTCCTAGCTGAAAATTCAACAGCAACGAGATGCAGCATTTCTACTCTGAAGCTTCATTAAAAGGCAGCAGCAGGGTACATCTAGTTATTACAGCACACGTGTCCTGTGCGTCTATCCGCCCTCAATGGGTTGACGTTACAGGAAAATGTATTCGCTTTCCAATCCCAAACCCCTATTCCCAACACAAAATAGCAAAGTCATGGGCCAGGAACTGTGATTTTAGCCTTTCACTGAAGAATCTGCTCCTGGCTCCTGACAGAGCGTGGAGGTCATCCGCTGGCCCTGTTCTTCAAAGGGAATGAACACCACCCGCCCATGAACTGACTTGGCCTCAACAGCACCCTGGAGACTTGGAACCTGGCTTCAGAAGAGTAGGAAGGGCAGAGGACAAGTGGGAACTGAGACAGAGCGAGAACTCTCTCCCTCTCATGGAAATTCCAGGTCAGGGGAAGGAAGTCTTCAATAGCCGACAGCCTCCAGCAGAAATGAAGAGCTGGCCACCCTGTGAGAGGCGCTGTTACTGAGGAAGGGCGGCCTGGTCCTTGACCTTTCCCCCAGCTCCCAGGAGCACTGCCTGTCCGCCCTCCCATCTTCTGGTCTGAAACCCTCCCTCCAGCTCCCTCACACTCCACAGTCAGGGAAGATGGTGCCATCCAGGGTGAGCGCTGTGAGTTTAAGCCCTAAGGCAACCCAGAAGTCTTTAACAAACAAATCCCAGTGGTCTTTTTAGAGGAAATAGGTTGGGGGGGTGGGGGAGATGCAACGTTTTGAATAGCATCTCCAGCACTGAGAGTGGTGAGCTGTGCAAACAAAGTGAAATCTTCAGGTTTTTGTCCTGAACGTCTCCACCATGGAAAACAACAGGGAGATGTCTATCTCGTCTTTGTTTGCTGGGAAATTGAATGAGAACTCCCATCGCTGCTGTTTTCATTCTGTACTCTTAGCCAAATGTAAATACTGAAGCGCACGCTAGAGGTCGCTGTTTATTGCAATCTGTCTTAACCTCCCAAGATGGGCTGGGAGAGTGGGGGGTGGCAGGAGGCGAGTTGCCGCTCTTCACCTTAGAGGGCGCAGGTACGGTCAGGATGCACTGGCCGGCAGCTATATTGCCCTTCATTACACAAGCAGAAGTGTAAAAGGGAAAAAAAGCAAATTGTTAATAGTGCTTCAGATTAATTTGAATTTTTTTAATAGGGCATAACTTGAGACCTTTAAACATTTCCCCTATCGCTTTGCCTTCGCCTCCCTTACTATCCAACCTCTCCTTCCCAGGTGACTCATCAGTTGATCTAAGAATGTACAATAAAAAGGACTTGAATGAAAGCCTGGGTTTAAATACAGACCATACTTGCAACTAGCCACTACCACTGACACCCTGGGGCTGGTATCCTTCCCAGCTGGTTCTGTGCCCAGAATATAAAACAGCTAAGAAATAAAATTACAAGACAGCAGATCTGATAACACCATAAGCAATTACAGCCTCTCTTGATGCTGAGATTTCTAGAGATGCTACTTTAAGAGCAGTTTTCTAATCAAAGCCGTTATTAATGAACCAGAGCTTGGCCTGGCTGACTCTTGCGATTTCTCTCCTAATTCTCCTGATTATGTCCATCTGTTCCTTCTTAAGTCCTAACTTTGGAAAGTGCAGTTCTTTCATCACAGACCAATTCCAAAGGCAATATAGAGGCCGGAGTTGACCGAAAAGTCAGTGGTATCATTGTTTCAAGACAAGTCACGAACCATTTACGTATCGTTTGCTGCATTTCCCCTCCTGCCCTTTACTCTAGATCCAAAGTGGAACCTGGATGGTGGCACACAGTCTTTGCACATGCAGACACCGGTGCAAGACAACGTATGATTCAGCGTTAGGCTCATGGCTAATCCTGGCTGGCATAGCTCAGTGGATTGAGCCCAGGCTATGAACCAAACAGTCACCAGTTCGATTCCCAATCAGGACATATACCTGGGTTGTGGGCCAGTCCCCAGTAGGGGGTGCATGAGAGGCAACCACACATTGATATTTCTCTCCCTCTCTTTCTCCTTCCCTTCCCCTTTCTCTAAAAATAAATAAATAAAATCTTAAAAAATAATAATCATGGCTAGGACTCCAAGCCTCCTAAAAGACAGAGCCCAAAACACTGGTGTAGTTGGCGAGGGTTTCTTGGTGAGGAGTGGGGCTTAGACCCTTCTGCATTCAGGCAGTGAGCAGAGGCTGGGAGCCTGCAGAGCTGAGAGGCAACAGAACAGGGGCAGAGGAGTCATGAGCGTGGCTTTTGTGAGGAGACTGGCCCACCTGCAGCCAAAGTGGTGCCCCTGCCACGGGCTGAGGTGCGGGGGCTGTCACAGCTGGAGAGGAAGAAGAGAACCACTGACGAATGGTGCGGGGGCGGGGACATGATGCGTGTGCTGTTGGTGAGGAGTCTAGCGCTACACTTTTCTAAAAGGATTTTTGGATTTATTATTTATTTTTAGAGAGGGGGGAAGGGAGGGAGAAAGGGGATGAGAAACATCAACGTGTGGTTGCTTCTTGTGTGCCCCCAACTGGGGACCTGGCCTGCAACCCAGATATGTGCCCTGACTGGGAATACAACCAGCAACCCTTGCTTCTTAGGCCGGCATGTAATCCACTGAGCCACACGGGCCAGGGCTGGCTCTACACTTTTAAAAATTGTGTTAAAATACACATAATGTAAACTTTCCATTTCAGTCACGCTAAATGTACAGTTCAGTGGCATTAGTGTATCACAGTGTTGTGCAACCATCACCACTATCCATCCCCAGAACCTGTTCATCATCTCAGACAGCAGCTCTGTGACCATTAAACAGTACGTCCCACTTCCTCCTCCCTCCAGCTCTATGCTACTTTCTATCTCTATGAATTTGCCTATTCTGAGCACTGCATATAAATGGGATTTCTCAGTATTTGTTTATCCTTTTGTGCCTGGCTTCTTTCACCTACCACAGTGTCAGCATCACAGTTAGTGACCAGCTCCCACCTTTCCCTCTTACCCCCTAAGTACGCGGAGGAGACCAATCAGAGTAGAAGACGTGGGACTCTGGGACCCTTTCTCCTGGAGAGCTGACTCTGGGACCCACCACAAAAGGGCCTGAGACTGTGGGCAGCCTCGCTCACTCCAGATGATGGTCTGACTGAGCAGACCCGCTCATCTTTGCCCACCTCTGATTACTCGGTGCCTGCCAGCAGGTTCAAAAATGCTAACCGCATCCCATCCCCCATAGTGACCGGTGACACAGAACCAGGTGGATAATGGACAGAACACAAGCGAGACAACATGGTCTCCTGCAGGTTTTTACAGGAGCTCAGAAACAGAACACTTGACATCACTCGTGAATCAGTGTGGCCTCTTCTCAGAGTAGCTGAAGATGAAGATCATTTCCACTTTCCCAAGCCGTCTGCCTCTGGCAGCAGAATCCATTAGTATCAGTTTTCCACAAACCCAGACGCTCTGCATCTCCACCTCAGATTTGGCTAATATGGTTTCTCCTGCCCACTGCCCCTTAACCATGCAACGTGCACTTCATCTCTGACTAAGCCTGCGGCCCACAGTCTGCCTTCTGATGAGTCACATCGAATTTCCTGTCTGGTTTCCTTTATAGGTGCATGGTTCCTGGTGATTTTACCCATCTTCTCGAGGTGCATCCGGCCCAAGAACACTTACCACACTCATCAAGCTCAGTAGCTGTGCTTCTCCACCACCGCTGCCCCAGGCAGGTGAAGGCCGTTCCACGGTTTACAAACGTTTTATTTCTTCTTCCTTCTCCTTTTCTTCTCATTCCAATGATAGTGTGCTTTTAGAACTCCAGGGTCCTAAATATGTCATCTGTAATAGCATAGCTGATAAGCAAAAAGCACTAACAGGCCCATCACCAAGGCCCCCCCCCCCTTAGCAGGACGATGAGGCCAAGGAAACGCACACCAGGAACGGTGGCCCCCGAGGCTCTACTGGCCATTTGGAGGAAGAAGTCAGGGCTTTTGGTTTTCAAACTGGGCTTTACAGAGATGCAGAGGGGAGAGAGGAAGAAGGAGAGAAGGAGGGAGAGGGAGAGAGGGAGGAAGATGGGGAGGGAGGGAGGGAAGAGAGGGGGAGAGGGAGGGAGAGGGATGGGGGAGATGGAGAGAGGAAATGTGATGAATGAGGAGACCCAGGCTCTGGGCCTGCTCCCTTGGTTCAAGCACAGCAGCTCTGAGTTTCATAGAAGCTTTTCTTTGGAAGCAGGGTCGCTGTGGCCCTGAACACAGAAATCGAACATAAAAGTATACGTGAAAGGTCACTGTCCTGGGAGACTGGCCTTGGGTCCCAACCCACTGCCAAGGCCTTTGGCAGGACACCGGGATTCTGGAGCTCTCCCCGCCACATCCAAAGTGAAAGACTTGGACAGGGAGATGGCCAAGGCTTTCCAGTTTGATGGTCTCCCCTCGCATGGGATTTGTAACCTTTTGATGACTGTGTCAGTTCCAAGTCAGAAAGACCCGGGACTGAATTCCAGCTCTGGAACTCAAGCTCTGTTACCTGGGCGGGAGCCTCCTCCTGCCCGACTTTCAGTTCGGCCTCCCCAGTATTTCGCTGATTATGTTAATGAACTTGCGAGGTTGTTGTGAGAATTAAAACTAATTTATAAAACTTTTCCCAGCCCAAAGGAGTTGTTCAGTAAGGGTAGCTATGACCCACCATCCCTTCCGGGCACATGCGTTTAACTCGGCCATGCTCGTGGTAGGGATTCAGCCTGTGGGTATCTGAGTGAAAGTTGTTCACCAAGATGTTCATGCAGGATATTTATAGCTACAAAAATTTTAATACCAAAAAAGGAGTGGGTGGAGTACTCTGTCTTCATCAATTGGAAACTAAATAAATCAATCATGGATTACACCTCCCTGTATATTTGCATTTTGTGGCCATGGATAGGTTCACTGATCTGTTTTATCAAAAGTAAGATTATAGCCTATCCTACTATTTGTTTACCTCTTAATACTTCTATATGAAAGCTAAGTTCAATAATTTTTTAAAATCCTCACTTGAGGATATGTTTATTGATTTTAGAGAGAGAGGAAGGGAAACATCAATGTGAGAGAGAAACATATGCACCCCAACCAGAGATGGAACCTGCAGCCTTTTGGTGTATGAGATGATGCTCCAATCAGCTGATCCACCTGGCCAGGGCAGTTAAGTGTTATTTTAATGCAAACGTTCTCTATCCTGTATCTACTCATTAAATACATAAGTGTGTGCTGTGATGAGGCTGATGATGCAGGTGACCGTGGGCCACTTGGAGAGGGTGTAGGAACCCCGGGGTCTTTCAGGCTCACTGTCAACAAGGATAGGCTCCTCAGATGGACTTCCTCCCACCAGTCTCTTTTCCTGACCACCTCTGCTCCACTTGGTGAATTACTTGTTTCTCCCTGGGATCTTCTCCAAGTGAAATAACTCCTTGACCCTTGTTTTTATTTTTCTCTGCTTTACAGCAGAAAAACTAGGAGAAAGAAAAGTTTACAATTCTCACCAGGTCTCAGAATCTTTAACTGAATGTTCGGCTGAACATCACCAGGGTTCCTGAGGACAGAAACCCAACTCTCAGTTTCAGTGTAGGTTTCTCAACAGTTGGGTGTGAGGGTGAAGAGGTTCAACTTCCCGCATAATCTGTTCCACTCACAGAAAAAGCAGTTTCTTAATATTTCTTTTCCTAACTACATTTAAAATACAATACTCGTTTTTCAGGTAAGCAAGTCAGTGCTAATAAATATTTCCATCATACAAATTAAGCCCTTCAGCCAATATTAGGCCAAGATGCAGGACTTCTGGTCTAGGAAGTAAATTTATAAGTAAAGCTGTTTGGCCTTCTCCTCACCTGTGAACATCCCACACGTCCCCATGTTGAATGTCACACTACTTCCTCTGCCTTCAGGCCCCCTTGATGACACCCTTCCAGACATGATTTCTTCTGAAGTGTGCCAAGCTCTACACAACCTTTTCCTCTCCTTCCCCCAATACCCTTAGACCCCTCACACTCGAATTTTCTTCCTTCCCACGTAAGTAACAGGAAGAAAGTAAACTAATACACTAATTTAATTTATAGTGTAAATGGCTGATGGCCTGATCATTTTCTCAAGGAAAGTAAAGGTTTTATCAGAGGTGTTTAATGTAATTCTTTACCCTGCTGAGATTCTGAGTCTTCTAAATTTTCTTTCCTCCATGCCTAACCCAACCTAGAATCAAATGGTCCACAGTCCTATTGTGGGAAAGATTCTCAGGGCTGATAAGATCTCAGTTCATCAAGAAGGAGGTGGCTTCTTTTTTTGGTAGACTGTTCTCCTGTGGTCTCAACTCCTTCCTATTTTGAATAGCACGTATTCTTCACTTTACTTCTTTCTATTCTTCCCCTGTGGCCCACAGCCCAGAGCCCAGAGGCCTTTGCTCTTTCTCTCTCTGTTCTTTTTCAGCACAGCTAACAAGCATCCTTCTGTTTAGTATTACTCACTTCCCATATTTCCTCTCACTGGTGGCTACTGAGGTATCTGTGGACAGATCACAGAGGACCCCTTCTCTTATGACCACAGTCTCCCAGAGGCTGATCTTCCACATGTAATCATGTATCCCCAGACTCATGGAGCTAAGTGCAGAGGAAAGTAGCTAGGATGTGGGCTAAGACCGCAGCCTCTATCCATGAAACCATGACTGCTGCCAGTCAAGGGCCCTCAAAGGGTCTTGAGTGTGTTCGGGAGCAATAGTGACTTTCCTCCTAGTTCTGCCGCTCCCCGACCTCGAGATTTCCCCTGCAGAGACGTCTTTGCCCTGCTATCCTGCAGCAACTCTGGTTATTTTGTTGTGTTTCTCTGAATCACTGTGTACAGCCTGGGCCTTTCTCCCACCATGGTTAAAAGACCTTCAGTACCGAAGTATGAGATGGGCCTAGCCAATGGCTTGGGGCTCCCAATGGGACCACTTTTTCATTGAATACAATCTTTATTTTACTACAGCTTCCTCTCTTCAAAAGTTGGTGCAAATCCACCGTAACTGGCATAGCTCAGTGGATTGAGCACGGGCCTGTGAACCAGAGTATGGAGGTTCGATTCCCAGTCAGGGCACATGCCTGGGTTGCAGGCCAGTTCCCAGCAGGGGACCCAGGAGAGGCAACCACACATTGATATTTCTCTCCCACTCTTTCTCCTTCCCTTCCTCTCTCTCAAAAAATAAATAAATAAAATATTTTAAAAACACTTAAAAACAAGAAAGTTGGTGCAAATCCTCCAGATCAGGAGATATGGAATGGTGGCTGTACAAAATACCCCCCAAACAGCTTGTTGATAAGTCAAAGCCGTGTTTACTGCTTACAGCAGTAAAAGAGAGCACCCCCTGCAGAGTCTTAGCAGCATCTCAAAGAGGGAAGGGCTAAGGGCATATATTTAGTGAGATTTTGATGCCTGGCTTAAGGCGGGTGTTTCAGTGTGGGGTGAACTAAGGAAAGATCCTGATATCAGAATTTAAGACTGATGGACAAAAACAAAGCAAGCATTTTGAGGCAAGAGATTCAGTGAGCCCTGGCCAGCGTGGCTCAATTGGTTGGGCATCATCCCAAAAAGTGAAAGGTCACTGGTTTGATTCCTCGTCATGGCACAAGCCTGGGTTGCAGGCCCAGTCACCAGTGGGGATATGTGAGAGGCAACAGACTGATGTTTCTTTCATATATCGGTGCTTCTCTTTCTCACTTTCTCCTTTCCTTCCCGTCTTTCTAAAAAGAAATAAAATCTTTTTTTAAAAAGATGTTCAAAGTCTTAGGGTATACACAATCATTTAATGCTTTTTTATTAAAAAATTGATAGGTTTTTCAGGAGGTTCCTACTGTGATTAATAAAGTTATCTGCAACTTTATCAACCTGAGCAAGGGTTTGCTAGAATGACAAAGGTAGGTGATGAAGACAGAATAATAAAGTCATATGAAAATAGTAAGCTGTGTAAGAAGGCTTGATTCTCACTAGTAATAAGACCCTGTAGTGCCAGTAAAGCTATCGTTCATGATCTCCTGCTAATCCAGTCTCTTTCTGCGCAGAATCTGCAGACCTAGAAGGCTCCACCCATCGTCCCTGTGGCAGTGCCTTCCTCCTCCAGTTCATTCTCACAAGGTAAGGGATCCCCCTGCTCATGCCCAGCTCACCACACACTGCTTCCCCTGGAAGCTCATCCAGATCTCATGAGAACAGAATTCCTTCCCACCTTCTGGACGGGCCCTGGCAGGCCCGGATGCCCGCACAGTCGGCATGAAGCAGCCTGCTCTGCCATTTTCACAGAAACTTGAAGATTTTGTATAAGAGGAAATTGAAGCATGATACCCAGTTTAAAATAGAAAATAACCCACGTTAATTAATTTTGTTACTGAAGAAAATGAGACAGAGATGGCTAAATGTTCACCAACATTTTTACTTGCCCTGTTATAGTGCCGAGTTATCATTGGAAATTGGCTGCCCAGCCAGGGACCACATTTTCCAGGTTTGTTTGCCTCTGAGTGTGGCCATGTGGCTTGCTCTCACTAAGGGGATGTAGGCAGAAATGACATCTGTCCTTCTAGGGCAGAGCTTTAAGAACTGAGTGTACCTTCTTCATGTTCTCTTTACCCTTCTGCCAGCTTGATACAGAAAATAGTAAAGCCCAGAGGATACCAGGCGAGATAACGAAGGCCTGGGTCTCAGGATCATGAAATGGGGGGAAGCCAACTGCCATGCAGGAACTGAGGGAGGAATAAAATCCTACTATGTTAACCAAGAAAAAGTGTTTGGTCTACTTGTTAGAGCAGCTAATACAGGAAGTAAACTGACAATGATACTCCCACAGCAGGTCAGATGAAAATGATACCTGTCATTGTTTTGGAGTGAAAACCACACCCCAATGAAGAACACCAGGTTCAAGCTTGGAGTGACTTTGAGGAAAAACCAGGACAAGTTAATTTGGCTTTTGACCTATTAATAAAAGAGCAGATATTTATAGAAGGTGTCATTTGCTGATCATCTTTGGAAAACCAGTTTGCTTCCTGGGAAAGGTTTGGCACTGCGGATAGGTTCATAGTTCTCATTGTTTCTCTGCTCACAAGAACATACTGAGATTATTCTGATTTATGTTCTTCAGATGGAAAGAGAGATAAGGGGAAAGTCACAGTTGAGCCACAATCTCCAGTTCATTCTTCAGTGAGCACAGGTGGCTGTGGAATCAGGAGAATAAGTTTTCCCATTGCCCTCCTCAATGCGCTCGTGGTCTGGAAGAACCAATGTGTTGTGACAAAGGAGACTTTACCTTCAGGGACTGTCCTGTAATTTTGCCTTCCTGAGGGTGTATGTGTTCAGGCTGAGTCAAAGACAAGAAAATAGAACCCAGCCACAAGGATGGGCAAGGGCTGTCTTCTCCCCACCTTCCTATCATGTTATAGAGAAGGATTCAATGTGGCCGAGGGCAAAAATCCCATGCACAGTTGCCTGGGACAACACTCTAACAGGGCTGAGCCAGGCTACTTTGGAGCGCGCTCCAGCCATGCACACGGCTACTCAGTGCGCCAGGTCTGCGCACTGTGTGTTCTGAGCCTGACTCCACACCTGCAAGTGTGTGATTGGCAGTAAGGCGTTCCAAGGCCTTCTCCACCTGCCCACCATTTTCTGTAAAACGGGGTTGGTAAAACCGGCCAATTTCATGGGGAGAGGCAGTTTATAGATATTAAATGATTACAGACTAAATATGAGAGAAATTCAGAGCACTTTGTATAAACACTATGTACATGCTAATTAGCAATGTGCTGGGACATTGCAAGGTAAAAAGAGTTCAGTGGGTTTTTTAAAATCTCTTTTTCTATTTTCCTATCTTAGTAAAACTTTTACAGTGGAAAAAGAATGTAGCGTTTGGATCATTCAGTCCTGAGTACAAAAGGATTCCACAGGCAAATAATGTTATTGAAGGAAGCCATCCAGCTCATACTTGTTCATTCATCAGTAGGAGCATGAGAGCTCTGTAGCAAACTGGTTTGGTGGCATTCTCCTCTGAGGAAATCACACGGGTACCTTCAGCACATTTGCATGTGCGAGTCCTGGCTTTGGCGGAGTTATTTGTGAGCTACAACCACAGGAAAGCAATGGAAGGGTCGGCTTTCTGAGATTTAGATTGGAGTGAGGGGAGACTTGGCTTTAGGGACTGGAGAGCCTGGAGGCCTGAGAGACTCAGCACTGGGTGCTATTTTTAGATAGCAGTTCTTCAACCTCACTGACATGATAAATGCCAGCCTAATAAGATCCTCAAGGAAGGCACCTGATTTAACCATCAAGTGCAGCAGAGAATAATAATTAAAAGCTCTTCTTAATGGCCACCTTTACTCAGTTAGTTACACCTCTTAACTTCTGGGTAGTGGTTCATATTTCAGTACTTGAGGAACAAATAAATAGATACGTCTAAATTTGTTTTTGGTTCAAGTGTACTTCTGTTTTAAGGTTTCCAGATAAAAATACCATCCTGAAACCAATACCAAATAATATTAAAAGTAAGTGAAATAAAAAGATATCCTATGAGTCCACCAAGTCTCCCAGTCAAATGGAAAATAAAACAAACAAAAATGCAAAAAAAAAGCACCATAGAAATTTAGACCACCTGAAACTTGTGAACTCGGAGGAGAGTGTCACCTTGAATAGACTTCTCGCCTTCCCAGCTGTGGGACTGTCCCCTCACCTCCTCAGCTGTGCTATGGTTGGTTTTCTTACCTCCTGAGCTAAGAGTAAGAACGGCCCACCTGCTGCACACCTTGCTTACTCTCTAAGAGTGGCAGCCACTCGGTTAGAAAAAATGGCTCTCCCTGATGTTTGTTTCAATCTGGGAAATAGTCCTACTGAAGAGAGGTCACATAAAGAAGATTCACTGTGGGGAATGAAAGCAGAAATGACATTCCAAGGACATCCAACAACAGGAGCTAAATTTTGACCATGACCCACAGACCCTCTATGATTTCTTCCCTGCCCACCCCCGCCTGTAGTACCTTCCCTGTCTGTCACTCTGCCTGACTATGCTACTCATCTTGTGGTTCTTTATTGCTCTAGGGATGCTCCTACCTAAAAGATTTTGCACGTGCTGTTCCCTCTGCCTGGAATGCTCATCTCTAGATGAGCTCATCTGCTTTTCACTTGTTTTAGGTCTTTGCACAAATGTCATCTCAGTGAGACCTGCCCCTGTCTAAACTTAGAAGCCCATCCCACCCCAACACTTCCTATCCAACTTACCTGCATTTTCTTAACATTTTTTTGTTATGAAAAATTTTAAACATGCTCAGAAATAGTGTAATGAACTCCCTTTGATCTATCACTGATCAGATATCCAAATTTTACTGATCTTCTTTCATCTGTTCCCCTTCCATTTGTTCCCTGCACTATTTCTGAACCTTCCCAACACTTATCACTATGTAACATATATTTCTTCTTTGTCTTGGTTATTCTATGTCTCCCCCACCAGAACGTCAACTCTGTGAGGGCTGGAATTTGCATCTGCTTCATTCACTGTAATCTCCTCAATACCATAAAAGTGCCCGATGCATAATAGATGCTCATTAACAATGGCTGAGTGAAGCAATGAAGTAGTTGCACCACAGTGTTACCTGTTTTCTTCCCTACAACCTCCCCCACGAAATGACCTGCATAGCCATAATGCCCCAAGCACCTTCCCTTACTCCACCCAGTGATTGTCAGCCACAGCATCCAGCTGTCCCCTTCCCAGACTCTCAATAATCCCTGGGTCACATTCCCAAGTGGCAAAACCAGATTGTCCCAGCTCTCCGTTTATGTGCCATGCTGCAGTATTCTGACATGTCTGTGTATTAGTTTCCCCAGGCTGCTCTGGTCACCACAGGTCACGTACTACCAAAGTGTTCACCCAAGAGGGCATTTTCCTTAGAAAGGGGTATGAGTGATTGACTTCCCTCTTTTACCATGAGGTTTGTCAGAAAATTTGATGAGACTAGGCTATCTTTTCTTGAAGCAGGTGGGTAACTCTCCAATCCAGCTATCCTTGGAGTTGTCGTGTAGCCCATAAAGAGAAGATACATACATATTTGCTGGCTTCCACCTATGAGGGAGAAAAGAACACACAAGGAACACAGCTTACCTTGGTTCAGTTTCTTTCTTCCACCACTTTCAAGGTTGTCAACAAGCAAAGCCCTCTAGGCATCACACACTATCCAATTAGGCCTTCAATAAAAGCCAGGGGATATTGCCAGCCATGATGACAAGTTAGGAACTTGAAGGACCAGTAATATGCTAGCACCCTGGCAATCACAACTCGGATTGCTTGCCAGATGCTCTTTGCCAACAGTATTTCTAGTCTACCTGCCAAAGAGGTGTAACTTCCTCCTTGGCCAACTCCTGTACAAACCAAGTACTGACCATGCAAGAGCAGATCCAGGCTAAAACTTCACCACATCAAAGCGTATCTGGGGGTTGTTGCATTCTTTTCAGTAAAGACTGTTTATTTTCACAGGGGCCGGGTGCCCCCGATCGCTCTGCTCTGCCCAGCTATCACTTATGAGAAGTCCGCCTTGCTTTCAAAATCATCTTATAAGGTGTGGAGACTCGGTAGCTATAAGTTCTAATTCAGATTTAAACTTAGATTAACAATAGGTCATCTGTTGGCTATTGATTATTTTAGCAATGAGTATTGACCAAGATCTTAGGTGAGCACTTCCTTTTTCTAGATTGTTTCCAGACTAAGATTAATATGCATCTGGTGCTGTCTTATATAGCTATCCTGCAATTAAAGTATTGAAATATTTTCATACTACTTGATAAACAGCCAATGCTTCGAGCAACCCCACTCTGGAGTTCCCTACCATCTCAGCTACCTCAGCCCACCACTGAGATCTCTGGACTGTGGCGTGCCCCAGAAACTAAAGGGTCAGTGTTGGCCCAGCAGGGACCATGGGTATCCATTGCGATGGGCCAGCCCTTGTGCTACACCAGTTGCAAAATGTTTTGAATATCCTGCACCCCTGCTTCTAAATTAAAAACAACAGCCCCTATCTGCCTCATTTTAAATGTTTTGTCCTTGCTGATTTATAGAGAAGGATGCATTGGAAATGGGATTAGACCAAGGTCTTAATCCCACATAGAGCAGGGCAGCCAAAATTAGAATTAATCATTCAGGCATTGATGCTATAAGCACTTCCCTCCATTGTGGATGTTTCTCCACCAGAATAGTATCCAACAATACCCACAGGATAGAAATTGTTGTCTGGTTTGTGCACTGCTGTATTCTAGCCCTCAGAACAGTGCTGGGCACACAGAAAGGGTTCAGTAAATCAATAAAACTCTTGAATAAAGACATGCTTTCCCTGATCTAATGGCCCAGGTGTTGCCTAACTTGACAAACCTGAGAGAAGCTAATGCTTTTCAGGACTTCACAGGTATGACATTTTTTCTTAGTTATTTATTCTCTTTAGACATCAAGGCCCAGGGGCCAGCATGTCCATTATGCACGCCACTGCTGAATTCTCTCCATACACAGTGTCGTGACATTTTCGGCCTTCCTCTGTGATCTGTAGGCCAGTCCAGTTTCTCCTAGAGACTTTGCTTTTCATTTCCAGAATATTAGCCTTACTTATGACATCACTTTGACCAAGTCAGCAGAAGCTGCTTCGGGATCTCAGCCAAAGCAGGTGAGGCAAAGAGAGGAGAGAGCACAGTGCAATCGCAGCCTTGTCACTGTACATGCTGTGGCTTCTTGTCCCAAGGTGCTCGGGGGCAGTGGAATGGGGTCAGGAATGGAGGAAGCGGCACTGGCAGCAAGCCTCTGAGAACCGGAGGAGGTGAGCTCTCGTTCTCCAGCCTCTGAAGAAAGGCTGCGTGGAGAGTGGAGAAGTGCCGGGTCTCCTTCCCTGGGGAATGCCGTATCCCCAACCCATCGCCCCGCTGCGCTCACCTGGGCTGCGTTTTCTGTCAGTGAGAGCTCTGTGGGGTTTGAATGGTAAAGGAGCAAGGTCTCCAAAGGAAAACTTCAAATATGTGACATTTCAGAATCAGCTCTTTTCACCGTTTACAAAACTACCCATCCCCCATGCGACTCCATATTTTCCTCTTGACTTTGGTGATACCCATTTTAAAAGGAGACCTGTTCCCAACAGAGCTTGTATTCTGAGGTAAATTCTCCCTGTCTGCTTCAATTCTGATCACAACACAGATGGCACGTTTCCTGCACGTGACACCACCTACCATGCATCACGGTCACGTTTTGTTTTTAACCCCTTTCATCCCTGCTTTGCCACGCAGTTCACAAACTTTAATTAATACCCCCTTACCAAGTGGCAAGTATCATTATCCCCGTGTCAAGGTTTGACAAACTGAGTCACCCACAGGTTGTGAGCCACAGGCCACAGGCTCAGTCAGTGTGAGAGTGTCAGTGTGACAGTTCAAACTCCTGACAACCAACTACCTGCACCACAGGCCTGGCCTGACACCCACCACCAGGCAGTTCTTATTTGAGCTGCTGCTTCCACCCAGAGCCAGCCACTGGGGTCTCATTTTCACTCCTCAGCTCACAAGGATGCCCCCGCTCAGGAGAGGTAGCAAACAGGGGAGAGGAGCGGGTGAATACACACTAGAGAGCATCTGAAGACCTCAGACATGGTCAAGAATCTAGGCCTGCTCTGGGAGTTTTCTCTTGAGAACATTCGGCCACAAAGCCCCATCTTGTTCCCTGAACCTTCCAGGTGCCTCTCGCCATTCTCAGAGCATGCGTAGTCCAAGCACGCATAGTCCAAGCCTCCCTAGAGCCCCAGTTTGTACATCGTTGTCTCACCTCTGTATCATCCTTCTGGAAACTCCACCCCACCCCACCCCCTGCTGCTGGCAGTCCTTGCTCTGAGTAGAACTTGGAGCTGTGTCTCTCCCCAACTCTAGAAAACCTTCTCACACTCTATCTTCATTCTCAGCAACAGAGACAGTAGAGGAAGGTACCCCAGCAATGTGGCAAAGCCAGTGACTTCCTCAACTCCCACAGACACCCACAGAGCTGTTCTCCTCTGACCTTATCCAGACAGCCTTCTTCAACCCTCTCCAAGGTGATCCTTTCATATTTAATAGCTCTAAGTGACTAAATGAAGGTTTTGACCTTTATCCTTTTCCTCCTGTCACCTGCTTGCCATCAGTCCCCTCACTTTTCTTTCTTCTTTACACAATGCACGCCCTGCCTCCTCCTGCAAACCCCCAGACCCACACACCTTTGCTAGGAAGGCCTGGCCCCCATCTCACCTTCTGTGTATAGAATCACTCTGGCACTCTCTAGAAATGGAAGCCTGGAACCAGCTGCACAGAAAGCAGCTCTCAGGGCATGGGAGGTTGCTCAAAGACCTGGGAAAGTGTCTTGATTAGAAGTGGGGTTCCCAGATGTTACGTTCAAGGACATTTTTTCCTCTGGAGGAAGAGAAGCACAAGGAAGCAGAGTCCTGACAAGTTCAGTCGTCAGGAGACAGTGTGGTGCAGTGACTAAAGAATAGACTATGGAGCCTAACTGCCCAAGAGCAAATCCTGGCTCCTCATGTACCAGCTATGTGGCTTACACAACTTTAGCACTTGGTGCTTCAGTTCAAGCTTCCTTTAGCACTTGGTGCTTCAGTTCAAGCTTCTGTAAATTGGCTAAAATCATACTTTCTCATCAAGACTTTTGTGATAAACAAATGACTTAAGCATCTAAAATTCCTAGAACAGTGTTCACTTCTCAGTAATTGTTAGAATCCAACTTTTTTCAACAACCATTTACTCAGTGCCAAACACTGTACTAGGCCCCCCGCCGCAGAGTCCCAGTACGGGAAACAGATAAACAGACATTCATAGCACACTGCGGTCGTGGCAGTGAGGGGGACATGCACAGGGCATTATAAGTCTGCCTTTACACCAATTAGGGAACAATTCTAGCCCTGAAGGCACATGCTAGGCAGTGGAACTTGGGCTGGAATTCAAGACTTTACTTCCTCAGCTGGGTGACAGTGTGCAGTGAAAACCCTGCATGACTATACAGGGTGGCACCACGGAGCAGCATCTAACCTGCCCTGGAAGGAGAAGGAATAGAGCAGAAATAGGTTTGGAGAAGCGGTGGCTGAATTTCTCCTGATTGGGGATTTATTGATTAAAATGGATAGGGGAATCTGAAGTGGCATTCTAGGCAGAGAGAACAGAATAAACACAAGCAAAGAGGTCGGAAAGAGCACGCTATATGCAGGGAAACAAATAATTTGGTACTGCTTCAAGGCAAGGAATGGCAGTGTGTTAGACAGTGGCTAAGCAATATAGAGGCATGTCCACTATGTGAACAGCAGCCCCCCATGTCTAAGAGAAGACAATTCTTTATGCTACGTTGACTCTGAGTTACTGACTTATAAATGGATTTTCTTCCCTCATGTTCTGCTCTGGGGTTTCAGGAAGGGCTGCTAACAGCTGGTGTCCTGAGGACCGGTGATCTATCAACTTCTGGCTCCCATTCTTTCTGGCCATTAGGATTAGACTGAAACCCTGTGTCAAGAGGGAGTCTCTCAAATTTTTTAAGGAACACTAAATGAAAGCTTGAATTATTGTATCTTCTTTCATCCACAATTTCCTCTGAAATCCCAGGAGGAGCCTCACTAAAATCACTTCAACAAAAGAAGAAATAAATACCTCTGAATATAGAAGTAATATTTCCATAACATTGTACATTTCTCACATGGTTCAATTTCACTGAAAATGAAAGATATTATTTCATGGCAATGTGGACATTCTCATAACTTTGCTTTGGAGATCCAACTCATATTTAGTATTTTATTAATCAAATGCTATAGACTTAGTGAATATTTATTTTCTCATTTTGCAATAAGGAAAAGCAGAGTGGATAAATTTCCAGGGCAGCAATATACAGTTTATATACAATACACAATCCCAGACCCAAAACTCCTTAATCCATCTCAAACTAGAATTTGAATCTTGGCCCAAGTCTCTTTCAATCATCTTATTCAATTACTCCATAATTATTTATTAAGTACCTCATGTAGGTCATAAGACAGACATGAACTAAATTTATAATCTATTAGAAAATGTCAATATGTCAATTAATAACTTAAAATTCCAATGAAATGACCAATGAAAGGCTAGAACGGAATACAGGCAAAGCCAATGGAAATCAGAGGACAGCTTGGCTGGGAGTTGAGGAAGGTTTGATATAAGAGAAGGCTTTTGAGCTGACTCTCAGAGGTTGAGGAGTTTTCTAGAGAATGCGGAATAATTTCAGACAGAAGAAAGCACAAGATTGTGAAAGAGTCTGGTGTTTCAGATAACAGCAATTCATCCCATCAGAATGACTGTAGTGAAGGGTTCAAGTTCAGAGTAACAGGAAGTGAGCAATAGCTGGGTTGGAACTGGACTATGCTAAGTCTCAGAGTCACAGGGTCAGGTTTGCTTTTTAGAAAGACATTTCTGGTGGCATTCCAAAGGTGAACTGGAATTCAGTGCAAATAGAAGCAGAGATCCCATAGATGGGGCCATTGCAATCCCGCGGGTCAACAAGGGTGATGGCCTAATACGAGGTGATACAGTGGGAATACTAATGATGTGGAATTCTACGGCTTTGTGACTGATTCACTATGGTCATGAAAGAGAGGGATGATTCAAGAATGACTCCAAATTCCCTAACCTGGGAAACAGGAGATGATGGCACCATGAACCAAGACCGAGAACATTTCAGGTAGAGGGGTTAGGGAGCAAAGGGTCTGACTTGAGATGCGTTAATTTTGAGGCAACTGAAGACAGTCCAGATGGAAATACCTGGTCGGTCTTTGGGAATATTTGTCAAAGTTTAGGAGCAAGACCAGGACTGAAAATAGAGATAAGGGAATTATTACGGGTTGAGCCTTATAAAATTACCTACATGGGATCACATTTTACCTGCAAAAACAGCAGTCTCATTGGGAGAGTCTTTCATACAGGAAAACATGCAGAGTGAGGAAGAAACAGGTACCGAGACAGGATACTATCTGAAAAACACTGGCATCTAAGGGTAGGTAGAGAAGGAGAAATTTGAAGAAAATGGCAAAGAATTGGTAGAAGATAAGAGATATAGAGGAAATTCAAGAGGCATTAATGGTGTAGAAACCAGTGTAGCAGCACTTATCAAAAAGGAGTGGGTGTTCAAGAGCCTCAGCTGCTGCTGAGGGTAGGAGGACAGAAGTAGGAGGACAGAAGACAGGAGTCTGGCAGTTGGGAGGCACTGTAACCTCAGCAAGAACTTCAGTTGAAGGATGAGGCAAGAGCTCAGCCATAAGAGGTGGAAAAGGAAGGGCTAACAAGAAGGTTTTACTTGTATAGTTTGTTTTTTAAGGTTTGGGGTAATTTTTACATATTGGTAATAAAAGGAAAAATCCAGAGAAAAGAAATTGAAAATATAGATGGAAGGAATTATTGAGGAAGCTGGGTTCTGGAGGAGGCAGAGGCAGAGACTTAAGTGCACAGGAGAGGACTGCGCTGGACAGCAGAAACAGAGGTGACTCACTGAAAGCAGTTTTATGTCCCTAACCATCATGTGCATTTCCACCCATGCACTCAGACAGATCACATTTGTCAGGACTATTACATTGTCATGGGACAAAAATCCTTCTCAAAGAAAGAGATGACAGAGATTTTAATTGCCAGAACTGCTTTCCAGAAATGGATTCTAATGCCTTTGATGTGCTGTCGGACACACCCATCTCATCAAATGCAGCATCGCAGAGGCAATGTCTCCTTGGACACCGCAGGCCCGCCCTGACAGGAAGAGCCATCTCTGTAGAAAGACCTCTAGAACAGTCAGGTGGTTGGGTGAGAACTGAAGGAAGGGATGAGGATTCACTCTACTGGTCAGTCTCTGGGGAGATGTTTGGACATTTCTTCTGGCCATGGAACTAATGGCCCTATTTCTGAGGAGAGTCGGGGAAAGGGCTTCCTTTTCATTCCAGTTTCTAACACAGCCAGAAGGAAAGCTATTCATCACCCAGGAAAGCTATTTGCTTAATGATGCATCCCAAACATAGATGCTGTCTTAAAATTCTCAGCTAATGCTGCCTTATTCCTCATCACTTTGAAGCCAAAGTCCTAGGATTATGTTGTATTCATCTAATCAGAAAAGTGGGAGAGAGGGCGAAGAACACAAGTTTCCCCAACCATGAAGTTAAGTGAAAGACACAACAGTCCAACCCTCTAACAAAAGACCTGCCACCAGTGAGGAAAGGGACCCAAATTGCCAGCTGAGCTGCCTATCAGCCTGGGAGCCGGGGGAATGTGAGCTCTGGTCACAGAGGGGTCCAGGTGAGAAACCAGGAAGATGTCCACTGAGCCACACATGCACACACTCACCCTCAGTGGGGAACGTAGGCATCTCTGGAACTAGCTTGGAGTAAGGTGATCTCGAGTCTTGATAAATTATGAGAACATGGACATAATTTATACCTAGAAGCATCAAGAGGATTTATACCAGTCTTTTGAAATACATAAAACAATAATAAAAATTTTCCAGTGTCTCAAGAAATTCTGGCTGTAGCTCCCGCCTTTTGTTCCATTCGGGTTTCTTGTTTTCCCCCCGTGATCTTCCACATGTTTCTTATGCCGTGAACTGATTTTGTTGCTATGGAAACCACCGGGTCTACATAAAGCTCAAATATAATGTCAACTTATAAAGTGATTTGGAATTTGTCCCACGGCTTGATAAAAAAGCATTTGGAGGAATTAACACCCACCCCCCGCGAACAGAGTGATATATCTATATAAAAACATGTAACTGGGGATATACCTTTTTTTTTTAACATGGGCAGACATTTGGGTGTGGGCAAACATGATTAATGAAGAAATATCTCACAGATGCTACTCTGAATGAAAATAAAGCCTGGCTAGGAAATTCCAGGTTTATAAAATCACAGTAATTATGAGTTATAGTACGCAGAGTGTATCCCCCCACACACACAAAGCTCTGCCTTGTTTGTGAAGCACTTCAGCCTTCTGAAAGAGCTTTCCTAAAGATATTTGAGAACAGCACACCAAACATGTGAGGGGAATTTTTAAGTGACTTTCTGCCTGGAGGAGAAAGATAAGGAGGCTCACTTCTCAGGCTCCTTTCCAGGCCAATGAATGCCTCATCTCCCCCGCCCCACCTCTTCCCCTGGCGATCTGCTCTCAGTTCCCTAGGCCAAGTTCTGCCTTCAGGCTCACACATATGTTTCTGATGTCATCCCCTGGCCTTGAGTTTGTATATGATTCAGTGGTAGTGGAATCTGCTCTAATACTCTCAAATCAAATTACTTATTACACTGATAACCAGAGGGAGTCTGGGAACCCACAAGCAAAAATCCACCTAGTTTATGTGAGGAAAAGCCATAGATCTGTGAAAGCTGTTAGACCACAAAGACATAATAAATACAACAGAAAGCAAGCAACGCTCAGCTCCTCGCCTCTCACTCTTCTGCAAAGCCACCCTCCCTCCAGCAAGTCACTTGCAAGTGTATCATCACAACAGCTCTCTAGAGAACATTCCTGTTGGTAATAAGAAAGCATAATTATAGGCTTCAGAGCTGTTGAGGTTTTCTCCTATTTTCAAAACAACGAGTATCCTGTGGAAAGATAGCACCACTTGTGAATAAGCTGAGATTCCTTCCCTAGCACACACAGACAGTGGTTTGGAGAGTCCACAGGATGACCCTATTAATGTTATTCCTTGGATATCGTAACCAGATTATTCCATGCTGCTCCCAGGAACAAGCCTCTCTGTTAACGTAATCAACACTGTAACATGTTCAAAGCTAAAATTACATTCTTTCTCCCCCTGCTTCCACTGAATAGGCTATCCACTACTGAAAGAAATGGACTTTTATAAGTCCACATTTTGCAAAACTCTAGACCGACTGACACAAAGCATCACCTCTATGCATTCAAGGATTCATAATTCTCACCTCAGATGTGACCAGTGAAGAGGTGGGGGTGGTTTTAAATGTCCCCTTGAGTTACATGGTAGTCCTTCTGGATTTGGAATCAGAGTGAAGCCCCACCAATGTGCTATAACACATGGTTTCCAGAGGCAGTGGCTCTTTCCTATGATTATCATACCAGCATTCTTCAAAGTCCAGCAGAAAGTCACTGAGCACAGTTGTTGCTCGGGCTAAAGGAAACAGCATGTAGCATTTCAAAAATGTGATTCCTTTGGAGAAAGTTCAGCTTCCTATATTGACATCTGATTTTACAGGTAAGAAACTGAGACTCAGAGAGAATTGGAAATGCGTGTCTGAGTGCCTGTTCAGACTGAGCTTCACAGTGCCTAGACAATGGAATATTCTCTTACCACTAACTCAAGCCATCCTTCAGAGAAGCCTGCATCACTTCTAAAATATATGTGTGGTTATTTTTGCCACAGCCCACTAAACTCCCAGTTCCACTCAGATTGTTCCAAATGCATGCCTTCAAGTAAAAACATCACACCATTGCTTTTATAAGGCTTAGGTCAAGTTCTTTTGACCATATGGATTCTGTCTGTCATGTGGAAATGAAAATTGTTAGTAACCATCAGAAAATGTTGTGCCAGGAGAGGAAGCAAAGGACTCTGGACCTCAGACAGCCTCTAGCCCCTGGCCCTCAGAGACCACAGCCTCATGGAGATTCTGAGGCAGGCAGTAGACTGGATTCCCTTTAATACTTTAGTGATGGTTTGGGAAATACAATTTTTCTTCCTGCAAAATCAGATTTTTGGCAGTAATACTAAACCTATGGGACTGAGTTACTTTTCCTCATCTGACTTTATGTTTTTCTTCTTAAGGAAGTGAGAAATTTTGGAAAAATCCAATTTTTGTAAGTGTGTACGTATGTGTGTGACTTTGAGAAATAGGAGAAGAAAGTGTATATATTTATCCTAGAGCAAATTTTTAGCAGATAATTCATAGTCTGAGGCCTTGGGAAAAAGAACTGTCTTCTACTGGCACAAATGGCTTTGCTATGCAGTTTGTTGGGCAAGCATTTAATAAACAAAAAATCCCCATCCAGCCAAATGCAGAAAATGCCTTGGCAGATGAAACACCTCTTCTCCAGACTCCATGTCCTTCACTGCAGAGTTTCTTCCTCTTCTTGCTGTCAGACTCAATCACTGGTACAGAAAGTGCCAAGACTTCTCCACTAGCACTACTGAGGATTTCTGAAATGCGGAAGAATCTGGAGACTGCCCGTATCAGCAGTGACTGAGGCCGAGCGCTATACAAATGACGCCATGTCTCCTCTGATCTGTGCTTGCTCTGAGCCTTAAGACTCAGAAATTCAGAGAAGTGGTTTGTAACTCAACTTCTCACTCATTTAACTTCCTTTTTCAAATCTGAAGAGAGACCACAAGAGTAGGACTACACTTATAGGTAATGAGCATTCTCATGTTGTCCCAAAAGCAGAATATGAATTTGTTTGGGAAACTTTTTAATGGCATATATTGATGGTGACACAGTAAGGGACCTGCCAGCTCTCTTTAGCATCCAAGTCTCAATTTCCACAAGTACTCAATTAACACACACACACCTGCAATTTCTGTTAAATGTTTTGAATCATGTGGACAATCTGGGGAAACAAAACCATACAAGTTTCCTCATGTTGAGAAGCTGGCAGAGATCAGAGTTGATGCACCTGTGAATAGAGAGCTGAGAATACAAAGGTAACCAGAGTGAGGGGTCATAACTCAGCAGGGTATAAACATACAATATTTTCATTTTCATTCACTCAGTCATTCAACAAATATTAAATTGGCATCCATTGTGTGTCAGGCACTATTCAAGCTGCTGGAAATAAAGCAGAAAAAATAATTAGACAAAAAAAAATCTCCGTATTTCATGGTTATTACATTCCAGTGGAGCAAGTCAGATAGTAAAAAATAAGTATAATATAGGTAGATGAATTGTGTAGGATGGAATAAGTGATGGCAAAACGAAGTAGAAGAGCAATGGAGAGTGCCGGATACGTGTGTAGTGGAGGAAGGGTCTGAAACTTACATGGGGTGGTTCAGGAAGCCTTGTTGAAGTGACAGTTGAGCAAAAACCTGAAAGCAGCAAAGGAAGGAGCCAGGGCAAAATAGGAGAGGGGAAAAGCATTCCTAGCAGAAGGAATAGCAAGTACGAATATTCAGTGATGGGAGTCCCCTGACACGTGTGCTTAGAACAAAGCAAACCATAGGGCAAGCATAACAGAGGACATTTGAGAGGTAGGGCCAGGCAGCACTTGAGCCAGATTCCTAAGGGCGATTTAAAGTCATGCTCAGGATTTCTGGCCTTTAATTTGAAAGGGGGAATGAGTGGAGGGTTTGTTTTGTTTCGGTGACTGCTCACTAGCTGGGCAACATTGAGCAAACCAGTTAACCGCTCTGAGCCTTAAGTTTCTCTCTTATCAAATGGGAGCAGTAATAAAATAATAGTACCTATTCCAAGCAGGGTAGTAAAGATTTTTCTGTTGTTAAATATACATAAAATTTACCAGTTTTAATTGTTTGATTCAGTGTCATAAAGTACCTTCACATTGTTGTTCAACCATTGCCACCATCCATCTCTGGAACTTTTTTATCATCATAAACTGAAACTCTGCGCATTAAACAGTAATTCTCCAATCGCTCTCCCCCCAACCCCAGCCCCAGCTACCACTGTTCCATTTTGTCCCTTTATGATTTTGGTACTCTAGGTACTACATATTGCTAGACTCATACAATGTCTGTCCTTTCATGACTGCCTTGTGTTCTCAAGGTTCACCCATATTGTAGCATGTGTCACAATTCCCTTCCTTTTTAAGGATCAGTAATATGCCATTGTTTGTATACATCACATTTTGTTTATCCATTCATCTGTCAATGGGCCCTTGGAGAGCAGCTATCGCCAATAATGCTGCTATGACTTTGGCTGTACAAAGATTTCTCTGAGCCTCTGTCTTCAATTCTTCTGGACAAATACCCAGAAATGGAATTGCTGGATCACATGGAAATTCTCTGTTTAATTTTTTGAGGACTCACCATTCTGTTTTCTCAATAGTGGCTCCACCATATTATATTCCCATCAGTAAGGCACAAGTATTCCAATTTCTCCACTTCCTAGCCAGTGCTTGTTATTTTCTGGGGCCTTTGGCAGGGCGTTCAAACTGTTTTACTGAGGGCCTTCAGGGGCGAGTCCAAGAGCTGGGAGGTCAATGAGATTGGATGTCTTTGGCTCAGCCAGGATCTCCCTAGCTTCACAGTCCCTGAAAATGCATGTGTGTGTGTGTGTGTGTGTGTGTGTGTTTTAGTAATAGCTATGCTAATGTGTGTAAAGTAGTATCTCAGTGTGGTGTTGATTTCATCCCCCTAATGATCAGTGGTGTTGAACATCTTTTCCTGTGTTCATCTGCATTTGTCTAACTTCTTTCAAGAAACATCTACTGAAGTCCTGTTGCCTGTTTTTTAATTGAGCTGTCTGGTTTTTTGTTTTGTTTTGTTTTTTAAGTTGTAAGAGTTCTTTGCATAGTAGGATATCATACCCTATGAGATAAATGATTTGCAAATATTTTTCCCACTTTTCAAGTTGCCTTTTCACTCTCTTGATAGAGTCTTTTGATGCACAAAAGCTTAAATTTTGATGAGGTCCAATTGATCTATTTTTCTGTTTGTTCCCTGTGATTTGGGTATCATATTCACAATAACATTGCCAAATCCAATGGCATGAAGCTTTTCCCCAATGTTTTCTTCTAAGTGTTTTGTAATTTTAGCTCTTACATTTAGGTCTTTGATCTATTTTGAGTTCAGTTTTGTATATAGTGTGAGATAAAGTCATTGGACCATTTTGAATAGAGTAGAAATATGATCTGACTTCCATTTTTGAAAGGTCTCTCCAGCTGCTGTGTGGGGATCAAACAGCCACCAGCTGTGCTTCATTCAATCCCTTCACATGCCAAAAGGTGGATTTCCAAACCATATCTCAGTATGATTTTAAACTTTTTAGTCACTTGTTTGTTCAACCATTATCTAATTTGATACTATTTTGGATGACTATTTGCATACCTGCCCTACCCCTCAAACATTCTAACCTATTAGATGGGCAGTAAAAAGATAAATATTTTCCTCTAAATTAATCTTCTGTCTTCATCACTATTCACTTCTTGACTCTGCACTCAACAAGTATTTATTCAGTGTCTACTATGAGCCGGGCACTGTCCTAGGTGAAGGATATATAATGCTGACAAAGACAGATTTCATCCTCCTGGAGCAGACATTCTGTCCTGCATTTAAAAATCGACCTAAAAATAAATGGTCCTCAAATCCAATAATTATAAAAATGATTAAGATCAGCTGTTGAAAAATCAAAATTAGCACCCTTTCTATTCTCAATTGTAGCCAAAGAGCCTACCAGAACATCAAAACCAGTGAGAATACAATTGGTAAATAATTCATAGAAAATGATGCTGCTTAAACATGGATTTTTATATCTTCTGTGGCCAGTTATCAAACTATATCCATGGATTCATTCAGTCCCACTTGGCTTTAAATTCAGAACCTCCCATGTGCCAGGCACCATGGTGGGAGCTGAATGAATAAGGCTGTGGAATGAACTGAAGTAGAGAAGCAGGGGCCAGATCATGGAGAACCATATAAGCCACTGAAAAGGCTCTGCCTGCTTGAGACATTGCCCAGTGTCGAATTATCCCAGGTGTGTTCTGTGGTGTGGCTGGTGACTCTCAACCCAGCTGCTCGTTATAACTACCTGGGAGATTTAAAAAATAGCATTGCCTAGGTCCTGCCCATGGAGATCTTAATTTAATTGATTGGGGGCGGGGCCCGGGCATCAGTAGCTTTTAGAAGGTCCCTAAGGCTCTCAAACACAGCTGGGGCTGAGAACCAGCCCTGTGAAACTTTGTGGCTCCATTTACCTACTCAAGCATGTATCGAAGAAGCTCAGGTAACTCTTTTTCTCTGAAAATAATTTTCATCGCTTTATTTTTTCTTGTAACAAAAATGAACATTTGCTCATTGTAGAATAATTCACAGAAAAGAGGAATATTACCCAAAATCCCACTCCCCAGAGATTTCTTCTGTCAATATGTGATTCATTTCCCTGTATTGGTATCCAACTTTTCCTGTCATTTGATAATGTACTGTAAAGAACTATCCAGTGCCAGCACTGAGGACTATTTTGACCCTGCCTGTAGATAATCTTTCCGTCTTTCAAAAATGGGAGTGTGCTGGTCAGGCAGGTATGTTTGTTTCGCTCTTAATTTTCATAAAAAAGGGCTTTGGCCTTATTCTCTACTTGAGTGATTATCTAATCACATCTCTTTGTTCCTCATCAGCAGCAAAGGGTATTCATACTCAGGGACTTGCCTTGAACTCTACTTTCACATGCTTTTCAAAAGCCTGGTTGCCAGAAATAATATCTATAGAGGATTTCCTGAAGAACAGGAGTCTATTTATTTCTTTACATTCTAAAACTTACCCTTCCGATACGCTGGGCCTTGGAGGACTGTGCACTTAGGGCACACTAGTTCAGCTCCTTGTAAAAGTGTTTTTACTGGGTGGAACTTCAGCTGTACATCATCAGCCTTTATTGTAGTGCATCTTAATAAACAGTTCTCTGAAGCTTATTATCCTATCTATTGTGTAGAGACATTAGAATGACAATTACCATTTACGTATATCACTTAGCGTTCCTTTTATGAGAGTCCAGAAGAGTGCTCAGGAAAAGAACAACAATTTTTATATGTTTTCTTAATCTCACAGACCTTGCTCCTCTTCATTATTTGTTTCCATCTTCCCTATGGCTGCTAGGAAGCTCAGGAAAACGGCAGGCCCACGTATGCCTAACCACAGCATGTATTCATGCATCTCCGCTTTCCTCAGGCTCTCCTACATCTCTGCCTCCTCATTTTTCTTCACTGTTTTCTTGTCAACTATTAATTTTAACTTATTATGCTGGCTATGTTTTTCAAGCTTTTGTGGGAGAATGGGAAGGGACAAAAGAAGACAGGAAAGGTAAGAAAGGAAAGATAAAGAAACGATGAAAGGAGGAAGAGAGAGAGAGAATGGAGGGAGGGAAAGAAGAAGGCGGGCAGAAGGACAACAAAGGGCAGCCTGAGGACTGGTGTGAAAGCCGTGCCACAGAGCTCTTGCGCAGGGAGGGAGAGAGCAGCACCGTCCTAGCGGCATGGGCACCAAAGGCCCGCGGAGGTTAGCGATGGTAGCAAGCTCTTAAAGAGAGCCTGCCCTCTGCAGGGGCCCTCCACCAGGCCCTTTATTTTTATTTATTTATTAAATTGATTAATGTTTAATTGAGATAACATTGGCTACCACATTATATAAGTTTCAGGTGTACCATATTATAATTCGTTGTATGTGTATCCTATTGCACGCTCACCACCAAAAGTCTAATTTCCGTTCGTTACCATATCTTTAACCCCCTCTACCCCCTTGGCCCTATTTTCACTCCTCCCCTCTGGTACCCACCATTCTGCTTTCTGTGTTTGTGAGTTTGTTCTGCCAGGTACTTTAATTGTATTGTCTCATTTAATATATATATATAGAAACACTTTGAGGAAGTTACTATCGTTATACTCATTTCTCAGATTTAAAAAAAAGAAGAAGATACACAGAGAGGTGAAGTAACTTGCCCAGGTTCACACTGAGTGATGAGACTGGTTTTATTTAATCCACATGTTAGCTATCCCCTACAGCCAGTAGTTTATGGGTAAGATGATGCTTTAAGAATAGACCATTAAGATCTCTCAGAGAAATCAAAACTCCAGCGAACAGATATTTTCTTCCATTAACAACCCCTTGCTTTACCATCATCTTTTGTGAGGGTGCATGTGTGTGCGTGTTATGAAGGATGGCTTTCCCCTTCATCCATCTATTTCCATCTCCCAAAGAAAAGTAATTACATTGAAAATGAGATCAAGAGTGGAGGGAAATAATACAGACTTGTGGCAGGAAGAGCAGGCAGGAAAGCCCTTCGGCTTGACCAAGGGAAAACTGACAAGATGAAGGGAAAGAGTAGATGGGATGCTCCAGAGCAGACAAGAAGAGGTGCTTGCAAAGAACTGAAAACCTGACTGAGAACTAGGGAAAAACAAAGATAATCCTGGCAGGAATCCTGGCATGAAAAGCGCAGATGAGAGCTCGGAAAATACCAAGTGCTCAGGGAAAGTGCAGATCTCAGGGTCCTGGACCCCGGGCAGCGGCGGCCAGAGCTCAGTGAGAAACGGTGCCTGCCCAAAGCCCTCAACGCTCCAATAATAACTTGACTCTTACATTTTTAAAAAAAAATTGGAGATTCCACTATTTGTTTCTGCTTTTAGTAATGAAATTTCCCCCTTATCTCCAGTGGTGCAATTGTTCTACAGAATCTTAACTTTCCAATAGCCCTATGATCCAGGTAAAACTCATTTTTTTAAAAAAATCTCTAAATCCCTGAGGGAGCTTTCCACTAATGCACAGGTGAGGATGGATTTATGGACTCTCAGCAGCCAATGGACATCTGCGTTGTCACAAATGCACCGATGCCGAGCACCTCGCCTCGTGCTGTGTGGTTCCATTCGCAGGAAATTCATGGTTTTCCTGTGGGCAGGGGGCAGTCTCTATTTCACCTGGGTCTTTTTATTTTATTTTTTTTTTAAGGATCCCAGTCACTACACAGAGAGTCGAAAGGTCCCATTCAGGAAAGCACTCAGAAGCCCAGCATTCATGCCCAGAAGGAAAATAATGACAATTCTTTTTTTCTCCCCTCCAATGTTTTGTTTTGGAAAATTCCAAAATCACCAGGTTTCAAGAAAAGTACAGTGAATACCCATTTACCATTCACTGAGATTGGTCAGTTGTTATTATTTTGCCACATCTGTGCCATGTGTGTGATACATACACAGACACACATTACACATTCATGTTTGACAGAACCTTTGCACAGTTGGGGGGTTATTTGCAGACTAGAACCCTTCATTCTGAATAGTTCATCATATATCACCTTCTTTCATAACCAGAGTACAATTATCATACTCATAAAATTTCACATTTGATATAATACTATTTAAAATACAGAGTATATTCACTCTTCTCCACTCTCCCAGTAATATTCTTTATGATCGAGTTTTTATACAATATTATTAACCGAAAATAAATTACTAGATAGATAAATATAAAGTGTCAGGCAGAGGACCCCACAGAGAGCCAGCTCTCTCTAAGAGTCTGCCATTATCAGTCACCTCTGCTGGCCCATGCTGACCAGCCCCTCCAGGATCTTAATGAAGAGCTGTCACTGTATTTGGTTGTCATGTCTTGTTAGACTCCCCTAGTCTAAAAGGGTGCCTCAACTTTACTTTTTAAAAATCTTTTGCATTTTAAAAGTTATTTTGCAGAAGTCCCTCAGTTTGAATTTATTGCTTATTCATGATTAAACTCATGTTAATTAACATAAATACGTTTAGGTTGAATCATATATCAAATTGTCATTTTTTATAAACTAAAAACTAGTCAAATGTCAGCAATTTAATATGGTTTAATTTAATACATAATAAATATTGTGCCCTCCCTATTGCATCACATCAGGATTCACAATGCTTATTTGCCCTGTTATTGGTGATGTTTATGAGTAGTCAGGGAATTATATATACAAAGTGACTAGCTCAGTATGTGGCATACAGTAAATGCTCAGGTAAGTGGTAGTTATTATTAGCTTTTATTTTTTGCTTGTTAGTAGACTAAATATATTTTAATAGATGTGGGAAAAGCCCTTATGTAGAGATTTTTTTGTTGCTGGCATGCTGAGTGATAAAGTGTGAACATTCACATTCCTCCTCCAACCCGAAATCCAATGCCACTGAAATTAACCTGCTTCTTCAGTGAGCAAACATGAATTACCTGACTTCACTGAGCTTCTACCTAAAAGACACATTATTCTCTACTGGATCAGCTGTTATTCTGTTCAAGAAAATGGTAATCTTTATTGTTTATAGCACACATCTCAGTGTTATAATTTTTCACCATTAATGTCATTTTTTTCAGGCTTTCATTTCTTTGCAGGTTTTATCCTCTCCTAGATAATTTTGCACCTCCTAAATTATTTTTCTACAGATGCAAAATTTTGTGTTCCTCCAAAGTGAAAAATAATTTTATTTTTCCTACCCAGCGTTTATATTTATATCTTTTGGAATCTAATTGACTTTTCTTGGTATTTGCATTCCCTCCCGAGCTGCAGCATCTGCAACGTCATTTAAACTATGTTTCTTCCATTTCTTTGTAAAATTTATAATCCTGAATATATTTTATATTCTCCTTATCCTCGTCTAGGTACATCCTCTTCAAAGAAATTCACTTATAGGCACTCTATATTTAGTTGGAAAGTTTCCCTTCTCCCTCCCTCTCCTTCTGATTTTCTTTCTCTGAAGTGACAGATATGTTTTAGAGCACCTCCTAGGGCGAAGGGGGGGCCAGTGGAGCCCCTGTCCTCAGCCTAGTAAGAAACAAGTACATAGTATTTGTAGCTATAATTCAATGTAGACTAAGTGGAAGAAAGTAAGATGTGACTGTAAAACTTTAAGAAGTAAGACTTATAGACTGAGTAAAGTCCAAACATGTAGTATCTTGAAAGACAAGTGGTAAAAGTCCAAAACCAAACTGTTATCTAATCTTGAATAAAGTTTAAAATTTTCACCTAACACTGCAAACTCACCAGGATTACACATGTTCATGGAGACATTATTAAATAAGTGCCACGTTTCGTTCCTGATGCAGAAAAGTCCATTGCTATCATTTATCCTTTCCACACAAGACCTACAACACTATGTGATGCTATAAATACTTTTTAAAAAATCCTGGGTAATTTCTTCTGACCTGTATTCTAATTCACTAATTCTCTCTTTATTATTCTTAACCAGTATGATGCACTTTAATTTCAATTATGTTTTTTCTAGAAGTTCTATTTGATCCTTTTTCACAATTGTATATTCTTTAAAATTTCTTATTCTATGTATTTTTCAGCTTGTCTTTTATTTCTTTTACTGTAGTAAGCATGATGGTTTTATATTCCTTGAATAATAATCCATTATATGAAACTTTTGTAGATCTTTTCCTCCCATCTGTTTTCCTATTGGGTTTACTTCATGGTGCCAATTTCCTTGTGTGCTTAGTTATTTTTTACTGTGAACTACTCATTTTGCATGGAAACTTTTTGGGGAATATTTTTATAGCCTATTATGAAAATGCTTTCATCCAGACAGAATTTGCTGTTGCTTCTACCCAGTCGCTTAAGGCCTCTGCTAGTCCCAGACCACTTTAATCTAAATTTAGGATTGAAGTTCTTTAACTATCCAAATAATATAAAATTTGTCCTTAAAAAAAAGTGCACAAGGGCAGATTTTGTCCTGATGCTAAGATGCATCAGGGCCAGTTTCCCCAACTCTAGTTCTGCTCAGAACCAGAGATCCTTTCCTAACAGTCACCTGAAGGTGGGGGTGGGTAGAAATGAGTATGTGTATTTCTGGTTGACCCTCATTCTTAGGGTCTAGCTCTTTCCCTGAATCTTAACCTCGATTTTATGAGTGGTGTCTCCCATCAGACACCTACCTTGTTCAGGCCCTAGGTTTTATTTTCTGTCTCTTCAGTTAGACGATTAAAACAAGTGACTTATCAAATTTTTGCTTTCACTAAGATTAGCCTGATACTTTTTTTACAATAGTCTTAACCCTTTAAAATATTTTAAGGCACATATTATCAATATCTTCTCATTGCTTTTAATAAGAGCATGCCAATACCTAATCCACTGTTCTCTAAGGAATAGAACTCCAACTCTACAGCAACTGCAGTAACTTCTCAGACACCTTATGATCATTCTATTTTTTTTAAGATTTTATTTATTTATCTTTAGAGGGGAAGGGAAGGAGAGAGGGAGAGAAACATCAATGTATGGTTGCCTTTCATGTATCCCCTGCTGGGAAGTGGCCTGCAGGGAACTGGCCTGCAACCCCGGCATGTGCCCTGACTGGGACTCGAACTGCGATTGTCTGGTTCACAGGCCCGTGCTCAATCCACTGAGCTACACCAGCCAGGGCTGATCATTCTATTTTTAAAAGCAAAAAATTACTTTGCTTAAAAATTTTTAATCCATAAATACCCCAAGCTATTTACTATCAATTATAAAACTTCTTATTTAAAATACATCCAATAATCTCAATAGTAGGTGTGTATTCTGGCAAATTGTAGAAGATAAGACTTCAGACATTGATGGTTTATATGCATTTATTTTTTTCATAATAAAATCTAAGCTTCCTGGAATGAGCAGAGAATAAATTATTCTGGGTACTTACATTTTGGGGAATAATAATAGTCAAGAAAAAAATTGTAATTTGTTTTATTTTTATTACCAAAATCTTAACTATGCAAGTATATATTAGTTAAATGTGCAAAATACTGCTCAGTGATTCAGATTCTTATAATATTTATGTTATTAAAAATATCAGAGGCATTTAAAATCTATGTTTGCTCCAGAGTATCTTCTAGAAGTTGTAAAAAATTTAAATAGTATACATGTGATACCCAAACACATCTAGTGTTGATTTGCTACTTGTCTGTCATCTAACTCAAAAGATGAGAGAGTGCAAATAGTGTCTGGTTAATTCAGGATAATAGATTAGGTATGCTTCAGTTAATTCTGGTTTTTATTTCCAAAAAATTCTTACTTTTTACAGAATATTTTGAAAATGACCGGTATTATTTCTCTTCCACAGAGCGGCAAACAGAATATTGCTGATTGATTCAAGTAGTAAATGATCAGTTCTATGTTTAGGTGATTGAACTATGCTTTTATTTCCCCTGACACAGCTTTGGAGCAAAATCCAATTATTTTAAAAACCCAGAAAAAGCATTGAGTGGCATTTCAACTGGCAAGAAAATCCAACATGTAAGCAATAGAGTAGGACTTGCAAAATCCTCCAACTCAATGGATCATTCGATAATTATTTACTGCCCACCTATCTGGAGATGACCCTAGACACTGTAGACACACTGTGAATAAGACAGAGTCTCTGCCTCCAAGGAACTTTATCTCCTAAGTCAGTCTTAAGACCCCTGCAGGTAGACAATAGTGATTAATAGCTCTCCATCTCCACCACTTTTCCTCCCATCTATCTTCTGGTTACTCTGAACAATTGCCACTGGGCCCACCAAGCCCAGGGCACATTTGGGGGAGTACAATGGGAACCAGGAGGTTCCATCACCCCTGCATTTGTATTGTGGACCAAGGACCTAGCCTGGTCTCATTTCTTTGTCTCCCTGTCTAGAAGCTCTTTCTGTGGCTCATCCCAGAGTTCACACATTAGAGGCCGTGGCGAAATGCTCAGTATAGCCTAAGTCAGGCTTCGTTCTAAAATAAGGATGCTTATATGGATGATTGATGTGCCATGGCAGCACTCAAGGCCACCGAGTTCCTCCTGACAGAGGCAGCTTTACCCTCAAATGGGTTTGCAAGGGTTGATGTCAATGAAGAGGCTAAAGTAGAAGAATGTGACTGTTTATAAGCACATAGGAGACACATCCTGTTGATTTCTAAAAATAACTGGAGGAAGCTTCAGCTGGGAGGCTGAGGTCTTTTTCAGTCAGTGGAATCAATAAAGCAGCAAAAGGTGGGCTTCCAATCTAATGAAATCTCATTGTTATCCAAAGTTAGTGAGAACTGGGACATTCAGAACACATGTTGCCTTCCTGTCTCCAAAATGTAAATCAAAAAGAGAAAAGGGATTGGAGAGGGCAGTGGAAAATCCTCAGAAAGAACCTTTTACTCTATAATTCTTTTTCTGAAAAGCCAAGATTGGGTACGCTCTGTCCTACCCTGGGGCTTAGAGAAAAGAGCTTGGTTAAAGAGACAGTGTTAGGAAATCAGAAGAAGCAGGCAGCCTAGTTCTGGATAAAGTCAGAAAAAAGCAGGCATTGGCCAGCACCGAGAAGTATGCCCACATTTATTTATGCCAGTGGAAGCCTGAACTACCACCTCCACCTCCCACCTTCTCCCATCTCGTCCTACCACCACTGCTACAGGCCCATTCTCACCCCTACTTCACCCACCAGCTACTTCTTCATTTTAACCCAACAACCAATTTACAAATTTGAGTATCATGGATCTCAGTGTTGGCAGCATATTAGAAGTACCTGGAGAGCCTTTAAAATCCCCAATGCCCAGGCCAATTAAATCAGAAGTGAAACCCAGGCATCAGTAGATTTTAAAGCTCTCCTGGTGATTCCAGTGTGCAGCCAAAGTTGAGAAAGTCTGCTTTAGGAACACAACTTATTAATAATAAATTGAATGCTGCCTAGCTTTCATCAAAAGGAGAGTGCCCAAGGAAAACAGATTGGCGGGGATAGGGCAGGGGTGGCGTGCAGAAGATAGAATTTCTTGTGAGTAATGCAGACAACGTGTGTGTGCTTGTGTGTGTGTGTGCCTGCATTCCATGAAGAGCTCAGTTAAATTTAGAACAAAAATATCGAGAACTTACAAAGGAAATGCACAAAGGCCATGAACAATTCACATAGAGAAATAGAAGGAGTACACAAACATGGAAAAATCCTTTTTGCTGATAATCCAAAAAACCTAAATTATAAGCAATTTTGAGATTACATTTTCTATCCACTGTATAAGAGGAAAAAAGCTTAAATGACACAATTTTAATGAGATTGCAGTGAAACCAATATGTTCACAAATTCTGATGGTGTTATAAATTGGTTTTTGAAAACTCCTTTGGATAGCAAATGGCTCTAATGGAAAAAATTATAAAGGTATTTAGAACCATGGACTACTAGAAGTTTAGCTTCAGGAGATATTGAAACCAAAGCAAAAAGATACACACTTGAAAATGATCTCTGCAACAAATTCTGAATAGCAAAAAATTGGAAACAACCTAAATTTCCAACATCAGGATAATGGTTTAATAATTCATGATATACCAGCACCACAGAACATTATGCAGTCATTAAGCTGACAGCTATGATGGCTGTGAGGAAACATGGAGGTGGGGGAACCCTCTCCCTCGAGGGGGCCGTGCACAAGCTCAGCACAGCCTCGCCTCCCTCATCACACTGCCCTTAGGGCCATCCAGGAAGGAAGCTATAATTTGACCTGATTTCCCAGCTTCCATTGAGAGACCACTGGGAGTAGTTCCTGTCAGGTCTCACATCTCTGTTCTTGTCCATCACCATAGGGAACCCAGTTTCTTGCCACTTGGGCTCTGATCCCCAGAGCTCTGAACATCCCCTCCTCTCATTGAGCCTTCCACTTTCCCATCCCCAAAGCCTTACAGTCCGCCCTCTAGAACCCATGAGGTATGATCAGCAAAACCCCTGTATCTCCAACTGTATCTCTGAGCCTTAACTTGTCACTGTAACTCAGTGCTTGGGAAGCATTTTAGAAATTTGAAATGTTAGTCATCAAAATGATTGGTTGCTGCTTCTGCCAGGGCGATAAGATTTGCTGCAATTGAGCTTAACAGTCCCTCACAATGAAGAATTGCTCTGTATCCTGACAGACAGTCGCAGGATTTCGGAAACTATTTATAATGATCTGAAGCTAGAATTTAACTCTATTCTACATACAAACCCAAAGTGTATTTCTCACAGTTTTAAAATACACTGACTTTTCCAGAAATAAAACTTCCGTGTGAATGAAGGGAACATTGCACTTTGTTTTACGTACTCTCTAAAAGTTGTACAGCATTTGGGAAAATCGCATCTGGGAAGGCAACACACCTCTCACAGTCTACCCTGTGTCGTTGTATTTACAGCGGTCACCTAATGGGTCCAAATAGAGAACAGCTTCATTAGGCCTTTTACAGTATAGTCTTTACCAAACATTTTTACAGTCAAAATGAAATTATCTTAATATAAGTTCCTTTCCTTTTATCTTTGCAATATATGACAAGTGGGGAGTTACAAAAGATTTGCTGTAAAGGGGGAGCATTGGGTCTAATAGGAACGAGCACCAAACTCCCATGTAGGTCTCGTGAGTGGAGACTGATTTTCCTCTCACCCTCTCACCAGGGTTCTCCAGCTGGTCTTCTGAAGTTGCTGCCAGACCACGTGTGCTGTCTTCTCTATTTAAAACCTCAGCTCTCTCTGAAAAACAGGTCACCAGACAATAGCACCCAATGACCCCTCTTTGGTGTTCTCACCACTGACTCCCAGGTCACACCCCTTTATTTACTGATTTTTAGCATCTGGCTCAACTATCTTCCCTGACACCGATACTTCTTTCATCATTCATGGAAAATCCAACTCCTATGAGAATAATCCACATCACCCTGGCTTTGTAATTTCTTGATCTCCTCACTTCCAAAGACCTCTTTTTCTAGCCCACCTTAGCCATCCACCAACCTGATTACACCCCCAGTCCTCATCATCACCAATAACAGTAACACCTCTAATATCTCACCTCCGCTCTCTAACTACCACATTGTGGCATTCCACGTCACTTAATCCAGTACCCTCCCTCCAGCAAATATGGGATCCCAATTCCAATTCATTGGTTCCATCATCTTTACACTTTCTTCCCCTCCCTGACCACACTTCTCACTTCCATATATTTACCTTTGCTCTTACTCTTTTTTTAAAAAGATTTTTATGTCTTTATTTTTAGAGAGGGGAAGGGAGGGAGGAAGAGAGAGAGAAACATCGATGTGTTGTTGCCTCTCATGCGGCCCCCCACTGGGGACCTGGCCCACAACCCAGGCATGTGCCCTGACTGGGAATTGAACCGGCGACCCTTTGGTTCACAGCCCACGCTCAATCCACTGAACTATGCCAGCCAGGGCAACCTTTGCTCTTACTCTTGGCCACATTCTAATCCTATGCTAAGCAATTTTACACACACACATCAACCAATATATTTATATTTATAACTATATCTGTATCTGTAACTCCTTAGTGGCTCACTTACTTCATTTTGTTGTCTGACGAAGCTCCCATCCCAGTTAAACACTTCGCTTCCTGCTGTATGTAGCTGAGAAAAAACACACCATCTTGCAAACTGGTCTATCTTGGAATTTATGGCAAAAACTGTCAAGTGGATGTTTAACTCATTCAAATTGATAATATAATTCTAAAATAAGTCTCAAGGCAATTGACTTTCTCACTTTCAAGATAATTCTTTCATATGTGCTCTTTTCCTCAAATCACCACCACAATCCTCCCCTCCTCACTCTCTGGTTTATTTGCTCTCTGTTTGGCTGTTTGAGCAGCTTGTAGTGTGAATGGCTTGTCTGGTCCACAGGCATCTGCTGGGGAGCTGCCTGGTGCGGGAGGATCTACCTCCAACATGGCTTCACTCACAGGCCCGGCAAGCTAATGCTGACTATTCAACCGAGATTATCATCTGTTGACCTTTGTTTTCCTTTATGTAGCTTCTCCCTGAAGCTTCTTGGATTTCTTCACAGTAGGGTGAAATACAAGAAGGAAATAGAAATTTCCAGTCCTCTTAAAAGGTAGTTTTGAAAATAGCAGAGGGCTGCTTCTATTGTATTCTATTGGTCAAACAGTAACAGGGCCCACCAGCATTCCGGAGGCTGGATGATAGATTCCACCACTTAACGAGGGTAGGTGACAAAGCATTTCTGGCCATCTTTAGTGTACTAACTAGCCCTTTGAACTGTGTAACTGACCTGTAGTTCATTTGGTCCTTTAGAAATAGTGATGCACCAGTAGATGTTAACAACCAACTAACTGAAGGAAAGGGGTTGTGGCTGTTGATTTATAGTATTTGCCAATTTCCATGGTGTAAACACTCCCACGAAGCTGATTTTAGGCAACCAATATGACATCACCAAAAGCAGCATTAGGAAGAAATGCACAAACTTGGCTCTCACAAGCTTGCTCCAGAAACAACACTGATCAATCAAAAAATAAAGTTCGACATAGTTGTCCAGGAAATAAATGTTTATTAAGGGTCTACTATCTACGAGGCATTAGAAATATCAAGATGACCAAAACAGATACAAATTCTGCACTCAAAATGCTCACATTTTAATAGATGAGTCAGATAAAAAGCAACAAAATATCTACAACAATGATAGATGCTATTAAGAAAAACAAAACAAAACACAGAACAGAGAGTGATGGTCTGTACTCCTCAGAAAAGGCCTTTCTGAACAAGAGACATTTAAATAGGTGAGAGTAGACGCTAACTCTCATTTGGCATATGACATGTGCCAGGCAATCTTTTGGTCAGACTATATATATTAATTTATGGATTAAATTTCATAAGAAAATGTCCAAATAAGAATACATCTAATTCAGTAGAAGGTGTTATAGCCCTCTAAACATATGTCTAGAGAGAAAGAAAATATGGCTGAACCTCTGAAAAGGTCATGCAGAGGCAGAAGCCGGCAACACGGGAAGAAGGTGATTCGCATTTGATTCTCATCCACTCTGGTAGCTGAGGTACCACCTCTGACAGGGAAACCAGTCATGAGAGGACAACTTCAGAAGTGTGTGGGGAAATGAAGACAAGATTTACACCCATGTGCTTAAGCGGTTTAGGAAAGGGTTTACAATCTGTCTTTAATTATGATATCCACTGTCTTACCAAGAGGAGCCATATTTGAGAGAACTGGCTTCAATGTGTGAAACAACTTATGGTTCAGGAAGTTTCACACTTATCCTTGCCACCACTCCACGTGGCAGCTAGGGCAAGAAATAACCTTTCACAAATTAGGAATCTCGGGTTCAGTAAGTAACAGAGTCATAGCAGGTTTGCTGGCTCTAAATCAAATTAATTCAGTAAATACATATCGAGTGCCTGCAGTGGCTCAGGCATGACACAGGTGCTGGGGGAATATCCTGCCCTCCCTACTTCCCTGCCACCCGATGCCCTGGGGGGCATGGTGCTGCACACTCTCCCTGGCTCTCCACACAAAAACAGGGCGGCACACCCAGACTGGTGGGCATTTTGGGCAGAGGAGAGAGGCAGGGAGAGGTGGAAATCTTTCCGTGTGTAACAGTGGATGTGGGATCTCACACTTCCCTGCACTAGCCCCCTCCTTTAGCAAGAAAGAGCAGAAATAATCTACTCCTGACTTTCTGACTTCTCCATTTATAAAGCAATCTCAAAACTACACTCCCTTATAACTGAAAAATCTTCCCATAATACTATACAACAAAATGTGGATTTTACAATCACCATTTTTTGAGATTCTAAGAGATTTCTCCTTCAATACATGCTGTCATTGTTCTCAATTAAGTGAGCAAGAGCTGGAGCGGGCAAGAGGAGCCCTGCACCCGGGCAGAGCCCTGGGTCTGAGGAAAGGCTTGACTCAGTGGGTCAGTGTTGGGAACCACCCTGCCTGGTTTCGGAAGCTGTAACCCCCCATGGCTAAGGTTGAGTGAGGGACCTTCAGACCATAAACCACGAAGGAGACAAAGCTTATCTCCCTGGCAGGAGCACTGCTTCTGCTCCTTTTACTTCATCCGTAACTGGCCCCCAATGCTTGATCAGTTAGCCAATGACAGGTAAGATTCCCCAAGGGGGGAATGACCTAAGACAGGCATGATCATGGGGAGGCCCCAGGGAAGGACTTGAGGGGCTACAGAAAAACGGGGTGATGGACCCTCACCCCTCATCTTTGACACAGCCTGAGTCCTCATTCTGTCTGTGAGAAGTCTCCTAATCTCTTGGCTGCCTTACTTCCCTGCCTGATTTAAGCCTAAAACAATGACAGAGGAGATGCAGCCCTGTGCTGGAAAGGGCAGGTTCCCCAGGTGATCAGGCCTAAGAAAGAATACATAAAATCCTGTGAAACCTGCTTTGTTTAGAATGCTCTCATTTAAATAGTAAGTGTCCAAGCAAGAAGTTTGTTCCTCAAAGTTTTATGGCTCTTTAGCTCTCTGACCCTGACTCAGAATAAGACCTCATAGTTCTTTGAATGCTATCTATTGTTTGATCCTTACCTGTATTCTTGTGCAAAACAAACCCAATAAAAGCCCATTGAGGAAAAGGCTCTATGTCCTTCTCCTTTAAGAGACTGGCCACCTTTCCTCCCCAAGCTTATCATGTCTTGGTAGACTTATTCTCATTCACCGTGGCCAGCAGGTGGGGGGCAGTGGGGAGGCCTGGGGACAGAGCCCCGCCACAGGTCAGGGGAACACACCCCCAGAGATGCCATCTGAGGGCTCCTTGAGAAGTCTGAGTTGAACTAGGTGTCAGAAGGCCCAGTGAGCCTTTTAAACAGTTGAGGGGAGGCTGTGATCAGCAGAGTGAAGGGCTGCTGAAAGATCAAAGGCACCGCAGAGCAAGAGACTACCCAAATCGGCTGCAAATAATAAATTTTCCTTTTTGTGGTGCAAAGCATGCTACAGCTAAAGCCAGAAGGAGTAGATTCAGGCTCCATCAAATATCACAGGAAATGCGTATGTGGATATGGGAGTTGGGGGGAGGGATGTAGCAAAAAACTAGTTTCTATGGTTCATAAACATTCATTAAATCTCCTCTGGAACTATGAAGAAAATGATTAGAATCAGGCTCTTCATTTTACAGCCAAAGAACTGATGTTACAGGAGCAAATTGTTCAAACACTATTAAGTACATGAACAGAAGGAAAAAAAAACCCAGATATTTAATTCCCTTGGCCTGTCCATCAGAGAACATATCCTTTATCTTACTGATGGCTATCTAGTTAGTTTCAGCTTGGGGAAAGATTTGAAAAATGGCAAAATGCCTAATCCATAGGCTCTCCTGGGAAAAGAGCAGGGGAGATAATGGGTTCTCCTATCAATGGAACACCAAGACTGACTTTCAGCTAGGAGCCCAGACAATTCATTACTTCTTCCCCATTGTGAAGAAATGAGACAAATGAACACACTAAGCCCTAAAGCAGCTGGTTAGGAGGGGAAGAAAAATCGAAACCCAAGTGTAGGAAGGTAAATAAGCAGAATCAGTTTGCACAAGGTTTCTATCCAAAACCACCTATTTATACATGAGGTCTGGCTGGCAGCTCAACATCGGCTAGGCTGCCCCCAGGTTCCCAGGCTGAGCCTGTGCTGGTAGGTAGCACAACTCGAAACCAACCATCTATAAGCGGTCCAGGTTTTCTGTCCTTATGACCAAAGGCAACCCCTCCAAAAATCTAAGTGTAGTCTTTTTTTTTTAAAGAATTGCTCTTTCTGAAGAATGTCCAAGACCAGTTGCTCTTTGTTCCTGCTTACACACAGCTTAACACAGTTGCTCCTCCCTGCCCTTGACCTTATCCTCTTCCTTTTCCAGCTGACTCCACCCAGAAAGGACTGTATTTCATTGTCTGTAACCGATTCAGTCATACTTTCTGCATCAAGGACGCTTAAAAAAATGATTATGATACTTGGTGACATTTAAAGGAACAGCTGAAAAGGAACTGCAGTCTTTCTCTCCTCTCCAAGCAGACAAAGCCAAGAGGGACTTTCTCCATTGTGGGTAAATTTTAAGGGGGTGCATCTTCCTTCTGCTTGTTCTCTCTACCCCACTTCTTCTATTTCAGTCCCAGCCCCACCCTCTGGCAGCGGAGTGAAAAGGGAGCTGGCTGTCCCAGCCGTCCTCCCAGCTGACTGACTTGGAGGATGAGGGTGACACCTTCCTGCAGACTGGGAGTCCAGGCATGGGCAGATTCCCATGCTCTGCAGAGTGCCCATGGCCTGCCCCTCCTCTTCCTCTGTGTCAATCAGCCCCTTCTCCACTGCCAAGCCAGCTGTCTGCACCTGGATGTCTCTGTCATTCTGCTCCCTCACTCTGCCTGGCCTGATGCCAGGTTGGCCTGGTCCCTGCGGGCGTCTGGACTGCACTCTGGGCAGCCATCTGGAGCTGGGTGGGGGTGGGGAGGCCTCTCAAGGAACCTCTGGCCTCACCAATGCCTGAAGCAGCAGACCACGCTCCGACTTCACCTAGCTTTTCACCCAGTGTAAACTAATCTTCAGGCTCCCAGGGAGCTTCAGAGTGTGTGCCTGAGCCAAGTGAACAGGCTGATTGCAAAGGGCCCGTTAATGAACTCCTATTAATGAACAATGTGGTTTGGCTTTATAGGGGGTGGGCCTATCTAATCAAAATCAATATTGGCATCTCATCTAATAATGTTATTAAAATGCAATTAGAAATACTCAACAAAAATAGATTTTTTTTAATAACCTTAATCCACTTAAGGTTCTGCGACTTCCCGAAGCTCATTTAACTTCTCATCAGTCTTCATGAGCCGCATTTCCAGGCAGCAGATTGACGCAGTGGTACCCATTATAGCAGGACACCCAATCTATACCTCCTTATATTAAGCCTTTTTGGTAGTAAGCAACCAAAACCAAATCTACTGACTTCAGCCGAAAGGGGAAATTTTATTGGGAAATACTTTCAGGGCTCATAAACCAAGTAAAGAAGGCAAGGAAGGAATGAACTGAGGTTGGGCTGAGGCCCTGGCTGTGGGAGGTCCCCACCCTCTCCTAACTCACTGCCCCTCCCTGTGCATTGATTTCCTTTCTCTTGCTGCTATTATCAAATTACCATAAATGTAGTGGCTTAAAGCAACAGAGATTTCATAGCTCACAGTTTTGTGGGTCAGATGTCTTGCTCCACTCAACTGGGCTCTCTGCTCAGGATCTCCCAAGGCCAAAATCAAGGTATGAGCCATGCTGGGCTCTCCGGAAACCCTGGGGGAGATTCCACTTCTGAGGTCAGTCAGGTTGTTGGCTGAATCCCCTTTTTTGTGATGATAAGAGAGAGTTCTGGGCTTCCTATCTGGCTGTCAGCTCTGAGAGGCCACTGGGGTTTCTGCACACGCAGCCCCTTCCACATTCAAGTCAGCAAGGGGGTGTCACATTCCCCCCTCTCCCATTTCAGATCGCTCCTGCTTCTGCTGCTTTTAACAGACAGATGATTAGCCGAGGCTCCTCCAGGTAATCTCCCTATCTTAAGGTCAACTCTGCCACATAACATAATAACCATAAGACATAAATGTCTTATCACCTCAAGTGTTGCAGTTTGGGAGAAGGGGATTAGAAACTCTGCCCGACACAGCAGGACTCAACCCCAATAGCTTAGTCCCTGTCTAACTGTTCTCAGGAGAGAAACTCAGATAGGTTAGTTCGGCTCAGATGTCTACCCCCATCATTCAGCTGTGACCAGGGGACCAACTCAGAGAAGAGGGGCCTGGATAACAGTGGCTTTTCTGAGAGAGGAAAAGATGACTGGGAGGTGGGCAAAGATCACAAGAGGAATCCTTGATGAGAGACTTGAGGGAAGCACTGAGAAAGGAGATCCCAGTATAGCACGGCAGGCAGACAAGCCCTCTGAATTTAGGCAAAGCCTAGGAGGAACATGAGCGTGGTTTGTGTGTTCACATTTTGTCTATATTACAGAAGAATTAAAAATATGTAGAAGTACCATGCCTGAAATTCCTTTATAGTGGGCATCTGTTGACTTCACCTTCCCTGTGCTCCATGCCCTAGGCACTGTGGCTCTCCCACAGCATGAGGTATTGTTGCAAGAGCCAGGCATCTTCTATAATAAATCCCATTCCCATAATCCCACAGCCACCCACATCCCTACTTACCCACATAAATTATTTTTATGTGATTATTTACTGATGTAACAATGATACAATGAGCAAAGAACACGACAAATAGGCACATAACACTCCCTTTCAACAACGCAATGACAAAGAGATTCTGGAACCCATTATCTAATATTAGAGTAGAATTTCACAAAATAATCACTAAAGATAACAGCAAGCATTTACTAAGTGCTTTCTCTATGCCAGACACTAGATTAGACTGAATCCTTAACTTACAATGTCACTTTAATGTAAAATCCACTATTTAACAAAGCAACATTTCCTTTGCCAACACAGCATTCTTAATAGAGTCTATCTTTTCTGGAAAAAAAAAAAAAAAAAACCAAAACAGATTCTTTCTCTTCCAAGAGCCTCAAGGTATTCCATTCGCATCAAGTATTACATTTAAATTCTCTTACCATTCATAAGAGGAAAACACAGGATTGTGTATTATTTATCCTTCTGTAGAGTTGAGGAAACTACAGAGATATAATTTCCTCAAAATTTCCACAGCTTTCAGTGGTATCCGAACATCTCTCCATTTATTAAGAGCTAAAGGCATTGAGAGAACAATCCTTTTACTTAATAGATGTATTTTGTGGTCCTACTTTGTGTCAAGCTTTGGTGCAGGGGATCAAAGACTGATTCACTCATATCCATTCATACCATGGGCTGAGGCGGTGCCATTTACCTGGAACAAGATGGACACAGTTCCAGTCCCCACAGTATTGAGGCCTTGCCTGTTCTCAGGGAGTTTAGAGTCAGAGGGTAAACAGGGGAGCATTTGCAAGTGAGAAATGTGGCTTAAGAGATAGAAGTGAAAGTTACATTTGAGGAATTAGAAGTGTGCCGGAAAGTACCAAAGCAAAACCAAAAATATGGTAAGTATTCATAGACAAAGAAACTCTTAGGAGAAGGTAAAGGTTACAGGTTGAGTGTGAGGATATGAGGAAGCAGAACTCTCTGTCACTCAGGTAGAGGTAATAACCTGAGGACATTGCAAGCCACCTTAAGAGGAGCTGTGCCTTCAGTGGAGGGACACTGGCACGTCAAACAAACTTGCAGGAGAGAGAGAAGGAAATAAAAACCTCACCTTCTCCTTCTCCCTCCTCTGATCCCCTGCCAGATCTCCCATTGCCTAAGCCAAGGAGAGAGCGTGTCTATTGATATAGTCGAGGTACATCAGCCTCCCAGGCTGAGAGCAGGATGGAGGAGGGTGGACAGTGAATCTGGAGACTAAACAGAAGATGCCCAACGCTTCTGGTTATGCTGCCACTCTGTGCTCTTGGACCAAGTCTTTTGTCCTCTTTTGACGTTAGTTCCTTTACCCTTCACAGAAAACATGATTCAGGTCAACTCTAAGGCATGTTCAGGGTTGCCACTGTATGAAGAAAGAAGAGTCATCCATCTGAATTAGGCTCGTATAAGAATTAGGAGGCATTTCTTCCTACTATCTACCAAGAGGCATTATTTGCCACCCCAGGAGGCATATTTGGTGTTAAACTTGTTTGATAGGAAGTCCTTGACTGGTGAGTGGATGAGTCTACATTAAATGACAAACATGCCTGTAGATTGAGCTCTGGTAACATTAACTTTGGTGCGCACCTTGGGAGAGTCAGTCCCTCTCCAGCTGTAGCAGCCAGTAAGCAGAGAGAGAGAGACAAAAGGTCCTCTCTCTCTTTTAATTGCAAATGATATTTTAAAACAAAATAATTGAGGAGCAAAGAGGTGAAAGGGAAGGGGAGATTATCATGATCACTATTGAAAGTGACCTCCACCAGCTGCTCTACAGACTCTATGGAGTAATTATTATTGAGAAGTGTAAACTGATGGCCGGCCAGCCAGCAGACAGAGCTGAGTAAAGGGAGCCTGCATCTGGGTGAAGCCCAGGGGCTCTGATGGGCCTGCTACTGTCCAGTACAAAGCACAGTTCATTCAGCAATACTGAGTGTTTGCTGGGAACTGGCATGCACGGCAATTGAAGAGGACGAGATTGACTGATGTAAAGAGAGAGAGGGTTGTGTCCCTCATCAGAATCAATAAGATGTTTATGTTATCCATGAATTCCAAGATAGTTGCAAAATTGTGCACTTCCACTTCTTGACCTGCACAGATGGAAAAGGTGACATGATAAGAAGGTTAAGCCATGGGCGCTGGACCCATGCCACCTGGTTCTGTCCCTCACTTTGAGTGACCTTAACAAATTACTTAACTTTTCTTCAGCTTAGTTTCTCATCAATAAAATGAGAAATAGGGCCTTCTCACAGGACTGTTAGGAGGATTAAACTATTTAATAAAGAGCTAATAAAGTTAATAAAGGTAGAATATTACCTAATATATGAGAGATACTATATGTGTCTAATAAAATAAATATTTCAGTAGGAGGGCAAAGAACAGAATATGGAAACTCTTTAACTTAAACCTCTGCTAGATGGCGCGGGTGCCTAAACAAAATGGAAAAGACAAAGGTAATTCCTATTGGGTTTAAGCAAGTTCCTAAGTAAATCTGAAAGGGCATTTAAATTTTTGCAAATGTTAAAAATATTTTGCCAATAATTTTCACCTATTAAAATTGTCATTCATTTATATTTATGTGTATATAGACATATACAGATGTGGGCCAAAAGTATCCAAATACACAACCTACCCTCTGAGGAGTGTTGCTATTCATCTGCAATGGGAAGAATAATAAATCTGAAAGCACATTAGGGTTTCAGGTTGAGGCATTTTTGGGGAGACCATAAATAAACCAAGCTTTGGAATACCTTTAATCATTCAGATATGAAGTGATATCTCAGAGTTTATGAGGCTCAAATAGTTCATATGAGTAAAGCACTTAGAACAGTGCTTGGGAGGGGGTGAACACTCAAAAGTGTTTGTTATTACCTTCGATGTCCCTTCTGGGTTCAGATAGTGTCAGGTCACCTGTTCCTTGCTCACAAAGGAAAAGAATAACTAGAGAAATTAGCTCAATGGGCAGTTCTTCCAGGGCTGAGAAAACAGACTGTTCTAACCATGGGACATAGTCATGAACAAATGCAGGAAATGGCAACAGACTCATGGATAGAGATGGTTGCCAGATGGAAGAGGGGTAGAAGGCTAGGCGAGAAAGGTGATGGAATTAAGAGGTGTAATAGTCACAGGGATGTAAAACACAGCCTAGGCAATATAGTCCATAATATTGTAATGACTAGATACGGGGCCAGATGAGCAGTAGAGTTATCGAGGGGAACACTTCATAAGTTCTCTAAGTGTCTAACCACCATGCGTACACCCCAAACTAATATAATATTGAATGTTAACTGTAACTGAACAAATAAAAATATGTAAATGTAAAATTTAAAACTATTTAAAAATATAAAAATTTAACAATAAAAAGAATTGCTAGTGAGGAGCTTGCTGGCATGTCCCTGGGTCCCAGTACCCTACCTGAGCCCCTCACACAGGTGCTGCAGCTAAGGGCTGCAGCTAAGGCTGGGCATCCCTGCCTCTCTTGAGTGGAAGCTTCGAGAAGATCTCCAGAAGAGCCATCCTGCTGGTCCCTGTGCTCTGTGAGTGTTTGGCCCCACCCAAATCACAGGAGATGCTCAGGTTTGCAGCTTCAAACAGAATTAACCAAACAGAAATAGTCTCTGTCCTAGAGGTAGTCACAGTCTAGAAGCCTGAGGTGTTAGAATCATTTAGTTTGTAATTTCTCATTTGTTGAACCCTTTATCTAAAACGAGCCCAGTCAATGTCACTCTTTCTAGGAGAAACTTGGTTGCTGCAATAGTTGCTGGCAGCTTTCCTTTTAAAAAAGTCTTCCTGATTTCACTCTTGGCCTACTGCAGTTGCTGCATTACATTTTTGGTTTTCTGTGGTTTTGCCCTATAGCACTTTAACTGAATTTAAATAGATGTCTTGGTATTAATTTAAACTAGTTGGTGTGTTATTCTTGGCTTTAAGTGTTTTGAAAGTTAATCTATTCTCTCTCATTTTTTTTCTGTTAAACTAGTCAAACTATTCTTCAATTTTTGTGGCCCAGAAAACTTTGGAAAGTACCATATTTTGCCATATATAATGTGGCAAAATTGTGGTATAATGAGCACCCATGTTTTTGGCTCAACCTTTCGGAAAAAAAATATTTTGTTTTAATTTTTAAATTTATGTACAGTTATAAACAAAACCAATTATCATATTCTAGGACATTATTTTGCATATGGATATTGTTATTGTGTTCTGTTATTATACTTTAAATGCATAAGCATGTTAAAAAATTAAAAACATTTATGTAGATATGGAATTAGTACTGTCCATGTATAATGTGCATCTTTATTTTTCCCTCAAAAATTTGGGCAAAAAAGTGTGCATTATATATGGCAAAATATAGGTAGGTAATAACTTCAGTATCAGTCAGGCCAAAGGAGAAAATATACTCATCTTCTATATAAGACACTGAGAGGAAAATTAGCTGTTTCAAACTTAACATTGAGAAAAATGGGGGAATACATCTTGAGAATTCATACTATGATCCGATTCTTACTTATATTTTTTATTTTTTAAATATATTTTACTGATTATGCTATTACAGTTGTCCCATTTTCCTCCCTTCACTCCCCTCCACCCTGCATACCTTCTCCCACCCACATTCCCCCACTTCAGTTCATGCCCATGTGTCATATTATAAGTTCTTGGTTTCTATATTTCCCATACTATTCTTGCCCTCCTCTTGTCTATTTTCTACCTACCATCTAGGTAGAAATGCTGCTTATTCTCTGTACCTTTTCCCCCTTTCTCCTCCTCCCACTCCCTTGTTGATAACCCTCCTTGTGATCTCCATTTCTGTGTTTCTGTTCTTGTTCTAGTTGTTTGCTTAGTTTGTTTTTGTTTTAGGCGAGGTTGTTAATAATTATGAGTTTGCTGTCATTTTACTGTACATGTTTTTTCTTTTTCTTAGGTAAGTCCCTTTAATATTTCATATAATAAGGGCTTGGTGATGATGAACTCCTTTAACATGACCTTATCTGAGAAGCACTTTATCTGCCCTTCTATTCTAAATAATAGCTTTGCTGGATAAAGCAATCTTGGATGTAGATCCTTGCCTTTCATGACTTGGAATACTTTTTTCCAGTCCCTCTTACCTGTAAGTTTTCTTTTGAGAAATCAACTGACAGTCTTATAGAAACTCCTTTGTACATAACTGTCTTCTTTTACTATTTTTAAGATTCTCTCCTTAGCTTTAATCTTGGCTAATGTAATTATGATGTACCTTGGTGTGTTCCTCCTTGGGTCCAATTTCTTTGGGGCTCTCTGAGCTTCCTGGACTTCCTGGAAGTCTATTTGCTTAGCCAGAATGAGAAAGTTCTCCTTTATTATTTGTTCAAATAAGTTTTCCACTGGTTTCTCTTCCTCCTCTCCTTCTGGTATCCCTATGATTACAATGTTGGAATGATTAAAGATATCCTGGAGGTTCCTAAGCCTCTCCTCATTTTTTAAAATTCTTGTTTCTTCATTTTTTTCTGATTGAATGTTTTTCTTCCTTCTGGTCTACCCCATTGATTTGAGTCCCAGTTTCCTTCCCATCACTATTTTCTGGAATGTACTGGTTCCCTATACATTTTCTTTTATTTCACTTAGCATAGCCTTCATTCTTTTCATCTAATTTGCGACCAAGTTCAACCAGTTCTGTGAGCATCCTGATTACCAGTGTTTCAAACTGTGCATCTGATAGGTTGGCTATCTCTTCATCACTTAGTTGTATTTTTTTTGGAGCTTTGATTTATTCTTTTGTTTGGGCCATTCTTTTTTTTTGTCTTGTCATGCCTGTTATGTATGAGCAGTGGAGTTTTAAGTGTTCACCAGGGCAGGGTAACCCAGGTCACTGCGCTGTGATACTGTATGTGGGGCAGGGGTCTGAGAGGGAACAATGGCACTTGCTCCACTCTGTGCCAGATTTCAGTCACTTCCCCCACTTCTCACAAACAAACTGGGCCCTTCTGGGGCTGATTCCCATGTGGGTGGGTTTATGTACATTCTAGGACCCTGTGGGTCTCTCCAACAAACTCTACTGTGAAGAGAGTACCTCAATCCCCACAGGTGTTTTCAATTGGTGTTTTGAGGTTTTATTTTCCAGTGCTGTGACCCTGGGTTGTATGGTTTGTCTCTCTCCCCAATTTTGCCTGATTAATCTGCGCGTGAACATGGGACCAGACCTGTTGCGCCCCTCTACAATCCACTGCCTTGCTGGGCCTGCCAGCTGCTGCTCTGTGTGCCCAGGGTCTGCCAGCCGCCCTGCCTTCAGCCCTCTCCATCCTGTCTCCCTGACTCCACCCCTCCTTCCAGTCTGGATGAATGCGTCTACTTTAACTCCTTGGTTGTTAGACTGCCGTATAGTTCAATTTTCTGTCAGTACTGGTTGTTTTTTGTTTTTAAATTTTTGTCGTCCTTATTTTGGTTGTCCAAGGAGGCACAGTGTGTTTGCCTATGCCTCCATCTTGGCTGGAAGTTGATTCTCACTTATATTTTTTAACCCCAGGTCACCAGCAAGGTGTCTGAAAATCCTTAAGCCGACACTGAAGTAAGAGTCCATTAAAATAACCAAGTGGATTTTTAAAAAACCAAATAATTTCTAGAAATAAAAATATAACAACTGAAATTATAAATTGAATAAATAAATTTAGCAGCAGAAAAGGCAAAGCTGAGAAAATCAGAGAACTGGAAGTGAAATAACCTAGAATGGAACTCAGAGACATAAAAAAAAACAGAAAATACAGGAAAAAAGGCTGAGTATGGAAAGTACAGTAAGGATGCCTAACATAATAAGAATGAGGATGAGCGAGAGAGAAAGATTGAGAATGGTGGGACAGAGGTAATACCTGAAGAGATAATGGCTGAGGACTTTCAGAACTAATAAAATATACTAGTTACTCAATAACCCCAATAAAACCCATGCAGAATAAATAAAAAGAAACTTGCACCTAGAAACGAACACTGAAACTTCAGAACACCAAATTTGATCAGTTAAATAAACATGTTCAAGTTTCTAGTATAAGTGCTAAAATAATAGTAATACAGTATTTAGCTTCCAAATTCATAGGAAGAACTGGAATGAGGAAAAAAATCAATCTAAAAGAAGGCAAGAAAGGAGAGAAAATAAAACAGAAAAAAAAAAAAGAACGAGAGCCCTGACTGCTGTTGCTCAGCTGGTCGCTGGTTTGATTCCTGGTCAGGGCACAAGCCCGGGTTGCGGGTTCAGTCCCTGGTCAGGGCACACACAAGACGTGAGCAATCAGTTTCTCTCCCTCTCTTTCTCCCTCCCGCCCTCCCCTTCTCCCTAAAAATAAATAAATACGATCTTTAAAAATACTTTAAAAAATGAGACACTATAAACTACAAGATTACTAAGTCCAAATATATTAATAGTTATATTAGACTAAATGTTCCCATAAAAAGGTAGTCAAACCAAATTTTTTAAAACCCATTTACATACATCTAACAAGAGAGACCTCTAAATTACAGGAATACAAACAAGTTGAAAGTAAAGGAATGAAAAATGTATACCAGGCAAAAACTAATCAAAAGAAAGCTATGCTATTAATATCACTAACATATAATTTAAGGCAAAACCACAACTAGCTATAAAGAGAATCACTGTACAACAAAAAGGTTAAATGTACCTGCAAAATATAATAATTCTAAATGTATACCTAGTAATATTATACACATATTACTACTTATGCATTAAGTATACAAAGAAAAATTTGACAGAATTACATGACAAAAATAGATGCATTTACAGTCATGGTAGGAGTTTTAACATAATTCTCTCAGTAATCAATAGATCAAACAAACAAAAATTAGTAAACACATTAAAGATTTGAAAATGCAATCGGGAAACCCACATGTGGAATGCAGAACTCAATCACAGCTGTCTTTTTAAACACACAGGAGAAGCAGTTACAAAATTGAACACATAATACGCCACTAAAGAAGCCTCAAGAACTTTCAAAGGACTGAAATCATAGAAACTATATTCTCAGACCACAATTCCCACCCTCTTTGAGTATGAGCTGGACTTAATGACTCATTTCTAACACATAGGAAAACAAATAAAAAAGTGAAAGTATGAGACTTTGAAGACTAGGTCACGTAAGGCATGGTGGCTTCCTGTGTTCTCTGCTGCATGTCTCTCCCTGCATCACTCTCTGGAGGAAGCCAGCTGCCATGTTGTGAGGAAGCCCGAGAAGCCCTGGGGAGCAGGGCACATCATAAGGCACTGAGGCCTCCAGCCAGCAGTAAAGTAAGCGAGTCTTCTTGGGAATATATCCTTCAGATGACTGCACTCCTGGCTGACATCTTGAGAGATTCTGAACCAAAACCACCTGGCTAAGCTCCCGGATGCCTGACCCATGGAAACCATGTGAGATAATCTTTGTTGTTTTAACCTGGTAAATTTTGCAAAATTTTTTTGCATAGCAATAGATAACTATACAATAATGGGTGAAGTTGCTGGTCTATGTGTACTGGGACTCAGAATAACAAGATACAAACACAAATTAGAGAATAAAATCATAAAAATAAGATGCTAAACTGTATACTATAGGACAGCAGTCCCCAAACTTTTCGGCACTATGGACCGGTTTCGTGGAAGGCAATTTTTCCACAGACCCCAGGGATGGGGGGGGGCATAGTTTCAGGATGATTCAAGTGCATTACATTCAAGCTCACCTCCTGCTGTGTGGCCAGTTCCTAACAGTCCCTGACTTACCAGTCTGTGGCCCCAAGTATAGGAAACAAGACTATGCACATTGAGGTGATAATTCTAAAATACAAAACAGAAGTTGGAGAAGGAAGATACCAATTTATCAAAAAGAAAGTAGAGTTGGAACTTAGTGCTTCATTCATATACACATACACACACACACAGAGAGAAACGAGTATTAAAAATGTGCTATTCACTGAGTTAGGGAATTGAGCTACAAAGACAAGTGTCTTAGCAATGATTCCTGTGCTCAAAAAATTATAATTTAGTGAAAGAGAGGCAGATAAACAAAAAATTACAATGTGGAGATATGTGCCCCTTGATAGTACCCTGGAATTTTTGCAGATTAGGAAAACCTTCCTAGATGAAGCTTTTGGGTTACATTAGCCAAGTAAAGAGAAGGAGGTGAGGGACAATGATCTCAGCCAAGGAAATAGCATGTGAAAAGGCAGGAAGACAAGCAAGCTCAGCACATTCAAGTGTTCAAAATAAAGTTCAGGAGGTCTGGAGAGAGTCCAGAGTGGGGAGAGATAAGGTTAGAGAGGAAAGAGGCTGGATCCCACAAGCCTCGGGAACCCTTTAGAGAATCTGTGGTATGACAAGAACGAGGGAGAGCCACCAAAGGGTTTTAAATTCCAAAGTTTGGGAAGAATAAGAGGCAAAAGCAGCCCCATCCAAATGTACAATATTACCCAGCTTACCAGGCCTTCACAAACGACACTCCATCTCTTTAATCCTAACAATGAATCCCTACGTGGTTATTATTAATGCCTTCACAAGGAAGAGGCAACCGAGGCTCCAAGAGTTTTTGTGCCGCACACCAAGGCCCACACTAGTTGTAGGAGGCAGAGCTAGGACTGGAAACCAAGAAGAAAAGAAGGAACAAGGAAGTAAAAAAAGGGCTGTTAGGTAGGGAACCTGGCAGAGCAGCATAAAAGACAGTATTATATTTTAAAAGCCAACTTCAACTATTACTGTAATAGAATTTCTTTAAAAAGTGTGTTGCCTTTCCATAGGAGTGTGAACATATGGGAATGCAGGTTAGAGCCACGGTAATTAAAGAGAACTGGAAATAGCTCTGGCAGATTCCTGCTGCTTTCTTTATGGTAGCGTGTACCCCACGATGTTTATCAGTGTCCCTGATCTAAAGTAATATAATCACAATGCACAAGTGATAAGTGCCACTCAGACACCATTTTGTGTCATTCTTGTTGTGAGTTCACTGCAGGCCAGTCAGCCATGTCTGCATCTGCCTGGAGAAGGAGCCCCTGCCCGGCCCTGCCGTCCCTCACACTGTGCACCCCCGAGCACAGGAGTGTTCAGTCTTGGTGTAGAGAGGACACAAAAGCAGGAGCAGAACTGCCAAGCAAAAAGACCTTTTAAAACCCCTTAACTGGAAAAAAAAATCCTTAGATGCATTTCTGAGAGTGCTATTTATCATTTTTCCCAGGTCCTTTATTTATGTAATTTACCTAAATATAAATTCTCAATGACTGTTAAGAATTTCCACCAAGAGGCTTACAAAACAGCAATGGGAAATTTACATGTATCAGTAACTATTAAAATGAGCAGCAGATTGTCCCTGCACCAAAGCAGGTGCCTGGGTATACATTCATTATTGTTTTTGTTGTTTTTATAAGACTACTACTTTTCATTTTTCTTTAATGTTTCAGTGGTAGAAGAAGAAGAAAATGAATATCTACCATGGGAAATAGGAAAAGACTGAAAATGATGAAAGAGATTAGAATAAAGGCAGACACATTTTGCTCTGTTAATATGTAGGCTAAAAAAGAATGTAAATAAAAAATGACTTTATTTATAATGGAGGGTTATCTTTTATAATATCTGAACCCTCCAATCAATCCTAGTCTTAGAATACAGAAAAAAAAAGGCCAATCTGACCTCATGTGCCTCAAAATGTGCAATAGATATCACCTAGCTCCAGATGTAAGATGAAAAATTGAGAGGATTTCCACCAAGATGGAGGCGTAGGTGGAAACACCGTACCTTCTTGCACAACCAAGTTTAAAACCAACAAAGTTTTAGCAACAAAAATGCAGCCAAACCACAGAAAATTGAATTATACAGAAGTCTGACAACAACGAACCCTTCAGCCAAACCGGTAGGAGGGGCAGAGCCAGCAGCAGAGTGGGGTTGAGCAGGAAAGATCCACTGAACTGACCCGGGGGCGTGACCCAGGTGTGCCAGCAGCTGTGGGTGGATCTTAGGTGTGGAGTAGCAGGTGGACCCTCTGAGGGCTGACCACGGTCACACATTTGTGTGCAGATAAAATGGTGAAGGAGCGAGCAGTGAGACAAACACGCAGGCCCCAGTGGCAGGAAGCAGCAGAGGGGACTACTATTGTCCCTCTCTGAACCTGCCCCCACATACATTGTCACAAACCAGCGACCTGGGTGGCCCCGCCCTGGTGAACATCTAAGGCTCTGCTCCTCATACTTAACAGGAGCAAAACATTATGGCTCAAGAAGAACTCAAAGCCCCAGAGCCCATAACTCTAAGCAACCAAGAAATAGCCAAACTTTCAGATGCACAGTTCAAAACACTGGTCATCAGGATGCTCACAGAACTGGTTGATTTTAGTCACAAATTAGAGGAACATATGAAGGCTAAACTAATTGAAATGAAGGGAAATATACAGGAAACCAATAGTAATGGAAAGGAAACTGGGACTCAAATCAAGGGAGTGGGCCAGAAGGAAGAAAAAAATTGACCAAACAGAAAAGGATGAAGAAACAAGAATTCAAAAAAAGGAGGAGGGTCTTAGGAACCTCCAGGACATCTTTAAATGTTCCAACATCCGAATTACAGGGATACCAGAAGGGGAAGAGGAACAGCCACCAGTGGAAACTTATTTGAACAAATAATAAAGGAGAACTTCCCTAATCTGACAAAGGAAATAGACTTCCAGGAAATCCAGGAAGCTCAGAGAGTCCCAAAGAAGTTGGACCCAAGAAGGAACACACCAAGGTACATCATCATTACATTAGCCAAGATTAAAAGGAAGGGGAGAATTTGAGAAGCAGCAAGAGACAAGGGGACAGTCACCTACAAAGGAGTTCCCATCAGACTGTCAGCTAATTTCTCAAAAGAGATCTTACAGGCAAGAAGGGGCTGGAAAGAAGTATTCCAAGTCATGAAATCCAAAGACCTACAACCAAGATTGATCTATCCAGCAAAGCTTTCATTTAGAATGGAAGGACAGATAAAGTGCTTCTCAGATAAGATTGAATTCAAGGAGTTCATCATCACTGAGCCCTTATTATATGAAATGTTAAAGGGACTTATCTAAGAAAAAGAAGATAAAAAAGATGAACAGTGAAAGGACAGCAAACTCACAGTTATTAAGAACCACACCTAAAACAAAAGCAAACTAAGAGAACAGCTAGATCAGGAGCAGAACCATAGAAATAAAGATCACATGGAGGGTTAGCAACAGGGGAGTGGGAGAAAGAGAAGGGGAGAGAGGGTACAGAAAATAAGTAGCATAGACAGTAGGTAGAAAATAGATAGGGGAAGGGCAAGAATAGTATGGGAAATATAGAATCTAAAGAACTTGAGACACGTGGTCATAAACTAAAGGTGGGGAATAGTGGGGAAGGAGGTGTGCAGGGTGGAGGGGAGTAAAGGGGGGAATAGAACAACTGTAATGGCATAATCAATAAAATATATATTTTAAAAACAGAAAAATTGAACATGGATCTGATCACCCCTCTTGGTCTACTCAGAGGTCTACTTGATTTACAGGAAATACAGCGGGCAGAGGTACAAGTAAAATAATACAGCAGGGAAGCAATTAGCTAAACCCCAAATATGGGACATTCTCCAAGACAAATAACTTGTTTTCTCCCACAAATCAGTAGCATGAGAAGAAAAAATAGAGCTAGGGATGATACAGACTAAACAACCAAAACAATGTGTGGACCTTGTTTACATCCTGATTCAAATGAATGAACTATAAAGACATCTTTGAGGCAATCATTGAATTTGAATATGGTAGGGGAATACATACTATTAAGGAGTGGTGGTGAATCTTGTTTGGTGGGTTAATGGCATGTTTTTTTTTAATCTCTATCATTTAGAGATGCATACTAAAATTTGTACTGGTTAAATAATAAGCTATCTGGGCTTACTTTTAAACTACTGCAGTTTTTAAATTAATTTCTTCTTTTTTATTGTCTTTTTTATTACTATTCATCCCTCTTATATCCCTCCCTCCCTGTAATCACACTACTGTGGCCATGTCCATGAGTCCTTTTTCCTTTCTGCTCCATCCCTCCACCCTCTGACTCCCCACAAATAGCTGTCATCCTGCTATCTATGAGTCTGTCTCTATTTTCTTCTTAGTTCAGTTTGTTCTTTAGATTCCACATATGAGTGAAATCATATGGTGTTGTCTTTCTCTGACTGGCCTATTTCACCTAGCATAATGTTCTCTACATCCATCCATGATGTTGCAAAAGGTAAAATTTTGTTCTTTTTTTTATGACCAAGGAGTATTCCACAGTATAAATGACCTATAGTTGTTTTATTCATTCATCCGTTAATAGACACTCAGGATGCTTACGTATCTTGACAATTATAAATAATGCTACAATGAATATAGGGGTGCTTATGCTCTTCAAAATTAGTGTCTTGGGTTCTTTTTGGATATAAACTCCAAAGAGGGATTGCTGGGTCAAAAGGCAGATCCATTTTTAGTTTTTTGAGGCATCTTCATATTGCTTTCCACAGTGGCTGCACCAATATGCACTTCCATCAACAGTGCAAAAGGGCTCCCCTTTCTTGGCACTCTCTGCAGCACGGGTTTGTTGATTTATTAATGATGGCCATTCTGACTGGTGTAAAATGGTTTCTCACTGTGGTTTTAATTTGCATCCCTCTTATGGATAGTGATGTTGAGCATCTTTTCATTTGTCTATTGGCCATCTGCACACCCTCTTCGGAGAAGTGTCTGTTCAGGTCTTTGCCCATTTTTAATTGGGTTGTTTGTTATTTTGGTGTTGAGTTTTGTAAGTTCTTTATAAATTTTGGATATTAAACCCTTAACGGAGCTATCAGAAATGTGTTCTCCCACTCCATGGGTTGTCTTTTTATTTTGTTGATGGCTTCCTTTGCTATGCAAAAAGTTTTCAGTTTAATGTAGTCCCATTTGTCTATTCTTTTGTTTCCCTTGCCTGAGGAAATATATCAGATAAAATATTGCTGTAAGCAATGTCTGAGATTTCACTGCCTGTGCTTTTTTCTATTATTTTTATGGTTTGGGGTCTAACATTTAAGTCTTTGATCCATTTTAAATTTATTCTTGCATGTCATGTAAGAAGGTGGTCTATAGTCATTTTTCTGCACCTATCTCTTGAATTTTCCCAATGCCATTTATTAAATAATCTTTAGCCCACTGTATGTGCTTGCGTTCTCTGTTGAATATTAATTGACTATAAAGGAGTGGGTTTATTTCTGAGCTCTCTATTCTGTCCCATTGATCCAGGTTTCTGTTTTTATGCCAGTACCATGCTGTTTTGATTACTGTGGCCTCATAGTATAGTTTTATATTAGGTAGAATGATTCCTCCAACTCTGTTCCTTCTCAGCATTGCTGTTGTTATGTGGGGTCTTTTGTGATTCCATACAAGTTTTAAAATATTTGTTCTAGTTATGTGAAATACATCATTGGAATCTTGATAGGAATTGCAATGAATGTATAGATTGCTTTGGGTAGTATGGACATTTTAATGATGTAAATTCTTCCTATTCATGAACATGGTATGTGCTTCCACTTATTTGTATCCCCTTCAATTTCTTTCATGTCTTATAATTTTCCAAGTACAGGTCTTTTACAACCTTGGTTAGATTAATTCCTAGGTACTTTATTCTTTTTGAAGCATTTGTGAATGGGATTGTTTTCTTTATTTTTCTTTCTATTAGTTCATTATTGGCATATACAAATGCAACCAATTTCTGGATATTAATTTTGTATCCTGCTACTTTGCTGAACTCATTTATCAGTTCTAGTAGTTTCTTGGTAGAATCATTAGTGCTCTTTATGTGCAGTATCGTGTCATCTGCAAATAAAGACAGTTTTACTACTTCCTTTCCAATTTGGATAACTTTCATCTCTTCTTCTTGTCTGATTGTTGTGTCTAAGACTTCTGATACTATGTGGAATAAGAGAGGTGACAGCAGACATTCCCTGTCTTGTTCCTCATCGTAAGGGGATGGACTACACATGTAGTTTTGTCCATTGAGTGTGATGCAGGCAGTGGAGTTGTCACACATGGCCTTTATTATATTTAGATAGATTCCCTCTATTCCCACTTTGCTAAATAGTACTGGATTTTATCAAATGCCTTTCTTGCATCTATTGATATGATCATGTGGTTTTTGTTCTACATTGTGTTTATATGATGCACCACATTTATTGATTCACAGATGTTGTACCAACCTTGCATTCCCAGGATAAATCCCATTTGATCATGATTTTTTTGATGTGTTGCTGTATTTGATTTGCCAAAATTTTGTTCAGTATTTTAACATCTAAGATCATCAAGAATATTGGCCTATAATTTTCTTTCTCTGTAATGTTTTTATCTGGTTTTGGAATTAGGATAATGCTGGCCTTATGAAATGACCTTGGGATTCTTCCCTCCTTTTTTAATTTTATGAAATAGTTTAGAAGGAGAGGTGTTAGTTCTTCTCTGAATGTTTGGTAAAATTCACCTCTGAAGCCATCTGGTCCAAGGCTTTTATTTATTGGGAGTTTTTTTATTACCACTTCAATTTCACTAGATGTAATCTGTCTATTCAGATTCTCTGATTCTTCCTGATTTAGTTTTGGAAGATAGTATGTTTCTAGGAATTTATCCACTTTATCCATGTTGTCCAACTCGTTGGCCTATAGTTGTTCATGATATTTTCTTATAATCCTTTGTATTTCTTTAGTGTCAGTTATTTCTCCTCTTTTGTTTCTGATTTTATTTATTTGGGTCCTCTCTCTTTTGTACTTGAGAAGTCTGATTAAAGGTTTGTCAATCTCATTTATCTTTTCAAAGAACCAGCTCTTGGATTCATTGATCTTTTTCAATTACAGTTTACATTCAATATTATTTTATATTAGTTTCAGGTGTACAGCATAATAGTTATACAAGTATATACTTTACAAAGTGTTTCCCCGATATTTCCAGTGCTCAGTTGCCACCATACATAGCTATTACAATATTATGGACTATATTTCCTATGCTGTACAAAATACTGAAGATTTTTTTAAAGGAAGTCTAGGGAAAACTAGATGGGCAAAATGTTGATTGGTATTGAAGCTGATTTCTGGACCGCGAAGGTTTGTTATACTGTGCTGTCTACTTCTATGTGCGGTTGAAAATTTTCCATCATTCAAGTTAAGGGGGAAAAATTAACTCACTTAAGGATCAGTTTTTATGGCAGGGAATGGTCATATGAGGTTTAATCTCATTTAGGTCACTTATGGACTAAGTGACCTATTTTTTCCCCTTGGAACTGCGGATGAGAAAGTTGATGCCAAAAGGGTGAGTGATCCAGGACATACAGCCAGCCTGTGGACTACCAGGAATAAAATCCAGATTCTCAATTCAACTTTCTTTCTTCTCAATCAGGTGGCTGACCAATCACTTAATTTCTCCTGGAACTTGGTATCTTTGTCTCTAAAATGAGAGCAATGCTACCTACTCTTCCTAATTCATGCAGAATTACCCTGGGGAGGTGAAAGGGCTTTGCACAACTCATCACAACTATAAGAAGCTATTATTTTTAAATAATAAATATTGTTAAATGTACCCAGTATAGAATAGCAAAACTTAGAGTTCACTGAAGAGGAGAGGAGGAGGTAATAATAAAGAACAACAAAACAACAGACGGATTTTAATGCTGCCAAGACACATGCAGTGTAACTTTCCCTGAATGGAGCAAGACTATTAGAAGTGGAGCAACAATAGCTTCAAATTGAACCTGTGTGAATCATCTTGCATCTTCCCTGAGAGATGTTTTCAAAGGGGGCCTCTTGGCGACAGGAGTTGCCCTCAGCGGTACTCCCTTGTTCCTCTCTGGTGAATCCTTTGCCTGAAAGCCATATGGCTCCCAATAGTGTGCCTGCCAACCAAGAGGTGTGACTTCCCTAATTGGCAAAGTCTGTTCAAGTGTCTGGCCACCAGCTGACAGACGCCAATGTTGACAGTGGGGAGGAGGAACCTGAGAGAGTGCAGGAGGGGAGGGGAGTGAGTGATGCCTGAGCAGCAGATTTCTCCCATTACATCTTTTTCCCTCCCCCCACTTCGGAGTCCAGGGACATCAGCAACATAATTGGCTGTTTGAGTAAAAAAACATTATAGTAAGAAAAGTTGGATGCCCACTCAGGGACATCTGGTCTGCAGAACGTCTACAAAAATAACTCTAGGACCCCAGAGAAAGCAGGGAGAAGGAAAAAAAGTGAAGAATTAGATACTGCTAACCACTCCATGCTGGCAAGTGACGGGCTGGTGGTAAGCAGGCCAAGCAGGTGGAGCCAAGTTTCCAGGGGCAGCAGGGGATGCCTTTCTGTGGATAAGGTTTGTGCCATGCTTCCAAACACTTGCAAAAGAGAAATTCTCCGTGGAGTGCAAAAACCTGAGTGTGGGAGTCCAACAGCTTTGCCTCTTTCATCTGTTTTGTCGTTCCACAAACATTTGCTTAGTATCTACTCGATGCCAGGGGCCACATTAGATGCTGGGGACCCAAAGATAATGTGAGGGCTGGGAGATGCAGGGTTCTAGGCTACTGAGAGACACAGAAAAGAACAGCTTTTTTACAATATAGCTAAACCCAAGTTTCTGTGGAGGCATCTAACTCAGATCTGAGTATTTGAATCTCGACACCCCATTGACTTGCTTGGTGACCTTGTTTCAGCATGTAATCATCCCGAGCTTTTGTTTTCTTACCTGTGAAACAGAAATGAAGTTGCTTTTCTCTTTTACAGGAGGCTCAAGGGAGACCTTATCTACGAGAAGTTTGTAGATGTCCCATGTGTAAGGTAGCCTTACTAATGGGGCTGTATCTTTTTCTATGTGAGGAAGGCATTAGATTTACTGAAAATTATGTTTCATTTTGGTCTCTATTTTCTGAAGTGTGTAAGACCTCACAAAAGAAAAAATATTTATATGACAAAGATTTCCCACATAAAGAGAGCTACTTGGGAAGAAACAATTTTTCGAATGATGGGTCCCGCTTAAGTACAAAATCCACAGCAAGGCAATGGCTGCCATTTATTTAGCATTTACTTCATGCCAGGTACTTTGCTCTATGTGTTACACACAGAGACACATCTCATTTGAGTCCCCAAACAGTTCAGTAGGTTAACTTTATTTTCCTCACCATACAGGTGAAGAAATTAAGACCCAGAGAAGTTAAGCAATGTGCCCATGATCATTAAGCTAGCAAGTAGGGGTGCCTTGGTTCAAACCCAAACCAATCCTACTCTGAGGCCCCTGTTTCTGAGCCCCACACTGCACCGTCTCAGGTCACAGGACAAAACCAGGACCCTAGGGAACCAGTAGAGCAGTACATGGAGCCGTGAGGTGGCAAGGTCGGAGGACCGCATCCAGGTCATTTACTCTCCTTCTCTGCCCACAACTTACTTTATATAGGATAAAAATGGGTCACAACGAAGTGAAGTATGCTTCTTGGAAAGGTCAATTTTCCATTTTCTGGTAATTCCGTGATCTTCCCAACATAAGGCAGAGCTGTGGCCGCGGGTCACTGAGCAGAACCTCAGGAAGAGGGATTTATAAGGGGTGACTTCATAAGGACTAAAGCAGAAAAGGATCAGAAGCTGACCATTTCTGTGCCTCTCCTTCTTGACTCATGTCCTCTTCTAATGCCCAACTGCCCTCATGACTCTTGGGAAAAGCATACCCTGGACCAGCAGTTCTCAGACTTTGGCAGACACCTGGATGGCTTGTCAAAATTCAGAGAGCTAGGCTCTGCCCCTAGTTTCTGATTTAGGAGCTTTGGGAAGGTGAGGTGCAAGAATTGGATTTTTTATCAAATTCCCAAGTGATGCTGATGCTACTTGTCAGGGGACCACATTTTAAGTACCACTGATGTGCAGCATTGATCTTGAGGTTCAATAGGGAACTAAATGTTTAATACAATGTTTAGTCAAAAACACTAGTCACCCCCCCCCATATAATAGAACCTTGATTATTCAGCTGAGCATACAGCCAACCAAAAAGCAGACAATAATTTTTAGATTCTTTGCAGCTGGGTAGTCACTTGTAGATCACATAATCTAGTTATAGCTGACTCATCTCCTTGCAGGTTGTGTCCTTAAAAGTGTACAGCAGACACTTCACTTTTCTTTTTCATTCTGTCTGGAATACAGACACGAAGGGAAGGCACCTTGGACTACTCAGAAGGAGCAGAGGCCACTGATGACTTAGTAGAACAGTGTCTTTAACCATGTTGGACCTTTATATAAAAGAAGAATAAATTCCTATCTTTATTCAAGCCACAGTTATTTTAGGTCTCTGTCACTTGCAGCCAACGCTGTATCCTAACAGATCTAGACATACCAGCCAATCTTATGACGTCAGAAAATAAAGTATTTAGGTAGATCACTAGAACAGCTAAACAGATAGATAGGAAATTGAAGGAGATTATTGTTCAATAGTCAGAGCCCAATACGTAATATCCATTTGATCTGGAGAGCTAGATTGTTACACATCCGAACCACCTATCAACTCTGGTCGGTTTGGCCAAGGCTTAAGTTTGCCAAACATCATTTAGTTGTTTCTCAAGATTCCATTTTCATTTAAAATAGTAGAAAATGTTTCCCATTCATTTTAATGCCCTACTCTACATTATACCTATAATCTTCCTAACTTGGGTTGTTATCTGATACACAATTATGTTTCTAGAAGACTAGAATCTCAGTGGATGATTTAAAATAAAAGTTAAATGAATATAATTTGTCTCTATTTTTGTCTTATTATAACAAAATAGTGTAGAATTGCCAGTGTCTGTTTCATAGGGCTGGTTTGAGTCAAGTAGATATAGTTTCTTTTTAAATAACATCTTTGAGGAAAGCATATGGGGATGAAACTATCCTTGTCTGAGGAATGAAGAGAAGGGAAAAGGCTGGTTCTCATCATGGCCAGGTTCAGTCCCTGAAGATTTATTTTCATCTATACATTATTTTCCAACACCTTGTTCCATATATTAGTCTTTAAAAAAGATCAAATCAAGAATCAGAAGAAATGGCAAACATCATAGCATCTCAATGTTGATGAATAACAAAAAACTTTATACATTTCTGTAGCATTTCATAATTTGCACAGCATTCCATAACACATCCGCAGATAAAAGAAGCCAGAAGTTTTCTTTTTCTTTTTTTAATCCTTATCCAAAGACATGCATATTGATTTTGGAGAGAGGGGAAGGGTGAGATAGGGGGAGAGAAACATCAGTGTGAAAGAGAAACATCAATTGATTGCTTTATCATATACACCCCAACTGGGAATCAAGCCCACAACCTGGATATGTGCCCTGACCGAAAATCGAACCCACAACCTTTCAGTTTATAGGACAATGCTCCAACCAAGTGAGCCACACTGGCCAGAGCATATTTTCCTTTTTAAATAAATGTATAATAATGATCACACATGATTAAATGAAGTTGCTGGCTACTTCATATATGTGGCATATATGATGATGTTACATAAAAGTTTTTTGACCAATAAACTTATTCACAAGATTGTCTCTTCCCCCATCTTGAGTTATTCCAAATGGAGGTTGTTGCTTAACTGGATTTGGCCTGAAAACTTTGGGTAGGCTGTTTTCTGATACTTCTGTCTATCCTCCGAATCCAAAACAATGTATGGAATATAGAATCATGGAAGAAAGGATGAGAGAGAAAGAGAGAGGAAAAGGAGAAGAAAAAGGAGGAGGAGGGAGAGAGGGGGAATGCATAAACATACAAAGAAGCAAACGAGAATTGTGATGAACTTGAAAATTTAAACATCTCACAATGTAATGTACCTTATGAAGGATGACAGGGCCGATTGAAAGAATCCCAGCTTTTCCTTTGTAATTAGGTCTTTGGCAGAGCTGTAGTGATCACAGGTGACCATGTACGTGGCTGGCATTCAGTTACATGGAGTAATTATGGAGCAAATGTGTATTTACAAAAGCTATCAATAATTCTCATGGCATGAGAGAACATCCATGCTAATTATAATTCATAAGCAGTATGTAGGAATATTTAAAAGAATATACTAACTAAGCAGTTTCAAAATAACCTTCAAATTTCTTTAACGGTGTCTCTTGCAACATCTGGTATGATTTCATCAGATTGTTAACTGTTACTTTCAAATTAAACTGTGATAATGGACCTCCCATATCTGATGTTGTCCCAATGGCAGATAATTTCACTGCTCTGTAAATGTGTACCTAATAAACTAAAAATAAAGTGTTTTTTACAACCTTGGAGATTATGGTGACTAGATGCCCTCCCAGAATATTCATCATTCTTGCTGATTATATACATGTGTTTTTATTAAGGTTTAGAGAAAATAAACTGATGAGGAAAGAGACATAATTGTGAGTTAAGGGAAAGGAGGGCGGGTTGGGGCCAGTCCCACTGGGAAGATGCCAGAGCCCTCCCACAATGCATTTCTTGTTGTGACGGTCGGAGGTGAACAGGGTGGGCTGTGGGGGCATCTTTAAGGAGTTTCTGTGATTATACTATTGTTAAGAAAGTAAGTTCCATAAGAAAACACCGCTGAAGGTTATTTCAAGTAGTCCATCATGAGGAACTTTAAATAAATAAACTAAAGGTTGTTTGGCTAGAAGATACCATGCTCCTCACATGTTTGTTGATCATTAAGCAACACACACAGCAAAATTCATTCTATTACAAGAAGATGGAAAACAAGAGGAAAATTACAGGATGTTTTAAAAAATAATACTCAAACAATTTTTTCATTTGTCAACTTGATTGCAAGCCATAAAAAGTGATTAAGTACTTATTGTGCTATAATTTCTTTATAATTTGGCATTTTTAGATTCATGTTTCCAAATGATTACATTTAAGAAACTCTCAGAATTGAAATGAAAAATTAAAAGCACTTGTACAACAAAACAAGTACTTACCAGTCTGGTTCTTACCAACAAAAGGGAGCAGGTTTTGATTCTTATCAGGTGATAGGCAGTTAATTATCTCAAAGCAGGAGGGCTTTCAAAGTGCTGCTTTTAACCAGGCTTCCAAGTAAGTTGGTGACCAGCCGTCACAGGAACCAAACATTTGGCTGAGCTCACGGATATTTACAAGCTGGGCCACCACGTGCAGTCCTGGACGGGGACCTGGTGCTCATAGACACTTCTAAATGTGGAATGAATTAATGAATTAATGAACGAATGTTCAGCTATGGCTCAGAGGTCACTGACCCATGGAGTACAAGGATTTTAGAAGCTTCCTATTTGTTTGTTGTTGGATATTTCTACACGTATTGCAAGTCTGACTTGAATGACTAACTTTTGAAGTGATCCTTTCTGAATCAAATCCTCAAACACCCCTAAATGCCTGCTTGTCCCCCGAGCGTCATGGGCCCCTCCCTCACTGCAGTCATAGACTAAATGCTTGCTTGTGCCACAGGACAAGCTTGTTCTCCTTCCACCTGCTCCCCTGGGTCAGGAAGTTTTTTGGGCATCAGAGCCTAAGGGGGACGAGTACAGGCTTGTTCATCCAGGCTGATGAAAGGCTGATTATTTTTCAGGTTCAACCCCTGAGAAGACACCATCATCCAGGACTCTTCTGACATCTGACAGCCCAGGCCATCCAGGAGATGCCAGATGGAACCCCTGGACTCTGAGGACAGGAGTCACCGTGGACAAAAGGACAGACGGATGCAGGTGGGGCCAGGAAGTGTTTGTTTTACACAGTTTCATATTCTCTCTGGGGGCTACCCGTTCCCTCCCTTCCATGACACAGGCTGAATTCTGGGGCTACGTCCAGTTGTCAATAATGTACAAATGTTCACCCCTTTTGACACATTCGTTTTTATAAATCGTAAGTCAGTGTTTTCTGGAGAGCGCTATAGCCCTTACAAAGGAATCCTATACATCCATAATTCCCTTTAATTCTACCAGCCAAGCTATGAGGTAGGTATTACCCACTCCCCATACACAACCTCTCCCACTCACACCACTTAATAGAAGAGGAAACTGAGGCCTACAAAGGTTCAATGACTTTTCTAACCAAGACCACTCAGCCAGTAAGCAGTAATGTCCCTGACTCTGAAAATCCAGGCCTTCTTCTCTATCATGATGAATCGTTCTGGCCTATGCATAAATATTGATTTGATTGTATGTTTGTTTGCTTACCTGCATGGCTGGGTTTTTTTTCTATGTTTAATAGTGTGCCATGGAGATCCAATTTATCTGATTTTCTTACCGTTTCAAGAAATACCAGAAAAATTATCTTGGACTCACTAAGAGTAGCTTCCCTACTCTTAGTGAGTAGAGGGAGGGGATTCCCAGGAATGACTAAAGGTAGCTCCACTGTGAAAGTCAGGGGCAGAGGGAGTGGCTCAATTGTCCAGGGAAAGGACACACAGGACAGCAGCCTTAGCCCTGCAGGGGCACTGAAGGAAAGACAGGCTCTGAGTCCTGTCTGTTCAATCAGATCATTCCATGCAATCTGTCTGTCATCTACCCTGGCAGTTTTCTGCCCAGAGGGACTTAAGATGGGAAGGAAGAGGAGAATGACTATAGGAGAAAGACATGGAACAAACAATGTGGCCTCCTGTGCATTCAGGGCCAGCTTCCGTTCAGCACTCGGACCCTCCCCACAGCAGAAAATGGGCCCCAGCATTCTTGGTTTGGGCCAGTTTCTGTGCACACCCGCCTTCCCTCAGTGGGCAGAGAGAACTCGGCCAGGCCAGGGCACTTGCCCTCAGAGAGGAGGGAGGCCAGTGGAGCTGAGCTTGGCTTTGAATTTTGCATTTTGATCTTTTCCTGGACTAGCCATATGAGGTACAATACTCTGTCATGATGCTGGGCATTATGAAGTAGGTTTTGTGTTAGACGATTTTGCCCAACTGTAGGCTAAAGCAAGTGTTCTGAGCATGTTTAAGGTATAAGCTAGGTTAATCTTTGATGTTCAGTAGTTCAGGTGTATTAAATCCTTCTCAACATACAATATTTCCAAGTTACAATAAGTTTATCAGGATGTGAACCAATTCTAAGAAAAATTCTTGAAGAATTTACCCCTTAAAAAGTAGGATATGTTTTCATGGAGGGTTGTGTGACCAGGTGAGTTTGAAAAGTGTCAAAGGCAAGGTTGTCTTTCCTGAGAACAACTATACAATGTGCTCACAATCATTCATGACACATGAATGAAGACCAACTGTGAGACATTTACAGTTTTAAATGAGCATGCCATCTCCTCGTTAAAATTATTTTGCATGTCCCAGGGTAATTTACTAAGGTATTGCTTCCCTATATTTTCCCTTGTTACCTGTCTTAAAGCCTGAGCCCACAAAAGAAGGCAGAGGCCTTGAGTTGATTGACAACTCCAAGGCCATAGATTTTAGGCAACACAAGTACAGACATTTTTTGTTTTACTAATTATGTACATACTATAATATGGATTAGAAATATGTATGTGGGAAATATCTAGCACATAATACCTGTTCTTTCCCCGGTAATATCTGTACCTGTTATTTCCCATATATTATTGCTTAGGAGGGGTGTCTGCCAGGCATCGGTAATGCAAATGGTGAGAACACTTGAGTTAGAAGATAGTGCATGCCTGCCATGGACACAGGCTCCAGGAGGCTGATCCTTGGCCCTGATTGCTCAGGAGCACAGTTAAAATGGACTGTTTGTCAATGACTTGGATTCTTATTCCCTAAATCCTGAGACACATCATTGTATTCTGTCAGCAATATGTCAAGCTATCACCTTCAAAATTGACAATCTGTTAGTGGAAAAAGTCTAGACCAATGAACGTAAGTATAATTAGAGAAGGTAGATCATTTATCTTCATCCTTTTCAACTAAATGCCCTCCTGACTTGTATTTCTTGGTGCCGGTTAGCAGCAGCAGGTGCCAAACCCTGGAGATGGACAAGCCTAAGTTCAAAGCCTTGCTCTGTCACTGACTAGTTTGACCTCTGACAAATTGCCTGATGTCTTTAAGCCTGAGTTTCTTCATCTGTAAAACATGGGAAATGCTACTAGATACCCCATGAAGGTCTCACGATGATTCCATACACGTTAGAACTCTTACATCGTTGTCTGGTCTATGATAAGTCCTTCCTACTTATTCGCTTTCAAACCATTTTTAAATGTTTTCGTTGATATAGAACCTCATTTAGTCTCACATTCAGCAGCTCAGACCAGTAAAGACCTTATTATTTTCACTGAGGAAAGTATTTAAACATACATTTTAATAGATGGATTATTACTGTTAAATCATTATTAACTTACATGTTTTAATAACATTCTTTTGTTTAACTTGTTTTTACAGTAATGTGCTGTCTTTGGGAAATAATATTGGTTTTCACTCATAAAAATTATATACATTTTCATTTAAATTAAACTATTTCAGTTAAAAGAGATAATTCTATGTAAAGAAGATTATGAGGTAAAAAATTATACAAGGGAAATGCCACTAAGTCCAAAATTGTGAAGCTGCTACACAGACTGAGTTCTGGGAACAAACCGAGTGCTTCCTGGGCATACTTTCCCTTCTAGCATCCTAATGTTTCACAGCCTGCTGTTGTCCTTTCTCTCCAGCTTTATTGAAGTGTGACTGACAAATAAAAACTGCATATTTAGGTGTATAATGTATAGCTTTTGGTGTACAATGTGATGACTTAATATGTGTACACTGTGAAATGATTACCACAATCAAGTTAACACATCCATTACTTCACAAAGTTACCATTTCTTGGCTGTATGTGGTGAGAACATTTAAGATCAACTCAGAGTTTCAAGTATACCGTACAGTGCTATTAACAATGATCACCATGCTGTACCCAGGATTTATTCATCTTATAACTGAAAGTCTGTACTCTTTGATCAACACCTTTCCCCTTCTCTCTTCCCCTAGCCCACCGACCCTGGCAACCACCATTCTACTCTCTGGTTCTATGAGAGTAACTTGTTTTAGATTCCACATACATTTAAGATCATATTTGTCTTGCTTTTTTTATAAGTCCCTTTAACATTTCATGAAAAAAAAAAAAGGGCTGGGTGATAATAAACTCCTTTAACTTGATCTTATCTGGAAAGCACTTTTTCTGCCCTTCCATTCTAAATGATGGCCTTGCTGAATAGAGTCATCTTGGATGTAGGTCCTTGCCTTTCATGACTTGAAATACTTCTTTCCAGCCCCTTCTTGCCTTCAAGGTTTCTTTTGAGAAATCAGCTGACAGTCTGATGGGAACTTTGGAGGTAATTGTTTCCTTTTCTCTTGCTGCTTTTAAGATTCTCTCCTTAGCTTTAATCTCGGCTAATGTAATTATGATGTGCCTTGGTGTATGCTTCCTTGGGCCCAACTTCTTTAGATACTCTGAGCTTCCTGGACTTCCTGGAAGTGTATTTCCTTTGGTAGATTGGGGAAATTCTCCTTTATTATTTCTTCAAATAACTTTTCCACTTGTTGCTCTTCCTCTTCTCCTTCTGGTACCCCTATGATTCAGATGTTGTAATGTTTAAAGTTGTCCCAGAGGTTCCTAAGCCTCTCATCACATTTATGAATTCTTGTTTCTTCATTCTGGTTGAATGTTTATTTATTCTTTCTGCTACAAACCATTGATTTGAGTCCTGGTTTCCTTCCCATCACTCTTGGTTCCCTGTACATTTTCTTTTATTTTACTTTTCATAGTCTTCATTTTTTTCCTCTATTTTGCGACCATACTCAACCAATTCTGTGAGCATCCTGATTACCAGTGTTTTGAACTATGTATCTGATAGGTTGGCTATCTTTTCATCACTTAGTAGTGTTTTTTTCTGGAACTTTGATATGTGATTTCTTTTGGGCCATTTTTTTTTGTCTTGATACAGCTGTTACACAGTAAGGGGTGGAGTGTTAAGTATTCACCATGGTGGGGCAATCCACATTGCTACATTATGGCGCAGTCTGGATGAATGTTTCTTCTTTAACTCTTTGATTGTCTGACTTCCATTGAGTTTGATTTTCTTTCAGTTCTAGTTGTTTTTTGTTTTTAAATGTGTTGTTATCCTTTTGGTTGTGTGAGGAGGCACAGGGAGTCTACCTATGCCTCCATATTTGTCTTGTTGTGTCTGGTTTATATCACTTAGCTTAATGCCCTCAAAGTCTATCCATGTTGTTACAAATAGCAGGACTTCCTTCATTTTTTATAACTTCATAGTATTCCTAGATAGAGAGATAGTTTAATAGATAAATAAATATAGAAATATGTATCACATATTCTTTATCAGTGCATCTATTAATGAAACAAATTGTTTCTGTGTCTTGGCTGTTATGAATAATGTAACAATGAACATGGAAATAAAGGTAGCTCTTCAAGATTCTTATTTAATCAGCCATGGCTGGAGTGGCTTAGTGGATCGAGCACAAGCCTGTGGACCAAAACATTGCTGGTTCAATTCTTAGTCAGCCCATGTGCCTGGGTTGTGGACCAGGTCCCCGACTAGGGCATGAGAGAAGCAACCAATTGATGTTTCTCTTGCACATCGATGTCTGTCTCCCTCTCTTTTATAAAAAATTAATTTTAAGAAGTCTTATTTAATCAAAATAGCCTGGTATTGGCATAAGAACAGACACATAGATCAATGGAACAGAAGGGAGGGCCCAGAAATAAACCCATATCTTTATAATCAATTAATATTTGACAGAGGAAGTAAACACATACAATGGGCTAAAGGTAGTTTATTCAATAAATGTTGGGAAAATTGGACTGGTATAAGCAAGATAACTAGACCACCAACTTACATCACACACCAGAATAAACTCAATGTGGATAAAATACAAATACAAGTCACAATGCCATAAAAATTCTACAGGGGAACATAAGCAGTAAAATTTCAGATATCTCAAGTACAATATTTTTGCTGATGTATCTCCTAGGACAAGGAAAAAATAAACTAATGGGACTACATCAAATTAAAAAGCATCTGCACAGCTGAAGAAACCATCATCAAAATGAAAAGGGAACCCACTATATGGGAGAATATATTTGCCAATGATGCATTGGACAAGGGTTTAATCTCTAAAATATGTAAAGAACTTGCACAGTTCAACACCAAGAAGACAAACAATCCAATTAAAAAATGGGCAAAGGCCCTGAATAGACACTTCTCCAAGGAGGTCATACAGAGAGCGCAGAGACATATGAAAAAAATAGACTTCAACTTCACTAACTATCAGAAAGATGTAAATTAAAATTACAATGAGGTATCACCTCACACCTGCCAAAATAGCTGTCATCAATAAACCAACAAACAGGTGTTGGCAAGGATGCAGGGAAAAGGTAACTACACTATTAACATAGTCCCTACTATACTATTGGTGGGAATGCAGACTGGTACAGCCACTGTGGAAAACAGTATGGAGTTTCCTCAGAAAATTAAAAATGGAACCGCCCTTTGATCCAGCGATTCCACTTCTGGGAATATATCCTAAGAATCCTGAAACATCAGTTCATATGTTCCTATGTTCACAGCAGTGTTATTTACAATAGCCAAGATTTGGAAGCTACTTAAATGACTATCGGTAGATGAGTAGATTTAAAAATTGTGCTACACTTACACAATGGAATTCTTACCTTTTGTGACAGCATGAAAGGAACTGGAAACTATTATGCTAAGCAAAATAAGCCAGTTGGTAAAAGACAAATACCATATGATCTCACTTATAAGTGGAATCTAATGAGCAAAGTAAACTAATGAGCAAAAATAGAATCAGAGGCATAGAAACATGGAACAGACTGACAGCTGTAAGAGGAGAAGGGAGAGGTGGGGACTGGTTGAAGGGATTAGTCAAAGAACATATGACTCATGGACATAGACAATGGTGTGGGGATTGATTTTGGCAGTGGGGGTGGGCTGGCCAAAGGGGGAAAAATTGTGATAACTGTAATAGCATAAACAATGAAATATTTAAAAAAGATTCTTATTTAATTTCTTTTGGAGGTATACTCAGAGGTGGAACTTCTGGATCATCTGGTAGTTCTATTATTGCTTTAGGAACATCCATACGCACTCTTTTCCACATGGCTGTACCAACTCACTTTCTTACCAATAGTGTATGAGGGTTTTTTTTCTCCACATCTTCACCAACACTACACTTATCCCTTGACTTTTTTATAATAGCTATCCTAACAGGTGTGCAATGATATCTAATTGTGATTTTGATTTGTATTTTCCTGATAATTAGTAATGTTGAACACACCTTTTCATGTACCTGTTAGCCATTTCTGCATCTTCTTTGTAGTAATGCCTGTTTGCCCATTTTTAGTCAGGTAAATTGTTCCTTTGCCATTAAGTTTTGTGAGTTTCTTATATGTTCTGGATATCAGCCCATTATCAGATATATGTTTTGCAAATATTTTGTCCCATTCCATAGGTTTCCTTCTAATTTTATTGATGGTTTTCTTTACAGTAGCTTTTTAGTTTGGCTTAGTCTCACTTGTTTACTTGTTTATTTTTACTTTTGTTTCCTGTAGTTTTGGTGCCATGTCCAAAAATCATTGCCAAGACCAATGCCAAGAAACACTGTCCCTATATTTTAGGTTTAGAAGTTTCATGGAAGGTCTTACATTTGAGGCTTTAATTCATTTTGAGTTAATTTTTATAGATAATGTAAGACAAAGGGTCCAGGTTCATTTAATTGCATGTGGCTATAGAATTTTTCCAATACCATTTTTTAAAAAAAATATGCTTTCCCCATTGTGTATACTTGGCACCCCTGTCAGAGATTAGTTGATATATAGCCCTTTTGAAAGCTCTTTTGTTAGTGCTTTATAGCATCTGATGACGTGTGGTTGGGAAATAAAGGAAAAGCTCAAAAGGAAAGGAAGAGATGCTATTATATTAACCTCTAAAGCAGTATTGCTCAAACTTTGGCATGCATACCAATTACCTGAGGATCTTAAGATGCATGTTCTGATTCAGTATATCTGGGGGGGAGCCCAAATATTTGCATTTCTAACAAGCTCCCAAGTGATGCTGATGCTGGTTGGAGGCACACACTTTGAGTGCAGCAGGTGCTAAATTAAATAAATAAATTTTATATATATATATATATATATATATATATACACACACACACACACACAATTAAAACAGATATGTCTTTGCTTTAAGATTAATTGCAGTCCCTTTTTATTTTAAGTAGGAAAGTCCATTTCTCTGTAAGACAGGGCAAAGAAATGTTTTCCAAATCTCAGAGGTATTTTCAAATAACATTTCTGTATACCTGGAAATGCTAGGTCATTCAAGTAAAAAATTCAGAACAAAAAGAGAACTCAGTTATATAGCCACTAGTAGAAAAAAATAGATTTCCTATAACACAGTTAGGAAACAACTCTATGCATGTACAGGGTGGGAAAGAGGAGTTTCATTCACAATAGCAAACAAGAAATAAAAAGCACCTAATGCTTTACTTAGCCAAAAATATGCAGGAACTATAAGAATAAAATAACAAAATTAGAACTTAATCGAGGTATATCCACATGCAAAATAATGAGTTTGGACTCTGGCCTTACAACAAATAGAAAAATTAACTTAAGACAAACCAAAGGCCTAAAGCTAAGAGCTAAAATTATAGAACTCAGAAGAAATCACCGTGGGAAAGCTTCATAGCATTGGGTGGCAATAATTTATTGTCTATAACACAAAAAGCATAAGCAAAAAAAAGATAAATTGGACTTCATTAAAATTTAAAACATTTGTGTGTCCAAGGAAACAACCAAGAGTGAAAAGGCAGCCCATGGAATAAGGAAATAGTTACAAATCGTAGCTTCGATAAGGGTGTAATATTCAGAATAAATAAAGAACTTCTATAACTTAATAACAAAAATAAACAACCTAATTAAAAATGGGTAAAGGGCCCTGGCTGGTGTAGCTCAGTGCATTGAGTGTGGGCCTGAGAACCAAAGGATCATGGTTTGATTCCCAGTCAGGGCACATGCCTGGGTTGTAGGCCAGTTCCCAGTGGGGGACGCATGAGAGGCAACCATACACTGATATTTCTCTCCGTCTCTCCTTCCCTTCCCCTCTAAAGATAAATAAATAAAATCTTTTTAAAAAATGGGTAAAGGATTTGAATAGACATTTCTCCGAAGAAGATACTCAGCACCACTAGTTACTAGGGAAATGCAAGTCAAAATCACAGTGAAATACCACTTCACAACTATTAGAATTGGTACTATAGCAATAAAATGAAATAAATAGGAAATAAGTTTGGGCTAGAATGTGAAGAAACTGGAGCCCAGTTTCTGTACTGAAGAAACAGTACAGAAACTGTTGGTGGGGATTTAAATGGTGTGGTTGCTAATGAAAAACAATAGGGCAATTTCTTTAAACACTAAAAACAGAATTACCCTATTATCCAGCAATTCTACTTCTGGGTAAGTACCTAGTTGAAATCTCACTGGGAGTGTGTATGTGTGTGCACATGCAAACAAAAGAAACCTGGTAAAATGATTCTGAAATACATAAAAAACAATCAATATATTTTGAAAAAGGAAGCTAATAAAGGATGTGTTTAACTAAAAATATTCTATAAAATACAAGACAAAATAAAAACTGATGAACTAGTCTATAAAATTTTAATAACTTCCATTGTTAAAAATAAACACACATAAAAGCAAATAATAAACTGCAGTAAATAGTTGCTGTGAGCATAATAAAGGGCTAATAAGCTTAATATATAAAGTTTTTACATGTCAATAAGAGAGACACAATTATACTCACAGACAATGAACAAAGGGAGAAAAGGGCAATTCATGAAGTGAAAAATACAGTGGCCAATAAGTAATGAAAAAGTTTCTATTTCATTAGTAATCAAAGTAATGTATGTGCTTACTTCCTCTGTTGAATATTAATTGACTCTAAAGATGATTTATTTCTGGGCTCTCAATTCTGTTCCATTGATCTCCATGTCTGTTTTTATGCCAGTACCATGCTGTTTTGATTATTATGGTCATATAGTATAGTTTCATATTGGGTAGCATGACTCCTCCAACTTTCTTCTTCCTTCTCAGGATCACTGTTACTTCTCAGGATCACCGTTACTATTGTGGTTCCATAAAAATTTGTGAAATATTTTTCTAGTCCTGTGAAATGCATCATTGGAATCTTGATAGAAATTTCAATGAATGTATAGATTGCTCTGGGTAGTAAGGACAATTTAATGATGTTAATTCTTCCTAGCCATGAACATGGTATGTGCTTCCACTTACTTGTACCTCCTTCTATTCACTTCTTCAGTGTCTTATAATTTCATGAGCATAAGCCTTTTACACCCTTCGTTAGGTTTATTCCTAGGTATGTTATTCTTTTTGAAGCAATTGTGAATGGGATTGTCTTCTTTATTTGCCTTTCTGTTAGTTAATTATTGGCATATACAAATGCAACTTCTTTCTTTCTTTTTTAAAAAGATTTTGTCTATTTATTTTTAGAGAGAGGGGGAGGAAAGGAGAAAGAGAGGGAGAAAAACACCAATATGTGGTTGCCTTCTTCACATGTCCATATAGTTCAAATGGGTTTGTCATATATAGCCTAGTTTATTCAATAAATGGTGATGGGAAAATTGGATAGATAAGTGCAGAAAAACAAAACTAGATCACATTCTTACACCACATACAAGAATAAATTCAAAATAGATTAAAGACTTAAATGTTAGATCCAAAACCATAAAAATTATAGAAGAAAACGTAGGCAGCAAAATCTCAGACATTGCTCATAACAGTATTTTATTGGCTTTATCTCCCCTGGCAAGAGAAACAAGAGAAAACAAATAAACAAATGGTACTACATCAAACTAAAAAGGTTTTTCACAGCTAAGGAAATCATCAACAAAATAAAAACACAACCTGTGGGATGGGAGAACTTATTCACTGATACCTCTGATAAAGGGTTAATATCCAAAATTTATAAAGAACTTACATAACTCAACACCAGAATAACAAACAACCTAATTTTAAACATGGCCAAAGGACCTGAACAGACACTTCTTCAAAGAAGACATACAGATGTTAAATAGACAAATGAAAAGATGCTCAATATCACTAATCATAAGAGAAATACAAATTAAAGCCACATTGAAATACCATCTCACACCTGTCAGAATGGCTATCATTAATAAATCAACAAACAACAAGTGCTTGTGAGGAGGTAGAGAAAGGGGAGCCCTTTGTGCTATTGGTGGAGATGCAGACTGGTGAAGCCACTGTGGAAAGCAGTATGGAGATAACCTCAAAAAATTAAAACGGATCTGCCTTTTGACCCGGAAATCCCACTTCTGGGAATATATCTGAAGGAACCCAAAACACTAATTTGAAAGAACATAAGCACTCCTAGGTTCATTGCAGCATTATTTAAAATCACCAAGATATGGAACCAGCCCAAGTGCCCATCAGTAGATGTGTAGACAAAACAACTATAGATCATTTGCACAATGGAATACTACTCAGCCATAAAAAAGAAGTAAGTTTTACCCTTTGTGACAGTATGGATGGACCTGAAGAAAATTCAAGTAAAATCTTGAAGTTTAGGAGCTGGAGCTGAAATGACATTCTATGGAATTTCAGGAAACATATTTTTATGTCGTTACTCCACTAATCTCCGCATTTAGCATCCACCTCATGGTCAAACAGTACAGCTGTTGAAGCTCCCAGAGGGCTGGGAGTAGAAAGAGGGAGAAAAACACCCAAAAATGATTCCCTGCCTTTAATTGCACGTAAATACAAAGGAGGCTAGAAGACCATCTTTACTGCATGTGACTCTACTCAATTAAAAATGTGGAGTTCTGTTACTAGAGAAGGAAAAGAGTAAAGTTATCAGGGAATGGCTTTCTGTCTCTGCCAGTACCTCACTGCCTACAGGATTGGGGCAATAAATTGCCCAGAGGGCTCTGTCTCCTACACATTGTCCCCGAAGAGAGGTGCAACCAAAACTCTCACTCACTGACCACAGAGAGCGGGAAAATTTCTACATTCCTACATACAATGCTTATTTCAAGACCTATTTGTTAGAATTTTAAGCTAGAATTTACTTAGCCAACATTACATTTGAAGATAAGCAAACATGAAGGCAATTATATATGTCTTTGTATATATACATATATATACTAAAGCATCCCTTCTCCATAAATATCTAATATTTAAAAGCTTTCTATGACAGCTTGTGATACTCAGTTTTCACATGATTATACTTTTTAAGATGCGTGGACAGCATTATAATTACTGTGTAATTCTATGTTATATTTTTTTCACTTAATGTTATTTAAAATAACTTCTTCACATGTCCATATAATCCAAAAATTTATCATTTTGATGCCATGGTATAGACTCAAATATACTATTTCTATTCTTTCCAATTTGTTTTGTGTCATTTTTTTTGTCACTGCAAAGAAACTAGCTATAGACATCTTAGTGCAAATAAGCATTTGTTTCTTTCAAGTATTTCTTTAGAATATATTTTCAAACACAGGATTATCATGGCAAGGACCATAACCAATTTGATGGCTCCTATGTGAACCATATTCTTTTTAGAAAGTTCTCTAATTTTCAAGATATCTACACTCTTTAGTGAAACTATTTTGTCAACAACCCTGGTGTACCTAAATTTCTATCAAATAGTTTCCAGTGTGCTGGAGATACAGTGATATCACTACATCACTTGAATTTGAATATCTTTACTTAAGCTCAACATCATCCGTGTTTACTTATTTATATTTTTACTCCCCATGAGTCATATGTCCATTCATATGATTGCAATTCAATTATAGTCAAAAACAAACACTGTCATTTTGCATTAGTTCTTCTGATCTTCTGAATCCTAAATTTGTTTCTATCATTTTTCTGACAGATAATTTTGTTTTCATTCTGTTGCTTTTCTTTTTCCTTGGGGCAGCTCGAATTACATTAAAAGGGTTAAAAGGCAATATTTATTAGAAGGCATAATGATGCACATGTTTCTGCTCAACTGGGAATCCCGTGTCTGCTGGGACCCAAGTCAGGAAAGTGTGTTTCCTATTAGAAGCTCCCTCTGCTGAGAAATGGCAGGACTTAAGACCTTGAACTCTGAGACGAACCAGTCAGTCACCTGGGGCAGAGGTGGTACTTTTTTTTAGCATGGAGACCAGCAAAACACAAACAAACCAAGAAAAGCAAATAAATAAGCATGATATTCACCAACTGTGATACACACAACGAAAGTGATAGAATGGTTTAAGGAAGAGCAACTTGGGGTAGTGCTCTTTGAGGTAAGCTGGTCAGGAAAGGAGTCCCTGGGGACATAGATCCACGCTGGCAGTTTATGAAAACAAATGGTAGAAAGATAGCTTTTCCCACTTGATTCCCAGAAAAGGAACTTCTATTTTAGGCATTCGGCCATATTCAGTAGGTGTTTTATATAAACACTGAGGTCAGCACTGCACTAGTGTTAGGGAGAATGGCTATGTTATTATTACCCGAATGAAGTATTATGAAAGTGCAGTGTGTTCGTATCAGTTCAATATTAGGGGGAAGCACACTGTGCTAACATGGCAGCAAAGAGAAAACAAACTAGGGGCTTATGTTACAATTCAGGAAAATAGGTCAAGAGGGCAAATTTGGGGGCCCAGGAAGGGCCCAGAACAGTTTGGTACCTCTATAATTTCTAGTGAAAATGAGCCAGATGACTCAAATAATACTTTACAAAATCAACTGACTTGAAATTCTCCATATATATATATATATATATATATATATGGCAAAGGGTATCAAATTAAATCTTCTTGAGAGACAAAAGGGTTTCCTGAGTTTACATTTAGTTTCCAAGGTGACAGCATCTTCCTATAAAATTTGATACTAAGTAGTTTTTTAGAGTAGTCTTATGGATATCTGTGAATAATTTAAGCAGACATGTTGCTCTTTGGGGGCCTAATTTATTTTGAATTTAGGTGCCTGGATCACATCAGTGATACTTCCCCCTGTGGAGGCACCCCAGATTCAGGTACTCTCCAAAGGTTGAGTGACCCAGGAGTATCACAAAGGAAGAGCAGGCTGCTCATCTTCGCGAAGCTTGCTTAGCACAGACTGTATTTAGACATATTTTTTAATGAGAGTTTCGCCACTCCAAACACTGGCTGGAAAGGCGTGGTGCACAGCAGCTCCCCACGGGATGTTTGCAGCTCCGCTCTCATCTCTCGGTAGTACCGTTCCTCTGAACGGGGCACTGCTGATGCCCTGGCAGCTCCAGCCTCCAGCTGGGACCAGGGCTTACTTTCTCTCTGCGATCCCACCCTCCCAAGGAAGGAAAAACTCAGGCCTTGATTTCTTGGCACAATTTCCTGCAGCCTTGCTCAAGCCTAGCTCACATTTTTAAAAAAGTGTAAAAACATTTGTAAAGTTTCATTTCAAGTTAAAATAAAATACCATATTTTGCCATGTATAATGCACACCCATGTTTTTGGCCCAAACTTTTCAGGGGAAAAAAACCTTTCATTTAAGTGTTTTAATTCAGTTTTTTAGTTATTTATATTTAGATCTTGTTTTTGCATTATAAAGACATTTTAGCATTTATTTTTGAACATAGGATGATACAAGAAATTTTATGTAACCAATAATTACAAAACACAAGAGCAAATGCAAGATATAAGAAATTTTATGTACCAGTAACAAATTACTACTGTCCATGTATAATGCACATCCTTATTTTTCTCCTCAAAAATTTGGACAAAAATGTGCGCATTCTGCACAGCAAAATACAGTAAGTTTCTAATCCAAAGTTGTACATTAAGTCAGGGGAACTGCATCCCATCCTGGGGCTACAACTGGTCCCTGTGTGACCTTTGGCAATTTACTTAGTGCTTTGAGGGCTCATATTTTACCTGTAAAACAGTAGGTCCCAACACATTCTGTATCGACACCCTCGCACTCAGCAGCAGTTTGGGTGCCCACTGTAGGCCAAACCCTCTGCTGGGTGCTAGGAAAACCACGGAGATGCTGATGAAGAAGTCTGCGTTCCTGGTTTCACTGGTCGTTGACTGCCATCGAGCTCTACTAAGTCAGGTGACAGTGCCGCCCGAGAAACCTACTGACTATTTTTACTTAAAAAAAGCCACATTTTGTCAGAAATTTTAAACGTACTTTTCCCAATTCAAAATAGAAAGGGGGCCATAATATTAGCCTACTATTATACCATGCCTGTCATATGCAGGGCTGATGCTAGATCAGATGCAGGGAAGGGAGCGTGACGGAATGCATCCCAAGCTTTCTGCTTCACTCCCTGAAAGGCTCCACTGATAACATTCGGGGCAGCATTTCTCAGAATGTGTCCCATAGCAGTGCACTAGTTCCCTGGCATGTTAACAGTGTTCTGTGAAAGGAGGTCCCAGATTATAGAACTTGGAGGGATACCAGGCAGAAAAATTAAATAGGTTTTCTTAGAGTAGTTTTCCTGGTGCTTTAGTTGTGTGAGGTGACTCTAAAAGCACAGAGAGGTATATTTTGAAGCACTAACAAACTATTTGCCCACAGAACTTGTTTGTCTGTTTTGCAGAGCACTTCACAGGGCCAGTCCTCTAGAGGAAAATAGCTCTTTATTGTAAAATGCATGACTTTCACATGAACATTTATTAGCATCTTATTCATAATAGTCCAAAAGTATAAACAACCCAAATGTCCATCAGCTAATGAATGGATAAATAAAATGTGGTACAACCATGCAATGGAATATTATTCAGCCACAAAAAAAGAATAAAGTACTGCTATAAAATAAATGAACCTCAAAAACTCAAGGAGAGTTTTCACCTCAGGGTGTCCAAAGTGTCCCCAAACTTTATTGTGGTCATGCTTACACAACTCTGTGAATACTAAAAACCATTGAATGGTATAGTTTAAGTGGGAAAATGTTGTGGCATACAAATGATAGCTCAATAAAGCTGTTAAAAATACATCTGTGAAAAAAAGATAAACCGGAAGGGGTTTAGGCTTGTGTTTTGGGGACCTATCCATCCCTAGTTACGACTTATCTTCTCAGAGGTTTGCTGCAGTGGTGGGAGGAGCCGACCTGGTTTAAAACCCACCTGTATCATTTCCTGATAAAGCAGCTGTGGAAAAATCCTAACCTCTCCAAGTTACTCTTTTCTTATTGAAAAATAGGAATGATAACAGAGCTGTTGCAAGGATTAATGCAATCAGGCGTAGACATTCTTTTTAGAAGTAAACATTTTATAAATGCTAATTATTATTTTAGAGTGAATAGTAAATGGGCTGCTTGGGTGCAAAAACTGGAATATTCAGCAGGTTCTTGGTCTCAATATTATCCTGTGAGATAATAAAATAAATTCCTTACTGGATTATGAGAATTTAATGGGTTAATACTTTGTAACGCTCTTAGAATAATGCCTGACATTCCATAAGCATTCAGTATCTATAGCTTAATTTCTCATTTTTCTCACTAAGCTTATTTACCAACATAGTTTTTACGCATTGTATTTTTTCTTATGTCATTCTTCTCTTGTCTTTATCTCCTTGACCATGTTTAATACATCATTCCTCTCTGTTTTTCTGGTGGCTCATAGTTATTTACAAATCACCATATCCTTGTTTTCCTGACATTCTTCTAAGGTAGACATGCCAAATTTTTTTGTTGCTTTTTAAATATAGGCCTTTTAACCAATATTGTAGGTTTATGGCTGGTCTCCAATGTGTTAGCAACTGCTTTGTTCATTGGTTCACTTCTCTAGATGTTGACGATGATGATGATTAGAAGAAAAAGACTAAAGAAAAAAGAAAAATGAAAATTCTACCTGGGAATATTTATTATCTGCTCTGTTTTAAGGAAGAATAGTTTTAAAATGGTAATGTCTCCAAAGCAAAGTGGAATGCTAACTACGGCAGGTCATCTTGTGCATTTATAAATACTTTCATGAACTGAGCCTGGAAGAACAGTAAGGATGCTGCTCATCTCTAACAGTCACTGTGTTAACACCTTTGTACAACTCTGGTCACTCTCTAGTCAAAACTTCATAACAAAGATATCTAACTTTAATCAAAGGAGGCATAAAATACAAATTTCAGAAGTAACAAAAAGAAGAAAAAGTCATGAGATCTAATGACAGTTTTGGTTCTTTCCTCTGTAAACTAGATATTCAACAAGATCCCTTTGGGCATTGCAGCTCTATGATTCCAACACGTATTAGGAGATCATATTCACCATTCTTTCAATCATTCATTCATTCAATAAACACTTATTAAGTCTTGACCAGCATGGCTCAGTTGGTTGAAGCATCATCCCATAGACCGAAAAATCAAGGGTTCAGTCCCAGTCAGAGCACATACCCAAGTTTCAGGTTCAATCCCAAATCTGGGTGTGTACAAGAAGGCAACCAATTGATGTTTTTCTCTCTCTCTTTTTTTCTCTCTTCCCCCTTCTTCTGTATCTGTAAAAGGCAATGAAAAAATGTCTTCAGGTAAGGATAACAGATAAGCAAACAAACAAAAGAAACACTTAAATGAGTATCTATAGCAAACAGGAATATAATGTATGTGGTGAGTCCTGTGTGAGAGGAAACCTTGCAGCAGGGCACCTCACCCAGTCTGACAGTTTGGTGAAGTTCTTGATTGAGCTAGATCTTCACGGAAAAATGGGAGTTAAACAGTTGAGAAGAAGATGTCAAGGAACATGTATAAAGAACACATGGACAAAGCCAAAGGCAGGTAGGATCGAGGGTAGGAGGTGGGAATGGCTGGGGTGGGGGAGAGTGGTGGTGGGGAAATGGAGACAACTGTACTTGAACAACAACAAAAACCAGAAGAAGAGCATTCTGAGACGAGAAGGATTTTATGCAAGGGCATAAAGGCCTGAGAGCAGCCAGTGTTCTGGGCCCACATTAGTACAAACGCACACTACAGTGTGGGCGGTATGGGAGTTTGTGAAGGACAGAGCATAATCTGCTACATGTGCCACAGAATTTGGATGTTGTCCAACAGGCAACAGGAAACAGAGGCATTTAAATGGATAAGTGACCAATTACATATGCATTTGAGAAATATTTGGGAAACATATAAAAAAGAATAAGAGGACAGGTATAGAAGCAGGAAGAACACTTAGGAAGCAAGAAAGTATAAGGGTTTAAATAAAAGCAGGCATATTGGAAATGGAGGGCGTCGAAGACAGAATTGAGCCACGATCAAAGAGATACAACTGACCTGGGTGACAAACTGCAGGCACAGACTAAAGGGAAAGAAGGAACCAAGAAACTTTCTACCCAGTTTCTCTTGGTGATTGAGCAGATAGTAGTCACCAACCCCTGAGAAGGGTAAGGATGGAGAGAGGAACAAGTCTGTTCTAAACATGTTTCATTTTAAGTGGTTCAGTCACACAAGTAGAAATGTCTAACAGGCATTAGTTCTATGTGTCTGACACTCACAGGGAAGGTCTGGGCGGGACTTCTCGTCCTAGCGGTCATTCACACAGATGTAAAAACTTCATGATTGCTAGACTGTAAACTGCGAAGAGGGTGAGGAAGAAGTGGTCTTCTCTTTTTTAAGATGAAAATGTCATAAATAAGTCTATTTGATGAGAAGGGAAATTAGTAGAATGAAAATTCTGAGGCATATAATAGAGAAGAGATAAATAATAAAATGAATTTTACAAAAATATTCCAAATTAGAGTCTTCTAGGTTGGGAAGCTCCTCACAGGCCCATCAATTGTTACATGATTTGCAAAAGAAATATATTTACATTTCTTATAAGAAGTACTTTAGTTGTAGAAATCAAGAAACACTTGTAGTATTGCTGTATTATATATGAGAAATATCCATGTATCTATTCAAGTTTCCTATTTTTAATTATAAAATGAGACTATGCCCATTCATTACATCTATTATTCCTCCTTCCCTCCCCTTTGTCCTTTCTTCCTCCCCAGTGCTAAGCCAGGATTTGTGTTCTGAGTACCAAATGCAAGAAGATGCATCTGTTTCCAGCCTTCTGCGTCCCGACTCACATGCTCTTTAGTTTTTAATTTGCATGCAGAAACTGAAACACAAAGGAGAAATCCTATTGCCGCCATGCATGCAGCCCTGTGGGAGGAAAGCTTCAGGAACCCAGTGAAACAATGAGATTCTGGAAAGCAAGACTCAAATCTCCTCTCCATTGTAGCAAAGCTAGACCCCTAATCAAGAGCAAGTCGAAGAAACCTTGGAACAGGAAAAGAAAGAAGAAACCCAGTACAGTGCATCCATGTTTGCAGCACTGTATTAAAGTTCAAATTCCCCTGCTTCTAAGTAGCCACCTTCCTGTTGCACATCTTTCTACCTGAATGGACAGGTCAGGTGTTCATTCTTGGGTGGCGGAAAGACTCTAGAAAAGGAATTTTCTTAATTCCTTCTCTTTACCTCTTTATTTTATGTTATATAGCAAAGTAGTTCATTAAAAAAATCTGAATAATATAAAAAGTGAATCACTATTTTTTAAATGAAAATAACATATGGACTTTAACAACAAGCTCCAACAGAGGGAGTTTATTAAGCAAAAGTGCCTCCAGTCCTTGACTGCCCCACGCCACTCCCCAGAGGTAACCTTGACAGTAGTTACTGGGAGCAAAAATACCATTACATTTCACTTGAGAGGAACATGATGGTACTGATGATCACCTGCACCCTATGCTGCCACAGTCCTGGGCTTCTGGTTCTAAATATGCAAGTCAGTCAGCCTGTTTTATCCATTTCCGCTGAATTAACTGAAATGCACCAACCAATCGTACAGTGTAGTCTTGGGTGGTTAGTGATAAAGTCCTAAGTAGGTTTGAGAAGTGCTGGAGGAAACGTTAACCCTCCGGTCCTCCTCTGTCTCCTCCAAAAGGGAAGAGCAGCTTTGAGAAGTTAAGCCCACACGGAGGGCCAGTTCTGATTCCCTCCAGGGCTTCTCTCTAGAAGCTCTCTCTCTCCTTTCCCAGCAAGACCCCCTTCTTCCTCAGAAGGAGAAAGCAACCTGCTGCTGGCTTAGCTTTAATGAGCACGGGGTTAAGTAGAAAACCCAAATTCTCTTTTCTAAAGACAAGGGAGGATAGAACTGAGATGGCAAGAACCATGCAAGAACTAGGAAGTAAATGAGGAAAAATCAGAGTATCAGTTAAAATAATAATTATTTAAAAATTCTTGGAGTGGTTTGCTGTTTCCACACATATTTTTCATGGATCTATCTGAGAATGTTCCCTTTCATCATACTGAATAGTTACAGTACTGATTAAAACATGCAGACTTGTGCATTTGTTTGCTTATGTTGACAAAAGATAACCCTCATATTTTTGGCCTCAGACTTTCCAGTCTTCAGTGACCGGAGCAAGTAGATGAGCAAAGGCAGGGGGGTGCGGGGCAGGGGGGAACAGCCTGGCTCGTACTTTCTGGCATCAACCCAATTTTCCAATCTTCAAAATTCTCAGCCGGTTTCCCTCTCCTCATCACTGCATTGTGCTACTTGAAAGACACAGTGGAAACAGCTATGGGAACACAAAGAAAAAAAAAGAACCTACACCATGGGGTTGGCAAAGCGGAAACCCTCTTAATAGATTTCAAAAGAGTAAAGGAACGATCCTGACTCTTAAAAGATTTACCAGAAAGTGCGGGCAGAACTCCAAGATCATAATGCTGGAAAAAATTACAATATTGGGCATTGTAACATAGAAGATAAGGAGAAGAACATTCCAAATGAATTAATAATTAAATTCATGTATAGATTTTTGTTAACAAGGTTATACCAGGAACTGTAAGATCAAGCCGTGTTACTTTGTTAGCTAGAGTAAATATGACATAGTATTTGCTAAAGTAATTTGTATCATCTTATTTCTAAAATAACTTCATGTACTCTGGAATTTTCAGGTAGCTAAATCCTGTGCAAAGTAAGAGTTTCTCAGTGATTTTTTAAAAACCAAATGTTCCCTATAGATATGTATTAAGTTCTGACTATACTTTCCAAGAATATTGAAATCTATAGCTGTCCTCAGTAATTACTCTTTGTCTTATGAACTCATGAGGAATATATTCATAGCAAAGAAAGCACTAAAAATTGAAGAAAATATAAGAAAAATCAGCATAATAATGTCTCAAAAATAATTTGCATTCAGATATATTTTTAATGCTATGTTATTTTTTTTACATTTATTTGTTTATTTATTTATTTTTTAGACAGAGGGGAAGGGAAGGAGGGAGAAAGAGAGGGAGAGAAACATCAATATATGGTTGCCTCTCGCATGCCCACCACAGGGGACCTGGCCTGCACCCCAGGCATGTGCCCTGACTGGGAATCCAGCAGGTGACCCTTTAGTTCACAAGCTGGTGCTCGATCCACTGAACCACACCAGCCAGGGCCAGAAATATTATTTTTCTCTATTTCAGTGTGGGCTCTGGGAGCATGTGAGGGCTTTCCATCTATCATCTGTATTTATTGGCTTTTTCTTTAAAGGTTGCAAAGGCAGATTCATTTTATGAATGTGTGTGACCAGTGTACAAGTTTCAATAAACTTCAAGTTCCATTGAAATTTTAGTAGCGTGGCTGCAAGTCAAAACGTTCGACAAAAATTCAGGGCTTTCTTGCTTTTTTTTTTGGTGTTTTGGAACTCTGGGGGCAATAAAAAAGACATAATGGTATTTTTTTAATTAATTGGTAAATAGAATTGTCTAGAGTAGAGGCTCAGCAATCTTTTCTACAGGATCCTTGTCAGGAATGCTATGGAAAATAGTCAGGGTAGTTGTACTGGAACAGACAGGAATCAGAGCAGAGAGGCATCATGGGAGAGAGGAAAAAAGGTGCAGTGTCTCAGGTGTCATAGATGGGGTCTCTGACTGACTCCATAGTTGCTTATCCAACAGATGCCCCATTTTGTTCAGATACTGGGCAGAGAGCCTTTGAAATTAAGAAACACAGTGTTGGTCTCTGTTCTGGGGAGAGGTGAACATGTGACCCCATTCTTTCCAGTGATATGTAAGGAAAAGCTTGCTGGGTGGTTCTGCTCCTGGTAAGAAGCTAGAAGTGTGCAAGGGGGCACCCAAAAAAGCCCCGGAATTTATTTATGAAAATTTTGTTTTTATGTACTTAAACTTCAGACACCTTCAAAGCACTCTCCATGTAATGCATCTATATAGACTTTTTTTCACTGTGCAAAACAGTTTCTGAACTTCTTGATTTTGATGCCTTTTAGTGCTTTTGCTGTTTTTTATTTCACCTTTTGCACACTGGCAAAATGTATCCCTTTGAGGAGTTTTTCCATCTGGAGAAACAACAAAAAAAAATAATGTCACTTAGGGAGAGATTGGGTGAATTGGGAGGGTGGCCACATGGGTCATGCCAATTTTTAGTCAAAAACTACTGATCACTTAGTGCTGTATGGGCAGGTGTGCTATAAAATTATCCTTCATGAAATGAGCAAACATGTTGAAAGAGTCTTCCAAAAAAATGCACTGAAGCCGAAAGCAGCCTCTCACACTAATGACAGCTGGTGCACTGATACTGATGGGTTCCTACAACACTCACAAAGCAGAGGGAAGCCTATACTGCAAGGGGGCTGCCTTCTAGAAGATAATTCTGTTTTGGGGGGGTCCCTCCATAAGCAGAAGGTTTCTTTCTGCCTGGCTGTCCCTAGGCTAATCCCCCACCCACACTCCACCATTCCTGACCTTTGAATGTCTTTAAGCTTATGGCGATGGCAGGAGTTTTCAGATAAAAAGCCAAGATGTTGTGGATGGTAGAAAAGAAGGTTTAAAAAACCCTAAGTTTCTTACCTCAGTGAACTTATTGAGAAGGTGAACCAATGCCAGCCTCCATATTTCTAGAAACAAGAACAATAAATCTATTTGCTTTAGCCACTGTTCACCAGGTTTTTTATTTGCACCTGAAAGCATTCCTAATTACTAAAGGAATTAGAACCTTGGCCCTAAAACCAAGCCACCACATGACCTTGAGCAAAAAATAAATAAACTTGTTAAAAAAAAGAATAAAATGAATGCCCTCACACATCCTTGGTTTCCTTATTTATAAAATGAGACATAAGAACCGCCCCCCCAAAAAAAAAATCACTGTGCTTTTCAAGATAAACAAACAGTCTACATTTCTGAAATAACTGAAAACATGTATTTTGCACTCCTAGCTAACATATTATGGAGGCTTTCCTGGCCCTATGCTAAGGGTTCACTTCACACCACCTCATTTCATCTTCCCAATAATTCTTTAAAGTGAGTACTCTTAGCCTCAGTTTATAAACGGGACAGCTGCAGTTGAGAGAGACTGAGTAACATGCCTGAGTTCACACCACTGAGTAGCAGAGCCAGGACTCACACTCAGGCCTATTTTTGACATCAGAAGCCATTCACTACCCCGAAAGAAACAGCGTCAGTTCATCCTAACACTAGTGCGCACTCTGAGTGAGGATCAGTATACGAACATTTTGGTGGTGTTTGTCGTTTGACATTTCAAGAAACAAAGCTTAACCTGTGATATAAACAAAACCATGTAACATTATCCCACCTCACCACCACCTTCAGAGATGGGTTGGAACTGCCCACTGGGAGGGTCAAGATTATCCTAAGGATATAATTTTGAATTTATTTCTATACGTATACAAACAGGTAATTGAAGCACTGAAGCCACACAACACAAAGTATGTCTATAACAATTTTGGTGTGGAATGACTTTGAAAGCAGGAGTAGTCAAAGTCCAGTTGTATCTTATGAAAAGCTCACAGGAAAGCATCCACACACCAAACGTCTGCCTTTGATGGTCTTTCTTGGAACACAGTTAAGACAAACTGATAATCCACACCAGATAATTGAATGAACGGACCTCTGACAGGGGGTCATAACTACATCCGTGAGAAGGGAGAAGACCCTGACCAAAAGATGATGTGGAATTATTGCCAGTATGACTCCGGCCACTTTTTCTTTTCTAGCGGAAATTAGGCTGCAGGTCCACTTGTCTATTAGCACATTTCAAAACTCATGATATTAAAACCTTATCCTTTGCTTCTTCTCTGAAACTGGTTTTTCTTTAAATCACTAAAGCAACATACATTTTTGTAGCAAATCTATAAAATATAAACAAGTAAAAAAAATACAAACAGTAAAAAAGATCATTCATGGTCCCACCACAAGAAGTAACTGATGACAACATTTTTGTATGAATTGATCACCTGCATTCCCATTTGTTGTTAGTAACGATGGGGTATTAGTGAAACATCAACAGAGCGCTGGTTCCATCATTTACCAGCTGCACAACTCTGGGCAAATTTCTCTACCAACCTCAGTTTGGTTTCCTTACCTGTAAAACGAGAAGAAGAATACCTACATCATAGTTTTCTAAATGAGGATTAAATGAGTTAATTTGTGTAAAGCACTAAGTGTGATGCTGGTACATACTAAGCACTGAACAAATTGATGTATTATTATATAGTGTTTTGTAAATCTTTAACAACATAATTTTTAGTGGCTGCAAAGATATTAAGTGGCTGCAATTGTAAAGATCTATTACAAGTTAAGTAATTTTTTATCGTTAAACATTTCCAGAAATGTGAATTTACAATTCCCCTAGTAGTGTGTGGAAGAGTATGTGTTATCTCCCCATTTCCATTAAACTTAGAAAATTGTATCTAGAATTTTGCTAATTTGATTGTTTAGAAAAGATTTGCTTTTTGTTTTAATTTCTTTTCATGGGTTTCTACTGAGGTAAAATGCTTTTCAATTTGTTTATGAACATTGGTGTTTTGTCCTTGACAGTTGGCAGTTCCTTGCTTCTACAGGGCCTCGCTGCTCACTGACCTCTCAGCCCACTCCCTGCCCATCTTCGATGGCCTTCACTTCACCAAATTCTGAGATCACTTTCTGGATCTCCTTTCTCTAAACCTTTCAGTGATATTTGACACTTCCTCTCTTGCCTTCTGAGATACCACATCTTCCTGTCTCTTTACCTCTTCCTCCTCAGTCTCCTGCTCTACCTACATTTCTTGTGACCTAGTCCTGGGCCTTCCCTCTTGGTGAGCCTATCAATTCCCATAATCACTGCATGTACCCATTACCACATTTATACTGCCAGCCCAAACTCCCCCACTCGCCAGCTCCAGACTCAGTTATTCAACTGATAGTAACATTTCTATTTGGATCTATCACAGGGATCTCAAATCTCACATGTTCTTAAAGAAACATTGATTCTCCCCACTTTTCCTGCAGCCTTCCTTGTGGTAGAAAACATCACCACCATTTTCAAAGCTACTTAGGTCAGAAACCTGAGGCTCCTTTTTGGTTACTCTCTTTCCTTTCCCACTCATAAGCAAGTCCTATTGTTTCTCCTTCCCAAATATATGTTAACTCCTCTCCAACTCCTTTATAAATCTCAATCCATGTCAACATCACCTGGCCCCGCCTATGCAACCACAAAACTTCCCAGCTTGTCACCCTGTTAATTCTCTTACATTCCTCCATTTTGTAGTCCACAGAGCAGTCGCAGGGCATATTTTTAAGTGGAAAATTTGATCATGCTGTTTTCTGGCTTAAAGCCCTTCATTGGATTCCCATAATTTTTCTAGTGAATTCCAAACCAGCTATCATGATGTTGAAAGCTCTGCATAACTTCCTCCTTGTCTATGTCTTCCACTTCGTTCCCTACCACTTTCTCTGCCCTCTTCCTTACCATGCTGGCCTCCTTTCCATTTATTGACATCACCAAATATTTGCTACTCCAAGGCCTAAGCACATGCTGTTCCCTCAAACTGGAATGCTCTTCCACTTTCTCCCATCCTTCTTTACTTAGAAGGCTCCTTCTCATTCTAAAGTTCTTGTTTTATATGCCACTCCCCAGAGAGGCCTTTCCTGATCACTCTATCACATAATTCCAATATGTAACCTTTGTTCTCTTCATAGCTCAGTGCCTCCTAAATAAAGGCTCTGAAAAAATATCCGTTGGCCTTGGCTTAGTTGGCTGGAGCATTGCCCTGTGAGGACTGAAATATTGTGCGTTCTATCTCTGGGTGTGTGCGAGGAGGCAGCCAGTCAGTGTTCTCTGTCACATCAGTTTACTCTATCTCTCTCCCCCTAACAAACAATGAAAACCACTGTTCTCAGTTGAAGAACAATAAATAAATTAGAAATATATATATTGAATATAGATGAGTGGATACTTTGTCTAGTTTAATTTTTAGTATTTTAGTAGGTTTTTTTGTGAATTTTCAAGAACTTCAAGCACTTTTTATATATTAAGTATATTAATACTTTCTCTTTTGTCTTTTGCTCTCTGTTTGGGGGGGTGTTTTGGGGCAACAGATGTTTTTCATTTTTATGTACACAGTTTGATTATTTTGTTTCTCTCAGACTCTACCTCAGGTGTCAAGCCTGGACTGGACTTACCCATTCTATTATAGACTTACCCACCGATATTCACCTTCGCTTTCTTCTGACTGGTACTTTAATATTCTAACTTAGTTTCACTTTAATCATAAATCCATGTGGAATTTGTTCTGCTATAAGATATGATGTGAGAGTTAACTTGTCCCAGTTACCTTTATAATTATTACTTTCATTTATGGCTGATTTGAAATGCTACATGTAGTATTCAGTGTACAGTAAATGCTTATAAATATTTGAGCATGTTCCTGCAATCTGTAGAATGTTCCCCTCACTTGTCTGTCGTTCCCTTCACCAGCACCATCCAATTTACTATCGGCTAAGGCCAGTACCCACTCATTATTTAAAAGATTTTTAAGGATACTATTGACAACATAAGTTCAAGTTGTTAAAAAACTATTTTCATTCATTTCTTTTCTAGGTGCACTTTTTAAAAATTCCCAGAATAACTTTAATTGGAATTTATTCAATTTATAGTTTAATTTGGAGGAAATTAAAATCTTAATATTATTAAGCTTTTCCTCCCAGGAACATAGTCCATCTCTCCATTAAGACTTTTTATCTATGATTCTCAGTAGAAATCTGCAGTTTTTGTATATAGGTCACACTCATTTTTTGGTTAACATGTGTGAGATGCTGCCAGTATCTGCCCACCAAATACCTTCGACTTGTCAGGGGCTCCCTGTTTTTTTGTGAGGGGTCTCTTCTGGCCATCGGAGTGCCCAAGGTCTGTTACAGGGCCAACTTGAAATCTGGCATTTAGGTCCCTAGAAATATCTTCTCACCAATCAAGATGGAGAACTGGTGGACAAACACCCAGCTTCCTCTGCCTCCTGTTGGAATATCTCTGGCATATGCTTATACTGTCTCCTACACGGGCCTGGTCAGCAGATGATCTATTTGCCCCTGGAAATAACTGGCTTGATGAGGCAGCCCCCATGGACTTCCTCCCCTTCCCAGTCTCCCATTCTCGTTCCCAAAATGAGTTTCTGGGATCACTCTTCAAGCAATAAACAAGCCCAATACTCATGCTTGTATCAGGGTCAGCTTTACAGGGAACTGAAACCAAGATGTGACCCCTACTTACTTTTGGCTGCTGTTATAAATGGGACTTTTTACATAGTTTCTAACCATGTATCTAAGAAAGTTATTGATATTTTGTCTATGGTAGAGATATGTGTGCATATAATGGTATATTCAAACACAAGTTTTGTCAGAGAAAAAGCACTGATAAATTGTTTTACACATATACTCAAATGTGTTGCATATTATCATATATATTACATGTCTATGCAGATACAGTGTATAGACTTGCATACTCAACCTCCACGTATATAGTATTTCATGAGCAATTTGGAGAATTTTCAAGAGTGGTTTTGGCTATGCACAGCTTTCACCTCACTCACTGTTGTTAGAACCTATCTCATGACCTTCAGCAATCAGCTTTTTTATTGAATTTATTTATTTGTTTTAACAGTGTTTCAGTTTATTCTCTTGGTGTTTCTAGGTAGACAATTACATCAATAAAATAAGAATTTTATCTGCTTTTCCTTACTTATACATACGGTTTCTTCATCTTGTTTTATTGCAGTCACTAAAATTTTCAGAACAATGTTAAATTATTAGTGGTGAAAGAAATATCCTTGTCTAATTTTATATTTGAATAGAAACAGAATGTTTCTCTTTCTGTTGAGAAAGAGTGTGTGTGTTTAATAGGTTAGGACAGATATAGTAACTGTTTATGTGTAAGCTGGTTTATAAGGGCCAAATTTTGCTAATTAAAGTCCACGTGCTTCATAAAAATTTTGTAGCTAACATCAGTGTTGAGTAAATTTGTTAATGTCAAATTCTAGTTTCTATTTTTACTAGAAAATGCGAATTCACATTTACAAATAATGAGCTAGTTTAAAGAACTTAAAATGAGGCTTAAATAGTATTGAGCACTGTCTTGCTACAGTTAATTGTATCTAGATTCTAGGAAAAATAAATGATCCTGAAAGTTAAAATAGAAAGAATGTACATGTTAGAGAATACTTGGGGAGTACACATAGTTTATCCAAAGGCAATTAATAAAATAAATGATAAATCAAGTTAAAATAAATGATAAATTGAATGGTGATGGAATAAATTTCAGTTTCATCCCAGTGTAACACAGTTTCTGATTGTCTAATAACTATTCTTAGTAAACTTGACTCTCTTGCGATAAAATGAGTACAATTTCTATAACCCCATTAATAATTTAAGTCTATTTGAGATAGATCTTCTCTGACCAAATTAATTTATTGGACTTTTTATACCATGGATTATATGAAGAAGTATTGCTTCTTTGGATTGGTGTGAAGCCTTCAAAGTTTAAGACAGTTGACTTTGATTTATAAGCTAGAAAAATCAAACCTCTAATCGTGACAGGGATCTCAGTGTCTATGCCCACACTTGCAAATTCCTGTACACCATGTGACTATTTTTGTTGTTATTATTGGTTCTGACAGACATGGGTATTATCACATAACTACAAGGACACAAAAATTTTAGATAACTTTAGAATTTGGAAGTAATATCAGCTATCTTTCTCTAAACTTTATTTTGAATGTTGCTGCACTAACTTGCTCAGCATTTTGCTCTATTTTATAAGCTAGCAGTCAGCATCACACCAGATACTAGGCAAAAGATTGTTATGCCAGGGCACACGTCAGATGGTGTCATTGCAGAGTTGGAATCCATGTCTGTTGTTAGTGTTTGAAGGGCTTTTCTCTTCCTTGAGATACCCTAGTTGCATGCTTTTATTTTCAAGTTTTATTCGTCATAGATAGATATAGTTCAAGACTCTCTCAATCCACCTTACTCTTCTCCCACTTCTTATTTTACCCAAATTAGTGAAAGCAGTTTTTGGCTCAGCTATGTTAAAGTGGAAGACAAGGGAGAAATAAACACTTTCTACCAGATCCAAGAAATGTAGTCTATTTGAAGGCATGATCAATGGCAAGTACCTTAATCTGTTTAATTAGTCATCTATTGATGCATATTTAAGACACTCCAGTTATTTGTGATTATAAAAATGCTGAAATTGTTGTGCTTATACATATACCACTTTATACATGTGTACACATGTCTGGCCACCTTAAACATTAGGAGATACATATTGGACAGATGTTGAGATATTTCAATGAGTCCAAGGAGGCACTGACTAAGCTAAGTTAGAAGAAAAGAAACTGAAATACTGAAGGAGGCTCAGCAGCAGGACTTTGTCGATAGTCTCCCCAGAGCCGTCCTCAGTGTTACTATCTCCCACTGTAGTGACTATAGCATCCTGGCTGGAGAGCCACCACCAGACCACATCTCTAAGTTCCTTTGCAGTAGGTGTGGCCATATGACTATTTCTGGTCAATAGAAAGTGAGCAGAAATTAGATGTTTCAGTTTTATGTCTAACCCTTAAAAGCTATCATACAATTCAATTTTCTCTTTTTTTTTTTCACTCTCTTTCTCTCTCCCTCCTTCCCTTCCTAGTGCTATGAAAAGGATCCAGCAAAATCCTGGCTGAAGAGAGCCTGTATCCTTCAATCATTTTGTAAAAATTTGCCCAACATAAATCTAATTGGACTGTGACTTGAGAGAGAAATAAATCTCTGTTAGGTAAAGCCACAGAGATTTGGGGGTTCTTTGTTCTAGCAATTGGTTTTTCCTAATACACTCAGGTCTGTACATCTCTGATCAAATTTTCAAGTTCCTAGTAAGTAATCCTTGGCTCATCCTGGAATAAGTGTCTACCCCCGATCTTCCAGCAATGGCTAGGCTGGGGTGTTAGAGGTTCCCTCTAATATAGACATGGCCTCCAGACACCCACCCCTGGGTATTGGGAGCTAATCCAAAAGCAGGAATCACTGTTAGCTGGGAAGCCACGATAAGAGTTCTACATGAAGGATGATAACAAACAGGAAGAGGCCAAGCCTGACAGAGCCTTTTATGCTGGTTCTCAAGGTAGAAAGGAACAAGGGTAAAAATTCCATCAATCTTATTTCTCAGGAACTTCGATCCCTATAAGACCATTGTACATATTTCACTCTCAGATACAATCAACTCTTTCATAGGAAATATAGAATAAATAGAAGTTAAAAAACCATTCATATGAGACATTATGTTCAAGCAGATATTGTGTACCTTGCTGGGGGAATATAAATATGGGACCCAGCTTGTCACCCACTTGCCAGGGAATAGAATCATTACTAGTGAGGAAGAGATTCTCATTGAATGAGTAGTAACAACTAATCACGGCACATTGAGGTTCACAAAGGTGTGGGTGAATAATCACAGGGGGCGTTTGTCATTTTTAAAATTCTGGCCCAGCATCCCACCTCCCCTCCTAATTTGGTAAAAGTCCCATTACCTGAGTTGTTTGGGGACAAGGTCTCAGCATCTTCTACAGAAGCTGAAGGAAACCAAATAATCCCCCCTCCTCAGCCTCCTGTCCCTCCAACCCCCACTGACAGATACAGCAAATGAGAGGAGGATGAAGAGATAGCTTAGAATTCATCTTCAGCAGTGGCAGAAGTCCCTGGCAGTGTGAGGTCTCCAACAGAACATCCTAAACACTCTTCTGATATGCCCCTGGCTAGTGATTCTTGATTTCTGCTGATTTTCTGAGCCTGGTTCTCAGGTTTTCCCACTGATTCTCTGAGCCACCCAATATCCTTCTAGGAAATTTCTTGCTTGCAACCAAGAACCTCGACCGATATAATAATTTTCTCTTCTTTGTGTGTATTTTCCCCCTTGACAACCTGACAGATAAGATATTTGAATACTTGAAAGTGGCAAGATAAATGTTATAAAATCCAAGTCTCATAGAAATGTAGATACCTAAAATAATTAGAAAGCTGAGATATTATCTTCCTTTTTTCCTTTAGGACTACAAAAGACTATAACCAGAATAATATCTAAATCATCAAGGACACGCTCCAGGAACTACACCAGATCACACACACACTCACACACTCACACATACCACCTATTGGCCTCGTTTTGTGGCTTTTGATAGTCTTTCCACGGGAGGCAAGTCAATCTCACCTCACTCAAATAAGATCAGACTTAGTCAACCTGTGCCTCCAAGTGGGAATCTGAAGGCCTCTGATCAAACTCTCTGCTCAAACATAGACTTTCCTGTGTCTCAGCCACATAGGATGAGCCTCAAGGACCATCACTGCATAGAGTGGAGCCAGGAAAGAGGTAAGAGTGGGTAGTCAAGAAAGGCCCAGAGTGGCACGTACAGCTAGTTGGAATGTAAAGGAAAGCAATAGGCCATCTTATGACAAGAAAGCCTCCTTTGTTAGAATCCTACAAGGGTTCCTATAGGAGATCTGTTGGAAGTAACTACTACATGAAGTTCAGTATTTCTATGTATATACTCAAGGTTGACTAAGTCTCATTTCCTGACATTTGAACCATACCAGGTAATAGCACAGGCCTCCCTTTGGGAGTCAGGCAAACAATCAAAGAAGACCATCTTCAATCTCCACCACCATTCCTGCTTTCACTGAGGTCTATTTGGGGTACAGGCTTCTTCTTCTGTAGGTCCAGTCCTTCCCAACCCAGCTTGCCCAGTGTTGACACTGATGTGTTGAGAGCATCAGCAGTGGTCCAGGGGACCTGGGCTCTAAAACCATATTCACAATAACTCTAATATGTCTACTCAGTTCAGTCTCTGCCTTTTTAAAAGGGAAGAAAGCTGGAGAATCACACACCAAGAAGTCTCTGCTGTGGTCCTGCCAGGAGAAGCAACTATCTAGTTTGGACAAAATTTAATTAGAGAAAGCTGGTATGAAAGCAGTACCAGAATCCCAGTTTCATATGCTCTATTGGGTCTCTTCCCAAGGCAGTTTTAACACCGCCTACCCCACCACCTCCCAGGCTTAGGCTGGAGTTGTGTGTTTAAAGGGTCCTTCCCTTCCTACACAAGATTTTCCCATGATCATCTCCTCTTGGCTCAAGGCAAGTTGTAGATCCAGTATACTTTGGATTTGTTGGCTATGTTCTGAACATGATAGATTTTAAAATATGCAGCTTTTTCTATAAGAATTTGATGAGATGTCAGAAGCAAGAGTTTCTCAGTAAACCAGGTATAGAGAGCTTAGCCCAGAGACCAGTTTATCAGCGATTCCCTGCTCTGTGAGTAAAGTATTTTGAGTCATTCTTACAAATTCCAGGACACCCACTAGAAGTTAGAAGGGTGGCTGCTGGAGGGTGGGAGCAGAGGCCTCCTATCCTCTGAGCAGGCAGGAAGCCCCTCCTGGGTACCACCCCTGTGGCAAGCCTCCTTCAAATGAGAGGAAAACCTGTGGGGAATTAGAGGGGGAAGGGAAAAAGAAAAATTAAGGTACCAAAAAAAGAAAAAAGTTTAAAAACAGCTTTAATGTTTCATTTGTTAATTAAGTGCCCAGTGTAAATGTTCAGAAAATTAAGAAAAATATTTAAAAATGAAAGATGACCTATAATCTGATAACGTGGAGAAAATCACTTCTAAAAGTTTTGTGTATGGGACTTCCGGCCAAGATGGAGGTGTAGGTAGACACACTGTGCCTCCTCACACAACCAAAATTAAGGACAACAATAATTTAGAAACAAAAAGACAACCAGAACTGACAGAAAATTGAACTGTATGGAAGTCTGACGACCATTCATCCAAACCAGTAAGAGGGGCAAAGTCTGCAGGCAGCTGAGAGGGGTCCCGGAAAAATCAGTGGCTGATACACCCAGGCACGCAGGTGGTGGCAGGCAGACCCTGGGCAGGGGTGGCAACAAACAGACCCAGTGAGGCAGTCAAGGTGGCTGGCTGACTGCGGTTACACATTTGTGTACAGATAAACCAGGTGAAAACAAGGAGTGAGACAGACCTAGCAACCCAGGGCCCCAGCACCAGGGATAAAGCCTAAAAGCACTAATTAAAAAAACTTGTGGGGGTTGAGGTGCCAGGAGAGACTCCCAGACTCACTGGAGAGTTCATTGGAGAGAGTCCTCCAATGAGGACTCCAATGACTCCATTGGAGTCAAGGACTCCAATGAAGAGTCCTTGTGGGTGTACACAAGTCCACCCACCCGGGAACCAGTACCAGTTGGTTCCAGTTTAGGCCTGGTTTGCTTGTGGGAAGCAGCAGAAGGGACTGAAATCTGAGAGAGTGAAGCAAGAGCCACTGTTCCCTCTCTGCCCCTGCTCCCATATACAGCATCACAACCCAGCAGTGGGGTGGTTACCTTGCCCTGGTGAACACCTAAGGCTCTGCCCCTCACACATAACAGGCATGAACAGACCAAAACATTATGGCTCAAACAGAAGAAGAGATCAAAGCCCCAGAGCCAATACTTCTAATCGACCAAGAGATAGCCAACCTATCAGATGCACAGTTCAAAACACTGGTAATCAGGATGCTCACAGAACTGGTTGATTTTGGTTGTACATTAGACGAAAAAATGAAGGCTACACTAAGTGATATGAAGGCAAATGTACAGAGAACCAATAGTGATGGGAAGAAAACTGGGACTCAAATCAATGGAGTGGACCAAAAGGAAGAAAGAAACAACCAAACAGAAAAGAATGAAGTAACAAGAATTTTTTAAAAAATGAGGAGAGGCTAAGGAACCTCCGGGACATCTTTAAACATTCCAAAATTCGAATTATAGGGGTACCAGAAGGGGAAGAGGAACAGCCACCAGTGGAAAACTTATCTGAACACATAATAAAGGAGAACTTCCCCAATCTGGCAAAGGAAATGGACTTCTAGAAAGTCCAGGAAGCTCAGAGAGTCCCAAAGAAGGTGGACCCAAGGAGGAACACACCAAGGTACATCGTAATTATATTAGCCAAGATTAAAATGCAGGAGAGAATTCGAGAAGCAGCAAGAGATAAGGGGACAGTCACCTACAAAGGAGTTCCCATCAGACTGTCAGCGGATTTCTCAAAAAAGACCTTACAGGCAAGAAGGGGCTGGAAAGAAGTATTCCAAGTCATGAAAGGCAAGAACCTCCATCCAAGATTGCTCTATCCAGCAAAGCTTTCATTTAGAATGGAAGGGCAGATAAAGTGCTTCTCAGATAAGATCAAGTTAAAGAAGTTCATCATCACCAAGCCCTTATTAAATGAAATGTTATAGGGATTTGTCTAAGAAAAAAGATAAAAATATGAACAGTAAAAAGACAGCAAACTCACAGTTATCAACAACCACACCTAAAACAAAAGCAAACTAAGAGGACAGCTAGATCAGGAGTGGAAACATAGAAATGAAGATCTCAAGGAGGGTTAGCAACAGGGGAGTGGGAGGAGGAGAAGGGGGGAGAAGGTACAGAAAATAAGTAGCATAGATGGTAGGTAGAAAATAGATGGGGAGAGGGTAAGAGTAGTATGGGAAATGTAGAAGCTAAAGAACTTATGACACACGGACATGAACTAAATAAAGGTAGGGAATGTGGGTGGGAGGGGTGTGCAGGGTGGAGGGGAATGGGGGAAATAGAACAATGGTAATGGCATAATCAATGAAATATATTTTTAAAAAGTTTGATATACATATTTGCATACTTTTCTATGCATTTATATATAATGTATATAAATAAGTTTTAAAACAATGGAATAGATAGGAGTGGGGAAGTAGATTTATAACTGTATGTGAAATACAGACTTTATTCTTGTATTATTATTTATTAATTATTGCATTATTTCCCATATGAAAAACTGTAAACCTGTTTACCCATCCCATATAACATAAAAACACACATATACATATATACACACACAACCCAATCTGTTCACTTTTTTCTTTTAATGACTTCTTGTGAAAATCTTTCCATATAAATAAATAAATGGGATCATCATCATTTTTATGGCTATATAGTATTCTATAGATATAGCATAATTTATATTCCAAGTCCCTTATTAATAAACTTTTTCCAGTTTTTCACAATTATAAACAGTGTTCTGACATCACAGGTACATCTTTGCAAATTTGTTCCATTCTTTCCAAGAAGTAAAATTGCTAGGTCAAAAGTACATACTTTTAAAAAGGCTTTTCATAAATGTTATTAAATCATCCTCCAGAAAGTGTTACACCAATGAGCACTCCCACTAGTAACGTGTGGGTATCCATTTCCTACCTCCTTTTATGTCTTTGGCCAACCAGGCAGTTGATAAACTATATCTTTGCATTGCTTTGGTTACAAGGGGAATTGAATCTCTTCTCATATTTACTGGCCATTTGGGGATGCAAATTTCTGCACCTGTTTTCCAGGTGCAGCATTCATCTTTATTTCCTCACTGATTTGTAAGAACTCTACATCGAGGATTCTTACCCTTGCCATATGTATTGCTACCAAGCTGACAGCAGAAGATTAAAACTAAAATGTTATATAGTAAGTCAAGAAATTATTTTAACTATCAAAATTAAAAAATAAGGACACTTCTACTTTAAAAGATAACAAAAACATTTGTTAAAACAACATGAAGAAAGCCCAGATAGAAATAAGAAAATTTAAGGCGAAAGACAGAAAAATAAAAATAACCAGTACCAGTCCAATAAAAAAGAAATTCTAGAAATTACACAAATTCTGATTTGTATAATAAAAGCTATCCACAAGAAAACAAAACAAAATGGGAGGGTGAAGAGGAAAAGATGACTTATCTCTGATAGGCCGGAGATGGTGTCAAAAATCTTTAACCAAGGTCTCCGTAGCAACATGCACAGTAGATCAAAGTGGGGAAGAGAGTCCAAATGGTTCACAGTAGTCTACATACTCATCCAGACCATTAGCAAATCCTCTGGAGGAGGCCCAATCCATTTAAAGCTACATTAAAGAAGGATAACAGATGAATGGGTGTGGGTAAGGAAAGAATTACAGAAACAGGATGAAGACTTCATGGAGGCAGGTTAATCTGTCATTTTAATTGCATTGTCTCTTCTTTTTGTCCACTAATTAGATTAAGACACTATTAAGAGTCATAGACACTAAAAAGTGACTCTTCTTGAAGAAACCATAACAGTGAGATGCCTCACCCTACCTACTCCAGATTTAATGTCAGAAAAATTTATTTTCACATGGAATTTCAAGGAGGTATATATCTTAAGAATAGTTTCCTGAGAATACATGACAATTTAAAAAACTGCTTCCCTGTCCAGTTCGTCTTTTTACAAAAGTAGTGTGAAATCCATTTTACTATTTCCCCATTTTCTGCATGAGAACACGTGATCTGCTTCATGCAGGTGCTCTCAGAGACAGTGACACTGTCGGTCTGGAATTAAAAACGACTCTAGACCAGAGCTGTCCAGAGGAACATAGTATGAGCAACATATGCTAGTTTAAATGCTTTAGCTGCTTTATTAAAAAATTAAAAGAAAAAGGTGAATTAACTTTAATAATGCATTTCATTTAGCATGATACATTCAGACTATTATCTTCTTAGCATGTAACAAATATAAAAATGAGGTGTTTTCATGCTAAATCTCAAAAATACCATATGTTTGTTACATTTACAGTACATCTCCCTATAGGCTAATCCCATTTCGAATACTCAAATACATGTCATGTGTGACTAGTGGCTTCCACATTGGATAACCCCATGCTAGACCAGTGGTTCTCAAGGCATGGTACACACACCAGCTGCATCACCGTCATCTGAAATGTTAGATGTGCAAATTCTTGAGCCCCATTCCAAACCTACTGAATCAGACCCTCTGGGGGTGGGACCCACCAATCTGTGTTTTAACAAGTCCCTTCTGGTAATTCTGATACACTCTAGGGTTTGAGAACCATTGCTGTAGAAAATTGCATTCAAATAAACCTAGGACAGCCATGGCAGGCTAGTACTGAGGAAGAAGAGTTCCTTCTTTTGAGATAATTCTCTTCTATGGAAATCTTCTAGTCCTTATTTTTGTCCCATTTCCTGGGACTCTGGAACAAATGACCAGACACATAATTTAAACATAGTTTCATTTATCATTTTGTTTAAGGAGAAAGCAAAATACAGTAACAAACCTACACTATTACCTTGAGTTTAGTTACTAACTTCTCTTGCCCTCAATTTCGTAACTCCCTCCCCCAAATGGGGATTATTTAACATATGTTAGCAACCTTTTTGAAAAGTACTGTGTACAAAAAAGAAAAAACTCATCAAAGTGACTGACACTTTTAAACTACAATTAAAAAATCAATGGGCAGGAAAGGTAATGTTATAGATTTTGAGCACCGAAGCAGAAGCCAATTCACTTATACTTCTCAGAACATTAGACTAGCTTGGGGGGGGGGGCGGGGAAGGAGGGTTCTTGCCAAAATCATTAAGGAGGACGATCTGAGCATGCCTTACAGCAGAACTTTCAGTAAACAGGAATTACTTATGAAGAAAATCAGGAAGCCAAAATGTTTCTTTTTATGAATTTACATCCTGCCTTAGAAAAGCTGGATAGGAAATAAAGACTGATGCACTCCCAACTGTATGTTTAACCGGCTATTATTCCATCAAGGAAAATCTGAGCCAAAGCTCAGATTCAGTGAAGGGGGCGGGGGAAACATAAGAAAGCCGAATGTCATGAGAAGCCAAAGATAACCAATGGCTACAATTAAACATGATTTGGAAAAAACTACAAACAGATCTGTACTCCGTGACTGCAGATTCCTTAATCACTGCCTGCCCTTTGCGCCCTCTCCCCCCATTTCAGTAATCCTCCAGGTTTTTTCTTGAAAATAAACATATGTGTGTGTCCACGAAAATAAGAGGCTAGTAAATTAATCCTAATTTCCTCCTCCCCATTATTATTAATAATATTAATTGTGTGTTTCCAAGCTCCTCTTAGCTTTTCCAGGGTTCTGTGATGAGATTCTACTTTGTTTTGCACTCTTCAGTTTGATGAGGGAAACGCTTTCACCTCCGTAATACTTCCTCAATTTACACTTCTACCCTCAAATAAAAAGACACTAGAAAGGTAATATAGCCCTTTCCCTCCAGGCAGGTCCCCTTGGTTTGGGGGAATGGCAGATGTCTTTCTGCAGTGACAGCTGCAACCTTCTGCAAAGCAGAAACTGCAGTTCACTCTTCCCCCTCCTTCCTCCGCCCTAACTCACTACCTCAGAAGTCCACATAATCCTTAAAAACCCATACACAACTCCTCCAACCTCGCATCCCCTCTCAATACACTCAACGCAGCAGGATGCCGGCTGCCACAGAAACGCACTACCCCCTCAGTGGCCCCACCCATTTCAGTCCCGCCCCCCGCCCCAACACCAATGGTCGCCGCGCGAGGCTCCCTAGGGACCCGTTGATAGGGTAGCTCGGACTGCCACTCTTAGGGTGTGTCCCGCCCCCGTCTCACTCAAGGCTGGAGCTTGAGGAGCAGGAGCATCAGCGCGAGTAGCTGCGAGCAGCCGCGGCGGCGGCGGAGCTTCGTTGCAGTTGCGCCATCTGTCAAGAGCTGAACGGGAGGGGAGAGGGCTGCCGCGGGAAAGGAGGAGGGGGTCGTTGTGAGCCGGAGGCCGCGGAGACCCGCCCGCTCGCCTGCCGACCGCGGGAACCGAGGCGAGGCTATCTTAAGAGCCGCGCGTCCTCCGCCGTCCGGGTTCGCGGCGCTTCACCCTGCGCCCGGAGGACTCCCCGGGCGCACACAAAGCCTCCGCCTGCACCTTACCGCCCGGCGGCCGCCGCCTGCGCCGGAAAGGGATCTGGCCGCCGGGCAGGGGATACCCGGCGCCGCCCCCTCGGCGCTCTCGGAAGGCCCACCAGCTCCCGAGCCAGCCGGACCCCCTGGAGCTGCCTGGGCCGCGCTGGAGGAGGGCGGGGAGAGGACCATGTGAATGGGTTCCGGAGCCTGAGCGCCGCACAGGTAAGCGGCAAGGGATGCGCGGTGAGAGGCCGCGGGGATGCTGCAGAGACCCAGGCCGCCGGCGCCCCCGCGCAGCGCTGCCCCCGCCGTGGGGCCCGGCGCTGCGGTCTCTTGGCCGCCGCCACCTCCTGGGCGTCCCACTGGGCTGCCGGGGAGTTGGCCGGGCTCGGAGTCTCTCCGCTGCAGAATCCTAGGCATCCCTGCGCCCCGAGGTAGCGCAGGGACCCATTTTCTCGCCTGTGAGCGGGCGCGGGGTGAGAATAGGAATTGGCTTAGTGGAGAGGCTGGCCCAGACTCCGCCCCCGCCCTCCTTTCGGGGCCCCCCGCGGGGACCCGGGCCGTGTGTGTTGTTTTAATGTCAGGGATGATGTAATCACTTAATAATTGATGCCCCTTGCTGCTTCCCTCCCCACCCCACTCCACCCCTGCCCCACTCCTCCACCTCTCGGCCGTCACCTTCCCCATCGCATCCTCCTGCCTATTTCTGGCACCTCCCTTGCACTTCCCCCATCCTCCCGTTCACTCTTCCTGTGCCACCATCCACCCACCCTGTCCCCTGTGCTGGAGCCTTCATCCTCTTCCTCTACTCCCCACCCTTTCTCCCCCAATCTCCTTTTGCCTCCCTTCCCTGCTTGCTGGATTTCCTCTCTACTTCGCTAGATCGATGACTGTTTTTGTTTGGTCGGCTCCCCTCTCTTATCTCTGCGGCCGCAGTTCAGGCCAGAGATAGGGGACTGGGCCAGAAAGAGGCCACCGAGCTTGGGCCCAGGCGGAGATTTGCTGGGACTCAGTGAGAAGAGGGATAATAAAATAACCCTTTTTGGCCCTCCTCCCCCAATAAATCACACAGACTCTCCGTGTGCGTGTGTGCGTGTGTGTGTGTGACACAAAGAGCTCTTTCAGTGCACAGAGAGGAGCCGCACAAAGTACCCAAGGATGGGCGCAGTGCTTCTTGTTTCTCTTCCCTGGAGCTTCCCTTTCTCTCAGATAAAGCAGTTGATCTTCTCTCTGAGAGTCTTTCCTGCCACATTTACCAAAGAATAAATGGCCCCAGATGCAGGATGGCAGGTGCTAGCATTTTGCTGTATTCATGGACCGGTAGTGTTGACTGGCAGCTGCAGTATTTCTTAGATTTAAGGGGGCAATGATTCCAGCCATCTTGAGAGTTGCTTTACTTTCAAGGTACCCCTCCCCCCCCCAGCTGTTTTAACGCCCTCTCTTTTAGGGCATAGGTCCTAAGAGCTGAGGTGGCATAAATTGGTGTGGAGGCAGAAACAGTTGTTTCTGAATCAGAGAATTAAACTGGTGTTTGATAAGAGGGGAGCAGCCTGACTTGCTTCTTCTCTCAAGTCTGCAGAGTGCTGAAGTCTTTTGAAATGAAATCTTGCCTGCCCGCTAATTTTGCTTTGTCCTTATATTTAAATAAGTTTCTGGGGCATTGATCACAGCATTGAATTGGCATTTGGAAGACCATGGAGACTGTCTCTTCCTTCCTTCAGGGCAGCCTTCAGAGGCCCACATCCTTCCTCGCACCACCCAAGAGACGACAATACGACAATACGTTCCACTCTTTGTGCTGTTTCTCCTGAGTCCCTGCCCCATGGGTACTGTGAGGAAGGGGCTCACCGATTTTTGGAGGAAGTGGTTTGTTAACTATCTCAGGTTTTGGAGGCACTTAGCTATGAGCAAAGGATGTAGAGAATCTTTTGACTGAACTCTTAACCATTTGCTTCATGTTCCTTTTAAAAGAAGAAATGTTCATGTAAATCCGGAGGCTTAATGTTCTGCTTTGTAAGCCAGTGACTGTTACATGCTTAATCAATAATGTCAAAATGTAGGTGGAAACAGATGATTCCTAAGAGCATGGCTCTTTGACTATTACAAGTAATAGAACCATCTCATTTGTTTTTCAAACATTTTATTAGAAAAGAATTGTTAAGGTTCATTAACATTTGCTTCTGCACTAAGGACATTCATCATGGGACTTTTTATATTAAAAAAAGCAGAAGGGTTAATGAGTGTACTGAAAAAACAAATGGTTGTTTGTGTAATGGCAGACCCAGGAAGGAAAGTCAGTACACAGTAAATTTGCACTGTGTTCACCAAGTTAGAGAGACTTTATGATGAGGTTGACTGTGAACAAATGCACACTCAGGTTTCTGTGCCTTTACTCTGTGCTTTCTTCTGGGGCGGGAATCTCCGACCCCATCTGATTTGCTCTGGTACTGGTTAACCTTCAGGGCCCAGCTCAAAAGTCACCTCATCTGTAAAGCTTTCTCCATCCTTTCCCCTTCAAACACATCATGCTTCCAATTTTGTTTTCAAACTTCAGCAGCAGGCATTGTGTTTGGCATGTGTCTGTTAACATCATTAGTTGATCAGCATTGAGAGAAGAAACCTGGCCTTATTTATCTTGTCTCAACAAATGTGAGTTAGGTCTTTGGTATGTGCTAGGCACCTGCGTTAATTAGGCCAATGTTAGAAGCTATAACAAGTAGGCTTGCAAAAATATAATGGCCCAAAAGCAATAGACATTCATTATTCCTCATGTAATAATCCAAAACAGGTATTTATGGTCAGTGGGGGAGGTGGCTTTCCTCCATGTAGTGATTCTGGGCCCCATGGTCTATCATCTGTCTCATAGTGCTCTGTTGTGACCTGCATTCAGCTAGCAGAAGGACAAAAGAGGGAGTGGAGGGGGTGCACCCACTTTTTAAACACCTTGGTTTGGAAATGACCCCCATCGTTTCTACTTACATTCTTTACCAGAGAGCTAATTCTATGACCTGCAAGGGAGCCTGGGAAATATAGATTAGCCAGGTGAGCAGATGAAAGACGAAGAAGAAATGTATTTTTGGCCAGCAGCTTTGCCATATTTGAAGGCACAGTCATTGCTTTCAAGGAGTTTGTAGGCTGAAGAGAATTAAATTAAATTGAAACCTAGAGCCTGTACCCATCAGAGATTTTGTTCTTTTGCTTTTACAAGTTCAGATCTTTTTATTTCAAACATCTTGCTTTTTGACCAGTTCCCTCTCAGCAATCCCTTGTAATATAGTGATGTGATAGTTCCTGTATTGCCTTTGATATATTTCTTTTTAATTTTTAAATTCCAGTAGCACCGTCCTTGTCCTCGTTTTTTACCTGTTGATTTTAGAGACTCCCAAAGTGGCTAAGGGGGTGCTTAGAAATCACAGCCCCACATTCTGTTCATAGGAAGAGGAAATAAAGCAGATTCCAGAGGAGGAACTTCTTGCCCCAGGTCATGCTAATGGGAAGAGGCCTTTGTCAGCCCAGCTCTCTCTTGAGTCACTCAAGCTGCCCTGACCTGTTGACTAGGGTCCTTGCGAATTCCAAGGAGGTACCTGAGCAGGGTGAACTGTCAGTGTTCTACATATCCGTGTTCTCCACAGGTCTCCAAATCATTGGAGCAGTTCTGTCTGTTCTAGTCATCATATTTAATAGTGTACTTATCTTTGCTATAAACAGTGCATTATATTCATCTGTTCTGAAAACATTAGCCCAGTATGTTATCGTGGGCAAAGCACTGGGAGATAGTCCTGAAAATGAATACATCTGTTGCCCTTGCTCTTGAGGAGCACACTGTCTACTGGAGGAGATAAAAATGATTAATAACACCTAACTTTTATTGGGCATTTGCTATCTGTCAAGTGCTGTTTAAACTCTAATCCTAACAATAATGATATGAAGTGGTTTCATTTTTAATCCCCATTTTAGAGATGGGAAACTGAAGCAAAGGAAGTTAAATAACTAACTCAAGATCATGTAGCCAGTAAGTGGTTGAGTCAGGATTCAGGCTCAGTTTGGTTTCTAAGCCCTTGCTTGCTCTTAATCACTAGGCAGTATGCAAAATACTATATACAGATACAATGATGATATTAATTAAACGTGTTGCATGCCATGGGGGGGTGGTGGTGTAAATGCCTTGAACTTGTTGGGAAATAAGACTTTATGTTTCGGTAAAAAATAAAACTTTCATTTCTACCTCCCTTCCTTCCATTTAGACCCTTGTCTATTGCTCACCTAGAAAATAGAAAATAAAATTAAATCTTAAAATGGGAAAGCACAGCATGTTGATACTGGAAATACTTTTACTCATTGTGATTCTTTATTTTAAGCTGGGTTCTTCTGGTGATCGACAGATAGATCTCTATGAGATTGTGGATTGTCCTACAGATTTATTCATTCAGCAGCATTCATTTGTTGTATCTACCATTTGTCAGACATTGAACTAGATGATGCAGGGGCAAAGAGATGTGATTCTGTTCCAGAGAACTAACCTGCAGGAGGAAGTCTCTGACCACTATGATAAAGGCTGTGATTCTAGTGATTCTCACAGGAGCAAGGAAACATACAGGAGGGAGCATGACCTCCACAAAGAGGTGGGAAAGTGGGGTGGCCAGGCAGAGAAGGCTGGAGGAGGAGGTGTCTTCGAGATGAAGAGTAGGAGTGTGGGGAGTAGGAGTCACCTAGTTGACTGTCGTGTGATGGCCATTGCCCCAGAAGGAGTGGCCCACAAGGCCAACGCACAAACCTGCTGGGAAACTGCCAGGGGTTCAGGGTAGGTGTGAGGGAGATGGACAGAGGGAGAAGACAGGGCTGGGGGAAAAACTGAGAATTGTTTTGTATCTTGTCAGGAATGTATTTAAGAGTTGTAAGTGGAGACACTGCTTTCACCTGATTTTAATTTGTAAGGATCATTTGGCCACAATTGGCTGTTGACCAGAGGCAGTCAAGATGCAGGGAAGGTAGAAACTCAGATGAGCAACAGATGAAGGTTTAGATGGAGCAAGAGACAGAATAAGAGATGGTGAGATAGACACGGGGGTGGGCAGATGGGGGGAGAGAGACACTAAGACCATCAGTCAGTTCAGTAAGGAAAGCTGGCGTGTGTGAAGCAATGTCTTTATCATGGACACTTTGCACTTTTAGCTCTAGGTATCTCATAGGGAGTTGAACAGAAGGTCTGGAGTGAGGAGTAACACTCAAATATAAATCTATTAGCAGCGAGTTACAAAATACATGAAGCCATGGGTGTGGGCAGCATCCCTCAGGGAGGGTGCAGAGAGCGAGCCTGGGAGCAGAGGAGGAGGAGCAGGGGCCCAGGGCCCGTGTGGGAGAGCGACAGCTTGGGTACGGGGCAGGCCCTGGGGAGAGACACGCCCTTCATTCCCAGGGGGAGAAGGTTTTGCCCTAGAGATTAAACAAGATGAAGAATGAAAAGTACAGTTGGATTTAGCACCAAAGATCTCTGAATCCAGGCAGAACAGCATCAGGGGAATGGAGGGTAGAAGTCTGAAACTCTCTGCTCCCCAGACCAAGGTAGAAATAGGAACCAAACCTGCAGCACAGACAACCCTGCGGGACTCAGAGGTCATGGGGTCCAACATGTTCAGAGAGCCCCAAAGAGCTAAGTGACTTAACCAAGGTGGCAAAGTTACCACTGTGAGCCAGATTTCAAGTCTTTCAGCCCAGGACCATATTTGGGGTATGGTCCTGGTTCTACCCTTCCCAGCTGTGTGAGGTAGATCAGCTAATGAGAGGTTGCCTAATCTCTGTGCCTCCCTTTCTTCACCTTTAAAATGGGGATAATAGTTTCTGCCTCAAATTGTACTGTAGTAGTCAATGAGTTAATAAATGTAAAGCACTCAGAATAGTACCCCACATGTAGGAAAAGCTGTGTGTTTGCTGCTGTTGTTCAAGTGTGTGTGTATGTGTGTGTGTATGCACATGTATACACAAAACACACACATGTGTATACACACATACATATAATATATATGCCCCTTAGGGAAGGGAGGATGAAAAAGTATTGTGTGCATAAAAGCAAATTTTGAATATTTTAGGAAGAGATTTGGATGATTGCCAATTCTGGATCAAGAATTATTGAGAAAAGGTAGGAAATTTGTTCAGATAGCATGATTGAAAACAGCATTATTAGCAAGTCTTCTTAAGAAATGCTGAGCCTTTTTTATTCCTGAGAATAGAAAACAAAAGCACTTTGAGGGTAGCCCTCTAAAAGGGTTTCTTTGTTTTAGTCAGATAACCAGAATTTTCAACTATTTACAATGTAGATCCCTTGAGTCGAATTTCACAATGTCTTCATGACTTTCTGAGGCGGAATGAACTACCCAGTAGGAAACCCCCGCAAGTTACGACTTTCATGTACTTGGTTCCTATAAAAAAGAGGTGATGTGGGATATTGAGAGGAATATAATTTTTTAATGTATCTATTGAGCAAATATAATTTTAAGCTACTATAACACGCAAGTAGCCTAGACAGTATTATCCAAATGGACTTGGGTGACACGCGGTGCAGATAACTTAGGGATAAGTGGCACTCACACTTGATTAGAACGCGGTAATCCTAGAAGGGTATAAACTGAACTGGATTTATGGTCTAATAAAAACATGGGAAGAAAAGATAATGCTTACTGACTCATGAAACTTTAACAGTGTTTATAAGGCTGTGAGTTGCTGTGATATTTGGATGAGAGCGTTTTTTTGTCCATCTCAGCCTGCTTCCTGAACAACCTGCACTGCACCTCACCCTGGAGGTGAGGCGGCCCCAGTCCCGCCCTGGGTCCCCGCCCTGGGTGTCCTCAGGAAGCAGAGACTGTCCCTGTAGACCCGTGACCTCAACAACAGCTGGTTGGTTTGGTCCAATGTATATTGAGTACCGACTAACTATAAGTTTTGGAGGAAAAAATACAGTATGGGAAAGTCTGAACCCACTAGTTCCTTCAATTCAGAAGGCTTTTCCCGAGGGCTCCTTCTTTTGGGCCTTGCATCCCTCTCTCTGCCATGGTGTAAAAAACCCATGGTGACTGCAGCTGCTCAGGCCTCTCTAAATGCAGCATAAAAATAATAATGCATACCATTTTTATGAAACCTCAGAGGCCTTGTTAAGTGCTTTACACACAGTAATTTACTTAATCATAACAACTCTGTGAAGTAGGTATTATTCCCATTGGTCAGATGGGAAGACTAAGACTCAGGAAGGTAACTTGCCCATTGTCACACAGCTAATTACTAGAGAAGCCAGGTCTGTCTGGCTCCTAAACTCATTCCTGCTTTTGCTCCAAAGATGTGGACACTCTCTGCCTATTTTCTTTTTTTTTTTTTTTTTTAAGATTTTACTTATTTATTTTTTAGAAACAGGGAAGGGAGGGAGAAAGAGAGGGAGAGAAACATTGATGTGAGAGAGAAATATCACTTGCCTCTTGTATGTGCCCTGAACCTGCAACTCAGCATCTGCCCTTGCCAGGAATTGAACCAGCAACCTTTTGCCTTGCAGGATAACACCCAACCAACCGAACTAGTACCTGCCTGTTTTCAAGCCTCCCTGCCTTTGCTTTGCAGTTACTTCTGTGTTAAGTATTGGTGGTACGATACTTCTACCAAACCCTGTGTAAACCTCACTCCTTCTAATGGCCCCATTCAAGACTTACATTCTGGGCAGTACCCACTTTGGACCTGTCTCTGGGTCCCCATGGCCCTTGGTCACCACCTCATTATCACCCTCATCACAGACTGACTTATGAAGCCGAGTGAAGTCCACTGGGTGGGACGGTGGTCAGATAGTGCTCTTTTTTTACTGACTTCTGAGCTCTTTGTAAGTCAGGTTTGTATCTTTTTCAGAGTTTGGTTTCCCAACACAACAGCAAACACTATTTCATGAGGTGCTGTTGTTATTCCCATTTAATAGGTGGGGAAACCGAGGCATAGAGATTAAGTGATTCAGTCAGGGTCACAGAGCTAGTAAGCAGCAGAGCTAGGATCTGAACCCAGGCAGTCAGTCTGGTTCCAGAGTCTCTGCTCTTAACACTAAATTTGTTCTCTCTCTCAAATGAGATTATAACTACCTATAGCCCAGTCCCTCACAGTCCACACACAGTGAACATCAATCAGCCCTTGTTCCTCCATCCACCTGGCAGATTGACTAACAGACTATATTGAACCAGGTCTTAGCTCCTAATAAGGAAAGATCTTTAGGGCAATGGTGCATGAATATCCTCTAAGGATCTTATAGAATGCATATCCCCAGGCCCTGTTCTCATGCAGTAAGTAAGGGGTGGGTAGGGTTGAACACTGAAATCTTTTCTGTACATGAGAATGGTTTCTGAGAGATGAGAAATGAAGCAAATAGAGTGAGTCTCAGCTACTGTGATGGGAGCAGGCCATGGAGCGGTGGGAAATCATCAATCAGCCCGAGCCAGAGGGAACAGCACCCGAGAGGAGGCTGGAGATCAGAAACCCATCACAGAAAGACCTCTCACCTTGTATTTTTAAGATTTATAAGTACCTGCTTCTTTTGAACGTGCTGGTGGGATTTTATCTGATGAATTCTAAACACTTTCATTTTCTTCAAAGCGTCCATCTTTGAGGTACTCAAAAATAGTAGGCTTTTCATGGAGTTGTATAAGGATTCCATCTGCTTTAACTGAAAAGTAGGGCTTTAATGGAAAACTAAAAATGAGCCAGATCGCCTTTCCCACAACAAAGCCCAGGGCACTTTCCTCAATCCTTTCTTCTCTAATCCCAGAAAAAGTTCCTGAATCTGTGTTTCTATGAAATCCTGCCCAATTTAAATTCTGCTGAAAAGGCAAGTAAATACCAACAAGTCCCTTTGTTTCCACTCATTGTAGTATCTGTTTAAAGCAATAACAATTTCAAGTGCTGTTGCTTATAAAATCTGATTTTAATTCTAACTTCATTTCACAAATTGTATGATATGTTGCCTATAGCTGGACACACACACGCAAGGATGTTTAACAAGTGCTGATTTCTGTTAATGATTTCTCTTATTTGCTCTCAGAGTCTAGAGGGCCTCACCTTTTCATTGTGTAGTTTACTGTCTAACCTGCAAATACAAACAGAGCACCTCATTGTTCTCAGTCAGATATAGGTGCTCAGTTACCGATTCTGAGTTATGAACTCCGGCATTCTGTGATTCTATATCTTTTATCTTTGTCTCTATATGAGAGTGTCCGTCTGTGACTGCCCTTTGTATATACCTTTGCCTCATCTGTGTTCTCCTGATTGCCCCTCAGGCTCCCCCATGATTTGTAAATAACAATTCTAGTTGCAAAACAAAACAAAAACAAAACCCAAGTTAAAAAAATAAAACAATTCCCTGTATGTTACTCCTGTATTTTCCAGAGTGAGTGAGAAAGTGTTGATCCGTGTCAAAATGGATGTGCTGGCTGATGTCGATCCTGGTTCCTTTTGCTTTGTCCCTTTATCAACAACCCAGTGAGTAGGAGAAAGAGCAAATTTCTCAGCCTGGCATTCAGTGCCTTCCAGTGTCTCCACATTCTTCGTCATAGTTGGCTTACCTTGTTCACCACTACTTTAACACCTGACTTGTCAGATGTCGATCTAAATACCATTAATATGGAATATGTGTTTTAGCCTTTGTTTTTTTCCTTCTGGAATCCCCTAATCCTTCTTTCCCTCAGAATTCTATTCATTTTTCAAAGCCCAGTTGGAATTCCAACTGGAATTCTGGGAAGATCCCCCTAGTCCCCTCATTCTTTGGCACTGAACATTTATGTCCCTCAATTACCTCCTAATAAATGATGCCTTAGGTGGTTAGTTAATTCCTGATATGAGGAATCCAAGGCGTAGAGAATTTTTGTGACTGGCCCAAGGTTATACATCCAGTTACTAATTTGTTTATTTTTAATTATTATTATTTTTACCCTCACTTGGGAGAGACAAAGGTGAGAGGGGCCCTAGGAAAGGGAAACCCAGGGAAATGGAGAGTTCCAAAATGACACCGAACAAGGGTGGCTTCCTGTGGAATGGGTCTCTACTTAACAAGATAGATGCTCAGGACATTACACATAAAGAATTCAAGAAGCTAAGAGGCTAGACCCTCTTTGGAGGCGGAGCTCAGGCCCTAATGCAAGGGAAGCTTCACTTGCTAGCCCACGGCTTACCTCCTGTGTGTGGCCTGGTTCCTAACAGGCCAGGGACCAGTACCATCCTGCTCTGTGGTCCAGGGCCTGGGGACCCTTGTTCTAGAAGAATGACCAGTTTGTATGTTGTGCTTTTTAAAATCCTGGATGTGTGTTCTAGGACCTCTGAGACCTTGCATTATGACCAGCTGATTTAGTGGGGATAATATTTTGAACTGGTATTCAATTTACTTTCCCTTTTTCCTAATTCTTGTCACCCCAGGAGTCTCCCTCATTGAGACTAAGGATGCCATTACTTCAGGGGAAGGGTAGACTATAGTCTAGGACAAAGACGACATTGTCCAGCTTGACTTTCATAACCGGCACTTGAAACATGTTTCAGAGATCAGAGTTAGCCCAGGCCTTCCTTGTAGAGGCGGGCTTTGTTAGAAGAAAAATGACTTGTGGATTTCAAAGAGCCAGATCTCAGAAGGCCTGGCATATATTGTACAGTAAGCCATGCAGGAGGGAGGCTGCCGGAAGGAGGAAATATTTTCCTGGGTTGGAGAATGGAGCATGTAGAGACTTGGATGAAACTAGAGATAAGAAATGAATGGGCGGCTGGGATCCCCCACTCCAGGGGGATGGAGGATGATCTGCTGGCGGGCAGCACTTGAACCCTGGGTCCTGTTTGGAACTCTGGAAGGAAAGCACCTTATGATGCGCCCTGCCATGGGGCACGTTTAGGCAAAAACTAGCCCTGAGAAGATGTCCCCTCACAGTTCCCCAGTGCCTGCATGCGGCATACAGAATCATGATGGTCCTGCAGCCCCCTGAGGAAGATGTGGAGGTGCTAAGGGAGCCGGGTGGGAGATGCCTCAGGTCACAATGAAGAGGGTACAGAATGGACTGTGCCAGTCTCGTTGCTGGCACATGACTGCAGGTATCCACCAGTCACACCAGCAGAACCAGGCCAACATTCTAAGCAAAGGGGTAGGACACCTCAAGGAGGCCAGTGAGGGCTCGGAGGCACAGCTTGGACCAGGCTCTGTCCCCATCCTGTGGCAGCCTATCATCTTCCCCTGGGAGGAAGGAGCAAAAGGGAAAGAAACACAGCCACAGGCAGTTTGAGGTGCATTTAATTGGACTAATTGCCCTGAAGCAACTAATATTTTAAATCTGAAGAGATGACGTTACCTGGAAATAGCAAGATTGTTTTCCTGTCATAAGTAGAAATGTAAAGGTCATGATCAAGGTGCAGTCAACTACAAGAAATGAAGTATCATCTTTTGTATACAGCTGAGTAGTTAAGTGTAAATTTCAGACCTGCCACCTGCATTTGAGCTGCTGCTGCTGATGATGGTTTACTTGTATCCTTATATATGCTTTTTTCTTTGAGTAAATCATGGGTTAACATTCCTATGTTAGGTTCATCTTGGAGAAGAAGTGGGATGATCTCTCCTCTGAAGGAACAGAGTTGTTCACCAGATATTCCAAAGTATAGTGGAGATTTGGGCTTTCCATTGTTTAGTAAGAGGCACTTCTTCTGAATGCCCTGGAAGGACCTCAGTTGCCATGGAGCCTCAGGTCCCAGGAAAGTGTTAGAATTTCAGGCCTTTCTCCATGGACATCCTGTGATGCCGGAGGCAAGAAGAGAATTTTCACTGAGTGTGATCCTTCCACATTTTAAAAGTTCCACATTTTAAAGGCATCAGAGTGAATGCTAGCAATTGTAGTCTCTGACTGCGAGGGGAGAAGCTCCTCATTTTTATTCCGTCCTCATGGACTAAATAAAGCATGAGTTTATGAAAGGATTCATTTCCAAGTATAATTCATAAGTAGTTACTAGAACACTCAAATGAGAGAGAGGGGAAAAAAACAGTTAGCTCTTTTCAATTACCTTTCATTTCTCTTTGACATTCATACAAGGGTGATACTGCATTTAAGAAGATGTTTTCAAACCTGCTGTTTCTTAAAGTGCCTAGTAATTTTGGCAGAGAAATCTTTACTCTTGCTTTAAAAAGCATCCATTTGGCAGGGTGGGGTGAAGTGGGACACTGCCTGTTGGGGTGCCGCTTTCATCTTTTCCTACTAGAAAATTGCTGTGACGTTTTGAGCACGTTTTCTCCAAAAGTAAATACGATTTATATTTTCCCTTATCTGTCAGTGGGAGCCGAGAGAGCTAGAGGCTGGGGACCCTAACATTTACTGAAAGGAGTCACTAAAATCATTAAAATTATAGAATTTCTAAAAAATGTTGATTTATTAACCAACAGATCAATTTATAATATTTTGGGCCTACAAAATAGTTTTATTCAAATCTCAAAAATAAAATTTCTAAAAATTAAAAACATGTCCATATACATTAGAGCAAAACAAAACTTTTTGTGAAGATTATTTAAACATTACAAAGAACATGAGACTAACTACTCTTGGTGGATATGCATTCAGCTTACTCAGCTTTTTATCCGTGTATCTCTAGTGCTCACGTCACTGCTTTTTTAAAGGAAGAATGAATTGTTATGAATTCTTTCATAAAGTTGCCCGTAACCTCCTTCAAAGTTGTATTTTATAGTTAATATTTGAAATTGTTACTCTGTTCAGTTGGCATTTATGTACATAATATTTTTAACTAAGAACTCTTTCTAGACATATACTTAAGTTGAGAGCAAATTCTGCTAAATGGAGGCTTCTCTCAGACTTTTTTTTTAATTGAAATTTGTGAATATTTTAGTACAAATATTATCACCAGTCTTTTTAGCCCTATTCAGGATTTTTACCTTCAGTAAGTATTTTTAAAAGACAAAAATCTATGAAAATAAGTTTCTCTATGGTCCTTTCAAATATATTATCACATTTAGATGACACAAAATCATAGATCTTTATAATTTCACTCCATTCTTATACAGAATATAAATGTACCCAGTTGAAACTAGGAGCACTATTAAAAGGTCACCACAACTTGAAGTACTCCAAAACAAAACAATTTCAGAATTCAGTCTGGGTTACTGCTTGAGTTCGCATAACTTGGTGTGTTCGGTTCCTCCTTTGCCTTGTTGTCTGTGACTGCAGTTGGCCAAAGGCTTCAGAAGCTGAAGTGTCACTGCTGTGATCAAAGATTCACAACGGCTTTGGAGAAAAACGCACCCAAACTTTATAGAATTCATCTGTCATACCATTATGGCACACCTATGTTGATTTAGAGAGTCATTTCTCAAACGGTCCCAAAATCTGGTTTATGATGACAGGCAGCAAAATCGAAGGCATGTACTACCATGCTGAGGTGGGTGTTTTTGTATTTACAAAACACTGTCAGAAAAATTTTGTGGTTCAATTTTTCTGACTATTTGTCAATTTCTGCATCTACACGTATAGTGTCTTTGGCATTCGGAAGGATATAGCTACTTGTTTGAACGCAGTTATAAATCTGCATATGCCATACCCAATTCCAAGTACTTTCTTTACCATAGATGTCTTAATTTAGTAAGGACAATTGCTTTTAGCATCACAAAACTTGTATTTCTGTCACATTGCAAAAACAAATAATTTCATCTCCTGTATTACTTTTCACAATTTATAGTAGCATTCACAGTAACATGAAATATTTTACCAGTGACAGAATGAATTTCCACAGGAAATTCATTGAGACTTTATATTCATCTCAAGAAATAAAATAATCAAATTATTATTAGAATTGATGAATCTTTCTGTTTAAAATACCTGTTAATACTAGCATAAAGATGGACTCACTTAACTGTTTGTGCATTTTTTCTTCTGCTAATAAAACCAATACATTAAAACTGTCACTTCACTTTCTATATATGCACAAAAACCTAAACTCAAAATTAAGTAGAATCAACAGAAAAACAGCCATTTGATCTAAAAAAAAACTCTTGTTTCCTAGGGCGAGCACGGTGTTAGTGAACCTCCCACTGCTGCACATGCTAGATTGTCGTCCCCGGCACAGTCCTGCACAGTGACTGGTCACAGTTGGAGTAGTTGCTGCTGCTCGTGAGCAGATTGGCGACTTTGGGTTTATGTCTTAAATGATAGCACTCTGGCTTTCATGGTGGATAATAAATACCAATAAACATTTTGTGTCATTGAACGTTCATCATCACCTTTCCTGGAAAACAGAAATTTGGTACTCAGTTTTTCATTAAATTTGCATTTTTTTAGCTCATTGCTGCTAAAACGGATATTGCAAAGTAAAATAGCATAACTGTTAATAAATGACAGAAACACTGTAATGAGAGCAGCCACACCACTCTTGAGAAGGCCTGTTTCCACAAATGTTTCACATACACCTCACCTGTACCTTTCACGGATGCCTGTTGGTCCCGCTGCCTGGTGTTTTGTGTATCTCAAGCGCAGCATGGGTCATGGCACAACTATATCCAGAGTCTGGTACAACTGAGACTGGGAGGAGTTAGCTGTCCTTAGCTGCTCATGTCCAAGTACTTTTAGTTTTATTGGTGAGCATCCCCTGTGTTGTCTTTGTCCTTTACTTGAGCCAAGATTGGAAAGGACAAAAAGAGATGGATTGCCAATGGTCACTGTTCAGACTTAATCACATGTTAAGGTGAAAATTCTCTTCACCATGCAGTTATCTCACCCTTGGTAAGCAAGACTATGACAGAAACTGGAAGCATACACTCACCAATCTTGGTGCATTTTAAGGCAACTCTTAGTAATAATACCTGGCTTAAAAAACTCTGGATAAATGCTGAACCCAGCTGGCTGCTGGAACAATAGGTATAATCTAGCATTTTCACGAACAAGCCAAGGTGCAAGGTCACCCTAGTTACAGATCACATTTCTCCATCTGCTTTGCACTATCCTTTTTGGTCTGGACTATTCTGCTAACGTTATGGCTCTGCCTTCCATTATTGTCGACTTCCAGTCCCACTCCCACAATGGCTGAGTGAGCTTTTTAAAATCTATGTGGGATCACATTGCTAGGTAAAACTGTCTCCCTTTACATGAAGTCCAGCTTTTCATGCTTCTGCCCCCATCCACCGGGCCCAATAGATTTTAGCTTCTAGGGAGCACATGCCTTGCCCGTCTGTTTTCTTTGCCACTATTGCACGTGAGAGCTGCTAAATATATTTTCTCAAAGGAATGAACGGGTAGTGCCTTGCTAATCTCTGGCAATAAGGAAACTGAAGTCCAGATCTCTACGTCCTACATATTGTTTCTATCTCTGTTAACAAAGTTGGGACAGCAGAATGTGTCACAGGACACATCCTCCCCAGAAGCAGAGGCGTGGTGGTGCCTGCAAACCATTCTCGTTCTCCGGTCTTCCAGCCCCTCCCTAACCAGGGAAGTAAGTGTGACTTACAGGGAGTCTATTGTTTCCACCGGTCAAAGATTTTGTGTGACTTATAGGGAGTCTATTGTTTTCCCCGACAGCTCAGAGACCTCGTTTTGGGTTCACTTGGTGAACATGAGGAGGAAAATGCTTCTCTGACTGATGTGGGGGAAACTGGGGCAGACGATGGTGGGCGGGAAGCAATACCTACTTGGAGGCATGATTTTGAGATCTTGCACAACTGCTTTCTGTTGGATCTCTTTTTTTAAACATGCCACTGTTCAATTTCATCATGAATGCCTTCCCAAGGACAGTAAATGGTTCCACACACTATGACATCGTTTCCATGGCAACTAATGCATTTTAGCAAAGAGAGACTGCTAGAAGTAGGCTAAAAAGGACAAATACAGAAATGGCACAGTATAAAATATGGGACAATGTGTGTTGTAGTAAAGATTTTTTTTCCCTGACTTCTTGTTTAGGAAAAACCTGTAATACTAGATCTTGGCTTCTTAGCTCTTACTGATAAAATTTTCACTGCATCCACCACTGTCTAGTGTTTTGCTGACATATTCTCTTCAGTTGGTACTCAGATTTGTTTGTTTGCTTTGACATGATATTTTCCATCGACATACAAACATCTGTAATTTCATCAATTGTAGAGATACATTATCTTCACCTTCGTTGCTTGCTCCTCTGGTAGCCACCCCACTTCTCTGCTGCTCCCTGTGGCAGGGCTTCTTGAGAGGTATTGTCTCCACTCCCAGTCTCCACACAGCATTTGTTTCAAAATCAAAGCCTTTCCGGCCGGGCTTTTGCCCCGCAACTTGATCCAGTTGGTCTCACACTAATCCTCTAAGGCTGTTACAGTTTTCCTCTTTTGTTTACCTAGAAGCTAACATGACTAAGTATGCATTTCAAATAATTCTCCCAAACATCAAGCCCATGTATGAGCATGTATGTAAACCCTGGTTAAAAATGGGGGGGGGTGGATCATGTTATCCTGCTTTTTGCTCTTTAATGTATTTGGATTATTTTGTTACATGATAATAGAAACCCCTTCTGTGCTGTTAAATAAACCCGAGTGGAGAGCAGCTAGCAGTCAACTTCCTACTTAAAAGAAGGAGAAACCGCAGAATAGATCTTACATAAAGATAGTAGCAAACCAGCCTATGGAGTGGGTACTGTTTTCATTTAAGTTCGGTTGGGCCACATAATGCATTTTAAAATTTAAACTAGCACTTTAAAACTGCACAGTTGTATAATAACTGAGGTTTCTAGCTTCCCTTGAAAAAACTTGGAAGTTCTAGCAAAACTAAATCTGCAGTCTCTCCCGACTGCTGCCTGCCTAGCAGCGCTGCAGCTGTCCTCGGGACTGGGGGTGCTCTTCAGCCTCCGGCTCCTGTGTACCTGCTCTTCTCATTTGTTCTACCTGCTGCCCTGGCCACTGTGGGGTTTTAATATGTGACCCTTGCTGCACCCCCTTCCCTACACCCATTCACAGAGCAGATAAACAACAGAGCTAGGAATGGAACTTGGTTTCCAAGACAGCTGCTTCCTCTCTGGCTAAGGACCAAAATTCTGTGTTCTGAAACACAGAATTTGTAGGTCAGTAGTGAGAATTTATAGGTCAGTGGTGAGATGCACCCTTAGGTGGTAGAGCCTACAGTTTGCACTTTACTAGTTAATTGCAAACGACCCTGCGGCTAATAGTACTGGGGACCTCGTCATATTGGGGATGCCTCCCCCTCTTGTTGGCTTTGCTTCTGTCAGAAGTCAGTTGCATGTGCTGTCAGTCGTGACATGCAAGATGGAGGTGCTGCAAGGAACGTGTTACCACTTATGTGTGTATGGAGGTGGGGGCTGGGTGCAGGTGGGCAAAGAGGGGAGAATGGGGGCATCTGTATTAGTGTCAACAATAAAAACTCTAGCCAGGAGGGAAAGGCACCATCCTCATACAAGGGGGTTCAGGTTTTCTATGAACATATATTACCTTTTCAGTGAGGCAAATGAATATTTATATAAAAGAAGTAAGAACAAGGCAGTAGGACAAACTATACGCCACACTAGCCAAGCCCAGGGCTGTCCTCCCAGTGTGGGAGAATTGAGGATGTTCCCCAGCCATCCGCTCCCACACTAGACCCTTTTTTCTGAATTCCTTCAGCACGATGTCAATGTGCTAAATATTCCCTTGGGTGGCATTAATATGTTACCAACTTTGTCACTGCCCTGTGCTCTGCCACATTTTGAATGTGCACTTAACCACTGCCTGCTTCTTTACCAGGGTGGATAAGGTGGGAGAAGAGGTTTCAGGTGCTGCCATCTCACCCCTGTTAGAAGGTTCGTGTTTGCAGGGCCACACAGGACAATGAGCTAGTCCAGGGCCAGAATGAATGGCTAGAGGAAAATGCATTTTTCTTGAGGGAAACAGGGCGATAAGGAATACCCCAGACAAAGGGCCTTGTCTGAGCTGGGTCCTGTCTCCAGGGTTTGCCCCAACTGTTGGGCACACAAAAGGTTGTGGGGACCCTGAGCATGGACGGTCCCAAACACTGGACTTCGTGTCTGTGCAGCTGTGCAGGCATCTGGGAGGCCACTGTGAGAGTGGGCCTGTTCCTGGGCTTCAGGCAGGGAGCCAGGGGCCACCCCTTCGCCAGAGAACATTGAGGGGCTTCTGTGTGCAGTCCGCATGTGTCTCCGCTCTCTTTGGAATTGTGGCAGAGTCTGGCCCTGCCTGGTCTTTTTTGTGCCTTGGGTCCTAAGTTAAGAATAACTGAAGAAACACGGCCCCTGTTGACACACTCGATAGAGAAGTTGCTATCAAATGACTGTTTTATCCTCAGTCACCACAGACATCACACCACGTATAGTTCTGAGGTTCTCACTGTAGTTTTGGTTGAATAGAGCTATGATCGTTGGAGCAGAAAGAAGCCATTCAGATGTGAATATGTGAAGACGTGTCTGGTAATGTGCAGATGTTTTTTTGGCAGATCAATGAATATTTTAAATCTTTCGCAAGTAGTAAAAAGGGTTGAGTTGAGTATAGAGAAGGTTCTGTAGCAAGAGAAAAATATACCACATTTCTCTCCCAATCTTCCTTTTCTTAAAACAGGTAAACAAAATTCAAACCATGATTTAAATCTTGGATTTGTCAGGATCCCCTTAAATCTCCTTCACCACATATGAGATGTGATTATGACTCTAATGTATTGAATCTCAGTTTCTCGGTCACAGTTTCTAAATAAAACAGGAAACACTGGGGAATATTTAAAAGTAACAGCAGAATCTCCAGATTGGATTATTGTTCATTTGTAGCTAAAGACATGGGGCTAAATGGAAAGAGAAGGTCATCTTCTGGCTGTGGATGTGCTCTGTGTCATATGTGAGTACAGCCTTTCTCCCCAACACACACCCCTACTGCTACCTACGGCAGGAGGGAGCGGGTGGGTTTGATGCAGTGCAGTTCCATTCCTTTCCTCCTTGTCAGTCATTTCTTCACCAGTTCCTGTGTCACAGCCCCTCACCACCCTCACGCCCCGACCAGCAGAGATGGTGCTTTTCCCCCTTGTGTTGCGGGCACTGCGCTCTGTGTGTCCTGGCCAGACGGACTGGCATTTGAGCAAGGGAGACCGAAACAGGTAGTAAATAAAGTGCTATAAGAAGAGAGAAGAGATCTGGTTCTGCATAGAAATGAAACCAAAGAAAACAAAAGTGAAAGATGATTTCTGTGCTGGGCCCTGTAGACCACTTAGGAGAAAAGTGTACTGACCCAGCAGGGTTAGTGAGACGGGAATGATGATGCTAACTAAGCCCAGGAGTATGCTGAGGGCCGCATCTGTTTTTCTGTCCCTTCCTGGGAGAGAGGTGGGTTGAAAATACACTGGTCAGAGGAAGCAGAACTATGTCCCTAACTGGCTGACTCCTTAGTTGACATGCCGCCTCCACAAGCCTGCCACCATCCTCTTACCCACTGCTCTGTCCTGTAGCATTATCAAGCCTCTCGAAATTCTCTGAACCTATGGCTGATGCCCCTTTGACTGTGCCTTGTTACCCCTCTGCCTGCTCTGTACAGCCGTAAGGTGCTTTTGATAAGTGCCTATTGGAGATGTCCCCGGGGCATCTGGAAATACAGAAGTGGTGGGCGCTAGCTCAGATCTGAAGGCTTCTCAGTTTTGTTTTTAGATTTTTCTCTAAAAATAAAAACTGTCCTATATTCTCCCAAAGAAGAAAGATTTGATCTGATCTCAATAGCTGGGAGTTCAGTAGTCCCCCTTTATCTTCAAGGAATACATTCCAAGACCCTGAATGGATGCTTAAAACCACGGAGAGTACCAAACCCTATGTCTCTTCCTATACGTGCATACACTTCATGTCTTCTCTTTGGCATATCCCAGTTGCCAGCACCACTACTCTTGAGCTTTGGGGTCATCCCTAAGTAAAATTAGGGTTACTTGAGCACAATAAGCACTGTTGGTCTGATAACCAAGACGGCTACTCAGTGAGTAATGGGCGGGGAATGTATACAGCGTAGACACACTGGACAAAGGGATGATTCACGTCCCAGACTAGAAAGAGGAAGATGTCGGATGCTACTCAGCACAGCATACAATTTAAAACTTATGAACTGTTTTTTTCTGTAATTTTCCATCTAATATTTCAGGAGTAAAGGTAACCGAAACCACAGAAAGTGAAACCATCAATAATGGGGTACTGCTGTCATTCTTTTGGTCAAGGCTTTGTCCTTTAGTTTCTAATTCCTCAAGTGGATCACAAATTTGTAACATTTATGTGTCAGCTTTTAACCTGAGGAATCTGGGTCGTTTAAGTCATGTTTCTCAAACTAAACATCAGCACTACTTCAGCAGAAAAAATAAAAGCATAGAAAATGTCCTAATGCCCACAAGCCCACAATTGATACATAGTCAACTATTAAAATATCTGTGTAACTACCATATTTTTCAGACTATAAGACACACTCATCCCCCCTCCAAATTTGAGAGGAATAATGATTGTTAATGCTGCTGTTGAGTTCTGTTTACATGTACATTGGTGAAAAATTACGTTATTTATGTTATTAAAATTTTTACCACATTTTTTTGCTTCAAAATGGTTTTCCTATTTTCCTCCTCTAAAACCTAGGTGGTGCCTTATGGTCTGAAAATACGGTACATGTGCCCACCCACCATCTACACACACACAGGGGATAGAGGGCCTTCAGCCTTGGAAACTTAAAACTTGAATAGTCTAAACATCTAGATTTCAGATAAAGATCATGTAGGAAAATAATTGGTCAAAAATGATTTTTAAAGAAAATGAAGGCGTCATTTAAATAAAATGTGTCTCGTTTTCACTTGAAACATTTCTTAACCAAAATTTATTTATTCCCAACTTTTCAGAAACACAGCCTTTATTTAAGAAAGATATGTGTGGCTTTAAAAACAAACTCCACTCTTCATTCTAGATGGGGTCGCCACGTGAATTTCACTTTTAGGCAATTCTGTTTCATCCATCCCTGTCTTCTTTGAAACAATGGAGCTGGTATCTAAAAATATCTAAGGTCCCATGGGCTTGCTGGGAGTCTTTGAAGTTAAAGCCGTGACATCCTTCTGGTTTATGGCTGTAGGATAATGCATATATGTATTGTCTTTGTCAGTTAGCTACATCTGCTTAGTAGGTCTGAACCAGAAGTCAGATGATGCTGTCTGGACATATATGGATCAGATGCCTTGTGCAATAGTGAGCCTGCGGCTCCAAGCGGCTTTTCCATTTTCCTGTTGTTACCGGTTGCTAACATGCCGTGGAGTGAAGGCTCATTCTTTCACAGCCTGTTGCCGAGTCGGGCATCCTGTGTGGTTGCCGTCGTGCTGCACGCCTGAGAGGGGCTGTCTCCCCAATACTTTGGAAAAGGGTAATGGTTCTTCAGCTGCCGTTTCTGTGGCAGATGAAGAAATTGTTTACCTTGCAAATAGAAAATTCCCTGCTATAAATCCATATGACAACCTTCCTAAACCTCTGTGACAGTGTATAAGAATGGAAGTCAGACTTTCTCTGTATGTATGTTCCCTTTGCTGAAAAGTTCTCATAGTAATGTATTACTCTTTTCTAGTTATAGGGAGGCTGTTTAAAATTTTCTGGACAGAGAGAATTCCCATTTTTTACAACTTGGCAATGTCTAGATCTCAGTGGTTCATCAGCGGAAAGTCATGCAGTGCCTGGGGGCAGCTCCTTGGTTAGGACAGCATGTGTCAGAAGCAAGAAGGAGATGGAGTGAGGTGGGTTGCTAAGGTACAGGCCATCGTGGCATGCTCCTTTCATTAGCACATTCTCCCCCTCCAGCCTCCACGCTGGTTCTTTGGCATGTCTGCCGTGAGTTCATGATTTGAATGCCCATCTGTAAAAGACAGTATATGAGTTTCTAATTCTCTTCCCCATGGTCATTTTTTCTTCCCTTCATTCTGAGTCATCTTTGATTAAACAAAACAAAGATGTTACTGTTAATTATGCATCTTTTGAAACAGCACAAAAATTCTCTTTTGTGTATGTGGCAGGGGGTGGTTTTGGTGAGCACAGTAATTTATGATGGGGGTGTTTTAAAACTGTGGACCAGAAAGAAAGATGCTAAGATTCATAATGAACAAAAATTGAGTCTCTGCTAAGACAGGAAAAATTGCTTCTGCTTTTTTTTTTTTCAGATTCCTCAAACTTTTACTTTCTGCCCTAAACATATTACTGTCAACACAATTCTATTCAACCATTTTTATTGTTCTCATTAGACACCTTGTTAAAACTGAAGTCGTGTTCAAACAGCTAAAATTGCAAGCAATAAATGAGGCACTAAAATATTGGCAGGTTGTAGACAGTGTCTGAGCACACTGGAAGTCTGCCACCCCCCTGCTGGCACTTTGAAGACTGATGTGAAGTGGGCATGGGTGCCATCAGAATTGGCACTCAGCTTTTTGCCAGGGCCTTGGCACAAGGTTCTAAGGTAATCCTGAGGCTAAAGTTCCGTGGACAAGTTGGTACAGGCTGGTGAGTTGGCAGGCTTCCCAGAGAGGAGAACCCTAGCTGATGAGAAGTGGGGGGTCATTGCAAAAAGGTTGTTTCCACAGTGAGGCCCACCCACAGTCAGATAGGAAGTGGAGCAGATATTTGCTAGGGGCTAGAGGGAAATTTAAGCCAAGATATAAGTTGAACAAGACCCTGGAAAACTTGAAGACTCTCTCTTTTAGTGTATCCCATCCCATCTATGGGTGACTCGTAGATGCTCTGAAGAAGGGGCGTGTGTGTGTGTGTGTGTGTGTGTGTGTGTGTGCGCTCATTTAAGACTTCCATTCTTATTCCTGGCTCCTGAAAGTTAAAATCCTTTACTAGCTTCTTTTGGTGGTATAGGGCCAGGTCTTTGCACTTTCAGGTGGGTGTTTAGGGCAACTGTGACTTTGCAACAATTGTGTGAACAAGAAAAAAATTGTGGGCAAATCGATTGTAGCAAATGGAAATTCTATGGTGGTGTTTTGTAGGTGGTTTACAGAGTGGTTAGTTCTCTTTTTTTTCTTCTGCAGTTGTTTGAAGAAGCAGGATGCTGATCTAGACGTGGAAAAAGTAAGTTGACAAGTTTCACACTGAGAGCACATGCCTTATAAGTCTAAAAAGATTTCCTGTTGGAACCTGGGACTTGGTCCATTTTAAACTTGGGATTGTGACTCTGAGTCTGTAAGTATCTAAGAGTAGAGCTGGAGCTGGTCTATGAAAGAAAGTCTTAGCTCACCTAGGCGAACCTGCTAACCTGCTGTTTTCCCCTTTCCCAAGGCTGAAATACTCAATTTTGATAAGCACGAAGACATACAGTCACACCCCGGTACTCGTCGGCTTCACAACTCGCCAAACCCTCTACTCATCACATTTTGATGAGAAAAAAAAAATGTTTTAGTCCTTGGTGCTTGCTTGGGACTCCTCGCACTTGCTAGAACTTGTATGAGTCACAACACTGCCCCACAAGAGAAAATGCTTCATCGTTTGGTACTCATCACGAGTTCCAGAACAAATTAACGAGTACCGAGGTACCACTGTATATTTTAGCTATGTCTCCCCACCCCAGAAATAGAATGGAACAGCTTCCCTGTGCCTGATGAGCCTTCAGGGACTGGTGAGGGCTGGGGAGCACTCCGTCTTCACACTGGTTACAGGAAGTCCCCTTTCGCCCCTTCACTGCCGTTTCTCTCTGGCGTCAGAGGGCTGCTGCTCACCTCTGCCCTAGTTGCACCTCTGAGTTGCAGTCATGGTAACAGGTCATTTTTTCATTCACATAACATTTGTGGTGCCCATTGGTGTTAGACACCATGCTGAACTCTGTTGAGACCAGAATAAATGTGACAGGTGAGTGCACAGGTACTTACTGTATAATGCGATAGAGCTGTGCAGAAGGGGCTGCTGAGGCCCAGACTGAGGGCTGGGCTCCCCAGAGAAGCTTCCTGATGGAGGGGATGCGTGAACGAACCACGTATACGTTCATTCTGCAAAGGTTTGCTGAGTAAGTCTCTGCTTGAACTTCGCTCATCCTCCAGATGCCTTGGGTTCCCATGAAGGGCTGGACTGAGTCTCACTAGGCACCCATGGGATCCTTTTCTGCCGCAGGCTCCACGCCCACTTCCATTGCCTTGGGTGTGATTTGTCAGCGGTTCTGAGTTACACTGCTTCATTCCCTGGCCGCTCAGGGACTGCCACTTCATCATCTGAGAATGACTTGGGGTTATTTCTCATTTTGAATTTGGGTGTAAGAGAGGTTCTTCTCCCTGAACCAGCACCATTCCATCTTTCGGTGGAAGAAGTACACTATCTGAAACATCCTTCTAGAACAGTTACGAACATCCCCTGACCTTTCGACCCATGCAGCCTCGTAGTCCCTGCAGAATGGTCTGTGATCTACTTCAGTCATGTAGCTCATAAAAACCAAGGGGACTTAGAAAATAAAAGGCCCTAGTCAGAGCCAGGCCAACAGGAGCTTTTTAGACTGAATCCCTGGGTGCTTTACGTTTTGGCTCTGGGAGCTAGGGTTGGCAAAGGCACTCCCTCTGGGGGAGGAAGGGTAAGTACTGGGTCAGGCCAGACTCGCAGCAGGCTGGAACCTTTGGGTGCCAGGAGCCACCTAAGGATAGTGTAGCACAGAATAGCTGGAACCTATGGCGGAGCAGTCCAGGAAATGCCTGGTGCCTGCTCCAGGCGGCAGGGTGTGCCCCATCTTGTGTAGCTCAGGCAGAGGCGAATCCTGTAACCACGAGAGGGAGAGGTCCAGTTTATGGAGGAGGCAGTTCCATTAACTCCTGTTCCCAGTACAACCCAATGCCTGGCTCACAGAAATGCTCAGTTAATGTGGTGGGAAGCCCTGAGTGGAATGAATTAAATTCTTGCTTCAGTTCTGCTGTTCACTTGCTGTGAGACCTTAGGCAAATCCTTTTTTCCTCTCCGATCCTCATTTTTCTCATAAGTAAAGTAGTCTCTTTTTTAGGACCAAGTGAAATTCTTCATTTTTTAATTTAAAAACATAAAGCACACATATGTTTTGGTTTTCTGATTTGGGCTTTGTGCCCCAAAAGAGTAAAGGGCTGTTAGCCACCAGTCTGCAGAATGCTCAGTGAAACCTGCCACAGGTCGGGAGCTTGTTGAAGGCAGAGCCTGTGTGTTGCAACTGGAGGTCCAGTGAGTGTCCGGTGAAGGAACGAACAGTGTGGCCGGCCCTGCCACGTGGGGTGGGTATTTGTAAGCACTGTGGGGACTCAGATGTCACAGCCAGATTGCCCTCACATCCGCACTGTGGGGACTCAGAATGAGAGGAGCTAACGGTGGGGTGGGGAGTGCTTCGCGGGCTGTGTGAATTTGAGCTGCCTCTGAAGGGCTCTGTCTGCACCCTCTCAGTGGGGTGGTTGAGAAGAACACTGAACTGCCCTCCCGGAGTTCGCCGTCTGGAGAGCTGTGTTTCAAAAGCTTGAATTGTCCTCTTTTTCTGGTGCTGATAGAAAGAACTGTTTAACATAGATGTATCAGCCGTTCTTTTTGCCTCTGTGTATGTTATCTGCCATTGTACAGCTAAATGATAGCAGTTGGCCAATCCAAGTGAAAAAAGTCACAGAAGTCATAGTATACGTTTTTTAAGTGAATTTTAAATTTTTCCTTTCAGTTGAATATTTTTGAAAAGACAGAACTATGAATGGAAAATTACCTTTATTTTGACATGTCAAAATTCAAAGATAAATCATAAATTCTATAATTATTAATTACAGTCTATAATTTATTGGACTTCCACTACATACTGAGTACACCCATGTCCCTTACCATGAGTTGCTCGAGGCCTCATAGTAACAGCAAGGATTCTATTCATTCCTCTCTGGGTTTAGAGCCTTCTCTTTCCCATATACTACCTTACCTTGAAACTGACATAATATTCGAGACAATGTCTGTGTGACCTTTTAAAAAATGTTTTATGAGTAAGTGATAAAAAAAAAAGCAACGTTACTTTTTAGAGAGGTCTTCCTTGACACCCTCCCTCCGCTCTGGATGGAGTTGCCCTCCCACCCACCTTGCACCTCTGCAGAGCTGTCTTGTGCTGTATAGTTATTTGTACAGTCGCTGTTACTGTCTCTGTTCTCTATTGACATGTAAGCTTTGTTAGGTCTGAATCCTGACACATGCTAATCCTAGTGCCTGACTTCTAGTGGGCCCTCCTAAACGGCTGACTTCAGGCATGAACGATGGCACGTGACCAAATTAAGGGGTAATGAGAGCCGATGAAAGCCACTTGGGTAGGTGGCAGAGTAAAAAATATTATTGTGTGTGCCAGAAATCATGTTTTCCTTCTCCGTCTACGGGTTTTATCTGTGGAAACCTTGCTTGTTAATAGCATTAATGGGGGCAAGATAATCAATCATTCCTTGGCTTTCTCTCCCAAAATACAAAGTTTCAAGCAGATAAATGAATAGGTAATTCTTAAAAATGAAGGAATTTGGGCAAAGAGAATCTGAAGATAAAAGAGGGAGGGGTAGTAAGAGCACATGGGAAATACTAAAACTTTCTTTTGCACAGAATCTTCTAGAATTACTGAGGGATACACTTCTGAGAATGGTTTTCGTAAATGAGATTTAAACATATACGGTGTACATTCTGAAAGTGAAACTCATAGTCGACTGAATTTTACAGAATATGTGATCAGGTTATATCAGAGGAACAAAAATGCATTTTTAAAGTATAACTGATTAAATTGAAGCATTTTATTTAGTAATTTAAATCATCATTTAAGTGGATTTGATTAATACCTACTGTGGTCATCTCTCCTGTCAGAGGGCTGAGGAGAGAGGTTTGGTTTTCATGTGTTCTCTGTGGCTTGGTCTAGTGTGATTAACAGTATTTGGGCACCTGCTTTGAGAGAGGAGGCCCTGTCATTTCTGTTAAGTGAGACCGAGAATTCCTGTGTTGCTATTCCAACCGTTTGCAGGATTTAGATAGTTACCTTCAGGCCCCAAATATGGCCACAGATACTGTTGTCTATTCGATGGACACAGAGGCCTCCCCTGCAAAAAGCTGTTATTCAAAAAGAAAAGCAAATAGAAAAATCACCCCCTGTTTAGAGTTATTTCCTTTTTCAGTGAATTCCTTGAAATGAGTTCGTCTGTAAATGTAGAATATATTTAGAAGTTGCTCCATTTTTCAGTGTTTCTTTTGTTTTCGTAAGTCCCAAGAGAAATTATGAAAATATCTTGGATTCTTTTGGGGGGCCTATAGTCTTGTGAAGACAAAATCTGTTTTTAAACAGGTGAGGATTTTGACACTGCATCTGGAAACAAGCTTCAAAACCATGGGTATATGATTCCTACACAGCTGGTTAAGAAGTGGAAAAATGAATTCATAGAAGATTTTTTTTTTAGTGGGAAGGAGCAGGATTTCCAGGAACCAGAAGGTCAGCAGTGCTTACCTGTGTCCAAAGGCTTGGGAATGCTGGTCACTGGGAAGATATGGGCTGTGTCTGGGTGGGGATGTGGCAGAGGAGTGTGCGATGGTTGCTATAAGGAGGTGGGCAAGAGAGTAAGAGGAGGAAGAGAAGAGCAGGATAAGCCGAACTCCCTGCCATCTGTAGAAGACAGTGTTTCCTGAATGGGGGTGGGGGAAGGGTTCACCAGGTGCTGGTGAGGACTGAAGAGGGCAACTCCCATGAGCAGAGGCCCTTAGGCCTTCTCTGATGTACCTGTATAGGGCTGCCCCAGGGCCCATGGTTAGCCATGGGCCAAGTTTAGCCCCAGAGCCTGTAGGATGCCAAGTTAGCTTCTATTCTCTATTCCCCTGCCTCAGACTCACACACACAGATAGACCCATTCTGCTGGTTATCAGACATCAGGAAAGACCAGCATCTGTATCGCTGAGTCATCACTGAGTAAAATCCAGGCTTCACGTAGCCTGCGGGGAAAGGGAACAGCTTTGGGTTGGGTGGGGGGGATTGGTGTTTAGGAGGGAGGGACTTGCTTAGAATTCTATTTTAGACTGAAGAGCAAACATTTTTAGCGCTGGACCAGAAATAGTGGGTATGCATCACCCCTAATAACTGACCAACTTTCTTTTACATAAATCCCTAGAGTATGAAACTAAGTGCTGCTGTCTAAGAAGAAGAAAAAACGTGCCTTGCGCCAACTGAAGTTTCCAAGATAATAAATGATATCTCTTCCTAGACATAAACTCAGGAGGCTATTTATGACTGTTGGAACAGCTACAGATAACAGCATTTACACTGTAATTTAAGGAAAGAGTTGAAAAATTGGGGTGACTTGTCTAGTCCAAGATGCAGAACAGACAATTCATTTGTCTCTCAAACATTAAGGAACACCTGTGGGCTGACTACCCTTCTGGTCCACGTGTCACCTTATTCAGTTGCCCTGTTTTACAAGCGAGGAAAGCAAAGCTCAACACAAGTGAAATGATGTGCCCAAAAACTTAATCTAGGAGGTGGCAAGATTGAAAAGTAGGTCTAGGACTTGGCACACCCCTCTCTTTCCACTCCACAGCGGATGTTCCCTTGTTTTGAAGCCCAGTAGAGCAGAAGACAAATACTCATCGTCAGCCTCATGTATCTAACTGGTCATTTTATGTACATTTTTCATGTTCTCTTTACTGAATTTAAAAACTTTCTTCCTTATTTGTGGTTTTCAAAATGGTAAGGTTGTTTTCATCAAGAAGAAATTAGAAAACTTAAAACAGGAATCATCTCTTTAAACCCGACCTGGTTTTAGCAGGTTGTCCCCTAGGTGACAGCATTAGAACGACTTCCAGGGCTGGCATTTGGCAGCAGTGGGCATCCGGGGAGGCCTGCAGCATACTCATTTTCTCTTCACGGCCGGTGCCTGGGCTCAGGGACCATTTTATTGTATTCTTCATCTCAGTGGAAGTCGTCATTCTGCAGGAGGAGAGCAGGATGTTGCCAGGAGAGCTTGAGGAGCACGGCTGCCCACATGACAATAATCAAGACTAGTGTCCGTGACCCTGTGGGCCTTCTGCGGCTGTGAAATGCTGCACAGTTTGTTTCCCTGCAGCCAGGCCTGCCGAGCAGAGGCTGGGACCATTTGGTTGTCTGCCCTGCATAGACTTATTGTCTGCTTAAGTCTTATGTAAAGGAGAGATTGTTAGTAAAATATGTATGAAGATTGACTTAATAGATGCCTTTGTCCCTGCCCCCAAACAGTTTTAAAAGCAGAGCTGCACTCTTCCAAGACTGATATGGGATAAGCCATAAAAACACATTAAAAGTCAAGCTTTTTCCTTAAAGAAGGTTAATGCTGCCCACTTTTAGCCCACACCAAAATTCTATTTAAGCAAAACACCTTCTGGATTAATTTGTTGTGGCTGCCATAACAAATAACACAAATTTGGCAGTTTAAAACAAGAGATTTATTGTCTTATGGTTTTAGAGGCCAGAGTTCAGTATCAAGATGCCAGTAGGACTGAACTCCCTCCAGTGTTTTTCGGAGAAGATCTCTTATTTGCCTCTTCAAGCTCTTGGTGGCTGCAGGTGTTCCTTGACTTGTGGCCACGTCACTCCAGTCTCTGCCTTCACATGGCCTTCACCTCTGTGTGCTCCATCACATCTCTTTCAGCTTCCCTCTTGTAAGGAGAAGTGATGGCCTTCAGAACCCACAGGATAATCCAGGATTAGCTCCTCCTCCCAGGACTCCAAACTTTGTCAAACCATATCATACCAGCCAAATGAAGTGATATTCTCAGATTGCAGGGGTTAGGAAGTGAATATCTGGAGGAGGAGGTGGATATTTTTCTGCCTCCACAACTTCTCTTTAGGAATATCTATATTTTTTATTTCCTGAAACATAAAGCTTGCGACCACTTGTTTCACACATTACTTTAGTGAGTTGGTTTTCCTGGAAAGGGTCCTTGGAAGACCTAACACCTGACTTTGTCTCCTAGGCCTCCAAATAGTCAAGGCCATCCCTATCTTCTTCCTCAGGTTGGGATTAACATAGGGTGAAGAATTCTGGGCTCTGAGAGTGGGAAGGGGCCTTTGAAATCAGATCTCAGTTTTAGGGGGAAATTGAAATTGGAAATGCAGGGTCACCAGAGTCAAGAGCAGAGATGGGACCAGTACTTACCGCTTCAGCCCACCCCTGCCGCTATGTTCTTGCGACCCCCAAGCTGTCTTTCATAATGTAACCCCCTGGGTCCTTTTTCATGAGAGAGCTCTTCAGCACCTGAAATCCCCTCCTTGTGAATCCTGCTTTTGTAGGGCAACAGCTCTGGTCCTTACAAATTTTCTTACACATCATTCTGGTTACTTTCTCCTAGATGTGTTCCTTTTATGTCATTGCCTCTTTAAAAATGTGGCTCTCACCCTGGCTGGTGTGGTTCACTTGGTTGGAGCAGCATCCCATAAACCAAAAGGTTGCCAGTTCAGTTCCCAGTCAGGGAACATACCTGGGTTGCAGGTACAGTCCCCAGTTGGGCCCACACAAAGGCAAAAGCAAATGATCGATGTTTCTCTCTGACATCAATATTTCTCTCCCTTTCTCTCCCCTGCCCTTCCCTTCACTCTAAAATTAATAAGTATGTCTTTGGGTAAGGAAAATTAATTAATTGATTAATTAACTCTCAAACATGGACAGGTTTGCAAAGATGGCTTACCCAGGATAGAGTAAGGCCTCTATGCCTAAGACTATTCAGTCTTAGGAGATGCACATATTTTATTCATCATTATATGCTGTACTAATGCAGACCAAGATTAAATCATCTCTCATTTAGCCATTTTGTTACACCTTCAGCTTGCATTGAACTTGTGTTCAATAAAAATCCTTAAGACTTTAAAATATGAATTGCTTTAAATTCATTTCCCCTTTGCCCCTGCCACATGGAAGAGCAGGTATCTGTCAGTAGCAGAATGGGATCGGCTCAGGATCCAGAATGCAGTCCAGACAGGGATCTGGAGAACAGATAGATCCACGGGCTGGACAGCACTGGCAGCTAGCAGTAAGTAGGCAGCAGCTAGAACATCTTGGTAAGGAGTTGGGAAGTTCTTCCATAGGTGATAGTCTAGAAGGACAGATGTTTAGCAGCAGCACTGTCTGGCTGAGCAGGTCAAGGGGCCAGCCGAGAGGAGTCCTGATGTGCAGGAACGAGACTCCAGCCAGGAAGCAGGGGAAAAGAGCTGGGTCCAGAAAAACAAGTTAAAAGAGTCAACTGCTGAAATGAGGGTGGGGCCCAAGACAGGAGCTTGAGCCCGAAGAGTAAAATCCCCAGATCTGAAGTCAGAGGCATAGCATTAGTGAGAGTCTGTGTCAGTGGGTCGGTGGCCCAGAGCCTCACCCACTCAGAGCCTGGGGCCAGAGCCACTGGCATAACTTGTGAACAGGGATGAGTTGTCTGAGCTGAGCAGATTGGAAGGTATAGAGCAAGTGATGTGTGTGCGTGCGCACGCACGTGTGTGCGTGTGTGTGTATATGATTTTTTTTTTTTACAATTGAAAGCAAGACTTTATCTCTGTTAACTTGGGTGGGGGGGGAATTCTTTGTTGTTGTTTTAGTGAGTTTTGGCAGTCATTCCAGCCTATCGAAATTTTTTACAATTTCCATTCTTTCTTCCAACTAATTAACTATCCTTTTTCAGCTGTGAATTATTTGTGATTTCCATAAGTACATCCTGATGAAAACATGAACCGAGGACGAATAGTCCTGCTGTGCAAGAACCTCCCTCCAGGTCTACGTTGCTCCTCACTGATGTTGGCACCTGTGGGTGTGGGCATTCAGTCAACTCTGAGTTCACCAAACTGAATTGTCGCTTGCCCCAGGATTCCATATCTTGATCAGCTATGATCTGAGTGGCTATCAGAGGCTTTGCTGGCACCCAAGTGTCCTGTGTCCACCATCTATCACTCTGATAGTCCTGTGAAAATAGCCCAAGGTAGGGGCACAGCGGAAGTACCTGGTTGTTCTTATTGATATCAGTGGGTTTTAATCCTGAGCCCCACATCCTATATAGTACACTGGGCATTAGCCTGTGAGTGATTTTCAAGGAGGGACTAGAACCCCACTTTCAGATATGGTGTCCTAATCTTCATTTTAAGGGTTCACCTCTACTAAAGACTGATCTTCCTTTGTGGCTTATGTGTGGTTTATAAAAAGCACTGAAAAGGCTACATACTGTATGATTCCAACTGTTGGATGAATACAGCTGCTTCTCAGTAAAGGAGGGGGGCATTCATTAAGTTGCGAAATGTGTCACTATTGAATATAGAGTGGAAAGTGAAGGGGAGGAAGTCACATGCTGTGTGGATCATTCATGTTAACAGAAGGGATAAAATGATAATTTATTAATTCACATAGTCCTTCCAAATAAGACCACCAAGAACAAGTGAGATGGTTTCAAGGTCGCTCAGGAGGCAGTTTGATGTAGTAGAAAGAGTAAGTGGGCCTCAGGCTTGAGTAAGTCCCGGCTGTGCCACTGAAGAGCTGTGTGCCTGCCGTTGGCTGTCAGGGAAGCAGATGGTCATTGAGTGTAAACTTGCAGTTGCGGGGAGTACGTGAAGGGGGTGCTGTGAAGCTTGTATAAGAGGATCCCAAATAGAAGTTAGATGAAAAGATGTTGATGAAGAAGGGACATAATGATAATATACCAACTTCTATCTATTGTTCCCCCTTTCTCTGGTCAGTATTGGTCAAGGACGGGGTAAGTTTCAAGCATGGGGTGGAGTAGATTCGTACTTAAGAGTAGAAGGATGGGCAGGGGAAGGTTCCTTTCCACAATATTATCTTTAGCAAACAAACAAAACCTTTATGTTTGGGGAAGATTTTTGTCCATTTTTAGAAGAATATTCAGAAAAGTAGACCTCCCAGTCTGGGGGTGGGGGAAACAGTAATTTAATAAACAATAATATAAACAAAGTAACTGCCACTTTGCCTACTATACTGTTATCAAATGAGGGGGAAAAAGAGTTTCTGATTTATACATCAAGGTGCTGCTTATTGCAAAAAAGTAAATTGGAGGCTTGGTTGCTTCGGCTCAGTGGTTGGAGTGTTGTCCCATGCACCAGAAGGTCCCAGTTCAGTTCCCACTTGGGGCACATGTCTAGGTTGCAGGTTCTGTCCCTGGTCAGGGTGTGTGGGAAAGGCTGCTGATTGACATTCCTCTCTGACATCGATGTTTCTCTCCGTATCTCTGTCTCTGTGTGTGCGCATCTCTCTCTTTCTCTTCCCCCTTCTTCTCTTTCTCTTAAAAACAAAGTAAATTTGATCATGGGAAAAAGTTTTAATACCCCTTAGGTATCAAAAATGAAATAACTTATAACCTATTCATGAAGTTTAAAAGCCGTCACAGCGATCCATGGTGAAGTTTCCGGTGTGGGGGAGGTTCCACTGGCAAAATGTCAGGAGAGCTTTTTCCATATATAACCCAAGAAATGGTATAACAAAAAAACTGTGACAGTTACGATAATATTTACTGTATTACCTTGTATTTGAGTTAATAAATATTGGCCATTATCCAATCAAATAACTTTCATTATTCAGTTTTTACAGTGACTGAGAGGGAAATATAACCAGGTCTTTGTGTTTTCTGAGTAGTAAGTATAACAACAGAAACAACAATAAGACACGATATAATGTACTTTGAAGTGGAAAGCTTCAGAAACTGTTATTTCAGAACCAATAGACCAAGATTTTTCAGGGCAAGAGAAAGTACTTGTTTGTTTTTTATTTTCAAGTCTTTTTTCAAAAATAGACTTTAAGTTTTAGAGCAGTTTTAGGTTCACAACAAAATTGTGGAGGAGGCGCTAAGATTTCCGTACACTCCACGCCCCCACACGTGCTCAGCTGCCCCCACCACCAACCTTCAGCACCAGCGTTACCTGTATTACAGCTGGAGAACCCATCGTCATCACGCAAAGTCCGTAGTTTACACTGGGGTTCACTCCTGCTGTTGAGCGCTCTGTGGGCTTGAGTAAATGTATAATAATGACATGAATATACCATTAGAGTATCATACGGAGTATTTTCACTGCCCTAAAAATCCTCTGTGCTCCATCCGTTCATTTTTCCCTCATCCTGATCTCTGGCAACCAATTGTTTTTTTACTGTCTCTATAGTTTTGCCTTTTCCAGAATGTATTTAGGATCATACAGTATGTAACCTTTTCAGATTGGCTTCTGTCACTTGGTTACATGCATTTAAGATTCCTCCATGTCTTTTTGTGGCTTGATAGCCCATTTCTTTTTAGTGATGAATAATATTCCATTGTCTGGATGTCCCACAGTTTATTTATCCATTTCTCTCTCTTCGACAGAACTTGATTGCTTTCAAATTTTGGCAGTTATGAATAAAGCCGCTATAAACATCCATGTGCAGATTTTTGTGTGGACAGAAGTTTTCAACTCTGAGTAAATACCAAGAAGCATGATTAAGTGCTTGTTTTTTGTTGGAAATTAATTTTCATTTTCTTTTGAGGGGCATAGAGCCCAAATCAGTGCATGCCATAGGCCTGTCGATATGTACATTTTAGGCAGCCATCATTTCACCTGATGTTTTAACCCATGAGTATTCATTGCTGTATCTTGGTTAAAATTTGAGATGGTTAACAGGTTGATAGATTATATTTTCTCTTATATCACTATATCCATTGATCCCCTGACCATCGAGAGCTCTCTCACCCAAACTGAAGGAATTGACCAACTTGTTTTTCCCCAAAGGCCCTCCTTTTTTCTTTTTCTCTTTTCCCACAACCAGATCCCCGAGTCAGGTTCTTGTCACCTCTCATTTTGGCATCATGTTTGCTGGCCTGGGATTCCAGACCCGTCTTTCAGTCCCCTTGTTTACTGCTGCTTTTACCCTTCTGGGTTGCAGTCGTTCACTTGGCCTGGCCCCTCGCTGTGATGCAGCACCGGGCTCGGGGGGGGGGGGGGCCCGCTGAGGATGGGGCTGCCCCACAGTGTCCTGTCGCGTCTTTGCAGGAACTTCCCTTACTTTTCTCACAGTTTTTTTCCTTCCTCATTGTTTAGTATGTCTTTCGTAATCAAATGAAAATAGGCCCATTAAAGAGAAAATGGAGATGCACTGTTCTGTTTCCAGGTTGTGGTACAGATGGTATGAAAGTTTTTGAAGAAAATCTAATTACCTAGGCTCCTATCTCCAGGACAGTAGTTACAGTTTATATATTTTTTCCACAACTAATAAGCTGTGGGAGAAAAACTGAAGTAAAAAGAAGCTACTTTATCAGTTTTTAAGTTTTGAATAAGAAATAGGAGCTTTTAGAATAAATATTCGTGAAATAGAATAAATCTGTAAGAGCTCTTATTTTGTCTAACTTATGGCTGTGATACAAAGATCAGGGATTCCTCTGGGAATCTAACTGAGGTTAGAGCTGGATAGTAATCTCAGAGCTTACTCTTAAAAAGGGGAAAAAAAGGATGGAGACTTATGCCAAGATTGGGATCCTGGGTGTCTGAGAGATGGGTGGACCTGAGATTATTACTATTATTATTAATATTTTTATCCTCACTCAGTGACATTTTCTTCCATTGCTTTTTTTAGAGAGAGGAAGGGAGAGAAACATCAATATGAAGGAGAAATGTTAATTGGTTGCCTCCCATATGTGCTGGGACTGGGGACCAAACCCACAACCTAGATATGTACCCTGACCAGGAATCAAACTTATAATCTTTAGGTTCTGGGACAGTGCTCCAACCAACTGAGCCACACTGGTCAGGGCCATCTGAGATTATTTTAAAGGAATGAGGAAGGGGCGGTTTGTAGAAGTCAGGCTGGATGGTAGTTAAGTTGATGGAGCAAATAGCAAACTTGGAGACCTTGCAGTTGGGTCAACATGGGAGATCCAGGCCTGCTTATGGCTCCTTCGTAAAATTGAGCAAATGGCTGTTGCATTCTGAGTGGCATTTCAGGCCCTTTTGCAATGCAGTTGGCACCACCCTCTGAGAGGTGTCACACTAGTTAGCCATCCCATCAGTGGAGGTCTGGATAAATGCTCCAGGTGAGTCCATGTAGAGAACAAAGGATGTCATGTTGGGTGTTCGGTGGTCACCATGTTTGCCTGGACCAGAGAGTCAGACAGAGCAAGCACTGGGTCTAAACCCAGAGTCCGAGCTGAGGTCTCTGCCGAGGGTCTGTGGGCTGGCAAGGAGGTGCTGAGGTGGCACAGGGCTCAGGGTAACATGAAAACTAATGATGATGGCAATGTGTACAGAAGAATATATGTGAATGCAAAGGAGTGTGTGTGTGTCACAAACATTCATGTATGTATATATTGATAGATATGTATGTATATCTACACACACACATACACGCACAGAGGGTAGTGGAGGAAGAAAAATATAACCTCTATCCATATTCATTCTGCAGCTTAAGAACTAGAATCTCACTAGTATCTTGGAAGCCCCCATCCATGTATTCCTCCCTGGCCATACCCCTCTCCCTCAGAAGGAACCACTGTTCTGAATTTTGTGTTTGTCATTTCCTGGGTTTTCTGTGTACATATGTTTCCCTAAGCAATCTATTACTAAGTTCTGTTTGCCTTGGGGTTATGAATAAATGGTATTCTTGTACCATTTGCTTTTTTCAATCAACATTTTTAAAGAAGATTCATCTCCACTGATGCATGAAGTGACATGCGTGAAATTCATTTATCTTCACTGCTCTGTGGTCTTGTATTGCATGAACTACCACAATTTATTCATTCAGTCTTCTCTTGATGGAGGTTTGAGCCATTTCCAATTTTGTGCTATTTAAACACTGCTGCTCTGAACATTCTTGCATATGCATCCTGCTGCAAACAGCTTCTACAGAATAGTGCATAAGAGTGTTACAGTAAGTGCATCTTCAACTTTACTGAATAATACTAGTTTTGCAAAGTGATTATATTTAGACATTCCATTTGAGATTCCCATGAGTAAACAGATTAAATTTTAAGATAAGGGAAGTCCAAAGAAAATGTAAAATGTGGGACTAGCTATTGGAGAGGAAGAAAATATCATTGGCATCTCACAACTCCCTATCAAAGTGTGGGGGAGAGAGCGAGGGATATGAAGAGAAAAGTGTAGGTTTTAAACAACCATTGTCCTTGAGTGAATGTGGTCACACTGTCATTAGGGAACAGATTCCACCTCAGTAAGAATCAATACCCAGTTCTCTTATTTCCACTAAGTTTTCTCCTATCAGCAATAATCTTTAGTTATTACTCTATATAATATTATCATACATATAGTAACTAAAAATTCTTATTTTCCGGGGAGCAGATAGATGCTGCCAGGCATTTAAGTGTGCTCTTTCCACATCAGATTGATTGTGGCATGGATTCTAATTAAGTTTGCAGAACAGATAGCCACCCACAGGCACACATATATTTCAGAGATTACTTTCCTCCAAACACAGGCGATGCTTTTCTGACAGCCATGCTTTGTGTTTCATAAACTCAGTAAGCTTACACAGGGTTTGTCATTGTTATTTGATGAGGATTCAGAGCTGCTTTGTAAATTGCTCATTCACTTGACCTGAGAAGAACGGGTCTATTTAGAATAGCAACTTAACTATGAAATATGACACAGTCCTGAGGGAGAATTTTGGCTTTGTTTGTGAGTTCTGACCACTCTGATATGTAAAGCTAATAGTATTTGTTTTCTTCTCAGCGAATTTTCATTCTTCCAAATCTAGATGTTAACTTCTTTGATTGACATTTCTATGAAAGTAAAAGTAGAGCATTAAACCATTAAAAGCACATGTTCTCTGGAGTCTCAGAAGTGCAGCTTTTTTTAACTTTTTATTTCGGGGTCACCCTTCATTAATAGCATTCATCAGATTTATCTGATACCAGGTCAAAGAGTTCAGTAGTGGTGGCATTTTAAAAATATTTTAATCATAGTTTTTCAGCATCTGTCATTTGGTAGTGCCTGTTTGAAACTTTCAGTAGTGACATTGCGTGTTTGGAAAGGCAGCATGTACACTGGAAGTAACACTTGTGCTTTGCCAAAAAGCTTAAAAGAACCCGAGTGTTCCAAAACTGCCATCTCCTTGTGTAAGCTATGGCATGACTACTACGTGTCTACTCAGTGGACTATATATATTAGTTAAAATGGTGATTATAAAATGTGTTAAATAAGTTGGACAAATGTTTATTTAGGTTGTTAAGTAGAAAAAAGCAGGATGCCAAAATGTCTGTGGAATATGATCTTAAGTTTGAAAGCCAAATGCACATGTGGGAAAAGCCTACAAAAATTATACCAAAATGCCAACAGTTGTATTTGAGTTATGAGATTATAGGATTTTCACCTCAATGTTTGTTAATATGGCCATATTACTTTTATAATAAAATTAATTAAAAGGATGGATTTCAGAGAGATTAATCTTGAGTCCAGTTGCTGCTCTACCATTAGTTAACCAGCTGTTTGACCTTACGCAATCTACTTAACTGGCTTCCTGGGGAACTGAAGTCAGTATATCTATCTACCTGCATAGAGTGTTGTCAAGTCAAATGAGGTAATATTCCTAAGCCATGCCCCTACCCCACTGCACAGCTTCCCCTTCTCTGGTGAAACAGGCTTTGCCCAGCACATACCCAACAGCCATGAGCAATCCTCTTTTAATATCTCATTTCTATTTTGTCCATTTGGGGCCTCTCCCTAATCTCAGTAAACACTTGTGACCTCTTGGAACTTCTGTTTTAGCAGTGACAACTGATGGTTATTTTAGAGAAGTGTTTGATGAGTATGACTGCTTGGCCTTATGTGACAAGAAGGGAAGTTTGAAGAACTGGACTTGCTAAAAGTCCCAGAATTTCACCCGTTCAAATATATGTATTTGATTGACAGAAAAATGCTTGCTAATTTGAGAAGACCCCTTGTTAACCTCCCTTGGCTATTTAGGAGAGAACATGTTAATACGCTTGCTAAATAAGCTAGTGATTTTCTTGGCCCTGAAAGTCTATCTAAGAGACAGGTACAAACACAGCTCCCCCTTGAACGCACAGGGCTAGATGCACTGACCACCCCTGCTCCACCCCTGCTCTACTCCTGCTCCACCCCTGCTCCATCCCTGCTCCATCCCTGCTCCATCCCTGCTGTCAGAAATCCAAGAGTGACTTTTGACTCCCCAAACACTTAACAACCGATAGCCTACTGTTGACTGGAAGCCTTACTGATAAGGAAGCCTTACTGATAAAAAAAAACACATTTTTTTATGTATTATATACTGTATTCTTACAATAAAAGAAGCTAGAGAAAAAATGTTATTAAGAAAAAAATATTTATAGTGTTTATTGAAAAGAGTTTGTGTAGAAGTATAGTTCAAACACATGTTGTTCAAGGGTCAACAGTAATATGTAAGTGTTTCGCCAGCATCCCCAGGGACTGTGTGTAAGCTCTAAGATGTTAAATTGAGCTTTCAAGACTTTGTGACGATATGAGATCATCATGTTGAGCACTTGGTGTAAATAGGAACAGAGTTGCTCTATGAGATCCTAACTTATTTCAGGGTAAGTTTAGTTGGGGTGGGGAAAGGAAAATTTATTCTGTGATGTAACCACCACCACATGTTGGCCAGGCACTAGAAAATGTAATCTTGCCCTAAATTTAGGGAACACTTTTAACAAAGATTCAATAAAAGATGCCCATATTCACACGGACCCAAGTTATCCCATCTACTTGGACCAGGACTCAGAGTATCTAAGGTCTCCGCTAGACTCATAGATTTACAGTCTAAAACGGGAATGCATTCCTGACCTACACAAAGCTAGAATTCAGGTCTCTGAACTCTCAGTTCATGTCTTGCCCAGAACAGCAGACTTTCACTGGTCTTATGAAAGTCACTAGAAATATTGAGTCTTGCGTTTGTTATAAGAAGTTGAATCTCTGAGGGCCCTTCTAGATCAAAAGTCAAAAAATTCAGTAATTCCTTTTGGTATTTTATTCTTCCTTCTTTGTCTTTTTTTAAAGTATTAGTATCTTGAGTCCCAGAATTTCTTGAGGAGTATCTTGAGGAGTACAAGTAATTAAACCATAGAACATCAACTATAAATTCTTTTTCCTTAAAAGTGTGAGGCTCTGAATCAAGCTTCTGGTCTTCCACAGATGGCTTGAGGAGATCAGTTCCCCACGGTTCCCCACGGCCCAATTTACTTGGCCACACAAGGGCCAAAAATGGCATAAGGCAAATTGGAATGCAGTGGCCAGAACTTTTTTCAGTGAAACAGGCTGTTATTGGTGGAAAATAAAGCTAAAGAAAAAATTCTATGTATAATATTAACGGGAAAGGGTAAAACAGGAATAAATTTAACAAAAACCAACCAACTGGTGCCATCTCTGGGAACAGTGGAGAGTTCATGGGTGCTAACTCTCCCAGACAGTTCCCCAGACCGGACTCTGTTTTTCAGCCCTTATCATTACTCAAGGGGAAATGCTGTATCAACTTGTATAGTTGTTGTTTAGCATCATCAGGACATGTGTTGTAGTGTGAATTTATATTAACAAGCCAACAACACTCCTATGACCACTTTATATGTCTGACACCAAGCGTATCTTCTTCCCACTTTGGGTGTAGGGCGAAGTCCCGACTAATTTCCAGGCCAGATTAAGTCTCAGGAATAAGACGTTCACTCAGAAAGCTGTGAGTTTTCTTTATCTTTGTTCCTACTTCTACTGAGGATGTGATGAGGCATTGAATCCATCAGACAGCAGAAGGATCTATGTAATGAATTTTTACATGCCCCGGTCATTTTAATGTAATCATCCTTCTTTTAAAAGGCTTCATTAAGTCTATTGTTAGGATTGTAAAACTGCCTAAGAGATAGAAAAGGGCTTTTCCCATTTGCAGAATTCAACAGACAGTTTCTTAATTGCACTGCTTTAGGTGAACAGTAATTAAATGGGTTGGGAGAATATGCAATATTTATTTATAGTAATATAGGCATATCATGTATTTATAGTCATTACTGCACAGTCTACTTGATAACATCCTTCTGGGGGGAAAATGTCAGGACTATTAAAAGTAGCTCCTGTTTTGGGAAGGTCTTTGACTCTAGCTGTGAATGTTAACAGACTCAGGAACCCTTGTATTGTAGTACCATACACAGTAAGCATTTTGCAAGGAACCTACCTGTACTTGTAAAGTTCTAAATACGCTTTTAACTTTTTATTTATTTTTTTATTTTCAAGATTTTATTTATTTATCTTTAGAGGGGAAGGGAAGGAGAGAGGGAGAGAAACATCAATGTATGGTTGCCTTTCATGCGTCCCCTGCTGGGAATTGGCCTGCAGGGAACCGGCCTGCAACCCAGGCATGTGCCCTGACTGGGAATCAAACCGCGATTGTCTGGTTCGCAGGCCCACGCTCAATCCTCTGAGCTACACCAGCCAGGCTGCTTTTAACTTTTTAAATTTAAAATGTTTATGTTAAATATGTTGGCCAATGTCAGTAGCCTTTGGAGTGTTAATGAGGTATCTTACTTTTTTCCCCCCATATCTTACTTTTGACAAGATGAAAGGAGAATAACTTTCATGGCTCCTAAATTTTATAGTAAGTACAATTTTAGCAGCTTATTCCTAATGTACTCCAACATGGCAGATTTATCAAGAAGATAGAAAAGAAATTTCCTATGAAACACTCAGGATGTTAATACCAACTAAGCCACTGTTTTGGGGCCAGATGAAAGCCAGGAATCCTCCATCCAGAAAAAACTGTGTAGACACACCCTCACAAAGAGACACAGCATGCTACCTCAGGTCTACCGGAGCCCTGAATGCTTCTTCCTGGATCCAAAGATGTGAATCCTGGATATAAATGGAATTTGTACAACCAACCCCTTTGTGTTCCGTGCCCTCTCCCCATTCTTAGACTCTCTGGCCCATGTCTACAAATCTGTTTTTATTTATACCTTTTTCTCCATCAAGCATTTTTACTCAATATCTTCATTATCAGTTCAGTCTAAATGTGACAGAACCAAGATCCTTTTTCTACCGCCACTGATTTCTGTCTCCTCTCACTATTTCCTTAGCCATTCATTATAGGTCGTCATCAACTTCTCCTTCTGCCCTGCCTCCCCAGAAGCTAAGAGCACGCATGCTGTCTTACTCCAGGCATCTAATAGACTGATAACTTTTTATCACAGGTCCTGTCAAGAGCTACCTCTTTCATACTTTCTGTTTATCAACACGACCATGGTGCAGACCTCAAACTCCTGCCCTTTATTTAAACTGTCCCAGCCTCCTCTCCCCTGCACTCCCTTCCCCAGCACCAGCCTGCCACTCATCTGGGGCTCTCATCTTCCCTGTATGTGGTCCACCTCACGAGGGAACACTTTTACCTTGCCCCCTACCTCCTTGGCCACCTTAGGTGGTTCTCTGTCACAGTACACAGCAAATTAAAAGTCGCTTGCCCCTTCAGGTTCTCCTGTTCTCATTTCCCCCAGAGACTGTTTCTTTCCCCAGGTTCCTTGAATGTCCCTTTGCGGCCACTCCCCTCCCGTCTTTCTGCACCACTGACACTCTGCTAATGTGTCTAGGATGGATTGTCAGTCTGCTGACAAGCAGTGGCTGGACCTCTTACTTTTCCTGCTCATAAAGTCACTGAACCTGCAGGAGGATGGGTCCCCAGGACTGGGCAGCCTTACTTTTGTCGAAGTCTATGTTTTTGTTCACTTAGCAACTTTTTCCCACCGTCTACCTGGCTCAGTTAAGTCAGTAGTTTAATAGAGATACTATGGAACATATTTTCTAAAAGTACAGGGTGAGGCACTAGGAGAATAATATGAAAGAAATGAGTCCCTGACATTTCCTCGTGTGTACAGTGACTCCGTATTCACTCCCAGGGAGCACTGCGATTGGCTCACCGCGTTTCCCAGCACAGAGCGAGGCACAGGGCAGGCCCCGGAGTGTCTGATGAAAGAGTTGTGCAAAGCACTGCAGCGCATCTGTTTCAGCATTTCACAGAGTCAGCTGGGGGTGACCTTAGAGGTGATCTCCTCCCACTACCTCATTTGACAGCTGAGCAAACGGAGGGTCAGGGAGGTCCAATGATCTGTGCAAGGTGGGACAGCAATGAAATCAGCTTTTGAACCTATGTTTTGTGACCTCCAGTCTCCCAGTCTCTCATTTTACTACACTACAGGTGCTCAATCTATGCTTCTTTTTTCCTTCTCTCTCATCTTTATACTCATTAGTGCCTATTTGGTGTCCAGTAGATATTCGAGTTGGCTGCTGCACCTTCAGTTGTCTGCTGCACCTTAATAAGCGTAAATACTTAATAATTATCAAACATTGTGAGTAGCAAATGTGCTTTTCAGGTTCTTTCACATATGTTTTAGCATTAGATTTCTCCACAAACCAATGAGATAGGCCGAGCAGTTATTATTCTCATATATCACAGGAGAGGAAATAATGACTTGGTCAAGACCGTGCAGTTGATAATTGATATGGTAAGGAAAGAATTCAGTTCTCTTTTATCAGAGGATGATAGTGAATTAAAACTTTTAAAAATATGGCTTCAGGCTCTGGAATCTTGCCTTCCTTTATGTAAATATAAAAAACAGGTTTTCCTATTTTTTAACAATTTTCACTTTAGTAGCTCATTCCAAGGCGTGTTCCGAGGCGTGCACACTGGTCCCATGAGATGCTCTGTGAGAGGTGGATTGTGGGGCAAGGTCAGTGGGGAAAGCTGCTCGCTGTGTCCCCCCTTGGGGATTCCCAGTGTGCATTTCAAGGCTCTGAGAAGTCCTACTGTAAAGAAGACTGTTGAGTACAGTTTCTTAATTGTGTCAAATAGACTTAACCTAAAATTTATTATCTTAACCACTTTTAAGTTTGTTCAAACAAGCTTCAGAACTCTTTTGCTTGTAAAAATGAAATGCTGTATGTCCTATACTCCCCATTCTCCCCTTTCCCAGCCCCTGGCAACCGACATTCTCCCTTCCGTCTCTATGACTGTGGCCACTCTAGGTACCTCATATAAGTACAGTCAAACAGTATTTGTCTTTTTTATGGCTGGCTCATTTCACTTAGCATAATGTTCTCAGGATGTATTCATGTAGTAGTAGCATGTCTTGGAATTTTTCTCCTTGTTAAAGGCTGAATAATATTTCATTATATGGATAAACCACATTTGTTTATCCATTCAACCCAAGTTCACAATTAAGTTACTTCCAACTTTTGTCTGTTGGGTGTGAAATATCTCTTCAACCCAATTTCACTTATTTCGGATCTATACCCAAAAGTGGAATTGCTAGACCATTTGGTAATTTTATTCTGAATATTATGAGGAACCACTCTTGTTTCATGTATTTTTGTACCCAAGTTTCACAAACTTTATTTGATCACAGGATTCCTTTATCATATTATACCTTTGAGGATTGCACACATGGGCTGTTCAGAAACTACTCTGGGAAATCTGAATTCAGTAATTTCCACTTGTTCCATGGGGCAGCAAGCCTTAGGATGCTGGGTAGCAGTTCAACCACAAAGCTCTCCAGCACAAGGGCAAGGCTAGCAGCATTATCCCTGGAACGGCAGAGGCAGAGGGAGCACCCAGGGTACACAGCTAGCAGTAACAAGAGTTCTTCCACTTGAGACTGATACTGTAAACGTGGCATTGGTGAGGAGGCTGCTGTGGAGCTGATGTTATTGTCTGCACTGTTAGACTGGCATGTTTGTTTGACAAGAGCATAGAGAAGAGTGAGCCTTCCTGCCTTTATACAACAGGGGGCCTGGGGAAAGCTTTATGGTGAGAATTATTAGAATTCAGAAATTACTGTTTCTTTCTTCTCCCTGAAGAGGAAAGAATGCCAGCTGGTCAAAATCTAAATGGGCTCCTCCACAGGGCTTGTGTTGACTCAATCTAATTTGCCCTTAATGTTGTTTCTCAGTAATTGAGGGGTAATTGTAAATGCTATGATTGTGTAGGTAAGTAAAAATTCCAACAGAGTTCGTTTACCTTCTACACCTAGAAAGGGTATGTGGGGCAATGACAGTAAACTGAGGAAAGAAAAAATTCTCTACCCCCCAAAGTTGCTGTGTAACCTCAGATGTCCTGGTGGTCTGCCTTGCTCTGGGACCAGTTCAGGAAGTCCCAGTCGTTGGTAACCTGGAAGAAGGCACTACATCACTGAATCCCCCAAATGCTTACTGTCATTTCTACATGCGTAGATATGTGTGAATACTTAAGGAGCAGTACAAGCCAGAGTTGGAAGGACCCAGCCACTGGCATACTTCCCAGCCAATTTTTAGAAGGCCAACTGGTATGCCATAATAATATGGCCCTCCCATCCTGCCATTTTACAAGGGAAGGACTGAAACACAGATGCAGACTGATGACTCACCGGAATCAGAATGAATCAGGGATGGGTAATGGGACCCGGCCCCCTGGGCTCTGTCGGTTAGTCAGCCACCTCCCTGTGCCTCCCTGCGTTCCTTTCACTGTGGCTGCTTCCACTCCTGAGTGTGTATAATAATGAAAGCGATGTAGTGCTCACTCTAACCCATGTGCATCCAGACCCACACGATCCAGTTATGTTAAAGTCAAACAAATACTGTTCAGTGACAATAATTTCCAAATAGCAAATTCTTTACTTGTATTGCTCAATACAACAGTGGGGGGGGGAAGACTCCACGGCAGCACCGAAATTCCCTCCTTTCCCCACCAGCTTTCCTCACACCCTACAGCCCTTAAAATCTTACAGATGTTTCCTAACTCTTATCCACATGCTCTTTCACCTTTCCTCCTGATTCTGCATCATCCAGGCCAGGATCAAGACTTTCCCAGGAGGGTGGGCAAGAGGAAGGACCAGGAGGGCAAAGCTAGAATCCTCTGCAGCAGCTGGGGGAACAGAGGCTGGGAGCATGTGTTCTTAATTTCTGCTCCCTCACACCACTGTGTACCGCTGTGCTGTGCTAGTCATTCTTCCGTATTACCTCATATAATTTAATCCTCACAGAAATCCTGTGTGGAAGGTATCGGTTTCTTCATTTCACTGGCGAGAAGACGAAAGTCAGAGAAGTCAAGTAACTTGACTGGTATTCTGCTATATAGAAAGAATGCTAGGATTTGAGCCCAGGTCTGTCTAGTAGTAAAAACTGTGCTCTTTGGGTTTGTTTGAGGCTGTTAAATCTGTTTTCAGCAAAGATCTTGCAAACTTGGTAGCTAAAGGGAAAAGTGGATATTCTTCAAAGGCTTGTGGAGTTCGGAACCTTTGTCTGGTCTGGACACACAGAGAACAGTCTGGGTCTCTGCTCAGGGAGATCCCAGGAAGTTCTGGGGACCATCCCTTCTGCACATCAGAGGCAAGATCTTCCTGGCTCTTTCAGATTTTTTTGCAGGTTTTACAACCAACAGAGTGCTAATGTCGGGCCTGGTTACCTGAGGCAATGCCTATGATACACAGAGGTGGAAGCTGGGAGGAGCTTTCAAACATACAGGAAACTTTAAGCAGTCCTTTTGTCACTGGAATAAAATACAGATACTTTATGACAAACACACTTGTTCAGTGTGTGAATTTGTGAACTTGATACAAATAAGAACTTTAGGAGTAAGGGTATAAGAAGAATGCATTCTGTGGCCACCTAATGTTTAAGGCAGGGAGGAAAAGGGGAAGGGACAAGAGACCAGAGATTTAACACAACTAAACCCAAGCACATACAGAGAGAAATCCAGAGTAAGCACGAGAGCAAGTAGGGCAAAATAAACGAGGCAGAGAATGAACAGGGGAAGATAAGCAACAGCAGAACTACAGAGGAGCTGAAGACAAGGGACAAGACAGAGAAACATTCTCATAGACAGAAAGACAAAAGCACAGGAAACCAAATTAGGCAAGAGCCTCACCCAGTGTTAACAAGATGCTGTACAGGGTTGTTCTAATCTATGACAGGGTCAAGGCTTTCCCCCAAATTCCATTAGAAAGTTAAGCCTGATGCATAGAAGGCTTCCACATGAGTGCCCTTTTCACGTGCCTGAAAATGTATTAGTTGGGTCAGGAGGAAAATCATTTGAAAGTAGAAGCATTAATATCTATCATCATCCAAATTGCCCCTTAATAAACTCTGAGGACCAGGGCAAAATGAATGAACTGAAAATAGATTCTATGGCAATGACCTGCTCTATGATGTTATCACAAATGAGTCATTACCAAATAGATTCTTCACCTCTTATACTAGATGTTTTTCAATTTTCAGTATTTTGCAATAAAGATTTTTAAGGACCATGCACTCACGTAAGAGTATCAAGTTTAGATACCTTTCCTTTGTGGAGATGCTACACTTTTCCATGTATTTTCCCAGTTAAAAATGGCATTTGACTTCTGAGTGTTCTGCACCATAGTTGACAACATTATGAACTTCTCGCTCTCAGTTCCTGAGACGTAGTGCTATGATGAACTGATTAAAAATAGCATTCTAATGAAATTTTGTGTGTGTTGTTACAATATAAGTCAGCTGCAATGGGGAGTTTTTTCCGGAGGAAATTTGATAAACTGAAAGTCAACATGGTTTATATATTTTCTGTGAGAATTTCTGGTCCTTCCTCATGGTTTCCTCTTTAAAATTAGCACTTAATTTTTTGCTTCCCACCCAAACATGTATTTTAACCCTTATCACAGTTAGCTGAGTTCTGGTATGTCAGCGTGATACAAAAGTGTCAATTAAACATTTAGCAGCAGAGTATGTGAGTGCATCAACTCTTAAAGGACAGCAAGTGAGCCATTTTTTAGTTCAAATGTTGGGTATTTAAAAACTAAGAAAGATTTGATTTTTGTTTTTGGTTGAGTAATATTCATTCTGTTGTATGCATGCACCACATACATACCACACAGCTTTTTATCTACTTATCTAGGAGGGACACTTGGGTTGTCTGTCTTCATGGCTTGGCTGGTGTGATAAATAGCACTGCAGTGAACACAGGGCTGCACATATTCTTTCAAATTCGCGTTTTCTGCTTCTTCAGATAGACAACCAGGAGTGGGATCACTGAGTCATAAGGTAGTTTCATTTTTAATTTTTTCAGGAACTTACATAGTGTTTTGTGGAAGGAACTCCATCCGGCAGAGCTCCTTTTGGCCACCGCAGAGGAGAAATAAGTCGTCCTAGACACAGTCTTGCTGTTCTGATGGGAAAGAGGGTGGCGATTCCCTCTAGTGGAGAATGCTTCTACCCCTTCTCCCAAATGGCTTTTATTGGGAATGGTATGTGTAGGTGTATACAGCATATATGCATAGCTCATTAGTCAATGTTAAAAGGCTATAGTCATGCAAAAACAGGTATTATCTATAGATAACAATTGAAGGAACACAGTGATTTGTCATAGGTCAGAGTCAGTTAGTCATGCTGACGCCAGAGGGTCTTTAAGACCTGTTTCATGAGATAAAGAGTTTATTCCTTATGCCTTGAAGTTAAACATCCGGTTTATATCAACAGAGCCATATAAAGCAAAGCAGAGCAAGCCTCAAAGGATACAATGTATTTATCAGGCCTGATTTCCATAGGAACCCTCCGTGTTAGAGTGCGTCATGTCTGCCACCTGTGTTACCTGGTTTTCCAGGGAGACTTTCTAGCTCCTTTCAGAGCCTGTTTTCACGGGGCTGGGATCTCTAAAACTACGCAGAGCAGTCCCCAACAGTGTTTTCCACAGTGGCTACACCAGTCTGCATTTCTACCAACGGTGCACAATGGTTCTCTTTTCTCCACATCCTCCCCGACACTTGTTGCTTATTGATTCACTGATGGTAGCCATCCTTCCAGAGGGTAATATGCTAAGTGAAATAAGCCAATCAGAGAAAGACAAATACTATATGACTTCACTTATATGTGGAATCTAAAGAACAACATAAATGAACAAACAAAATAGAAACAGACTTGTAGATACAGAGAGCAGACTGATGATTGCTAAAGGAGTGGAGGTTGCGGGGCTAGGTGAAAAAGGTGAAAGGTTGAGAAGTACAGCTTGGTAGTTCAAAACAGTGATGAGGCTATAAGATAGAGCGTGGGAAATGTAGTCGATAATATTGTAGTGACTGTCTGTGGTGCCAGATGGGTCCTGGAACTATCAGGGGAATCACTTGGTAAAGTATATGACTGTCTCAATACCATGCTGTACACCTGAAACTAATATAAAATAATATTGAATGTAAACTGTAATTTTAAAAAAATTTAATAAAAATAAGAAAGGATGATCTTTATCTATTGTTTCTTTGCCCTTAGCCTAGCAATGTGAAAAGTTCTTTAAAAAAAAAAGGGAGGGGGGAACGAATAAAATTCTCACTTGGCATTTTCTCCTCAGTGCTGAACTCATAGAGTCACAATGCTGGAGGCAGACCACATATTTTCCCCACCTTGCTGATTTTCAAAAATTCGATCCAGCATTTAAAAGTCAAGATTGCCTTAGCCAGTATGGCTCAGTTGGTTGGAGCATCGTCCTGTAGATGGAAGGGCCACGGGTTTGATTCCCGGTCAGGGCACATACCCAGGATGCAGTTTGATCCTGGTCAAAGCACGTATGAAAAGGCAACCTGTCGGTATTTCTCACATCAGTGTTTCTGTCTGTCTTTCTCTTCCTCCCTTTCCCTCTCTCTAAAAGCAATAAAAAAATGTCCTCGCGTGAGAATTAAATGCATAAATAAATACATGTATGTCAGGATATTTCACATTATAAAAAGTCCAGACGTATGGCTTCTCTTTAAAAATAGGTTAATCTGGCAACACTGGGCCAACCGCCTCTTGGTAGCCATTGCTGGGCCTGGAGCAGAGAGCCAGCCATCCCGTCAGTGGCTCCTGACACTGGTCCCTCTGTCCAGTTCCATGGGTGCCCAAGCCCACAGTCTGTGGCCACAAGTGTTGGCTGTCATTCATGATCACATTTTCACTATGGATATTTTGCAAAATGGACAAGTATTCTATACTCATTTGGCAACATGGGAAGACAGAGACAGCAGCATAATTTTGCCTGCTCCCTGTTCACTTTGTTCATGCACATTACCTGTTCAGTGGCATTTAATCTGAACCCCATGTTCACCCTGCTACAGTCTTAACTCTACACTGAACAGGCATATGCCAAATTAGAAAGTCCTCCTGCTTTGTAACATGCCCTTTCTTGAGGTCTCATCCTCCCCCATCTCCGTTACAAGGTCTGATGACTTGATGGACGAGCCCTCCCTTACAACACTGTCCTGCGGCCTCCATAGCCCCGCCCTCCTCCGGATTTCCTTCTCCTTCTAGCTCATCGCTCAGTCTGCTCTGCTGGCTGCCCCTCTGCCGTCTGCTTCAATCACTAATATTTCTTCCTTTTGGAAGCACTATATGAGCATACAGATTATATTTTAAATTCAGACAATAGCAGAGGTATATAAAGTAAAAAGATTATATGTATCTGTGTGTGCATGTTTTTATTTTACCATTATCCTTCCCAGTCCCATTCATAGGGGAACTCACCATGGTTAACCTCTAGAAGGTTTCTTTTCCTGACCCTTTTCTATGTAATGTAGTCTGTTTGTTGTTGTTCAACATCAGTAGAATCATTTCATAGACATTGCTTTTTTGGCTCGGAGATGACCCTGGTCCGTATAAATAGATCTCTACCTTGCTCATTTTATGATCCACCAGCTTCTTAAATGTTGGCGTTTCCTAGCATAGCACATCGAATAATCATAGCACTTAACAAATTGTTGTTTTTATGGTTGTGTGTCTGTTTTTCTAAGACTCAGAACTGACAGGGACACTGTTTTTCCAGATTTGCCTGTCTGTCAAAGCTCCCATCAGTACATATTCAGTGAGTGAATGAATGGATGTTGGTATTTTGCCCATTAGGTTATATCATTCTCATTTATATTATGCATTAAGCTATATCATAATTTAAATCCAAGCTAAAATATCCTAAGGTCTGTAGTAAATATGGTATTATCTTAATTACTGTAAGGTACAGTTTATTTCTCAGGTCATTTCCTAGCAGTACTATTAGTTTTGCTTTCTTCATTAAGATTACCCTACTAAGCAAGAAAGAATTCTTTACACTGCTTGTTTTGGTTGGGAGAAGTATTCGTGGCCGGTTTTTTTGTTTTGTGTGTTTTAAATGAATGTGTGTTTTGGCATCTCTCCAAGGCAGATAGTATTTTGTGTGCAATTCATTCTTCATAAAAGTATCATTTATCTTTAAAGAAAATATAAATGCATAATGGTTGTACAAACAGAATTGAGTTGATACAACATCTCTTCAGTAAGAAAATAGATGAGGTTTATGAAGTGAGCCTTGTCGGATACAATTTGAGCTCTATTGCAGAGGGTTCCCACACAGTATGTGCTGCTGTTCAGAGCCCCAATTTAAGGAGAAACCAATGAAAACATCTATCATCTGATCACTCTGGGATACCATCCAAGCTTGTGTCATGGTCGTGTAATGTTCCTGGGTTTGTGGGGTGAAGAAAATAACACTTGGTGTTTGGAACTTATCCTTAAGCTGTTTTTGTCAGGGCTGGATGAGTTGTTTGCTCCTGAGTTGAAATGAGACCTTCATTTACTTTTAATAATTTTCTCATCACCAGACCCACTGGAGGAGACACCAAGGGTGAGTGTGTGTAAATAATATTTTTGTAAATTTATTTGTGTATAAAAAGATGGGGGAGGTAAGACTAATCTGTCATCAGTAACGAGCTGAAACCACGTGGTCACTAACAGCCCATATCATGACAAGAACCTGACTTGCGTAGTTTGAGAAATGAGTAAATAAACACAGATCAGAAAGTAAAGATGCGGGAAAATCTGCAATGCTCATGTGTCTGTCCAACTAATTAAAATTCTGCCTGAGGGGTTGCTAGAGTGGCTAAGACTCAGTTTAATCTGGGTCAAGGTCTTGAGGAAGGTGGTACAAGTGCTATTATGTTTTTGAAGAAAAGTTTAGAGAGGAAAGAATATTTGATTTCAGGAGACTGTCGTAAAACAACAATCTAAGATCTAGTTAGAGACTCCAAGTGAATTCAGTGCTTAACAGAGGATTTAGATACTGGGATAAGAGTTTGAGTGACTTTGACAGGGGACAGAAATTAATTAAAATGATTGTACACATACTGATATATTTGTATAGCACACTGTAGTTTACTGACTTCTTTTGAGGGTATTAATTTTTATCTGTATTAAATCTTGAGGAACTACAAGCCTCTGTGAACACCGAATCCCCAGGGTTGATGGTGGCAGCCTGCCTGGATGTGGGGACCGAGAGAGCAGACATGAGATAAGACTGTCTGGGCCCGAGAGGATCTCTGTGCCTCTGACCAAAATGAGCAAGTGGAGAGGGGCAATGTAGGCAGAAGAAGACCATCAGATACCGCCACGACTTGCAGGGAGAACACTGACAAGCGATGAGCTCTTGAGAACAAGGGAGGTTACCTCGCTGGTGAACTTTACAAGAACACTTTTGTAGCCTGGGGAATTCGAGAGCCAGGGCCCTGGTGGGGAGTTGCGGGCAGTCAGAGAGGGGCCAGTTAGGAAGGAGAGAGAGCTGATGGGCAGAAAGTAAGAGCAAAGGAGAGAAGAAGGGGAAAAATGAGTATCAAGTGGTATTTGTAAATCACAGAGTTGCCAGGATGCTACAATTTAGAGAAACAGCAGCATGACAGCATGAGATCATGTTTTGTATTGTTTATTTGCAGTTTGTTGAGTTTTGTATCCCTCAGGAAATAGCTGTGGCTCAGATGCAGACAGCTCTGGGCAGATGAGGCTCATGACAGTAACATCAGAGGAAACTGGTCTGAGGAAGCTGGCAGCAGCCAGGCGAAAGAGCGTGTACTTGGTACCCTAATGAAACCAGGCTCCTGAGATGGGCCATGGTCTGGGCTCCTTTCTCAGAAGGCCCGGGGTCGTTGAATAGCACAGGCCCCTAGGCTGGCCATGCATCTTGCAAATGAGTGGTACAGGCAACCAGCAAATGTGATTACAAACTGTCACCACCACTGAAAACACAGCTCAAAGCTCATGTATAGGGGTGGGCAAAAGTAAGTTTACAGTGTGAGTATGCAAAGCAGAGTTTATACTTGTGTTATTTATTAACTATTGTATTATTTATTTGTATAACAACTGTAAATCTACTTTTGCTCACCCTTATATAATAGTGTCATTTAAAAAAAAAAAAAAAAGGATTTGCAACATTAAGGCCATACTCAGCATGCTCAGATCAAACCAGCCATCCTCATGCCTGAGATATTTAGAGTGCTTTGTGTGTTGGGTGTACACTGTCACTGTCCTCGGCACCCACCCCAGGTTGATACCGCCCAGGAATTGCCAGAGGAGAGCAGCAGATGCATTTCTTCCAGTGGTCTGTCTCTTCTCTCAGTCCTCCATCTTGCTCTCACTCTGCACGCGATTATTTGGGGGAAAACACTACAAAACATGTAGCTTATTTCCGAGTTGGTAAACCCAGACATTGGCTTGGCATGAGATAAATTTCAGCAAATTTCTTTAATTCAGGTACGTAGCATCCAGAGGAGGCAGCGTGTCAGTCATCAGCATGTCTGTCGGTCTCACAGCGGGCCAATTCTTCAGAGCACATGTGCAGAGATGGAACGCCCATTGGCCCTGGCTCCTGCTTTCAGAGGCTGGCCAGATCGCAGCCTGGCGCTGTTGTAACCAGACAGCGCCCCATGGAGGAATCATGCTGCTCTTGCTTGAATCCGAAGAGAGACACTTTATTGTTGATTTATCAGGGATGCTTGTATTTTCTCCTGGATTGAAAAGAAAAATGACCAGAAACCATTTGTTACTAGTATAAGCCATCCCACTTTTGAACTCAGTTCAACATTCAAGAAAATCAATGTCTCTTTGCCAAGTAAGTTGAGGTCTCTGTGTGTGGAGCTGACAGACGGAGTCCAGTGATAGTGAATGCACTTGGATGTACATAGCACCGGGGAGCATCCTTGGGCTATAAGCATCCGCCAGAAAGTTAACAAGGCTGGGTTCAGACGGTCCTGGACAAAGAAAGTCAAAATAGTGAAATATCATGCACTGAGGCTGTCTCTTCAGGGTAGTGGGTACCAGGGCATTGATTGCAAGTGTTTTAATACAGATGTGCATGTGTCCAGTCTGTTTTAAATTTTAAAAATAGGATTCTCCTCAAGCAAAGAGTAAATATGTAGCTATTGATTTTTTTAAATCCAAGTAATACCAAAATGTAAAAAGTGAAAAATTTCCAAATCCCACCTATACTGTCTTTCCAGACATCTCCACATGTTTACACACAGGTGGATATACACACAATTTTATGAAAGTGGGATTATACTACAAAGGCTGTTCTGTGATCTGCTTTGATCACTTAAATTCTGTGGACTCTTTTCTGTGTTGTTGAATATAGCTTTATATCAGGAATGTTAATGCCTGCACAAAATTCAGTTATGTACTTATATCCTATTAATTTATTTATTGTGCCATTTATTCACCAGATATTTAGTTTTAGTCCTATGAGCAGTAGGCACTATGCTGAATTATGGGGATACAGCAGCAAACTCCCATATCAGTGGGTATTTGGGTTGCTGCTGGTTTTTCTACCTTATAAGCAATACTGCATTGAACAACCGACCCTGCAACATGCATCTTTACATATTAATTTCCTCCTTAAAATAGGTCCTTAGGAGGAAAATTGCCTGGCCAGTGGGTTTGCACATTTTGAATTTTGATCCATACTTACTGCCTAACCACTCTCTAGTAAAAGTTTATAGTGGAGCCAGTTTTTCAATACTCTGGTAATAGTTTTCATTGGTTATTACCTTTGTCCATGTGATAGGTGAAAAATGGTGCTCCACAGTTTTAATTTAGATTTCTTTGATTGATAGTATATTTACAATGGGAATTTTAACCACTAAGAAACCATGGTCTCCATATGAACTATGGAGAACCATTCTTTTCAAGACCTAATTTTATCCCTATTAAAAGGGAAAAAAATTAACTTTCTTCTTTGGGGTTAGGTTAAAATCAATGAGGGACATCTATTACAGGTAACTAAGAGCATGTTGAATAAATATTATTAGTGATTTAAACCTGTTGCATTGGTTTTAGCATCATATAAGATTTGCTTTATTTCCTTTTATTTTCAAATTAATACCATACTTTTCAAAAGATTAAAAAAAAGTATAGAGGCATCTAAGGACCACCTAACAAAAACCTTAAACATAAATGCCTAGAAGTATATTGCCTTTGTTTAGCTTTTCACCTGACTATGTTTACATTTATTTATAAGGTATTTTTTCCTGGCCACACATGGAATTCAAATGTAACAAATGACTACAAGACAGCCATGTCTGAGCGCGAGTCCCTCCCCCTCAAGCGTGGGTTTCCTGCTCTCTGCTTCCACACGTGCAGGGATGGTAACACTACCCGCCTGGTTTATTATTTTGCCCAGATTTATTTTTTACACTGGTTTAATGAAGAATTTTGTTAGCGTTGATGCTTACTGACGATAAATTTGTATTAGAATGAAGATTAGGTTTAATTGGAAGACGTTTTGGACAATTAAAACTCCCAGGAGAAAAGCAAGGCAACCTTGCACTGATGGAATGCGGACTGAATCTTTCCCGACTTTCCGTGTCTCATTCCATGCGTCTGAACTGGGTTCGGTGACATCGCTGTGTTACTGAATAGTGGTGAAATGAAATTTGTTTGTTAAGTTTCCTTTAGGTTAGGCCAGTTCTTCAAAGAAGACTCATGGTAAATCTTTTTAAAGCCTACACATACATACATACATACATACATACATACATACATGTAAAACTGTGAATTCACCAGTTTACCCACCTTGCCTGTTGGGGTTGTCCAGGAATTATGTTTCATGTATTTTTTGAAAGTAGGGAACTTGGATATTTCTCTGAACTCAATGCTTTTGTGTTCAGCAGCCAAACGCTGGCTTGTATGTCTGCCCACTAGGATTTGCATGTGCGCCCATTTTAGTGGGAAAATTCTGTCTGCCTTTTATTGTTTTTATTTTTGTTTGTTTGTTTTTATTTTAGAACAAGTATGAGTTATTTCGAAGGCTCAAGCCAAGTAGATATTTTAAAATATTTTGTGTAGCATTAATCCCTGAATATATTTTTGTCACTGGATGAAATTCATAATTTGGGTTTATATTTTCTTGACTTAATTCTTCACACAGTGTACATTTTTATGTACTATGTATATTCAGTTTTGCATAAAGTTTTTATATGCTATGTGTAGACAGATTTTTGCATGGACTTTTTTCATCTCAAGTCTTAATTATTTTCAACCTTTGGTTTAAGAGGAAGACCAAAATTTGCTTGCAGTAAAAATATCTTTTTATGCTCGGGGTTTTACTTTGTTTTGTTTTTCCTTAGAGTCTGGGATCTCATGAGTGGAATGTGGCTGCATCCTTCTCCTCCCCACTTTTGTCTTTTTTCTCTCCCACATGTTGACCTGTTTTTAAAGTTTGCCATGAGATTAGGGTTGAAAAACATTGTTGTGGCCATTTATTTCCCCCTTAGTTTTTAAACTCCTCCAGAGCCAAACGGGGTACTTTCTCTTAGAGTTAACATAAATTGAGACGGCATGGAGGCATTCTCGTGCTGGGGTATGATGTGAAAGAACTTAAGGTTTGCTAGTGCTGCTTCCAGGGCAGCCTACACGTTCGTTCTCCTTCAGCTCAGGTAAGAAAGGCTGTCCATCTACCTCAAGGGCCTTGGCACCTCTGTGCTTTTCACCTGGCAGGTTCTGCCGAGCCTGCTGCAGGCTTGGAAGTATCAGGCTCTCCCCACCCTCCACTCACTTTCTAGTTTCAGTGACATCTCTTCAATGGCACATTCCATTACCACACAGTGAGGATCTCTGTAGTAGCTAACATTCATTGAGACCTTTATTAAGGCCTTCACTGTTTCACCTGACACTTCTGGAAATCCTGTGAGATAGTATCTCCTAGAGAGGTCAGGTAGCTGATCTGAGACCACTGTTGGTACGTTATAGAGCAGGGGTTTGTCTGAGTCCAAAATGCTGGCTCTAACCACTGCACTCATTGCCTATTCCTTCTTCCCAGCAAATCCTGACAGTCAGAATTTAGCATCATGAAGAGTATTTGAGCAATGCTGGGAATTCATTTTATCATGATTTGACCTACATTATCTCTGGGGGTTCTGCCAAGATGAAATGTAGTTTGTAAATGAGACTAATTCTCAGTGTGATTATTCTCTCAAGGTTGCATTTGACAAACGGGGGTGATTTGGTCATGTTGTTTCAGGGAGTTTTCTTTAAGTTGTTGGGTCTCCGCGGGTGCGTATAATATCTACGTAAAACTGTTGCTGCTGGGCCTTGGGAAAGGTTCATCCAGGTTGATGAGGGGGCTCTTTGAACTCTTAAATCACTAAACTTTAGGTAATCACAAATCTAGAAGTTTTCATTTTGTCAACTGTTTAGTGTTGAAAGCACAAGTAATTTTCAAAAAGAATGCAGTTGAAGTTGTGTTTTTAACATTAAATTTCTTGTAACAGTGTAAGTCTGTGCTTTTAGGACATCATTATACTTGTAGGAAATTATTCCAGGGTGTAGAACATACAGTATGCTCAGTAAATAATTGTTATGTGAGTGAATTAGCTACATTATTTATATAATTTTGAGAAGCTAAAAGGAGAGCAGTGAGCCATCTCAGTGTGTATATGAGGGCAGTAGTCATGTGTAATGTATGCTCAGTCCTTTATAGAGGGCATGACTGTCTCTATAAAACATTTAATATGTTCATAGTATCTTTTATCTGAACAACTTCATGTTGTAAACATGAGTTAATTCTCAAAATACCACTCTCAGGAGGATGAGTGACACACTCCTCATTTGCAGATGAAGAATTTGTGGCGAGACTGGTTAAGTGTGACACACTCAAGATTGATTAACTTCAGTGGCGGGACACTTGTCTCCAGCCTCATTCTGTGTTTGTGACCTGCTCTTTGACCTTTGGAAAGCTGTATGCATTCCTACTGTTCAGCACTACCCGCCCACCCCCATAAAAACAGCATTTTAAATTTAATTGCCCTGGCTGGGTGGCTCAGTTGGTTGGAGCATTGTCTCAGTACACCAAGGGTGCAGGTTCAATCCTCGGTCCCTCTCCCTCCCTCCCTCTCTCTCCCCCAACCCTCATTGCTCTTCCTCCCTCTCTCTCTCTCTCACACAAGTCAATTTTTAAAAATTAATTATCCACTTTAAAGGGAATGTAATAATTTAGCTGTGTAAGCATATTTGGTTCCTGAGTAGACAACTAAAGTATTTCTAGCCATTTGGCCCCAAATGGTTTTTCCCTTTCACTGTCCCACAAAGTGCACACTACGCAGACGATGCAGACAAGCACGTTGTTTATTTACAGCCAGTGCCATAGGCAGAGGCGTATGTGCTGAGCCCTCTTACACCCGCTCCTTGGGAACCATTAACACATCCATTTCGGTGGAGGAGTCTCCGGGTTCTGCTGTGGGCATTTCTCCTCGCCTCCCTGAAGCATCACCGTCTGTCTGCCCTGCCTCCTGTCAGAGGCCCTGGCACCCTCCCCTCCTACCCAGTCAGTCACTGCCTGTTCTTCAGAATTCCCTTCATTCACTTAGACACAGTACTGGTTGCAGCTGCTCTCTGTTTTTTGGGGGGTTTTTTTGGTGGGTTTTTTTTTTTTTTTTTTTTTTTTTTTCATTAAAACCAGTTCAACTCTAAGCCTGTCCAACTTCCTCCCAAGGCTGCTCTTTGCCTAGTTCAGTCCCATACAATTCTACAAAAGTGTTTGAACACCTTCCACACCTCAGGCTGCGGTTTGGGGCACAGAAGGTCTTAGGACGTGATCCCTGAGAGCTGGCACAAGTTTCTTTCTTTGTGCTCTCGTTTGAAGGCTGCTGCTTTCCCTGTGCCCTGGGATGCCTGGAGGGCCAGCAGCTGTCGGGTCACACGATTTCATGCATGAGGTGGACCAAACACCAACCTCTGCTTTCTGCACCACTCACTAAGGATTTATATATATACTTTTCTTCTTTGTCAAATGGTCTCCCTAGGGGAATAATTATTAATTATATTTAAGGAGCAGTCATTCAGAAATATTCTCTACCCAAAATGTGTTTTGGAAGGCAAAGGATTTTGTGGATATCTAATCCACTTGTTTCTGCTTATCACTCCCCAATTTTTTTTTTTTAAAAAAAGGCATTTTAACCAGAATAATCCATCAGCTTGGCAGCCCACAACTAACGGGTAACAGCCTCCTCATTTTTAAATTTAAAATTTTGGTAGAATTTATCTAATTGGTTTAAAGTTTCTCTTTAAGTCAAACCACACAATCTGTGGGTTCCTAGCCAGCATACATGACCTCTCTGGGTCATTTGTTCATTCCTGTCCATTCATATGTTGTTGGACCAGTTCTGGTCACATGGCTTGTTCCTGGGCTGTTGGAGGGTAAGGTCTCAAGAGAAGGGGACAAAGATGGGACAGACATCCAAAAACAGGTGTGATACAGATAGGATTTGAAAGATCACAAACATAAACATGTGTTTTGCCCTTCCTCCTCAAATAAGTCTCTTTGCGAAATGGGAGTCTGTTAAGGGTAGGGAGCCCAGAGGCATCCTGACCCCTGTTGTCTAACATTTGCTGTACTTACATTTACGGGTCCAAACGCAATGTTCTATGAACCCCCATCCCTATAATTCGCTACTGTTATGGCATGTTTAAAACCATTCCATTTGAATCTAAATTTTAGGATTTGAGTAGTATTAAAGTCCATTTATTTCTTATAATTCTGGCAACTAAGTCAAAGAAATTCACCAATGAAATTATACTGTATAAAATAGTATTCTTCTACCTTTTGTGACTAAAACTGATCATTAGCAAATCCTGACTGCCTGCCCATCTAGCAAGGGGAAGAAGGCTGAGGACTCGATGTTTGCAACATATGTCAGCTGGTGCTGGGCAAGGTCTGCTCCCTGTGCCAAGCAAGTTGGATTATTCTTTGGTAAACACGCTTTTTATTCATTGAGGAGCAGTTGCTTGCCAATATATCATACAATTATGTAGTGAATAGAGAACAATAGATACAGTGTAGAAATATTTTTAACACAAGTAAACAGCAGACAGTGCATAGAAGGGCCCAGCCCCAGAGAGAGGGCTGCTGATAGGTGGTGTTTAGCAAAGCACAAGTGTAAATAAGGGTGCAGAGGCACAGAACATTTTGTTTCAAACATGTCTTTCTAGAATGGGCTGGGCAGCATTAGTTCCTGTGCACAAGGTGGGTTCGGGGCTGGGGACATTGGGGGCAGGGCACGCAGGTTCAAGTGGAAGTGGTACAAGTGCAGCCAAACCCTCAGCTTACTCACTCTCGTGTGTATAAAAAGAAAAAAGGCCCATCCATTGGTCGATTCCATGTTTTCTGAGGCCTTGACTTGAGTGGAACATGAGCATGAATGTAAGTTTTTCAGGAGGTTAGAATTTGGGGTTTTGGGTGACTTGAGATGAAACGGCTGAGCTAAAATGTCAAAGAGATTTACAGTTCATGTAGGAGGTGACTATCGACAGTGTTTTCCCTGATCAGCACCACGGAATATGCAGTGTTTTTACAAGACTAACATCAAAAGGATCCGTGTACCATGACAGATTGCTTTCATAATTTATTCCGCCCGGGTGGCTCTGGAACTCTCAGTGCGGTGATGGCAGAGAGCGGAGTCTGGCTGGTCTCCCTCTCACTGCATTATTTGTGTTCTCCCGTATTTTCATCCTTCAGTACTATATTGTATATAACCCTGCAGGCCTTAATTCTTAATAATTTATCACCAGCATCTCTGTTATTCTACAAACAAGATAGGATTTAGATTGCAAAGCAGTTTTATTAAATTGTTGTTATACTCTGTAAGCTGCCACTCTCTGACCAGATCTATGGCCTTCAATGAAAAAATTGCTTATTTACAAGGCAACGACATGAGTCATTGTTGCCTATTCGAAGGAAGTCAGAGCTACAACCTATGTGTCTGTGACTCCTGAGGCACACTTAGCATTCGCCCAGCGTTTCCCGAACTTGAAGCGTTTGTATGCCACCTGTGTGATTTTCACCATATCTGGTACCACCTGTATTGTTCACACACGGTATTGCCCTTAAATTGATTTTTGTTCTAAACTAAATTCGTTTTTAAAAGAAACTTTATGTGACCTCCTCAAGTAGTAAACCAGTATTATTTTATATAAATACATGATAACCATTAAGATATGGAAGTAAAAAGAGCAGTGGCACCACATTCTCATAGATGTCCTGCCTGTAATAGACTCTGGGCCTAAGGCGCACCTCGGGTGAAGGCATTGTTGCAGAGAGGGGCTTTTGCACACGTGCAACACCCAGCTGAGACGCTGGTGTTTGAGGAGGCTTGGAAAGTGTTGAGAAAGAAGTACAGTGCTCATTTCGTAACCCCACAGTGTGCCTGTGGACTCACTGGGGCACCGTGGAGGCACTCGCCACTGTCCACCTGTGCAGCCAAGGTGGCCTATCAGAGAGCCCAGGAGACTACTGCTGTCACTGACGCCAGGGAAACAGGCGTCCTCGGAGACAGACGGGAAATTTCTAGTCAGTTACCAGGCCCCCAGTGAAGGTAACCATAGAGTAGGGAATGGCGAGCAGACATAATGCCTCCTGGTAACTTAATTTTAGTGGAACTGACACCGTTGGTACAAGTTGGAAGATGGGCTAAGTCTGTCCCTCAGCCCATTTGTTTCAGGCCACCCGACAGCACATCATGCATTTCATCGTCTGCTAATAGGGAGGTAAAACCTAACTGGAAAATAAGATATGTTTTTAAAAAATGGGTTACTTCTTGCTGTAAGGCTATGAGTGCATGAAATGAAAGCTAAATGTTTTTTCCACTCGAAAATCTGAGATAGTTTTCTTTTTTGTAGTATATGTATTTTGACTTCTTTTGGGAAAAAAGTAGTGATGGGGGCTTCACTAAATCTGATGACTCCTCTCAGCAGTGTCCCTGAGAGTTTAACATAAAAAACAGCTTTCCTACAAGCTGAAGTGAAATAATGTGTCTTTCACAGATTCAGTGTTCAGTAAATGTTTGATAAGCACATCTGTGAATTTACTTTTGAAATACTTCCTTGGATAAAGTTGTGTCCTCTCTGTAGTGACCTGTTCCAGCAGGTGCTTGCATGAGTGGGCACAGCAGGCGCTTCAGCATCTGCACGTGGCATGCTGCTGTCTGTGGGGACGGGGACGGTGAAGGTTTGACACTCCCTGCCACGGTCTCTTTAGAGACACTGTGCCAGGCATCTTTCCTTTGCTCCTGTGACTCCAAACACTCTTCACCCTCCTTTGCTTTACTCTGACCCCAGAAAGTTGACTTCTGTGCACTGCCTCTGTGGGCTCCTTTGCCTCTGGTTTCTAGCTGGGCTCAGCAAGGGGCGTGTCCACAGACTGGAGGGCGATGGAGAGTGAGGTCAGGATATTTATTCCCGTCAGGGTCTCTCAGACTGGCAGTGGCCCTTAGGTGATGGTCACAGCTCCCATAGGGCATGACTCCCCACCAGCACTTCTGTCCCAGAGTCAGGTGTCTGCCCCTCACCTTCCTGTGTGAGGCCCTGGGTGTGAAGAGCCTGCCCCTACCCAATCCCCCCTCATTACTAGCCCAGGGAACTGCACTAAGCCTTATCGCTTCTCTGTGCCCTGCCCACCTCTTTGTAAATAGCCCCTTTATTAAATTCCCTTCAAATTATCATAATTGGAGGGTGTGCTCCCATATCCTGCTGGTATCTCAACTGATGAAGGGTACATATGAAGGTTTCTCTGCAACACAACAAAGCCAACTGGTTCCAGAGGAACTGACTTCTGACCTCAGCTTTAATAGCAGTGTGTTCTGTACCAGTCTGGTTCCCAAACCTGGGGGTACTTCAAGATGACCTGGGAGGTTATGAAAATGTAGGTTCCTGGGCCTCATCCTCTGCCTACTGACTTAGGGGTGCTGAGCACAGTTCTAAGGCCCTTGCAATGACTGATCTTTCGTAGTTCACTAAACATAGAATGAGATCATTTCTACTCCCCAAACCTGGGTGGCCTTCTGAACAGGTAATTGGTTAGAGGACACTAGAGCCCTGCTTTTGTGCCCTGGTTTATTGTTACCTGGGGCATGAGTGAATGAATGAGCAAGAGAAATACCTAAATGTTTGGAAATAAGAATTTTCCTAAAAATTACAATATAAGAAGGAAAAATAAAACTAATATGAGATAGGGGAAGAGCAGCTCTTTCAATTCCTTGTTAACTCATGCATTAGCAGGAGTGACCAGACACCTCCTAACTCTCTGTGCAAGATTTGGGAGAGAAGAAGTTGTTCCCTATTACCCAGGAGGAAAGTTAAGTGTCTTTCCTGCCATGGAGTTCCTTACTATTATCTGTTAAGAGAGAAATTCTTGTTGACTATCAAAGTATAACATGAAATATAATTATCTAAATACTGGACACTGTTTTCCTGCAAAAAACAAAAACAAAAACGAGAAAGTTATAAATAAGACCTGTGTTAAAATAAACACTTTCAGCAGAGCGCCTGTCATAAACCCACAAAATGTTTAGTCCGCCCATCAGTGGCCCCACGCTGCAGAAACAGCAGCATTCTCGTCTCCACGGGGAAAGTGACGTTGACGCGCAGAGCCCGGAATGAACCAGGGTGTGTGTGGCAGACCATGGGCGTCCAAGGACTCAAGTTCTAACCACACTTGGACCAAGAGGCCCACTTCCCTAGTTGGGCTGTTGGGAAGCCTAAATAAAAGCGTAAAGCTCTTGGCAAGACGTGTGATTCTCAGAGGTGGTTACTCCCTGTCCCCGCTCTCTCCTCCCCTTTCCCACCAGAACTCTGTTATTATCTTTAAAAAATTACATCTCTAATCTCACGGCAAAGTCACAAAAATATAAAGATAATTGGAAGGTGCATTCTGCAGTCAGTCGGGTAGACCCCAGGTGCCTCCAGCTACCCTGCAATGGGTGTTGCGACAGGATTTCTCATTCCCAAGTTAGTAGTAATTCATTTCACCTCAAAGAGTGAGCCACAACGGGTGGCGGTTTTGTCTTCCCAAAAGGTTGAGTGAGTGTCACTCTAGTGACAGCTAATTGCTTGAGGAGGATAGTAAATATTTTGCCATTTTATTCATTGTAAGCCTTTTCCTTTCAATGCTTTGCTGAAGTGCTTTTAGGTGACGGGTTGTGGACATTAAAGGAAACGGTCATGTGGGATTGAAAACCCAGGACCAGATGTCCTTCCCAGGAGGGCAGAAGTGGGCCTGGGGAGAAATCCAAACGACCCGTTTGGAAGTGCCCGAGTAATTCTGACCAAAGTGTGTCTTCTCAAACCGACCCCTCTCTTCCTCCCCGTTAGCTTTCAGAACCATCTAGACCGATTTGCACTGTAGAAAGAGAGGTGGTTCTTAACGGTCCCTGGACTTATTTTGCCCAACATGTGGGATTCAAAAGGTGCAAGCTTATGCAGTTGTGTTTCATTTCTGAATACAAGGTGGTCCAAAAGGAGAAAGTTCAGTCAGCGTTTGTGTTTTCCAGTCTAAATTAAGGTGCTGGCACTAGGGGACCCCAGGCACTGCACTGTTCAAGTGCGGTGACCAGTGCACAGGTGATACCCACTTCCTACTCCACCACACTTCACTTCCCCTTTCCACTTGCCCCTTATCAGTGGGTCTTTTGCTACCGTGGGAGCTGCTGTGAGCTCAGAAGAAGTTGAAAGAAAAAGCAGAAACACTTTAGAGAAACTGCCATGAGAGACAGTTCCTAGGTGGTGTCAATTCTCCCCTTCCCCCCCTCCCACCCCCACAATGCTTTTCCTTTACACAGACTGCAGTTTTTTCATTTCAGTTTTTTGATGGCCTGCTACAATTTGATCATTTTAATTTGAGAGTATATGAGGTCTATCCAGAAGGTATCCATTCATGTAATATGAAAAATAAAGACATTTATTGAAGAAGATATAAGAAACATTACAAGATACAACATTATAAGAAACAGTGTATATAGGACAATCACACCTCAGTCCCCTTCAAACTAGGCACCTTGGGACCTCACACAGTTCTCCCAGTTGCCATCAGCTACCCTGTCATATTTTCCTGAATCTCATTGATGGTCTGCAATCTATTCCCTTTCAAAGGTGATTTTAGTTTGGGGAAAAGCCAGAAGTCACAGGGTGCTGAACCTGGGCTGTAGGAGGGCTGAGTCACCTGGGTGATTTCAATGTTTCTCAAAAAAACTCTGCATGAGATAGTGCTTGCATGGATATGTTGTCATGATGAAGCTGCCAATCACCGGTTGCCCACAGCTGTGGCCTTTGATCACCTGAATAGTTTCTGTGGAGGAATGTTCAAGCTTAACACAAAATTTGATGCAGATTTGTTGCTCTACTCTCTTAGTTACTTTCAGTGTGATAGCCACACAGTACACAGGCTCACACAACAGCATCTACCGCCCCCACTGACTACTATAAGTAAAGTCATCATCATTCATCCATGCACATTCCAGTTCACTCTCCTTGGCTGTCAGGTTACATCAACGTCAGGCAAACCATTCTCATTATATTAACAATGGCTGGACCTTTTCTGGACACACCTTATAAATGACCTTTAAAAAAAAGCAGTTGTTTCAGAGAAGGTTGATGACTCACGAAATGATCAGTGGGACATGTATATGAATTAATTCCATCAAATTGATTAGCCAGTGGGAATGAGGCTATGATTAGACAGGTGGTGGTCAGTGAGTAGACAATCTGGGCACCTTTGGAAGGGGACCCAGCAGGATATGTGGTGATATGAAGCCAATAGGAGGACCAGAAAGGGGGCAGTCATAGGAGGGAAGAGAGGTTTAAGGAGAAAAAAGACTTCAACCACAGGGACTCTTGTTCCTAAGGCCCAGAAGCCACATCGGTGGTGGTTTTACTCTGCCTGAGGCTGGTGTGGAGCTCAAGCCTTGGTGCCCACCACCATCAACAACAGCTGCATCTCTCATGCGCCTTAGCAAGTCAAACAAATATACAGGATACACAATACATCTTGAATTTCAGATTGACAGTGAATGATTTTTCATAAAAGTATGTCCCAAATTGTTTATCCAGAGTTAAAATTTAAGTGGACACCCTGAATTTTGTGTGGCAGCTTTCAGAATGTCTGAGTTCCTAACACTGGCAGCTCTGCAGGAAGATGTCATTTGCCCCACTCTAGTGATGGGAAAGCCGAGGCTAAGACGGGTTGCGGTTTTCTGCCTCTTGGTTGATGAAAAAGCCTAAAGAGCTAGTGTTCTAACCCCTGGCCCATCCATGGAAAATGCACTGTAGGACCAAACAGTGGCTATACACACGCCCACTTTGAGCCATCTGGTGTTTATCTCGGGGGGCAGAAAGGGCCCTAGAAGAGGGTGAGATCGGAGGAGGAAAGCTCCACCCGGGCCCTTCCTAAAGGCATGGAGAGCACAGAGGCAGAAGCAGGCTGGCAGAGCCTCCAAAAAGTGTACCCCAACTGGGCCTAGAGCCGAGGCCAGGAGGGAACCCAGCAGTCACCTGGTCTGCCCTCTTTATTTTCTGAGGAAACTGAGGACAAATGAGGTAAAGTGACTACTCCAGTCACAGAAAACAGAATCAGTGAAGCCTGTAGAGAGTCAGATTTCCTAAGTCCTCACGCAGTTTTTTCCGCTACCTGGCGCTGACACAGCAGACCCTTCTTCCGGCCTCCAAGTTTCCACGCAGCACGACTTTATACGCAGCACCCGCTTAGGCTAACCTTGTGGGAAGGACCGCATTCTGCTTATGAGTCAGCCACCCTCATTTTCTTTTCTGTTGGTGTAAGAGCCACTTAGGTAGCCCCTTTTTACCAAGAGACTGGGTTATGTTTTATATCCCACTTAATAGCGACCTGTAGCCAAAAAAATCCAGGTTTTGCTGTCCATTGCATTACATGCTATTTGAGGCAGTTAGGTGTGTTCCTGAAATCTGGCTACTCAGTAGAAAGAAAGAAAAACGTGAAGTTGTGCTTCCTCCTGTCTTAAAAATGTTTATCAGTGGCTTTGCAATTCCATTAGTAGTATTCCATTTCTACTTAGGACAGCAGTATACAGTAGGGGATAGTCAACAGTCATCAGCTGATGAGCACCCAGAGTTCTCATACTAAGCTGGAAAGAGAGGAATGCTCAGGGCAGAGTGAAGGAGGGAGGGTGGCTTCTGAAGTGGAGAAGGTGTCTCATTCCTCCAGGGACTGAGAGTTTTATGGTAACAGGAAGTGTGGATGTTCCCCAAAGCCTAACTCTGCCTTACTTTGTCTCAGTCCTTAAGCATGGCCTTTCTGTGTTTTCAGGACCATGATGCCTCTTCCTGGATTGTAGGCATGTGGGAATAAAATGTTCTTTTTAAGGTTTTTTTTCTTTTGTTTATTTTAGCAGTTTTTTGATGTAAACTGTGGGCTTAAGGATAGGAATACTTCACTGAAACCAATGCTGTGTCCACACTGTCATGTCCACTCGGTAAATTAGCACATGGGAAAACTGTTCAGAGGGGAGAAGGTCGTTTATGGGAAAGAACACAGTTTCCTTCTTCCCTACTCATGTGGTTTGCACCATTCCTGATGTGGGTATGTGCGGTGTTTTCTTGGAAAGCACAATGTCCCCCATTAATGTCGTGGCCTCTTTGTGAAGACGAAAATTCCACATGCTCTTCACATGCTCCTACATTTGTGCTCTTCGCTGTAGAAATGAAATTGTCCTCAGCAGATTGTTTCAATGTTATCTCAGGAATTGTAATGTTAAACATCAGCCAGCCAAAGCCATAGGCAAAGACACCTGTCATTCAGGTTCTTATGTTACCCTCTTACATAATCTCTGTAGACTCCATCTCCCACCCCCAGAAGTCACTGGCTGGAGACAGTATGAAGTATGTTGCATCCTTCCCTGATATTAATAATTATACTCAACTCTCCACAGATTGGAGAATGTGAAATTGAAAAGCTGAGAATATATGATGAATGAAACTGGCTGGGGTATGATCAGCTTCGTAACTTGTGGTCCTCAGTTCAGAGTAGCTGGAGAATAGGAAAACTGCTTTTACCTTTATTAATGTTATCTGTCTACTTTTAAAAAATGATTCATAGGGTGAAACCTCACTCCCAGAGTCAAGCCATAAAAATAGCATTGTTTGAGGAAATAACTTTTTAATGAAGCTCAAATATTTGAAGTGATTGAATTAATCCCCTTAAAACAGCCAAATAAATGTGTGCAACTGAAAGGTACCTGATTTAGAAAATCCCAAACACTACCAATTAGCCCAGAACAGTGCTCAGAGGATGAAGCGGCCACATGCCCTTGGAACTCCAAGTGGCCTCGAAGGTCAGTGGGAAGCTGCTGTTTTGAAGCAAAAGAAAAATGGGTAAACAGTCTGCTTAGTTTCCATTTTTCTCAGGGAAACTTCAGCTGCTTTCTGGTCATTTTCTCTTCTCAAGTTTTAGTTTCTTGGCCAAGCAAAACAAGTATGGTTGGGAAATCTAGGCATTTTACCCAGTGTTTTCAAGACCTACTCTGCATCCATCTTGGTAGTCAGTCAGTGGTTAAGTATCGTGTTGTTAACTTGGCATGTGTATATAGCTTATTTGCCAAGTTGGCTGCAAACATCTTAAAGGCCGACATGGTGTCTGATACTTTTCTGTTCTCTTCATGAACACCTAACCAGCATCTTCCACCCTATTCGGTCTCCTGTTTTACCCTGGTGTCCAACCAGCTCATGCCAGTCATTATAGGGGGCTGAGATCCCCGGCATGGCCTTTTTCTCAAAGGCTGTGCTCACCTATAGGCTGTCGTAGGACCCTCCTGTGTCTCCAGCACCAGCGGAAGTGAGGAGAGGAGTAATCCAAAAACAGTGCACAACCCAGGCACTTGTCACAGTCTGGAATGCACTTGCTGCTTTCATTAGTCGGCTGATGTTTTTCTGGTATAATCTGGACCACTGGAGAAATGCATTTTCTGATCATTCACAGAGTGGCTGGTGTGGAAGTTCTGTTGAATTTTGGTATCCATTTCCCTAGCCAAGAAAATCCTCTCCTTGTAAATATTTGTTCAGTTAAACTGCATGCCATAAGAATTTCCATATATTCTGATTCAGGGTGACTAAGTAGGTGTTTCAGAAAATGGGGAACTCCCTTGAAAAGCCACATGATCCTAAATAAAATGCACACAGTATGTGAAGCCCTGCCTTGGTTATGAAGGAAACAATTTATATCAGAATGTCTAAATGCAATGACATTTAGACAAAAGTGACCTGAAACCTGCCAATTGGGAGGTGACCACTGAGCCAAGCAATTAAGGTGCTGCCAGAGGTTAGAGAGTAAGCTTAGCCACCTAAGCATTACCAGTGATAAGGACGGTGTTAAAATCTCTCGAATGTGAAGCTGGGCTCTCAGCAGCTAAGAGCAGACGCCCCGCAGAGCCATCACTGCGCACCTGGTCTTCTCAGTTGTGGGATCGTGTTATTTGTCAACAGGTCTTCTTCACACTATCTGCAATGCATCAGAATAAAATGTAAGGAAGGATAAAGTGATTAGGTGTGGAAGAGATTTTTAGATTAAAATTTGTTTTTCTGTTTTCTTACCACATCCTGGAGGTTTGGCATTTGCGTTTATGCTCACCTTTGCTGCAGCTTCCATGGCAAATATCCCGCCCTCAGAGGATACCAATCAACTGGCATTTGGTTTCCTATGAGAATAGCTGAGAGAGAGACCTGCGGTCCTGGGCAAGAGAGGGTTAAGAAAAAAGCTGAGTTTCCAAAAATTGGAAGCCAAGCTTTGTGTTATTGCAGAATAACCTATTCATCATGAGTTCTGCTGCATCATCCTTGGAACTTAAATTCCCACTTTATCTGGGTGGGTGTTTTTGGAATGAATAGTATTAACTTATGGAACCATTCTGTGACAGACTTAAGAAGCACAGTTGCAGTCAGTCATTTCCATTTTACATTATGGTAAATTCCTTCTCTATCAGGCTCACTTTTGTGAGTTGTTCTTTCCTCCCTTCATCACATTCTTTATCCCTTGGGTGAGCTGTGTCTGTCCCTCCTGCTACACCCCCACACACTGTGCGAAGGAGTCCTCCTGCAGAGCTCCGGGCAGGCCTCCAACCAGCTGCAGAGCCTCCGTTCTCCCGTCCGCCTGGCCTTTCCCACCCAGTGGTGAGACCTGTGCCTAATTTTCAGCTCTTCTGGGTAGCGTGTCATTACTTGGAACAAAATTAGAAAGCATTTTACATTGCATACAAATCATTAATTGAAGCGCCACTAAACCCAAGGAATTTATTCTCTCATTGATGTGTGCCTAACTCCTATTAACATTAATAATAAAGTTATTAAGAATCAAAGAACCAGAAAGAACCCATAACAGAGGGTCCATTTTGATCCTTCTTTACATAGTGACTCATACCCACAGGGCATCAACAAGCATTTTTAATATCATTTTTACAACTCCCTTTTTACAAGTAGAGCAATTACTGAATATATCATAGCACACTCATGTTCTTTGGAATAAACCACAGTTGCCACATGTACAGTATTAAAAACACGGACCCCCACCCAAAACCCCAGGTTGAAAACTGCAAGCTTTGTCCCTGTGTGTAGGCAGTGCAGGTGGTAGGGATTTCACCCATGGCTACCACTCCTGCACATGTCCATTGGGGGCATTTGGGACACAGCAATAACAAGGGTGTTGAAGATGTGGGAGCAATGGGAAGGGGACCATACCTGTTGTCACCCGTGAGACAGAAAAAAGTAAATAGAGGTGTTGGCTTCACCTGAGCCACGTGTGCCCTAGCTATGTGGTTTTTGACGGGTAACCACTGAAATGAAGATTTTGAGTGGTAGGGGGAATTTAGTCCAGATCACTGTAATGTTGTCAGAAATACTCTGTTTACTAATCCTTACTATGGTTCAAAGATCACAAAGAATCTGAAGATGTAGCAACAACTGGAAATAACCTTAACCTTTCATGTAAAATGCGAATGCCAGGAGTTAGAGCTGCACCTCCTGTCTCAGTCTGTGTGTTTCTAAAGTGCTTATTTATTCACCTTAGTAGCCAGTAAAAGGGAACATCTCTCCTAAATATGCTCAACATTTAGCTCTGTATGTTTTCCCCCTCACTTCTTCCAGCTCCTCCTCTTTCTCCTCTTCTCTCCATAATTGAGGGCATTGATTTATACAGATGTTCTCAGTGTTTGGAAAATGAGTTCAGTTTAGCAGGGAAGAGAAGTTTTTATATTTGTCTCTGAGTGGGACAAAATGGTCGGTGTCCTCTCAGTGTCCTCTAGTCCTTCTTAGGAATATTAAACTTCGTAACTTAGCTTAACACTTGTTTGTTTTTAAATGTTGCTTTTTTAAAAATCACTTTTCCTAAAAGAGAGAAGTGGGAAAAGTGAATTCTGTTAGATTTTCGAAGTACTGATTATAACTGAGTTATTCCCCTAAAGACTGGCAGCATCTCACCCAGTTTTGTCCTTGGAATATTGTCTAACCTTGTGAGAACTTTGAGTTCCCTCTGCTCTTGCCTGAGGTTGGAAACAGGTATTCATTTCTTTGCTTGTTAATTCGGATATTCTAAGGAAGAAAAATACAGAATATCCCTTTAATCACTGAACCTCATCTCTACCCTTTTACTTTTTCTTAAAGAATACACAATTTCCTAAGAAAAGAAGCAACACTGGTTATTAACACATAGAATCCATCTGGTCCTGAAGAGATTAAAACAAGCCCAGAATGCTTTTCACTTATTCTTCACTACAGCGCTGCAAACTGGGTCAGGATTATCCTTGTTTTACAAATGAGGCAGCTGGAGCGGGAAAGGTGAGGCCAGCCTTTCTCTAGGCCAGAGATGCAGGCAGGGTCAGCACCAGATGAGGTCGGTGTGTTCAGGGTGGGGCTGCACAGATCTTGCTGGAGTGGAGGTGCATAGGCCCAGTGTCAGCCAGTGGGCCGTTTGTTCCTAGAGACCCAGTTCGACCCCTCAATACCTAGCAGAGTGCTTGGAGCATGGCAGGCACTCAGTAAATGTTTGTTGAATGAATGTATTCTCGAAAGCCAAAGAATTCATTATAATTCATCATCTCATCCTGGTGCCTTCCCTAGCCACCACCACAGCTATTGTGAAATCTACTTGCTGGTGAGTTTAGAATATATATTTTAATAACATTGTCAGAATTCGTCCCACATGCCAGTGGTCAAAGGTCCCTGGTGAGTCAGATGCACCGTGGAAATGTACACTCTCCTTTGATTTAAACATATTTTATGCGGTTTTTATTTTTTCCTGACTTGAAAATATTCACTCATTGTAGAATATTTGGTGAGCTACAAAGAAGATAATAAAAATATCTCTTAATCACACCATATTTAAATAGCAATGTTAAGATGTATTTATTTTCTCTCTTTTGTGTGGGGGATGCATGTCTTATATGAGTATATATGGTCTTGATCCTGCTTCTTTCATTTAATATTAAGTTGTGATCATTTTTAATTAATTAACTAGTGAATCTGTAGTTTTCCAATGTATAAATAGACATAATTTAAGCATTCACCACACTGTGCAATCAAATGTTCTCATGTTTGATATCATAAATAGCATATGGTAAGCATTCTAATAGCAGATATTTTCTCCCTTCCCTGATTATTTCTTGATGAAAGAATTAATAGGCTCGAGTAGGTAAAAATACTGAATTTCTATACATGAAAAATTTTAAATAGAAGTAAAAGCAAAGAAACCTAGAATCGTTTTTGATTTATTAGAATATATTACAATATATTAGAATTCTTAACACTCCATGCTCTGGTTTCCTTTCACTAAGCCTAATTTTTTAACATCCTCAGGACCAGGCACTGATTCTGATTTCTTAAGCCATTGTACTGTATCTCATTTGATTTAGCTAAAATTCTTCTAGTTAAATGCACAGTTCTTTGCTCACATCCTTGACACCATTCAGTAATATGTCCTCCTCCACTGGGACTTCCCAAGGTGTGTCTGACTCTTGTCACTACACCTGACTTGCAAGTCCCTGAGTAACCTCCGTACATGTCTCTTGGAAAAAAAAACTTAAAAATACATAAATTCAAACTACTCTGCACCATGCCAAGTACTGAGTGGGATATATAAAGTATGACAAGGCCGTTGCCATAGAAGAACTTCCAGTCAACTGAGAGATAAGACATGCCCACATGGTAAGTAAACCTGGGTGTAAGAGATGTTCAGTAAAATTACTGCAATTTCTATTTGGTAAACCTTACTCACCATCCTCTGTTTTCTACAATTTCCAATTTCATTAGTCCATGCTTTCAACACACCAGAATCTTACTTCTTGTTGCATTTCCTATGAGGTCATTTCAGTCAACATAACGGTTATATCATAGGGTTTTACCCACATGGTCACCATGGTGGCAAGGCCTTGTCTATTTTCTTCACTATTGTATCCTTAGCCCTCAGAACAGGGCTTGGCATATAGTATGTGCTCAGTCAGGGGATGTACGATTGAATGGATGTATTGCATTTTTCTTTAAGTAGAGACTACTGGCTAATACTTATATACTTAGGTTGACAATATTTATAGTTAGTTCAGAGGAGGGGCTGTGGTGGGCAAGAGCTGGAGTTCAAATGTCAGACCCTGAGGGCTCAAATATTGGATCTCCAGTTTTCCAGATTTGTAATCTTGGGCACGTTAATTAATTTCTTCCAGACAGATTTTTCGGCTGAAAAATGTGGATAACAGAACCCATTCTGTTGGGTTGTTACAACGATGAAGTGAGGTCATTTATGAAGCTTAGCATAGTACCTGCCACATAGTAAGTATTCAGTAATGTTAGCTATTATTTATAAATGTTTCTCCCTTTCTTTTGATCCCTTCATATTATCAAACTACAGCCTATTCTCAGGGATGTAGAAATACTCATGGTGAGGAATAATATACAGGCTTTGGGGTCAGACCTGGCTCTGCCTTTGCCTGCTTAGCATTTTGGTTTCTTTGTCAGCTGAATATACAGAACATTATCCGAGCATAGGGCTACTATGAGGACTAAATAAGACTCTGTGTATATAGTGCCTTACTATATTTAATAAGTGCTCTTTTGTCTCGGTTTAATTTTTGGGTACCCCTCTGTGATTGTGCAACTGAGTGTATATGTCTCTTTCCAGTGCAGCATTCCTCAATTCATTTTTATGTAACATACAGAATTTCATACACTTTCATATCACAACCATATCACACACATTTGTGATTAAAAAAATTTTTTTTCACCAAATAATACTATATATGATACCTGTATTAGTTTGCTGGGGCTGCTATAACAAATACTGCAGACTGAGTGTCTTTAAACAACAGAAATTTATTTTCTCATAATTCTGGAGATTAGAAGTCCAGGATCAGGTCTCAGTAGGACTGATTTCTTTTGAGGCCTCTGTCCTTGGCTTGGAGACGGTGCCTTTTCCCGTGGTTCTTGCGGTTCTCATAGTTTCCCCTCTGCACTGGTCCTATTCTCTTCCTCTTATAAAGACTGAAGTCATATTGGGTCAGGGCCCACTCTAAAACTTCATTTTACCTTCATTGCTTCTTTAAGGCCCTGTCTCCAAATTGTAACATTATGAATGAAGACTGGGGGTTAGGGCTTCAACATATGTGCAAGCAGCATAATTCAGTCCAAAACAATCCCCTTGGTATTCTTCTCTTTTACTTCATTATAGAAAATGCTGGGCACAAACACCTGAGGTTGACTTTGCAACCAACTAAATTGATTACCAGGCCATACACTGAAAGGCACTGCTCTTGCAGGTGGTATTGGTTTCCCAGGTTAGTGTCAATTGGCATCAGCCTTAAGACTTGCCTTTGACTCATTGTACGTAGAGATAGTCCCAGAAGCTCAAACATGTAAGGCAGAGTAAGGAAACCAGAGTGGAGAGCCTTCTGCAAACACACAGCAATTTTATCTGAATTCAGGGGTCAGCAAACTTTTTCTCAAAATGGCCACATAATGAGACCATTGTATGGCTCTGCAGGCCATGGGGTCTGTGCCGAGGCTGCTCTGTTGTTGGGTCACAACAGCAAACTCAGAGATGACATGCAAACTCATGGGTGTAACTGTGTTCCAGTACAACTTCATTTATAGGCACTGACACTTGAATTTCTTATAATTTTCTCATCTCATAAAATATTCTTTTGATTCCTTTTTCAAGCATTTCAACATGTAAAAATCATTCTTAGTGCTTGGGCTGTGCAAAGACAGGCAGTGGGCCAGCTCTGACCCAGGGGCTGTGGTTTGCCCTGTTCTGCCCAGATAGAGAAAAGGCTCTCAAAGAATTGGCCCAGTGATTATTTATCATGTTTGACTCTTGGGATTTATCTACATTTTCAGGTGGAAAATCTCGGTGGCCACTCATAATAAAATTTATTTACAATTCAAATGTTCTTACCAGAAAGAAGTTCCTTCTGAAATGACCCACAAAATCATTGTCAGATGGTAAATGTAGGAGAAGAATTAGCATCAGAAAGTCTGCACAAAAACAACAGAGTTCTAATCTAAGGGATCTCCTTTGGCAACTTAACGTTCAGGGAAATGGAGTCAGCAAAGAAAGTGCAGCTCATCTCCAGGGCCTGGTCCCCATGCTTTGCTCTCAGGGTGAAGGCAAGTGAGGTTTCCCTCATGGGAACCCCACGTCTTCCACAATCCCCTCACACACAATTCCTTTCCCACCTCAGAATGTAGGCCACAGTGGGACTGGCCCTCTCTCACTTCCTTCAGGGGCTGCCTGCCATCCAGTGTGCTGTATAAAGGCCCAAATCAATCTTCCTACCAGAGGGTCCAAGAGAACACAGCTATCGGAGAAAACCAGAGTCTGGTCTGTAGTTTCTGCACTCCACGGGATGAGCTTCAGTGGTCAGTAGAGCAGTTGTGTGGGTACATCTCTAATGATGATGGGCTCACCTCCACACAGACTCTGACCATAAGCGGGAAGGGCCTCGCATATAGGCAGAGGTCCAACTGCCCCCAAGACTGGGGGACAGACTTTTCCCTCTACCAGTGTGATGCTGGGCTCTGAGGTCGGTCAGGACTCCACCTCATGACCCTGTGTATTCCACAGAGGGAATCTGAAGGGGACAGAAATCAGCAAAGGTAGACTCTGGGAGTTATTTTCCATGCTTCAGACCGCCAGGTGGAAACTATACGTTCATCCACAGTAAGGCTGCAGAGGCAAGCTGAACTGCTTATTGTTTCTTAGGAATGAGACTGGAAGGGAAATCCCGAGTGCCTACTGTGTGCCGCACAAAGAAAACACCTTTATCCCCAGGGCTTTTCAGTCTCAGGATGCTGCAGGCCCTACGGAACTTTTTACATTGACATGAAAAGAAATGGGCTTCAATATCCAAATTTTCACTTTAAAAAAGCCAATAAGATAAAATTAAAATGATTTGTGTTATTTTATTTCGAAACTGTTTGCTTCCTCCTGTCCTAACATTTCATAATAAAATAGCTTTGGCATGACAGTCATCTTAAGTGAATGAAAAAACACAAATGAAATGGCATTTTTAAGCTTTTAGCAAAGCAAATTTTTGAATTATCTTGCTTAGATTAAATTGCTGTGCTCTTGTGCTTTCAATTCTTGTAAGAGCTTTGTTTTGTCTCTGGTTTCACTGCATTAACCACTGAGATCTTTTTTAATTGAAGTATAACAATCATACAGAAAAGAAAACATTGTTAAGTGCACTAATAATGAATTTTTACAAAGTGAATACTCCCCTGTAACCAGCAGCCAGATGAGGAAAGAATGTCACCCAAACACCAGAAGCCCCTTCCACCCTTTTCCAGTCCCTAACTACCCCCACTCCCACCAAAGGGAGCATGGCTTCTAATGCAGGGTGGTTTGGTCTAGTTTTACAAATACAATCATAAGTATGTATATATATTCTAGTCTCTCTTTATATTTGGGAAATGAATCTATGTTATTACAAGCTTCAGCTTACTCATTTTCATTGCTGTGTAATATATTGTGTAACTAGACCAAAATTTATCTAACCCTTCTATTGTACATGGGTTACATGTATAATGGGTCGTTTCCAGTTTGGTCCGTTACAGGTAGTATGACTAGGAACATTCTTGCACATGTCAGTGCTGAGCATCTGCAGCATTTCTGTCGGGTAGATTTCTTGATGGCGAGATCCTGGGTCTTTATCGATTTATACGCTCACCAGCACTGTGTGAGAGTTCCAGTTGTTCCACATCCTCACCAACACTGTGTGGGTTTTGTCTCTGTCGTTTTAGATAATCTGGTAAGTGTGTATTGACAGTGTATTGTGATTTTAACTTACTTTTCTTTTTTTAAAACATTTTTTATTGTATTTATTTATTATTTTTAGAGAGTGGGTAAGGAGGGAGAAAGAGAAGGCAAGAAACATCAATGTGTAGTTGCCTCTTCTGCGTCCCCTACTGTATATCTGGCTAGCAACTCACGCATGTGCCTTCACTGGGAATTGAACCAGAACCCTTTGGGTCATAGGCCAGCACTCAGTCCACTGACCCACACTAGCCAGGGCTCAACTTTTCTTTGATGACCAAACTAGAGCACCTTTTTCTATATTTATTGTCTATTTGGATTTCCTTTATTGAGAAATTTCTTATGAAGTTTTTGCCCATTTATTTTTTGGATTGTCTGCCTAAATTTACCTTAAGGATTTGTAGGAGATTTTTCTGGATATATGTATTGCAATTATTTTCTCCACTATGTGTCCTACCTTTTAGTTCTATTGATGACATTTGATACAGACATTCTTAATTTCCTTCACGGTTAACATTTTCTTGTGTTCACTTATTTAAAAATCTTTGCAAGGTAGGCAGCTACTCTGTATGTTTTCTCGTAAAAGTATTATTATTTTACTTTTCACGTTTAGTTCTATCGTGTAGGTAGAACTGATTTTTTGCATGGTGAAGGTACAGATTAAGATTCATTTCTTAGGGTTGCTGTAACAAACTACCTGAAACTAGGTAGCTTAAAACAAGAAATTTACTTTCTCACGGTTCTGAAGGTTAAAAGTCCAAAATCAGGGTGTCGGTGGGGCCACGCTCCCTCTGAAGGCTCTAGGGAAGAATCCCTCCCTGCTCTTTAAGCTCTCGGTGGTCTCTGGCCGTCCTCAGTGTTCCCGGTGTTCCTGGCGGCTGCATTGCTCTGATCTTTGCCTCCATTGTCACTCGGCCTTCTTCCCCTTGTGCCTCTCTGTGTCTAGATTTGCTGCTTATTATAAGGAGGTGTTGTATTGGTCTCAGGGCTCATCCTGATCCATTGTAACCTCATTTTAACTAGGGACCTCTGCAATGACTCTATTTCCAAGTAAAGTCACATTCTGAGGTACTTGGGAGTTAAGACTTCTATGTATGTTTTGGGGGACACAGTTCAACCAATAACACCCAGTGAATGTCAATACCACCTGCCACAAATTAGGTGACTATCTCTCTGGGTCAATTTTGGACCTTTTGCTCTATTGGTCTATTTGTCTATTGTGGCACAAATATACTGCCTTAAGGACTATCATTTTATAGCGAATCTTGATATTTGATAGAGTAAGTCTTCCAGCTTTGTTCTTATTCTTCAAGATTATATTGACTTTTGGCATTTTGAATTTTCATATAAATTTTAGAATCTGCTTGTTGATTTCCCAAAGGAGGAAAAGACTGTTTTTTTTTATTTGAATTGCATTGAAGATACAGTTTGGAGGGAGACCTGACATCTTAAAAATATTGAGACTTTCATTCCATGTACATAGTATAACCCTCTATTATTTAGGTCTTTAATTTCTCTCTATAATGGTTTATAGTTTTTAGTGTAAAGGTCTTACACATCTTTTCTTGGACTTATTTCCATATATTTGATATTTCCTTTGTGAAGATTTGTCTTGATGAAATAAAAAACAGAGGAAGAGAAGAAAAGCCTGTACTGGGTTTACTTCTTCACTATCAAAGAATGTGGTCAAGGTTACCAAGCTTAGCAAGGTGATTTAAGATTTAAGTCCAGGTTTCACTAACTCTCAATAAGAACTGTACAAATAAATTAGTTATCTCTTCAAAAATATAGTTTTTATGAGAGATGACATGCTTTAAAATATGTGGTCCTCAGAGGTGAGTAAAATAAGTCCTTGGTAGAAAAAAGGTAGAAGTGTTAGGTAACCCCCATTGCCACATGGAGAACCCACACACAGGCTGGAAGAGATGTTAAGGATGAGGTGCAGCTGTTGGGTGGAGGAAGGGACTAGATCTGGAATTTTCAGTTCCCAGAGGTGTCAAAGGGGCCAGGAGGATGATCGAGGTGGTAGCATTTTGACTCCTTGTCCCCTTGAGCCAGACTTGTTAGGTTCCCCTGTTATGTAATGTATTGGAATTTAGCATACACCTTTGAAATGCATGCACATGTGTATATGTGTGTGGGAGGTGTACGTGTGTGTGAACATGAATACACAAGGTTCTGTACTAAAAATAATAGTTTAAAATTACCAGACTACATATTCTTTAACTTTCCTTTCAGGCCCAGAATTCTGGGATTCTAATATTGCAGCCAACTTGCACACATCATAATTAACCTCAATCTTGGCAGCATTGCGACACTGTGTGCATTTCACGGCCCTTCCCAAGAGCCATTACAGAGTCTGTTTGGAGGGTCTTGAGAGTGGTAATCGGGTTGGAAGAGCGCTCGGGGATTTATACAGCAGTTGCACCTGCATCATAACAAAGCAGCATTTCTATTCAGACTCTGGATTTGCAGATCCCTAGAAATAGCTTCCTTTACAAGGCAAGTCAGAAAGAATTCAAGTATACTACAAAAACAGAATTTCTGTTTTATTTTACCTGCTACATAAGTGATGTGACCACTTGACAGCAACTCACTCCCAGAAAGAAAAGAAGGATATGATTATAAATATATACTTTGTTCTCATATATAGAGGCAGAATCTTTTCTTTTTCCTCCTGATAGTCTGAATTATTCTAATGGCATTTGCTTCATTTATTTCTTCCTCAAATAAACTGGGCACCTCAGCTTAAAAGTTTAAACAGTATTATTATTATTATTATTATTATTATTATTATTATTATTATTATTATTATTAAGAAAAATCATATCACCCCTCCTCCTCCTCTTTGTGGTTGATGGAGATTATGTGGGACAATGAGAGCCTTAAAATCCCACCCTACCCCTCTAAGAGTCACAAGTTTGCATGACCAACTCCTTGTGCCAATGAGCCCCAAATGTATATGTCTCTAGCCTGCCTTCAAAGCCAGTCTCTTGGGTAGAGGTAGGCTCATTTGCTGGTTTGGTGGTACCTCACTTTTTGGTGAGCCTCTTATTCTCTCTTGTCCTGGCAGTCACTGATGAGACAGGATCAGCTAGCCTTTTGCAGTTTGACCTTCCTACGCCCTTATTCCATGGTCAGTAATTCCTTCTGCTGGCTGAGTGCTTTCTATGCTTGTCTCTTTGTGTCCATCTATCTTTCTTCCCTTCTGCTCTTCATTCCACCTCTAGCAAACAAGAAAGGAGATAACAACCACAAACTTGCTTGATTTTCCCCAACTTGTTAGAGTGAAGCCAGAAGGATTAGGGTCCTTATGGGCAAGGGAAGCAGGTGGGTTGGTGATGTTCCTCGGAGCCTCCCACCCTCTCCCCTATGGGGAGGGAAGGTCACCATAAGTCACAGAGTAGGTTTGGTTTCCTAGGGAACCCTGTGTTTTCTGGTTCCCATCCTCCTTCCTTGCAACTGGGCTTTGCTTATACGCTTGCTTGTTTATTGTATTATCCCACCACTTGGAACACTTTAATTTTTCAGACAATTTACTTTTTCCATACAGAGAATATTGTAGGATAAAAGGAGTCAGAATTGTATTTTAAATCAATTATTATTTTTTACACAAGATGTCCAGTTTGTACCTCGCATTGCACCAAACAGCCATAGCCACAGGAAAGGTATGGAGGGGAGGGGAAGTCATCCTCCCTGCACTCACCCCCACATTCTCTGCTTTTGAAAATAAGACTCAGCAAAGACTCACACAGCTGTTTCCTAGCAAGTGTGCCTGCAGGTGTGTGCTGGTTTATCTTCAGCCCATGCTGAAGACTCGGAATCCCTGTTAAAACCTTACACAATTTGGCTGAATGTAGCAGAATGACTAGAAGTGCCTCCTCTGTGCAAGTTGTTGATGCTTAGAAGATTAATGTAGTTTCCTGCCCTCAAGGAGCTGGCTCTTTCACTTAAAGCAGATGATGTTTTAAGTCCTAGTGCAGAGATATAAATAGAGTGAGATTAATTCCAATGGAGGAAATTGGGCAAGAACTTTGGGGAAGGATTTATGTTAGAGTTGGGTGTGAGGGACAGCTTGGTTCTCCATTCTTGCAGGAGGAGGTAAGAGCACATTAGAGGGAAGAAACAGGACAGGGGAAGAGCTGGAGGTGGGACAAGTGCCTGGAACAGCAGGTACTTTGAAGGTAAGGCTGGCGTGAGGGAGAAAGAGGAAATGGAAACGAGGCTAAGATGGGTTTGGAATGATGGTGGGTGTCTCTGAGTGCAAAGCTGAAGAGTGTGAGTTTGTGTAAGTCGTCAGTTTTTCTAGCAGTGTCACCAAGCCCTGAGGTTCCTAGAAGATAACTGAAAGGCACTGCGCAGGTAGATATCCGGAACAGCTCTCTGTTCTCCATTTTGTGCACTAGAGTATTACTAGAGTATTATCTTTCTTTTAAAGAGGGTTCCAGTTTTTTAAAAAACTGAAACCCTTTGGTATATGCTAAAGAGAGCCATTCATTTATCCAATTAGTCAGTCAACCATTATTATTGGGTGTCTCCTACATACCTAGCCCTGTACTAGGTTTTGCTGAAAAAGATAATATTCACTCCATGATAGCATATTCTTCATCAAGCCAACACAACAAACCCGTCCCAAAAATATCCTGTTGTAGCTAAGAAGCTATGACACACTAAAGAGGTAATGTCCATGTAGACACCCAGTTTTCCTTGACTACATCATCCCTGTATATGAGGCAAAATCACACCGAAGCCATAAATGGTTTTATATAATAGCAGATCTACTTGGTTTCCTTAGAAAGGTCTCTAATAAATGCACTGTAATGTGCAAAAATGGTATGGGCGGCTACCTAGGCTGCAAGCCTCTCGAATCTTTTTCCACACTTGCTCGCTTGCGAGTTCTCCCTCTCTCTCTCTCCTTCTCTCTTTCTCCCTTTCCTTTTCCCCAAGTTTTTGGAGTGGATCCAGGAGCAGGTTCTTTTTTTTTTAATTTTTATTTTATTGATTATGCCATTACAGTTGTTCTATTCTCCCCCTTCATTCCTCTCCACCCTGCACCCCTCACCCCTACCATTCCCCCCTTTAGTTTATGACCATGTGTCTCAACTTCTTTGGATTCTATATTTCCCATACTATTCTTGCCCTCCCCCTATCTATTTTCTACCTACCGTCTATGCTACTTATTCTCTGTACCTTCTCCCCCTCTCTCCTCCTCCCACTCCCCTGTTGCTAACCCTCCATGAGATCTTCATTTCTATGGTTCTGCTCCTGATCTAGCTGTCCTTTTAGCTTGCTTTTGTTTTAGATGTGGTTGTTAATAACTGTGAGTTTGCTGTCCTTTCTTCATCTTTTTTATCTTCTTTTTCTTAGGTAAGTCCCTTTAACATTTCATATAATAAGGGCTTGGTGATGATGAACTCCTTGAATTTGATCTTATCTGAGAAGCACTTTATCTGCCCTTCCATTCTAAATGAAAGTTTTGCTGGATAGAGCAATCTTGGTTGTAGGTCTTTGGATTTCATGACTTGGAATACTTCTTTCCAGCCCCTTCTTGCCTGTAAGGTCTCTTTTGAGAAATCAGTTGACAGTCTGATGGGAACTCCTTTGTAGGTGACTCTGTCCCCTTATCTCTTGCTGCTTTTAGAATTCTCTCCTTCCTTTTAATTGTGGCTAATGTAATGATGATGTGCCTTGGTGTGTTCCTTCTTGGGTCCAACTTCTTTGGGACTCTCTGAGCTTCCTGGATTTCCTGGAAGTCTATTTCCTTTGTCAGATTGGGGAAGTTCTCCTTTATAATTTGTTCAAATAAGTTTTCCACTGGTGGCTGTTCCTTTCCCCCTTCTGGTACCCCTATAATTCGGATGTTGGAGCATTTAAAGATGTCCTGGAGGTTCCTAAGCCTCTCCTCATTTTTTTAAATTTTTGTTTCTTCATTCTTTTCTGGTTGGTCATTTTTACCCTCCTTCTGGTCCACTCCATTGATTTGAGTCCCAGTTTCCTTTCCATTACTATTGGTTTCCTGTGCATTTCTATTCATTTCAATTAGTTTAGCCTTCATATGTTCCTCTAATTTGTGACTAAAATCAACCAGTTCTGTGAGCATCCTGATGACCAGTGTTTTGAACTGTGCATGTGAAAGTTTTGCTATTTCTTCATTTGTTAGATTTATGGGCTCTGGGGCTTTGAGATCTTCTTGAGCCATTTTTGGTCTGTTCGTGCCCATTAAGTATGAGGAGCGGAGCCTTAGGGGCGGGGCGGGGCCTCCAGGGTGGGGTTGCTGGGTTGTGGCGCTGTATGTGGTGGCAGGGTCAGAATAAGGAAATGGCGTCCCCCTCTCCTGCTTCCCTCCGCAGGGTGAGGAGCGAAACCTTAGGTGTTCGCCAGGGCAGGGCCACTCAGGTCGCTGGGTTGTGACGCTGTATGTGGGGCGGGGTCAGAGCCGGGAAATGGCAGCCGTGTCTGCTGCTCCCCTTGCTGGGACCCACTCGGTACCGTCTCACCGCCCACTCCCTCACTGGTCTATCTGTGCAGGAATGTGCCACCACAGTCAACGCGCCGCCCTTCACCCTCACCAGATCTTCCGGTTGCTCACTGGGTCGGCCCTTTGCAACCCCACACCTGGGATCCACGCACCTAAGTCCGTCTGACCAAGTTTTCCTGTGCAACCCCACTCCGCCAGCTGCTGGCTTCGCCCCTCTTACCGGTCAGGCTGAAGAATTTGTTGTTATCAGACTTCCTAAAAGTTCAATTTCTGTGTTCTGGCTGTGTTTTCTGTTGCTAATATTTTGTTGTCTCTAAACTTGATCGTGTGAGAAAGCAAGGCGTCTCCACCTATGCCTCCATTTTGGCGGAAGTCTCCAGGAGCAGGTTCTGAGAGCCTCAAGCTTTTTGTTTTTTACCCTTCAGTAATTACATGCCACAGGTTGCCTTCCCTATTAGAGTCTGAGGCTAAGCAATTAGTCTCCCATTGTCCTTGCAGGAAATGACACCCATGTGACTTCTGGGGAAGGCAACTGTTGATCACTTTGATTAAAATAATTTGGAAAGGGTTCAGCACTTCCTCTGGTTGATAATTTAGACTGGCTAATTTAGAAAGCTTTTGGAAATGGGCAAAGCAAACAATGGATGTCAGACGAACCGGAAACACTACTGGGTCAGTTCCCCCAACCAAATGAGTCTCTGAACTGTTCCTCTGGTCTCTCAGTGCACTGACTTGTCTGGACTCTAGCATGGGTTGAACCTGGTGCCTGGGTTATGCTCCTCGTATAATGCTTTATGTAGGGATGTTTTCTAGCTGCAGATAATTGAAAACCCAACTCTAAGAGACCTGAAAAATAAGAAGTTTATTGGCAGTTCCATGATTCCGCAGACTTCAGAGTTGATCTGATGCAATCACCCCCCACTCTGCTTCTCTGTGTTCTGTCTTTGCGCTTCTTTCTGGGCCAGGTCTATCTTCAGGTGGGAGCAAGATAGCTATGGAAGTTCTAGGTGTCACATCCCGCACAACATTCAGGAGGGAATTTCTCCCAGAAGAATGTGGAGAAGCCCCCCACAAAACCTTCACATCTCATTTTCCTGAATTGGGTCACATGCCAGTTCTTGAACAAATCACTTGGAAGGGGGTTTCCCTTATATCAATGCATCTTAAAGTTTAGCATGCACACAGATCACCTGGAAATCTTATAAAATAGATTGTGATTCATTATGTTTGGGGTGGGGCCTCAGCTGAGGCTTCCCAGATGCTCCCAGGTGATGCTGATGTTGCTTGTTGACACACTGGAAAGCCTTAGACTATGTGGGTCCCCACCCTCCAGCTGGGGCTGCCACCTGCCCATGAGACACTGTGATTGAAGGAATACAGGCATCTGTTAGGAAGAAGGAGAGGGGAATGGCCCCATGCAGTTGGGAATTTATTAGAGATAACTTGTTCCCAGTGTGTAATCAGAATGTTCCCTTGCAACCAGGAGCCACACACAATAGTCTGTGATATGTATTAGATGCAAAAAGTACATGCAGTGTAATCTGTTTTATATAGGAGCACCTATAAACATTACTTATTTATGAGGGTGTATATATCATAATTCCTGAAATGGAAGATAAAACAGTCATGCTGCCCCCTTCATTATCGTTCGTCTATTTTTATTTAGTACCATATATCTAGTGTCTCAAAGGGAATAAATTCCAATGAAATAGCTTTAAATGTCCTTAAGAATGAAGAGACTATGCCAAGTCCAGCCTTTGTTCTCTGAGTATCTCATCAGTCTTGGTTACTAGGATGGGGGAGTACACCCCAATTATCATAAGAGTCACTCGACACGATGTAGGGCTTGAAAAATGTTGTCAATGGTGAATTTATGCCAAAACAAATGGTCGCAATGCCCTTATGAATGGTTTCAGTGGAGAATATCATTGTGTTCTCTTCATTTGAAAAGGAAGAACTGGTCTGTTATATTTTTGTTTTTCTTGGAAAAGATACACAGGAGTCCTGAGCTGCAGCTTTTCAGGAAAAAGACTGCTAAGACTGAAGGACTGATGTCCATCGTGAGGCTGATCCATTACAGACTCAGTGGAGTTCAGAGTGAACTATGCAGCCAGGTGTTTAGTAGACCTTCCTGATACAGTCACTTAGGTGGGGTTTCCATCTCCGACCTTATGTGCAAAGAAAACATCACTCAGGAGACGAGATGAAATTTCACTGCTTCATCTTCTGGGACCACCTGCCCTAGAACTACAGGCTCACGTATGTGAGAACAATAGGAAGCCATGGTAACTCTTAACTGGCCTTGCCCACATGAGTCACACAGTTACCTGTGCTTAGGAAATCACCAGCTGTTCTTTGTCTGCGCAAAGGTCCTGAAAGGTTAAGAGATTCTCAGACAGGCACTCCTTCCATCCATGAAGTGATAGAAGAACTGGTCTGTTCCGCAGAGATCTGTCAGTTAGCAGCATTGACTATGCATTTACTCTGTAAAGAGAAAAAGTAAAGGGAGAGAGTATTTTGTTGCCTAATTTCAGTACTTATACTCTAAGTGTGGAATGTTTAGGTGCCCCTTCCATATATTTAAGACCTGCTAAGCTGCCAAAGAGAAGTAAGGCAATGTTAATATTAGCCAAGCCTGTGTAGGATAAGCAAGATCGCACTGTTATTTACTGATTAATTCAAATAGTGCTGACCAAATGCCTTCCTACTGTGCCTGCTGTGAGGCAAGACATTATTAGCCATGGGAGGAATTTTAAAAATGGGAAAAAAATATGGCCTTCCCTTACAACTTAAAGACATACAACTTGAAAAACAGGAAATAATAAGTACATCTAAAGTGTCTATGTCTTTCCTGACTGGTGTGGCTCAATGGATTGAGTGCCAGCCTACGAGCCAAAGGGTCACTGGTTCGATTCCCAGTCAGGGTACATGCCTGGGTTATAGGCCAGGTCCCCAGTAGGGGGTGCATTAGAGGCAACCACACGTTGATGTTTCTGTCCCTCTCTTTCTGTCTTCTCCTCTCTAAAACAAATAAATCTTAAAAAAATAAAGTATCTATGTCAACTAATATAAAATTTTAAAAAATAAAATAAAGAGGGGTAAGGCAATCCCAAATTAGAAAAACCAAGATAGAAAGGGCTCAAGAGGTTGAACATTAAGCTAGATCTTAAAGTGGGGATACTTGACTTGGGATCCATGGATGTAACTCAGGGGGTCATGAACTTGGATGGGGAAAAATTCTCTCTTTCTTTTCATTAGCTCTTAGCTGAAATCTAACATCTCCTTCTATTGTGGAAGTAACATTAACCATTCATTGCCAATAGAAATTATGGGATTTTAATATTACATTGTAGTCAAAGATATCTCGAAATATCATTTATGCTCAACACTACTTCAAAATTAGTCATTATTAGACTTTTACTGAAACGTATTTAAATTTTGAAAGAAGTACATAATTTTGTTATATATTTCGATATCTATATATCAGTATACTTTTTCACTTCATGTGTTAACTTCAAGCATTTAAACACATTATTCTGAGAAACAGAATATCTCTAGATTGTTATGGCACAAAATTAGGTAAAGGGCCCCTGCCTTAGAGAATAGCTGGGCCTCCTACCAACAGTTAGGGGACAGAAGATATGGCTCAGACAGGACAGGTGACTGAGTGCCACAGCATTTGGTGGGATGATGTGGAGACAAAGCTAAGGTGAGCTGGAACCCCAGGCTAAAATTACCTCACAGATAGATTTGTAGGTAGTAGGAAGTAGTGGAAGGGGTTTCCACTGAGGCTTTAAGTTGTGTTCAAGAAGGATGCTTTGCAGAACCAGGAGAGTGGGATTGGAAGGGAAGAAACAGGAGGCCAGAGACCAGTTTCTGCCAGGACCGATGCCAGCCAGAGAGAGTAATGGTGCAAATGGAGAGAAGGCCGTGAGTTTCAGCGCGCCTGCAGGACTGGAAGGGCAGGCTTGGGCCAGGGTTTACAGTGAAGGTGAGCAAGGCCATGTAGGTCTCAGGCCTGAGTGACTAGGAGAGTGAAACTCACTCTTTGCCTTCACTGAGTGCTTACTTTGTGCCAGATGCTGTTTTAAGCCGTTCTCTGTCATTTAATGTCATTAAGTTTAGATCATGTAATCCTCATAACAACCCTCTGAGGTCAGTATGATGATCCCTATTTTTCAGATAAAAATAAAGTCTAGGAAAAAAAAAGATCAGGGTTTCACAGCCAGCAGAAGAGAAGGGGATGTGTTACTGAGGAATGGTTTGGGGGGAAAATATTATGAGTTCAACTTTAGATATTTTTGCATTGTTCTCCTGTCTTCAGTTATTATAAAGGGCTAAAAATTCAAATTAAGTATTTATAAGTACAGTTTCTGGCTTATTTTGTTGTCCAGATTTGTATTTATTTATTATTAGCGAGCATTGAGTTAATTTATGAGCTGGTTTCATCTTCGTGTGAAAAACAAAGAGGAATCTGGTGGTAAGACTTTGGTATATTGACAGGTGCCCAAAACAGGGAAGATGTATGGTATCCAGAGGGGAAACACAATATGTATGTATATACACAGAAAATGACTTCTTTACTGATGCATCTGTCCTTGTGGTATTGTTTTCCAGGACCACTCCAGCAGCTGTATTAGAAGACATGTGGTGTGTATAAAGTTTGCGTAGTTGGGGGAAATTTTGGTAAGTGGCGTTGTTCTGTTCTCTAACACCTTTCTTGTAAAGTGGCGTTCACAAAGGGAAGCCATGGTCTTGTTCTGTGCATCTTTGAATCTGCACCAAACTTAGACAGAGTACAATTTTATAATTAAATGCGACATTTGATTGGTGTTTGCTGACAGTATGACTTTTTTCTTGTTATTGCTGATGTTATTAAGCAGGATGGGGTTTTCTAAGACTTAAGAAGTCTAGATTTAGGAAAGCTGCTGGTTGCAGGGTAAAGAATGCTCTTGACAGTTTAGCTTATGTTCTAAGTCAACCATAGAATATGAGTAATAAACTTGCAGACCAAAAGAGGGAAATAAAATGCAAAGTCTAAAGCAGAGAGATCTTCATGGCCTCTGCATTGAAATGAGAGAGAAACAGGCAGTTAGCAGCTTGGGGAATGGGAAAGTAAAGGGACTTAAGAATCCAGCATGCCTGCGAGCCAGCTTACAAGACAGCATAACAGTGGCCTAGGTCACTTAGTTCAGCAAGCACCCAGAAGTCAGGAATATTGCTAGGAATATTGCTAGGAATAGTAAAAAGGAGAGTCTTTGGGTTTGGGAGACCTGGGTTCAAATTTAAGTTCTACACTTACTGGTTGTTGCATAACTTCTCAGAGCCTCGGTTTCCTCGTCTGTGAAGTGAGACTTACAATGTTACCTACTTCATAAGGTGATTGTGAGAGTAAAATGAACAAGGTAGTGCTTCAGCATAGTAGATACTCAGTAAAGCAGGTATTATTGGTAACAGAACAGGCTTGTTTGGACACTGGACATTTGCCACTGAGGTCAAGCCACTAAAAGGTGCTCATATCTCCCAGCAGAGGGGCTGCTGGGGATTGGCTGGTTGTGCCCCATTTGCTGTCACAGGGGACTTGACTTGGTCACCACAGTCCCTCCTCCAGCACCCACTCCATGACAAGCTGTGGGTCCAAGGCGTTTGTCTTCTCTAACCCTGTCCGCTCATTCTTAGGCAAACTCAGCTCATTTAACTTCCCTTCCTGCCCCCTGTAGAGCCAATTGCAGTCACATTGTTGGAGCTTTGTTCAGTTTTGGAGTTAATATTATTTTTAAACCAAAATAACAACAAAAGAAAGAAGGGTTGGGAGTAGATGGTACCCTTGGTTTGGACCTCAGTTACCAAGTTCAGGCTTTCATTTCCAAGCGTGTCTTTTTGGGGGGGTGGGGAGGAGTCTATGTTTATTATGTAGCTCTCTCAGAGATCCCATTATTGGACTGATTTTTTTGAGCTTTGACTAAAAGAATTTGCCTTTGGAATGGAGCCTTTTCCTGTGGTTGGGGAAAATGAAACTTATCACTGTAGATGGGCCAATATTTATAATATCAGGTGTTCATATGACGACCCCCTAGTTTCATGGAATCAGAGGTATGGACCCGACCTCAGGGTTTGTCTGGCCCAATCTTCCACTAGCTAAACAAGTCTCTTCCACAGTATCCCCGTAGAGGGAAATTCACATTTTCTCAGAGATGAGCCTACTATGCCCCAAGCCACTTGTTCCAATTAAGAAAACAAGTGGGGGCACGGGAAAATTTTAGGGGGTGAGGAAATTGTTCCAGATCTTGACTGTGGTGGTCTTTATACAACTGTACACATTTGTGAAAAGTCACAGAACTATACGATAAAAAGGGTAAATTTTGCTGTACGTTAATTAAACCTTAAATAAAAGAAAAAATACAAGCAGTTAGACAAATAACTGGGCATTTGGCTCAAATTGTTCAAAAGAAAGTGGAAGGGTGGGGAGGGGAAGCAATCTAGTCCTTACGTGGAACGATAGTGTGAACTCCGAAGGACAGAGACTGGTCTTCTTCCTCCCTGTCGTCTCAGTGCCTGGCACCTGGAAGGCCTGTGATAACTATTTATTGAGCTACCTACTGCTCTCAGTCACTTTCTAAGCAAATGAGACAAGTCCATTCACTTTCCCACACACCAGCTCACCAGATATTTTAGATGATCTCCTTCCTCATTCACCTTTTCTTCTCTGGACTGGACCTACCATTGTCCTTTCGTTGGCTCTTTGTCTTCCAGTGTTATTTTCTTGTCTCCCCCCACCCTGCAGCTGTCCTTGAGGAAGTGTCTGCTTTATCACGTCCTTTTTCACAATTGGCACAGCTTTAAAATGCTGCCTCTGGAATGGTCTGGCCCTGGAGGAGTACAGTGGGCCATCGATTCTGTGTATGATGTTCATAGACACCAACCCAAATCTTCTTCCTTCATAACCAGTCCTGAGTGCCTGGTAATAGATTGTGAAGGATTTCTTAAGAGTAGTCTTCTAAGAATGGAGCTCCCCAAAGTAGGGAGGATAGCATCCAGGAGATCAGGTTGCAGAGTCATCCTTTTAAATGTCTTGACTGAAATGAGGTCACGCCACCCTTATTTTGAGACAGCAGTAGTGCTGTTTATAAATCTCTTGGGTAGTAGGGTGTCACAGATCCTGATTCTTCATTATGAGTCATAGGAAGTTTGAAATTCTTAAAACTAAAACTTGCGCATGCCTTGAAAATCTGGACGTATATTTTTCCTGGCCATGCGAGGGGAAATACATAAATACACAAATATAGTGAGAGCAGTGGTTTTCAGTCCAAGGCAATTTGGTCCCCCCAGAAGACATAGGGGAATATCGGAAGACATTTCTAATGGTCACAACTTGGGCAGTGTGCACACTGGCTGCCAGTGGGTAGGGGCCAGGGATGCTGCTAAAAGTCCTACAATGTACAGGACAGCGCTGAACGCACAGACAGAGAGATCCAACCCAAGATCTAATTTTGAGGCTGAGAAACCTCATATAGAAGTAATTTTAAAAATTTCATGTCTAAATTACTCATTATTTTGAAGGTTTAAAATTTTAAATATTTTTACATTTAGCTATACGTATATAACTAGAAAACATTAAAAAGTTTGTTCAAAGAATCATAGGTCTAAAAGGGCTCCAAAGAAGCCATCTCCTACATTAACTCTGACTCCAGGCAAAAAAAAAAAAAAAAAGATCTAAATGAAATTCAGACAGATAGGTGTCTGAAGGCTCATGCTGACAACTGGCAACTAAAGCAAAAAGCAAGGGTCACACATGATCCCAGTATTCACACAGGAGAGATGATCTTGCATTTTAAATTTTAACTCTAGCTTCTTCACATGTGTTTGTCTTTAGGTGACCCCTGAGATAAAATGGCATTTCAATCTGGGCTAATCCTTCCTTCTGAACCAAGGATAGCGATTCTAGCACGATAAAAATGTGCTTAGGGAGGAGAGAGATCTCATTACAGATGATTGAGGTTGGGTATTTTGGTGCACATGGCTGTATGTTTGCATCAATTTCCTAGTGACACCACAAGTCGTTCAGAGCCTTCGTAGCCCAGTATGGCTACGTGTGCTGAAGCAGGGGGACTAAAGCAACATATGTGAAGTTGTGACATAGGACAATCCACTTGAAAAGACTTTAATTATAGGGCCTATTTTGAGAGGATAACTGTGCTGTTTGTGAGATATATTTTGGAATCCACTAACCTAGCTTCAAGACCAGTAATATCTTCCCAGAAAGGGTGTGGTGTATGCTTGCAGACCTAAATGTTTTCCTACCAAAAGCTTTGGGGCAATATCCTTTCAACTTTACTTCCCTTCATTTTTCTTTTCCTGATAATCTTTCTTCTTTCGAGAGTGGTATGAAAATGCACTGTGGAAAGCTGGAAAAGAATAAAAGATCTCATTTCAAGATGGCCAAGCCCAGAGATTTAGGGACTTAAATGTTATCAGTCTGCTGTTTTTAAGGTGAATAGAATTTGGAGAATGTACCAAAGCTGAATAGTAAGCAGAGTCAAACGTGACTATAAAAATACTTTGTTGACACTAAATATTTGAGTGTATCTGTAGAAAAACACATATTTACAGCTGTTTGATTCCAGAACCCCTTTTGCAATCCCTGGGCAACTCCCATGGGTCAGTTCCATGTTCTTTCAGAAAGGCTATAACCTAGAATGGGTATCTGCTTTCACTTTTGTTCTTCAAGACTAGTACCCTTGACCTGCTCTGCTTCTGGGGGCCTCCCTCATTTCCCTGCGGATTCCTGAGTCCATGGCCTTAAAGAGGGTCAGACTTTCTGCCCAGTCAGCACATCCTAGTCCTCATTTAAAAGTGAATGCTAAAGGAGAAATTAGATCAGCAGAACAAAATTAGCTTCTCATTTACACTGTGTGCAGGGAAGGGGGACGCTGGGGGCAGTTAGAGTGCAGAGGAACACACATAAATAAGAACAAGCCATTTCGTAACCCAAAAGCCCAACCAGACCTAAGGACACAGAAGCACTTTTGCCTAAATTCTGAGCTCATGAAGGCAACAAAATGAGAGCCAGAATGTTCCATGAAGGGAAGTTGAGAAGCCCTGGGGAGGTGTTGGTGTTTGCCCAGAGGCAGTCTGCAGCCCCTCTGCCTCTGAATCACCCAGAGAGCTCGTTGAGAAGTGCAGGTCCCTGGGCCTTCTCTAGACAGACAGAAGCTGGATTCCTGCTGCAGGTGTGTGTCTTCATGCTTAAGGCTTTTACGCACACTAACGTGTGCCACTCACTGCTCCAGCCTTCACTCTCAGCTTTGTCCAGTTGCAGATGAGGTTGTATGCAACAGTCCTGCCCAGCCTCTAAGTCTCCCTTCTATGAGCATTGCTGGAAAATGTCAGTTGCAGATGAGTCCATCATTTTTTAAGTCAGACCTCTGTGTGCTGCTCCCTGCTGTGGTGTGCATGAGAGAGTATTCTGTCACCTGGTTCTCTTGATCCCTGAAGTAATTCCTTGTCCATTCCAGGCTAGTTTTGGTACCATCCTAACCCACATTCTTGGAAGCTACTTTGAGACTGCCATTCTACTTGTCAGCTCCAATAGCCCATTTATCTGCCCATCAGCTTTCACTCTAAAATTCACACTGCAGTGTGGCTCTTATCTGCAGCAACACTTATAAACCAAAATTTCCCACTTACAGAGGGGAAGTGTTTTCAGAATAAGTGGCTGTTTGTGGTAGCACATGACTGGACAGCTGACACTGGAAAAGATCCTGCCTGGGTTGCAGGTGGTTGGACCACCCCTGCCTCTGACCGGCAGGCTGCCTATGTGAATGTGTATTATGATATCACTTGCATAGCGAGTTTAAGTTTATAAGGAGATGTGGCATATTCACTCCTCCCAAACCACTTCTTGAGTGGTGGAACAGGTATTATTCCCAGATAAAATCTTAGGCTCAGAGAACGTAGCCTATATCTAAGGCAGGGGGTGTTTGAGAGTGTGGGGCGTTTATTCTCTCAAAGACTGGAGGTGGGGTTGGCATGTAGTGAGATGGGAAGTGGGCGGAGATGGTTAATGTTGCAGTGCTGGGTCAGTCCTGCCCAGTGAGAGTTGTCCCCAGCACAGGACACAGTGAATTTTGTGCTTCTACTGAGAAACACTGTTCTGAGGTTGTGCAGCTGATGTGCAGTAGCGCTTGACATGCAGGAGAGCCAGATTCATAGCTGTTTTCTCTGAATCCAGGCCCTTTATGGCCCTCTCCGTGTTAAAGGCATCCCAGAATTCATTTCCACTTCGTCAGGAGCTCTGAGGCATTGCAGTTGAACTCGGAATGGCTGTTGTGTGGGTTATGCTGGACTGCTCTCTGCACCAGAACTCAGACTGAGCACACTGCATGTGGAAAGAGCCTCTAAAACCTCAGTGGCCGCTGCCCAGCACCCTGTACCTGTCATTCCTCTGTCAGCACCCAGTGCAGGTGGAGAGAGAGTGCCGTCCTTGGAGAAGATCAAAGCCTGAGAGAATGCCCACCCACAGCCTTTGATCCAGTCTCACTGGCTTAAAAACAATTCAGAGAGTGAATTAGGTGTCAGTTTCAGGAGGTTTTGATATGATATCTTTGGCCTCATACCTACCTGGTCGACTTCTACGCCTACTGTTGGAGCTTTGTTTAAAGTTCGGTTTTGATGTCAGGCAGCAAAGAAGCCAAGACAGAGCCTACCTCAGTTTGAATGAGCACACGTGAAATTTTTTAAAGTGGTAAAAATAAAAATGTATGGAATGAAAAGGCATACAGTGAAGCTGACCTGAATATAAATATAAATGTTGAGGTGATAACAAAAAGGGGAAGTGTGATACTATTGGATCTGGCTGTTTATTCTTCTTTCTTTTCTTTTCTTTTTTTTTTTTTAAATTTTTCTCCCAGTTTCTTACCCAAGTTTTTATTTTGAAAAATTTCAAACCTGCTAGTTGGGAGAATGGTAAATCCAACACCTATATGTCCTTTTCCTGGATTCACCAACAGTTTTAATTTGCCACATTTGCTTTGTTTATGTCTTCTTCTAATGTTATGCATATACTACATATTACAATTGTATAAATTTTTGCAGCACCATTTGAAAGTTGCAAACATCTTGACACTTTAACTCTAAATATTTTATTACATATCTCCTGAGAATGAGATTCTTTTACATAATAATAATTTTATCATACCTAAGAAATTTAACAGTAATTTTATAATATACTATCGAGTCCTTATTCAGACTTTCTTCATTGTTCCCAGCTGGTTGTGGTATAGAATGTTCTACATTCTGGGACTGTCTGTCTCTTCATGATGTCAACTTGCTCTGTGCTTCCTGAAAATTGTTTTATCAGAAAGCTTGTTGTTAGATGCAGGTCTAATGTCTTTTGACAAGAATATACTTCATGGGCAGCATTGTACACTTGATATTAAGTAACATCAGGAAATGGATAATGTTAATTTATCCCACCATCTACTAGGGAGGACCCCAGCAAAATCAGAATTATCTTCTGGAGGGCGAGGCCCCTTGCGGTACAGGCTTCCCCCACTAGGTGAATGTTCTAGGAATCCATCCGTATTGGTGTACTAGCTGGCATGTTGTGAGAGGCTGTGTTTGGCTTCAGTGGATTTTTTTGAAGACTCTTTCAGTGTGTTCGCCCATTTCATAATGGGTGATTTCTGAGTGTACTCGCCCACACCATGCTGAGTGTTCAGCAGTTTTTGACCAAAAATGGCCAGACCCCCATGCCTCAATCATTATTACGTTGGAATAGTGTCTGATGTTTTTTACCTTTTGCATCTCTTCCTCAGTTATGTACAGTGAATGATCTAGGCCTTCTTATTTTTTTAAACAATGACTTTTTAGTTACATCTCCATGGTCAGCTAAATTTTGTTGTCATAATAGATTATGCCAAACATTTTTTTTTCTTGCCTTTGGGATAAGAAGGAGTCACTTTAACAGAGCATTTACTACACACCAGGTACCACATGGGATCCTTGCCTGTAGAAATTTTTTTCCACTTTCTTCCCACACAACAACTCAAACCAGTGAGCAAAATACTTGTCCAAGGTCCCACAGCTCCTGTGGTAGAGCTAAAATGGATCCAGAGTGTCAGGCTCAGAGCTAGGGTTTTTCTGCTCTTCCACGTTCCGTCTGATCCCCAGCCCTGGCTCTGTCTCCCACCGTACAGTTCCTGCCTTAGACAAATGCCTACATGACTGGGTAGGTCCATAAACAAGGCAAGTCAAGGGGGTGCAGCCAGAGAAACAGCCACACACACCTGGAAGGGGCAGGTGCTACTGGGCCTCAGGCGGTGTGGGCCCAGCCCTGTCAGAAATCTTGACCGTGTCAACGGTTCCAACTCCTTGCTGTTGGTGGCTCACAGGTACTATTGTCACGCTCCTCAGCCAGGTCGCCACATTTCAGCAGCCACACTGCTGCCGGCGCAGGCCACTTTGAGTCAGCCGAGGCTTTGTTTCAAGATGGAGTCCATGGCTTGTCTGTCTGTTCTTAACTTTCTGTTTTAAACAGAAATTAATGTTCTTGAGATTTGATTTGATGAGTGTTTGATTTTTGAAGAGAAGGAAAGTTAGGTTTCAGGGAGGTAGTACTTAACTGGCACATTATCATAAAACCTGGGATTTATTAATTAGAAGGTTCATGGCACAATAGCAGATAGTCATCTGAGGCTTTGGAAGAAAATGAATATATCTCCCTCTGAATATCATCTGTAGGATTTTCCTCTTTCTGAGTTGTTCTCTGATGTCGTAAGAAGGGGATGAAATCTGTCTGATTAGCCCATCTCGCACTCCTCGTTCTTTGTGCGTATTTCACTGTATTAGTGAGTCACCGAAGAGTCCACAGGCTTGTTCCCATGAGAGGAACGAGCAGAAGTGACACAGACCAGTGGCAGTGCTTCCCGGGATGGGCCTCAGTTGGCGCTGTGCTGGCCGAGGACGAAGACCTATTAGGTTAATTCTAATTGTCTTTAGCAGAATTCTTGAATTTGGAGTGATGGAGAAGGGCTGCAGGGCAAGGCCTCTGCTCTGACTCTGGATGCAGGAATTTAGTCCTGCCCCCCCATTTCAGAGGCTAACAACTCGAGGCACAGAGAAGCTGAGTTGGGCCTAGGTCAGACCTGATTAGCCTGGGCCTCTCGGATAATCACTTTTCCTAAAGCTAAAGATTTGAGTCAACGAGCTCTAACTGTAATGCTTCACCCTGGCATGTCATTTATTGTCCACATTGCTTCTCATAAGTAACATGATGGAAAGTGCGGTTTCTCACTTTCCTGCCAGTAGAAAGGTTCTCACCCAGTAGTGAACCTGCCACGTGGGGGACATTTGCAAACCACACAAGTCCCGGCCTTGCTGCCACTTCACCGCCCACCTCACGGGGAGAGTACACAGAGGGGCCTCCCTAACCCTGCGCTGCAACCTCACTGTCATCACCTCTTACTTCCTCAGAGCTTTCTTGTCACCTTTTTTTTAAAGTGACATCTTTTTTAAACACCGGGTTCCCTTTTTTCTTCCTTGGCAAATCCAGTGACCAATTCATATTTTTAACAGTTCGTTGTTTTATTACGGAAGTTCAAATTTACAGACAGTCGACAGTACAGCATCATGGACCCCCATGGACCCCTCCCTCAGCTCCAACAATTACTGCCATCCTGCCATCTCGTGCCATCTGTGCCTGCATTCTTTTTTGACTGATTCAAATTTGTTTCATAGATGAGACGGGGAGAGCGCAGTTTGTGAACTAAAAATCGGTCACCTGTCCTTCCAGGTTCTTCCCCACACCTTCCTGTGTTTAATCCTCACAGCACCCCATGCACTGTCACCCACATTCTGTGACTTTGGGAACTGAAGCGCCAAGAAATTACATACCTGCCCACAGTGCCCAGCTCATAAGCACCCAGCGAGGGGTTCACCCCGGAGTTGTTTAAACACCGTGCTTTTTCCCTGAAGCTGCACTTTTAGAAAAGTAACTACCATAAAAAAAATGTGTAGTTAAAATTTCTTACAATATGAATAGATGGATAGGTACGTGATAAAGCAAATATGGTATAATGTTAATGTTAGAAGTTAAGTAGTAGTATATTGATGTTCAGTGTAAAATTATTAAAACTTTTTTTTGAAGTTTTTCACCATAAAATGTTGGGGGAGGGGAATCCCAGGAGAAGCAAACTTTGTCTTAACCATTGAACAGTAGACAAAACACACAAGCTACTTTCAGATACCTATTCTATTGGTATCTGCTCCAAAGAGATAGATTTGAGACTTGGTTGAATTTTAATCTTAAAAATAGCAAGCCAGGGATAGAAATTGCATGATGTACCACATCAACATTAACCAGTGCGGTCTTAGAAAACTCAGAAAACCAGTTGCAAAAGCAGAGCCTCTGCCAGGGTGGCCCCTCAACTGTGGAGAGCTCAGGAAGCTTCCTCGTTCTCGCTATTCATGAAAGACCAGAACTGGTTTTGATAATGCACAATTCTCTTTTCCAGTTCCAGCCACTTAGGAGGGCCTCCATCATTTTTACCCAGTGGACATTTTGCATACATGCAGCCTACATGTTCAAGACATTTCTTTGTGCGGAAGGGCACAGTCATTTTTTAAATTATTCTTGTTTATTCTAGTTGTCCCAATTTTCCCCCTTTGCCTCCCTCTGCGCAGCCCACGCCCCACTTCCACAGTCTATCCCCACACCGCTGTCCATGTCCATGGGTCGTTCATGCATGTTCTTTGACTGGTCCGTTCCCCTTGTTTTAAACGCTGCATCATAAACATAGACCACCCACACTACCCAATCACTTAATGCAGACTCTGCTTTGAGGTGGAGCTGGCCTGGTCGGGAACAGCTGAGCAGCCTGCTGTGTTGGGAGTACTGGTTGGAGGCAAACGTACCCTGTCCAGGGGATTCCACGCATTTTGTTACTGATGGTACAAGGAGACCCTGGGTGGGCAACCAACAGGCTCCTCTGCCACTCTTGCAGAGAGCCCTGTGTGTCCCAGTAGCCCAAGCTTGGCTGCCATTGGTATTACCCAGCCTGCCCTTCAGTGCTTGAGGCCAAGTACTCCTGGCCCAAGGATAGCTGTACCCTTCTAGCTTTAGCTTTCTGTGGAGGAGGAAGCTGCTTAGGCATACAAAAGCTACTTCTCCAGAATCTTCCAGGGTCCCCACAAACTGCAAAACTAGGGCCACACCAGGAAATCAAGAAGTTTCCAGTAACAATCACTGATTTCTAAAACTCTGAATCTTGGGGCCTGTGTCACTCGCTGGTGTCCATACCATTATGCTGTTCTCCTTTCCCTGTACCTGGCGCAGAATGGAAAGCCTCAAGAGATACCTGTATCCTGAGTTAATTACTCAAGAGGCAGCTTCCTTCATCCAGTGTCCAGGTATTATAGGCTAGAAGAGCAGGCTTTGGACATGAATCCCAACTTCACCATTACTGACTGTGACACTTGAGGAAATTTGCTTAATTTCTGTGAGACCAGCTCATACAATTATTATAAGGTTTGAATTCAGATAAAGTATGCAAAGTCACCCAGCATAGTCTTGGGCCCATAGCAAGTGCCACCGACTTTGGTTTCCCTTTCTGTCGTATGTGTGATATGTTGTAGGTATGAAATGAGGGCTCACATCCCTGCCTGAGGCTGGAGGTGTGAACACATCTTGTCTCTTGGCATCTGTGCACCACAGTTTCATCATCTGAAAAATGGACTGCCTGTTATTCAAGAAGTTGTGATTAAAAAAAAAAAATTATACTATCTGATTACTCCTTCAGGCACTTCCTCAGGAAGGTCCTAAGCATGGGGCAGCCCGGAAAGGGTGAGGCTGGGAGCAGGCTGGAGACTGTGGAATTGGTGAGATTAAAGTAGGGAGGAGGGCCCAGGAGAAATGATCAAAATGAGACCAGGATCAAAAGGTTGGTATTTCTAAAAACAAAGGTTGTTGCTTGGGCATTTAGCCAGGGGCGGGCCCCAAGGGAGACTGCATTACACCACACTAGGGGGTGTGGGTGCCTGTGCTTCCAGCCAGTTCCCACAGGAAACCTAACTGCAGCCTGGGCCCCTTGTGCCTCCCTGCCCGGGGGAGGCTGCTGGCTGCTTCTGCCGACAAGTAGACCACTGTAGCACTGCTGCCCACGCCTGCTGCTGCCACTGCTGCCGCCTTCCCCGAGAATGATTTCCGTTATTATTTCATGTGGTCTAGAAACCAGGAGAGATTGTTTGCTCCGTTTTGCATAAGAAACATTAAAACTGTTGTTCGGTTTGCAGTTCAGCTTTGTTAGGGGACCTTCTGTCCCTGCCTGCTGCAGCCATTCAGGCACTTGAGAAGCATTTCCTTTCTTCCCCGCAGCTGCCAGGAGCCCAGTAGTTGGGCCTCCTTAAATGCAAGCAGATGGAAGCGAGCAGGAGTGTGGAGGCAATTAGAGTATTTCTTTCTTCAAGCAGTGCGGGTTTGCTCCTTTTGGGTGTATGGCTGTTCTTGCTCATTTTATTTTCCATTTAGGTTTTGTCAGGCTGTCAGCTTGTCTTCTCAGGGTGTATTTCACTGCTGGTTGCGGGAGTGTGCAAAATGGGGCTACTTGGTTGATTACTGTTTGGAATCAGATTTTTCACACATAGTCACTGATGATGATGGAACTCATATTTGTAAAATACTCTGCAGCGTAAAGGGTGCTTTCGAGTACATCACTGTCTCATTTGGTTGGAGCAAAGGCTCAGGAAAAAAAATGAAGGCTCTTCTTACTCTGCTAGAGTCTGAGTTTTCCCTTGTCTTCACATCATCCCTAGTCAAACCACAAAGGAGGGGTAATAGAAAGAAAACTGCAGCCTTCTGCTGTGTTCATTTTTCTTTCTCATTTCAGTCAACCAGTTCAGTATTTTCCAAGCACTTTATGAGCACACTACAGGATTCTCTGGTGATGTTTGAATAATTGTAGGAGATGACCTTTCCCATCAAGGAGTTTCCAATCTAGTAAGGGACACGAGACCTCCAACTCAGAGTTTAAGTAACAGTGCTGATCAGGCAGAAGGCACTCACCTGTTGAATGATTGTATAAGGAAATGAATGGATGATGTAAACCCCCAAAGTCTTGAAAAGCAAGGAGAAGAACTAGGAAGGAATTGAAAGGTGCACAGTCCTCAGTGGGAACAGGCACAGAGGGTCAGGGTGCCTGGGAATCATGAAGCGAGATGAACAGGTACCCTTGTGGATTGTCTGTCAGTGATTTTTGCCATTCGCTAGTGAAGCTAAATGCGAGCTGACAGTGTTACAGGAAACGATATCAACATAGGCTGAGAAGAATGCACAAGTAAAATATTCTCTGTCTTACAGGTGGGATAAGCAGAAAGAGGGAGGGAAGGAGGAAGACAGACAGACTGAAAGGGATAGATGGCTCGTAACACTGTTGTTGGGAAGAGCACCAGCAATTTCACCCCACCTTGAAAGTCTGTCTCCTGGGCTTGAGACCTACATATATTGCAGCCCTGTACTAGGAGCTAAGAGAAGGCAGTGGGGAGAACCAGAGAGATGCAGAGCTTGGCACAACCCTGACAAGACCCTTCCATGCACAGGAAACACTGAAATAACATGAATGCCTCACCCTCACATGATCAATGCCAGGGGAAAGCCGAGGAATCGAGAGACAGGGAGACCAATGTGGGCCTGGGGAATTGAGAGGAAGGCTTCTGGTGGGTAAGACTGTCCTGGGGCCTGGCACATGGGTGAAATGTGGGAAGTGTGTGCACATTTATGTGCAGATGCATTCCATCCGGGGTGCAGATTGTGTTGGGGCAGTGGGAAACTGGTGGAAGAGGTCTGTGGACCCTGGTGTGGAAGGCTCGGAAGCCCAGCTGGAGAGCTGAAGAAAGTTGCTAAGCAGGGAAGCGACTTTATGAGAGTGATAAATGTAATTTTTTGCTCATGCACAGAATTCTTGTTAATTTCCTGCTACCTCAGATGCCACACTAGGGGTTCTGTACTGTCCCTTTGCAGACAATGCAAGAATAAGCTAACGGAAGTAAATGTCTCCTGGGCTTGGGCACTAAGCACTTTCAGTGCCTCCTGGGGGCACTGCTATACTGCGGGCCAAATTTTAGTACTCCAGTGGTCAAGCAGGAGTAAGGACAAAAGAGCCTCTAGTATGACTGTCAGGAGGACACTGTTTTTATTGGTTGTTTTGGCTGCTATGAAACTGTACTTAACTTTGTGAGTGTTCTGGAGAGCTCCAGAAATTCATGCCATATGAACTGTAGATGTTTCCGTCTTGGCGGATTCTTTAAAATAACATCTGCATCAATGCGCACCCCTTGTGTAGAGTACTTATGTTACAGAACAGAGGTCCAGGGTGGGGCAATATTTGGCCCATCCAGAGTCACCAAAAACTGTTACAGAACAACAGCCCCCTGCCCCTCCCCCCACCAAGGACTGCATACTAATACCGTCCGGACCACCCACTGGGCTCGATTGTCCGCCACCCAATCGTAAAGATTCTCTCAATGCCAGAGATTTGTGAAAAGGAAAGGAAATGTTTATTTAAAGCTATACAGACTTAAAGTAGTGACCCAACATCCTCACCAAAATATCAAAGTCCTTTTGGATACCCACAGAGGCCCACAGTGCTTCCTTCTCCCCCTCCCCTAATTCAGGGTACCATAACTCAGGAAAAGAAGCAAACGTCCAGGATCCAGGTTCCTGACACTGTCAGCTGTGTCGCCATCCAGGCAGGATCTCTAATTAATCCAAAGCCAGTGGCACCTTCTCATGGCCTACTGACAAAGAGTTCTTTCACCCTTCTTTCAGGCAAAGTCTCTCCTGCTTCCCAGGCCACAGAGCCAAAGGGAGCACCCCAAAGCCACATGGTCCTCTTCTACCAGAGCTGCAGGGGTCTGCACTCTGGTCAAAACCACATGGTTCTTTCCTCCACCAGAGCTGCAGAGAGAAGGTAGGGCTGCCACTCTGGCAAAGCTGAGTGGCGATTCTCTGCTAAAGCCACATGGTGATTCTCTCTACCCACAGCTGTGGGGTTCCCCACTCTGTCTAGAAGCACGTGGCTCTCTCTCTGCACTGCCACAGCTGCATGGTTCCCTCTCCTTAAATGGCTGCCGTGTCTGGGTTTTAAATCCCCCAGCCAGTCCTCCTTTGCAGCCCCATTTCCAACTCCTCCTACATCTGGCTACACTTGCCAGCATTCCTGTATTATTTCAAGTTTACTGGGCTGCCATCATGAGTCTGGGTGGGCGTGGCCCCATGTCGTGGAGCCAATCATCTCCAAGCTCTCACGCAGGCGCTATTTAAGTCAGGGGACCTGCTCCCAGTTACTCTTGGGTGGAAATCACTTCTATCCTCCTGGCTCAGAGTATGGCCACAGCTATATAAGATATCTATGTAGCCAGTTAAAGGTTATAGATATGTTAAATGACCATGCCAGAGGTTAGCTGCAAAGCCTTTGCTGTACAAAACAGTTCTCAATGGCCCCACTCCATGTGTCCCTTCCCCCAACTTACACCTGTGGAGGGGAAGGGGTGAGAACATCTTATACGTCTTTCTAATATTTCTTGGACACCCTGAATTCTAGACCCCATTCCAAATCCCTTTTTTGCACCCCCCTTTGGTTGCACCCTATTATACCTAGAAAAAACAAAAGCGTAGAAGACAAAACAGGAGTCACCTGTTATCCCCTCCCTCAGTCAGCGATTATCACACATTAGTATTTCACTCACAGTCCTTTCCCAAAGTGAATTTGGAAGATTCACAGATGATTTCAAATTGCATTCAATGTTTAATATCTTATTTTTTAACTTGGCAATCAGTATACCATATTTTTCAGTGCGAATATTTACTTTATAATATGACCTTAACACTACATCCTAGTTCACTATAACAATTCACTATAATTTATTTAATCAATCTAATAGGAAACCATTCTCCTCTTTTTGCTCATTTTTGTTGTTTCCAATGAATTAGATTTTAAACATCTTTAAAACATCTTAATATGTTGTTTTCAGATAATCTTGCTTTCATTGAGTGAATTGCCCAGTCAGATCCAAATGAGCATAGAAAGTTCTTCATGAGTTGTATTTTTATTGTCACTTCATCAAAAGTAATAATTAACCAGCCCTGAGTTGAAAAGAATTGTATGTGCCATGGTATCCTTCCCTAAGATGATTAAAAACAGGAAGACCAAGCCCCATGCTGATAAATGTATTTGAATATATAATAAGAATTTAAGGGTCTTGGTTGTATCTGGTAGTCCATAGAGTTTAAATATTATCCCAAGCTTGATTGTTATGAAATTTCAACAACTAAAAAATTAAGTGACCTTCAATATTATCTTCATGTAGATGAAGAAGCAAACATTCAGAAAATTCTTAACCCTCTCTCTGTATCGTTTGACAGTGTCCCCCTTCAAGACACCAGCCTCCTTCCCAATGTGGGGTGCCATTTGCAGGGCTGGTTCCTATTGACTTTATTAAAAGCTGAGTAGAAGAGAAGGTGTCAACCTTATTTTTCCTTTGAAGCAGAGTTTGATTTGCAGAAGCCTGGAACTTCCTGCCTGTGTTTCATTTCCAGTAAAATGGGTAATTCACCACAGTCCAAGGTCACCCCACGTACAGCATCTCCGTTTCTTTTCAAGTGGAATTTTTCTGTGGGACCCATAAAATAAAGAGGAATCCTCTAAGTGTTTCATAAAATTATGCCCCCTGCCTGTCAGAGTTTTTGTAATATCATTAGGTTACTTGTTATACCTAATTAATTTTTACTGACATGGGTTGAAGAGGAAGAGAGGAAGATCAAAAAAATAAGTATAGAGTTATATTTTTTAAGTTACTTTGTCTATTGCTGGTGCATAGGAACACAGTTTTTCATATATAATTTTTCTGTATTGCTCTTAGGTTTTCTGTATAACCAATCATATATATAAACAATTATTTTGGCTCCCTCTTTTCAATCTTTTATGTATTTATTTTTCTTGTCCTACCACTCTGGCTAGGACCTGCAGTACAGAGCTAAAAAGATGTAGAAAAAGCATACCTTCTTAGCTTGTTCCTGATCTAAAGGGAAAGCTACTAACATTTCATCATTGAGTATGATGCCTACCTACTATTGGGTTTTAGTAAATACTCTTCATTAGGTTAAAAAGTCTCCTTCTGATCCAAGTGTGCTATGAATTACTGTTTTTTAAATTACAAGTAAGTGTTGAATTTTATTTAATGCTTTTCTGGGCCTATTCATAAGATTGTGGGGTTCTTTTTCTTTTAATCTGAGAGTGAGATAATTACTATCATCAGTTTCCTAAAGTTAAACCATTCTTTGCATTATCAATGAAAATCCAAATTAGTCAAAATATGTTTTATGAACAGTTGGATTCAGTTTGCTGATTTTTTTTAGGATTTTTACTTTAATGTTTGCATTTATGTTCAAGCTTGGCTTATAATTTTCTGTTCTTTCTAATCTTCTGCCTGATTTTGGTGCTAAGGTTATACTAGTGCTTTCCCATTTTTTATCTCTGAAACTTGCCTTTTTTTTCCCTCTAAAAGCATCTGATCCAGATATTTGTTGGTTTTGTTTTCTTTAATGGAGGGATGAGTAGTTAGATGAATCAATTTCTTTAATGGTTATAAGAATATTCAGTTTTTCTTGCTCCTCTTATTTCAGTAATAAGTGGTATTTTTCTATGAGTTCTTTATTCCATTAAAATTTTCAAACAGCACACAATTGTTCATAGTATGTCCTTATTTTTTAATCTCTGCTAAAAATGTAGTTATGTCCTAATGTTATTGAGTAACTTTTCTGTATTTTACTTGATCAATTTTGGAGGGTTGTCTATTTCATTAATCTTTTCAAGTAAACAGTTTTTTCCATGTTAATCTCCTCCAATGAATGTTTGTTTTCTGATGTTTATTAATTACTCCTCTTTATTACTTTTTTCTTCTAATTTCATTGGATTTACTTTTGTTCAATTTCTCACTTCTGGAGTTGGATACTCATTTTTTTCTGTCTAGGATAGGCTTAAGTATTTTTCTCTAAGTACAACTTAAGCAGCATCCAACAAGTTCTAATATGGAATATTTTTATTGTCACTCAGTTCTAAGAATGTTGTAATTACAATTACTAGCACTCTGAATCATTAGTTATTAGCAGTGTGATTTTAAATTCCCAAATGAGTTTTTTAGTAATCATTTTGCTTTGGAGTGTAACTTAAAAAAATCTATTGTTACAGAGAAAGTTGTTTGTGTGATACCGGTATCACAAAATTTATTGATATTTGGTTCATGGCATAATATGTGTTCAGTTTTTTAAAACATTCCATGAATTTTTTAAAAATTCATGCTTTCTAATAGGGGCTGGGGAGAAAGAGTCCTAATATACCCATTAGATTAAACCTCTTGACTATGTTATCCAAATCCTTCATATACATATCAGTCTGTTCACTGTGTTTGTCCTTTGTTCTTATAATTCTGATGATATGCTTTACATCTGGTTAGATCCAGTTCCTGGGCAGACTGTTGAAGAACTTTTTATATTCTAGGGCAGAATATTGATTCCTTCTTTTGGCTTCTCAGCAACCAGGAATCCAATTTCTCAGGAGCCCTAGCCTCAAGGCATGCATCCTCAGATTACCTTGCTAGCTTCAACATGGGTGGGGGGAGGAATATATCATAAATCTTAGAGCTATGATACTTGAAGAAGCCTTAAAGTTCATCTGGTCCAACAGTATCTATTTATCTAAATTCTGCCAAAACATCTCTGGTGTCAAGATGATCTCTACCATCTTTGTGAAGTTCTCATTATTACAATGAGTCATTCAAAAATATTCTTCTAACTCTAGCTGGTGTGGCTCAGTTGGTTGAGGGCCGGCCTGCAAACTAAAGGGTTGCTGGTTTGGCTCCTGGTCAGGGCACATGCAGGCCAGGTCCCCGATTGGAGGTGTGCAAGAGGCAACTGATCAGTGCTTTTCTCACACATCTGTGTTTCTCTCCCTCTGTTTCTCCCTTCCTTCCCCTCTCTCTAAAAAAATAAAATAAAATCTTTTTTAAAAAAGAAAAAGAAAATATTCATCCATATAGTGTCCATCAGTTTTTTTTAAAGATTGCTGAAAATGTCTTTTTCTCTGAGAAAAACAATTTTCAGTGTTTGTATTAGTATTTCCCCCACATAATTCCAGGTCTTCTTAACATCTTGATTACTGTTCTCTGAACAAGTTCTAGATTTTATACAGAGATTTTCAAATCACACACACACACAGTGTGTGTATGTGTGTAAATGTCTTAAGGAAAGTTTTATTGGAAACAGCTCAGAAACATATCTTAAGTTGAGACTAAAACCCACTGACCCCATCATATAATGATTTCTCTCTCTTGAGGGAAGCAGTTGGTTAAGAATGCGAGACCATGACTCTTGCCTACTTTTCGTAATCATGTGCACCCGGATGCATGCCACCCCTTCCCGAAGGGCAGGGCACGCTGCAGGAGGGAAGGGGACAGCTCACAGCGACAGTTTTCTGTATTTAAAAAAAATCCAAATTTGCTTAGAAATTATTATGGTTTGCTTTCTATGTTTCTTTTTCTTCTTTTTTTATTGTTGTTCAAATACAATTGTCTCCATTTTCCCCACACCACTGTCTCCCGCCCTGTCCACCCCCACCTCCCACCCTCAATCCTAGCCATCTTTGGCTTTGTCCGTGTGTCCTTTATACAAAGAAAAGGGAAAACTTGCCCTCTATTTGCTGACATGAAAAGTTAGTTTTGAAAGTTCCAGAGTCCATAATTTATACACTGAGGAATAGTAGTGTTGTGCTTGTAGGCAGTTGGCTCTCTGTCATAGGCACTTCGGCCCTTAGCCTCAAAGTCCTCTCCAACCGACAAGAAAGCAAACCCCAGCTGGGGCCCCAGAACTATTCAGGCACTTGAGGAGTTGTACCTCAAACAGACAAGGCAGGTAATATCTTAATATTGCTTAGCATTGTTATTTAGTAAGGAATAGAGGGGACAGCCGTGTCTTGGTGCCTAAAATTTTATTATCATTGCAATTTAAAAGCTCAAAATTCAGGCTTGCTAAGAATGGGTAAATGCAGCCTCCCCTGTGGCAGCTTCTGAACTGCGATCTGTTAACCTCCTTAGCTCAGTCTTCTTAGGGAGGACCTCCATGATAACCAGCAAAGCCTCTCCCCTTGGTTAGACCGAGATACGTTTGTAAAGCAACTTCACCCAACACATTCATATCAGAAACACTCGCGTTTCTAATTGTTTCTGGAGCCACAACTTAAATAAGGCTAGACCTAATGCTGTACCTCATTAAATACCACATTAGGTCACACTGGTTTTTAAGCAGCCAGGTTAAACAATTGACTTAAACTGAAATTACTTTCAGCTAACACCTCCCCAAGTCTTTTTCACACGTGCTGCCGCTAAACCCCATGTCCCCATCCTGCACTTACGCAACAGTTTTTTGTTCTGGTCCTTATATTTCCCTTCACTAGTGTTATTATCTCATTCTGACCCGTTACTCTACCAGTGTCCAACCTTTTGGTGTCCCTGGGACACACTGGAAGAAGAAGAGTTGTCTTGTGTGACACATTAAAATACACTGTGACATGTAGTCACAAAAAACTCAATGTTTTAAGTAAATTTATGACTTTGTGTTAGGCCACATTCATGGCCATCCTGGGCCACATTTGGGCCATGGGCTGAACACCCCTCTAGCTTATCATGATATTTTTGTGTCTCAAGATTGTCATCTACAACACCTCATATTCCTCCAAAATTTTTTTGCATCCAACATTTTATCAAGCACGTTTTCCATATCTTTATCTAAGATGTTCCAAAGCTCAGAGCCCTGTTTTATGTCTCTAGAGATCACCTACTAGGTGGACTTGGACTCACTGATCAGACCCATTTAAGTATTGTTATTCATTTCTTCGCATCTAGCCAACATTTTCCTGTCTTATTCCCAAGGACTATGAGAGGCCTTTTGGGGTATGTCTTACTGAAGTTCACAAAGAACCACATTTCTCTAATCCCTGTCACAACAGGAAGTGGGCCAGCTCTCCCCACCTAAAAGCATCCTATAGGGGGAGTCAGAGCAAATGCTGAATCATTGTATAGTAAGATTGTCCACATTTGGACTTTTTCCTCCTACAACACTCCTTGGCACTTTTCCATGAGATTAATTTTTTTCATAAGACCAATTAATGTTGAGATTACAAGTCCAGAAATAGGACTGGATTTTACCCGAAGCAATGCTTGCACATGTTTTGTGGCCATTCAGTTTAACAATTTCCCTCACTTATGCTAAACTAGGAAATACTAGAATGTGTCAAATAGAATGTTAGAGATAAACTATGTCCCCCGGTCCCAGTCCAGCAGTCAACACCTTGTCTACCCCTTCATCCCACCCTCACCAACTCCCCCCTAAATCAAGATTCATTAGCACTGGCTTAGACTGCTTCCTCGTGAGTGTCCCTCTTTCAGGTGGTCCTTTGGCTGGGCCACCCTCCCTAGAGCTATCAATGCCAGACCAAGTCACTCTTGCTCAAAACTCTTCAGGATCTCCCTGCCACACTCCAGATTGAGTCCAGTCCTCCTCTCTCTCTGACGGTCTGCTCAGAGCAGCCACCTACCCATTCCTCCAAGCTGACACCATTCTTCTCTAAATGTCCCCCCCACCAGGCCTTCCTGATGCCCATCTTCATCCTGAATGTTCCTCAGGACAGGAATATTCTAACACGTTTCTAGATTTAGAAATCTTGTTCCTCTCCCAAGTGATAAACTAAATGCTTTTCCTCAATGAAGCCTTAACTGATCCCTCCATTGGAAGTTACTTCTTCCTCCACTAAGCTCCTGTTAGCACCATGTAACTTCCAACTGAAGGTTGTCTTTTGTAGAATTATGTGTGTGCTTGTTGTTATCTGAAGGCTCTTCTGGTGCTGAGACAATAGCTTATTCACCTGATTAGCTCACCAAGGGCCAGGCACCTGCTAGGCAGGCAGGCGGACAGATGCCTGGCCAGCATTGAGACTCAAGAGAGGAGAAATAACTTGTCAAGATCATGAAGTTTCAACTAATAGAATTTAACAATAGAGTCACTTTCAAAATTCAGTAATAAAGTATTTGTCAAGCACTGCACCCTATTCTATTCCATGGTTTTGCTTTGATCCTTATGTGGAAGTGTTAGTGAAAAACATCCAGTTTTTAAAATTAGAACAAAAGTCTTGTATTTGATTGTTTGCTATGTTTAAAATGTATTACCCCTTACTTTTACATGCTTAGGAATGTAAATGTGGAAAGGTGTATGGTGGGTTTTTCCTACCCCTGACTTTGAACTTCAGAAATCATTTGAAAGGAAACTCTTCCCCTTGAGAACATGTGTCCCATACAATTTACAACATCTGCAAATATATTGGAAACATTGGTCTTCAAATCTAAACATCTCAATTATTTGTTTTTTGGTTCTACTTATTTTCAATGAGGCATAGGCTAGGGATTTGCTGTTAAAAAATAGAAATTAGCCCTGGCTGGTGTGGCTTAGTGGATTGAGCACCGGCCTGTGAACCAAAGGGTCGCCAGTTCAATTCCCAGTCAGGGCACATGCCTAGGTTGCTGGCCAAGTCATGTCCCCAGTAGGGGGCACATGAGAGGCAACTGCACATTGATGTTTCTCTCCCTCTTTCTTCCTCCCTTCCCCTCTGTCTAAAATAAATAATAAAATAATAGAAACTAAGCCTCAGGATGAAATGGTTACCCCACCTAGAGATTAGTGGTTCTGGCTTTCTCAGGCTACAGTTTAACAAGAGCGTGATGTTGTCAACCTGAGCTAGGGCTGATTTATCTTATTTGAATCTGAAAGGGAGCCCACATCCTTCCTGTTGCCACGCACTCAAAGATGCTGAAAAGAATTCACAGAGAAAACAGAGGCGCTAATATGTGTTATGTTCCCCAGCCGTCCTGTCCTCTGTGCCCCTCAAACAGTGCAGTGATTGGGAATGAAGTCAAACAAGGGAAGAACAGAGGAATAAAAGTATAAAATGCTTAGGAAAAGCCATCTAGAAGCTCTACTTTTTAATCTGCTTCTAGTGTTTTTTAAATGTGGTTCTGCAGATAGTGAAAGGGGGACAGAAATGCAGGGTCACCTTTCCCTTTTTCAGGTCAAATTGCTATCTTGCACAATAGACCCACAGAGACTTGCTCTCGCTCGTGGGTCGGCCAGCTCCTACAGCACCAGTTTCAAAGCGAAGGCGGCAGTCTGTCCTTTCATTCTTCTGTGATGTTGGAACCCGTTTCTTGCTTTTTAAAAAAAGTTTCCCCAAAGTATGGAGTGGCTGAAACACAAGTCATTTGTTTTGGCAATCCAATCGAGATTTCCAACTTGCCTTCAATGTTAGTAAAAATAATAACAACATGAATTATTATATTGGCATGGCTTGGATAGATTGGCTGTAAAGGAAAAAACTGAAGAAAACAGAAAGGAAAGGAGGGAAGAAGAAAGCAAGAGAGGGGAGGGGCCTCGCTTTTCTTACCAGATATTTCTGGGGTTGCCTCTAGTACCAGCAAGGCTTGTCAGTATTAGTGATATGGTCACGTTCCAGAAAGTCACAACTAAGAATCCAAAGCCAGCTGATAAAAGCAAGGACTGCTTCACAATGAGTGAGTATGTTAATAGCAGTTGGACACACTGTCACTACACTGTCAGAAGTTAAAGATGTCAGATTTAAATTAGATATAACAGGGAAGTTCTCCAGAAAGGAGAGATGTAAAATATGATTCTTTCCAGGGGAGATGATGCAGTATTTCTGGAGGTCTTATAATAAGCAAGATTACCATCCTACAGTATTGGCATGATCCCTACACTTTCTTAATTCCAAATTCGTTTCTGCCCATAAACTCTGAGCATACATTTATTTAAGATATTTATGGGGTCATGAATGCTATTTATCTTGTATTGTGTTGAAACTTTACCCTATTAGTTATAACCGAGCAATCTATTGACATTTTTACCCTCTAAGGAAAAACTTTAAAATCATATAAAAAATGTATAATACAATTTGCCTGGGAAATACAGAGTAACTCCAAGCAGATAATTTGATGCTTTGAAAATAAATAAAAACAGAGTAGAACCTGAACTAAAAAAATAACTGGTTCCTTCCATGCCCCCCCAAAGATATTTTAGAACATTGGGGTTCTCCTTTTATTATTAAGTATTCATTGGGTTTTCAGGAACTCCTAAGGTTTTTTTCCTGTTAAAAGTATAATCTTATTATATAAAACCCACTTATTTGGCCACACAGAGCAAATAGAATCATCCTTTCATCACAGTAGTGCAGTCCATATATCATAAACACAATTGTTATCACCATTACATTTCAGCTATTTCTCCAGAAACATTTAATCAAAAGTTCATAATATGTGAGAGATCAGCAGACAACATTTGGGGCTGCAAACATTGAACAAATACAGGGTATTTTTTTTTGTTCACCTTTACCCTTGAGTTACCAACCCCTAGGAATTTGCCACAGACTCAAATATCAGTGCCAGAAGAAATATTCACAATTATCTGGATCAATCATTGTAGAGGCTAGCTAGGCTCAGGAAGGGTGAGAGGCTTACCCGAGGCCACAAGGGTCAGGCAGCACTCTGTAGGCATGTTTGCTTTCTCTGAAATCATTTTTTTCAGCTCTCAGGGAACATATGCCACCAGACAGTTTACCACTTTTGATCAAATGCCCCAAGCCTTTGACCCGGGTTAATTTTTGATTATTGAGTGTTGTCTGTAGACATACAAGACAAACCATAGTTGCCAGCAGCACAGGTTTTTGTTTTGTTTTTTAACATTCACTCAGTAACACAGGTTATTAATAGCTACATTTTAAAAAAGAAATAGATTAAAGTAACTTTAATAATATTTTATTTATAAATATTTATAAATATTTTAATAATATTATATTTTATTTAAGGCAATGTATCCAAAATAGTATCATTTCAACATTCAGTCTATATGTTTTAAATTACTAATGAGATATTTAATGTTCTTTTCTTCATTCTAAGTCTTTGAAATCCAGTTACACACATGTATTTTACACTTAGGTCACATCTCAATTTGGACCAGCCACTGTGGTTAATGTCAACATATCGTATTGGCCAGTGAGGTCTATAATAAGCAAGATTGTTATAAATAATAATCTAAAGAGGCCCAAGCTTTGCAACAAACCACAGTCTCCTAACCCTTGAATTGTAAATATCTCTATGTCTAGTTCACGGTTCTTTTCATTCTTGCCCTTGATAGGCCATGCCTGTTTCCTGAAAACCCAGAGAGAGGTAAGCAAGCATGAAGTGCTGTACAGTGAGTGTATCCATTGAAAACATGTCCCACTCTTGCTAAAATAGTGTTGTTATGTGTTATGTTATTTCTGCCTTCCTCAAATTCCATGAAATTCCGTATTTCCTTAATGTCAAAAGTTCCCTTAGCAGCTGCAGCTGTTTCCTGTGGATAGTGTTCTAAATGGCTTTTCTTTATGAGATACCTTGAACTGTAACTGTTATTGGAATGAATATGTATTCTAAAACCTGTACCCCAAGCCAGTCTACTTAACAGTCTTCTAAGAAATAAGTGTTAAACCTTAGTTGTAGCTTTCAACAGTTCATCTCTCACTTTGACCTAATTGAGAATTCTAATGTTAAAATATGTAAGGAGAGAGAGAAAGTAGGAGATTATTTTTGCCTTATGTTTTTTCGTGCATCGTCCTTCACCTCTCCCAAACCCCAACCAGCTAGGCAAGGTAACACGTGGAATAGTAATGAATAACTGTAGAAACTGAGGCATTTTCTCATCATTGTAGTAGAAATAATAATAGACCTGCCCTCACTAGTGAGAATGAAGCATAAAGCTTAGCTTCTGACACACAGTTAGTGCTCAACAAAAATGATAGCTATTATTATTTACTTTGCAATTGCTTCAGAAAATGGGATGGACAAAATAGAGACCAAGTAGGTATATCTATTCTGAAAAATGGGAAGGAAGCCTGCCAGCTTTTTTTTAGGACGTTATCCACATGATTCTTGGAACCAAACCAGGCTCCACCCAGAGCTGAGAGCTGTTTGTTTGCAGCGTGTCTTCAGCATGACTGTGCGAACCAGCCTCCCTTCCAGTGATAACAGGAGTGTTGGAGCCAAAACGATTAGCTCATTTCAAAGGCCGTATAATGATGGTGGAGGACAGAGCTGACCCAAATAGTGTGTTTCAAGTCATCAGAGCACGTTCACATACGGTTTTCATGGTGAACGGTGACAGCTGGACAGGAGAAGGCAGTGTAAGTGTTCTGCATGTCATTTGGGATGCGTCTTTAGACAGTTCCATGGAGGAAGGGAAAAAATGAATATAAGACTTACAAAATAACTCCCCCTTCCCTTGACTTTTTGCCTTGTCCTCTGCTACCCAATAAACCCTTTTAGCTGGAGCCCATTGGCTCTCCTTGAAGCTTCCAGGCAGCATCTTTTGGTTGAACACAACTGAAACCATGCTGAGTAGTGACTTGGCATTCATGACATAAGTGCAGTTCTTACTGAAAACTGGTGAGTTCTTAAAATACTCTTAAATCACTTTCTCTCTTCTGATCTTCCTCAGTCTACTTACTAACGTGCGGCCTGAAAGAGTAAAATATTGACACTTAGGTAGGAAGACAGTAGAGAATCCTGGGCTACGTGCAGGCCTCTGTGGACACATTTTAATTTTTTGAAGAACACTGTGGTCATCTAAATTATTTGTCTAACCATTCATCCTGAGTATCTGAATTCTCCGAAGCTGGCATTTGTCTTTTGGGAACCACTATTCATCGGCTTCTGTGATCCAGACATAAGTGCTCAGATTATACAAGGGATGGCCTCTCTTCTGATTCGCCTGAAGTTTTAACTCTCGTTACCGTTAGCAGGTTCTGAAGCTGAAACCCACTTATATAAAGTCACTGCCTGACAGCATAGAGAACAATCCGCCTCTTCACTTGACCTTGCACACCATGCCCTTTGTTCCCTTGCCTTAGGTAGGCAGCTGCATACGTTAGCAAAAGAGAGGGCCATTAAAAAAGTACACCAAATTGTGGTATATTCATGTCATGGAATACCGCTCAGCCATAAAACTACTATAGTGAATGAAGTAGTAACTACTATACTACTCAGCAGTAGTGAACTACTGACATGTACATTATCGTGGATAAGCATCAAAAATAGGTAGACTCAAAGAATGTGATTACGTTTATATGAGGTCCTGGGCCAGACAAAACTAATGTCTGGTGGTAGAAATCACAACTGTGGTTGTCGTGGATGGGACTGACTGTAGAGGGACACCGCCGGATCTGTCTGGGTTGATGAAAATGTTCTCTATCTGGCCCTGGCTGGTGTAGCTCAGCGGATTGAGCACGGGCCTGCAAACCAAAGGATCAAGGTTCGACTCCCAGTCAGGGCACATGCCTTAGTTGCAGGCCGGTTCCCACCAAGGGATGCATGAGAGGCAACGATATATCGATATTTCTCTCCCTCTCTCCTTCCTTTCCCCTCTAAATGATAAATAAGTAAAATCTTTTTTTAAAAAGTTTTTAAAAAATTTTTAAAAAGAAAATGTCCTCTATCTTAGTTTACACGGGCTTAGTTTACACAGGCATGTACCTCTGTCAGACCGAACTGCACACTTAGCATGTACATATTGAACTGTGTGCGAATTACACCCAAATGTGAAAAAGAAAGAACATGAAGAAAGAGGGAGAGACTTGAAAATTTCACAATACTGCTAAACATCCCCACATTGTTAGATATTCTTTTTATCTCTGAGGGTTTTCCCGAAGCTGGACACCAGCCCTTTTTGTACCAGGTGTGTGGCGGGGCAGCAGGTGCCTCTTTCCTTCACACTCTTCCTGGAGCCACAGGCGGCCAGCCACACTTCAGAAGCACAGAGTGGTTCCTTCCTTTCCACAAAGCTCGTCTTAGATTATATGGGAAATTGATGTTTGGTAAGTTGTACAACGGAAATTTATTATTACTTGAAGAATGTTTTTAAGGCATATAGTCACTCTCTAATTAATAATTGGCTGTGTTAATTTGGAATTTGCAAAGGTTACAAAAAGAACCAGGACTTTTTGTGAAGTGTTCTGTGTTATGAAATGTAGGTGTTAACATTAAATTCTAAATCGCTATCCCCTCACCCTCTCCCTCCAACCATCCTCCCTGCCGTTGAGTAACCTTCTGAAAGACAAATCTATTGTGTGGCTCTTACTCAGAAGCCTCGATGGCCTGCTCCTCCTTTCTCATCTAGGCCCCTGCCTAACCTTCTGCTGGTTGTCTGCCTACATGCTTTTGGTGCTTTTGGTGCTTTTAGTGCTTGTCACACTAAATCAGGCTGCACCCTGGAATGTTCCTTCCTGGATCTGCACCCTCGTAAGAGCTATTCCTCGGTCTGCAGAGCACTTAACCCACCCCACTCTTCCACAAGTCCTTTCTGAAGCCCCAGATCACATGCTTATCCTCTGATGATCTGTCCAGCTTCCACGGAGTAGAAGTGACACCCACATGCCTGAGCCCCTCAGAGCATCATGTATATTTATTCAGAAGAACACACATGCCGCAATGAAGCAGAACAAATCCTTTCCATGACTGCCTTCTCCCACTGGCTGGACTCTTCAGCTGTGGGCACGGCATTTTGCATCTTTGTGTTCTGTGCACTCTGCAGGACACACAGTCTTGGTCCATAAATGGTGGATGGATTCACTTGTTTGCTTGTTCATTCCACACTGCAGTAGCCCTCTTTATGGTACCTCTGAAGCGGATACAAATAAGAACCAGGATGTGCTGTGGCCCTAGCAGCAGACTTTCAAGGACAGTGTTACAGTGTTCTGGCCCTGTTCTCTTTGCTTTCTTTGTCCAAGTGGTAACAAGAACCTGACAATGCTCTCCTCTTAGGTTGTACTTTGTACCTCTCCTCTGCATGAAAGAATTCCTACCCAGTTCTGAGAAAGAAAACCAGAACATAACACTAATAATGTAAACCAGGGCAGGAAAAAAGTAAAAGATATGATACATGTACCACCTAACAATAAATCAGCTTTCTACATTCCCTGAATACCTTTGCATATACCACTGTGTTTTATCGTCACAAAAACCCTGTGAATTAAGCAGAGAAGGGATAATTGTCCCAGCAAGCAAATGAGAAAGCCGAGGTGAAGTAAAGGCCAGATGATTTTGCCCAAAGTCACACGTCTGGTTAATGATAATGCTGAGACCAGAATAGAAGTCTCTGTGCTCACTCCAGGCTGGGAGATTGTTCAAAAATAGAGTTCCCAGGAAAGATCAAGTAATTGCTGGGAAAGCACTTCTGATCTCCAAGGAAAACAAATCTTTCCAGCTGAGTGCCCTCCCTAAAGGCCTGAAGAGTATCATCCGCTGAATAGCTACTCTTTTGTCTTCCGCATGAACCACCCCAGGCCGAAGGCCCCTGTGAAATCTAGGAGAATCAAGAGCACTGCACACTGCCAAAATATATAGGAAACTTATGGAATAACTAATTGTCCACTTAGATAGAAATTAGGGAATATCTTAAGTCCTTTTCAGGACACAGGTGTGGGTGCTGATGCAGACACAGGCTTTGTTGCTGTGTGTGTGTGTGTGTGTGTGTGTGTGTGTGTGTGTGTGTGTGTGTGTGAGAGAGAGAGAGAGAGAGAGAGAGAGAGAGAGAGAGAGAGATGAGGCAGTTCTTTCTGCTAGGCCAATGTAGCATTGAAAAGCAAACGTGTAACAGTAGGATAATGGCTGCTGAACCTGCATTTGCAGCTGTGGCTGCATCATTTCTCTGGGGAAGGCAGGTGGCTATTCTCCAACCCTTCATAAAGGGCAAGCATCGGGAACAAAAAAAGAACTTGCTCACATGTAATACTGCCTGGTCCTGTTTCACATCCCACATTGGATGGCTAACTCAGGAGCTGACAGCAGAGACAGCTCATCGGCTTTGAGACCCAGGATTCATTCTATAAGACCTCTCAGACCTCTTTTTTTCTGTAATAAATAAAATCCCGTGTATTTCTATTGGGAATAAAAGGGCCAGATCTTTTCAGACACTAACAAAAGAGGGGCTATGAATTTGGTGTGCCCTACTGATGTGCTACACAAAGAAGACCACCACCATTTTGAACCTTAAATGTATTCGTAATTGTGTTTAGAACAAGGCTGCCTTTGTCATCAAACTGTAAGCAAATTCTTCTTCTGGGTTTAGGTTTTATACAGTAAAATGATTAAACACACTGTAGGTCATCTAGCACAATGTATATCCATCTCGGGTACCCATCTCTGGAGTCCTCTTGTCCTTTTATTATACCCACTCTGTCTTGTTCCTTCTTTCTTTCTGAGATCGCTGCTGGCCGGTTTTGCTAGCCAAATGTACAGGCATTTCATTGGTCACAGTAAGAATATGAGCTTCTGAAAGAAGAGGCGCCGAGAGCCCTTGGAGAGGACACGGGAAGGGACTGCGCATGTGCACTGTCTTAGCTGAGGCCCTCACCCCTCTGACTCTATAGCCAGAATAACACAGAAAGTATTTCCTTTTATTTTCATGCGGAACCTATTTACGTGTCTGCTTCCGGGATCTGGAATAAAACATGGAGGGAATATGATGTGAAACAAGGAAGGCAGAAGGACAGATGCAGAAAACTACATTTTCATTGTTGTTCCTGAAATAACCCATGGAGTTTTAACCTTGTTCTAAATCTGGAATTCTGGGCAAAACTATGACATTAAAGAATGTCATTGAGCCCATTTTCAGTTGCAGTATTTACAGAGCTTTCCCAAACCTGGATTGCATGTGACCGCGATGTAGGGCAAATTGTAATTCATTAATTGTGTGGGTGTCTGTAGCGTGGTGACTTTGTCACCTAGGATTCCTTATCCCCTTCTAATTTCCTCCTCAATTAAGTAGAAAGGGAGCAATAAGTCGAGTCCAGGTTGTTTTTCACCTAAAGTGGTAAGTGATACATTCCCACATTTATATTTGGCTTTTGGCTTTGCATTGAAATTTAGTTTCTCAAATAGTGGGACTGTTCTGTTCAGCTACTAAATCTGTTAGGTTCTTTCTACACAAAGCATGTCTGAATTCTTCTCTTTATCAGAGGTTGAGATTGATAAATTCTCTCCCTCTCCCACTTATTTCACAGATGACTTACAATAAGCCAGGCATTGACTCAAATCGTCTTTACCCTGGGGTTCTGGGATTGGAAGTTGCTGAATACCATGTAAATGAATAAATCCTGGCTTCAGATCCAGAGAAGAGGTTGGATGTTAGTATTGCTGTATACACCTTCAATATCACTGGGAATGCGGCATCATATTACCGTTCCTTGGGGGTGTTTCTGCACTGGAGATGTTGATTTGCACTCTAAATGATGCAGCTTTTTGTTTTGTTCTGTATGTTAAAGAATGAGCATGGACTTGAAAGTCAAATGGACATAGATTTGAAATCTGATTCCATCACTTCTTAGCTGTTTGCTTATAGGCAAATTCCTTTCCCTGAGTTTAAGTTTTATACAGTAAAACAATTCCACAGACCGTAGGTCATCTAACACAATGCCTGGGGTCGAGTAGGCTCTCAAAATTGTTTATCCCTGTCCCCTTCCTTCTGGGACAAACTTCTGCGAGGGGGCCCAAAAGGTAGGGTTTTCTATGAATTCTTTGGTTGAAGACTCTGTTTTCATCACTGCTATTCCTACAAAAAGAACAAAACCTTTCTAACGGAGCTGTGAGAGACAACGTGGCATAGTCTAGTGGTTTTTAAAGTGCAGCCTCAGACCAGCAACATAAGAATCACATGGGAACCTGTCGGAAATGCAGGTTTTCAGACCCCAGCCCAGCCCTGCTGACTCGGAAACTCGGGAGGTAGGGCTCGACAGCCTGTGCGTTCACGTGAGCCGGCCTTCTGCATGACTCGTGTATGTGTGTGAAGCTTGAGGACCACTGGGGCAGTGAAGGGAACACGGGCGAGCTTTTGCCGTCTTCTGCTACGTAAACCGGCAGTCATTTCTCGTCCCTGGGAGGAGACGTGGGATCGAACCAAACGTCCTCTGACCGCTTTTCCAGTTCTGACAGCTGTGGCAGCATTTCCTTAGTGACCATACTCTAAAGAGCAGATAAAGGGGAAACAACTCCGTTTTCATTATTTCGCAGTACATTATTGTAGAGAATGAAAATAAGCAAAATGAGGAGACTTAGAACCATCCATAATTTCAACATCCAGAAATATTCCTTTGTGCTGTGCTATTTCATTTCCGTTTGTTTCTACATGAATGCGCGTGTGTACATTAATCTGAGTGTAGGTGTGTATACATTTCCCTCAGTCATGCAGCGTCCACGTGCCGAGGGTCTGCGCTGTGCCCGGCGTGGCTCTGGGCACTGCTGGTGCACAGTGAACAATCATGAAAAGCCCCTGCCCCCGTGGAGTGCTCGTTCTCATGGGCAGAGGCAGCCAATAAATAAGAAAATAGATAAATAAATAAATAAATAAGATTATTTCTGAGAATGTTAAGTGCTATGAAGGAAATAAGAGCGATGTGATAGAGGGACAGGGCAGTGGCCAGCTGAGAGTTTATGACAGGAAAAACCTTTCTGAAAAGGTGCCCTTTGAGCTGAGACCTGAATCCTGGGAAGCGGCCAGCTGTGTGTGTGTGTTGCAGAAGAGCATTTTAGCAAAAGGGAAAAGCTTGTGCCGAGGCCGGAAAGACAGGCATGGCTGAGGAAGAGGCATGAGACGGAGAGCAGGAGAAGATGAGGCCAGAGGCGGACAGACAGGCGGAGGCCTGAGTCAGGATGGCCGTATGGTCTCAATTTATTCTATATACAGTAGGAAAGCACTCTTAAGACTAGGAATAACTTTTTTAAAAAGATCACTCTGCCACGTGGAGAATGGGTATAGAAGGCAGGAAAAGTGGGATCATATATCCACCTAGTGTTTTGTAACTTTCGTGCTTCCCTTGACTTTATCACAAATGTCTTTCAGGATTACTAATATTCTGCCACAATATCATTTTTAATCTACGTAGAAATCTGGTATGATACCACATTTTGTTAATCCCCTGTGGGTAAGTACCTAGATTATTTCCAATTTAGTGTCACGAATAACACTGAAGTGAGTGTTGTCAAATCTTCGTGCCCATCCGTGTTGTTTCCTTAGGATCATTCCTAGAAGTGGAAATCCGTGGCCAAGAGCAGGATACATCTGAGGACTCTTCTTGAGTCTGTCAGTTGACTTCATCCATAATTCTGTGACTGCGCATCCTCTAGTCCCTGCCTTAGTTGAGGGACTTTTACCAGCAACTGAGTTACTCTCCTTAAATACTTAATTTAAAGGCACCAAAAAACCCCTTAGTAATCAAGGTAAATAATATTTTAGTGCTATCTTTTTTATCCTGACTATTAAGCTTTCTCGCAACTCATTACATTTCGTTCCTAGGGCAAGTGTCTCACTCTCTTCACCCTGGCCTGGCCCTGGCACTGTTATATAGGAAAAACATAAGTAATGGTTTATTGCTGGGTTTGAGCTTCATTTTTGCTTATCCTTAATGATGTACAGAATTATTACATTGTTAACTCCATTGTTACTTACATATTAACATTGCATGTTTCCCTTATCAGCTTGATTCTTAAGTAATTAGTCAACACAGATACGTAACAATAATAGGTCTTAGATCCATATTGGACACTTACATGTGTGTGGGGTGTAGCTTAAGCACCATACTTTTTCCTGACCTCGTAAGTGGCTGCGATCATGTGTGATGCACTTCCTATCCCTACTAGTTAACCTGGGCCTAGAACGAGGTCTGCATGGCTCCTCTGTGGGATTCAGGGAACCCACTGTCTGTTAAACTAGCCTGATCTCACAGTCCCAACAGTAGCCAGTTATTTTCTCCATTCTGCTTAGGCTCGTTCATGCTCTCTAACTTCCCAGGAAAACTGGAGGACAAAAAATGAAGGTTGGAGCTTTTTGTTGGTTTGGTTAACAGAAAAGAGAAATAGGCCAGAATCCAAAAGACAAAACTCTTGAAGTGACCAAATGAGTTTTCAGTTCTCTATTTTAGTTTCTTCTCTGCATCACCACTCCCAGCTCTTGGTCTCCACTTCAATGTCAGGAGCATTTTAGGCTCTTTCAGCAAATAATTGAAGACAAAGAAGGAATCTTTGTAGGTTGCAGGAGCCACTATCCTCCCACCTCTCGGGCACAGGGCTGTGTGCTCATGGCGCCATGGAACTCACATGCAGACTCCACCCCCGGCTGGTGTCAGCCTCCGATGGTTCCTGGGCTGGGTGGCCCATCGCACCACAGAGCCAGGGCCACCACTGACACCCCAGGGGTTCTCCACACACTACCAAGTAAACTGTCTTTTTCCTCAGTCATTTTCTCCTTTTCATTACTGGATCCAGTGAGCCTATCTACAGCAAACAATTGAGTGTTGGTCATAGAATGTAATACATAGTTGGTTAGCAAAGACGATTACCATCAGAAAAAGCCACAAGTCCCAAAACTGTTAACCCAAAATGTTTCAAAGCCATATATCTACAGATCATTCAGTTCTGGTCAAAGGGTGAGTTATCGGGTTGGCAGAGGACTCTGCTCTTACTTTAGCATAGGAAAAGGAGAAGGGCCAGGTGACCTTGCTCAGATGACATTGAGATGGTGGCTGCCCCTGGGACCCAGTGTCTGATTGGATCCAGCAGTCCTACTGGTCTCTGAAGGTCCCAGGGTGTCCAGAGCAGGCCCTGCCCCCAGGTGACTCAGGCCCTCTGGGGAACAGTGCAATGGGAGAGGCCTGCAATGCTGTGTGGGGCCACGGAAGTGATCCATAAGGAGTCAGAATGTGGCTGTTTCAATTCCCTTTAAGCTTTCTGATCTCATGTCACACAAGGCCAAGAGGACTCTGCTGAAAATGACAGGGCTTTCAGAGCTCTCTTCATGTATTTGAGGAAGCAGTAGAGCTAAATATAACCCCTTCTGTCCTGAGATCCATGCATTCTTCTCTGTGTTATCCATCATCAGACTAGGGCTTCCAAGTAGTCTGTGCTTGAACATGACCAGTTAGGTGAAAATGAGCTTATTAAATGCACAAATGCTGCCTGATTGGAGACCCTCCATGACCCCTGGAATTGACTCTTTGATGGTATGATTCACACTCATTTTTTTTTAACCCAAGAGTTATACTGACACCTCCTTTTCTCTCTAAAAGATAAACAACCCTCCACCCCCACCTTCCAAATAATACATTAAAACACATGCATATTATATGACTGCTGTGGTTCCCTTTGAATATTCTAGGAAGTGGATCCTTCCTGGAGTTTAAACCAAATACAGATTAGGCAGAAATTCAGCTTTCTCCTCTCTTCATTTCCCTTTTTCTTTTCTCTTAATTTTTATCAGAATAATTCATTTCACTGCCTACTTAGTTAAACTTCTGTACTGTTATCCTTAATCCAAGGTAATTAGTTTGGTGTGCAGCTGACCGCCAGTGATGGCAGACTGGCTGTTTCCTGGGCAGCCAGGAAGTCAGTGGATGTCATTTGTTCCTGGGATAGAAAAGCCAGTCATGACCCCAAGAGAACCCCAGGCTCCGGCATGCCTCCTGTCCTCACACTGACTGTTCAATCTTTGGTTTATTGAGCACCTACTGTGTGGCCAGATAGTGGTCTAGATGTTGTCTACTAATTTGAATCATATGAAATGTGTGTATCCCTTTTTTAGCTCAAAGATGATCAGGTATCAGTAACTTCTTGTCAGTGATTAATAGCAGAATATGACTATTTTTAATATATTTTATTGATTATGCTATTATAGTTGTCCCAGTTCCCCCCTTCATTCCCCTGCACACCTTCTCCCACCCACATTCCCTGCCTTTAGTTCATGTCCACGTGTCTTAAGTTCTTTAGCTTCTACATTTCCCACACTATTCTTTTCCTCCCCATCTATTTTCTACCTACCATCTATACTACTTATTCTCTGTACCTTTTCCCCCTCTCCCCTCCTCCCACTCCCCTATTGCTAACCCTCCATGTGATCTCCATTTCTGTGGTTCTGTTCCTGTTCTAGTTGTTTGTTTAGTTTGTTTTTGTTTTAGGTGTGGTTGTTAATAATTATGAGTTTGCTATCTTTTTATTGTTCATGTTTTTTATCTTCTTTTCTTAGATAAGTCCCTTTAACATATAATAAGGGCTTGGTAATGATGAACTCCTTTAACTTGACCTTATCTGGGAAGTACTTTATCTGCCCTTCCATTCTAAATGAAAGCTTTGCTGGATAGAGCAATCTTGGATGGAGGTCCTTCCCTTTCATGACTTGGAATACTTCTTTCCAGCCCCTTCTTGCCTATAAGGTGTCTTTTGAGAAATCAACTGACAGTCTGATGGGAACTCCTTTGTAGGTAACTGTCCCCTTATCTCTTGCTGCTTCTAGGATTGTCTCCTTCATTTTTATCTTGGATAATGTAATTATGATGTGCCTTGGTGTGTTCCTTCTTGGGTCCAACTTCTTGGGTCCAACTTCTTTGGGACTCTCTGAGCTTCCTGGATTTCCTGGAAGTCCATTTCCTTTGCCAGATTGGGGAAGTTCTCCTGTATTATGTGTTCAAATAAGTTTTCCACTTGTTGTTCTTCCTCTTTGCCTTCTGGTACCCCTATAATTCGGATGTTGGAACATTTAAAGATGTCCTGGAGGTTTCTAAGCCTCTTCTTGTTTTTTTGAATTCTTGTTTCTTCATTCTTTTCTGATTGGATGTTTCTTTCTTCCTTCTGGTCCACTCCATTGATTTGAGTCCCAGTTTTCTTCCCATCACAATTGGTTCCCTGTGCAGTTTCCTTCATTTCACTTAGCGTAGCCTTCATTTTTTCATCTAATTTGCAACCAAATTCAACCAGTTCTGTGAGCATCCTGATCACCAGTGTTTTGAACTGTGCATCCAATAGTTTGGCTCTCTCTTTGGCGCTTAGTTGTATTGGCTCTGGGGCTTTGATCTGTTCTTCTGTTTGGGCCTTTTTTTTTTGTCTTGTTGTGCCTGTTACATGTGAGGGGCAGAGCCATAGGTGTTCACCAGGGCAGGGCAATCCAGTCATTGGGTTGTCATGCTGTATGTCGGGGAGGGGTCCAAGAGGGAACAATGGTGCTTGCTCCGCTCTCTGTTGGATTTCAGTCCTTTCTGCCGCTTTCCCCAAGCAACCCCCTAGGTTGCACCATCTGTCTCTCTCCCCAGTTTCTCCTAGTTTATCTGAGCACGAATGTGGGACCCCCCAGTCATCCAGCCGCCTTGCATGCAGTGCCTCGCTTCACAATCGCCACCTCGCTGAGTCAGCCCGTTGCCACCTCACACCCAGGGTCTGCCTGCCGCCGTCTTGTGCACCCAAAGTGCCTTGCACACCTGGTTCCACTGCTTTTGGTGCCTTGACCCCTCTCCACCCAACCGCCCTACTCTGCCCCTCCTACCCATCTGGATGAATGTGTCTATTTTAAATCCTTGGTTGTCAGACTTCCATACAGTTTAATTTCTGTCAGTTCTGGTTGTTATTTTGTTTCTGAATTGTCCTTATTTTGGTTGTGCAAGGAGCCATAGTGTCTACCTATGCCTCCATCTTGGACAGAAGTCCAGAATATGACTATTCTTATAAAAATTGGAAGAATCCACATTTTGCAAGAAAGAAACCAGAGTAAGTTTAGTCACATAAACAAAATGTAAACCCTACCCCTCGATCCTAGCTTTCAGCCATCTGACACCCTGAGGTGACAAGAAAGGATAGGAAGAGCAGAAAAATTAAAGGAAAGCCATCTCAGAACTGAAAGAGTGAAATGGAAACCGTTAAAGGAAAAATCCCTCCCGTCCCTCCCCACAGGCCCACATAATGAACTGCCTGCCTGAGGCACTTCTTGAGACAGTCGGCTGGGCCTGCAGCAGGCAGCCCCAGTAGGGACCACAGCAGCAAAACCCAGCTGCTGTGAGAGGCAAAACCCAGCGGGGCTGTGGGATGCTGAGAGGCCAAACTCCATCTGTATTTACATCATATCACCATCTTGACTTCCTGCCAATATAACATCATCATCTTCCACACATACATAATACTTTAAACAAATTGTCTCCGGCCTCAGTACATTACTGGTGCTTAATAACAGTAGGTTTCAGGTGCCCAGTAGAATCACGAAGATTCCAATGGGAATCTTCAGATACCCAGTCTTCCATTGGGTATCTCCCATTGACACCATGAAGATATTTTTAAATCTAAAGGGACAGTAGCTACACAATAATCAGTACTTTGCCCTGGGGATATTTAGTTTCAAAATAAGAAGATTATTAGAATGGACCAATGGAGGGAGACCTTATAACCAATCCGTGCACTTTCCCCATTTGTCCACCTAGGGTTGGGAGGGAGGGACAGCAAAAGTCATTCTTGACATCTAGAGGAAAAATTAATGGAAGTGAGGGTGACATGGAGCCACCCTTATAGAGCCTCCATGAATGAGAGCGGAGAGAGCAGAAGGAAGACCGGGGGAAGCTTCACAAGTAAGGCAGGGAGTTTCCTGCACTTACTTTGGTTCATTTTCTGACTTCTTGTTCATTGTCATTTGAAAGTATTTATTACAGGCCAGGTTGTACCAGGCATCGTGCTTGTGTTGGGCTCAGAATACCCAGAATTACAAACATAGATGCCCATGTAAGGGCATGCACAGAGGAGACACGCCACCTGTGTGTTAAAGAACCATGGCTCTTTACCAGAGCTCGCCTTTCAGCCTCATCTCCATGTTTCCTGTTGCTGGCAGGAAGCACCGCATTCACAGCAGCACCCTGTCACAGTGAGCTTTGTGTTGAAGGTGAAAATGACAATGATGTTGCTGACTCCGAGATGAGATGGGGTTTGAGTGAGGAACACACGAGCCAAACCTCTCCCTGGCAGCCAGGGGTGTCAGAGAAGAGCAGGAAACAACAGTGAGTCTTCCAGAACCGCACACTAGCCGTCTTTGTCCAGGAATCGGAGCCCCGAGAACGTTCACACAACCACGTGCCTTTCCCCAGCACTCCTCCTCAGTGAGCTTTCCTCTGCCTGCAACCACAGGCCTAGGGGGAACCAAACTCCAAAGACAGATATGAATAGATATTGTAAGCCTTCAGTCCAGACCCTTGCAGTAGAGTGAGCCCCCCACGTTGTCAGTGGAGCTATACAAATGCAGATTCCTGGGGGGTCCCCCAGACCTGCAGGGTGTGTATATCCCCTGGTTCACATAGGCATGTTCCTTTAGGATTTGGGCTTGGGAGTGGAATTGCTGCTCATGGGATTGATGCTTCTTCATCTTCATTAAATATTGAAAAATTGTTTCTCCAGGTTAGTTGTATCAATTTACATCCCACCAGCAGTATGTGTGAATTTTTTTCACATTCTCTCCAGGATAGCAGGTCCTTGAAAAACATCTTTTTGTTATATCACTGATGAGATGCTGTAGGAACTTAACTCTTTTTTATATCAATTAGCCTATGGTAAAATTGGTTCCGTCATACATGGTTTCACCGCCGTTCTAGAGCCTATTGATGATGTTAAGAGAGGACTCACTGTACTTGGTGTTAGCAACCGAAAGTTCTGCCCATACCATCCATCACTTCTCTGTGCTGGAGTCACAACATAGAAACGAAGGGGGGTTTGGAGTAGGTTTGGGTTTGTTTTGTCTTGTTTGCAACAGATTGACAGTTTTGTTACCTGGCCTACATGAGAAAACAAAATGCTCTGGTACCCAAAAAATGTGATACAGTTTTTTTGTTTGCTTAACAATGGGGAAACATGGCCAAAGTAAAAAGAAATTTAAGCCATTATTTTAAGCTGCAGAACAATCAAATGTTTGAGGCATAAAGGATATAATGAGAAAAATGGAAGGGAAGATTAACCAGCAAGTGTGTTAAAACAGAAACAGATTTAAAATAGTGGAGGTAGGGTTAATAAAAACAAAGTTAGTAAACAGCTTAGTAGGTTTGGAAAGGCAAAAATTGATAAATCAATTTGTTCTATAAGAGATACATAGATTCACTAATTTTTAGCAACAGTTTAATTTTAGCAGTAGAACCTACGTAGAAAATGTAAAGATTAAAAGGGAAACAAGATGGCTAGGAAGTAAAGAGGGGTTTTGAGGGGGGTGCATTCAGGGACTGTGTGTCCAGATTAAAAATGAAACCTGGTAGAAATTAAGACTGTGTAGGCTGGTTAGACAAAGGACCATTTTTTTCCACCTGGGCTGGTAATCAGCATGTTGGGTCAGCCTTTGTCAAAGAGAATTATGGTAGAGCTGTCGCCTGGGCTCATTCCAAGTATGCGCCATTGTTACTCACTGAGTCAGCTTGGGTTGCATTCACCCAGAACTGGGGCAGAGTGTGAAGGCACATTCGGGTCACCGTTACCTGGAGCTCAGCATAAACGCTGGGGACAGGCCAGTTCTGATCAGTGCTGGGGCCAACTGCTGCTGCTCAGGCCTGCTGACAGATGACTGCTGCTGGCGGATGGGCTGGAGTCCTGTCCTCTGACTGCAGTGAGCCTGTAGGTGTGAGCAGAGCTGTTGTGGCTAAAATATAAGCCATATTCTGACCTTAGCCCAAAGAATTTGTTACTATTATATACTTCATGCAAAGCAGGTATAACTAGCACTTCTGCATCAAAACAAAGACATCCCTGTTAGACTTGATGGAGTAAATGCCCCACAGTTGGAGGGGGAGAGTGGTGGGCCTCTGTTTACCTTACACTTACCTGCACTTCTCACTCAAGACCCTTCTTCAAACTTCCTCTTGAGGACATCTGTTCATTGTCAGGTATTAGCTGTTACATGCCCTATTTAGTGTGCAGTGTCTTTCTCCAGATGTCCTGCATTGCAGTATCGATCTCTTTTGCTGTCTGTTCTTGTCAAGTGTAGGCAGCTAGGTACACAGCAGCACACAAGTCTTTATTTCCCACTCCTACCAGCCCCAGAAGATCTTGAGCTTCTTTCTGTGACAGAGCTCTCAGAAAGTAATCACATAGTCTCATAGTAAACCACCTCTGAGGCTATATGGTTTCAAATCTGTATGCTCCCCGGCAACAAAAACTGCAGCTTTGATACAGTTGGGGTGATTTACGTGGTATGAATTATGCATAGACACTTGGCTAAAATGGATAGAGTTGTTTGTCCAGCTGAGTAAGTCACAATTCCTCTCTGTCCACCTGTGTGCAATCTCTTCCCATTCTTTGCCTCCCTGTCTTGCTCCCCCATGCTTCTCTTTTCTCTCTCACTTCAATATGTGCCTATCAAGACCCAGCTTCATTCCCACTTAGTACTCTATAAATGTCATCTCGATAATGTGCAAATGCTTTAGCCTATGAGCACATGGTTAAGAGTATATGTCTTAGATTCTGTCAGGTCTGGGTTAAAATCCAGCCAGCTACGAGCCTTAGGCAAGTAACTCGACCTCCCTGCACTTACTTCCCCCACCGTAAAATAGTGCTGATGATAGGAAGATGATAGTAATACCTGGTTCACAAGGCTGTTGATGGGTCGAAGGAGACAGTTGGCCGATAGCACATAGCAAAGCAAGAGGCACCATAGTGAGTGCTCAGTAGAACGATACGTAGTTGTTCATGATCTGGCTTTGTTTCCAACCCCCTTCCCAGCTGCACGTATCCATTCCACTAATCTATAAGCTTCACTTGAGCAGAAGCTGTCTCCTTCACTCTCCAAGCCCAAAGCTTCCCAGTATGCCTGGCACATGTTTCAGTGCTCCATAAATATGGTAACAAATCAAATAAGCTACATGGAACCATACCGTACCATACCTCTGTGCTCTCAAATGTGCAGTCTCACCCCCTCCTTGCCTGGGCCAGTGTCCAGTCACTTTCACAGTTGCTGACCTGGATGAATTTGGGCTCCCTCTGTGCTCCATTCCCAACCCAAGTCCACCGATTGACTTGTCTGTCTCCCTCCCGAGTATGTATAATAAGCTCAAGGGCAGGGGCCTTGTTTACTTGACTTTATATCCACAGCCCTTTGCACAGTGCCTGTCACATAGAGAGGATGAAAATATGTTTGCTGGATAAAGGCTGAATAAAAATAAAGGATATGTGCAGAGAAACAAGAATGCAAGGGAAATTAAACAGTTGAAAACTGGTAATTTGTTACTATGGTGACTTCTGTGTAACTTTTGTTGGGGGGAGGAGTTTCTTTGTTTTCATTATTTTTTTCTTTTTAACTTCCTCATTTCCAGCAGTTCAGTAGGGGGACCATTGTACCTATTAAACCTAGGGAAGAGCCAGAGAGAACTGGAACTGCATTGTAATGAGGCTTTTGCAAAAAGAGCAAAGAAGATGACTGGGAACAGAGTATGCCTCTCAAAAGGGAGCATGGGATAGTCTAAGAAGATGTGATTACATTAGACATGGACTGGGATCCAGGTCCCAGTGACTGGGTAGCCCTGGGCAAATTACTTAAATTCTGTGAGTCCAAGGTTTCTTAACTGTGAAATACCCTTTTAAGGTTGTTCTGAGAATTAAATGAAATAACATGTGAAGTGACAAGCAGAAAATATGTTCTCAATAAATGGTAGTTATTGTTACAGTTTACTCTTGTTGTTCTCCTACTAACTTGCATTATTCCAAGGTTAACTGTCAGTATCAAAGGAAGTCAGACACCCTTACTAGTTCTAGAGGCCAGGAAGAAAATTAGCAAGAGACCAAGTCTTAGGTTTACTGCCTTCTTGTGTTGGGGTACAGGCTACCTATTATAATTAAAAGACCCCACCTCACTCCCCCCACCAAAATAATGGCTCACATGAAATAGATGTTCATGCCTTTCTCATGTTAGGGTCTGAGATCAGAGCTCTCAGGTGAAAAAGCAGCTGTGCTTCACAAAGCCATCCAGGGGCCAGGCTCCTTTTGTGCCACAGCTCTGCCATGCCCTGTTAGGTTGCCATCCTCTGTTTAGTTGAAGCCAGTTCACCAGCACTACATCTACTTTTCAGTCCACAAAAAGTGGGAGAAAGAATGGAGTGCAACCTACTCCCTTTTGAAGGACTCATCAGATGAATATGTCACATCCACTTACAATCAGGCAGAATTAAGTGACGTGGCCATACATAGCTGCAAGGGAGTCTGGAAAGTAGAATGTTCAGCTGCATAGCTATAGATAGGCCTTGTTAAAACTCTGTTACTGTGAGAAAAGAGTGGATTTGGTGGGACAGTGAGCAATCTGCCACACCCATCACTGCCTTCATCCTCCCACTTAGTCAGTTATTATCAATGATGTGGATTTGGGCCTCAAGGTTTCAAGGTTTTTTGAGCCTTATGTTTTTTGGTTTTTTTAATATATTTTATTGATTATGCCATTACAGTTGTCCTATTCCCCCCTTCATTCCCCTCCACCCTGCAAACCCCCTCCCCCACATTTCCCCCCTTTAGTTTATGACCACGTGTCTCAAGTTCTTTAGATTCTATATTTCCCATACTATTCTTGTCCTCCCCTCTATCTATTTTCTACCTACCATCTATGCTACTTATTTTCTGTACCTTCTCCCCCCTTCTCCTTCTCCCACTCCCCTGTTGCTAACCCTCCATGAGATCTTCATTTCTATGGTTCTGCTCCTGATCTAGCTGTCCTCTTAGTTTGCTTTTGTTTTAGGTGTGGTTCTTAATAACTGTGAGTTTGCTGTCCTTTCACTGTTCATCTTTTTTCATGACTTGGAATACTTCTTTCCAGCCCCTTCTTGCCTGTAAGGTCTCTTTTGAGAAATCAGCTGACAGTCTGATGGGAACTCCTTTGTGGGTGACTGTCCCCTTATCTCTTGCTGCTTCTAGGATTCTCTCCTTCATTTTAATTTTGGCTAATGTAATGATGATGTGCCTTGGTGTGTTTCTTCTTGGGTCCAACTTCTTTGAGACTCTCTGAGCTTCCTGGATTTTCTGGAAGTCTGTTGCCTTTGCCAGAATGGGGAAGCTCTCTTTTATTATTTGTTCGAATAAGTTGTTTGAATAAGAACATGTGGTGCATGTTCTTCCCACATCATATGGCTACGATTTCTCATCCCAAATACTGTTTTCATATTGCTGGGGAAAGCATTTACTGCCTTCAGTGGGTTCCATGTCCTCTTCCTCTTACTTATTATTTCCTCCTTTAATTTACTTGTCTCTCTGCTGGTACTCGGCTTGCAGTCGTGAGTACAGACCTCTTGTGAAAGCCTCACTGAAGCAGCTACCACATAGTCAACCAACCTGGCCTCACCAGGGGTAAGGAAAGTAAGCTCCACTTGATCTTAGCCAAGAAACACTGAATAAAGGCTGGGACAGTCTCATTTCCTGTAGGCCAGGAAGTGGTATGAGGGAGCTGGCTGGAGTCAGTCTGCTCTCTGCTCCCCTTATCCCATCATCACTGTCACTGTTGTTCCTTGGACTGGTAGAGGACATGGAATTAGAGAGGGGTATGTTTTCCGACAGCCTACTTTATCAGCATTCACACCAAAACAGCTGCCAAGAGAAGCTTTGAAATTCTAAACCACTGCAAAGGGTGCAAAAGTCATGGCTCCTCCTTGCAACTTGAGAAAGCGCCAACATAAAGATGCAGAGGAGCAGGGACCCAGCTTCATGTCATCCTTCAAAGAAAACCCTTTGAAGGCTTTTCACACCATCTTCAGTTCCAAAATCACGATGCAAATGGCCTCACCACCAACTTCTCAGGGCACCAGGTTGTGATGGGCTCTGACTGCACAACCAGATAAATGATCAGTGGAAAGGGGAGACGTGGAGGTCACAACACATGCACGAACTCAAGGGCAAAAAAAAAGAAAAGTAAAATTTCCCTATTTGAAGTTCATTCTGTTTTATTAAAGGGATGGGTCTTCTTGACTGAAACTGGTGAATGAAAGGGAAAAAGAATTCACTGTTTTTTTGAAAGGATGAGGCCACATTTACAGAATCATCTGGCAAGGAACCTCTGTGGAGACTGGAAAGGTTGGCAGAGAGGGGTTTTGTTCTGCATTGTAGAGTGAACCTCCTCAGCTTCATTCTCAGCATTGGCGGGGAGGGGGCGTTGATGATGCCTATTCAAACAGCTGCTTTGTGCTAATGTGTTTTCTTGTGGCTCTGCCAGGTGACATCCTGACCTTTAGGCCCCTGGCCAGTTCAGCCCAGAAAGCCAGTCTCTGCCACCATGAGCCTGAAGTGACACTGACTCCTATTTCTCTTTGCTAGTTCATGAATAAAAGCCCAGATTTTTGTTTTTGTTTTCCTCTGGTTGTTTTTGTAGAACAGGGCAGAGGAGGGTGGAAAGATGTTTGACTGAATGTTGACATTAGAAAAACACTGTTGGATCTTTTGTTTCTGAAAAATTTCAGGTCACATAAACCAGTGTCGTTGGCATTATTCTATGCCCTGATTGGATTGCCCCAAATTCTAGGGAATGGGGAATTCTAGTCAAAAGTCAAAGCATCAAAATGCCAGGCTGACTATCCCAACAAGCAAAGGTAAAAGCAAGAAGAGGAAAACACAGAATTTTTCTGCCTGGTGCCTTAGGCAATTCTTATCTCTATCACTGACAAGCATCCAAAGAACAGTGCTTTGCACCGTTCTCCCCACCTTCATACAGCCCTGCCATTGGGTGGTCTTCAGGCTCTTGCTCACCCAGAGGCCCTGCAGATACCTCATTAACCAGAGCTGCTTGCTTGGGGTCCAGGTGTGACTTGAATGAGTACTGTCATTCTGAGTTTACTGGGTTTCCCCAGGTACCTAGAAGTTTGGGGCAGGCCAAAGGTTTTCAAAAACCCACTAATCCAGCCACCCCACTCCTGGCTTTGTAATCCCAGATTCTGCCACTCGCTATCAGTACAATCTTGGGAGTTGATTGTATATTCTGGCTTTGCATAGTATCTATGCCCTTAATTAGATTGCTCTGGCTGTTCATCTGTGTACATCAACCACTCCCCCACCCCTCCCAGCACTGCTCCCTCTCTGTCCACTGCTCAGCACAGATGTTGTGAAAACACACTGAGAAGGCTCTGTGTTTTGGTACTGTCACCGTTCACAGCCTCCAGAAGGAGAGGTCGCCTCTTAACAGGCTGTAGCATCCGTCGCTCTCCCTCTCTTAATTTTTAAGTTCCTAAAGCATACTTCATCAGTGTATGGTTGTTATCAACTTATACAGATTAAATCAGTAATTGGTAAAATTAAAGGGACCTTTCTTATTGAAAATGATGATTTATTATCATTATTAAAATGGAACATTCTCAGTATAGAAAAATCTAAGAAATGAAGGAAGCGAGAGAACAAAGAACAGTCACTCATAGTGTTACCGCCTACACACTACCGGCACGTGTCTCAGTATCTTTCTTTCCAAGCAGTTTTCTAATATATAGTCCCAGTCATGTGATCCTTCTGACTATAACATGAGCATTTTTCCATATTACTGACAACTTTCTATAAACATGAGTTTTAATTTCTGTTTGATTTTACATTATGAGCATGCCTCGCAATTTCCTTACCACTGCCTTCTTGTTAAACAATTGGCAAGTTTTCTAATTACAATTCAAATGATAAATAATACTTTATTTAGAACCTCTTCACATGTCATTTTTTAAGTATCTCTTTAGCACAGATTCAGACAAAGAACAGGTCCATTTTTAAGTTTTTTAAAAATAATATTGCCAAATTGGTTTATGAAAAGGTTATACACTTATTCCGCATCTTGTATCATCAGTGTATAAGAATGTGCATTTAAAGGAAACTTCATCACTATTATGCAGACTTATTTTTTAAATTTTGTTAATTTAGCGGTGAAAATATCTCACTAATCTAAATTGTGTCTTTGTTTACTATTGAAGGTAGTATTTTTCCATTTTCATAAGTTGTTTTTCCTATCTATGGAATGCCAATTCATGTGATTTCCCATTTACCTAATCTTAAGGTTTTTAAATCCCTAATATATTAAAATATTAACCCAAAGAAATTGAAAGCCTGTGTCCACACAAAATGAATGTTCACAGCAGCACTAATAATAGCCAAAAAGTGCAAACAACCCGAATGTCCATCCACTGATGACTGGGAAACAACAAATGGTGTGTCCATACACTGGAATACTTTTCAGCCACTAATTCATACTACCGAGTGAATGAACCTTGAAAACATTATGCCAAGGAAAAGCAGCCAGTCACCAGAAGCCACATATTGAATGATTCCATTGGTATGAAATGTCTAGATAGGCAAATGCACAGGGACAGAAAGTAGATTAGTGGTTGCCAGGGGCCAGGGTGAGGAGGGAGTGGGGAGTAACTGCTTAATGAATACATATTTCTTTTGGGTGTAATGAAAATGTTCTGGAATTACATAGTGCAATGGTTTCCTTTGTAAATATGTTTAAAACCACTGAACTGGACACTTTAAGAGGGTGTATTTAGGGTGTATGAATTATATCTCAATAAAAATAAAATAGAATAAAATTTTAAAATACTAACCACGAGGAACTTCTGTGTGACCCAAAAAGGGGTGGGAGCGGGCCTGAAAAACTTTAGTCTGGGCTGTAAACCTTTCTCGACCCTTGCATAGACAGTTAAAACATATCCCTAATTTTACCACCGTTCCGCTCCAAGTGAAGTGAATGCAAGAAGAAAATGTTCTTTCCTCCTTTTGGAGCCTTTCCATGGTTTGGTATTAAACCCTCATTTAGCCATTTGGGCGGGAATGGTTCCAGCATTCAGTTGACTACAATGTTAAATCTCACCATTGGCGCCTAATGCTTCCATTTCTTTTCTGTTAAGTGCATTTGGATCTCTGGGCCTTGCGGAATGGAAGGTGACCCAGGAGGGAAAGGAGGACACGCTACAGGGGCACACGCCGCTGCTTCTCGGTCTGGGGGTCATTTGAGCAAGACAAGCTGAGGGGAGAAAGCCAAAAACAAAATTCTAGGTGCCAGAAATGTGGCTTTTACATTTTACAAGTGGTTCGTATTAGTTTGGTTCCCTTGCTGTGTGGTATGGAACAAAATCGAACCTCCTCACTCTCCAGAGGGCTGTGTGAGTCTTGCATAAATGATCAGATGGGCCCAGCCCCGCCACTTACTCTTTCTGAGGCAAAGTTTTGATTTCAGTTGTAAAAAAGACTGTTTCCATTATTGCACGTGGCCACTGCAGCATTGTATATATTTCTGCTTTTACATCAGTCTTCTCACCACAGAGATGTACTGTTCTATCACTTGTGTTTGGTGCAGGGCTCACCCTGACAGGACTCCATCAAGAGTAGAAAGCTGTTATTTTGTGCGTAGAGGCGGCACTACATGTGTAGCTCAGTTAATGAAGTAAATATGTTGCACAAAGTTTTGCATGTAAAGCAAATCACATTTTAAGTTCAGGAGGAAGACTCACTTCTATACCAAGGAGACCAATGCTGACTCCTTCATCATGTATATAAATATTCCACCACGTCTAGGAAATACCAGGAAACCGAGGGCTGCTTTAGTGTCACCGGCTCAAACTTTCATTAAGGTGTCCAGCTACATCAAGAAAGCTGGTGACTCACCACCCCTGGCATGGTCCCAGCACCCCCACAGAGCCAGTCCCAGGGGCTGGGATGGGAACGTGCACGCGTAAGGCCCAGTGCCCAAAATCAGGGCCTTCATCAGTCATGCACATGAAGTTGGGCTCTGTAGAGCTAGGGGACCTCCCCCCCGGCCTCCCCCTGCACTCCTCCTACCCTTGCGCCCACACCCTTGCATGGACTGGCCTGGATTCCATGGGGAGAAGGCAACTGCATTCTATAGTAGAAGCTTCGTGTGCTGACCGTGGAACTAATCTGTCTCACATCAAATCCCAAACCTACCCCTGACTTAGCTGTGGACAGATTCCCAGACCTCTCTGTTCCTCCATTGTAAAGTGAGGGAAATAAGAATACTTCTGTCTTAGTATTGTCCTGAAAATTTAGTGAGACAGCAGAGTCCTGCTTTTTTTCTAGCCTCCCCAGTCATCTCGGGCCCCTCTGTCTTGACTGCCCCCCAGAAAATGGCATTGTCTACACTCCCTGTGGGGGGTCAGGGCCTGGTATCCTACAAAGAGTACTGAAAATCATTATAAAGGATTGAAAGTTTTAGGAAATTTGGGTGGCAAGTTCTGTGGCCCAACTGTCACTGCTACCTGTGTGGCACTCATCTGTCATAAATGTCCCACTTCCTGCAACTACATGGGGAAAACTCAGGCCAGCCTTCCCTGGGCTTCAAGTGATTTGTTTCCTCCATTGAGGATGTAGCAGAACACCTCAGGTCAGTTCTTGGGGGAGTTTCAACTTTGCAAGGATTAGGTCCATCCCCCCCACCCCACCCTGCCCACCACAAATCTTCTGTCCGGAGATTGTTTCTGCTGTGCCTCTACCATGTCTTACTGTCCTCCTGCCTCGTGTCATTACTGTTGACTGAAATGGGTGTTTGCTTGTGAAGCTGCCAGTGTTTGCTTTCTTTCCAGAGAACTGGATGGAACTATGTAGTAGATCTAAGTTCAGCTTTAAATTCTTTTCCAGCTGTCCCCACCTCAGTTACTTGTGTTTGGTTTCTGTGTTCCCTTCTTTGTCCTTTTATTTTTATTTTGATATCTGCCCAGATAGAGTGGAAACCTGCTAAAGCAGCGATGGCAAACTCATGTTCACCAGGGGCCAGTTCAGCCTCTCAGTTGACTTCAAAGGGCCGGATGTAATTTTAGGACTGTATTCATGTAACTGTTCCTTAACAGTCAAGCAACAGCGCTAAACAGTTAGAGGTCAGCGCTGCCGCTGGGTAGAAACAAGGTGCCGGGCTGGATAAAACCAGGTGGAGGGCGGGATTCAGCCCACGGGCCCTGTGTTTGCCACCTGTGAGCTAAAGGAATAGGGAATGATAGCACCAGGAAACACGCCACATCAGAGTACAGGCCAATGTGGCTTTCCTGTCACTCTCCAAAGTCCGGGCTGTCAGCAGCAAGGATGGTGACTTATGCCTAAGGGCTGTCACTTCTCCACACACACCTCGGCTGCTTTCTCAGATGAAAGTGCTTAGACTGCTGAAGTTGAAGGTATTCCTTGTCAGTTTCTCCTTTCCTCCTCCTACCATACATGCCCACCTCTGCCTGCAAGCTTATGTGACTTAAGAGAAAGCAATTTGCTTTGCCAAAGACTGCCAGTGTGACCTTTTCCCATTTTTGGTACCTAGCTCTCACATACACCTGAGATCTTCTCAAAAGCCCTGCAATATTATAACCTGAGCATACAGGCAGTGCTTAATTGATTGGCATGTGAGACAACATGGGTATACCTGTGTTTAATGGCCACCCAGCGGACCAGACCGTGGTCTGTCTCACCAGTGGAGGAAATGTACATTCCAGCAGACTCACTGTGGAGCAGCAGCCTCTGCCCAGAGTAGCAGAGAGAGTCGATCCTGTGTGTCAGCGTCAGCCAGCCACTCGAGGGCCATGCAAAGGGGGGGCTGCACGTGGCACAGTGCCCGAAAGTGCTCTGGTTAATTGATGACATCTGCTGTGTTCAGGGGAGCAGGGTGTGGCCATCCTTAGAGTCTCTCTTTGGCAACTCTTCCTGGAGTTGCATAATGCTGTTGGCACATATGAGAAGATCCAGCAAGCTAAAACCGTAAGTAAATCAGGTTTTGCATGCATTACAGAAACAGAGCCCCTCAGTCTGCAGGACTGGCAAATGAGGAGCTTCACGGGGGTGATCTAGACACCTTCGCCACAGGCCCAGGATCCTGCTGATCAAAGTGCTTACCCATCAGCTTTTCTGTACACCGGTCATGAGTTCATGGTGTATGATTTACTGATCTGAGTAACTCCGGGGCCCCACTTTCAAATGGCATTTTTCAGAGTCTTCCAGTGCCCCCCAGATCTTGAGCAAGTATATTAGTACATTAAATGCTCACGACGGACTTACAGCATTGTCCACAAAACCCCCACCACAAAATGTCACATAATAAAGAATGTTTTTATTTTAACTCAAATGCTACCAAGTTTGCCATGCAGCAAGGAGCCTAAAGTCACATTGAGTACAACTCATATAGCATCTTCTGACTCTTCCATCAGGAAACAGTTAGTCAGACCACCCCAAGTGAGAGGAAGAAGACTACAAGTTCTTAAACAAATATTTTCATTGTGATTAACTTTTAATGGCTTGAGCCTGCATTTACTGATTTATTTTGGTTTCTTCATGTTTGTCAAAGAAAGGAAAAGAATAAGCAAGATCTGTGCAGAAACATTCCTTACTCAAAATTCCAGCTGCATGAAGTGGTAACAGAGCTGTCCTTCTATTAAAAAAAGAATTGTTTTCTCCAATTCTCTCATTGTTTTTTTGCATATAAACATTTAACAAATATTTATTGAGCCCCTACTGCCTTCCAGGCACTGTTCTGGACACTAGGAATATAATAATGAAACAAAAAACAGTTCTTGTCTTCAAGCAGCTTACTATTCATTCCCTTCCTTTATCTCATAGTATTATATGTAAGCTGTTATTCATTTACTACAGTGGTAGTACTTTTTCTAGTATGTTTTGAAAGACTGGATTTTTTTTCTTAGTTTGATTAGATGTAGGATCCTATTTTCCGCAGGGCTCTGTGTGAGGGTTTGTTTTGTTGGAGTTCAAAGAGTAGTCTATAGTAAGAGTTCTAATTAATTTTACATTCTTTTCTCTATCACAGGGCTAAGCTTCTAGAAAAAAAATCAGAGCATTTCTTGTCGTTTTTTAAGTTGCCTCCTTTTACCTACTAGCATGCCAATTTTCCTGAGGAAGGCAGTCTAGATTGAATGCTAATTATATATATGAGAAACAGCTGTTTTACTGTTTCAAAGATATAGATATAAATTCTCCCTCTCCATAAATCAGGATTTTTCGACCTTGACACTGTTAGCATTTAGAGCCCAGTCGTCCTTTGTTGTTGGAGGCTGGCCTGCTCTTTGTGGGGTACTGAACAGCATCCTTGCCTCACCCCGCTAGGTGCCAGTAGTACCTCTTTCCTGGAGGGAGATAACTGAAAACGTCTCCAGGCGTTGCCTAATGTGGCCCATGGTGACGGGAGCAAAATCAATCCTGGCTGAGACCCACTGGCGTAAATGATGTTATTCTGTGATTCAGGTCTCACGTCTTCTAAATACAGCCTATGAGTGAAATCCCCGAAAAAAGCACCCGGGACAGAAAGTATCTTCTGTGTGTCCTTTGTAGAAGCTTAGAGTTGAGTAACTTTCCACCAGGAAAGAGTTAATATAAAGTGAGCAAGACATTTTTCAGTCTTATGAAGCAACACCAGCAACAAATGATGAAATCTCTTCAATAAATTACGCCTTGGAAATAGTTTGCATTTCCTGTTGGAAACTTGTTAAAATCATATTCATTTACCGTAAGTTAGAGAGCATGTTGGACACAGTATACTGTAAATTAATCTCAAATGATGTATGGCCAAATGTGTTCCAGATTTGGTGATCTCAGCTCAAGCAATAGGAGGCTCATTTCCAAATATTTCTGTTCTCAGGAACTGACATTCAATTCAATAAGTATTTATTGAACCATGTAATGTGAGAGGACTTTAGAACAGTCTGATACTGCTTCCATGACCCTGTCCAGCAGAAAATCAGTGCCTAGAACAGTGCCCCCGAGACTCTCCATCCCTGATGTGGCATCCCCACTTTGGTTTACAAGATACTATAGAAAAAACTGGTTTTTCCATTCTCCTTCACTGCCTCAAGTCCTTTCCCATCCTGTACAAGCCGTGCCCTCCCCAGTGAATACATGTAATTACACATGATGTCATGTGTTTCTTATTTGGTTCTTTGATCCCAAGGGGGCCACTTCTCAGATTTTGCTGGGGACATCCATTGCATGTCAATTTGACAGGGGTATTGTCACAGAGGGGCCATTTAACCAACTTACCTGGCATTTCTGAATCACCTTCCTTTTTCATACACACCAGTAGATTCAAAAGTACAGGGCAAACTTGACAAAAGTCACTTCAAGAAGGGTTGGTCTTGACACAAAGAGAAAGAAAGGGTGAAAGAGAAACACAGTGGGCTAGAGAATCTTCTCTCATTCGACTGCTCTTTATTGAGTACCCACTGTGTGCCAGGCACTGACAGTATAGCTGTGAGAAAAATGGACAGGGCCTTACTTTCCTGGAGCGCACAGTTGATTGGGCAGTGAAACAAGTGGACAAGCCATCTTTTTTACTATGGTTCAATATGAAGGAAACCAAGATGCTAAGGAGCACCACAGAAGGGCCCCGCCCCAGCCCGGGGGAGAGCGGAGAAGCAGAGAAGGCTTTGCAGAAGAAGCAGTGTCTCATTCAGGACATGATGGATGTTGCGTATCAAAGAGGAGAGGGAAAGAACATTCAAGGCCGGAAGGAGAATGACAAAAATGGGACCACTGAGGAACTGAGAAGTTCAGCGTGTTTGGTTAGTAGAGTGTGAGACAGGAAGCGTGAGAACTAAACAAGAAAGAAACAAGTAACCAAGTAATAATACTTCTCAGGGTTCTGACTTGAGCAACTGGGTCATAAGTGACACCATTTACTGAAATAAGGAGCTCAGGACAAGTAGGTTTGGAGGAGGATGGGGTGGCGAGGACTCAAGTTTTTAATCCACCACTACCTCTGGAACATAGGATGATTTTTTTTTTTTAACGAAAGATGGCAAAAGCTAAGAGTTGAGTAGCAAAGAGTTGAGTAGCAGCTTCCAGTGATTTTGTTACAGTAGTCTGTCATGACATCCTGCAAATACACTTCAACCTCTTAGTTTCTGCCAACTTAATTTTTCACCCAGCAACTATTTCTTCATTTGGATACATATCAGGATTGAGGGTGGGGGATGCAGGTCGGTGAGGTGGGGGAGAGTGGTGGCGGGAGAATGGAGACAAACTGTACTTGAACAACAAAAATAAAAAATAAAAACATATCAATATTTTTTAAATTTTTATTAATTTTAAAGAGAGGAAGGAAGAGAGAATGAGGCATTGATTTTTTGTTGTTGTCCCGCTTATGGATGCCTTCATTGGTTGATTCTTGTATGTGCCCTGACTGGGGACTGAACCCTCAACCTTGGCGTGTATCAGGGTGACACTCTAACCACCTGAGATACCTGGACAGGAGCCTTACCGTTATCTTATGGCTTAAATTTTAACAAATGAGCCCTGAAAAATGGGTACCCATGAGTGAAGAAGTACAGTGTGTCATTTAGGGGCCGTATTCTGGCTTTTCCAACACACCTCTACCCTCTTCTTTAAATTTCCTTTGCTGTGATGGAGGTTTTTATTCTAATATTGTATGGACTCATTTTCTAGCGCATACATTTTTTTAGATGACTAGAGAAAAATATAATTATATGTATTATTGGGCTGTCTTCAGGCAGGTGTGTGATATAACAGAATTTTAAGGGGTACAGACCTCATTTGAGAGAAATTACTGTGTGGTGAACATCAGTTCTGTGTCGATTCCATTGCTCAGAGCATATGGGGCACGAGTGAGGTTGTCAAGGTAAGGGCGCTGAGCTTGCTTCTCACCGTCAATGCTGGCCACTGCTTTTCCTCACGTCCCTCACAGGCCTGAAATATCCAAGGACAAGCCTCAAGAATGAGCCCTTTGAAATAGTCAACCAACTGGCAACTAAGGAGCATCCAAGTTTACCTGCCTCCTTTATGTTTTCGGCAGGAATTTAGATAATGGGCTGTGTGCAATGTAAGGATAAAGAAGCAACAAAACTGACAGAGGAGAGGGATGGCAGTCTGAACCAGAGCTCCGGGTACCGCTATGGCACAGACCCCACCCCTCAGCACTACCCCAGCTTCGGCGTGACCTCCATCCCGAACTACAACAACTTCCACGCCGCAGGAGGCCAAGGACTCACCGTCTTTGGGGGTGTGAACTCTTCGTCTCATACTGGGACCTTGCGTACGAGAGGAGGCACAGGTAAGCAAGCCCCAGCGGGGGCAGGGGGCCGAACTGGGGAGGAGGAAGCTACAGCTACTCTTCATTTTTCTGGCAGTTGAACACTTGTGCTCCAGCTTGTGTTGACTAAGGACTGAATATTTAAAGTGTTTCATCAGTTTCCACCTATAATATATTCTACCAGGCAAAGAGTGTAAAAAAAAAAAAAGCCAGAGCTTCATGTGCTCATCAAAATGCTGGTGGCGGCGATGTGGGGACCCCACATTGCTGCCTCGTGAGAGCCCGGCGTGGGCTCTGACGGGGTATGACGCTCCTGACGCACTTCAGGCCGGGGCTGTCAACCCCAGCTGGCTGGCTCTGAATAACTAGGGCAGCTTTTCAAATGCAGATGCCTGAGCCCCGTGGAGGAGCTTTTGAATCAGCAGCTCATGGACTGGATCTGAGAGCATGTGTTTGGAGGTTTCCAGATATTAATGCACTGCTATTCCCTGGTTAAAAACTAAGGGTAGCCCCTTCTCCCTCATCCTCCCAATCTTCAGCTAGCCTGTCACTGCCCCACTAGTGGGGTCATTTGGCAGCATTATTTTTGGCCATTCATCATCTTTGATTCTCTCTGACCTTCCCATCATCTTCCATATGACTGTTGTATCAGCACTCAAGTATTTTCATGTATCTTTTGTATTTTAAAGTGGAATCTTCTGTATCCTTAAGGGACCTTTTTCTCTTTTTTTTAAGTCTCATTCTCTTTCCCACCACGGGCCATGTGTCACTCCATGTGCATTTGCTGACTTAGCTAATGCTTTGGAAAATATCTGGCATATAGTCACAGACATAATGTTTTCTGAAACATTTGCAAGTTATCTCATGCATCCTTAGTCTTCCAAATCTGCTCCCAGTATGTGAATCATGGTAACTAGATATTTGACATTATTTGTTCCAAAATTGTTCTGTTCATTACAAAAGCTTAAGGGAAACTATACATTAGCCATTGTGCTCTCAGCTCTTCTGGGAGCCAGTGTCTTATGCAAGGACCCATTGTGTCTTTTTACCCAGGAGTTGGCATTGCTGAGACACTACCAGGGGTTTTCTTCCCACCGCACACACTGGGCAGTGTCCTTACATCCAGAGTACCTGACCCAGAGCTTTGGGCATTATGTCCTTGGGTTATGGTGAATCTAGCTTTCCCTTTAAAGCAAGCCTTGCATGGGTGAATGAATGCCAGGGACGCTTACTGTATTTGCCCTTCCTGCCTTGCTGGAAGGCAGCTGGAATGAAGGATGGAAGGAAAGGGTCTGTCAGACTGTCTAGGGACATCTCTTGAGGATTCAGGAGAAAAAAGAGAGCCAGCACTGCACCCAGTATACACTCCCTGCGCCCACTGAGTGCCTTGCCAGGCAGACTTGGAATTCTGCTGACACAGGCGTTGATCTTGTTCATTCATTCATCAATGCTGGATATTAATCCCTGTGTCTACAGGTGTCACTCATAGAGTCACTAGAGAGTATCATAAACTACTTGCCTTGAACATGTGGGTCTATTCTGTAATCAGGGACAATCCTAGTATGAGAGGCCATCTGGTCCCTTGTAAATTTAAAAAATAAAACACAGTGCCCCTAACGCTGGCAGATCGTTTTGCCTTGTGTTATCTGGCTTATTATAAATGTACGTCTTTCTCCGCATCACTGCTTTCAGTGCTTTACTGCCAGGTGCAGGGTTTGTGCATCCCTGTGACCTCCTGTGACCTCCTGTGGCTCTCCCTTCCCTCTCTAGAAAATAAAAATACCCAGTGAGAATTCACTGGCTGGTGGAGGGAGAGCGTGGCAGTGTCCATCCTCGTGTGCCTTGTCTTCCACACACTGCAGCCTGGGTTTGTTTTTAAAGTATGTAATGAAAGGAATCTGTTAATAGCGTGCTAAATGAGAATAAAGACTAGGCATGACTTTACAAGTTCCTACTTTTTTGTTTTTAGCCAGTCTCTTTTCTAAACTTTTAAGGAAATCTAAACAAAGGAGGCCAGTTGCCAAATGAGCCCTGCTTTGCAGGGTCAGACCTTCTGAATGCTAGCTTTCCAAAGGGAGGTCCCACTTGGGAAGGGGTAGAAAGACAAGCCCTGCTTCCCTCTCTGGTTCTTGAATTGTCCCGCAGGCACGTCTGTTCCCTTGGAACTACTTACACAGAATTTCTCACAAGCTGCAGTCAAGGTGTGTTGGCTGTCCGCTGCCAAGCTCATGGCATTGACAGGATTAAGTTCCTTGCTGGCTGTTGGCCACAGGCCACCCACAGTTCTTTGTTGTGTGGGCCTCTCCAGCATGGCAGTTTGCCTCATGAAAGTATTTGAGTCTGGTAGGAAGGCAGAAGTCGCCATTATTTGAAGCCTAATCATTTAAGGGACATCCCATCACCTTTGTCATGTTCCTTTGGTTAGAAGCAAGTCATTAGGCTGGCCCAGACTCAAAGGAGGGGATTGCACAAGGGCATGAATACCAGGGGGTGGGAATCATGGAGGCTGTCTCAGAAGTCCGCCTACTACCTGGAGGAAGTCCTAGGCCAAATGGGACACTGGACATTTTGTGCTGTTAATAGCAACCCTCTGCAAAGCAAGAAGGGCCCATGTGGGGAGTCAACCAGATGAGAAGAGATAGGATGGGTATGAGGAAGAGCAAGTACTGCAAGTCAGTGTGAGAACAAGTGACTGCAAGGTAGAAACCGAGTGAGAGAGGGAGTCGCAAAGCGAGAGGCAGGTGCAAAGGGCGAGATACCCTCTAAGGTGGACATTTACAGAGAGGGCCTCCTCAGTCCCCGGGCTGCAGCAATTTCCTACCACATTCTACACTGCTCTTCTGCCAGGGGAAAGAGTGATACTTTACCCAGCACCCTCTGTGGGCTCCTGAGTGTCAGACACAAGGCGTCGTGATTGCTGCAGAGCCCTGCAGATCTGAGCTGCTCCACTGCTGCTGCCCCTTCGTTGTGGGCGTGATATTAACATCTGTCTCTTCCCAGGGATTCATTCAGAAGTGTACAGAGAAAAGTCCTTCTGTTCCAGATTTTAGCCAGGTCAAAGAGGAAGGCATGAGTCCAGCCCTGAGACTCTGGTTTCACTCATTCATTACAAGGCAGCATCGTGTTATTGGTGCTGATTAGCTTTAGCTTTTGAGAATCAGGTTTTAGTGAAGATTTAATTTCTTGGAATTAATTTCTTCTTGTGTAATATCTTTCCTGCTTTGATTCATTTTGTCAGGAGTGACCCTGTTTGTGGCCCTTTATGATTATGAAGCACGGACAGAAGATGACCTGAGTTTTCACAAAGGAGAGAAATTTCAAATATTGAACAGCTCGTAAGTTTGGAGAGGGAGAGGGATGCATCTGTGCCTTTCAAGATCGGGGGGAAAGTTCTTGTTGCCAGTCTGCCTTTTCAGATATCCGAAATGCGGAAATGATTTGAAATGCCTTGCTCAACTCATTAATTCACACCAATTTAACTTGAGAATCGAAGAGTTGGTGAACCAGTGCAGTATTTTATGACAAGGGGTTTTTTGGAGGGTACCACAGTAGCCAAGTTGATGGTGTTGTTTTGCCATTGGCTTAAAGGTTGTAAAAGCATCAGCATCACTCTCTGCAAATCTGCATTTTCATATGATTGGCACAAGGCCTTGCTAACCACGCTCCCTTCCCTTTGCCTGGTGATGTTCTTCACATTTCAGATGTTGCTCTTGCTAAGCCCTCAGTTAAGACTAGCAACAACTTCCTTCTGTTTTCAAAACTGCTAAACATTCCAATTTGGTAAAGCCTGTGGAGGCGTTACCCCATAACAAAAATTTGCAAGTGACAGAAATCTTTGTGCGATGGAAGGAGAAATGATTTCGCCCACTCATGAGTGACTACAATGCACGCATTTTAAGTGTGGCTGGTAGGAACAACAGTTAAACAGGCCCCAGGGAAATTTCAAGGATGAGAATCACTCACTCTTCAAATACTACATTTAATACCTCCATTAGGAAGAGTAAATATAGGTCAGGTTTCCCTGTAGTCTTAAAATATTGCTTCTGGTTGGTTAAGGCCCTCCAGAAAAATCCAGGCACTAAAGAAAATGGCAGTGTCCCACGTCCGCAAGCCTTCTTTCCTTCTTTTCCTCGTGAGCGCCCCCCAGTGGTTGGGAGAGAGTGCCACTTGGGAGCTGAGGCCCTCCGAGGAAGTTCTCCTGTGCCTCAGGTCTGATAGCTCTGTCCTCTGCTCCCTGAGCAAACTCAATCTGATGACAGCAGAAGGACCTGACCACCTGGCCCTTGGCTTTCCAAAGAGCATGAGTGAGGGCGGCAGCCCTGTGGCCCTGCTCACACCAGCAGGTCACAGGAGGGAAGCGTGGTCATTGTAACAGGGGGCTCCTCAGGCCCCGAATGCTGCCTCTTTGGAAAGCCCACCACTTCCCTGGAACGCCACCATGGCTCAGAGCCAAATACTGAGATTATGCCACCTTTAGACCCCAGAACAGAATTTCTCCCACGAGAGTTCTGTAACTGCTGGGTATCAGAAAGGCCCTCCATGTAGTGATCCACCTGTAGGCAGGAGCTAGTAGGTGGCAGAGGTTCAGGGGCTTTTTAATTAAGAGGGAAATGGGTAGGGGTTGTTTTTTTACTTTTTATTTACATGCATGTGCAGAAAAGTACACATATCAAAAGTGTACACAGTGGTAGTTGCCCCACAATAAAATGTGCTTAATGCCACTTAGCTATACAGTTGAAAATGCTTAAGTTTTATGTTATGCATAATTTACCACAATTTTTTTAAAGTGTATAGTTTGCCAAATTTTCACAGACTGAAAATGCCTTTGCAACCAGCACCCAGATCAAGAAGAACATTACCTACCCCCCAGGTAGCCTCCTCCTATGGCCACAGGAACCTTTTTTAACTGGAAATATCACATTTAATGTATTCATTCCCCAGTTGATAGACATTTGGGTTGCTGCCACAAACATTCATGTACAAGTTACTGTGTAGACACGTCTTCAGTGGTCGTAGGCTGAGAATGGATTCACTGGGTTTCTTCCTTTCCTCTACTTCGTGAAAGTTAGTAGCTCTCACCAGCACTTCTAAGTGCAAAGTTCTCAAGCGTTGGACCTGCCCATCTCTCAGGTTCACATGTGGCAAGTCTCTTCTAGACGAGACCCATATGTAGAGACTTACCTGGTGGTCCTTCAGTACACCACACTCTCTCCCAGCCACCTGCTTTGGTAAATTCTCTTCACACTGCCAGGAGTCTTCCTCCCTGATTATTTGCTTTCATGGCTTCACTGATCTCCTTCACTACTGTTTCTCCTCTGCATTTCCAATGTTCCACACAAGAGGCTGGATCATGGTCATACTTTAGGTCCAGTGGATATACAACAGGGTGGTACTGCTCCAGAATTTCTTGTTTTGCTTTCCACGTTCTTATGACATATTCCACGATCTTTCCAGGATACTGCTTACATTTTTGTGGCTAAATCTACTATGATTTCATCAAACTGATCTTCAAGTTCTCTGATACTAGAATGTATAAAACAGTTATCACTTGGCTGGTGTAGCTCAGTGGATTGAGCACAGGCCTGTGAACCAGAGGATCACAGTTCAATTCCCAGTCAGGGCACATGTCTGGGCTGCAGGCCAGTTCCCAGGAGGGGATGCATGAAAGGCAACCATACATTGATGTTTCTCTCCCTCTCTCCTTCCCCTCTAAAGATAGATAGATTAATTAATTAATTAATTAATTTTAAAAACCCAGTTATCTGAAGCTGCTTACCACGCTTTCTCTTGCACAGCTGATTCAAAAGTCCGCTGTGCATCTCGCAGCGCAGACTCCGAATTTCCTCTGGCAGCGCGTCCCCAGGCTGCTGCACAAAGCTGCCGCACAGTCCCACCTGGTCTGTCATGGCACGCCCAGCACTGCAGCACACAGAAGTCCTCGTGGGAAGTGTGGGGACCAGGGTACTGTCTCTGTCCCAGCCACTCTCTCCACATCCTGCGGAGGCAAAAAACCCTATGCATTTTCTTAAAAACAGTAAACAGTTACCATTCATTAAAGACTCCTTATGTGCTAGCCATGCGCTTAATTGCAACTGTCTTATTTAGTCCCCCTTTTTAAAAGATTTTATTTATTTTTAGAAAGAAGAAGGGAGAAAGAGGGGGAGAGAAACATCAATGTATGGTTGCCTCTGGAGCACCTCCTACTGGGGACCTGGCCCCAGGCATGTGCCCTGACTGGGAATTGAACCAGTGACCCTTTGGTTCACAGGCCAGCACTCAGTCCACTGAGCAACACCAGCCAGGGCTCATTTATTCTTCATAGCAACTGTCTAAGGTGTGTCTCATAGTCATTGGGTGTCACATGAGGAGCCAGAGGCTCAGGTTCAGAAGCTGCCCAGGTACATAGAGGAGCAGCAAGTGGCAGAGCCAAGGGTGGCGTATGGCGGTGCATCCTAAGTACAGTGTCAGGTTTGGCCTTGGGAAGGCCTGGAGATTCCCATCAGAGGGGACTGAACCATTCGAGTTATGGGAAGGTGAAAGGTTGGCTGGGGGAGGAGGAGATTTGACTTTGATCTCTTCTGATTTCCAATACCTTATTGTTAGTTTGATTCCCTGATGAATGCTTCTTATCTGAGTCTGCTGACTTCGAATTCTGAAATACACTGCACTTTCCCTGCCCATTTCATGTAATAGTCTCTCAGTGCCAAGGCTGGTCAGAACTTTCAACCAGCTTCTGAAAGGTAAGAACTAGGGAGCGGTAGGAAGTACCATACCCAGATCTTCTGTAGGTTTTCTCCATGTGCAAATGGGTTTATGCGCCAGATTGCAGGGAACTTGCAAAGCCAGCCCTTGCCAAAGTCAAAGGCATGACTTCTTCCTTTGTTAATATGGATAAAATCTATAATGGTAGCCAATTGAAATGTTAGATGAACATTCAAAGAAGATCTGATCTACCTCAATCTATATTTTGTTATTTGCATGCATGGCTTTTAATGTTTATAGAAGGCTTTGAGCCTCTGACCCTATTCTCCTAGAAGAAAATATTACAAAGGTTCCCCCCCCCTTTAATATTCTTCTTGCCAGAGGAATTCCTCATCCTACATGCCATGTGAATGCCCTTTATCAAGGTTATAGGGGAAAAATAAGCTTTTAAAAAAACAAATACAATATCCTGAAATCCAGGGTAATAACAGGGAAGACAAAACGATGCAGGAAAAACAAAGCGGCAGCACAGAACCAGACGCGGCGTCTCCGCCCCTCCCCCTCCCCCATCTCTCCTCAACTGAAAGAGGGAGGGACAGGGCTCTGTCTCTCTGGGGCAGCTGCCACACCTCCCTGTGTGTGTCCTCCCACTCCTTTCCCTGACAGGAGGCAGAAATGGGAAGCCACAGGGCTGGCTTTTGTGTTTTAAAGTGCAGCCCGAGCCATGTGACATGCTTGTGCAGGTGTGCCCAGAGCCCATGGCACTGCTGCCCAGCCTGGGGGGGCCCTTCACCGACCTGCTGTAAGCATTCAGTGGTAATAATGTTTGGACATTATTAAATTTGAACCCATTTTGCAAAATATTTAAATTCATCTGTTTCATCCCCTATTTTCCCATTTCATGAGGACTGATACACCACCTAGAAACAGCAGCTCCTCCAAATGTAATAAACAGAGTGAAATAGTGGCCGTTGCCTAGAGTAGTGAGTTCTTTTCACAAGCAGTCCTGGTTTAGAGCCCCATCTAAACATTTACGTTCTCTGAAAGTAAGATGGGTAGTGTCAAACTTAGAGAGAATCTGACATTTATAATAAAACTGCTCCACAGCAGACATTGTTCGCAGATGCCACTTCCTGGTCCATCAGGCTTCCCAGCTCCTGGCACCGCAGCCCTATGAGCAATTTCAGGGATTGGAACTGGGCTCTTTTAATGTCTTTAAATTAGGACAGGGGAAGCTGTTATGACACTTAAAACCTACTCAGAGCCAGAGCTTAAATCATATATTTGAATCAGCGCAAGATCACAGTTAAAGAAAATCTCACCAACTCTTAAATTGAGCTATCTGAACTGTAAGAACAGTCTAAATAGATGTCCCTCTAATAATACTAATCTCTCCAATAACTTTTATCTCCAATAAAAGGTGGTATGGTAGAGATCCTCCTGTTTTCCTAAATCAAGGTGAATGATTTGTAAAGAGTGTATCGTTAATCTGTAGGTGAATTACACTTCTGGTGTCTGTGCCGGCCTCTCTGGGCACAACATATGAAACGCGCTTCCTGACACATCGTGTCCTTGTCACCTCGCATCTCCTTTGAATAAGAAAGTGACCCTAGATGGCCTAGAAAAAAAAAGAAGAGGTTTTTATCTTTCTCATCAATAACTGAAAGCCCTTAGGAAATTAATGGAGTCACTTAAGAGAAAATCATGAATTCCTGGCTTTAGAATGAGCTGATAGTTGGCGTCTAATTTATACTGAACTTTTTAGGTACCCAGACCAAAATAAGATAGTTTATGCTGGATTTGCAATGGAAATTACTTAATTAATAACAGTCACCTGAATAAGCCTGGGCTTGTCCCAACCTACAGCAAAACATATGGCTTCCTGCCCCAATGGCACGCTATACTTTTTTCTTGGTTTAAATAAATTAGAACTAACTTGATGAAGGTTATCTTGCATTAAAAAATAAGCCTGTGCTGCAAGCACTTAATTTTTTTCATCACCATTTTGGAGCATGTTTCAGGTGGGCGTGGGGTGTGGGGGAAGAAGAGGGGAGGCACCGGGTGGATAGGTATTGTTTTCTATGATGAAATGTCTCCATCTAGTGGAATCTCAGAGCACTAAACATTGTCACTGTATAAAAGGCAATGTCTCCAAAGCCATTTCTTTAAACACATGCAATATTTTTTTTAAAAATTAGCTTCCATATATGTTCTCAGATGATATCCTCACAGCTGCATGTATTTCTTTTGGAACATAGAAATAAAACCAACAGAAACTGCTACAATGTTGACAGTTTTAATTTTGTGATTTGAACCCAAAAGGCAGAGGGATGCGATAGGGAAGAAGCACAGGATAGACTCCACCCAACTGACTGATGATGACCCAGCTCTTAAATTGAGCAGTGGGTTACAGGTGCCCATATATACAAGGGGCAACCAAAAAACTGAAGTGTATTTATAAAAAGTTGTGTATTTGTTCTTACATGTTTAAACTTAAGTCACCTTCAAAGTACTCTCCGTTTGATGCAGTGCACCTGTTGGGATGTTTTTTCCACTGTTCAAAACAGTTTTTGAACTCGTTAATTTTGACACCTTTTAGTGCTTCTGACATTTTTTTGTTTCACCTCTTTCACTTCAGCACATCGTTTCCCTTTGAGGACTTTTTTCATCTGTGGAAACAAAAAAGTGTCACTTGGGTAAGGAGGGCAGGATCAGGTGACTAGGGAGAGAGGGTCATGCCATTTTCACCTAAAAACCACTGAACACTGAGCAGGGTGTGGGCAGGTGCACTCGTAATTCACCCATCATGAAATGGGCAAATGCATTGAAAGAGCCTTCAGAAAAAATCACTGAGACCAAATGCAGCCTCTCACAACAGTGCCAGCTGGTGCACTGATACAGAAGGTTCCCAGAACACTCACCCAGCAGGGGAAGCCTGTGCCACAAGGGGCCTGCCCTCCAGAAGATAATTCCAGGTTTTGGGGGGGTCCCTGTCATACATCTATTATTTGTATGTATAAATTATTTTATAATAAAAGCCTACACATGAACTAAATTTAAGGTTATTAAAGGACTTTCTGGGTATGAGAACACTTATTTCCTTCTTTTGACTGATTTTTTTCTGTTTAAAATTGTTTGATGGGGTATAAAAGGAAAGACTTGAAAAACTAATTATAACAAATGTTTTTTAAAATCTGTTTTCCTGTGGGCTGTTCTGTGTGACATGTGCCCGCAAACACTTCCCACAGCTGCACCCAGGACGCCTGTGGGCTTGTCACCATTGGTCTGTGACTTTACTAAGTCCTATCTGGAGTTGTCATTCATCAGTCACCTTGCACAGATTCAGTCTTCAGAGTGCGGGACTCTTGAGTAAAGCTTGTGTTTAATGTGGAGGCTGGTTATTCTCGACCTAATTAAATGAGTCTGGGGAAGATCTTAGCTGGGGCCAAGCGCCAACACATTTTCTTCCCTGGCTGAGGACTTTGACACAGAGCCCAGCCAAAATGTGGTCTTAAGAAAGGCCTGGGGTTTCTCTTGCTGACTCCAAGGACCAAAAAAGGGAGGCGAGAAGGCGCTGGGCCTCTGGTGATCAGGTGGGGTGGGCGTTTCAGCTCTGGTCTCCGAGTTTGCTCACGGCAGGCGCACTGCTCACTGCAGGCCGGTGGAGGGCGCCACAGGCAGCGGTGGCTTCGGAGCCACAGCCCCTCATGCATCTGCGAACCATGGCGATGGGTGTGGCCACGCTCTCCATCCCTGTCCTCCGCCACACACACACACAGCTGTGTGAGTCTGAGCACATGAACTCTACCCATTCGGTTTACTTATCTGCTTTAAGCTAAGAGTGGTGTCCTAGCACCCCTTTTCGTGTCCTTCAGCCCACACCTCTGAGTGCTCCACGGATCGGGACTAGGCTGTCACAGATGTACAAACAGTGTGGCTAAGAATCCCACTGGTGTCAGTCCTCCCCCTGCACTTGTACTCACCCGGCTACGCCTATCCTCCTCTCCCCGCACCCGACTCCAGTCATTGCTGTAACTAGACAATGAAATAGTCTCATGTTGAACATGTCTGAGCACAGCTTACCCTGTAGTATCATTATTCTACCCATTTTCTTGAGAGCAAGCAAGGCAAGGATTCCGAATACACTTTCATCCCTTACTGGGCCTCCGAACAGGCTTCTTTGCTCAGATGATGTGCATGCGGCTATAGCATGTTTTTTGTTTTTTTTTTTTTTTTCTTTTTCTGATGAATCTTTTAATGGCTGGCAAGTTGACAGCTTCATCTCTCCAGCAGTCCCAAAGGAGGCTGTTTGCTTTGGGGGAGGGGGGGGTGCATAAAACAGAAACTGTTGGTTAAATCACTATTAGTGTGTGTTTTACTTTTCTCCAGCTTTACTGAATATAATTGACATAATATTGTGTAAATTTAAGGTGTACAGTATAATAGGTTAATATGTATATATTGTGAAATGTTTACCATAACAAGTTTAGTTAACACATCCTGTACCTCACATAATTAATGTTTTGTTGTCGTTTTGTGTCCGTGTTTTTCTTAAATAGCCTGGGACTGGGTTCCCTTCCCCTCTGTCCAAGTTGGGGATGTTTACCAAGCAAAATGCACCCCCACTCAGAAAGCCCTCTCCTGGCCAGTATCCTACGTTCTTAATTCACAAAGAAGGCCAGAGATGAGAGACGGTGCAGGATTCCACTCACAGCGGACCCTTCGGCCCTCAGGGGGCTGTGCTGGAATTTGGGGAAATCAGGTGGCAGAGTGACCAGGAGATAGTCACACACTCTTACAGCCTTGAGACCAATGGCAAAACATTGAAATGGTCATTGTATTCACTCCTTTTCCTCTTTGTTTTCTGCAGGGAAGGAGACTGGTGGGAAGCCCGCTCCTTGACCACCGGAGAGACGGGTTACATTCCTAGCAATTACGTGGCTCCAGTTGACTCTATCCAGGCAGAAGAGTATGTTTTGTTTTGTTGTTCTCACTTAACCACCTTCTTTTAAAAGTTTTTTTGCACAGTAAAGTACATTAACATCGTGCAGGAGGGAGAAGAAACTCACTGGAGTGATTGAGCATGGAGAAACTATGGTAACTCCATGTCTCCCAGGCCTGTGCCTTTGTGTTTTGCGACATCTGTATCATACTGCCACTATTGCTAACGATTTTTCTTTAAGCTGCTCACTTTTTAAAACATACTTATTTTGAAAGGAAACTTTGTATCAGCAACCTAAATGAAAACCCAATGTGCTCTGCCATAGATAGAAAGCAACCATAAAGGTGTGATGAAATCGTAGCTAGAGAATATATTATTGTCAACAGTGGACTATAGTAAAAAAGAGAAAGAAAGGGAAATTTGGGAGAAAGAGTAAGAGGAGAGGAGAGAGGGAAGGGGGAGGGGAGTTTTGGCAAATAACTGTTGCTGATCAAATTGAGATTTTCCTCCTCAGTCTACGCAGATGCATTGAAAAGGTGTACCTTCTGTGCCCAGGTGGAACTCTCTCACATGGGTTGTGCCCTATACAACTTGATAAGTCCTGTGGTGATGCATTTCAGATGGTCCTTTCCTTTGATTTGGGGTCTCCTCTGGTTTCTCTGATAGTAAGTAGTGACTAGCAGTTAGCCTAAGGTCTTCACTGCTCACGGTTTTGGAGGTGGCCCATAGGCTGCGAGCATTGTAGAAAAACCAGCCATTGTTCTGTCTCCTGGCATGTGGGGATTCATTGGCACTTCCAATGTGGGGGACTGCTGGTGACTCGGGTGGTGACCCTAATTTCTGAACCAAGGGAGAGGGAGCTGGAACCTGGCCCTCTCCCTGACACCTCGGGGGCCTGCCTCACCCGCTTGGTGGAGGCCCTCCTGCGTTAGGAGGAAAGTCCGCCCAGCCTTTGGCTCTGATATTTAATTTTGCCCTGGATTTGTTTAAGCTTCGGGGAGGATTAGACTGCACACCTCAGCCAAATCCCCAACCGGCTCACTCTCTCGTCTTGAATTCCTTTGCGCCTCCTCTGAGGAGACCTGTTTTGTTTCCCACTCCCACCTCGTCAGCGGCTCCCAGCTCCTTTCCCTCCCGGGGAGTGTGTTTCATCAGCAGAGAATAAAGGAATTCGTACTGAATCTTTATTTTAGGGCAGAGCGGCAGACATCTTTCTGTTCTTTCAGCATAAAAGCTACCACCAAAAATGTAGCATTTTTAAAATTTAACTGAGAATCTACCCACTATATATTTAACTTGTATTTATGGTGCTGAAGATTTTTAATATTGTGTTTTTAAAGAATAAAATACCATTTGAAAACAATGCCTGTGGTTTTACATATGCAATTAATTATCAGTATTTTAAAGTACTATTGTTTTCATGCAATCCATTGTTCTAACAGCCCTCTTTTCACTATGTTCGTGTTTGTGCTGCATTTGAATTGGTACAAACCCACAAAGCCATTTCTCACAAATAATTGGTATAATTCTTTCCACACCATCTTCTGCTGGGTTAGAATTGTTGCACAGTCTGGTGCCTTTAAAAGTCACTGCGGAGCTAACACGCAGCAGGTCTTTTCCTATCTTTAGTGAAGCTCTTTCATTCACAAAAGAACTTGACAGTGAACATATAATAGCTATGCTCAAGTATAATGAATTGAAATTTCATTTTAGAAACTGGATCCTCTCACAGTTAAATATTCTAAAGATTGTTCCTTTACGCAGATTCCAATGGCATGCCTCCGAATCCTCCCCTGGGGTCCCGGAGCACCTGCTGCTTGTTCGGCACCCAGTGCCGGGGCGTTAACTAATTGCCGCACCATGATTAGGGCTAGCGTGCAGGGGGGAGATGAAAGACAAATGACAGGTTGCAAGGTGACTTGATGTGATTCCTCCTAAAGGGGCACAGGAGTGTCATCACACAAAGAGCATGAACATGCCCGTGACACAGTCTTTTCCCAGGACGTGCTCATTGCCTGTGCACAGCCGCCTGGCCCAGGCCAGATGCCGGGCAGACGCCCTCCGCTCATCAGCGTCCTCACACTCCCGTGCTGGACAGAAAGACAATACAATCAGCCTCCAAGGCCAACACGTGTCGCAAATGAGGGGTAGTCTTGACCATTTTTTCAGAGTTCCTATAGGTAGGGAATAACTGAAAATATTCTGTCTTTGTTCTTTATCCATTCTGAGGGTTTTTTTTTAAGTGCCTGATTAATGGCCTTTATCTACAATGAGACTGTGTTTTGTTATTTCCCAGGGATTGTAATTATGCTCAGAAATCCATGGTGGTGTAGATGTGTGTAGGAAGAGTTTCCTGTGGCTGGCATTTCAAACAAGGTCTCGGATTTCTCTTTTTGGGCAGGCAGGTGGCAGATTTAACACAAACCAGTTCTTGTCATCTCTGGAAAGAAGGAAAATAACCCACAAATCAAATCTAATTTTTTTCTAAAGACTGAAAGAGATGGATTAGGGGTGGAATTAGGAATAGATTGAAAGGGAACTAGATGAGACTAGGAAAAAAATATTCACAGATAGGGAAAGGCTAAGGATGAAATCAGAGATTAGGATTCATGGACAAGAGCTTGTATGATTCCATTTTTGTAAGTGATTCCTATAAAATGTTTCCTTTTTCTGATCTGATTTATAGGTGGTACTTTGGAAAACTTGGCCGGAAAGATGCTGAGCGGCAGCTTTTGTCCTTTGGAAATCCACGAGGTACCTTTCTCATCCGTGAGAGTGAAACCACCAAAGGTAAGATGACAAGCTGAAGAGGTCCACTTGTCATTCGGATGTGAATTACTCAGAAGAGATGAGAGGCTTGCCTCTGATGAGCAAGGATTTTTAAATGGCACATATCCTCCCCGCCTTGCGAGGGAGTCCTGTTCTCAGCTTTTCCTCCAGGCACAGGGGCAGCCAGCCTGCGGGCTGCGGGCTGCACGCAGCCCAGGATGTCTGAATACAGCCCAACACAAAGTTGTAAATTTACTTAAAACATTACGAGAATTTTCTTGAGATTACGTGTCACAGTGTATCTACTGTGTGGCCCAAGACAACTCTTCGTCTTCTGGTGGAGCCCAGAGACATCGAAAGGCTGGGCACCTCTGCTACAGACAACTCCAAAAAGACTGCAGAGGCCCCAGATCAAGACCTTCCTCTCGTAGCAGGGTCTGGGGCAGCAACACTCCTTCCAACACACAAGGTCACAGAATGTTCACAAGTCGTTTAGAATTAGGAAGTTCTGAAACTCTTCGTTCCTCGAGTACCAGACATACAGGTTGTTTTTGCATTTCTTTTGTGTTTTTCATTCCTGAGGACTGCTCTCCCTCCACCTATTGGCCTTTTCATGATTTAACATCTCATTAGAGCCCGCAGGAAGAGCTGGGCGGAGGAGAGGAGCAGTGGCCTCCTGGCTGGACCTGGCAGGCGCTGGTTGTCCGCTCCTGGGGAAAGTGTTGCGAGGCAGAAAGTGGGAGCTCACTTCTAGAGAAGCAGTCCGTTTCCCTGGTGCAGTCTCTCCCTGCCTCCATGGTGCTCCGTGGCTGATGGAGACTGGGTGATGGAGACAGGGAACATGGGGAAAGGGAGGATTACGGGGAAAACTCGAGAAGCCTTTATTCTCAAGGGCACAGTCATTTTATTGCTAATATATTCTGACATTTTCAGGAAAGGGGTGTTTTCTTCCTGTGTTACTGAGTGGAAAGGTGTGCATGCATGCGTGTGAGGATATGTGTGTCTCCTCTTGGTAATTATTAATCAGAATAGTCAAGTAAATGAGACCTAAATAACAAACGAGTACTCAAAATGATTGGAGCTGCTAATACTTTGCATGTTTACCAGGTGCCTATTCACTTTCTATACGTGATTGGGATGATATGAAAGGAGACCATGTCAAACATTATAAAATTCGCAAACTTGACAATGGTGGATATTATATCACCACCCGGGCCCAGTTTGAAACACTTCAGCAGCTTGTACAACATTACTCAGGTAACCTTAATTCTAACTAGCAACTAACCATTTGGACACTGGCGGGACGGGGTGGGCTCAGAGCAGGAAAGGGGAAAGGCAGAGAGAAGTGGGGTACAATATATACATACAAAGTCACTAATAAAACACATCTGACCCTTGCCCAACATGGTTTGAATTGCCCAGGTCCACTTCTTTGCACCTTTGTCTCATTAAATATATACCGTTCTGTAAATGTATTTTCTTTTCCTTATGATTTCCTTAATAACGTTTCTTTTCTCTACCGTACTTTATTATAAGATTATAGTATATAAAACATATAACACAAAATATGCATTAGTTAACTGTTCAAATGTGTTCAGCAAGGATTCTAATCAACAGTAATCTTTTAGTAGTTCATTAAACCTTGGGGGCATCAAAAGTCAAACATGGATCTCCAGTGGCATGATAGCCATGTCCCTTAGCCCCCTTGTGGTTCAAGGGTCAACTGCAGTTTTCTTTGCTAGCCCCCCAAGGTGGGTAAATAGGTTCTACTGATGGTTTTCTACCATAATTATAAGTTCCATCAAAAGATTCTGTAACATTCTAGTTTCCCCGGTGGGAAGCAATAGGTTAAACTTTAAAAGGTCTCTGCCCTCTTCCTCTGCAGGATGTAATTGAGAAACCATGAGAGGGAGCAGGGACAGTCCCTGGGAAGGAACTCACACAGGGCCCCACGGGGTGTTGTGTTTCTGCCTCCACCTCAGGAACGACTGTGCGCGCATGTCGTTCTCATAACTGGAGGAATTTCTCAGTCCATTTGCCACATTCCCTTCCCCGCTGATACTTCTGTCTCTAGCGAGACCTATTGCGTGGCTCGCAGCTCAGTTACAGCTACTGCCTTAAACCTTTTCAAACAGTAGATCGGTCTCTGTCCTAACACCCAGATGTCACCATTAGTCTGTTCTTGCTAGACATGTATACTTAGATGTTTAGATGTGCGATTTGTACATTTTACTAAACAACATGGTCACAGGTGCAAGTATTAAAATCATTGCTTTCTTCCCTAGATTAGCCCTCTATAATACACACAGATAGATATAGATATGCATGTGCAGATACAGATCTCTATCCCATTAAACCCAGGAGTTTTTGTGTCATTTTATATGATTCTTCAGGACAAAGGCAGTACCTCAAAATTGAATGTGACTTGGCCCCCACTCTTGCTGTATGCACATGCACTACAAAATACGAGTATGTGTGTGTGATTTTTTAGCAACCAATAAAAGCAGTCTTTTGAAAATGGCAATAAGAAATACCTATCTGTTGATCCTTGGCACTAGTAAACAAGTGAAAAAATTAGCAACACTTAGAGTATTTATTGATTAGGGCACTGGGGAACTTTAGTTTATGTGGATTCTGATGAAATACTTGAGAGAAATGGAGCAGAATGTCTCCCTGAGCTTAAATGACATACTCAAAATGCCTGCATGCTGTGTTTTTCAAATGCCAAAATATATTGCATTATAGCCAAACATCAGCAGGATCCCCAGGGTTTGGATCATTTGAAAATACTGTGTTGGAAAGGGCACCTTAATAACATCATAAAGCTGGAAGGAGAGAAAGGATATGAAGAGTAACAGACATATTTTTAATCTCAAAAAAATCCATCTCAAGTTAGATTTGTTTTTATATTGGCTTTTCCTCTTCCCTCCTTCTTTCTCTCACACAATAAAATGCCTTTGAAATATCGGCTCATAAATAATTTCCTGTCTAAACATCTCAGAACCTAATTCTATCAAAAATAAGGAATAAAAAAGTAACTTACAACTGGTTCTTGGAGAAAAGGCAGCAACACCAGATTTGATTTCCCTGCTCCGAGGGACCTGGGGCGGGGCGGGGCCTTCTGCAGCTTTTGTCACTGCCCGCATTCCTCGTCCTTCTCCACCTTTTCCTGCCTGGCAGATGTTCAACTTGGCATTTAGGCAGCTTCCCCTCGCCATCACCACGGCTAGAGTCTAGAAGGCATATTCTTTAAAGGGAGAGAGAGAGAACCTTCCAAATCACCTCACAGTGATAACTGCTTCTTTCCTTTATTTTGGGAAACAGACTTCTTTTACATCCTTGAGTTTCTACACATTTCAGTTTTCATTCTTTCTGCTTACACACCAGGCTTCTAAATTATACACTGGAGATTGTTATAAACATTTTTAATGGGAAATATCAAAGAAGTAAGAGTACCTGGCTAGCAGAATAGAGTCAGTTAAAATGCCAGAGAAATCACTAGAGAAATGTGGCCTTATTTTTCCCCTGCCGGGAGTGATCTTCATCCTTAGTTTGTAACCACCTAATGTTCTGAAGAAGGATCCTATGCTGAAGTTACAGTTTTAAATATACTCCCCAAACCCTCGATTTTAGAGGGCGGGGAAAGATAATCATACTGACATTCTGCACTCCAAATGTACCTTTGGAAATTACTGGAGGTATTTTCAGAGAACATTATTAGCATATTGGGCTGAAAATGTTTTTTTTTAACCTAGTGAGTATAGAAACCAAAACAGTCTGTATCAGTTTATACGAATAGATTATAGTATACCTGGGGATGTGGAGGAGTTCAGATTTCAAACGTCCTCTATTCTGCCTTCGATAAACATGTTTCAGTGTGTGGCGTCTAACCCCCCAGATGTGTGTAGTTCTCTGCACTGTAGCACTGTTGGAGCAAGGCTGTGTGCCGGCCGGGTTTGTGCGCTGTCGTGCTGTTGTTTCATGTGTTCTGCTTTTCTCTCCCTCTCTCACCACCGTCCCCGCTCCGTCAGAGAGAGCTGCAGGTCTCTGCTGCCGCCTAGTAGTTCCCTGTCACAAAGGGATGCCAAGGCTTACCGATCTGTCTGTCAAAACCAAAGATGTCTGGGAAATCCCTCGAGAATCCCTGCAGTTGATCAAGAGACTGGGAAATGGGCAGTTTGGGGAAGTATGGATGGGTATGCTGAGACTCAATTATTCTATCACTAGCTTCCTCGTTTGGGAAGTCCGAACATCAAAGATGGAAGGTGAAAATAAAGACTGTGTGACCAGAAGGAAAGTTTGGATTACTAATAGCAGGGAATAATGGTTCTGATTTTGGAATTCTAGAAGTTCTAGAAAAAAAAGATGTAAGTGGTCAAGATTGGCAACTGGCTCAAATTATACTATTATGTGTGTCTCAATTCATAAACCAGCAAATGGTGCAAGGAGTGTTCTGGCCTGCACCAAATGCATTGCTCTTCGTTTCCAACTGCAAATTCTTGTCCAATGAACTCAGTATCGCCCTAAAGGGCAAGTCACCTTCCATCTTCCCTAGTGCATGCATGATTATGGATTATAAGGACTATGTTTTCTTTATTAATCCTCTTTCCTGTAGAGAAAGCTGATGGTTTGTGTTTTAACTTAACTGTGATTGCATCAAGTTGCACCCCACAAACTTCCGGATTGGCTAAAGATGCTTGGGAAGTTGCACGTGATTCGTTGTTTCTGGAGAAGAAGCTGGGTCAGGGGTGTTTCGCTGAAGTTTGGCTTGGTAAGGCAGAGGGTATGTTTTGTTATGGCTGCATCTCAAAGCCAATTAAAAGGATGGTTTTGAACAAAGCACATTTAATAGCCTTTGGGACCAAGACACTTAACCTGGATAGCTGGTACAGGCCATCCAGATTTTCAGAATATGGCAGTGCCTTCCTGTACTCATCTGCCCTACCTCATGTGGTAATTAAGGCACAGAACAGGAAACCAGTACAATAGGAACCTGGTGTTTCTTCTTCCTAAGACCTGGGAAGGTAAGATGCTATAGACAGGCTACTATAGGAGGAAACCGTGAGCATTTTTGCTCAATGGGCCTGGATTTTTTGCTCAATCTTTATTAGCTGATTAACCATGGGCAAAGGTTCTATTTAACCTCTTTGAGCCTCAATTTTCTCATCTGTAAAACTGGAATGATACCTACTTCATAGGACTGTGTTGAGGACTACAGGAGACAGTATGTTTAGAGTCCTTTGCACATGGTAGGTGCTCAGTAGACACACATAGTTCTCTGGATTTGCTTGTCATGCCATTGATTAAGCCACCTGCACTAGGCTCTCCCCACTGTTTTTATAACTCCCTTTTGGGCAATTGCAGCTTTGCTTGAAGATAATCCACAGACTTGGGTCTCGCCCAAACACATCTGTCAGTAAGACAATATTAGTGCTTCTGGAATCCTCCTTCTGCATCTCTAAGACTCAATTAAAATCATATAGAGAAGTGCCTGTTCTGACATGTCACTGTAGGTGTTTAAGTGTGGTCTGCACTAAATGATTTAACACAGTTAAAACACTCTGAACAAGCCTGGCAATGAGTAAGTACTACAGAGATACAAAGTTACAAATAGAGTTAGAGATAGAGAGATATAAAATAGTAGTAGATAGATAGATAGATTCTCAGTCATATGTGTACTTGTATAAGCTATTTTAATAAGTATCATTATAATCATCTTTCAGAGTCTACATTGTTGTGTCCATCTCCTCTGGACTTTAACTCAAATATTGTCAAATATGTTTATATGACCCTCCTCTCCCCCTTCTGCCCAATTTATAATTAATATTCTGGGTACTAAGAGTTTTACCCAATCACTAATACAATCAGGAGTGATCGGGCACTGTATAAAACTTTACCTGCAAAGTTTTAAATTATCAACTTTAAATCATTACACATACTATTAAGATTTTGTTTCCCACTGAACATAAAACCTCATTTTGTGGTAGTCAGGGTTGGGATGGAATGCCAGTGTAGGCAACTGGGTTGTTATTTGAGAAAAAGATCTCCTTTGACATTTTGGGGGTGCTAACAACATTCAAAGAGCAAAGACCACTTACAAGTTGTCAACTTTAAGTTTAGTAGTCAGATATTTTATAATATATGATGAATTATTCTTTAAGCTACTTGTTCTTTTATGATTCATATTTTTACAGGTTACATGCTATAATGATGTGAACCATGTTTTATTTTTAACAGGGTAAAAAAGCTTTCTTCAATTTACAGAATTTTTAAATTATAAGTCAGTCATATTAAGTATGAAAATTAATCTTAATCCAGCTTTTTCCAAGTAGAAAATAACATAATCTAATTTAGCAGGGCTTTTTTTGTTTTCCTTATAAATAGTTTTAATTCAAGGTCACAGGAATGATAATGGAAACACATACAAACCATGTTTTGCTTTGTTCAATTTGGGAGCCGAAAGAGACTCAAAAGATAATCCAGTTTCACTTCAGCATTTTACAGATGAGGTAACTGACGGTCATACACCAGGCATACCTCTGGACCTACTAGGTTATTTTAACATGTTAAGTTTCAATATTTCTGTTCCCTCTCAGCTGTTATCTGGCTTCTGCAGTCTAGCTGACAGAAGTCCTTGCTCCTGTTGTGGCTCACCGTCAGTAAACCCGAGGGGTCTTTCTTACCTGGTTGAAGTATGGGCAAGTAGACTGTAAGCTTCTTGCTGGTGCTTATCACTAATTCCAATCTTACGTGTAGACCAACTCTTCAAGGACTCAGTCAAGTATTGAGGTAGCTCATCCGTTGCAGACAATAGGAAGTCTAGAGATATAATTGCCAGACATCCTCAGCATGTTGCCATATTTTTTAAATGGCAAACCCCATAAAGTGGAACTTAATTTCAATTCTTCCATGCTCGCTCTGTTGCCTAACGGATGGACATTGGATAGCCTGGCTCATTCTAACCCCTGAACTTTCATTTTTGTGAAGAAATGTCCAGAGCTTTTGATACAGATTTGTAATCACATGGCTGAACCAGACAAGGAAAGTGGTATATATCAAAATGAGAAAAAAGTTAAATTATAAACCATATCTTAGTCATATGTAATATAAACATACTTTTTCTGTTGAAATACTTGATAGAGTCCTTACATTTGATTGTCTTTGATCAACAAAAACTATATTGTTTAACTTACAGTCTAACTTTATACAAATAGCTATTGGTTAAAAAACTTCTTTTCACCAAAAAAGGACCTTTGGTTTGACTTACTGTTATGGAATGTCCACAGGCACCTGGAACGGAAACACAAAAGTAGCCATAAAGACTCTTAAACCAGGCACCATGTCCCCCGAGTCATTCCTTGAAGAGGCGCAGATCATGAAGAAGTTGAAGCATGACAAGCTGGTCCAGCTGTATGCGGTGGTGTCCGAGGAACCCATCTACATTGTCACCGAGTACATGAACAAAGGTCGGGCACGGCCTCTCCAGGCTTCACCTCACAGTGACCTGCAGGGTTGTTTCGGGAAAGGAATGGAGTTGCCTGCCAGATTTCTTTCCTAGTTTCTGCATGACTCAAGCATTCCCACCAGGAAGCACAGATCGTGTGCTCATTAATGAAAACACTTTAGAACCAACTGTGACCTTGGGTCTGCCCCCCAAGTGCTTGTGGTACCACTGCCATGTGCCTGCTGCACGTGAAGAGTTGCAGCTCCTCTCAGTTATGAAAACATTCATTTTGATTATCAGTGATATGAGAAGCTGTGAGTTTGCTATTGTTTTGAACGCCATAGCATGCGTTAAATTTCCTTTTTGCAGGGCCGAACAATTGATTTCAGGCACTGGTCTCTGGGCTAAGTTTATGCTCCATCTTTTAACGTCTTATTTTTTTGTCAGCTCTCTTTTTAAACATCAAATGAAGAAAGACATGCTTTTAAAGAGCACATTTTATTCTCATTCTCTCTGTGTGTGGCTGTCTCTCTCTCTCTTCTAATCAAAGCAGTATTGTTGGGGATAAGGCCAAAGATCACTTTGTTTCGGAAAAATAGATGAACCAAACAAGAAATGCCCTTAAAAGGCAATGCATTGTACATCAGAGGATTACAGTGTAATTTTTCCTTTCCATGTACTTTTAAAATACATTTGGAATTTTCTTCCTGGCAGATTGTTTGTCCTTTATATACAGGGTTATTTGGTGTATAACTTTGTGATTAAAACATGAAAAAAATCACCTTCACCATCATGGGCCTCCAGCCTCTGCACATGACTGTTTGCGCCCTGGTGTCAGTTCTGAGCTCCTCAGGCCGAGTCATCCAGGCAGCACTGGAGCTCCAGCGGTGCTGATGCAGGGGTAGTGCTGATGCAGGGGCCGTTGAGACCCGGCTGGCCACGCGCCACTTGCTCTGCCCTGTATTTCCCAGATTTTTCTTTTCTTTCCTTTTCTTTCTTTTTCTTGTCTTTCCTTTTCTTTCCTTTTCTTTTCTTTCAGACCTCCTCTTGATTTAAAATCTGTAAATAAGTTAGGTCAGTGATTCTCAAACTTTACTACGTGCCAGAATCAATCACCTAGAGGGCTTCTTAAAATACAGGTTTCTGGGCCCAACCTCCAGAGTTTCTGATCCCGTAGATCTGGAGGGGACCCGAGAGTCTGCATTTCTACCGAACTCCCTGTGGGCTGCTGTCCCCGCTGGTCTCAGGACCACATTTCAGGAGGCACTAGGTTGGGAGGTGTCTCCTGGCCTCACCCCTTCGTGCAGGGCTGGCCGGGGAGCGAGACAAGTGGTGCGGCTCTTCACATGTTCTTCGTGACGAAAAGGGAATTGAGTCCCATTTCTTCTAGTTTTATCAAATGTTTGTTGTCCTTGGAAATGACATCACCATTATTTATTTTTTAAGGCTTTTTCTGTCTTTCACTTCATAGTTTTTTCTGGGTTTTGATATAAACCTTTATTTTGCATCAATGGCATTATTTAATTCAGTTTTCTCACTACTTCTAATAAGAAAACCAAATATAACCCTTTGTTGGAAATTGTTATCTTGCAAAGCAAATTGAAATGGTTTTATGTTTTATTCACAGGAAGTTTACTTGATTTCTTAAAAGATGGAGAAGGAAGAGCTCTGAAACTACCTAATCTTGTGGACATGGCAGCACAGGTAGGCCTCGTGGTACCTGGATTCCTGCCTTAGATGCAGTTGACATGTGATACATGGAGCCAAGGTCTAACGTGCTCTGTTCCCTTGATGTCCACAGGTCGCTGCGGGAATGGCTTACATTGAGCGCATGAATTATATCCACAGAGATCTGCGATCAGCAAACATTCTAGTGGGGAATGGACTAATATGCAAGATTGCCGACTTTGGATTGGCCAGACTGATCGAAGACAATGAGTACACAGCCAGACAAGGTAGGCGCTTAAATGACAGTGCTCCTGATCACATCCTTGAAAACAGTGATTTACTGCACAGCCCTTCCTCCCTCCTTTCCTTCCCTTCCTTCAGAAAATATTTGAAATGTCATTCTACAGATGGGTTTTTTTCTTCTTGATCTGGCAGGAAGCTGACAACTCAGCAGGTGGGATATTGTAGTGGGTTTCAGTAGATGGATGAGATGTTCCTTTCTTGATGAGTGAGTGACGTGGTCCTCCTGGTTTGTGCCGCCCTCCTCGTGGTATCAAGGCCTGGGACACTTTGCTTTTGGAGAAGAAGGATTATGGAAGGGTCACAAATTAGTCAAGTAATAGCTCATCATGCCATCAGAATCTCAGCAAAAAAAAAAAAAAACAAGACATGCTCACTGGATAATTTAATAAAGGAATTATTTACAAAGGTATAGGCAAGGTTTGGGAAAACCAGCAGGGCATGATGGGTGTCTCAGAGCTAGTGACAGCAGTGGACCCAAGCCCGAAGGCAAAGTGGGTGGAGGGTGGCAGGCAGCAGAACTAAGGATGCAGCCGTGCCGAGAGGCCACCTTTCACTAGAGAGAGACAGCGGGGATGGATCTGGAGGACTCACACCCAGGCTCACTGTTCAGCCCTCCAGTCCTCCTCCCAAACCCAACTAGAAGCCAGAGATCAAAGGAGCCCATTGATGAGATCAGATGGGTCCTGAGCAAGGAGAACAGTAAAATGGGGATTTAGAGGGAGAATAGAAGATAACATAGTTACTTGAAAAATCACCTCCTTTAACCATCTACTTTATTCCACCCCCTCCAAAGATTTGTAGAATTAGCCTTTAGAAAAAAACATATCCCAACTATCAGCTACTCCAGTGGGGCAGCTTTTGGGTGCTGTTAGAGCGAGCACCGGACACCAGGGAGGGAACACCAGTGTTCCTGTCCTCCTCGATCTTCACGTAATGGTCAGCAGGTAAAACTGTGGAGTTAAATGTGCTGTTGACAATTAAATGTAGGCTCCTCACATAGAGTATAACGCTTGTGTCTGAAGGAGGGGCTTCACCATGGTCGTTTTTAACCAAGGCCTGGCTATTCTGAGCAAGGCTGAGCAGTGACTGGAATATATTACAGAGCAGTGCTTTCTACTAGATTTCATAAAGGCCACCTCTGGAATTCTTATTCTTATTTATTTTTTAATTCTTTCACAGCATTCCAATTCTTCCCTGCTTTTATCATTCTCAGCCGTCTCAAGTGATGAGGCAAAATGTTAAACTAAAACCCTGAAATCCTGGCTCGTACAGATACTGTCCAAATACAGAAGTACATGTCGGTCAGACAGCTTGGCTATTTGAATTTCCCCAACACGTGGCAGTTCTTGTCCTGGAGCCAAATGCCCACACACTACACACACACGCCGATGCAGGGCCAGATGGCATGCGTATCTCTAATCAAAAGCGCACGGCAGCTTTGGTTGGCACCGACAGTCCAGAGAAAAACGTGGACGTGATTTTAAGTCAAGGTGAGCTGAGAGGGTCTGAAGTGCCACTGTGTCCGAAACCTGGCCCCAAATGACAGAGTTTACCCTGAGGCAAACCTGTCAGATCTCAACTCACAGGCCTGGAAGGAGAGCTGAGTGAAAGCTGTGAGACGTGAATACTTGATTCAGGAAGGAGAGAGAATGGAGTCGATCTTGGCGTTTGGTCCTGTAAGCATTCTTTCATTCTTCCTGGTGCTGGAGGGCCTGATTCAGGATTTGTTTCTCCCCTTCTGGACTTGGGGCTGCACAGAATTTGTGTTTAACAGCCTTGAACCATCAATAAATGAAAAGGTTAGGGCCCAAAGCCCAAGGATGCTGGCAGGGGTGCTCTTGCCAGGGTCTGGCTATTTAGTTCATAGAATGAGGTTCCCCCTGGCTGTGGCCCTGGGTGATTAGTGCCCCGGGAGAGGGCATGTGAGGAGCCTCTCACAGTTGCTGCGGAACAGGGCCAGTGGCCACCCTTGGCCCTGGCCATCAGTCTTGCCTTCTTCTTCAGTTAGTTGTCCTAACTGCTCTTCTGGGGCTTCCTCACCCCACCATTACTCTCCCAGATGCTCTCCTGCTGCCTCTCAAGGATTGGCCTCAAACCCTTTGTACCATGTTTCCTTCACTTAATTTCCAAAAAGAATATCTCACTCTTCCTTCTTAGAGAAAAAGAAATTTTTTTTTTCTTCTCTCTTCTTTTTCAAAATATCTTAAAATCCATGCCAAACACCGGAAAGAGATAACTAAGAAGTAAATGAACCGGAGAATTCAATGAGGGAGGGAGGGAAACAAGGGCTGGGGCTCTGGGACTTGCGAGAAGAATGAAAGAAAAGCTGTCCTACAGTAGAGGGAGAGGAAGGAGCAGGGGCATTTGTGGAACAGCTGCGCAGTGCCAGGCCTGAGCTGGAGATGTGAGGAGTGAGAGGAAACAATAGCAATTGACTCAGAGGGGTTAAGTAACTCATACAAAGTCACACAGCTAGTAAAACAGCAGAGGCAGGATTTGAATCTGGGTTTGGCTGTCCCTATTGCATCTTCCCTCTTAAGCTGCATTGACTGCCTCTCATCCAGACAGTGATTTAAAAAAAAAAACAGGAAATTATGAGATAAGTCCTAAGTCCCTTTTCCCATTATTTTATGGAAAAGTTTTTAAGGGGAACCTCCTACCGTGCCTGTGTGAGAGACTTAGAAAGACCCTCATTTTCTGGCTCTACAAGAACTCAGCTGTTTATAAAATTCATCCCAAGGCTCTGCCCTGCCCTGCCCTCTTTACAAAGCAGGAAGGTCCTGGTGCGTGTCTGCTGGTGTGCTCTGCAGATGGCATGCGTGCTGCACGCTGAAGATTCTGCTGGGGATTAAACAGCTCCTCCACACAGCTGCTCCGTGTGCCTGGTAATATTTGCAGTCGGGTTTTATGATCCCCACAGGCCACAGCCAGCCAGCATCTTGATTATGGGAGCGGGAGCAGTGTTCAGAAGCACGTGCTGAACACAGGTATTTAGGACTGTGAGTGACAGTTGTTCAGCACAGTTGTGACCTTCCCATCTCAGGGCACACTGAAATGCCTGTCACCCCCCTGGACAGATGAGACGGCATTTCCTGGAGCACAAGCAGAATTGGAGTATGGACCTGTGTTAACAGCTTTTCTGGTGTTCCTTTCCTCCTACCACCCCCACCACAGGGGACAGCACACAGAAGCCCCAGGTCAGGAAGAAGGTCAAGGCTAGGCCCAGAGTCTCTGAGGGTAATCCTCTGCCAACAGCATTCTGGAGGCAACTGGACATTATTTGGTGCTGCTCATTCTCTTTGACCAGTACATTTCCCTCAGTGACAGCAGACAGATCTTTGATCATGAGCTCTTTGCTAAATTCTGACCAATCCTGGTCTCTGAGTAATGCCTGTGTTAATTATTTGAGGGCCCTGTCTGTGCAGGGGACTTGGCGAGTGCAAGGCTGCACAGGGGCAGTCGAGGAGAAGTGTACAGCAGCATCACCGAAGTTAGGTAGCACTAGATTTGAAACCCAGCTCTGTCATCTGGGGCCTGGGACAAGTCCTCTAACTTTGCCACATCTCATTTTGCTTATTTGTAGAAATATATTTTACCTGCTTTGTGTTTTAGTTTTTGCAAATATTAAGTAAAACAAAACATTTAACATATTTAGCATAGCGCCCAGTGCATAGCAGGTGGTAAGTAAAAAATACTCTTGTTATGTCCCATATAGGACTAAGTTTTTGGATAATAAACAAGTGCAAGAATGGATTATAGACACAATGGAAAGGCCTAAACACTATTCAAGAAAGGGAGAGAGGAATCAAAGATAATTCCCAAGTAGTTAAATGGCAAGAACGGAGTTGCCAACAACAGAGATGAGTGAGTCAGGACCATCCTGTTTTCAGAGAAAGAGGGTGAGTTTGGTTTGGGATATGTTGAGCTTGAGGTGGTTGTGGTAGTGCATCCAAGCGAGATGTCGAAGCCCAGAGAGGTCAGTTGAAGTGCCCTTTGCCACGGGTCCTCACCCTCTGGCCCTCCCTGCCACTGTGCCTCAGCCAGCACTGGCCCCTCACCCCTGTGCTACCTACAGCCTCCCCTGAGGTCCGACCACAGCCTCCCCAGCCCCAGCACTGCACCTGCACCCCAGAGTCACTCCACAGCTGCCCCAGCCCTGCCTGGGCCGTGGGCGCCACAAGGCTCTTCTGTGGGTCTCGTCCTCACACGTCCACACCACACCTGTCTGCCGTAACCACCAGCGCAGCAGCTGTCACCCAGCTGCACTTGCCAAGACTCACAGCCCCCAGCCATCAGACAGACAGGAAGCAGAAGGAGAATTCTTGACAGGCTCCTGTTTTTTTCTTCTTAAGCTTTCAGAAAGCTCGGTGTGACAAACATCAGTTTAAACCTAACAAGTTGAGATAGGCCTGGCTTATGTATAAGAATGACTTGCTTTTGTGCACACTTACATTTTTTGGGAACCATAATGTAGAAACAATAAAATGAATAAATCTGAAGTGTACAAATCAGTGAATTTTTACATCTGTATATGTTTCCAAAGTCACCTGCAGATGAAGACTCAGAGCCCTGGCAGGCCCCCCAGCCCCTTCCAGCCCGTAGCCTCCCCAGAGGGGACCACTGTCTTCGCCTCTGTCGTGGTAGATTCACTTTGCCTGTTGTTGAACTTCACAGACATCGGTCTTTTGTGTCTGGCTCCTTACCCATCATTGTATGAGATTCATCCATGTTGCGTATTAACAGTTGTCCTTTCCTTTATATGGCTGAGTAGTCTTCCATTTTACTAATGTATCAGTCCACCCATCCTACTAGTATTTCTAACGTGGAGCTGTTATAAATTAGCTGCCATGGTGGTGGATGTACATCCTCCTATTTACTGGGTATATTCACAGAAGTGGAATTGTTAGCTCACCAAGAAAGGGGGCTAGCATTTGTCACTGCTGCCCAGCAGATTCTGTGGGTGCGACTTTGAAGGGAGAGCACCCAGTCACTGTGTTGTACTCCCTCTGGGCTGCTGAGGCGGCTGCTGGGACGAGGAACCTGCAGTTGGGAGTTAGGAGCCTGGGCTTTGAACTTAGCTCTGTCACTCAATGTGCTGTCCCCAGGCAAGTCACTTAACATTTCTGAGCCTCATTTTTACCATCTGCAAAATGGGGATCAAAAATAATTACCTTACATAATGCATGTGAGAAGTAAATGGGCTGCCTGTAAAAGCTCTTTGAGGGTTGTGAAATAATAGAAACCATTTTTGTAAGCTGAATGTTTGTTTTTGATGTATATTTTCCATGAAAAGTATCTTTATTGTTGTACCTAAAGAAATTTTTCAGAAAAAAAGACTATTGGTAATCAGTAAAGAAGTATCAGTCTCTTAAAAGGAAAATATTACATCGTTACTTCTCAGCCAGCTCTGTCTGTCGGTACACTCACCGCTCGGTAGTACCAGTGTGGCCCGACGGCTCCTCGCCCTGAACACAGGGTGCTCACTGTCCTCTCCTTTCTCATCCTTGCCTTCTCTGTTGGGAACTGTCCTTGCCTCAACGCTGCCTCTGTTGTTGTTGCTGTTTTAGATTTTATTTGTTTATTTTTAGAGAGAGGAGAAGGGAAGGAGAAAGAGGGAGAGAAACATCAATGTGTGGTTGCCTCTTATGCACCCCCCACTGGGGACCTGGCCTGAAATCCAGGCATGTGCCCTGACTGGGAATCGAACCCAGTTTTGCAGCGCTTTAGTTCAAAGGCCAGCGCTCAATCTACTCAGACACAGCAGCCACAGCAGCCTCGGGTGTTTTTAATCTTGTTAATGTTTAGTATCCACTGGGTATTCTCAACAGTGTCACTGATGGTTGTGCATTCTCTCTCTCTCTCTCTCTCTCACACACACACACACATACACACAGAGACACACATGTGAATAAGTACCATTATAGCAATTCTCCCAATATCTGTGGACCTAGTCTTACTATTTCTCTGTGGAGGCGATTTGGCCTGAAGACTAACACAGAGCACATAGTAGGTATTTAATAAATATCTGTTTGCAGCAGGGGAAATAACCAAAGTCGCTGTCGCCTCTCCATACTTCTCAGGCGTGCTCTCTGCTCCGTGAGCAGTGTGCACAGCTCTCTCTCTGGGAATCAGATGCGGCTGTGACTGCAGGAACACCCAGGATGATTGCTACATTTTAGTCCCTGTATACATTCATACTTGCTACACCAGCAAGATCGTCCTTGAGGTAAAGGGATGCACAGGAGGTTAGGGGCGAGATAAGCCTGTGTTCAAACCCTGACTCTGCCATTTCCTGCCACGGATTTTGCATAAGCTAGAGCCCTGCTGAGCCTCAGCTTCCTCATCCGTGACACAGGGTTGGTGCTGATAACCTTTCAGGTGGTTGTGAGGGTTAGAAAAGACAGTTGGCAAAAGCTGCCGGTGTTATTCACTCCTTCCCCCTCCCCCTGGCAGCACTAAGCTTTGTGTCTTTTTGTGTAGCCAGACCTCTTCTTCACACACACACACACAGCCCTCCCCTCCCAACGATGGCAGGGACTGGACTGGCTAGGAACCTGACCTTTGACGTCAAATTATCTGGGTATGAATCTTAGCATCACTGCTAATAAGCGTTGAGACTATGGGCAAGTCACTTAACTTCTCTGAGCCTTTGTTTCTTCCTCTGAAAACAGGGGAAATAACATTTATCTACATCACAGAATTGCACGGCTTCCCTGGGAATGTACATAAAGCAAACACTGAGCCGTTACATAGAGTAGTTAGTAATGGTAGTAACAGTAATATCACTACCATTGATCAGTGAAGTAATGAAAGCAGCCTTCTCTCTCACACACACTTACACCCCCTGGTACAAATGCACACACTTCCCTGGTCTTGGTCTTTCCTGACTCTCCCTTCAGGCTCTCTCACTTAGAGGGCCTGCCTATTTAACCCTCTCCTCTCCGGATTTGAATCATTACAAAGACAGGAACATAGAGTTGCTCTGTTTGGGGTTTGTTGGGGGTTTATTTTAAGGTCTAAGTTAATCACAAGATCATTGTCGAAGAAGCAAATGTCAAGGCAATTTAATCTCTGGATCTTTGGAATGTAGGCAGAAATGGGCATCGGGACTTTGTATAAGACCTTGTAAATTTAGGTTTGTGTATTAAATAGAAGAAATAAAATGCCTCTGTTCAAATGCTTTCAGTATTGAGGGTTTAAGTTGAATAGATTATTATCTGGAGAAAAATTCACATATAAATTAGACTGCAAAGAATTCATAATCGTTGCAGTTTTCATGTTAATTATTTCATGTTAAAAAATTGTTACTGCATAAATTAACACATTCTTTCATGGAGAACATATTTTAGAAAGATTTGTTACTTTAATAACTCTTTGTGTATTAGAAATCCCAGATGCCTGTACTAATTAAATATAATCAGATTTTGGATTCAAAAAGCACAGTAGCCATTTAACACAAACAAGCAGGCAGCGAGGTTGACAAACAGTCAGGAAGAAGCGGATTCCTGTTTCTTTCATATTTCGAATTTCACAATTCAGAGCTGTGAACTCAATTCCAGTCCTTCCTTTGTATTACCAGGGCTGGGGATTATCAGACTCAGAGGGCCAGCTTTCCAGCTCAAGGGCTCCTGCAGAATTATTAATCAGCCTCTTCTGAGGCCCCTGTAATCCGGTGGCAGATCAAGGCTGGTCTCGCCGCGAGATGCCCTCCCTCTGCCCCTGTCCGCACATGCGTTTCTTGTTCTCTGTCAGCAGCAGCATTGCAGTTCCCACACAGTGTGCTGTGACCTGAACAGCAAAGGGGGTGGGCCTTTTAATTATTGAATTTAATCTAATCCTTCCCATGCTAGAGAAGCAAACGGTCCTTTAACAAAAAGCAAGCCCTGTCCAATACATCCATTGTTTTAAGTACTGAGCAGGAAACTCGTTTGTTTGAACTGACCACGCGTGGGTCCCCAGGGGCTGTCTGCTGAGAGCTGGGGGTTCCTGCCCAACGCCCTGCTGAGCAGACGGGTTGCAGCCTGAACCGAGCCTGGTTCTCATCAATCCTCCCAGATCCTGGGTTTGGTACACTTCTGTCGCTGGGGAGAAAAGCGCCTTCATTTGTATTCCGCCTTGTACAGTCGCAGGCTTCCACTGGCACTTCCGAGAGAGGGACGCTTTGTGTATCTGCTGAGCCACAGCCCAGCTGCGAGGCCAGGTTAACCTCAGCGATAGGGGTCAGACTGCGGGGAGAGGGGGGCGGAGGGTACAGACCATCCATTTCCCTCAGAGAAAGGATGTACGGAAAGCCAAAGGGTAAAATGAAAATAAAAGGAGTTCAACTCACCCTAGCCTACTGGTCTCTTTTAAGATTAAAACTGTTGTGGGAGAGGGGGCCGGCTCATTTCTTTCACTCCCGTAGTGGGACAGGCAGCCCCCGGACTCTGCCCAGAGGACACAGAGGGGTCTGCCATAAGCCCGGTCACTGGGAGCTTCTCTTCCAAATACCTTTCCTCTTTATCCACCCTGCCAGCCATGCCTTGTATTCCACATGGGCTTCTTCCCCTTTGTACTGTCGCAGGCAGAGCCATTTAAGTGATTGTCGCTGTGCGGTCAGGAGCATGCTGTTGGTCTCTGCATCCCACGTTTCTTAGTAATCGCTGAGAAGGAAGCAGATGGTCACCCCTCTGTGATTTTAAAGTGTGTAAATAGGAACTGCAGACTGCCACCAAACATCAAAAATGTCACTCGACTTCCTTGTCTTGCTTTGCTACAAAAGAGCGCCTGCCCTTATGTCCCGTGGATAATCAGGGACAGGCAGTGCCTGTGGACACTGCCCCCCACTCTGAAGCTTCTTTCTTCCAGCCAAAGCGGGGAGCACAACAGCGTCATGCTGGTCTCCCCAAGGCCACAGGCATGGGGGGGGGGGGCAGTTTGAAAAAGCAGCTGCAAAGTGGCCATTGTTGCGTGTGTATCCTCTCTTTCTCCAGTCTCTTCCTGACTCCCAACCAAACCCTCGATACAATCCCCGGCTGTTCCCAAGCAGATTTCCAGACCCCAGTGCTTGTCCTTACTGTCTAGCAGACTTCGTGGCGTGACTTCACATTGACCCAGGCCCACGATCCTTCCAGGGTGGCTGGATTCTTGGAATAATTTCTATGTTGAGCTGTATCCGAAACCTCCGTTTGTTGCTCAGTCTGAGTTCTCACCACCCCAAACAGCAGCACGTGGAGCTCTGCACACAGCTTTCTTGCCTTTTGTCCTGGGTAAAAGTCCACAGTTAGTGTTTATCCTCCTGGGGCTGTGAATCAGAATTTGTATCCTAATATTGCTTCCCTTTGGCTCTTGGAAAGATAGAGGGATAATTGGAATTCCTCGGAGGTTTGGTGTTCTAGAACAGCAAGCGAGGTTCCTCCTTAATTCCACCTAAGACAGCCACTTAAACAAGCCCCCAACAGTCCACACTCAGGGAGAGCCCCTGGTGTTTCTTAGATTTTCTCCCAGAGAGTAAAGGAACCAAATACCCATGATCTGAGGAGATGCTTATTGATTTTGTTCTTTATTTTTGGGTTGCCAGTGAGCGTTATCGTGGATTATCATTAGTCACCTTTGGGAGGAAGACGATGGGGAAAGGCAAGCAGCCCGGAGCACCCTCCCCTCTCCTGCTGGCTCCCTCTCAGAAGGACGGCCGTGGTCTGTCTGTTTTCTTCCATGTAAGGCTGTCCTGGCCCTCCCTGGTCCATCTTCCTGCTTGTCCCATCCCAACTCAAACAAGATGCCAGGACAGGTGCCTTGCCTCCAGCTTCATCCCCCGTTCTCCTGGTGGCTGGGTTTGCTCTCCTCTGTCCTCTGGTTGTATTGATTAGGCTTTAATACCTGTGGGTGGGCTTTCCATCCCTGTTCTGTCTGGTCCTCAATTTGGGGCTCCCCTTGGGACTTTGCTCACCCCTCTCAGCCTGAACATTTCTCCTTCAAACTCAGCCACACCAGACTGGAGCTGTGCCTAGGAAACCAGCCTTTGTCTTTGCACTGTGTTCAGGCCCTGCCTCTGGTCCTTGGTTCTTGTCTCCCTCAGCCAGACCTGCCCCTCTCCTGCCACGTCGCTGGTGAGACAGTGCTCCTCCCTGCCCCCATCTCCCTTCTCCTCAAACACCCTGCTCACCCGTATGCATTTCAGATGGGATGTCATCTCACTCCATTGTGCCATTTACTTGTCATTTATTTTTATCTTTAAAACATGATGTTAAAACCTTATGAACTTAAAGTAGACATTTCAGCAGAATATGTCACCAGGAATAACTGGAGAACACACCATTTTGCTATTCCAGACATGTTTGGAAAATGTGAAAGTCATTCCTTTGGCCTAGTGTGAAAATTCTGAGTTTTGCTTTGCCAGGTTTTACTGGGTTTGAAATCCTTGTTCTGTTTGAATAACCACAGAGTTCCAAGTCAGGTCAGCTTTGATTGTACCTCTTTCACAGGACATCCTGGCCTAGTCCTGCCCAGTCACCCCCCCTCCACTTCCCCATGTAATCAGCTTCCTGCTATTAGCATGGTTTGTGATTTCTTTTCCTTAGTTCCCCAGGGTAACTTTAAAGTGGCAGTGCTGCACATTATTAATATTGAATGTAATAAATTTGCAGAGTTTGTGGCTTCATAGTTAAAGAGGGCTCTGGTGGACCTTTGGTTCAGAAAGCCAGCGTTTGTCGTTGTGCTGATGCCTTTCCTCCTTGAAAATGCTGGCACAGCACCACTTGTGTCCTCTGTGAGAACGCTCGCGTTCTGTTACTCTGCCCTGGCATTGCCTTCTCCACTTTGGCCCAGTTTTTTCACCAGAGGGGATATTTTCTGAGACAGGGCTGTGAAATCAGCCTGGTCATTAGGACAAAAAAAAAGGCTTGACAGTCCAGCGAGAGCCCGTGATGTGAGCTGGGCGCCACCGAGGCCTGTGCCGGCCCTGCCCTGAGCCTCACCCAGAGAGAGCCGGGGCTCACAATACAGCACTTCCGTGTGCTCACCTCGACCCCGGGCCCCATTCCCTGTGCAGTTCCTCTTTCCCTCTCTCCTGAACCCTCTTCTCCCTAAAGCCAGCAACACAATTAGCTCTATGTTGGATTTGCCTATGAGCTTGGTCTCCTCAGCTGCCTGGAAAGTCCTGGGGCAGGAGGTGGCCTACGCTCGGGTCTCTCAGGAGTGCCTCCCACCGTGCTGAGGACCCACTGGACACTCAGTAAGCTCTCAGTGACTGATCAATGAGTGTATTGGGTTTTCTTCAGCCTTTTTTTCTCTCTCAAAGTTTTGAGAGCTTTACCTAACTAAATGCATGCAACTCAGTGCCTTTGCACTACTACCCAAAGAAAATAATATCTGGCATTTATTTAGCTATTACGAGGTGCCAGGTGCTCTGCCGAGACCCTCACATTATTTATAATTCTCTCCACAACCTTATGAGGTTATCATCATCCCTAGTTTATAAGTAAAGAGACTAAAATTAAGGGAGGTTTTAAATGGTCACGTAGAAAATTCAGGGTGCAAGCCCAGATCTGCCTGACTCTGAAGCTCCTCTTCTACATGTCTGTCCTAGGCCTACCACAAATGACCCCTCAAGCCCAGCTCAGCCCACAGGTGGGCCTCTTTGCATGGTCCCTGAAGAGCATTCACTAGGGACCCCTGCTCCCTGGATGATTTACACACACTTAGTGCAGGAGCTAAACTCAAGAGCAGAGGTTTCTGCCATCTTTCTTTGCCCTTTTGAAATGCCACTGCCAACATCTTAATGTATGAAAACACGTAAAGTACAGTAAGTAACCAATCAAGTAAAACTGTTTCTGTTTGAGGCAGAAGAAAACAGATTAGACTACCTGGCCACTAGGGATAGAGGACCTTCACTAACTGGAATGGAGCACCTGGGGTTGGGATGAGCCACCCTGACTTAATGAACCTAACTGGCCCTCCTGTTCACTCTTAAAAGTGAGAGCATTCAGTCAGACTGCCCCAAAGTGTGATTATTAGTTTGTGTACTGCTGCACCGTCACTCCTTTCTTTGTTCAGTTTGATTAAATCTGTGTAAAGGAAGAGAATTCCTTTGGTCATCAGAGTGTTACCAACATCGCTGGGTTGACCCTTCAGGCATTTATTGAGCAGTTGCTGTTTAGCCAGCCTCAAGTAAAGTGCTGTGGAGGAACTGAGGTGTAAAACATGGTCTCCAACCTCAAAGGACTTCCATTCTATTTAAAGAAATTAAAAAATGACACAGGCAGAACCGGTAGAAAAACATGTCGGAGACATAGGCATAGTATATCATGTTCAAGCCCTTGGGCTCTGGAGCCAGACACCCTTGGTTCAAGTCCCACTTTCACCTGACCTTTGGTGTGTCGTTTTACCTCTCTGTGCTCAACTTTCTCATATATCAGACAGGACCGTTACTGTTACCAACCTTCTATGTGTAAACTACTCAGCAGGGTGCCTGACAGTAAGCACTCAGTGTATGTTTAGCTATTGTGGAAGCTGCTCTTGTCAGGCATTGAACCATTGTTTATAGCATTGGCCCCAAGTGCAGTGCAGAGACCAGTGAGGGCTGGGATAATCACAGATGACTTCATGGAGAAAATGGGACTTGAGCTGAGCTTTGGCTAAGCAGGCAGAAGGGAAGGATGGTATTTAGAAGCTAATGTATAAGGAGCAAGAATGATTGTGCCAAGTGCAAGCACAGACTATGGGAAAGCAGACTAGACTAGAGTAGTGGTGTTTGGGGTAGAAAGAGCCCAAGTTGAATGGATATGTGGGTCCACGAAAACCAGGCAGAGGACCTTGATGTCATGCAGTAGGAGCCCAGTGTGTACTTGGGTAGGGGTATTATGAAGCCGAGGTTAAAGCGATTATAACTGACCCTGAACAATGTGAGGGTTAGGGGCTCTGACTTCTCATGTCATCAAAAATCCATGTGTAATTACAGTCAACCCTCCAGAAACACAGATTCCCAACTGTGAAGTTGAGAATCTGTATGAATTGCTACCCAAGTATGAATTGCGTGGATCCATTGTAAAAACCTGCATGTAGGTGGGCCTGTGCCATCAACTGTATTTGAGTGAACAATGAGCTAAAGGCAGGGCACCATGGAAGGAGGACTAAACAAATGGATGAGGACCCAAGCCTAAGTTTTGGCAGAGAGCTTAAACAAGAGAGGGCATACTTGAGAGCCATGTCAAAGACGGAAACCATAGACTTTGAGGCTGGATTAGAGCAGATGTTTAAGGAAAAGGAGAAGTCCCAGCCCACTTTTAGATTTTTCACCTTGAAGCCTGGCAGAATGCTGATTGACCTCCAGAAGAGAGATAACAAAAAAGGGACTCTGTTTGCATCCTAAAATATTAAAGCGAGAGTAAACTTTATGTCAGTCATTTAGTAAAATTTTTACCTAGTTTCAAGAATCCCCTTTATGATAAAATATCTTGTATGTAGTAAGATGATTTCATGAAAACTCAGTTTAGATTCATAGTTGTCACATTCAAGATTTTGTCCCTCAGACATTGGCAAATCAAAAGAGAAGCCTTCAGGTGAGAGACAACGTCCCTGAGAGACACTGAGGTCCCTCAGACACTTTTAATTAGAGTGGGAGAGTGAAGAAGAGTTTACAGCAGAACAAAAGAAGTGTTTGAGAAGAAAGAAAGCACATCAGGAAAGAACATTTCTCACAAAAACAATTGAGCTTTACAAGGTGTTGGAGTATACTAAGTTTTACTACTTTGTCCCTGAGATTATTCATATTATTCAAATGTGAAAAGTGGGCAAAAATAGCACAAATATGCCTCTAGCCACCACGAGGTAAATAAACATGATGACAAAAGTAACAATAGAAGCATAATCTGCCTGGTTGCTAATTGCTAACAGACCCCCATGGGCCTTGAAATGTCATGATGCTTTTTGAGAGTTTTGAAAAGTCAAAATGCCTTTCATATTCTATCTCGTCACAAACTATTCTCGAGGTAACAATATGTTATCTTCCATGTTTCAAAGACAAGGAGAAAGAAAGAGGGGGGATGTCATCTTACTCTGCTCACAAGCTCCAGTGGCTTCCCATCACACTTGCATGGGATCCAAAGTTCTTTTGTTGTTGTTGTTTATTTATTATATTATACTGATTACACTATTATGGTTGTCCCAATTTTTCTCCTTTGCCCCCTCCACTCAGCACCTCTGACTCCCTCAGACAATCTTTATACCTTGTTCATGTCCAGAATTCATGCATGTAAGTTCTTTGGCTTCTCCACTTCCTATACTGTACTGTACATGCACATGGATATTCTGTGCTTTTTAATTGCTTCACCTTTTCACCTATTCCCCTAATTCCCCCTCCTGTCTGCCTGCCATCAACCTGTTCTCCATATCTATAATTCTTTTTCTGTTCTTGTTTGATTAGTTTGTTTTTCAGATTCAGTTGTTGATAGATATATATTTATTGCCACCTTATTGCTCATAGTTTTTATCTTTTTTTTCTTAAGTCCCTGTAACATATAATAATGATTTGGTGATGATTAACTCATTTATCTTTACCTTGTCTGGGAAGCTCTTCATCTGCTCTCAATTCTAATTGATAGCTTTGCTGGATAGATTGATCTTGGTTGTAGGTTCTTGCTTTTTGTCATTTTGAATATTTCTTCCAATCCCTTCCTGCCTGCAAAGTTTCTTTGGAAAAATTAGCTGACAGTCTTATGGGAACTCCTCTGTAGGTGACTAACTGCTTTTCTCATGCTGCTTTTAAGATTCTCTCTTTATCTTTAACCATGGGCATTTTAATTATTATGTGTCTTGGTGTGGGTCTCTTTGCATCCATCTTGTTTGGAACTCTCTGTGCTTCCTGGACTTGGTATGTCTATTTCCTTCACCACATTAGGGAAGTTTTATTTCATTATTTTTTCAAATAGATTTTCAATTTCTTGCTCTTTCTCTTTTCCTTCTGGTACCCTTATGATGCAAATGTTGGAACACTTAAAGTTGTCCCAGAGACTCCTTATACTATCCTTGGGGGTTTTTTGGATTCTTTTTTTCTTCTTGCTGTTCTTGTCGGTTGTTTTTTGCTTCCTTATGTCCCAGATCATTGATTTGGTTCTTGGCTTCATCCACTCTACTGTTGATTCCCTGTAAATTGTTCTTTATTCAATTAGTGTATCCTTCATTTCTGACTGGATCTTTTTTATGTTGTTGTGGTCCTCACTAAGTTCCTTGAGCATCCTATAACCAGCATTTTGAACTCTTCATCTGAAAGATTGCTTATCTCCATTTTGTTGAGTTCTTTTTCTGGAGGTTTATGCTGTTCTTTCATTTAGGCCATGTTTCTTCATCTCCCCATTTTGGCAGCCCCTCTATGTTTGTTTCTGTGTATTAGGTAGAATTGCTATTACTCCCTGTCTTGGTAATATGATCTAATATAGTAGGTAGCCTGTGGGGTCCAGTGATACAATCTCCCCTATCACCCAAGCTGGGTGTTCAAGGTGCACCCTATGTGTGGGCTGAGTACACCCTCCTCTTGTAGTTGAGACTTGATTGCTGTTGGCAGGTCAGTGGGAGAGATTTACCGAGACAAACAGCAGCAAATACTGGCTGTGATCACTGACTACCAATCTCCTCCCTCCAAGGAGGATCAGCTATGCAAAGGCTCATTCCACAGTGCAGGGCTTACTTCAGCAGGGTTCTGGTGCCTGCTTGTGTTCTGTGTGGGGCCACTTGGCATAAGATATAAAGCGATCTGCAGCTGGCTGCTTCTTGTGCTGGGCTTGGAGGTGCCCTAGTGAGGCCAGGCTATGAACCAAGGCCAGCTGCTGCTAGAGTCGGGCCTGGGGTCAGTTAGCAAGATACAGGGCACTCACTGAGGCCAACTGCTGTATGTTTGAGAGGATTTAGGAAGATCAGAAGCATGTCCCAAAAAAAGTCATTGTATGGAAAAGCCACTGTTAACCACTTGGGTGGGCCTGCAAGTCAGGTGGGCAGAATCTTAAGGAATCACCAGGGTGAAATAAACAGTGTAAGCCAGAAGTCTCATATGGAGTCTCATATATGGTACCTTTTGCCCATGTTCTGTGGCTCTGAGGGGAGAGCTTAGAAGAGAAGCAATGGCATTCACAGAAGTTCTGACTTGGAGAAAGCTGTTCTCCAGCTCTTCCTGTCATGCTAGAAACTTCCGTTCCTTCCCATATGCCACTGGAGCCTTTCAAGCTGCTGCCACGTTGCTGGAGCTTGGCAGGAATGAGACTGGGTAAATCCATGTGTGGGCCCTTTAAGAGGAACTGTCTGGGAAAGCAGCAGTTTCTTCCACCAACTCATTCTCCACTGGTTTTTACAGCCAGAAGCCACAAGGGCTTATCTTCCTAGCACAGAATCCCTGGGCTAGAGGGCTTGTTGTAGGGCTGGGACCCCTTACTCCAGAGATATCCCTCCTGAATTTTTATCCACCACACGTGGCTGTGGGAAAAGCCCACTTTGCATCTCCACGTCTCCACCCCTCCTGCTGGTCTGGATGGACATGGTTTCTTTAATTCCTTGGTTGCAGGACCTCCATTCAACTTGATTTCTGCCAGTTCTGACTGATGGTTGTTCTGTAGTTTAGTTGTAATTTTGATGTGATGTGCAAGGAGCTGAGCCATGTTTACCTATGCCTCCATCTTGGAGGTACCTTCTTGGGCAAAATCATAGCCCCCAGGTCTGGGAAGACAGTGGCACCACCAATTTCTATATCACTCGCCTCTCAGACAGAACACAGACCGCACGTCCAAGGCCTTTCCAGGGTCCAAAGTTTTTAGCGTGGCTTGCAAAGCCCCACAAAATCTGCCCTTGTAGCTCATTTTATTATCCTCTACAGCACTTCTTACTGTCTGATGTACATAATGGCCACTCATTTATTTTATCTCCTTCCTAAAGTAAGATGCAAGCTCCATGAGAGCTGGAGATTTTTTTAAGTATACTTTATTGATTTTGCTATTACAATTGTCCCAATTTTTCTCCCCCCTTCTCCCCCTCTACCCTGTACCCTCCTGCCCTCCAATATTCCTCCCTCCCCTTAGTTTATATCAATGGGTTGTACATATAAGTTCTTGGGCTTCTCCATTTCCTATACTGTTTTTAACTTCTTTCTATTTTGTGCTTACCAATTATGCTTCTTATTCCCTGTACCTTTTTCTCCCATTTCTTCCCTTCCCTGCTGATAACCCTCTGTGTGTTCTCCATTTCTATGATCCTGTTCCTGTTTTCTCTGTTTGCTTAGTTTTTGGTTTTGACTTTAGGTTCAGTTGTTGATAGTTGTGAGTTTGTTGTCATTTTACTGTTCATATTTTTTACCTTTTTCTTAGGTAAGTCCATTTAACATTTCATATAATAAGGGCTTAGCAATGATGAAATCCTTTAACTTGACTTTACCTGGGAAACACTTTATCTGTCCTTCCATTCTAAATGATAGCTTTGCTGGATAGAGTAATCTTGGATATAGTTCCTTGCCTTTCATGACTTTGAATACTTCTTTCCAGCAAGGTTTCTTTTGAGAAATCACCTCATAGTCTTCCAGGAACTCCTTTGTAGGTAACTGTCTCCTTTTCTCTTGCTGCTTTTAGATTCTCTCCTTATCTTTGATCTTGAGTAATGTAACTATGATGTTCCTTGGTGTGTGCTTGCTTGGGTCCAACTTCTTTGGGACTCTCTGAGTATCCAGGACTTGCATGTATAGTTCCTTCACCAGATGGGAGAAGTTTTTCTTCATTATTTGTTCAAATAAATTTTCAATCTCTTGCTCTTCCTCTTCTCCTTCTGGCACGCCTGTTATTTGGACGTTGGAATGTTTAACATTGTCCCAGAAGTTCCTCAGCCTCTCCTCATTTTTTTGAATTCTCGTTTATTCCTTCTGTTCTGGTTGAATGTTTATTTCTTCCTTTTGTTCCAAATCATTGATTTGATTCCCAGTTTTCTTCCCTTCACTGTTGGTTCCCTGTATATTTTCCTCATTCCACTTTTCATAGCCTTCATTTCTTCCTTCATTTTGTGACCAAACTCAATCTTTTGTGTGAGCATCCTGATTACCAGTGTTTTGAACTCTGCATTGGATAGATTGTCTATCTCCTTGCCACTTAGTCCTTTTTCTGGAGTTTTGATCTATTCTTTCATTCGGGCCATAATTCTTTATCTCACCACACCTTTTATACTGTGAGGGGCAGAGCCTTAGGTATTGGCCAGGGTGGGCAATCACATTACTGCATTGTGGTGCTGTATGTGAGGGAGGGGTCCGAGAGGGAACGTTGCCACTTGCTTGGCTCTCACCCCACTTTCCATCATTTCCCTCACTTTTCACAAGCAGATTGTGCCCTTCTGGTGCTGATTTCCAGGTGCGTGGGTTTGCATACATTCTAGGACCCTGTGGGTCTCCTCAGTGAACTCTCCCGTGAGGTTGGGAGTTTCCCCCACCAGTGCAGTCCCCACAGGTTTGTACAGCCAGGGGTTTTAAGGCTCCATTTCCCTGTGCTGGAACCCTGGATTGTGTGGTTTGTCTTGCTCCCCAGTTGTTCCTCCTGGCTTATCTGTATGCGAACGCCGGGAATCCCGTCCACCAGCCACCGCCTGGCCCACCCCGGTCCACCTCCACCTTGCCGCACGTCCTCTCCACCCTGGCTGCCCATCTCCGCCTCTCCTTCTGGTCAGGATGAATGTTTCTCTTTTAACTCCTAGGTTGTTAGACTTTCATGCAGTTTGATTTTCTGACAGTTCTGGTTTTTTGTTTTTAAATTGGTTGTTGTCCTTCTTTTGATTGTACAATAAAGGGAAGCATTTCTACCTACACCTCCATCTTGACCAGAACTTGAGAGCTGAAGATTGAGTTCACTCCAGCACTGAGTACAGTGCCAAGCATGTGGGAAAAGTCCAGAAATACATACAGTAGGAAGAGAAAGAACAAAACCAACCCGGCAATAGTGAGTGGGGTTTTTGCTGTGCTTTTCGGAAAAACTTTGATAACTGTATAAATCCACAAACACTCTCCTTTCTCTTATGTAAAGCATAGATGATTATCAACCATATTGTAAATGAGAAAGACCATGGCCCTTTATCTTTCACCCTAGTCTATTAAGAAAAGGATTTTCCATTTTCTTTTGCTGTGAGCACTCCCAAGGCCTCTGGCCACTTTATCTTCCTGCTGATACAGACCTCCACTGCAGCCCCAGTGAACTGGGCCCCATGCTCCTCACAGAGCAAAGTCCGGGCTCCCTCCACCTTAGATAGTATCACTCAGACCTAAAGAGGATCATACACACTTTGTTTGGCATTAAAAACACAGGGTTTTCCAGGTGTCAACAGTGTGTAACAGTGTGCTTTCCAACTGTAGATGTCAGTTGTTAGACCCTTAAAAGGGCACCCAACTGGTGACAGTGACACTGGTCACTGAGGACAAGGAGAGTTCAACTCCCACAGAGAAGGAAATTGGCAGTAAGCCCTGTAAAGAACTGGGGTGCAGCCTGAAAGGGAAGGGCTGAAAGGGCTAATCAACTATCTAGTGAGTCATTCACTCGGTGCCTCTTTATCTGGTTTCTTCTGTCCCTGGGGCACTGGGCTCAATCCTAGAGGTATGGTGGCCATCCAGAAATGCACGCTCCTGCTCCCAGAGGCAGCACCTATTGAGAGTCACATTTCGGACAACACAACTCTGGGCTTCCCCTACTGTCAGGAAATAGACTGTTCCTGGGAAACCGTGTGTGAGCCTAAAGGGCATAAAGCAGAGGAGCAGTTACCTCAGGACTGCTTGCCAACATATGCACAAGATGTAAATCAAGACCAAGCCCAGGTGCTCACAGACACAGCTCAGAGCTCTGTGACGCAGAGAGATGCTGAGCGTGGATCCCCGGGAAGGAGCATGATGGGCGCTCTCACTGCTCTGGGAGCTGCTTCCAAAATCCTCATGGCAAAACAAATAGCGATGCTATTTTTGGTCTCTGCCTTTTTCTGTAAAAGTCAAAAACTTCAGATTTGTTTCGGTTATTGAAAACAGGTACTAATGGTGGTCTTTTATAAAAACCACCATTTTAGAGTGGCCTAACACAAAGTTTTGAAAGTGGGGGATACTTGTAATGTATTCATTGTGCTGAAGAGTAACAGCCACAAAAAACAAAGACACCTGGCAGTGCAAAGCTAGGGAGCCTACCCAGTCTTGGTGCTCAGGCAAGGTTCCCTGCACAAGTAACAGCCTGTCCCGCGGCCCTGCCCCAGGTAAGAGCAGTCAGAGATCAATGGAGAGTTTGGGACTCCAGAGCAAAGGAAAGTAGGCCCAGGATCATAAGAAGAGGCTGGAGAAGGAGGAAGAAGGGACCAGACTGTACTGGTGGGCCCAACTGGAATGCCACCGCAGGAGTCCAAGCAGGTGACAGTGCTCAAGCAAGGACTGGAGAGAGGGCAATGAAGTGGACTCAGTGTGTGGACAACGATAAAGCAGCAGGGACCCACAATGACTCAGTGCAGATTTATTGAGCTCCTTCTCTAAGCAGCTCTGTGCTGCTACCCGAGTGCACTGTGAATAGCAAATCGACACAGCATCCCAATCAGGAGGATGCGCGGCGTGCTGCTGTCTTCAGCCAGGCAGTTTACAAGGCAGCAGGCCCTGAGGGAGAAACAGAATCGTCAGGAAGGTAAATTTTGGATGTCATATTCGAAAGGCCCTTTGAGACCTCCCAGTGGAGATATTGAGGAGGTCAGGAACTCAGAAGGGAGGCCCCTCTGGTGATTGAAAGGCAGGTGTCCTTGGAATTAGGATAAATGTTGAAGCTAAGACAGTGAGTAAGATCCCTGTTGTTACATAAAGCTTACGACTACTCAGCCCACATCTCAGCAGAATTCAGAGCAACAACACTGAGATGTGTATCAGAAATTATTATTTAAAACACCGGAATGTTTCCTCACCACAGGATTCCAAGCAAGGCTAACCAGTCCACAATAGGCTAACCAATCCTATTCCAGGGAAGTAAATGATGTAGTAGGTGTTATAACGAGAAAATAAAGCAGACTAGCAAAAATGGCCGATATATTGGAATCTGGGGCTGGGGGTTAATCTCTCAAAAAATCCAAAATGGATTTATAAAATTTTGAATAGTTTACTTTCAGCAACACATACACGTTTGCCAATGTTAGTGATTTCAAGAAGGGAAGAAAGGCTCCTTCGCTTGTCATTTTATTTTCAGGATTTGTGTCTGCCGAGTAGAGAAGAATGTTCTATTTGCTTCAGAAATGCACATAGATTCCAAGCCATTTGGCTCAAGAGATGGTTTAAATAGGAATAAATGTAATATACCTTTAATTCTCTGAAATGAGAGAGAACTCCAGCTGGGGTTTGGTCCAGGGCAAAGTCTGCTCTTGACACTGAAGAAAATCTATCACATTAATCCCAGCAGCTCAGAGTCCAAAGCTGCGTGAACAGAATGCTGAAGTGTGAGAAGAATACCTTGAAAGAAACTTTTAAAACCAAATGACTGTTTGAAGAATACCAGGCCTTATGTGGAATTGTGCAACCCTTAAGGATGGGGATAAATAATTATGCCTGAGAAACAGCTAATTACAAATAATTCAAAGCATGAAAAGAAAAGCAAACTATAAAATAACTCTCTACTCCAGTGTTAATGTGAGATATCTCATAATGAAATAGTAGGGGTTTTTTTTAATTTCACTAATCTCCTTTCACTGGCGTAAAAGAGATGCAAAGGAAAATTATATTGCCAGAAAATTCCAGTTAGATTTGCTAAAGATGTTATCATTCACTATATTTAAAACAAAAATCTAATTGCTGTAATTTATCATACCTCTGGTTATTAAAACCATACTAATTTAAAGATTTTAATCATTTGCCATTTTGCGCATTGTGACTTCTTATAGGAGACATTATGAAAAATTCTGATTTGTATTTTTAGCCTTTGTATGATTCTTTTAGGAACTCCTAAGTTAACATGCTTTAAACATATAATTGTGTTTACATCAGTAATAAAAGTTCCTTGTGTTTTCCTTTTAGTTTGTTCAATGAAATATATGGACCCACTTTATAACTGCTGAGATATTATAAATGTGTGAGAGCACAGGCTGCTGAATCCGTTTGAATCCCTATTCACGCATCTAGCTTTGTAGAGAGCAGGGCAGACCCCACCCTTCCATTCGGATTAGAGGGAGGATTCTCTTCACGATTGGAGAAATTTAAAAGGAAAGATTCTACTGACTTAGGTGTGAAATTTGCTCCTTGGTCTTGGGAAATCAGAGATTCATAAGACAGTCACGGAGGCAAGACTGGTCTTTGAAAAAGCAAACATTGTATAGCAGCCTCTCTGGCTGACAGGAGAAAGGTAGGGAGGTAAGCAAGGGATCACACAATACTGATGAAAAAGAACTGTCCCAGAATTAAAAATGGCCACTAACCAGGCAGAATATCTAGAGAGAAGGGAGTATAGGGAGGGAAGCAGCCAGAGGCAAAATCCTTTCCCTGCTGTAGGTATTGAAGACTCAGGGAAACACAGCCTAGCACATGGGCTGCAGCAACTGTCCACACCCTGGGAGAAGCTGGTGGTTTGATCTCGTTTTTATGTACCTGCCTCACAAGAAAAAACGACGGTCTTATATACCAGAGGATTCATGAGAGTAGCATTGTGATTTAATGCTGTGTGTATTTATTAAACTATAACATTGTTCCAAAGCAAATATATATATGTTAGTTTCCCAATTCACAAGTTAGATTCACTTCCCAGTGAAATCTGTGATATTCAATGTGGTCATAGATTCAAGGTCTAGAAGCCAGAGCTCAAAGATGCTTTGAAGTGCAACTCTTTGATGGGAAAATTAAAATTAAACTGGCTTGCTTAAGGCCATAGAGCCAGGACTAGGCCCAGCAGCTCCTCGGTCCTAGCTCATTCCTTATGTCGCCTCCTTCCCATCCTTTCTGTGAACCTGCTCCTGTGAAAGCTATTTCCAAGTGCTTTTCCTCCCCAACCCCACACACTGTGTGATACTCACTGCCTGATGAGTAACTAGGTGTTCTTTCTGCAGGTGCAAAGTTCCCCATTAAGTGGACAGCCCCCGAAGCAGCCCTGTACGGCAGGTTCACAATCAAGTCTGATGTGTGGTCTTTCGGAATCTTACTCACAGAGCTGGTCACCAAAGGAAGAGTGCCCTACCCAGGTAAGCAGGACCCAGCAGAAATGGGCCTCTGATTGGATGTTCTCTCAACACAGTTTGGGAAAACCTCACCCCATGTGCCTTCTAAGCCTCATCCTCAGCTTTCTGCCTGAGCGTGAGTTTGAAGAACATGGGCAGGTATTTGGCCAGAGAAAAGAAGAACTGGGAGCCACTGCAGTATGTAGACAAAGAGCCATGGTGAATTGTGTGCCAGGACTAATGTCATTAGCAGCTGGCGTGAGTACTTCAGTCCCCCCAGTCCAAGCAGTCTCGTCTGCCTGAGTAGAGTTTGCAGACTTCTGGGAAAGAGAAAAGCCCCCACTGCTTTTTGATTACTCTGTAGCACTGACCCATGGAGTGAAGCTGGCAGGCAGATGCCAGGACCTGTTCTCTCTTGCAGGCCCCACTCCAGATGGCCAGAGAGAGCAGAGGCACATGCGAAACACAATCTAGAGGCCACTCACTGCCCATTTCTGAACAGTCAAAATATGCTATGCAAAAGCAAGTATAATGTAAAGAAACTAAGATTCTAAGGCCCTGGAATTTTTCTGAGGATCAGATTCATGGTCTCCAAAGAAACCACAGGTTTAGGTTATTCACGCTTAAATTCATTAATTTAGACAGATGGTGACGTAAAGGACACTCGTGCCATTTCACCTCCACGCTTTAGTGGTTATAGTGCAGGGACGATGTGCTTTCTGAAATGTTAAGGACATATTTTCCAGTTACTGCTGAGAGAAGAAAGAGCGCAGCTCCCCCACATTCTCTGCCTAAGAAAGGAGCTTAAAAAAAAAAAGGCAGTGATAGAAACGATAGTGGAGATTAAAGAGGAATTGAGGTCTCTTGCAAATCCTGGATTTGTAATGGAATCTTTTCAGTCAGAGGAGCCCGTGAATGCAGATTAATTTGTGATCCCTTTGTTCATTTTTTATTGTTTCTGGTCATCTTCAGAAAATAGAGAAGGAAAGAGGTTCTCTTTCTGGGTTGGTGTAGCCTTGAATCTCGTAGAAGAGCCAGGCTGGCACAGAGTCAAAACTGACAAATTCCCTTTTTCTGAAGCACCAGCACTGGGTGTTTAGAGATGCAGGTGGAAGTCAGCTTTATTGATGCCGCAGCAGCGGCTGCTTCCCCGCGTGCACGAGTGGGAGTAGCCAGCCAGCTGGGAAGAAAGGGCCACCCTGGAGGGGCCTGGAGCACGGCATGGGCGCCTTTGAGTTGCCTCTCAAGAGGAAATGTGCAGGTCTTGGGATTTTGCAGATGTGAAGGGACCTCTTTTTTTTTTTTTAATTGTTGAATTTTGCACTAATTTCTCCCTGAGTTCCCAGGTTTTATAATCACCCAGTGTGTTCAGTGCAGTTGGGAGGAAAAGGTTAATTTTGTTTTGCATTTCTGCGAAGCCTTTCCTTCCAGTGCTACAAGCTGCTTTTTGTTTCTCAGGGTGACACACAGAAGCCGAGACAAAGGGGTGGGGGCAGGGCCTCCAAGAAGGGAGGCAGGTGTGTGCTTCTGAGGGGGAGGCTCTTTATCAAGTTTGGGTTTAACATAAAGGAAATGGCCTTGTCTGACAGCTCAGACTAGGGTTCGTTAATTCAGCATAACGTCAGTAAACTTAAACTGTGCCAGGCATTTTGCTCTGCCTGGGAAATAAGTACAAATAAGACATTCATATTCCCAGCCAACATTGACTAGAAGCTTCCTGCAGCTGGGCACTGTTTTAGGTGCTGCAGGCAAAGCAGTGAGCAAACAAATCAGTGTAGCCCCTGCACTCACAGGGCTTACAGTCGGAAAGATAAAATATGCATCACATCCAGGAAGAAATCAGCCTTTTCTGTTACTGATTTATTATTAGAGGAAATCATCCTCAAGGGATGGATTACTTGAATGTACCCACTGTGGGGCCTGAACCTTAGTTCTAAAAATGGAGCAGGGGTGCCTGGCCCAGGTGTCTACATACAGCAGGTACTGAAAGGGGCCTCTCACTCGCCACCCTCTGAAGATGGCAGAGGAGCTCAAAATGAGAACCGAGTCCACTTTATTACGCACAGTTACAGACGCTGAGCAACTGCTGACGTGCAGGGGGCTTTGATGGCCACTCCAGTTCTGTAAGGGTGGCAGAGAGAAGAGGGAGCTGTGTCTGGGGGGCTTCATGGAAAAGAAGGCAAGTAGGGCTCCCTCCTCAAGTTAAGGAAGGAAAAACGTCCCAGATGAGGGCGGGCACGTGGGAAGGCGCCAAGGTTCCAGGTGGATGGTGCCAGTTTGGGGGCTGCAGGATAATGAGTCTGAGAAGAGGCCGTGAGCTGAAGCCTGCAGGGGCAGCTGGGAAGGCTGGCCAGAGCCCATCCGGAGGGCCACATGCACTGCCCCTGGGAGACCCAGGGGCCCGGCTGGTTGGCAGTGGTGGCCAGGGAACTGTGTCAGCAGGGGAGTGACATAAGCTATCCCTCACCACAGAAAATTGTCCCCAAGCCTGTTCCTCGCCATGGGTGCTTCTTGTTTTTGTTTTTTAACATAGCTATAATCATATTTAATTGGACTTCTGAACCTCACAGTAAACTCTTCTTCAGGGAGAGGCTTTTACAGAAGGGTTCCAATTACAGGATTATTACCTTAATGAAGGATAACAATTCTTAAGGAACAGACAGTTTCATTAAGATTCATCCAAGTGTCACTGTGGAAGGAAGGCCGTTCCCCTGCGCCTTCCTGCTGCCGTTGGCGTGGCCACAGCAGCCAGTGCATGCTGCTGACGGGTGCTTCGCAGCAGCGAGTCCTTCTGCCTGCCAGCTTGGTGCCCACGCCCCTGTCCATCAGGACTTCCTTTCTGACCTCTCTCCACTCAGTAGCTTCGCAGTTGGCTAGAGTATATTTTCAAGTCGTTTTTTTTTTCCAAGAACAGTTGGTGGTGGTACATTTTCTGAGTTCTTTCATACCTGAAAATGGCCTCGTGTTGCCTTCACACAGAGAAAAGGTACTTTGTCTGGTAGGTGAGGATGGAGGTCAAGGGAGGAGGCGGTGACGTATAAGTGGGTTTTACAAAGCTTTCCGGGCATTCTCGCCCAGCATGAAAGAAGGTCCAGAGTAAGAATCAGAGGAGGAACTTAGAATGTAATATGTGAAGTGTGAGTGAATGAGGGCAAAAGGGATAAGTAGACAATAAAACATTGGATTGCTTGGTTAGTTAGCAAGTTTTATAAAAGGAATGGATTAGAAGGGAAGAAGGACAAGTTCAAATTGAATCAGAGCCTTAAACCCAAAGAAAAAATACTGAAACGTGACACTGAGATGAACAGGGAGGAGTCACATCACCCTACCAGACAAGAAGGTTGCTGTCGGGATGCGTGAGAAGAACAGCTCCGTTTTACAAATTCCCTGTAGCAGCCTGACCTGAATGCATTCTCAGCACAGCAGTCCAGCTTGCTTTTCTGTAAGCCAAGGTGCACAGCCATTCTTTGCACTGAGGTTGGAGCTGATTTGTACTGATGGATTGTGGTGTATGAGAAATGAAACACACCAAAAAAGCAATTTTGTGGTGCTGATGCATAAAATCAGCATTATGCATTTTAACCTGTCATTTCACCTACAAGTTTTTCTTCTCCTCTTTGCCCCTACTGCCACTGCCCCCTGTCAGGCTGTCACCTACTCGTGCAGTGATGTCTTCGTCGGACATCCTGCTTTCAGCCTCCCCACTTCCCCTGCCCCCACTACCTCCGCCCCCACCAACATTCTGTCATTGCCACCACCAGTTATTATCCTAGAAAACACAGACTCAGCTATCCTACTTGCCTAGTTAAAAACACCCACAGCTTCCCTTAACCTTCTAAATAAACCCCAGAAGCCTTAGTTTTGCATAGTCCTCCTTAATAACCCTTTCTGCAGTCATTCCACAAATATTTATTGAGCACCCACAATATGCTAAGTACTGTCAGGCACCAAGAGTACAGCATGAACCAGTGGACAAAAACTCCTGCCCTCATGAACTTTTACTCTTCTCAGAAGAGACAGATAATAAGTGTAAATAAGCCTAATATGTTCAGTGTTGGCTAATGGTAATAGACATGGAGAAAAATAAGGAAGAGGATAGAGAGTGTCGGGAAAGGGTAGCAAGGAGGACCTCACTGGGAAGGTGATATTTGAGAAAAGACCTGAAGGAAGCAAGGTGCAGGCCAGGCAAATATTAGTGGGAGAAGCCTTCCTTCGAGATCTTTGAGCACAAAGGCCCTGAAGAGCTGCAAGGTGACAGGTGTGGCTGGAGCAGAGGGAGCAAGGGGTATGAAAGGCCTCAGGTCAGATCAGATAGAGCTTCCCGGGTCATTGTTAGGACTTTTACTTTTAGTGATATGGGAGTCCTTGAGGGGCTTTGAGTGGGAGAGTGACAAGACCTGACTTAGGATTTTCTCTTGCCACACCCTCACCCTTCATACCAAGAGATTTCTCTTGCATATGCTGATCTCTCTCCTCAGCCTTACTGTCTGCCTCAAAACCCTTCTAGGCCCAACACAGTCACCTCCTTTAGAGGTAGCCTTCTCCATGTCCAGATTGAATGGGTTGTCCCTTCTGCTTGCTTCCATGATGCCCTGTACACTCTTTTGAAGCCTCTGTGCGTGTGTATTTTCCAGTATCTCTGAACAATTAGAGGGAAAGGGAGCTCCTGTTATGTGCTCCCCATACCCAGCACACTGTCTGCCCCACAGTGGACTCAACAAGTATGTATAAGTGTGCGGGCGGGTGGATGAGTGGATGGATAGATGGGACGGGGAAAAAGTGGATCATGCCTGTGAGGTTTTTGAAACAAGGTTGTTTAATTCAGCCTATTTCAACTCCATTTCATCATCTCCGCATATAAATACGGCACGTATTTTCCCAGGCATAAGACAGTCTCCGTCCTCAAAGTTGCTGGGGAAATTGACCCTGCAGTGGGTTCAGACACAACGTTCCAGCACCATTCTAGGCAGAACGTCCCAGCCATTCTGTGCCCTGGCTCTCAGCTGAACAGCGGCTTTGTGAGTTTGGCAGGATCTGGCAAAGCTTGAACATTCTCTTAAACACATCACATTTATCATGTACTTGAAGCACTTTCAAATCTTTTAGCAAGTGACAGCTGCCTGACTTTCTTGAATGCATCTAGTCACTCCAGAATGACTTGAAGGAGCAAGGGAAATTAGTGAAACCACAGTACCTTCCTTAAAGAATTAGAAGTCCCACCCTTGCCCTCCCTCTGCCCCACTCAGATACTCTAGAGTCCTGAACCATAGGTATATATTCCTGTGTGCTCAGCAGCCTGTCATTATCACCCTCACCCTTGTTCCTGCTGGGCCCAGCATGCCTATAGGAGCAGCTTTTTTCTTTGGGTAGAAGGAGGTTATGAGTCAACAGCCAAGAGAATGGAAAGCAGGACACTACCTCAAATCCTAGCCCAGAGAGTCCTCTCCCTTGCCTTCACTGCTCCCATCCACAGCCCTTTAGACTTTATCTTTCAGCTCATGGTGGTCCCTCAGAAAGAAAATCCTGCCTGGAATGCCCAGGAATCATGTTGTCACCGCCCCTGACAAGGTTTCTCTTGGCCGGTGTGTCTGATGAGAGGAGGAGGGGATGGAGCAGAGGCCAGGGAAGAGGACAGCAGCCCAGCAGGGGCTTTCCACTGCTGAGTCCCATGTTCTGTCCTGCATTCCACTCCTCATTCTCCGTGCTGCGTTTCCATGGCATTTCTCGTGGGCACCTCATATTCTTTTTCAGGTCTCCTTTTCTGGGACAAAGGAGTCCTTTATGATACCACATTATCTACTTTAAACAACTTCTGTGTATTATGGTACCTGAGTAGCATCATTCCTGCACTTATTAATACAGTGAGTTTGATAAAAAATAGCTGACCTGAGGTTATCTGGTAAGACAGGAAAAGAGAAACAAAGCTTGTCATGATTGCGCCTTCTCATTCCCAAGGTCTGTCCTTTATTTTCATCTGTACTCTTTGAACAGCATCTGTCTGCCCAAAACGTGTACTTTGGTCCTATAGCAAAACCTAATGTAAAGTGTCCTGCCTGTTACCCAATAAGACAACCAGAGCATGTGAAGCTCTGACAGCAGGTACCCGTGCCGAGTAAGCTCCATCACCTTAGTCCCACTTCCTTCCACCCGGCACTAGCACAGCCCTGCTCAGCAGACTGCAGACAGAAGGGCCTTCTGCATGGGAAGCCAGGGGGGCCTCTGGCAGAAGGCCTTCTGCACAAAAGATTGTCATTTCCTCTGAATGGAAAGCTCAGTTTTCAAAAGTCATCTGGGTGTCTCATAACCTGAACATCATTCCCATTGTTAAAGTGCTCAACTATTTACATGGCACAAAGATCAGGCTCTTGCAACCCACAGTCAAATCCAGATGCAAACTTGAACAGGTAACAGTTAAAAATCCTTGACTGCAGAGATGGGCCCTCTGAGACCCATACAAGGAAACTGCACAAATGGAAAGCTGTAAAGCAAAACTCTCTTCTTTCAGATGAGACTTTTTTTTCAAACAGTTGAAAGCACCATGAATGCTGAGGTATTTTGTTGACAAATGGAGAAACTGAGGCCAGAGAGGTCAAGTCATCTACCAAGAGACACAGTGAGAGATACAGTTGGAAGTAGCGAAGTGGCCGTGCCCGTGAAAATGAGGAGATTCTCTTCCCTAAAGAATTAAAAGAAAAAGAGGGAAGGCTCTACCAAGTTAATATGTAGCTCAAAGAAGAGGAATAAGAAAGTTTAAAAGAGGGAGAGAAAAACAAAAGGGGAGAAAAGAAAGAAATACACACCCGTGAAAATGGACTCCGTTGGCAACAAGACACAGTAAGGGTCAGAAAGTGAGAGTTGGAAACTTGACCTGAAGTCGGAAACCAAGAGGAAGCCAGCAAAATGATTTAAGAAAGGGTGATAGAAGCATAATGGCAGGAAGCGAGTACAGCCCACTTGGCTGGAGAATCTCAGCTGCAGTGTTCTGGGCAGACCGACTGGAAACAGTGCCATCAGACCATGTTTGAAATCCTAAAATCCATGGTGACAGGAGGGACACCATGGAGGATCTAGGGGAAGGGAATTGGATAGCAAACCCTGGCACAGAAGACTACACAGGTTTTCTGTGAACCAAGCACCCCTGTGCTATGCTTGGTGGGAGCGACCCATGGAAACAGCCCACTTTTCTGACCGGCTGCAGTGAGGGAGCAGGAGGGCCCGCCCCGCCCCGCTGTGGGGGCAGAGGAGGACAGCATTGGAGTCCGGCTGGCAGGCCGTCTGTGCTTGCCAGCAGCCAGGCCCTCGCCCCTTCTCTGACGTGGAAGGTGGGAGCCAGGGACTCGCCTGGACGCAGTGTGTGATAACGGCAGCTCCTGAGCTCGGACACCGGGGGCTGGCGGGAAACTCTTGTGGAGAGATGGCCTGCGTTGCAGCTCCCACTCGGAAGCCTGCAGGCCTGACCACTGATGGCAGTGCTTCCCAAAAACATGCCCATACACATGGGTTTTTTAAAGACTTTATTTGTTTATTTTCAGAGAGCAGGGAAGGGAGGGAAAAAGAGAGGGAGAGAAAAATTGATGTGAGAGACAAACATCTATCGGTTGCCTCCCACATGCATCCTGACCGGGACTGAACCAACGACCCAGGCATGTGCCCTGACCAGGAATCAAACTGGCAGCCTCTTGTTTTGTGGGAAAATGCCCAGCAACTGAGCCACACCAGTCAGGGCCCATACATCATGTTTTAAAGTTTGTCTTTCCTATTTCTCCCCTGGGATTCTTCCCACTGAAAATGAGAAACAAGAAAAACCATCCCCAAGTACCCTCCTCCCTCCCTGTCCACTTCACTTAGAAAGGTACAATAAGAGGATTCTTTCCTCCTCGTATGCCTTGCCTCTCAAGACTCTTCCGACCACCCTGGCACCCAAGCTCTTGTATATTTCCTTCCCTGCCCCTGCCCTTTACCTCCCAGGTACAGGCAAAGCCAATGTCCTAGGAAAGTGGCTAAAAGAGGGGGAATAGCCCTGGCTGATGTGGTTCGGTTGGCTAGAGCATCATCCCATAACTGAAAGGTTGCAGGTTCGATTCCCAGTCAGGGCTCACGTCTAGCTTTGGGGTTTGTTCTGTCCCCAGTCCAGACATGTATGAGCCCTGGTCTGGGCATGTGTGAGAGACACCTGATTGATGGGTCTCTTCCTCTCTCTGAAAATCAATGGGAAAAAAAAGTCCTCAAGTAAGGATTAAAAAGGAAGAAAAATAACAGTTTTCTGTGTAACAGAAATATAAAACCATCTAAAATTTTAGAAATGAGATAGGCTCACCTTTATAGTAGCATACAGAGTAAAATGCATTTTGACTAAAAAGGAAATTCTTGAAATATGATTTTTCAAGGTTCTTATAACTATATTCTCATACTGTTTTTTAAATATGAACACAGTCCATTTAAATTGGCTATTGTTTGTGAAGCAAAAACTAGCCTACCCCTTGCTAAGTAAGTGGGCACCTCTCGGCTGTGGGGCCAGGTTCGCAGGTCAGCCTGATGGCTGGCTGGAAACAAGCTATAGTCCCATTCAGAGTGTCGTTTTCAGCCAACGGCATTGTCTTAGACCCCATTTTTCTGGCGAAGCTGTCATTAGTATATTCCTTTTTGGCCCAGTGCATGGAACTCGTTACATGTGATCTCCATACTTTGAGAGGCCTGTGCAGAGAAAGCGTGAGAAGAGAAAGGAAAGGAGCTGAGGAATGAAAAGGAATGTGCCGTGAGCTGACAGGGTGGGGCTGCCAGTGTCCTGCGTCCCCCCACCCACCCCCCCACCCCCGAGGACCACCCAGGAAGCAGGCTGCCTCAGGAGATGCTACAGTTGAGGGCTGAGTTGCTTGGACAGAGCACTGGAAAAATAGGCTTGACCCAAGTGGTCAATTAAACTTTCTGTGTTGGAGATTGAGTTTAGAGTTCTTTAAAAATACGTGAAATCTTTCCGTTTGAGTAGTTCTGTCTAATGAAATGAAACATTTACTCACATAAGCTCCACAGAACAACAGGAGACTGATTAGGTAAACTCTAGTGCCATTTTGGACAGCTCGGTGCCAGAGTAAAGCATCAGAAGGTGTTGGGGTGGGGGTGTTGTCAGACCGTCTGAGGTTCAGACCTTCTGCTGTCTTTCCTACGGTTCCTGCAGGCCCCCGGCAAGGGCAGGCACAAGGGGCATCCGTTTGGGTTCAGGCCACGTGGCTTCTGGGATATTATGAAACCAAGGAAAGACTTTGGAGAATGCCAGTCCTGATATGTGGTGATACTCTCTCCCTAATCTTTCTGGGCTGGCCGGAGTGTGGTGGCTGCTGTCACTCTTGCCAGGACTTCCCAGCTAAGACCCTTGGGACCGCATGTGCTCCCAGAATGAGACTTCTTTTTAAAGACCATACAGTGTGTAGACCATACATTATATAACTGTCTAGAGCAGCACTCTGCACTCCAATACATTCTTCCTTCTGCAGCAATATGTATGAGTAAATAGGAACAGTAAATGGCCTCGCACTGGGTCAGGTTTTATGTCCAAATGAGGTCAGTTCAGACCAGTTTTGCTGCCGAGTGAGTTAGTAACCAGCACTTTTGGTTTTCAGAGCTTGTCCGATTTGTGGACTGTGGCTGAGGAATCGCTGGACCCCTCCCTAACCCTGTTCGGCCGGAGCACTACAGGACGTTCTCCTGGCAGCGCCGGGTTCCTCCCCTTGCTCCAGTTCCCCGCCCCATCCTGAGTTTTCAAAATGAGTTTCCAGCAGTTGGAGCTAATTAAGCTAATTAGCCACAGAGCTGACCAGACATCCAACTGAAGAGAGCACCTGTAAAGTCATGCGTGATGTGGGGGCAGGGGACCAGACTCATTCACTGAACCTCTCACTAAAATAACAATCGTCCCAAAATGAGAGGGAAGGCCTAGTTCAACATAGTGGGAATAATATGTGGATCTTATCACCGCAAGAAGTTAGAGTGGCAGAGAGTAGGAAAGCGTCCTGGCAGGATTTGCACAGGCATGAGACTGACGGCCGTGGCTGACAGCCACAGGAGCCAAGATAAACCCAGCTCCAAAAGCAACAACAGAACAAAGGATTGGCAGCAGATCCCAAAGTCTGGGTGTCCCCTGCCCAGGGAGACAGGGTTGTGCTCTGGGCCCCACTCCTCTGAACAGGCTTGCAGGGTTCTAGCTGGGGCCACGGCCCCCTCCCCAACTAAAAGGAGCTGCTACACACATATGCTGTGTCTTACTGGCTGTGCCCCTGAGAGACAGGGAAAGAAATCTAGTTTCTGTACAGCTTAAAACTGGGTTCTTGCTTTTATAAACTAACCAGGTTAGAAGTTGGGGAGGATTCCAGATAACAACAGGCTTAGGGCCAAGGAGCAGGCAAAACATACAAGGGCTTGGCAAGCGATGGCAGAACGTGATATGGCTCGGAAGGAAAACCGGAGAATAGTGCCTGGCGCTGACTGGAAACAGGGTCAGGACATGCGCCTCACCCCAAGTGTGTTTCCTGTTCTGTCAAGAAGGCCAGCGTGTGGGGCGGCTGCACTGTCACAGAGCGAGCCGTCTCTCGGGTCGCCTCCAGTTCGTGCCGCACGGCCTGATGTTTCAGCATGAGGCAGCTCCCTCAGAGGGTCGCAGAGGTCCCACATGATCGATGGCCTGTCCAATATCATCAGTAAACACAGGCCCTGGAGACGCCTTGTCTCCACCTCAGAGTCACCAAGCCTCGGGGTCACTGGGCCAGACAGCCCCCGGCCACGGTGGCACGACGGCAGATGCTGGACAGCAGGGCACCGAGAGCCCCCGGCAGGAGGAAGGCTAATTTTTGGAGTTTATTAATGGAGCTTGTAGATGCTATAAACAAGGAGCAGTGTGTTTTTCATTCCATGGATTTTTTTAATCTGCTTCATTCATATTTCCTTGTCATCTTGATTGAAGTGTAATTTACATACAATAGAATTCAACAATTTTAAGAATCCAGTGAGTTTTGACAAACATAAGCAGTCACACGACCACATATGGGATACAGGAGAGACTGCTGCCTGGGGACCAAGTCCAGCACCGCCCTGTTTTTGTTCTGTACGTTTTTGAAGAGTTAGAAAAGAAGAATATGCAATGGAGATTGCGTGCAGCCCACGAAGCCTAAAATATTTACTATCTGGCCTTTACAGGACTAGTTGCTGACCCCTGATGGAAAACATCCCCGTCACCCCTCAGTGCCCCTGCGGCCCCTCAGCAGGCGTCCCCCTCCCCCTCTCCCCTGGCAACCACTGATCTGCTTTCTATCACTGTAGTTTTGCCTTTTCTAGAATTTCATATAAATGAGATCATTCAGTATGTTACCTTTTGTGTCTGGCTTCTTTCACTTATAATGCTTTTGAGAGTCATCATCTGGGTTTTGTGTATATCAGTAGTGCGTTCCTTTTTTATTCCTGAGTGGTGCGGCGTGCTGTTAAAGGCAGGTTTCCACCCTGGATCCCTCAACATGGTTTAACACACAGACTTAAAATCCGAGAAAGGGGAGATGCGGGGCTTGGCGGCCGGCAGGCGCCCACTCTCACCGCCCCTGTCTTTACAGGCATGAACAACCGGGAGGTGCTGGAGCAGGTGGAGCGCGGCTACAGGATGCCCTGTCCACAGGACTGCCCCATCTCTCTGCACGAGCTCATGATCCACTGCTGGAAGAAGGACCCGGAAGAACGGCCCACTTTCGAGTACTTGCAGGGCTTCCTAGAAGACTACTTCACAGCCACAGAGCCCCAGTACCAGCCTGGTGAAAACCTGTAAGACGCGGGTCAGCAGAGAGAGGCCTTGTCCCAGAGGCCTCCGCCCCCTCCCCATTAGCTTTCAATTCTGTAGCCAGCTGCTCCGGGGCAGCGGGAACAGCCCAGGATCAGATTGCATGTGACTCTGAAGCTGACGAACTTCCATGGCCCTCACTTGTCCCCAGATCCGAACCTCCTCTGTGAAGCATACAAGACAGAACCTTGTTATTTCTCAGACTTTGGAAAATGCATTGTATCCTTGTTGCGTAAAAGGCCAAACCTCTGTTCCGTGTAAATAGTTACTCCAGTGCCAACAATCCTAATGCTTTCCTTTTTTAAAAATGCAAATCCTATGTGATTTTAACTCTGTCTTTACCTGATTCAACTAAAAAAAAAAAGTATTATTTTCCAAAAGTGGCCTCTTTGTCTAAAACAATAAAATTTTTTTTCATGTTTTAACAAAAACCAATCAGGACAGGTGTTTGTTTTTTTTCCTTTTTTATAAATATGAATACACATAATATATACGTCCCTGTACATACACCATGTGGGTGCTAACATGGAGACCATGCCCGGCCTGGGCCACGAAGCTTCAGGACCCAGAGTGAGGATTTTACTGCAAAATCGGCATATAAAAGCACTGGTGTTATTCTGAAAAACCAGTGGCCTCATTTTTGGCTTTTTCAGAGCATGATTTTCTTTTTGTAATTTGGATTGCTCTTTTTGGTTCATGTCCGTACCTGTAGATGGCTGTTACAGTGACTCTTTTCAACGGCCCCCGGAACTGAATTCACGAGTTCTGTTTCCAGTATTTGCTTCGACCTACCACAGTTTGTTCTTGAAACTTCAAAGTGAGCATTTTTAAGCCAGCAAATGGGCACTACTACCAGGGGAACTGGAAGATGGATACCACACAAACTTCTTGTACAAAAATATGAATGCTGAAATGTTTCAAACTTTTTAATTTAATAAATCTTGTAACCACATTTAAATGGTCTAAAACCCATAGCATTGTAGTCATGGCAACCTGCTAAACTTTCTCATGCAACTAAAACTTATGGGGAAGATGAGGGTGGGGGTTGTACATTTCCCATTGTAAAATAAGTGTTTTAAATGTCCTGTACTGCTAATGAATTGACTTTCTATATGTCCAAGAATTCTCCAGTGGAATAACTATGCACTACTTGACATTTCATGGGGATGCACAAAAAAGAAAAAAGTATTACATTTTTAGTTGCTGTTTGTACCAACCTTGAATTACATGTTTAACAACAAATCAAAAAGCCTATTTCTATTGAGTTTTTAATACTGAGTAGCAACTCTGAAGTCTTAATTACTTTTTCTGTTATGATTTATTTGTGAGTTTACATTTTTAAATTGTTTAACTTTCTTAATTTAGTAATTAAAAAGAGAACATTTTACATTTGAATTTTTTTTGTTCATTTGTTTAAACGTGGAAGGTACTCTGATAGTGACATATCTGTTCCACACCAGGTGCAAAGGAGTCACCTGGGACATTGAACTATTGTGCAACAATCTCCAAACGACAGGAACATTCAGGGCACCTGGAGTGTTTTTTCTTTTCTTCCTGGGAAGAACTAGGCTATTGTCTAGCTAATTCAGAGGACTGTTAACGTATGAGTAGGCATACCTTAACATTTTAATTTATCAGACGTTTTCTCTAACTGGAATTTTCTGTGTCCCACTTGTAGGAGAAAAAGACAATTACAAGGAGAATGAGACATTACCGGAGAGCCTTTCTTGTCCCGGAGTCAGCACATGTGTTTCCCAGTGTCCCTCCACCTCTGTAATGCAGTTGCTAAGCAGGGAAACAGCCTGGTGCGCTAGCAGGGGGAGTGGGTAGACTGGGCTAAGTCTCCAGGCCTGGCTTTGCCCTCGTTCAGCTGCATGACCTTGGACAGCCACCTGGCATCTCTCACTTTCAGGTTTCGTCTGTAGAAGTGAGGGAGCTGGATGAGATTTACCATAGGTTCCTACAGATCTAAGACCCCGCGATTCTAAGATCACCAGTGTCATCTGGATTCATGCAAGGAGGACAGTTTTCTTGCTGAAATAACCTTTGTACTTTACAAAGGGTTTCCAATATCTTTTTCTAAGTAAAACAGGATTTTCTGGCTAATCAAGTCTTTATGGTTTTGTTTTGGGTATTAATACAGTTAGTATGACTGGGCAATTTATTAACACATTCTAGATATTTGCAAAGACAATTTTGTGTTTAATCTTCACACCCCACTACTTTTGATAACTTGCAAATACTCTCCAGAGGATTTTTGCCTTTTGGCTTGGTCATTCTGAAAAATCAGAAGAAGTCATAACAACCTGTTCTAAACAGAGATTCCTTTTTTGAAAAAAAAAAATAGTCTCTTCAAATCAAAACATAGCCTTTCATTCGTCAGTTGAGTTCATTGTGGATTCTCTTCTGTGAAGGGAAGGAAACTAAGGATTTGTGTTAACTCACAAGCCCTCTTCCACAATGCAGCATGCTGGAGCTGCTCCGAAATGCAGAGTAGGGCTTCAGAATAAAAGGAAGAGTCGCTATAAAGTTGGAGAAATCAGAGGCATTTGGGGGTGTTTTCTCCCAAGAAGCTAATGTGCTGTCAAGAGCTTTCCCTAAGGCAGACCGGTCCAGGCAAGGAAGCCAGCCCTCCCAGGAAGCTTCTCTCCCTCCTCACAAGTTAAGAAAGTCTGGGGTGAGGAAGTTGAATTCTCTGACCAGAGATTTCTCCCATTAAGCTAAATTAAAGTATCTTCAGAGGAACCTGAGTGGTAAGTGTTGGTGAAATGGTCTTTGTCTTTGGTAACCTGGTCATGAGCTAAGTCCTCGCCCTGTTCCCTTAGGATAGCTAGCGTCTGGCATTGCTGCGCTGTGGAGGGAGACTCTAATCAACTGTTTGTTTTTACTTTTTTTTTTTAAGATTTTTTAATTTATCTTTAGAGGGGAAGGAGAGAGGGAGAGAGACATCAATGTATGGTTGCCTCTAGTGCAACTCCTGCTGGGAACTGGCCTGCAACCCAGGCATGTGCCCTGACTGGGAATCAAACCACAATCCTCTGGTTCGCAGACCTGCGCTCAATCCACCGAGACACACCAGCTGTTTTTACTTTTTTAAAATCAAGTAAGCCCACTGGAGGAGCAACCTGACAGAGCTCAGACATTGTAAAGGTGACAAAACGGTTCTGTTCGGCCACTCTCACTGTGGCTCACCCTCTGCTCACACTTCCTCAGGGCGCCCCGCTGGGCAGAGTAGCTGCAGGGCCTCCCATGCGTTAGGGCGTCAGGGTGCAGACCGGAGCAAAGGATGCGTGTGGCTCCGTGTTGGTCCTGGCAAAGACAAGAGTACAGAGAACCAGGCGGTTCCAGGAGAGAAGTTAAGGTATTCATAATCCTTCAAATACAACCACAGTACTGAAGACCTCCTGACAAGCGCCAGAGGGTGTTTACCTGCCTTGAGAGAGAGGAGAATCCTCCTGTGGCTAAATCTTGGCACCAGAGAATTTTTCTAGTAGCACTGGAGCTACAGAAGTTTATCTGGAATTTCCTATGGGAGCTTAAGAATGTATGTTCTATTAATTGGAAGGGTTCTTTCATGAGTCTTGAAAGAAGGTAAGGTCTTCAGCAGTGTGCAGAGGATAATTACGTGGAGGGCGGCTGTGTGAGGGGTGACATCTGTTCTTTTGTCATGGCTCAGGACAAGGAGCCTTGCTTGATGGAAGAGGCCTTTCCTGACAAGTTGTACTGATGTCTGGTCAATTCCTTCCTGAAAGGTATTTTAATAGGTTTAGGTGATTTTTGTTGGCTTTCTTACCACTATGTATTATCCTGTTGGAGCTCAGTGAGGCTTTCCAAAATATTTGCTAAGAGGAAAGGAAGGGGGGAAGGGAAGGAGGGAGGGAGGGAAAGAGGGAGAGAGGAAATAGTTTTGGGGGGAGAAAAGAAGCTCAAATTTTTATTCTAAAAATGATATTGTGGAGTACAGATTTAGTAAAGTGAGTACCAATATTATGATTTATTTTACTTAATTTTCAAAATGTAGATTACAACTATGGAGAAGAAAATAATTAAAAATATCTTTGAAGTATCAAATGAACCTTCATAATTTATATATACCTACACTCCCAGAAATTTTTCATAATAAATTTCTACATTGTACCTCATTCTTTCCAAAGATGCAAAATATTCAGAATCCCTTGGGTGGGGGGGCTGGAGGATACACCTTTATTCTAAAAATTAATTTTGAGGACTGAAAGTAAAAATAAATGCCACCCCAGTGTGGCAGGGACTCTTCTAGGAAGAATATGGTGACAAACAACTGCTCCCCCAGCATCCGGGTCACTGTGCTTTCTTCCAGAACACTTACTACTCTTCTAATAATCTGCTCAGTAATACGGCTCTCCTTTTCACACATTTTCCCTGCCAGGTTGTGAGCTCCTTGAGAACAAACTGCCTCACTTGTTCACTCATTCTCCCTGCACCTCGGGCAGTGATGGGCTGATAGTAGATGTTGGTTGGATGGACAGCTACGTGGACGATGCCATCTGGCAGGGTAAATGGTGGACCTGGGAATGACACACTTACCTAAGAACCTGCTGCGCCCACCTGGATTGCTGTGACCAGCCCGCAGCACTGGCCCTGCCTGTTCTGAACGCGTGGGTACCAGTCTTCAATACATGATTGGAAGGCCCCATCTGTAGCCTGAAGTGAGCACCATTCGTGCTTCCCAAGTCTCCCCTGAACTTATTTATCCCAACACCAGTGGAAATACACTTGTACCATCTGGAATCCTGGGGCCTTCAAGGTCTTGTTCTAACTTGTAATTTTATGAAAACTTGATATTCAACTCCTAAGATATACGCCTTTGTCTTCACACAGAACTACTCTCCTAGACCTTCAGGTTGTGCACTGTTAACCAACCCAAGGCACATAGTGTCCCTGCACACCTCTGCATGGCCGGGGAGCTCCTGTGCCCAGTTCAAGAAGCACAGGGCGGAGATGCTGTCCAGAAAATATTGTTGCAAATGTGAAAACACTGTTGTTGCTAGAGGTAACATTAACCCCCATTAATATCGATTCTCTTATCTGATTCCCTTTTTCCAACCAGCAAAGAACAGCCCCCTGACTGAGAATGTGACAGAAGATGAGGGGGCGTTGATGAGGGGAAGAGGAAACCATCCAGAGTCGCCAGGAAGTGCAGGTCTGCTCAAGTCAGCCTGGTGCCAAACAGAGGGCAGGGTGGGGACGGTGGATGAGGAGAAAGAGGCCAGAGCCAGGATGAGTGGAGTCTCTAGCCCAGGCTCTTCAAGGCAATGGGATGACGGTGGGTATGACTGTCAATATGTGTTAGGACATTCATTCAATTCTCCAAATAGTTGTTAAATACTCGTTATGGACCAGACTCTGTGCACTAGAAAATCAAAGAGACAATTAATATTCCCAGTCCAATGAGGATGGAAACCCGTAAGAGATCATTGCAATAAGCTATCTGCTAAGTGGAATCACAGGTGGTAGCAAAAGAATGTCATTCGTTCCAAATGGGGAGTGCAGGGCAGGCTTCCTGGAGGAAGTGATGCCTGAACTCAATGTTAAAGGTCAAGTAGATTATGTCATGCTTAATGGTAGGCCCAGTGTTTTTTGGACTTTGAATGTGTTTCCTACTGATATCCAACCCCTAGTAAGGACAAGCTCATAATTTAAATATAGAAAGTGCTCAGCAAATGTTGCTAAATGAAGGAAAACCAGAACCACACCACGAAAGCTGAAAACCAGCCTCTCTCTCTCTCTCATACACACACACACACACACACACACACACACACACACACACACACACTACATCTGATTAATGGGCTGCTAACTGGAGGGTAGATGATGCCATAAAAGGGCAAAGTATAACGTTTTAGACAGCTTGTTGGATCCAGTGTCCCAGCTGGAATGTAGTTTGAAGTATATTTATAGAGTATGAGAATAAAAGAATTGCTGGGAAAGACACTGGTAATGATTCCCAGTACCTGTGTTAATAATGATTACTAGGCGTTTTCTCTCATTTATGAGTCTGCCGTCATTCTTTCCTTCCATTTACTAGGCTGCTTTGCTTCCATCATCATGCAGCGGGTAAACTTGGGGAAGAAGGTCCATACTAGCAGCCGCAAGGCATTCTGGTGATTTTGTTTTGGATTTTTTTTCCTTTGGTTAATTATCAAGTGCTTGCTATATACTAATCGATGAGCAGTTAATTGGAAGCAAGAGAGAATGAAATGGGAATAATCAGATAGTGTTTTTAATGAAAAGTGTACATGTAATGCTGTGGGGAAATATTACTAAATAGCAAGAGATTTTCTTTCTTTTTTTTTTTTTTTTTGGTGTGTGTTTACAAAAGGATCCATTTAAAGGTACTTGCAAACTAAATCCAGGTATGTGAATTCTTTCATTTTTTTTAGACTCTTCCCAAGGGGTGAGCCCTGGAAGACACCAGGAGTGAGGCGGAGCCTCTGCAGATCTCCTGGGAACCTGAACCACTCTAACCGGAGCCTGAAGGCCCGCCAATTCCCAGAGAGCAGCGAGGAAACGGTGAGCAAGTGGCAGCAGTTGCCTAGAGAATTAGGGAATGAATAACAATGCTTTCTGGTAAGTTAACCATATTACATTGTGCATGACAAAGCGATGGAAAAACCCTGTTAAAAAATGAATAATAATTTGTGCACATCATGTATGTAAAATGCCTAATTTTCCCTCTTCAGTGGACTTTGGTTTAATTTGAAACATGAACAGCTCCAGAACCATTCACTGAAGCAGAATCTGTGAGATTGAGAAGGGGAGCAGGAATCAGACTGCAGACCGTCCTGGGTGAGCCACCTCCCCTCTCTGCTCACTTGCAAATTTCAGAAAATGTTTGCTCATAGGTTTCTGAAGGTCTCTAAGTGAAAAGTGCAAGGCATTAATCATTGTCATCGCTATCACTACCTGTGACCTCACCATATTTGACAGGGGAAAAGCAGTGCTTCATTCTATTCAGTATTTTTCTGCTCTAATTCAAATAAATACTTGATTTTGAGTTGTAGGAAAATAGAAGTGAAGCAAAGCTGGTTTAAGTACATACTTAAACCAGCAAGTGGAGAACAAAAGCAATGTGCATGCAGCCAAAGGACACCTAGGAAGACCCAGAGGTAAAACAAAAACCTGTGTTTGCCTGGGACTCCCTTTCAGAATCAAATGCAAAATGGGAACTGTGTTCCAGCTGTAAAGTTTTGCAGTCTACAATATCTGAAATAAAAAGGCATCATGCAATCCACCTGGACATTCAGAAGCTCTGTTATTGCTATGAATTATGATATTTATTGACGACTAATCTAGGTTTCCAGAACCAGAGAGGTCAGAAGTGGGGTAGAATCCCGTAGGTGAACCAAAGGCCCTTCATTTCAATGATGCACTCCCTGTCAATCACTGTTCACTTTCCTCTTTCCCTCCCATCCTCCTTCCCCCTGCTCCCCACCCCACAAGAACCACAGAACTTTTATTTGGATATTAACTCATTCACTTCTTTCCCATCTCCCCCGCCAAAAGAGCCATTATTTACTTATTAGTGTCAGCCCTTAGACTTCAATCTTTCAGGGCAAATCTGTCTACTTCTCTTTGGTGGCCTAATCTTGTCTCCTCTGTAGCACCTGCTGGCCCCAAGAGACTGAACTTTGAACCCCTAAATCTCAGTGCTTCCTATCTCTTGGGTATCCATTTGGACTGGGCAAAGGAGCCTTCCCCAGTCCTAACACTCCTCCCCATGCCTTCTTCCTTCCCACCTCCAACCCCCGCCCACCAGCCTAAGATTTATTAGACATTTGTTTTGTCCCTTTGCTTCCTGCCACCAGCTATAAATTGCCTTTTTGCAAATTAGAAAAAGCTACTGTACCTCAAGACACTTTGATACTATCTGCCAGAAAACTATGGTAATAAATATGCCAAGAGGTGATGTGATTGGCTCCCCTGAAATTGTGCAGAACACCACTGGCCGCAGCTGCATGTGGCATCCTCGTAATTGGAAATCCCTGAGCTATCCCTGGAAGCCTGTGTAAAATCAGAGCCACGGTAGGTCAGTCTTTCTTTTTTATGACAGTTGGCAATTTCAAAATCAAAATCCTTCAGCCATGATCACAAATTGCTGAGGGGTAGTTTCTGGAAGAGACAAAGAGCCCCAGGCAGCAGTGCTTATGAGAGGAAAGGGCTGTTTATTCAGCCCACGATTTGGCCAACTGGCTGGGCAGCTACCGCCCGAGCCACACGAGGTGGGCTTGGGTGGCCGGGCAAATGGTGACAGCATTAGCAGAGATAAAGACCAGGAGGGGGGTTAGGAAAGAGATGGGATGTGACAGATTGGTTGTGGACATGTGGCATGGGAGGGACCCACAGACATCCACCAGAGGCTGTCCTGACTGACCTCCTACCTGGCACAGCAGGAGAGCGTGGATTTCAAGTCTGGACCGATTTAGGTTCCATCCACAATTCTACCACTGTGTGACTTTGGACAAGTTACTTCACATCTCTAAGCCTCTCTGCCTCAGTTTCCTCATAAGTAAAATGGGCTCTAAGTAAAGTAAGAGACATACACCATCTAGTATAGTGCTTGGTGTATGGCTTGGTGTGGGCTACTTCCCTTTGCTTCCAGTCTGTCCTTCATGCAGTAGACAGTAACCTAAAATCACAGCTTGGATCATGTTGTTCTCCTCCTCGGAAAACAGGATGGTTCCCACTGACCCCCACTCGTGGAAGAACTGCCCAGCCCGTACCCCTTTCTTTACATTCTCCCCACACTGTACCTATTGAAGGCCAGTTTTTACCATGTCACCTTCCCCCCAGCAGAGCGGCTGGTGACACCAGGGGCAGCTGCCTAGCCAGGAGGAACCAATTCACTGACTGGCCACGAGCCAAATGGAATTGTCTCCCTTGAATTGGAACTAAGAACCAAGAGGCTATGGTAATGGATGCTTGGCCTACAGGCTAGGTTGAATCGGGTCTGAGTGGGCCCAGTGGAGAAGCAGAGGATGCAGTCCACGGAGGGAAGCAATGGCAGGAGATCACTGGCCACCAGAGAGAGTTAGAGCTAAAAACCATGGCTCTCTCGTGGGCCAATTCGACTTCCTGAGAAGCATTTCCATGAGATTCCTCACACCGTTGCAGTACCTCATCTCATCGCTTAGATAATTCAAGGTCGTATAGACCCCTGACCTTGAGCTCCACTGTTTTGCCAGCCCCGTCTCTCCCCGAACCTCTACCATCACCCCCACGCTAGATGCTGATGATATGAATTGTCTACGGCTCCTTAAACAAGCCCTGCTGCAGTCTCTTCCCCTGGCCTGGAGTCTTCTTCCACCCTCCCTCCTCTTCCTAACCTCCTATTCATTCTTGGAGGCCCCACTCAAACATCTCCTTCCCACGACCCTCCTGATTCCTCAGTTATAAGGGACGGCTCCCTCCCAAGAACGGCCACACTTGGCTTCCGGTCTTTCCACAGCATTCACTGTGCGTTTCTCCCTGACTTTTTCTCCTTGTCTCTGTGCTCACTGAGGGTAGGAACTTGGCACACATTAGGCACCCAGATATGACACTGAATTTAATCCAGTGGTTAGAATCCTAAAATATAGTCTAAGTTTCTCCAAAAAGAGTATTATGCCAATATAAGGCATTGTTCATGGGTAAACTTGGGAATGGAAATGCATTTAGACTAACGGGATGAAGATCAAAGGGCACTCTTTTGGCCAGGAGTTCTGAGTCTTAGAGACTCAAATAAATCATAGACATTTTATTTCCTGATTTGACTGGAACCATAACACTGGATTTGGTGCTGCAATATAAAACTTTCAGAGACTTTTAGCCTGGTGGAGAGCTTGTCGCCTCTCTACGGGAAGTGTAAGGGTTGCTCAAGCACCTGTGCCCATGGCTGGAGCTAGCTGATCAACCTGGAAGGCCAGACTTGGAATAAGCTTCCCTCATTGACGTGGAACCTGTAAAGCTGGGCCCTTAGCTGGAGTTACGGACACACCCAGCTTCAGATGGATCGGGAAAGGGTGTGGCTGTATTGCATGCGGAAAACACATCCACTCAGGTTCAAGATCCTGTGGACCCATGACGAGAATCAAAAGCAGCTGTTCATGCACACAGTGCTTGAAACCATAGCTGTATTTTGCAAAAGCATGAGATTTTCCCTTTCAAATCTTGACTTCAGCTGTGGGCCTAAAGTCTCCTCCTGGGCCGCTCTCACTGCTGTATCCCAGTCTGAATCTCTTTGCATCTGACCGCCCCAGGCTCCCCCTGCAGGACAGGGCTGGGTTTGGGTTCTAAGAAGTCATGGGGTGAGCCAAGCCCTTGCCCCCATACCAAGGGCAGAAGGGAGGCTGCCCACCCCTGAAGCAAAGTCCACTTTCTCACACTGCCCTCTGACCCTTCCCACGCTCTCTGAACAAACCCCAACCAGAGTAATCTAAAACCACACAGTGTCCAAAACCACTTGTGCAGAACCTAAGAGGATCTTTCAAAATGCAGGTTTTTGGGCCCCGCCCCAGACTTGCCGAGTCGGACTTCCTTGGGCAGGAGGCCCAGGAATTCGTCACTGAGCACGTATGTTGTTTTCTCCTCTTGCCTTCCTCCCACTGGAACGTGTGGCAGCAGAACTGCATGGCGGTTCTTCAGGTTCCTTTTATGTCCCACTTGCTGAGGCCCAGCAGCCCAGACATGGGAGGCTCCCGCCCTCACCTGCAATCTGGGCAGCCTGGCAACCATGTCGCAGTCTGTCCCTGCAGGAAGGGAGGGACGCCAGAGGGACTGGCGACCAGAGTGCCCCAGGGCACAGCAGTGGGTGCTCCCCTCCAGGCAGGGCACAGAGCAGTCTCAGCCCTGGGACTTTCCAGTTTTTGAGAAGCTATCCAGGCCCGGTGCAGTGGGCTTGGCCAGACTCAAACCCTGAGAAAGCAAATCCCTGGGGTCAGTCTCCTGGGAGCAGCCGTGACGTTGAACTGGGCTCTGGGGAGCAGGACAGCCTGACTCACCAGGGCGGATGCCCAGCCTACAGTGCCTCTCCCACTTGACAGGGACCTACGAGGCCAACCTTCAGCCTGGACCTCAGCTCCAGCACTTCAAGGAGGTGTCACCCTGGTGGACTTGATGAACCTGACCTCCAGGAGAGAGTCCCAGAAGAGCACAGATTTACAGGGCATAAGAGACCATTTTCAGGGCCAGCTCCTGTTTTAGAGACAAAACTAGTCAAAAAATGCATTGAATGTACACCCGAAACTAATGTAATCAATATAAGATTGTATACCAACTATACTTAAATTTTTTTCAAAGTACATTTAAAAAAATACATTGGAAACTCCCATTGGCTTTATTCCTACCCCCTACCTCATCCTCCTCACAGTGTCCCCGTGTGAAATGTCCCAGGGCTAGCCACATTTAAGGGATGCCCCACCTCACTGTGCAGACCCTGTTTTGATAGATGTACTATCTCAAGTACCTGCCCTGACCCCTCAGAAACTCAAATATGCTCCCCAAGAGGTGGGGATGCAACCAGGGAGAGACGGAGAAACCGTGCCCTGTAGACAGAGTTCTAGCCACTAACAGGGGCTTTCTCCAGAAGCTGACTGACTCTAGAGCTTCTGGCCCCATTTGGCTTTCTTCAGACTGAAACCCCTTGGGCAAAGTTGTCTGTACGTGCCCCCTGGCAGGGGAAGTCCTACGGTTTGTCTTGGGCCCTAACTAGTCTCACCCGGGCCGGCGCCTCCTGAAGGCAACTGAGAGAACAAGGTCTGAAATTTTGGTTACCTGCAGATTTCTGGGCTCTTCTCATCCTGGGGCGAGACCCAGAAATCTACATTTTTAAATACGTAAAATTTTTCTTTTGGATGGACACATGTTCAAAGACATATGTTGAAGCCCTAAATCCCAGTACTTCAGAATGTAACCATGTGTCAAAAAATAATGTGTATTAGAATGTGTCTAAACCTGTAACAATAGATTATGGACAAAATAACTTTTTTTTAAAATGTCAACAGCTTTTTAAAAAAACATTTTATTTATTTATTTATAGACAAAAGGAGAGGATCACCTACAGTGACCTCTCACACACCAGGCACATGCCCTGACTGGGAATGAAACCAGCAACCTTTCAGTTTGCAGGCCACTGCTTAATCTGCTGAGCCACAGTGGCCAGGGATAAACAGCTTATTGAGACGTGATTCACATATCATATAATTCATTCATTTAAAGTGAACAATTTAATGGCTTTTTTATATATTCACAGACTTGTACAAGTATCACAATCAATTTTAGAACATTTTCATTACCCTGAAAGAAACTCCAGACCCCCTTAGCCAACAATCCCCCACTCCCTTCTCCTCGGCAACCACTAATCTATTTTCTATCTCTGTGGATTAGCCTACACAGGACCTTTCATTTAAATGACATCATACAATAGGGGATCATTTATGACTGGCTTCTTTCGGGTAGAATAATGCTTTCAAGGTTCATCCATGCCGTGGCACTTTTTTTAAATTGCCAAATAATATCCCATTGACTGGATATACTACTTTTTATTTATCCTTTCATTTGTTGATGGACACTCAATCGTTTCTGCTTTGGCCTATTGTAAATAATGCTGCTATGAATATGTGAAGTTTTATTCAAATTATAATTATTCAAACTAAAAATCAATGACAGATATTCCATCTTTATGGATTAGAAACTTAGTAATATTAAGATGTCAGTTCTCTACACCAATCTATAGAGTCAAGACTCTCCCAATCAAAATCCTCACAAGAATTTTGTGGGCATTGACAACAAGAGTCTAAATGTACAAGGAAATACAAAGGACTTAGAATAGGTGAAACCATTTGGACCAGGAGTAACGAACTTGGAGGATCTTCACTAGCAGGTTTGAAGACTTACTGTAAAACTGTGAAATGGAGTGGCATTGGGGCAGGGATAAACAATAGGCTCAGGGAACAGAATAGACTACAGAAACAGATGCATACATACAGGGGTGGGCAAACATTGGTTTACTGTTGTATACAAATAAATAATGTGGTAATTTAAAAATAATACAAAAATAAACCCTGTGTTTTACGTACTCACAACTATTAACCTACTTTTGCCCATCCATATACACAGTCATTGGATTCTCAACAAAGGCACCACTGCACTCTGACAGCAGAGGGGTGGTCTTTCAGTGCCAGGGGCCAAGTCATTTCCAAATCCATGTGGGGAAAAATGAACTTCCACACTTATGCCGTATTCATTAGTTTGGAGGCGGATCATACTCCTAAAAGGAATAGGCCTCTAGAGAAAGACGGGATATCTTCATGACCTTAAAGTAGGCAGAGATTTCTTTAGAAGATTTCAGCTATTAAAGTAAAGCATAAAAACAGAACCTTATTAAAAATAAGAACTTACATTCCTCAAAAACACCAGTACAAGTATAAGGTCAGTCACAGACTGGGACAAGGTGCCTGCAGTACGTATGTCTCACAAAATTCTCCTAGCCTGAATATGTAAGGAAGTACAAATCCATAAGAAAAGATGATTATTTTAAAAATGGGCAAAAGACTTGAACAAGCCCTTTACAAAAGAAGATATCCAAATGGCCACTAAGCACAGGAAAAGGTACTCAACAGCACGACACATCAAGGAAATGAAACTTCGACTCGCAGTGGGATGGCACCGGACAGCTAACAGCAGAGACGGCCAACCCCAGCGCCAGGTGTGGGGCGACACTGGGAGTGTGCATTTATCCCGCCACTTTGGAACACTGGCAGTAAGGTTTGCATAGGCCTACTACCCTCTGTCCCACAGTCCCACCTTAGGTGTATATCCACAAGAAATTAGTGCACATGCCCACAGAAAGACATGGACATGAATATTCATAGCAAGCAACAATATTCATAATAGCTAAAAACCGGAAATAGTCCAAATGTTTTCAACAGAATGGATCGGTGAATTGTAGATAAATTCAAACAGTAGAATATACTACACAGCAATAAAAAAAGAACAAACTAGTAATATACACCACAATATGAATAAAATCTCAAAGTTATAATGTTTGTAAAAAAAAGCCAGGCACAAAAGAGTACATCTTGTATGATTCTATATTCATGAAGTTCAAAACCAAACAGAACTAATCAGTAGTGACGAAAGTTAGCCTGGCAATCATCTTGGGGTTGGGGGATATCAACTGGGAGAGGCTGCAGAGGAAGCGTCTGGGGTGAAGGCAATGCTCTAAATCTTGATTGGGTTGATGTATATGTAAGTAAAAATCCACTGAACTATATACTTAAGACTAGTGCACATTACTGAGTCTAAGTTATTCCTCAATCAAAAAGAAATAAAGTAATTGAAAACTGCTCATATCAAAACATTTATAATGACAAGTGTGTTCTGTTTTAGGGGGTGTGGCAGATGGAATGTTAAACTTCTCTGAGCCCCCATTTCATTTTTCACCTGTAAATAGAGATAAGACCTCCTTCAGGCATATTAATTTGATAATGAGTTACTGTAGAGAATGTATGCCCTTTAACTTCTCTTCCTCTGTTTTCCCATCTGTAAAATGGGTATAAAAGTAGTAACTATCACATATCGGAAGTTACCCCACATAAAGTACTAAACTAAGAACAGCATCTGAAACAGGAAGTTTTCAACGAATGCTGACAGAAGCACTGTGGATGCTCCGTCAACACTGTGGCCGTGGACAGGATTCTCTGCGAGGGCCCACCCCACTGCCACAGATGCCTGTAACGAGGGAAAGCCAGGAGGGCTGGGTGGGCGCCTGTGATGCCTGTGGCAGCGGGGTGGGCCTCTCGACTCCCGGCCCAGAGATCTTTCCACCATCTCTGGGCCACCATCCCTCCTGAACAAAACGGAGGAATCAAGGACTGTGCTGATTCTGTGCTGCTTTTTATGGGTGTGTTCTTCTGTGTCTGCCAGTAGAGTTTCTATGTTCACAAAGCGCAAGGGGCCCCAAGCATGGGGAGGATGGGACACAATCTCTCTTCTTCTTCCCCACAGGTGCTTAGACAGTGACTACCGCTCCTAAATCAACCCCTGACATGCCGTGTTCTGTTCTAAATAGTTCACTCACCGTAAGTCTTTTATTTCCATGTCATAGTTGAGAAAACAAGGCACCTAAGTGACTTGTTCAAACCCTAGTGAGTGGGGGGAGCCAGGAACTGAGTGCCGACTGCTTCTGGCCAGAACCCACTCTCCTAACTCTGCACTCCATGCCTCCTGCAGTGTGGGCTGAGTTTGCGTAGGAACCCTGCTGGGTCAGAAGACCCCCCTTGAAACGTTTTGTCTCCTCCCTTCTTCTCCTCCTTTCTTGGCATGGGAGGAGCTCAGCATTCCAGGTCTTCCCCAGACCACAGTCCACCGGCCCCAGTGGCGCTGAGCTTCCTCTAGGGCTGCCTCCCATTCCTGAGCCTGCGAAGCCGCCTCTGTGGCTAGTTGTGGGGGCCGTCTAGGCCTGACCCAGACTTCACATCTTTTCAGGGTGACGCTCCCTTCCTCCAACACCTGCCCTACCCCCTCGGCCTCCTTTTCACCTTTTTCAGCCCTACATCCATCTTTTTTTTTTAGAATAATCATTTTGGAACATCTTGGGCAGCCTAGCAGTTGCCATAAGCCAGCCTGTCAGGGTTCATTTGGTTTGGGGCTTACATGTGTGAGAAGCTCTCAACCCTGTAGGCTCCAGGGTCCCTCATGTTCAAAATTATCAATGTGTGCAACCCTACTGAATCAAAACAAAGCTGAATAACGTGGATTCTGCAGCAAATATGGGGAGCTGATACTCATTTCAGTGTAAAAAGCCCCTAAAATGTTTGGTTCAGTGAGTTCTTTCGGAGAGTCTTTTTTTTTTTCTCTAAGATTTTATTCATTTATTTTCAGAGAGAGGGGAAGGGAGGGAGGGAGGGAGGGAGGGAGGGAGGGAGGGAGGGAGGGAGGGAGGGAGGGAGGGAGGGAGGGAGGGAGGGAGAGAAACGTCAATCTCACACATCCCAAATGGGGACCTAGCCTGCAACCCAGGCATGTGTCCTGACTAGGAATGAACCAGCAACCTTTCTGTTCACAGGCCCGCGCTCAATCCACTGAGCTACATCAGCCAGGGCTCCTTTGGAGAGTCTCCTAAACCAGAACTCTATTAAAGTAGAACCACATAACCACAAGGGAAGGAATAAAACTGTTGCTCCCCCACTTGCTCCCCCAAATCCACCCATTTGACTTCACCCGCTGCCATCCCCGCCCTGTCTTCTAATTCTTTGGTTTCCCTGGAGTTTATCAAAACCTCCAGAAAAGTGTCCGTTTGCTGTTAGAGGTGCTGCCTTCAGTGGGACCATGGGCATGGACGCCGGTGCGGCTCTGACCTCGGACCTCCTACATACCCTCATCCTGTGGTCTGTTAGGCTACCAAAGCCTCCAGCTCACAGAATTTGCAATTCAATAAAGCGTGAGTGGGTCTTAAAGCAGACCAGCCTCACTGCCTGTCACCACAGGAAACGGTGCTCTTTCCAGACTCAAATTCATGCCCACCCTACACGAACTTTACGAACTTTACGTGATGCCCTGCTGCTGTTAAAAGTGCTTTACTCACGAGAGGCCGATCACAGGGGCCAGACCTTCAGGAGACATGTGCTAACCCGTTGGTGTCACATAAACACACTGCCTGAAAGTCAGAGCGTTTGGTTCCCCAGAGGGCCTGGAATGCAGAGGCCTGGGGTGCCGCTTCCCTCAGGCTGCAGGGGCTGGGGCATCTCCTGCTGGCCTTGAAGCCTGACAGCCTAATACAGAAGAGGCCGCAGAAGCAGATCTCTCATGTTGTTACAGATGGTAGAAAACTCATGTGCTATAGTCTTCCTTTTAACCAATACACACCCAAAAAGAGTTCAGACATACTGAAAGGAAAAAAACTGAAGGAAGAAAAAGTGTATGTGTGGCCCTGGCCGGTGTGGCTCAGTAGACTGAGTGCCAGCCTGTGAACCAAGGGGTCATCAATTCAATTCCCAGTCTAGGGCACATGCCTGGGTTGCAGCCCAGGTGCCCAGTAGGGGGTGTGTGAGAGGTAACCACATATTGATGTTGCTCTCCCTCCCTTCCCCTCTCTAAAAATAAATAAATAAAATCGATTTTTTAAAATGTATGTGTGCATGTGTTTGTGTGTGACAGTGCATTTTCTAAGTATTGGTAGAGGGGACCAAACCTGCCTCTGCTCTTCGGTGAGGAACTTACAGAAGAGGCCCCTGCAAGAGATCCAGGCCTGGAACCCTGCGCCCCAGGAAAAGTTCTCTGTGCACTGAGGTCAACTGCAGGCCTCCAGGTCAACAGCAAACTGGAGTTTGCACCAACAACCAGCTCCCTGAAGTGAGAAAGAATGTGCCCTCACGCTCATCTTCAGGGAGCCTTTGTTCTGTCCAGTAGAGAAACCCAACTGCCATGTTTTGCCCGGCACAGTGGATCCTGGGAAATTGCTCTGGGACTCTGAAATACCACTCGCGTGAGTCATATTACCAAAGGAAGTATGTGATCCAGCTTCCTCGTTTCGATAAGCTAAAACAAAAAGAATGATGGGTATTATCTCTCTGCTATTTAAGTGTAAGACTGAGGCTGTCCCCAGGCTCCAATTTACCCAGCGCATCAGTCAGAGAAATTAACACTAGCTGCAGTAACAAAACTCCCAGAAGTCTCAGGGGTTTAACACAATGTAATCCCATTCTAGTCTAATATGGGTTGAACAGCTTTCCTGCGTATTTCTCCTCTGAGATGTGACTGAGGCTCTGTCCCTCTTATGCTGTACTAAAGCTTCTATGGACCCCTGTCCTGGATCTTCTGCCTTCACCAGGACATCAGTGAAGGCATAGTGAACTGATGGTCTAAAGGGAGATACACTTCAGGGGCCAGATCCGGAAGTAGCATTTACTATTTCTTCTCACACTCTATTATTGGCCAGAACTTGTTGTGTGTTCCACCTAGAAGCAAGAAGTATGGGGATGTAGTCTCCTCATGTGCTTGAAAGAAGAAATGGAACTTGTTGGAATCAAGCAGGTTTCAGAACCTTCTCTGCTGTCCCGTGAACCACAGCTGTGCCATCCTCAACTGGGAGAGCTCTACCTTGGATACTCTACCTCAGTGGTAAGGGTAACTGTTTTTTTTCTGCCATTCCTATGTTCTTTAGAATTCTCTTTTATTTCACACTAGTTCTTTATTATTTAATTGCCTGTTCTTGTTAATAATTCTGTATATTATATTTCCCTTGTCCAAATTACTATGTAGATTTTCTCTCTTGATTGGATCCAGAGTGATATGGAATGCAAATGTCCTTGGGGTAGAATTAACAAGAAGTCAATGACACTCTAGTATAAATAGTTGGTGGTGTTTTTTCTGGCACCTAGAGGAACAGTGGGTGCCTTGGAGCTGAGAGAGAGAACAGTAAAAAGAAAGACCCAGCAAGGGGTGAGGACAGAATCCTAAGGAGAATTTTGTCTATTTCAGTGTTGTGCTGGGCTGACTGTAAGTGTTAAGTGTTACTCTTTATTTCAATAGAACACATCTTTGGTTCCCTGGGGTCAGCCTAACAGCACCAGAACTAGGATGAAAGAATTAGTTTGGGGCTTTTGTTTTTGTTTTTGTTTTTGTTTTTGTTTTTGGTGAAGCAGAAACTCTTATCCTTTGATAAGTTCACTACGTTCTTCCCTTTGTTGTTTTGTTTCTTAATCACACATAAAAGTGTGCCTCCATATAACAAAAAGAGAAGCGTTCCGGGCGTTTTATTTCTTTGACAGATCCTGGCTGCTCCCTGGGTGCACATCAGACAGGACATTATCACCCCACAGCTGCGGGGAAAACATGAATCAGAACCACGAGCGCTGTCAGACCGCGGAACGGCTCCATCAGGGCGGCCGTGCTGCCTTTCTCCTCGGTTGTTAAAGATGGGGTGGCAGCTGGATGGTGTAAGTGTAGTCTTGATGGAAAACCTGAGTAGGAGACCAGGACAACAAAGGTCCCTTCCAGCTTAAAAATAAAAAACCTTTTCTTATCAGAGTGATGTATCTACACGATTCGAAGAACAAATGGCACGGAGGCTTTAGTGAGAAAATCAACAGTCCTCTCTCTCCTACCTCCCTCCTCCCAAACCCACGGGCTCCTGCTCCTCGCTTCTCTTCGTGTGCTGGGGTTCTACCTCTTTCCTACTCCTTCTTCACCGTTGTCATAGGCCCTGTCGAGGAAGCAAGAGAAACCCATGTGCCCCATTCACTGTCTTGAAAAATAAACATTCCTCTCAACATTGACTCATTTTTTTTCTTTAAGCAAAAACATAAGAAATAGAACCCAGTGTTCTGAAAATTCTCTGCTTACTAAGACAAATGTGTGTGTGTGTGTGTGTGTGTGTGTGTGTGTGTGTGTGTGTGTGTAGGGGGAAGAGAGATTGAATCCTGTAATGGAAACATCCCTCCATCTCATCTAGTCTTTTTGACCTTGTAGATATTTCTCTATGCTGTTGGCCATTTGGGTTCAGAACCCAGGCTTTTTGTCCTTATCTGTGTGTTACTCTTTGGACAAACATTACCTTCAACATTTACAGTTTAATGAAACTTTTGATATAGGTCAATCATTACAGTAGCAGATTGCAATGTGATTATCAGTATTTCAAATATTTCAAATAGTGTATCGGCTATGACCCCAAAGTGCCATGCCCTGTGAAGACAGCCAAAGCAGCGAAGCAGCTAGACCCCAGGTGGCTGCCGTGTGGGTGGCCGCACCTGTCCTCTCCCAAGGGCGGTCACCCCCTCTCACCACTGCTCTCCCCTCAGCTGGCGCCTCCTGCTTACACCCACCACCTCTGCACCTTCCTACAGGAAAATGGAGGGCTGGGTGGTGCATAAAACAGAGACGTTAGGCCAAGCTGGTCTTTATCCAGCCCACTGCTACTTACTCCACCTCTGTTCACTTCCTCCCAGTTGCACTTCTCCCCACGTGCTGCAACACCTCACAAGGCCCTGCCTGCCCGGCTCCAAGAAGCCGAAGCCGTGTTTTAATTAGCACCACACGCAAGCGCTTAGAATGCCGTGGCCATTCGTCTCTCCTCTTTGTGTATTAACAATTGTTTTAAAGATGGCTAAGCAGACATAGACCACGCCTGTATCTGGGTGGGTGTTAGCAACAGGGGAAGGGCTGGGACATTTAGTGCTCCAAAAAATGTCATTAAAACTCCTCAGCACATATCACATTTTAGCGATTAGAGCCAGAATCCACAAGCATAATAAAGAAAGGCAAGTGAAAATGCTTATAATTGTCATATTTTAAATGGCTTGTTTCCTGCCAATCTTATATCCGTTTCCAGAGAAGCAAAAGTTGCCCACTTTGCCAGCGCCTCTGTCAGCTGCCAGCTGTTACTTCCCTGCAAAAAGGGTCAGAAGGCTGCTGGTAGCTAATAGCCAGCCAGAAGCTGCAAGTAAGAACCGTCCCTTGTGGGGTTTAGATGCTGGCTGATTGTCAGAAGAGAGCTACAAGTTCCGGTTTGATAAAAGCGAGCTCTAGATTTCAAACCATCTTTTTTTTTCTTTTTCCATTTGTGCTCTGAAATTGTCATGCACTCCAAATGGAACTCTGGGAGCATGAGGACCTTTGTTCTGCCTTGTTAGGCACCAGCAGTTACAGTTCTCTCCAGACAGTCACTTTGCAGGGAGGGCCAGTGGGGCGAGAAGAAGCAAGGGGAGGTGGGAGGAGAGGGTTGGGGCTGGATGAGCCCCACAATGCCTGATGGCACTGTGCAACCCTGAGTGAGGGTGGACCTGGCAGAGGGGGTTTCATGCTTGGTCTGAGAGACACGCTTAGACTCTCTGGCTGTTTCTGTGATGGCCGGGGGTGCAGTGGGATGTGAGTATAAGTTAGAATCAGAATTTATTGACTGTAGCCCCCTGAAATGAAATGAGTCACCAGCTCGATGCGCTGGGCATGAAATCCAAATCTTAAACTGCCTTAAGGCTCCCAACTGTTCCCATAGGCCAGCCATCAAGAATTACCTTCTCTGAGCTGCAGTGTGGAGCTCAGCTATGTTGATTTCAGGGGGCCGGGGGAGAGACAGTGGGGCAGCAAGAATTCTCCACAATGCTGTGCTTTAAATTCAGATGCTTAGGGGCTGTCATGTGCAATGCATCATCAGTGAAAAGTAAACACCCAGCAGAAGCTGGCTTTGAGTTAAGGCGAGTGCACAATAAATTTCAACTGGTTAAATTAATCACTTGCTGCTTGCTGTGAATACTAATCCCAGGGAGGGAGCTGACTTCAACCCAATCAAAAGGCAGGTGACACTGAAAACGGCAAAACATTCGGGACCTTTAGAAGGAAGGTTTATCTGGGAGCCGAGCATTGATTCTGAGTCCCAAAGATGAGCAGAATGTGACAAAACGGTCACTCCTGAGCGGGCACAGCCTTGCTGTGATAACCAGCTCCCCCTGCCCTCAGTCCCCACCTGCCCCCTCCCTGGCTCGCTGGAGTCCAGTATGGAGAAGGGGCATGCCTGAGGGTGTAGAAGATGACAGAGCCAAGACCCCCAGTTTTCTTTTTTATTGTGGTAAAAAATATACCATATAAAATTTCTTTTTTTAAATTTATTTTATTTTTTAAAATTTTATTTTATTGATTATGCCATTAGTTGTTCTATTCCCCCTTCATTCCCCTCCACCCTGCACCCCCCTCCCCCACCATTCCCCTCCTTTAGTTTATGACCATGTGTCTCAAATTCTTTAGATTCTATATTTCCCATACTATTCTTGCCCTCCCCCCTATCTATTTTCTACCTACCATCTATGCTACTTATTTTCTGTACCTTCTCCCCACTTCTCCTTCTCCCACTCCCCTGTTGCTAACCCTCCATGAGATCTTCATTTCTATGTTTCCACTCCTGATCTAGCTGTCCTCTTAGTTTGCTTTTGTTTTAGGTGTGGTTCTTAATAACTGTGAATTTGCTGTCCTTTCACTGTTCATCTTTTTTATCTTCTTTTTCTTAGGTAAGTCCCTTTAACATTTCATATAATAAGGGCTTGGTGATGATGAACTTCTTGAGTTTGACCTTATCTGAGAAGCACTTTATCTGTCCTTCCATTCTAAATGAAAGTTTTGCTGGATAGAGTAATCTTGGTTGTAGGTCTTTGGATTTCATGATTTGGAATACCTCTTTCCAGCCCCTTCTTGCCTGGAAGGTCTCTTTTGAGAAATCAGCTGACAGTCTGATGGGAACTCCTTTGTAGGGGACTGTCCCCTTATCTCTTGCTGCTTCTAGGATTCTCTCCTTCATTTTAATCTTGGCTAATATAATGATGATGTGCCTTAGTATGTTCCTTCTTGGGTCCAACTTCTTTGGCACTCTCTGAGCTCCCTGGATTTTCTAGAAGTCTATTTCCTTTGCCAGATTGGGAAAATTCTCTTTTATTATTTGTTCAGATAAGTTTTCCACTAGTCGCTGTTCCTTTCCCTCTTCTGGTGCCCCTATAATTCGGATGTTGGAGCGTTTAAAGATGTCTTAGAGGTTCCTAAGCCTCTCCTCATTTTTTTGAATTCTTGTTTCTTCATATTTTCCTGTTTGGCCATTTTTTCCTTCCTTCTAGTTCACTCCCTTGATTTGAGACCCAGTTTCCTCTTCATCACTATTGGTTTCCTGGGCAATTTCCTTCATTTCAATTAGTTTAGCCTTCATATGTTCCTCTAATTTGTGACTAAAATCAACCAGTTCTGTGAGCATCCTGATGACCAGTGTTTTGAACTGTGCATCTGAAAGTTTTGCTATTTCTTCATCGCTTAGAGTTATGGACTCTGGGGCTTTGAGATCTTCTTGAGCCATTTTTGCACCCCGTAAGTATGAGGAGCAGAGCCTGAGGGGCGGGGCAGGGCCACCAGGGTGGGGTTGCTGGGTTCTGATGCTGTATGTGGAGGTGGGGTCAGAGCGGGGAAATGGCGGCCCTCTCTGCTTCCTCCTGCCGCTGGGGCCTGCTCGGTCCCATCTCACTGCCCACTCCCTTGCTGGTCTATCTGTGCAGAAATGCATCACCACAGTCAACCCGCTGCCCTGCCGGTTTCTCACTGGGTTGCTCACTGGGTCCGCCCTTTGCAACCCCACGCCTGGGATCCGAACGCCTGAGTCCGTCTGACCGATTTTTCCTGTGCAACCCCACTCCGCCAGCTGCTGGCTTCGCCCCTCTTAGCGGTCAGGCTGAAGAGTTCATTGTTATCAGACTTCCGAAAAGTTCAATGTTCTGTGTTCTGGCTGTGTTTTCTCTTGCTGATAATTTTGTTTTCTCTAAACTTGGTTGTGTGAGAAAGCACGGTGTCTCCACCTATGCCTCCATCTTGGCGGAAGTCCGTATAAAATTTCTTATGTTAACTTTTTCCAAATATACAATTCATTGGCCTTAAGTGTATTCATATTGTTGTGTAACCGTCACCTCTATCAATTCCCAGAATCTTTTCATCATCCCAAACAGAAACACCACACCCATGAAATGTGGCTCCCCAGTCTCCCCTCTCCCAGACCCCAGTAACCTCTCTTCTACCTTCTGTCTCCACAAATTTGACCTCATGTAAGTGGAATCACACAATATTTGTTCTTTTATGTCTGCCGTATTTCACTTAGCACAATGTTGTCAAAGTTTCTTCATGGTCTATCATGTGTCAGTACTTTCTTTCTTCTTAAGGCTGAATAATACTCCATTGTATGGCTATACCACATTTTGTCTATTCATTCATCCATCCATTGATGAACATGAGGCTTGTTTTCACTTTTTGGCTGCTGTGAATAGTGCAGCAATAAACACGGGTGTGCAAATATCTGTTCAAGGCCCTGCTTTCCGTTCTTCTGGGTGTATGTACCCAGAAGGAAAGCATTGCTGGATCATATGTTTAACTTTTTAAAAAATCCCCAAACTGTTTTCTAATTTGTTGTTAATATCCCTAAAATTCCTGATGTGACAGAAAGAAACAAAATCAATACGGAACGTAAAGGGATGCTCACTTTGGGCATTTAGGAAACAGCACTGATCTTGGTGGCTGTTTATGGCCTGGCCTTGATGGGACACAGTTGGCAGGGGAAGGTGAGATCCATACAGTGGTCGGGAAGGAGGAACTTCCCGCCAGGAAAAAGAGCTAGATGGTACTGCCTGATGAAGTTGCAAGATGAAGTTTTCCCTGGCGGTGCTGAGGCAGGGGTCTGGGGCCCTGGGGGGCGGGAAGGATGAGATCTCTAGGGAGAGGGGGAGAAGCTGTGTGCCACTGAGGCCGGGCGTCCAAAGGTGAAAGATGGCCAGTGAGCTATTTACCAAGGCGAGGAGGGCCAATCAGGCTACAATGCCTCAAGTTCCTTTTATTTTTTATTTCTATTTTTAAGCCTCACCCAAGGACACGTTTATTGATTTTAGAGAAGGAGGAAAAGAGAGAGAGAAAGAAGCAACGATGTGAGAGAGAAACATCAATCTGTTGCCTCCTGTACGCACCCCTGACCAGGGGTGGAACTTGCAGCCTTTTGGTACATGGGACGACACTCCAACCGACTGAGCCACCAGGCCAGGGCCTCTTAGTTCATTTTAAATGACTTCTTGGTCTGCCCTGGGCTGTAATTCCCCTCCGATATCCCTAAACCTTCAGCTAAATCTGTTACATGTGAGGGAGTTGCGATAGTGGCCCTTCCAGCAAATAGGGAGAATGGGAGGGACAGGAAGGTGGGGCAGAAACTCTCCACTGTGCAGAGAGATGGGCTGCACTCATATTCAGTGAGATCGGAAGCTCAGAGTGCAAATTGGCTGCAAGATATTTCAGAAATCCTCCAGGAAATGAGGGGGACTGCAGCTACTTGGAGTAGATATTAAAGGAAAAGGGGACTGCAGACCACAGAGGACTCAGCTTCCAGGTTTTCCTGAGGACACCACGCCTCTGAGCAGGCCGACCAGAGCCGCCCGAAGCCTCACCTCCTGCGCTGAGCGGGAGAACTCTGCCTGGCGACTGTCCCAGCAGGCTGGAAACCGAGCCGGCCTCCAGAGACATGTCTGGGCAACAGGCACAGCCTGTGAATACTGGCTGTGGGTTGCAGGGAGCTGGCGGACGTGCGCAGCTTAGATTTGATCTAACCTGCTGTCACAATTAAAAAAAAAAAAAACTATGGTACATTTACACAATGGAATTCTATGCTCCTACCCTTTGGGACAGCATAGATGGAACTGGAAAGCATTATGCTTAGCGAAATAAGCCAGGTGGAGAAAGACAAATACCACATGATCTCACCTTTAACAGGAACCTAAACAACAAAACAATCAAACAAACAAAATATAACCAAAGACACTGAAATAGAGAACAAGCGGGCAGTGTCCAGAAAAGAGAGGGGAGGGAATTTCAGGGGAAAAGGGGAAGGGTTTGCAGAAACAAGTATAAAAGACACATAGACAAAAACTAGGGGGGGGCGGAAAAGGGAGGGAGGGTTGGGTGGGTAGGCAGGAATGGGAGTAAAAGACAGAAAACTGTGCTTGAACAACAATTAAAATTTTAAAAAATAATAAAGAACATCCCCAGACGAGGTGCGCCAAGGCAGGCCAAGCCTGAGCTACGCAAAGCAGGCCCTGACCTGGAATGTGAACTTGCTCAGACACACCCAGCCCTCACTGAGACAGAAGCACATAAAGTGTTGTCAGCCTCAGTAGGGCTATCGATGGTGTCAGAACTTTGATTTCAGTAGTCAGCTGGGGTCACCTGTCTAGAGATTCATTTATAAAAATGAAAGACTTATTGATAGTGACCGAACCCACATTCTGTAGGTAGAATCAGGTGTAGTTATATTATTCTCTAGTTACACTTTTGCACACCAAATTATGAATGATTTATGATCACTTTATCTTTGAGACAAGTCCTGTGTTTCCTTCCCCCAGGGGCCTGGGGGTAGCAGCCTGCAATACTATGGGAATAACCTGTTGGGCCCCTCTCCCACACGTCCTGTCCTGTTCTCATCCTGCCTCGGCTGCTCCAAGCAGGTCGTTCATACCCGCACCAGGGCCCTTCCTACTAAGTCCCAGTCTTTATCGGTATAACAGGAAAGGAAAACAATTGCTACGAAAAAATAAATCACTGTAGCTGTGAGTCTGAATTCTGGAGGTGTTGGCTGGGGAGCAGGGGGGAAGCAGAAAGAAAATGATGTGATTGTTTAAGAAAACGCCTGTTTGGTTAGGAAGGTGGGGCAAGCCTCCAGGCACGGTGTGGAAGAACTGGGCTGCCTGATGAGATGGCAGGAAATGGGGTTTTCCCCAGGCATCAAGGGAGAGGTGAGTGTCCCACACCCAGTAAAGCAAAAAGGGATCTACTAGATTCCCAGAAAAAATGGCTAAGGTCGGGGCATCAGGAGAAAGTTAACTTCAGCGAGAAATTCTCCATGACGGGCAAAGCCGAGGGCCCTCAGAATGGCACTGCTGCCCTCAGGCACCGTGCTTTAGACTCTTGCTACTTAGATTGTGGTCCATGGAATGGCGACATCGGTAGCACCTAAGAGCTTATTAAAATGCAGAATCCCCGGCCTCAGACTCAGTCATTTAAAAGACCCCAGGCCATTTTTATTTACCCTGAAGTTTGATAAGAGATGTCTTAGAGCTTCAGTTTACAACTTTGGATGTACATTGGAATTACCTAGGAAACTTGGAAATACTGGCGGGCCGCCGCCAGAGCTCCCAGGTGATTCTAACAGGTAGCAAAGTCTGAGGACCGCTGCCTTTGAGGGCTCTGAACTGGCCTTTCTTGGCTGTGCCCCTGTGTATGGAACAAGGTGTCCATGGGCCAGTGGTGTACCGATAAACAGGCTCTCCAGGAAAAAAAAAATTCTTATTTGTAGATTGAGATGCTTGCTAGTTCCCAGCGTGGAAATATTCCCAGCACACCATAGCTGTGTTCAAGCTCCCAGCGGGAGAGCACTGAGAGTGGAGGTAGGAAGAGACGCTCGGCTGTGAAGAGGTAGGTGTACTGGCCGGCACACCCCTGTGTGGGGCCGATGTGCGTGTACCCAGTGAGCCTTCCACTCTTTCTGGACCATGGGATTCCCTGATCTCAGGCAGGCCTCTTCCCAAAGGGGGTGTTACAGAGTTTAAACATGGGTTGGGTGTTCGTACGTGAGGTCCTTCATGTGCAGGAAAGGCTGGTGTTAGGAGGACCACGGGAGGGAGGCTGAGTGTTGGGGCCTCTATTTGTCCTTCTGTCCCATCCCTGTAAGTGTAGGAGCGGACCTGCAGAATAGCCATGGCTCCGTTCTGAATTTGCAACTCTTTGCTGAGCTTTGCTATGGTGTAGTGTCCCTTGGTTATCACCAAACACCCCAATCCATGAGAATCCTTTAACATGCTGGGTGTGGCTTAAGTGTGCCTTGGGAAATAAGAGGGTGAGATGGTGCTCTTGAACTGGATGCAGAATGGGGAGAGAGGACAGAAGATGCCAGAAGCAAAAGGACTTAAAGAGATAAAGGATGTAAGTGGAAATAAACAGGAGAATATAACTCAACCACCCACCCAGGAATCCTTGAAAGTGTTGGAGGAACTGCTGGACTTCCCACACAATGTAAGAGACAGACTGGAGTCATTTTGTTTGTGAAAGAAAGAATATTCTGTAAAGGCTGGAGGACTTAGGGTGAACAGCCCAGTGCCTGGCATTAGACTGCAGGGGTTCAAATCTCAGCACCAGCACTTACCAGCCTTGTAGCTTAAGCTTTTGTCCACTCACCATCAACCTCACCGGCCCAGGAGTGTGTCAGAGGAGCCAATACGCACTCGGAAGGCAGAGAGTTGTCCAGATCTGGGGCAAGAAAGGGTAAAGAAGGGCAAGGGGCCTGACTGCTGTCACACTGGGAGGCCTGGAAAGAGGGGGCGACAGTGAGGAGGTAGGCCAGAGGGCAGCCCCTCTGTGAGAGGAGTCTTGTGGGAAGTTGGTATCCTAAAAGAAGGACACCCCGAACTGATGAAGGCAATTGATTAATGAAGAGGAATTGAAGGTAAGCATTGTCTCCTTCCCAGGGGCTGTTAGCACCAGCATTCCACCTCTCAATCAAATGCCAGATAATTCTTCCTTTAAAATGTTCAAATTTATGCAGACTTGAGCCCCACCAATGCCAAAAATTAAGGTCTCTCAAAGGGTCTTAGAGCTCCCCAGAATGTTGACATTTGCCCGTGCATGCACATGTGTATGAGAGAGAGAGGTGGTTTCACAGGTTGTTAGGCTCTCATGGCGTTTGCTTCCTTATCAGCCTCAGGTGCCGTCAGAAACAGGCTCCCCTTTCCTAGTCTATTTCCATCTTCAGGGAACCCCAACCTGCAACTTCCTGCCTTAGACGAGCTGGCCTCCGGAGGCCCAGAGAGAGGAACTGATTCTCCATTCTGGTCTAAGACTATCAGTCCTCAAATCCTTTCTGTGGTGGAGCATTCTCAAAATTACTAATGATGGAAATGCCCACAACCTTCGAGGAAAACCTATTTCCTACTTAAAGCTGTTGCAGAGGAGGGTGTGTTGAGATTTGATTTTAGTGGGAAAATCCCAATGAGACAAGTCAAAGAGGAGTCTTGTATGTTACATACCTAGGGTATAGATTCTGGTGTTATCAGGGACCCAGAGTTCTATCTTGTCTTTTCACCAGCCTTAAGGTATTGCTGGTCCCCAACAGCTCAACACACCACCATATCCATGGTCTAGCCAATGAGAAAGGGAAAGGAAAAGAGGAAGTCATGCCCCTTTGCTCTAAGGGCATAACTTCTTATATCTCATTGATCAGAGCTCAGTGAACACAGCCATCCCTACCTGCAAGGAAGGTTGGATAATGTAGTTTTTATTCTGGGTAGCCATTTGCACAACTAAGGAGTCTATTACTAGGGCAGAATAAGAAAAAGGATATCGGGGTTCACTCTGCTACAGACATCGACAACCAATCTGCAATGAGCTGCACTAAGCTCGGTCCAGTTCTTGAGAGAGTCTCAGGGAAGGTGAAGAACAAGTCAGCTTACCCTTCCAGGAGAGCCAAGGTGAGCATTTAGAAAAGAACGTGCTTGTCCTGCATCGTCACAGTCTTCAAATACGATCAAGGTGCCCAGTGGGACAAAGACTACTTCCAAGGAGAACAGTAAAGCCCAGCACGGACCTGAGGCTTTGCCCTCACTGACAGGGAGACCCACGGCTTTCCTCTACATCTAGGCCCTATTTTGAAGAAAAAGGGAGAAATGCCAAAAGACAGGCTAATTACCAAAGAGGGGCTTGGCTGAAAGAGACAACAAACTCTGAGTGGTGAGCCTGAGGTCTTTCCTCACTCTTTAGAGAAATGGAAGCTCAGAAGCAAAGGCCAAATAGTCGTGGAAAAAAAGGGTTGCAGGTTTTCTGGGCTTTTCGTTGTGTTGTTTGTCTGTTTTGCATAGTATCAAAGTACAATCTCCCCCTCTCTCTCACACGCAAGCACACACGCAGAGTAAAATTTCCTGGCCTTATTGTTTTTACAATGCAGTTCTAAGAATATCTTTCTTTCTTTTAAAAAGATATTTTTTATTGATTATGCTATTACAGTTGTCCCATTTTCTCCCCTTTATTCCCCTCTGCCCTGCACACTCTCTCCCATCTGCATTCCTTCCCCTTTAGTTCATGTCCATGGGCAGTAAATATAAGTTCTTTGGCTTCTACATGTCCTATACTAACCTCCTTAACCTCCCGCTGTCTATTTTCTACCTACAATTTATGCTACTTATTCTCTGTACCTATTTCTTCTTTCTCCCCCTCCCCCTCCCTGCTGATGACCCTCCATATGATCTCCATTTCTGTGATTCTGTTCCTGTTCTATTTGTTTGCTTAGTTTCTTTTTGTTTTTGTATTTAGGTTTGGTTGTTTATAGTTATGAGTTTGTTGTCATTTTACTGTTCATAGTTTTTATCTTCTTTTTCTTAGATAAGTCCCTTTCACATTGCATATAATAAGGGTTTGGTGATGACAAACTCCTTTAACTTGACCTTATCTGGGAAGCACTTTATCTGCCCTTCTATTCTAAATGATAGCCTTTCTGTATAAAGTTAGCTTGGATACAGATCTTTGCCTTTCAGCACTTGGAATACATCTTTCTAGCCCCTTGTTGCCTGCATGGTTTCTTCTGAGAAATCAGTTGACAGTCTTATGGGAACTCCTTCATAGGTAACTGTCTCCTTTCCTCTTACTGCTTTTATGATTCTCTCCCTATCTTTAATTCTTGGGTAATGCAATTATAATATGCCTTGCTGTGTGCTTCCTTGGGTCCAACTTTTTTGGGACTCTCTGAGCTTCCTGGATTCTTGGAAGTCTATTTCCTTACTCAGATTAGGGAATTTCTCCTTCATTATGTTTTCGAATAAGTTTTCCATTTCTTGCTCTTCCTCTTCTCCTTCTGGCACCCCTATGATATGGATGTTGGAACATTTAAGTTGTCCTGGAGGTTCCTAAGTCTCTCCTCATTTTTTTGAATTCTTGTTTCTTTATTCTGTTCTCGTTGACTGTTTATTTATTCCTTCTGGTCCAAACAGTTAATTTCAGTTCCAGTTTCATTTCCATCACTGTTTGTTCCCTGTATATTTTCCTTTATTTCACTTTTTACAGCTTTTACTTTTTCCTGTATTTTGCAACCATACTCAACCAAATCTGTGAGCATCCTGATTGCCAGTATTTTGAACTGTGCATCTGATAGGTTGACTCTCGCTCATCGCTTAATTCTGTATTTGGAGCTTTGATTTGTTCTTTCATTTGGGCCATATTTTTTTGTCTCCGTCCACCTGTTACATAGTAAGGGGCGGAGCCTTAGGTGTTCACCAGGGCAGGGCAATACACGTGGCTGTGTTGTGATGCTATATGTGGGGAAGGGGTCCAAGAGGGAACAGTGCCGCTTGTTCAACTCTCAGGTTTTCAGTCACTTCCCCCACTACCCACAATCAAATTGGGCCCTTCTGGTGCTTATTCCCGGGTGGATGGGTTTGTGTACCTTCTAGGACCCTGTGGGTCTGTCCAACAAACTCTCCTATGAGACTAGAAGTTTCTCCCTCTGCTGCCTAAACCCTCACAGGTGTTTTCAGTCAGAGACTTTGAGGCTTTATTTCCCCACACTGGGACCCTGGGTTGTGTGGTCTATCTCACTCCTCCCAGTTAATCTGCACGAGAATGTGGGACCTCCATCTCTGCCAGCTGCCACCTTGCTGTGACTCCTCTCCACCTGGCTGCCTGTCTCCGCCCCTCTTACTGGTCTGGATGAATGTTTCTTATTTAATTCCTTGGTTGTCGGACTTCCATACAGTTTGATTTTCTGTCGGTTCTGGTTGTTTTTGTTTATAAATTTGTTGTTGTCTTTCTTTTGGTTGTGCGAGAAGGCATAGCATATCTACCTATACCTCCATCTTGGCCAGAAGTCCTAAGAACATCTTTCTTATAGATATCATTGCTATCTCTGTTCCTCTTACTTCTACAAGCATTCAGACAACACTGCCAGCCAGACAACCCTGAAAGTGAAGATCTTTTAAATTAAAAGAATACAATTTTTTCCTGCCAGGAACATGTAGCATCAAGGCAGCAAGCCTAGAGAAAGAAGACAACTCTGCTTCCATTTGAGATTTCCTGTGGTCCGAGAGTGAAGTGGTCAGTCTGTCTCCAGAAGGAGTGCAGAGCACAGCAGACAAAAGCCCTTAAGAGGTGTGTGGTTAGACCTTTCATTTTCTGTCCTTATATGTGATTGGAATCTCTGATTTGAGTTAAATTCCCTTACATACAACACACCCTTATTTAAATGTTAGCATAAAAATACATCTTATTGCTAAGTATACATATTTGTATTATCTATTCTTTTGTTGACTTTTTTTTTACTGTATTGGCTGATAACTAATTGAGTTATGCATTTACTTAATATGTAATCTTCAGTATTACATCAGTAGCTAATATTTATTGAGCCCAGTGCCAGGCACTGCACATAGGTTGTTTCATGTAATCTTCCCAATAATCCTGTAGGGCTGCTGTGTACAGCCCTGCAGTTGATACCTAGCTGAGGAGGCCAGTGGGGCTAAAATCGATGCTGGGCCTCAGTCACCATGCTCTGTGCTGGGGGACACACTCCATCTCCTTGGAGGGAAGAAGACATGTTCTCCACACAAAGGCTGTGGCCAGAACCAGTGCATTTGGAGCCTTGATCACCCGTGACAGAGATATCTTACTCTCCTCATTTCCCAGATTAAGAAACCAAAGTACCAGGGAGTTAAGATACTTCCTTAAGGTTGCACAGCTGGCAGGAGGTGGGGTTGGGACTCAGACCAGAAGCCCGACTGGCAGCCTCCTCTCTCCACCTGGATACTGTCGGCACGTCTTTTCCTCTCCCACAAATGCTCTGCCTCAGGGAACGAGCACTGGAAGGCAGGCCCTCTGTCCTCGTGACTCGCCTCAGGGTCTGTACCGCACACACTGTCAGCAGGGGCACTAAGTGCATTCCTGACACCAAAGGGCTGATCGCTCAGATCAGTTGGACAGAGAGCTCTCCAGCTACTGTACTGCCGCCTTAGACAGGAATTTCACAATGACAAGAAGAGAAGAGGCGTTGAGAATTGTCAGGGAAATGACACCAGGAGGAAATCGACCTTCCACTGGCTCTTTTCTAGGATGTGCACGGCTCTGATGACAAACAAGACTCGGAGACTGGAAGTTAGTGGCCAAGTTTGCTCAAAGGGGAGGGTCCATGCATCTCCCTTGCTCCAGTGCCTCACTGCTTTGTGTGGCCATGAAAGACCAGTCTGTCTAAGAAATATATCTCCCCTCTAACTTTGCGCCTAAAGTTTCCACCGTTTAATGCATTTCCTTGTGTTCTGTCTGCCCTGCCTGCCACCACCCACCTCTCACTCCTCCCTGCTTGGTCCCTGACGCCTGAAAGTCCTTTAATGTGGAACAAAGGCTTTCATTTCACACAAGGTGATGAGGCTTAAAATGCAAGCACCCCTCAGAGAGGAAGCAGGTTGATTTAAATTCACACCATGTAACTTCGGTGTAAATGAGTGATCAGGCTTCTTCCTGAGAGCGCCTTTTGATGAGGGAAAGGCAGAGGAGAGAATAAGGACACTGGAAAAAGTGATGTTGAAGAAAAGGCAGTCTGGGGAGGGAAAACGGCGCAGAAATGAGATGACTGTGTGGCCTCAGTATATGCCCACTGCCCTCCTTACCAACCCCCAAGTGGGTGCCAGGCAGCATGGTGCAGGGGACAGGCGTGGCCTTCATAGAGAGTCACGTGGGGTTTGAAACCCAGCTGTGTAGCCCGAGCAAGTACCTAACGAACTTCCCTGCACCTTGATGTCCTCACTTGTAAAGTGAAGTTAATAAAACCTACTGTGCAGGGCTGCTTTGGAAATTTTTATTGTATTTTAATTGTGGTGAAATACACATAGCATAAAATTTAGCATTTTAACCATTTTAAGTGTACAGTTCAATGGCATTAAGTATATTCACATTTGCGCAACTGTCCTCAGCATCCATCTCTGGAATTCTTTTTGTCTCGCAGAAGAGAAACTCTACACCTCTGAAACAACAAGCACCCGTTGCTCCCTCTCCCAGCCCCTGGCAGCTACCATTCAAATGTCCGCCTCTATAAATGTGCTTACTCCAGGTAGCTCATGTGAGTGGGATTATTCAGAAGTTGTCCTCCTGTGACCAGCTTGTCTTTTTGTGATGACTTACCATAATGTCCTCCAGGTATATCCATGTGGTAGGCCAGGCCAGAATTTTCTTCCTTTTCAAGGCTGAATAATATTCCACTGTGTGGATGTACCACTCTTATTTAGCCATTTATTCATTCAACACTTGGTTTCTTCTCCCATATGCCTATCACGGATAATGCTGCTTGAACCTGGTGTACAAACGGCTCTTCCAGACCCTGCTTTCAATTATTTTGGGTAGATACCCAGAAGTGAAATTGCTGGGTAATATGGTAATTCTATTTTTAATTTTTTGAAGATCTATCATACTGTTTATGTAGTGACTGCACCATTTTATGTTCCCAGCAATGCACACAGGGTTTAGATTTCTCCATACCTTGCCAACACTTGTTATTTTCTATTTTTTAATAGTAACCAACCTAATTTTAAAATGTAACCTAAATAAAGCTACCCACGTACATGTCCATAGTCAAACAATTGAGTACACTTAACCAGAGAAGACATTTAACTGGAGAATAATGTAGGATTATTTATTGTCCTCTCTGGTATGGCCCAGCTGGTTGGGCATTGTCCCACAAAGCCAAAGGTTGCTGGTTTGATTCCCTGTCAGGGCACATGCCTGGGTTTCAGGTTCGGTTCCTGGTCGGGGCACATGTACAAGAGGCAACTGACTGATGTTTCTCTCTTACATCAATGTTTCTCTCCCTCTCTCCCTCCCATCCCCTCTGTTTAAAAATTAATAAATAAAATCTTTAAAATAGACTTTAAAGATTTTTAAAAATATTATTTATCATAGATTTTCTTGAAGGGACCCAGGGCCACCCCCCCACACACACTTTTTCAGCGCCACACTGCTCCACAGAGGCCTCACTGTGTCCTCCACCTCCTCTGCTGGGCACGTGCTATCTTGTCATTGTCCCCTTCCAAAGGTTCCTGTCTCATCTAGTCAGTCCCTACTGTGTTCAGCCCCCATAAGAAGCAGAATCTGGGTGTCTCTCTGCTTTTTTCCTCTTGAAAAACACCTGTCTGGAATTCTGGTGAATGAATTTCTCTACTTGATTATAAAGATAATAAAAATCACTCAGTGCATAGCAGATACTCAATAATGGTAGATAATCTCATAGTACCCACCTCAGAAAATGGGTAAATACATACAAAATCCTTATAACCCTGCTGGCACTTGATAAGCCCTGCCTGCAGGTTGGCTCCTATTCATGTGGTGGCAGAAAAGGGAGCCCAGTGTGTGAGGTCGTCATCACCTGTCAGCAAGAGAAGCTGCCGACAACTTTGGGTCCAGTTGACCATGAGGGGAGTCCCCTCGAAACGGATCATCTTTGGCTTTCTTCAGAACTTTAGAGTGCTCCCCTTTAAGTATGCAAATGTAAGGTGAATAGACACACATGTCCCTAGGAAAATGACATGGCAGGACCTTTTACAGCTTGACAAAAGCTGCTGTTCTCAGCATCCCCATAATAGGGGATGGGGACCAGTAGACCTGTGCTGGCATTGAGGAGCCTCTGAGAAGGGGAAAGACTGAGGGCCCTTTCCTTGTGAGAGTCTGTGTCACCAGGGCCTCTCTGCAAGACTCGTTCCATCCTGGCTGCTGTGCTGACAGAACAGGAAGCAGTTCCAAGAGGGAGCTCCCGGAGAAGAAAGCAGCCCCAGACTAGTGGTGGCAGGGTCCGGGCCGGGGCCACAGAGCCCACCAGTGGGCTCGCCACTTGCAGCTTCTGAAAGGGACACAAGAACATGTGGGGAATGTTTCAGGCCTCATGCCTGGCACCCGCACTGTCTGGAGTGACCAAGAAGGGCCAGACACGGGGAGTCTGAGACTCTCTCCTCTTCCCACCTTCTTCCCAGCAGTGACTCCACGGCGAGAAGTCATGGAGAGTTGGCCACAGCTTTTTGAGGGCCGGCAACCCTTCGAACAAGGCTGTTCAGGGCCGTGCCAGGCAGGAGCGTGCTCTTCCTTAGGATGTGTCGTGGTTTCACTCTGCCCTTCCAACACTTGGAATCATAGCACTCGAAAAATGGAAAATCAAGCCCTGCCCAAGGCTCTGTCTCCCCCGCCCCCACTTTCTATTCATAGAGTAATGCTGTAGAATGAAAACTTTCTGAGAGTTAAATCCAAATGGTTTTGTTTTGTTTTGTTTTCAGAGGTGGGGAGAACTGACCTTTATCTAGAATACTGAGCAAACTGTAGAAGCTGGCAAACAAATCCTCCCCCCACTCCCAGACTTCTAACTGCAGAGAGAAGGCTGACCTACGTTTTGACTTGTCAACCTATTATTTGTTACTACAGCCATCACCATATAAACACAGCACCACCCCTTTATTGCCTACACCTCCTTTTTTCTCCCTCTTGAGCACTGTCAAGAGTTAGGAGAAGAAAGCATGTTACCTGTGTTCCACCTAAGCATGTAAGAAGGACAGATGGCAACAGGGCAGTGCGGGAAGGGGAAGTAACCTTCATCTCTACAGTGAGACAGTTTTGAAATCCTTCACCCCAGACTGGCCGTGTGACCTTGGAGAAGTTACTCAATGTCTCTGAGCCTGCAGTTCCTCAAAGAAAAGTGGGGAATGATGGTAAATGCAACTCCTGGACTATCTGGAGGATTCGATGCGTTAACAGGTGGCAGGTCCTCCTGCGATGGCCATAGTGAAGGGTGTGTGTGTGAGCCTGAGAACGACCTTTCAGCGGGGCCTCCTGAAAGCCTGAGGGGCTCATTCCCCAGACTCCCCGGCACTTCCTTTATAATCATATTTCACCGTAACTGCCTGGAGTGTGTTCCAACAGAGGTTTCTCATGTTCAGAACACCCTCTCTTAACAGCTTACATCCTCAGGCTGCTCTCCAGTAGGGGACCCAGCAAAGGCTTCTGGGTAGGAACCATTCACTCTTCCCCTAAGTGCTGCCTTTGCTTTGAGACAGGAGGCAGGCCCAGCTAACAGCAATTAAAAAGAACACTTCAGCACTTGGTATTGTTCCTACAGGACCCTTAGGCTCCACGCGTCTGGGGAAATGGTGGGAGAAAGAGAAAACTCCCTCTTGTTCTTCCCGACGGGTTACATTCCAAAGGGAGGACTCAACCCTTTGCCTACCCTTTCCCTTGCTTTACCTCTTGTTTCTGCTCTCTGCCGTTCTTCTCATTTCTGTTCTCATCTCCTAACATCGACAGCTCTTTCTAAGTATTCTGGTACCAAGCACTCCACAGAGAACGCTATGTTACCCTAGCTTATAAAAAGATTATTATAATATTTTGAGGCAGAAAGTACGAGGCCAACGTAATGTTTTTACTATTTTTTACAAAACCTTTATTCTTTTTGATGAATAAAGTGCTATATGTTTGTTGTGTGGGAAACGTGTGTAGAGCATAAATGCCCTTCATTCTCATTCGGTCCCTCCAATCCTATTCCCCGGAGGTGACGGCCACTTAACATGCATTCTTCTAGAAATTTCTGTCACTTTTGGCCATTTGTCAGATATATAGGGATTGCCTACTATGTTCTGGGCAGTGTGCTAGGTAGGTGCTGGGACCAGCGGTGAACAAACAAATCTATCTACATATATGCTAATGTGTGTTTACTGTTACACAGGGGGGTCTGTCTGGAAAAAGTCCAGCCATTGTTAACATAATGAGAACGATTTGTATGACATCGATGTAACCTCGCAGCCAAGGACAGTGGATTGGAATAACGACTTCACTGCACCAGTCAATGGGAGTGGTAGATGCTGTTGAGTGAGCATGTGGCCATCACATTCAAAATGACTGAGGGTGGAGAGCAACAGATCTGTATCAAACTTTTCATTAAGTTTGAACATTCATCTGCAGAAACTATTTGGATGATTCAGAAGGCTGCAGCTACAGGCAACTGGTGATTGGCAGCTTCATCGCGATAGCGTCCCCCTCATGCAGCATATCTCGTGCAGAGTTTTTGGACGAAACTGCAAATCACCCAAGTGACTCAGCCCCCCTACAGCCCAGATTTGGAACCCTGTGAATTCTGGCTTTTCCCAAAACTAAAATCACCTTTGAAAGGGAAGAGATTTCAGACCATGGATGAGATTCAGAAAAATACAGCGGGGCAGCTGATGACGAGTGGGAGAACTGTGCGAGGTCCCAAGATGCTCACTTTGAGGGGCACTGAGGCATCATTGTTATGTGCACAATGTTTCTTGTTTCTTGTTCAATAAATGCCTCTTTTTCATAGCGCATGGCTGGATACTTTCTGGACAGACCTCACCTACATTGGCAAAGATGAGATAATGTTTTTCATTAAATAATATTCACTTTACCATGATAGTTTGTAGAAAGAAATAGATACGTAAGTAATGTTTATTATTTTTAACAGCTGTGTGATATTCGATTGTAAAGGTATATCAAAACGTAGATGACCTGAACATGCTCTTTAAAAATAAGCAGCGTTCCTTCTATTTGCAGAACACAGAGCCACCCACTTCACAGGGCTCCCTGGAACAGAGCCCCGCAGCCTGGCTGGGGGTGCCCTAGGGTCTCTCCCCCACACGAAGGTGGGCAGACAGCCAGCTCTAGGAGCACAGTGCGCCTGCCCAGGACCCCTATGTGGTGCCCAGCTGGCCAGTGGCACAACTGACCTCACACGCGAGCCCTCTGACTCCAGAGCTCCAGCCACCGCAGCCTCCATGACACTGCGCTGCCCCCTCATCCTGTGCTGGGCACCTCCTTCAGCAAAGAACTCTGTAGGCTACTGATTGAAAAGGACAGGGAGGGGAAAATAAGCTTGAGGTCACGAAAACTGCACAAGCATGTATGTGTGTATTTTTTGTTTCTTACTTTGTTTTTTTGAATTGATTGATTTGAGAGAGAGAAACATTGATTTGCTGTTCCACTCATTTATGAATTCATTGATTGATTCTTGTATGTGCTCTGACCAGGGGGGGATCAAACTCGCAACCTTGGCATATCAGGACTACACTGTAACCAACTGAGCTACCCAGCCAGGGCTGTGTTTTCTTAAAAGTAGTCATTTCTTCATGTCTGTCAATGGGGCAGAATATATGTGTGTTTGCATACGTGTGTGCATGTGTGTGTATATATATATATATATATATATATATATGTGTGCCTGCTCACAGGGTGATACGTTAAGGGCAGCAAATGGTGATGTTTTAAGAGCAGTTAGAAATATTAAGAAGCTCTTGCTTTATACTCCTCCCCACTCTATGTCCCCAATCTCCTCAGAACTGCTAATGAATAACCGATTTTAACACCCAAGTCCGATGCCCTCCCCTGGCACCTCCCAGGCTGGGGTGCTGCCATAAAACACTGAAGTCCAGGGCCCCGGACGTTCCCCAGCAAATAGTCAGCTGGGTGATGAAAACAAAAATGCAGCCTAATTGGTCAGTGGCCTTTTCTTGTGAATGAAGGAGGTTTCTGTTTTAAGAAATAAAGTGACTTCTCAGCTGTTGATTCACTGCCCACAGGGATATTTTAGAGCTGAGGCTTCCTAGCCTCGGTAGCAATTTGCATACAACTTCCACTTCCTGCTTCGGAGCCTGTTCTGCTGCTTACCTGGGCCCGGAGAGGGTGGAGGGCGGCAGGAGTGGCCCGGGGCAGAGTGACAGGGGACGGAGGGAGCACGACCACCCCGTGGCCAAGGTCTGCCCGCTGTGGTGTGAAGGTAAGTTGTCCAGACTTTTGCCTCCCTAGCCTTACTTCTGAACCACTGACCCACTTTCGGAACAGGCTGTTTTTCACTTTTACTGAAATCTTCTGCCTTACTTTCCTCCACCTCCCTCTCCCCACTTCTAACTTGTTCTCGTAGAGACCAGCTTGGGCTGAGAAAATGACAGTTAAGTGTCTGCCTCGAGAAAGAGAAAGTGTTGATGGTTTAGTACTTCAGACACGCTAGTGGAGATTAACTCTTTGCGGGGCAGAGGCGCCCACACTGGAGCGGGGCGGTTCAGTGCTGCCTGGGAACCATTTGTTTGAGGACTTAGTGTCCCCACAAGTTTGGATGAAGAATTCAAGCCCCACTTCCCCAAGGAAGGAGCCCAGGCTGGCAAAGATTGAGTAATTGGCTTCCAGCCCCAGAATTCGTCAGTAGCAGAGGTGGAAAGGCGAACTCCCAAGTTTACTTGATCCCTGTTTCATGCAGAGAAAAAATTAACACTCCATTCTTGGGCCAGAAATTCAGCTCAGCTCGGAGCCGGCTGTGGGCGGCCACCTCAGGCCCCTCCAGCTGTCCTTCCCTCCCACAGCCCCAGACATTCGCTGGCACTGGACAGAGCCCTTAGGGAAAATGAGGGGAAAATGTTACTTATCGTAAAAGGTCATCATGCTTCATGTATCTTTTAAGTTCAAGATGATCTCTTAAAATAGGGGGATATTTTTAAATGAGGAGGAAAAAGGAGACCAAATATTTTTAAAAAGAGGACAAGACACTTGGTTTCAAGTTCCCACTCCACTTCTTTGCTGGCTCTGAGACTTAGGCAATTCACTTTGGTTTCCCTAAGCCTGGATTTCTTCATTAATAAAATGTGTGGGGGGTGAGGGGGTGGTGGTGAACTAACGCCATGCTATCTGAATTCCTTTCTAAGGAAATAAGGCTCGGGTAATGGGAGTCCCAGAGGGGAGCCATAATGGGTGGTCTTAGAAGACTTGTTTTGTTTACTGACTTTTCAAATATATTAATTTTACCTCCTGCTGCTAGATGGTTAGTCCCTGGAGGAAAAGGACATTGTTTCTTAATTCTTTTCTACCCACTGGCCCCCCAGTATACTGTCAAACACCTCTAGGTGCCCAGGACCCTTTTCACATAGGCTGCCCTGATTTCTCTTTCACTCATCTGCTCTCAAGGCGAAAGGTAAACTAATAGTCGGAGCAGGAGGCTGAGGAAAGCTGGGCAGCCACATGGCTCTGCGGGAGGGCTGCCTGGAATTTAGGCAGGATTCCTGGCTCCGGCTGAATAGGAGAAAATGGGGCTTTCTTGAATTAGTTCATATCCCGTTTGGGTCACGCAGGAAGAACTCTCCAGTGCACATGTCCAGAGTCAAGGCAGGCCAGAGAGCTGGCAGGCAAGCCTGGCTCCAGAGAAGCCTGCATTACAGACTTTGCTGGAGCTGGAAACCACTCCCCGACTAGACCAATCACTGTGGGGGGGCCCCCCATGGGAGTGAAAAGGGGCTGGGAGGCACAGCCCAATACCGCGTAAGGGCGGTGACTAGGACTGGACACATTATCAGATGGCAGACACACAGAATCCTTAACCTTTTAACCAAACCACTGTTTTTTGTTTTTGTCATTATTGCTTCTTTTGGGCAGTTACTCTCTGTCGGTTCAGTTCAAATAGGCCTTGACAGACTGGGATGGGCTGACTCAGGGCTCTTGGTATTGCTAAACTGTTTCTGTGGAATATGGAGGCCTGGTATGGTCCTCATCATGTTTTTAGATGGCTCTCGGTAGGCCCCTGGGATGAGAGGTCAGGGATTTCGAGATGTTTCACTCGTGATGGGTTACTGATTTTATTTTCAAATGTTGGTGCACCATTATCTGAAATCAGGGGAACTGTTGTTTGGCTGCCAGCCTAGTTTTGATCCAGAAAGACCACCCACAGTCACTCTTGGTCTGGTGCTGCAGCTCCTGGTCGTTCCATGATGGAACATGATGAGCTAGACACCACGGTAACTGCTCTGCTCCTTGTGTGGGGCGGGCTAACGGGAAGCGGAGTCTGGGCAGGGAACCCGCGTGTCGGGGAGGCTCACTTCCGGAGGGTGCAGAGGTGGAAAATGTTTGGGCCCCCTTCTCGCAGGATGAAGGAGTGAGTGACTTTAAGATGCCCCCAAAATAAAAGGAAGAGAAGAAGGCAGTCATATTTCCAGGCATTCTTCAACAGACACTCAGAGAGATAGATTATGCGGGTAGTTTGTCTAAATGCAATTTATGTTTTTTTCCCCACTGTGGAATCGAAATCTCAGGAATACCCTGAATTCAGATCATTTTTCTGCTGCGGGCAATTTTAGATTAGTCTTTAAAAACATCTGTCAGTGGAAGGCAACTGATGCAGAAAAGAACACAGAGAAGGCACATCACACTTTAAATTCCTCTCAGATCCCGCTAAATGACCCCTAATGTTTGATCACATTTCCCTATCAAAACAACCCTGCAGTCCTTTGGTGCGGAAGCCTCTGAGGGTTGGAATCAAGAAGCCCTCCCCCTGGGCTGCTCTCATGTCTTCCCAGAGCATTGTCACCAAGATATTTTTAGTTCACGAAACCCAGGCTGTCCTTTCTCCCTCCGACGTCCTTTGTGTCTCTTGCCCAGCAGGCCTCCTCTGCTGCCACACGTGCTTCCATGTCTGACCGCTCAGCTGGCTCCGCGCCTGCAGATGTGCGTGCAGACCTTCCTGGAGACACTGAGCTCTGGCCAGGGGAGAGGGTGGGCCTTCATCCCCCTTGGGGTCCTAAGTTCTGTGCTAGTTTGTCTTGGTTCCCTGATAAGGCAGCTGAAATCAAGCTATTTGGGACTGACAAGCCCCTCAGCCCAAGTGCCCCCCTCCCCATTCCACCCTACAGATCTAGGCTGGGTGGGCTCTTGGCAGTTCCCTCAGTGATGAGGGAAACTTGGCTTTTCTCTGGCTCATTGTTTTCCTGCACTCAGGTCCCCGGTGTTTTTCCTTCGTCCCCTCCCAGGGTCAGCAGGTCTCCCTCCATCCCTGAACTCTCTTCCCACTTTGTTATGCTTGCTAAGACCCCTCCTGGTTTACCAGATTATCTGTAACACTCCTGCCTTTTACCTGGATTCATTCTTTCCCTTTCCATACTCACAGATATGTAAAAATCACGATTTATGTGTTTCTCTGTTACACCAATAAAGAGCAAATTTTTTAAAAAATTTGCAAGCCCTGGCCAGTGTGGCTCAGTTGGTTGGAGCACCATCCCATAATCCGAAGAAAGGTCATGGATTTGATTCCCAGGCAGGCACGTGCCTAGGTTACAGGTTTGATTCCTAGTCAGGGAGTGTACAAGAGGCAATCAATTTATGTTTGTCTTCACATCAATGTTTCTATTCCTCTCTCTCTCTCCCTCCTTCCTCTCCCACTAAAAGTAATGAAAAAAAAAAAAACTTCCTTTAAGGCCTCTACACTTTCCTTGATTCTCATCTCTTCCATTCTCCTTCCTTCCTTTCTATCCCTTCTTTTTTCTCTCCTGATTTTTCCTTTCTGCCCATTCTTTTCCTTCTGCCTGGGTTCTGGACTGAATTAATCACAAATGTGTGTGTGGAGAAATCGTATCTGAAACAAGCAAGCAAACAAATGAACAACCCAAGGCCTGTTTTGAGGTTGTTCTCTTAATGTTTATTACCAATGTCCAATGTGACACAGATGGTTCATTCCCATTGGTCTATCGCCTCCTTGAGTAATGGCTCAGAGGACTTTGAGAGCGGCCTTTTTCAAATCAGGTCAGGTCACACTACACTCCCTTTAGCCTGCCATGAGTCATACTGTGCACGGTATGAACAAAGGCCAATAAATGTTCCCTGGTCTCCAGGGCTCCAATCCTCTGGCAAACCAGATGGAAGAACTGCTCTGTCTGGGAAATTCTGCAAGTAAACTTGGAAGTATTTCTTCACTGGAATTTGACCCTGGGCCAAACAAGTTCACTCAAAACCAACTTCTATTAAACAAACTGATATTATGAAAGTTTGCATGCAGTTGGGAGTAAACAAAGAGCATTAATGAGTTTAAAGATTTTTTTTTAATCCATGACTTTCAGACACATAAGAAAACTACTCCCTGCAGAATGAAGTAAGACCTTGAGTATCTGTCGTTGAGAGTGTCTGATCCAATTTGGATCTGAGGGTCTTCCTAGCTGTAAATTTATATATTTACTCTTAAAGTTCACCTGAAAACATTCATGCTGCATGTCTAGGACTCTTCAACCCTATTGTTGACCCAAACAATGCCTTTAAAAAAAAATCCGGGCAGCTGGCTTACAGCAGCGAGCCTTGATGGCTTGGAGCTGGTGGTGTGGTTTATTAATTCCTCAGGCTGCTCACTCCTGCCCTCCCTCTGCTTCTCACTCTGCTATTTGTCTTCTTCCAGGGACACAACACCTTCATTAAATCCCTTCCGTCCTTGCCTCAGAGGCGTCCCCTGGAAGCTATCCCCTCTCTAGATGTATCACCATTTATCATCACCCTTTGTTTGTGCTCTGTCAACTAGTTTTCCATTTATTTTGAATTCAGTTTATGATTAAAATTTAATGAGATCCAATCAAGTGCCTTTCTCCAATCAGGATGCCTCAGCAGTCTCGTCCGGATCCTCTGCCCTCCCAGCGCGAGGGGAGGCCCCCACAGGTTCCCAGCCTGGCCGTTCTTTATGCAACACGGGTGGCCTGTTTTCACACCTCCTCACCTTCAAGGTGAATGGTTCAAAAACATTTGTTCCAGAAGCTTCTACAGGTTACTCGGCTCCCCCCACCCTTTTTTTCCCCACCAAATTTCTGTATAAATTAATGCTTCTGAATGAGATACAAAATGGTTAAGTGCATAAGCTCTGGTGCTGAACTGCTTGTACTTCAATCCCATCTGTGCTACTTGCTGGCCATGTGGCCTTGGAAGATTTACTTAACCTCCCTGTGCCTCAGTTTCCCCATCTGTAAGATGGGACATACAGCAGCTACCAAAGAGGATGGCTGTGAGGATGAAGTAAGTTAATACATGCAAAACACTTGGAACAGTACTTGGCACATAGTTAATACTCAGTAAATATAAACAATTATTATTAACAAAGTGCATGGTTGCTTAAGCATATCCATTTCATTAGGTTTATATTTTGATTTAATGGCATAATCTCTATCAGAGTTCAGTAAATAAACTACAACCCCCAGGCCAAAGCTGGCCCCCTGGTCTGTGACGCAGGAATGGTGAAGTGGGACCAAGTGCACCGCCCAGTGGCCCAACTTGGTTTAAGGACCAAGTGGGATGATATGTATTAAATGTGTCAGAAATGCACGTCAGTTCGAAAAGATAAGGTCTCCAAACATTAGGTCTGGAGACAAACAAACACTGTGGTTAGGATCCAGGTATAAAACCAGTGAACGTAGTCTAGTCTAGAAAGAGTTCCAAAGCCCAATCATTTGTTGGAAAAATAATAACAGAATAGCCTTTTTATTTTTTGAGAGCTTGATACAGTCCAGACCCTGGAGTCAGCACTGTGTTAACATCTTCTTTTGTCTTCACACACACCTAAGGGGGAAGCGTTGTTATTTTCCCATTGAGAAAAATGAGGCCCAGAGAAGTTAATAATTTTTACAAGGTCACACGCCCAGTCATTCAGCCGACAGAGAAATAACTCAAACCTGGGAGGTTTGAATCTAGAGCCTATTTCTTTAAGTACTGCTCATTTTCCCACACCCTAGAAATATGTGTGGAGTCAGGGTAAGCCCACCTGGGAGACAACAGCCACAATTAACTATGACTGTATGCGATCTGTTTCCCACACCCGACAAATGGGGTCTCGCGGTGGGTGGGGATGAGGGGAGCAAAGGAGCTTTTTAATGAACTCTGAGATCAGAAAGGGAGTGTTGTGAGGAGTCATAGACCCTGTCTCAAGAAATGAATAAATAAAGTCAGGGTGCGCCGGGGGAGCAAAGGGGTGCTGGGAACAGACAGAGCGAAGAGTTGGAGGCGCCCCAGCAGGGTGAGGGAGAGGAAGGGGGAGAGAGGGAGAGAAAGAGAGAATCAGAAGTTCTGTGAATGGGACACCAGAGAGCCTTGTCACGTGGGATGTCTTATCTGCAAAACCAGGCAACCCCTGGGGTAGAGAAGAGGAGTAAAAGAAAGGTCTCAGGCCCAAGGAGGCAAAAAGGAAGCCAAAGAGACAGATTTGGCCAGAGAAAACTGACAGAGGGATTTGAAGAAAGGTGGGGTCAGGATCCAAGAGCAAGAACCAGAGCTCAAAGCCCAAAGGGCAGTGAGATCCCAGAGAACGAAAATGACAGTCTCTCGGGTCAGCTCAGAGTGAGTCAGAACCCGACTATTTTCAGCCTAGCCACGTGTACTGGGGACTAGCCTGTGTTCCTGGCGTGCACCCACCCCGCTCCCCCCAAGGGAAATGTTCTCACTCCCCGCGGATCGGTCTCTTATATTTTAAGGGACATGTTTGCGCTCCTGGGTGGTCTCAGCAGTGCCACATTCACATCGGTTCTTAATCTCTGTGAACATCGGAATCACTAGTGGAGCTTCCCCTTTTTCTTTTCTCTTTTTCCTTAAGTCTTTCAAGTAGATATGTAGCTAGTTGGCACAAAATGTAAAAGGTATAAAACGCTCTGAAAAGCAAGTCTCCCTCTTGCCCCTGTTCCCAGCCCCCAGCTCCCTTTTCGGAGGCAGCCCCTGCCCTGGAAGTCCGAGGACGGGTGTGCGCAGACACAGCCTCCCACGGGACAAAGGGTGCCGCGCTCTGCTCTTTCTTTAACTTCGCAGTACACCTTGGAGATAGTTCCACACGCGTTCACACAGCACTTCCTCGGCCTTTTTTAAAAGACACAGAGTATTCGCCATACAACAGGACAACGGTTTTTAAAAAATCAGAATCTTTTTGGACACATGGCTTGTTTCTAGTCTTCGCTATTATAAACGTCGTCGCGTTGCCCATCTTTGTGGCCTCCTCACTTCACATGATAGGCACACAGCACCGTAGAGGAAATTCTTAGGGGCAAAATTACAAGGTCAAAGGACACAAGCTTTTCAAATAGTTTCTACCAAATTGTACGGATTACACTTCCCTTGGCAAAGTATGAAAGAACCTGTTTACCCGTGGGTGGAAACCAAACTAAAATATACAGGAGTCTGGGCATCTGTATTGTGGGCCTCGGAAAGAGATTCCGAGCCAGAAACTCCCTTGGGCTCCCTCCACCTCCGGCCTCTCTGCTCCCCCCAGGGATCTGCTACAGTGAGGCAAACTGGCCTCCGGGTCTGACAGGCCTAAGCTTCTCCAGGCTGCAGAGCTGGGAGCCCAGCATTCGTGCTGAAGGGCCTGTCCAGGGCGGTGCCGGCACCAGGGCTTGCAGGGGCCTGGCTGGCGGGTCTCCCATCCCTCTGGGGGGGTCAGAGCCTTCTCTAGGTCATAGCTAGAAAACAGGGTTTTCCACTTGCATCCAGTGTCCCTCTTCTCAGGGACTGGAGCACAGGCCTTGCCCGGGTTACAACCATGTTATCATGTGGAGAATCCTGGAACAAAATAGGGAGAATGGAAATGGTTAGAAGTGGTGAGACACTGAGTGATTTTTTTTTTAATGTGTAGTATTTTACAATATTGACATTAAAGACCAAAAAATAAAACTGCCAAGAGCTAGAACCACAGCTCAACCCATTAATCTGCCATTGTCCTCTGATGTGGCATTTTTGTGGAACTCTTCTTGGACACCCTCAGGAGGGCCTCAGGCTGGGAGGTGTCCACGTGGTAGGTGCATGTGCCCCTCCCTTGTGATATTAGGGTCAAGCTCCGAGGACACGTGACTAGGCCAGCTGCCTTGCTGTCCATCACAGGTTCCTGTCACATTGGGTGGCAGAATCACCTTTATTTTGCAAGTAGGGTTGTGATCCACTCTGACCATTGGTGGGACCTCTTAGGCATGACCCAAGCCCACCTTGGGGCCTGACCCTGACTGGGCACTTATAAATATTAGAGAGGAAGAAAGCAAAGAAGAGAGAAGCGTATTCATATGGCATAATTTGAAGAACTCTGAGGATTCAGTCCACCAAATACTTCCTGCTACTTCTCATGGATCCTGACGTCCTCACTGTCAGTGATCCTGCCAGCCACACAGATCTGTCACCTCTCCAAAGCAGGCATCAATCATTGATTCACTCAACAAATATTTACTGAGCTCCTACTATGTGCCAGGTATAGTTCTAGGTGCTGAGAATATAGCTGTGACTAGAGTAGTCAAAAACCACACCCTCAGGAACTTTAAATTCCAGGAGAAAACAGGGGCAGCAATAAACAAAGAATCTAGTAGATGTTTGTATTTACCATATACGTGTCATAGTATGTAACATGATGATAACTGCTAGAGAGGACAGTAAAACAAGGTTGAGAGGGAATGAGAAGGGCATGTAAAAAATTTGGAAAGGGTAACCAGGGAGACCTAAATGAGAAAGTGACAGTTGAGTAAAGACCTGAAGGAGAAAGCAGGCAAGCCATGCACTATGTGGTGGAAGAATGTTCTGAGAAGTAGAAATAGCAAGTGCAAAGGCCCTGAAGCAGGGCCTTTGATTTCCTGTATTAGTTTTCTCTCTTGATCTGGATCACGGGCAACTTGAAGGTAGGGATATGTTTCCTATGTCTTTAGAAATAATTTTGATTATTATTTTGCTATATACCCATTTGTCCTCTTGAATTTTGCATCACTTGTAGGTATCACCTATTGTAAATAAGTCTTAGGTAAGCTTATGCCTAAGGAGGACACACAGCATTGAGTTGGACACATAGCAGGATTCAATAATTATTTGCTATTTAGCTATTTGATAGCAACATGTTCAAAACATCAGGGTCCTCTTTTTTTTTTTTTTTTAAGGATTACTAATCCCATAACTTTCCTGAGAGGCTGCTGGTTACTGTGCCAGTTTACTACCGTCTCAGGGGCCAGTTTTCACTGTAGAATTCCTCCCACGGAATGGGCCTCAGATTGCCAGTTATGTAACATGACCGCACTTGCCACCTCTTTTGTTAGCTCCCTCCTAACCCCTGAAGTCTCCTCAGGAAAAAGAGTAGAATTCGCAACTTTTTGTTGTCATTTAGGAAAGCACTTCTATGGTATTCACATTTGAAAACCCAGGGAGAATGTAAACGGCAGGTGAGGACAGTGAATCGCATCACTAGAAATAGTTGAGAGAGTTTAGTCCTCTTTCTAGTGGGCTTGCTTGATGTCCCTCGAGTCCCCCACCCGCCGTGGGCCCGCAGATGCTGGCAGATGACAGGACGCTCAGCCAGCCCTTCAGAAAACGCTTTTGTTTCCTGACCAGCTGAAGAACATGTTGCACGCCATATCCAATTTCATAGCTGTAGAAAATTGTAAGAATGAAAGGAAAATGATGGCGAGCATTGAAAAATCACAAATAGTTGAAATATGTGTGGGTTTGGTAGGTTCCTAATCAGTTTAGGTGATGAGGTCTCTTTTCTGCAGAGCCAAGGAGAAGGACCCACACAGCCTGGAACGCAGGCTGGGAAGGAGAGAAAGGAGACTGAGGCAGGGAGAGGGGGGCCAGCTGGGAGTGGGAAGCCATAGTTTTCTGTTGTGCTAGAAAATCGTACAAAGAGCATGTGCAGCAGATGGGTAAGGTTGTTACCAAGTGTGGGCAAGAGAAGAGTGTTAACATCCGTCTGGCACACAGTAGAGAGGCAGATCCTGGTATCTTTCTACAGGCAGTGAAGACAGAATTGGTGGGAAAGGGCAGGCGCCACCTCTGCTCTGAGGGGGAGCATTTGAAAATGCAGGCTGGTGTGTCGCCACTGGGTTAGACACAGGGCTTTGGAGGAGGTGAATTCATATTTTTCAAAACTTGTCTTAGAACAATAGTTGAGGTACCCCATGATTTTAGGTACAGTAAGCCCTCAGTAAATATTTGTGGTTGAAATTCTACACGGATCCAAAATATCAATTTAAAAACCTACCCCCACGAGCACCACTCCTTTCTGTGCGTGGTATTTAAAGTATGCTCAGTGCAAGGCCTGCATCAAACAAACCTCTGGGATTTTTTCCCTTTTCATGACCTTGTCCCCTCCCAGGACACCTGCTCCTGCCTGGGAGGGGAGCGCAGACTTCAGTCACTCCCAGGCCTCCAGTCACTCACAGCTGTCTTCCTTCCCCTGAGCCTAGGCGACTTGGGGCACCCTCACAGTACACAAGGGGAGCCAGTTTTCTTCCTCATTTTGTTATGTCAATTAAGAGCTCTATTTCCACCGGTAAAACCAGTATTACCTGGGCTGTGGGCTAAAGGCTGGTTTAGCAAAACTTGCTAGGTCAGCCAGTACATCACAAACCAGATGCACATGGCTATCTTCATTGCAGGGCACACTGCCAGAGGAAATTAAGTCCTCTCAGCAGCCTGTAGTCATTCAGTGGACAATGTCACCATGACCTTTTCTCAGTGCTTTTAAGTACAGGATTTCTTTTCTTTTTTTTTTTTCCTTTCCTTTTTTCATTGGGCAGTAGTCACACAGCAAAATTTTGAATGTCTCTCTCTCTCACATCTCTCCCCCAGCTCAATTCCATCCCCAGAGACGACCTGTGTCACACTGTCTTGTGTCTCCTCCGCACACATCCTGTACATCTGTGAGCACACACAAAGCAGCCCACAGCAGGACTCAGTTCTCTTTCCTCGACACTCCGCCTTTGATTTTCGTCTGTCTTCCCCTGTGCTGTCTGCTGCAGGATTGTCCAGCTGCATTCTTTGAGTCTCCGTCCAGATACAAATATCTTAATAAACACAAGCACCTTTGCCTGAAGGATAAGCAAACAATTTTATGTGATTGGGGCTCTACAAGCCCCAACGTTGGTGTCACACTACCGTTAATTTAAACCATATCTCAAATGAGGTCCCTTAAGGTCATAAAGTAGAGGCTCCAAAACATGATCTGTCTCCTAAGTCTGTGGCCTGTTTTCTCTTCTTTCAGAAATTAGAATGAACCGAAGCATTCCTGTGGAGGTTGATGAATCAGAACCTTACCCAAGTCAGTTACTAAAACCAATCCCAGAATATTCCCTGGAAGAGGAATCAGAACCACTTGCTCCAAATATAAGGAACATGGCACCCAACAGCTTGTCCACACCCCAAACCCCTGACTGTTCCTCAGGAGACTTTTCTCAGGCTCACCTACACCTGAAACTTTCAAATTGCCAGCGGCCTGTGTCCCGGCAGATCACCTGCCTGCGCACCAAAGTCCTGGCAGAGGGTGAAGACAGCTTCTGGAGGGCACATCCGGACCCAGGCAAAGATCTGCCCTCGGACTGCTCTGCTGCCAGCGAATCTGTGGTTGGAGCCCTCCCGCCAGAGCATCAGTTTTTATTTATGGAAAAACGTAATCAATGGCTGGGATCTCGGCTTTCAGCAGCTTCTCCTGACACTGGCCATGACTCACACAAATCAGATCAAAGTTTGCCGAATGCCTTAGCAGACTCCTCCGGTCATAGCCAAGGGATGGTGCCACAGCCCCAGCTGCACAGGATCCGAGCAGCTGCAGATCTGCCGACGATAGACACGGGGTACGATTCCCAGCCCCGGGACGTGCTGGGCATCAGGCAGCTGGAAAGGCCCCTGCCCCTCACTTCTGCATGTTACCCCCAGGACCTCCCCAGACCTCTCAGGTCCAGGGAGTACGATCCGTTTGGACCGCAGAGGTCTCCAGCGTGTGCACAGCTGCCTCCCAACCCTTCCCCACACGCTCAGTGGAACTATCAGCACCATTGTCCTGGAGGCCCCCATCACCAGGTGCCATGTAAGTGAGCCTTCCCTCTTCTGAACATTCTGGGCTGGGTGACTGGGTAAACAAGGTCAATGCCTCGCATCCACAGATCAGCACAGACAGGTCAGAATGCAGGGAGGGCATTTGGCTTCCCATAGGGCCTTCCGTGTGTGGTTGGATTTGCAAGGAGCTTTAGAAGAATGCTGTATCGTGGCCCCAAACCTGTCCCCCTTGGAGCCTACCTCTCTAGAAAGCTTTAAAAGCAAAGAAGTTTTCCTCTGTCTAGGTTAGTTTAACGGAAACCTGCCTAGAGGCAAGAAGATGACCCAAAAAACTTCTAGAAAACTTGTTTGTTGTCTTAATGCTTGGGCATCTGGGTTCTTCCTCTGCATGCTTCCTATCCATCTTAGATTTGGCAAAGAAAGGGGCCTTCAGTCCAAAAAATCAGAATGTCTCTGAGACTCTGAATTCATACCATTACCTGAAGCTCACTTTGCTCCTGTGATTCCGTTGCTTCAATCCCTTAGCAGACTGCAGCTACCCACCGCTGCCCTCTCTTCTAGCTGCACCCCAGGACGGCAGTCCCCCAACTTGTCTAGCTGTTTCACACCCCAAGCATTTGCCCATCCAGGATGTTCTTTCCCTTATTGTGCATTTGACCCAGGTCTACACCTCTTCTTTTTCCTAAACAGCTTTATTGAGATCTAATTTACATGCTGCAAAGTTTACCTTTTGCCCATCTTAAGTGTACAATTCAATGAATTGTAGTATATTTACAGAGTTACACAACCATCACTATGTACATCTTTTAAGACTTAGCTCAATTGTTCTCTCTGGAAACTTCCCTAGATGAGCCCCTCCTTCAGGCTATCTGTACCCTTGTTTTCTGCCTGTCAGGGCACCTAATAACCAGTATGTCCACTTGTCTTTCCAGAATGCAAGCTTTTGCACATCAGTAAGATGTATTTTCAATCCACAATTCCCCAGCATTTAGCACAGTGACCACCATATACCAGACTCTCAGTAAATTATTTCTGAATGAACGAATGAATGAGTGAATAATATGCATCAGTACATTAAGCACTCTGAAAGTGATACAGTCTTAAATTGAGATAAAAGGTTCATCGTAATCCTTGGTATTGAATCTCCACCAAGGCCACTGAAAAATAACGATAGGACTTTACAGCTCAAACACAGGGCTCTGAGATAGGATACTTTTCTTAGCAAATAAACACTGTACCAAAAGCAATTCAAGTGGTACAAGAAGAGTCTTTCCAAAGACCTGACACCTAGTTTTAAAATAAATTATAGAAAGAATTACAAGTGCTGTATAAACCACATTTTACATATTGTGCATGTACACTTAGTATAAAGCTCCCTAAAGTGAATAGGGCAGTAAGTAATTAATCATTTTTAAAGGAAGGAGATAGAGGAATTTAACTTAAAAGAAACAGGTAAGAAGGAACCTGACTTTCAGAGAAAGGCCAGGAGGCGTGAAAGCGGCAGGGCTTGAGGAGAAAGAGCCCCTGAGGACCGAAGGCGAGATGCAGGGTGGTGGGAGCTGGGAGCTGACTGCCGGGAGTCCCAGCGCCACCGCCCGCCCTGCGTGTCCAGCATTAGCACGTGTGGCGGCTGGAGTTCCCTAAGCAAGAGAAACAAACCTTGACAGGATTGCCTTTGTTTCTCAACGATTTCCAGGTTAAAAGGTAATACTTTGTGAGAAGAATACCATAAACTACTTTTTAAAAACATTTATTATCTGCACTTAAAGAGAATTTTTCTGATCACAATAGTAATATTTGTTCATGCTCAGAATTAGAATATGTCCAAAAGTTCAGTCTGTATTTCCGTTGCCCAGATATAATTTCCTATTGGGTTTTTGACACATTTCTTTCTGGGTTTTTTTTCCTTGCGTATACATTTACCATCAAATCAAACTAGTTTCCAAGGACATTCAGTGCACTTCTAGCATCATTTAAAAATGCTACATAGTATTTCATCAGATGAAACTACTCAATTGTTTTATTCTCCATTATTGGACATTTTGAAGAGTTTCCAGTTTTTTATCCAATAAGCAATGATGGTAACAGACATTATGTACATAAGTTACCTGCATCTCTGCTTAGTCTCTTAGATTAATGTGTAGATGTGTGAATAGTCAAGGATTTAGTGATACTAAATCCCAAGCAGTTGCTTTTATCTCCTAACAGGAGAAAGCCTCACTGTGACATACAAAGGAAGCTTTGACTTGTTGGAATATGAGGGTCCCAGGAAGACCTTCCTATCTGAAAACATTTTTCCTGTTGAAGCCTAAACTGGCACCATTAAGAGTCCAGTCTTTGGAGGTAGGCCTGGGCAGGCTCTTTTAAACTGCAAACACTCCTGCCCAGGGACACTTTTAGCCTCCAGTACCTCATAGCCTGGTTCCTTCCATCAGGTCCCCTCCCTTAGCTTTCTGTATCATTTGCTTCTATTGAGGGGAGAGAGGAAGGGGCCGCCTGGGGTCCCGGGAGCGAAGAGAGGTGATGAAAGGCAGAGAGGAGAGAACTTGGACAGGAAAGGGGAACAGTTCACAGAAAATATACAAACAGCCAATAAACATATGGAACCAAGCCTAACATTACTGAATTTAAGAAAAGTTTGTATGTACAAAAATTTTAGAGATATGTGTTTCCTAATTAGGTGCACAGAAACTAAAAACCTTGAGTGGCAGCCAGCGGCAGTGGGGTTTGGAGAAAGGACCACACTCCCATCTGCTCTGGGTAGGATGGGGGATGGGCCCGACCCCCCCGGGAGGCACTCCCACTGTTCAGCAAAACTTAAATGTGCTTCCTCTTCGGCCCCCCACAGCCTCACTTGTAGGAGTCCATGCTACAGACACACTGAACAAGCACGTGAAAATACATGATCGAGGATCTTTATCAGAGCATTGTTGCACTAGAGTAAAAATAAAAACTAAAATCCCTATCACTGAGGGGACAGATAAGGAAGCTGATTGGCTTATACAATGGACAACTAGGCCCCTACCACAGAGTAAAGTACACATTCTGACATTAAAAAAAGATTAAGTGGAAAAACATCCAGTGTTGATACATTTACTTTTATAATTGAAAAACAAGTAAAAGTTAGAAAGAAAAAAGGAGAGTAAGGGGAAATGAGAGTATACACGGTAGCTCACCCTAATTCACCCTGTGTCTTGGCCCTGGCTCCGAGGGCATCCGATCATGGAGAAGAGGATCAGGGTTGGGTTCTTTTTGTCAAGGAAGCCCAGTGTTTATGGTTTTTCTCCAGAGCAATGCAAGCCCAGGATATGTCATGAGGCCCCAATAGCAAAGGCTTCAATGACAGTTGCTGTGAGGATTAAATAAGACGATGAATTAAAGATACTAGGAACATGGCTGGGTTTTAGTAAGCCCTCAGTAACTAGCAGCTCTTCATTATTGTTATTATTTAAATTAAAACCCTACAGCACAGCTCTGTAGAGTGCTCCTTGACTTCCAGCTTCTTTTTGCTGGCACAGATTTTAAGTATTCAAAGCATGTGTACAATGCTTAGTTTCATGTCAGGGCTATAACAGCGTTTAATTGCCAACAAAACCACTTCAAAAGAACTGTTCACCTAAGGGATGCTCGTGCAGTTGGAAACCATGGCTACGTGGTTCTACTCTGCTTTAGAAGAGCATTACTTCCTCATCTGTTAATGAAAATATAAATAAATAATGATCACCATGCAAATGGCATATCTTTGCCTTTGCAAGTTAAAGCAAAAATGGTTACCGGTCTCCCCTTTCATGTGAAAAAAAAAAGTTTTCAAAGCAAGTGAAAATAAAAAGTGGAAGTAAGCTTGTGTTCCCTTCTCCCCCCAACCATCGCAGAAGGCAGCCTGAGAATCCTTCTGGGAAAGGCTACCAGAATAGAGATCGTGGCTGTGCAATCAAATGAAACCCATAATATAAATAAATTAGGGAAAAAAGGACATATTAAGTCTAAAGAGCCCCTTATTTTTACTGTGAAATTCCTGCTTTACCAAGGAGACTGAATAAAATAATGGATACATACCTACTGTTGCTCATGTGGACCCCCCCAAAAATGATGATTTGTGTGCTAGAGTGCAGGCACAACCAAAAGTAAGGAAAAGACAAACTGGGGGGAAGCAATGATGGGGAAAGGAGTTGCTCTTCAGAACCCCAGCTGCTGGGAGTGAGCGAGTTCCTATAACAGTGTATGTTGGCCATTTTGTTTCCTAACTAAACGGCATTATATCATGACATTTTTCGACAACTTGAAAATCAGTTTTTATTTGCCCTCTCATAAACTCTTTTAATACCATTCTTAATAAGGAAGAACAATGTTGAATGTTTTGTCCAATGGAAAACCTCATTAGGATTTGGTTTACAAATTCCAAGTGATAAAAACTCTGTAACATGAAACCATGTGTACCCAGGCCAAGATGGTCATAAGATTGACAAATAACATAGCATTCTGGGCACGATTTAGTATTCTAAGATGTGTGTTGTGTCTTGTGATGAACACTGCCTCAGAATCGAAGAGCTACCTGCTAACAACTCGTTTGTGTATCACACCACCCACCACCTCCTATTCTTCATCTCCCACAGAATAAACTCTCTTGATGGGTTTTTAGACACTGGGGACAAGTCAGTGGGGGAGATTTTCTGGGCAGCAATTCTTAAGTCTACCACGTAGGTGGCTGCTGACTTGCACGCCTCTCTTCACACACTAACAAGTGTGGGTTTGTGTTTCAAAACAGACACCCACGGACACACAGATTTTCTCTCTGTCTCAATTTACATTGAGCTACTTAAGGGAACTGTATGCTATTTATCTGTGTTCACCAAGTGTCCAGCCATAGAAATTTAATAATTTTTGTTGAATGAATAAAAAGAAACCTGTTCCCTATATCCCAGGGAAAGGAGTGATCCCTAACTGTGAGTACAGTCTTTGAGACATCCAGCACTGGAAAGGCCATCTCTAATTGTCTTACAGGAGAGTGGCAAGAACAGAAGGTCAGTGGGATTTGGAAACAGAACTTTTCCATTCCTTTATTAATTTGTTCAACAAATATTGGCCAAGTACTCTGCTAGGCACTGGGTGTACATTGGTAACTGTAACACATGGTCTTTTCTTCTGCAGTGTACTGGGAGACAGATAAGTAGAAATCAGCAAACAAAACAAGTGGAAGTGATAACCAGGTGTTAGAACAGGCATTAATAGACAGGCTGGCCAGAGGAGGCCTTTTGGGGGAAGACACATCTTAGCTGAAACCTGAAGGATGAGAGAGGGTCAAGGAGGTGGGAGCTTGCTAAGATGCCAAAAGCAAGCCTGCGGAGCTGCAGCAGGGTAAGCAGGGAGAGACTTGGTATGCTGAAGCTGATGGATGTAAGGGCCGGGGCAAGAAATTTGGATCTGATTCGAAGTTAAACTTCTTTAGGAAAACAGAACATCGAAGTCTATAATCCTGAATAAAGAATGTAGAATAGTGCTTGGCACATAGCAAGTACCCAGTAAGTGTTCATCATTATTATATATGTGGCACCCAACTAACCTAGTAAGACTTCATCAAAATGGTACTTGCCATTGAAATGATCAAAAATTGAGCAATGAAAGATATTCATCTATCAGTTAAACATAGTTTTTATTTAGCAACTTTTCTACACAACCAGTCAAATTCCAGACAAGACCAAATTCCACTTACAAAAAAGGAAAGCTTATGTTTGATATATCCTCTGCTATTCAATATTCCTTTTTTTAAAAAACAATCAAAGGACAGCATAGAGGACTATATTGTCAGTGCCTTAATTTAAAAATAGATGAAGTGGATCATTTCATCTGCTCATGTAAACCTTAGGTTTAAGTTTTTACCACAGGTGGCCATTTCAGAAATGGAAGTTACAGCTAATCAAACACTTAGCCCACATGCCTTGGTGATTTTAATGATAAGATTTGTTGCTATGAGACAAAAACGTGTTGTGCGCAAAATAATCTGTTAGAAATCATATGACCTTGATTCAAAGGCTTTTGATTAACAGCACTAACATCCGCTTTCTGGAAAAGAAACAAACCCTATGATTAGAGCTTGGTAGTCCTTTTAAAGCAAACAAAACCTTATTAGCCACTTATGAATGGATATGGGAAGCAAAAATCGCTTCAAGTATTAAAAACGTTCAAGGCCACTGGCAAAGTTTCTCTTCTTTTGCTTCGTCTTTGTTCTTCCTACTTCCTGAGGGAGGGACTGAAAAAAATGGACAGCAGATGAGAGTAATCTAGAAGACCCAGGACCCAGCAAGCAGGTTGTGCCATCCTAGTGGCTTGTCTTGGGGTGTGTGTGTGTGTGTGTGTGTGTGTGTGTGTGTGTGTGGAGTTGGCTTGAATGGGAGACTGTAACTCTTCAGTCTTCATTCATTCATTTATTGAGCATCCCCTGGAGCCGGCACTGTGCTTGGAGACATGATGACAAACATACACAGTCTGTGCTTTCATAGAACTTAGATGCTAGAAGGGAAGGTGGACAAGAAGTTGATAAGTAAGAGTCATGCTTATTTGAACAAACACATAAGTGCTGTGAAGAAAATAAAATGGGCGTGGGGAGAATGGGATAGGACAACTAGAGGAACAGGTGATATCTGAGCTGAGCCCTGAATGACAAGAAGTTGATTTGTAAAGACATAAGGCAAAAATATTCTGGGCATAGAGGATGGCAACTGAAGGTCCCAGAAGTGGGGACAAACTTGGGGTGTTCCAGGTGAACAAAGATGGCCAGGGTAGTTGGGGCTCCATGGGCATGTGAGAGCATTGAAGAGGTAAGAGACCAAGAAGGACCAGGATCCAATCATGCAGGGTGGATTTTAAGTGCAAAGGGATCTCTGGAGGGTTGTGCCTACAGCTTGACCTAGCTGAAAGCAGGGCTGGCCCTGCCTGGTGACCTGATGGAGTGGTGCCTTTTGCCCTTTTCCATCTGGGAAAAAGGAGCAGTGGTAGTGACTTGCCCTGTTGGCCCAAAACTTGCCATCTGGACCCTTTGAGACATAATCTGACCAGTCCCAGGAAGGCTGTCAAAGCAAAACCTGCTTAGTGTATCCTATCTTAGAACACAGGGGTCTCTGTCTCCCCACTTTGGAAATGCCCTCCAAGTCATGGTCTCCTTTACTTGGCTGGGATAGACCCAGGCAGTTCCTTTTAGCCATTTCCCCTTGCTTAAGCCCCCAATGTCATGGCCAGTCCTTAGCAATAGTAGGGCAAGGTTTACAGTCAGGGCCAGGAGAGAACCTGGGCTGGAGGGGAATGGTCACTTTTGTCAGAGTAAGCATGACAGAAATGACCTGGCTAGTGTCACAGGTCAAAGCAGACAACAGATTGAATTGAGGAAATCTGACCATGCTTGAGTAACTGGCTTGGGCACATTTCCACAGTCACCCAGCCAAGTTTCCTGCATCCGGACAGTGGCGACCTCAAGAAAGCCATCCAAGTGAACACACACATTTTTTGTCTTCTGTTCTGTATTTGAGGACATCATTCCCCTGAAAGTTCCCCAGAAAACATCAATGGCTCCTGACTCCTTACCAATCTAAGAATACAATGATTAGCCACAGTCTCGCCCTCAACATTCTGGTTCTAACCTACCTTGTCTGTTACTTCCTTGCTGGCAAGTTTTATTTCACCTTGCATGTATCCTACCTACAGGGAAAACTTGATTATTACTTTTTATAACCAGAAACAAAAGATAAAGACCATATATATTTTTGGAAAAACAAGGTTTCTTCTTGCCCTAACTGGCTAGGCCTCCTGGATCATCCAGCTTCTTATGTGAACAGAGGTGGCAATGCTGGGCTCACAGGAAATGCTCCCGCCTCATTTTGCAGGATTACGCACTTGGCTCTCTCCAGTGCCCTCAGAGGCTGGGCCCACCCCCAAGGCACATCCCCACCTCTCAGATTTCCCACACTGGAGCCACTAGGAGCCTGGGAAGTTCCCTTAGAGCCTTCCTCTCTCAGGGGTACCGGGTCCCCTGCTTCTGTCCTCTGGCCTTCAGTGCTCCTCTCTGACCTAAACAGGCAGGCAGCCCTTCTTCCCTTGAGACTCGCTGCTCCTAGGGTTGGTGGGACCCACTTTCTCCTAGGTTACACAGTCACCTAAGTCACAGCCAGACCTGGCTGCGCTCCGAGCCCTGCCCTCTCTGAACTGACCTGGCTTTGAGTCCACATGGGCTTTAGCAAGAGAGGACCAAAAACATTGGGTGGTATTGCCAACTAGTTGGCTATTTCCCAGAGGTATGAGCCCAGTTTTCATTCATTTATTTCTTTGTAAAAGAAAGCAGTGTGTGAATGTCCACTCATGGGGAAAAGAGAGAAAAGTAGTGATTCTGTATCTATCGTGGGGACAATTTCTCCTAGCCTGGTTTTAGGAACTTGGGGGAATTACAGTAGGAAAGGTGGTGTGGGAGAGGTTCTCCGGGGTTGGATTATCCTAAGTATCTTATTAACATAGGGGCCTGTGTGGAGCTTTCCAATTAGAACACCAAACTCAGGATTTCACAGATGCTTTTATTTTAGAGAACACCCACAATGACTCAATTTAATAAAAACTATCAAGTAAGTGATAGTACGGGAATATGGCAAACAACATCGCAGAGGTGGTAAGCAACATCTGGAATCCTCAGCCGGGATCAAGGCAAACATTTTCAATGAGCTTACTTATCTCTCTTTTCACACGAAGCGGGTGGAGTCAGTCTTTCCTGTTCTCTTGGCTGTCTTTGCCTACAGATGGCCACAACTACCCTCGGGCAGCCTACCAGCGAGTGATCCAACCAGCCCTGCCTGGGCAGCCCCCACCTGGAGCCAGTGAAAGAGGCCCGCACCCTGTGCAGAAGGTCGTTCTGAACTATCCCAGCCCCTGGGATGAAGAGAGGCCTGCTCAAAGAGACTATTCCTCCCCAGGGCTCCCGAGGTATCAGTAAGTATTGAGGGGCCAACCTGCAGACAGTCTGAACATGAAAAAGCATGACGCCAACACAAATGAGGTGCATCAAAACACCGCTGCTTTACTCCCCCGTTTAATGGCCAAGTCGCACAGTGGAACGCCCCACACAGACTTTGCAGGTCGGGAGGAAATGGAAACTGGCTGACAAGAATCTCTTTACCAGACTTACAAAGCCACTGATGACTGATCAGAATTCTCTTGAAAGAAAGGCTCTTAAGGTGCTGAGTCACACTTGGTTCTCACCGAGTCACACTTCAGATCACCTGGCCCGTTAGCCCATGAAATAGAGCTTTAGTTTTACTCTAACTGACTTCCACCTCCGGCGGGTTCTTTTTTTATATCCCTAGTTTGTGTACCTGTTTAAACCCATTTCTTACTTTGGAGTTTTAAATTCAATTAGTTCCCAGTAGACATTGAAAATAATCTGTGATTTTCTTTTGTAAAAGAAAGCATTCGCACTTGTTGAACACCATTATTAGGTCTCTTCTATACTTATTCTGGAAAAACAATTCTGATTTTTCTTGACTGCAATTGTCTAACATGCCACTCATTTTTCTTCTCACTGTTGTCATTCGATTCTTCTTCAAGTTTCACTTTTCTCTCAATTTATGTATCTCAAATATGTAGGAAAAACTCATGTAAACGGAGCTTCACAATTTATGACTTTTGTCAAATGAGCAAATATCTTCTATAATAACCAAACAACTTTAAGGATAAAGGGATTTAATGACAGAAAGATATGGAACTGGATTCCCATTAGCAGAAGTCATGTTTTATAGAATTTTTTTCTCTGTATTAATAAAAATATAAAATAAAAATAACTTCATCAAATGTTCAAATTTTAGAAATATAATTTGGATTATGTATAATTTTATTTAAAATCCTATTGCATACATCTCAGAATTTCTGATAACCTTTTTGGGTAAAAATATGAAAACATAATAATCTATTAAAAATCGGCATATGCTCATATTTTGCAATCAAGACTTTGTTTTAATTTAAAATAATCTCAGACACAAAACGAATAGAAACATCCATGTTCCTACTACCTGGAAATTTAAAATATTAACATAGTGCCACATTGGGGTTAAAGTTATTTCAAAGAAAAAAATTAGTCCCCTTGTTCAGTAAAACAACTCCAGCTATTTTAAACAGGAGCTTCAGTTGGAAACTGGGTGCTTACAAAATTATCGAAGGTCAGAGGAGCAAACTTGAGGCTGGGCGTCCAGGGATGATCCTAGAGCAACACCACGGAAAAGGGCACCAAACGGGCTGCTTCCTTTGTTACGGTCAGAGAGGCAGAGGATCAGAAAGTCACTGTGGAGCCCGCCCTTCTTGACGGCGCTGCCACAGCACAACCAGAACCCGGTGGCCGGCAGCGCTGCAGCTCCTGCATCCCCTCTGTGCCGGCTGGATCGGCACTGCCCAAAAATGGACGCCCATGCCCTGACTGCAACAATGCAAAGCTGGTGACTGAAAACTGGGGTGCTTCCCCAGGAACTCGGCACCTCATGACGGCCCTTACCGACAGAAACCGCGGAAGTAGCAGAAGCATGGGTTCCATTTCCTTCTGACTTCCAAATCTCACATGAGTGCGTCTGATAGTTCTTCTGGCAGAACGTTTATGGGGATCTTGGCAACCAAAGCAATAGTACAGATGCCATGTGACCACACGGTAGAAACCTCCTGAAAGGATCTTCAATATCAGACATTCATCCATATATTAACAACATAAATGCTTTTAAATGTACGTGGCCATTCTACTTTTTGATATATAATTAGATGTTATCTATCATGAGGTAAAAGTCCTTTTTTATCTGAATGCCTGTAACACCAACCTCGTATCATGACATATTATGTTTTATTGGAGGCCTTATAAGCCCTACCCATGAGACTTATCTTCCCACTTAGGCAGTCCTTGAGTTGAGAAATCAAACCCTGCTTTCTTCTTCGGAGCCCTAGCACAGGCCCTTGTTCATGGCAACCTGTCCTATTGCTCATTAACTGAAACTCCATGGAGCAACCCTTGCTCCTGTGGCTCAGAAAGCAAATGGAAGCAGAAGAGAGAGAGCTCACTGGCATCTTCCCATAGTTCTGAAAGCCTTCCTGTTCTCAAGGTGTGCCTTTGATAAAAGTGAACATTTTAACTATGAATGTATTCCTCCTTTCCAGGGACCAGCTGTATAACCAGCCCCGTAACAGAGCTGGAGCTCCTGAGGAGTCCTGGGAGTGGCCTGCAGAGTTGAGACCACAGGGTCCCCAGGCTCCATCTCCAGCCGCTGTCCCCAGACCCCCTAGTAACCCTCCAGCCAGAGGAACTCTGAAAATAAGCAATTTGCCAGAAGAATTACGTAAGTTGTTTGCAGTGTCTTTCTTTCTTCTTCTTGTCCAACCTTATACTTTGAGAGAGCTTCATGATTATTCATCCATAATCTTGGATATTTCTCATATACACAATAAGAATAAAATTTACTTTTTTGCTCTTTGCTAAAAAAGTAACCAACATTTTGTATGAATGTTTTTAGTGATTTTGACTCTACCAGCAATACTCACAAAGTGCTTACCACTAGATTTTCCTAAACATACATTCCAACAGCAAATAAACCCAGTGCTTTTTCCCTCTTGCAAACAATGCTCTTGAGTGGACTTGTCCCTGGGTAAATTAATTGGCTACCCATGTGGTATTGGCCAGGGAACTAGTGTCTCACCATAAATTAGCAGTGGCCATCAAGAACGAGGTCATTTCCTGTAGGGATAAACAATCCGGTTGGGAAAAAGCAGTCTCACATTCTCCTCACTGCCTTACAACCAAATGCAAACTAAGTCTTTTATTTAAAGAAACATTTGACTCTGTGTCAGGTAATGATTCCTTTTCCACATTTTACAGCCAGAAACAAAAATGTTGAAATATCACCAAAATATTCTCCTAGTAAGGTCAGTCAGGGGCAATAAGTTCCAGAATTTTTAAGCAAACACCCACCACTTGTGAAAGTGTTATATTCTGCCATGCTGGCTCAAGAAGCTCAGGTTAACTTCAAGAAGTCTTGTCCAAATCTGTGCACTTCTTTGAACCAAACTTAAAAATTAAACCCTTGACATTTACTCATTTCTAAAATCTGTGCTCTTTAGTCATTTAGGACTTGGAAGATTTCTATTACTATGACCCATTGTTGTTTTTCATTCAAAAACTTTTTTAAATCTTCTTAAAACCTTACACACTTTAATTTTGAGAATTTCTGAAGAATGTATGCTACCACAAATAGGATATAGTCCTGATATCAGTCTATAAATCATATTTATCTTACCATAACCTATAAAGGGTGTCCTAAATTTTTATATAGGAATTGGTTAAATGTTGGGTGTTGAGAAGAAAAGAGGTTGAGTGCCATTGACACACCTGGCTCCTTAAATGAGCCAGTATGACCCTTGTACACACTTGCATTTGAGAGGCATGTTTTAAAAAACAAGAGCCTAAACATAGATTAATATATACAGACTCATATTTTCTCCTCAGCTCCACCCTCTTTTCCACTCTCTGCCCCAGGGGCTTCCTGAGGTTTAGTGGCTTCATTCCAGACTAAAAACCAACACACACAGATTTTTCATCTACCACATTAATGTGCTAGCCAGATAATTTCCCTAAGGCTTAAGCCTGAGAAAACACCGATTCTCACGCTGACTGGGTCAAATGGGGAGGCAAAATGCTGTCTGTTGCTCCAGGTCGACCTAGGGAGCCGCGAGGGAGGCAGTGATGCCGACCGCCCAGAGGCAACATCTCTCCTTCAAGCTGCTGAAGTTGTACTGACATTTCTGACTTGTGCTTTAGTCTACTTCAACTTCCTGTCCTTCCCCCCCCCACCAAGTGGATGCAGAGGGCAGAGGGGGTGGGGGAACCACTTTTCCTCTTCCCTCACTTGCTCTTGTCAAGCAAAAATTTGAGGCAGCAGAGAGCATCATGAGATCAAAGGAGGACACTGCAGGGCGGCCCCTTAGCAAGACTCAGCTTCTTGGCCTGCTGTGAGCGTGTTCCTTAGGCACAGTGCCAAGTGTCTCTAAGAAACCAGGTGGTGGCCTGATCTTCAGGACATGCAGGTTCCGGGGTATGGATTTTTTGTTAATGCATCATGTGGTTTTTCAGACCTCCTTGGCTTGTCTCAGCCTGCCAGTGCTCTCCCCTGTGCCTCTTCTTCCCATGCACCCCGAGCAGTCTACGTGCCCCTGGACAGGCCCCCGCTCCTCTGGGCCCGCAGAACTGTGTCCTGAGGACAGCGCTCCACACTGCTGGAAGCGCGTGCCCTCAGACCAGCCCCGTCCAGAGGCTCCCTTTGTTATTCTAGAACAAAAGACATTGCATAAAATGTGCAAGTGTTGTTCAAAATGTAATTATTATTATTTGACTAGTTTCTAATAAGCGTGAAAAATCTCTCTTAGGGAAAGTCTTTATCACCTATTCTATGGATACAGCTATGGAGGTGGTGAAATTTGTGAACTTTTTGCTAGTGAATGGCTTCCAAACCGCAGTAAGTATTTTATTCAAAGAGAAGACCGAACAGTTAAAGTGAATGCAGGGAAAAAAAGGAGACAAATGACAATAGCTGTTAATGTTTTAAACTATATTATTTGATTTATGTGATTATGAACTAAATACTTATGAATTTAAGTAATTATTTTTAATTCTAGTGTATCCAAATTCTCCAGCATGTTTTCCTTGCCTACTTTTTGAGTGAGTGACCCTGAACACCTCCGAACAGCCCAAAGGTAGCTGACTTCTGGCCTGCAGGAAAAGCCAGCCTCTTGCCACACTCTGCACCTTTGCCCCTTTTCATGCCCACTTCAATTGTGCTTCCTGATGCAGGAGGCTGCAGGCTTTACCAGGCCACCCACTTATTTTACAGGGTCTTTTGTTGGGTTCAGGCTGTGAGGTTTGGAACAGACGCCCTGCAGCCTGGGGCCTCATCACGCACAGCTGCCGTTCAACATCTGGATGCAGTAGTGAGGCTGCTACCACATGTCCAGGTTCTCAGCTGGTCTAGTCTAGTTCCAGGGGAGGTAGACAGCCCAGCCTTCCAGTTCACTGTGATCTTGGCTCAGGAATCTCAGGAAGCACATGCTCCTCCAGTCCCCCCGCAGTGCCTTGCAACAGCTTAAAGCCATGTAACTTTTTATTTAGAATAAATAAAATATCACAGGAGCCTACGTGGAAGGCTGGCTTTCCTCAAACACTGAAAGCACTTCTTTTCCTTCCCAAAGGCTTCCTCTGGGTATTCAGTGTCAGTGATTTCTAGAGGGTGGCAAAAAACTAAGGGAACTATCTATGGATAGTTGAAGAGCATTGAAGGATAAAGAGGGAATGTTTAGTAAATAAATGTCCATTTTAAATATTATTTGACATTATTTAAGAAGAGTGTTTATTTGAATATTTTCTTTATAATTTTTTAAAATATATTTTATTGATTATGCCATTACAGTTGTCCCATTCCCCCCTTCATTCCCCTCCCCCCTGCACCCCCTGCCCCACCATCCCCCCTTTCGTTTATGTCCATGTGTCACAAGTTCTTTAGATTCTATATTTCCCATACCATTCTTGCCCTCCCCCCTGTCTAATTTCTACCTATTGTCTATGCTACTTATTCTCTGTACCTTCTCCCCCCTTCTCCTCCTCCCACTCCCTTGTTGCTAACCCTCCATGTGATCTCCATTTCTATGGTTCCACTCCTGATCCAACTGTCCTCTTAGTTTGCTTTTGTTTTAGGTGTGGTTGTTAATAACTGTGAGTTTGCTGTTCTTTCACTGTTCATGTTTTGTATCTTCTTTTTCTTTGATAAGTCCCTTTAACATTTCATATAATAAGGACTTGGTGATGATGAACTCCTTGAATTTGACCTTATCTGAGAAGTACTTTATCTGCCCTTCCATTTTAAATGAAAGCTTTGCTGGCTAGAGCAATCTTAGATGTAGGTCTTTGGATTTCATGACTTGGAATACTTCTTTCCAGCCCCTTCTTGCCTGGAAGGTCTCTTTTGAGAAATCAGCTGACAGTCTGATGGGAACTCCCTAGTAGGTGACAGTTCCTTTATCTCTTGCTGCTTCTAGGATTCTCTCCTTCATTTCAATCTTGGCTAATGTAATTATGATGTACCTTGGTGTGTTCCTTCTTGGGTCCAACTTCTTTGGGAGTCTCTGAGCTTCCTGGATTTCCTGAAAGTCTATTTCCTTTGCCAGATTGGGGAAGTTCTCCTTTATTATTTGTTCAAATAAGGTTTCCACTTGTTGCTCTTCCGCTTCCCTCTGGTACCCCTATAATTTGAATGTTGGAACGTTTAAAGATGTCCTGGAGGTTCCTAAGCCTCTCCTCATTTTTTTGAATTCTTGTTTCTTCATCCTTTTCTGTTTGGTCATTTCTTTCTTCCTTCTGGTCCACTGCATTGATTTGAGTCCCAATTTTCTTTCCATCACTATCGGTTCCCTGTGCATTTCCCTTCATTTCACTTAGTTTAGCCTTCATATGTTCCTCTAATTTGTGACTAAAATCAACCAGTTCTGTGAGCATCCTGATCTCCAGTGTTTTGAACTGTGCATCTGAAAGTTTGGCTATCTCTTGATCACTTAGAATTATTGGCTGTGGGGCTTTGAGCTGTTCTTGAGCCATAATGCTTTGGTCTATTCACACCTGCTACTTCTGAGGGGTGGATCCTTAGGTGTTCACCAGGGCGGGACCACCCAGGTCGCCGGGTTGTGATGTTGTATGTGGGGGCAGGGTCAGAGAGGGGCAATGGTGTTTATTCCGCTCTCTCTCAGATTTCTGTCCCCTATGCCACTTCCCACAAGCAAATTGGGCCCTTCTGGTGCTGGTTCCTGAATGTGTGGGCTTGTGTACACTTTAGGACCCTGTGGGTCTCTCCAACAAACTCTCCCGGCACTTCGACCCTGAAAGTCTTTCCAGTTGGTGCTTTCAGGCTCTAATTCCCATCGCTGGGGCACTAGCCTGAGTGGTCTGTCTCACTGTTAGCTCCTTCGCTTGGTTTATTTGCGCTCAAACGTGTGACCGAGGTCATCCAGCTGCCTTGCACCCTCACTGGGTCAGCCCATTGCCACCCCATGCCTGGGATCTGCCAACCGCTGCTTGTGCTCCTGGGTTGGTCTGGCCAATCTTTCCTGCCTGACCCGGCTCCGGCAGCCACTGACTCCGCCCCTCTTACTTGTCTGGCTGAATGGTTTGTTTTTGTGGGACTTCCGTGCAGTTCAATTTTCTGTTTTGGCTGCGTTTTTATTACTAAAACTTTGTTGTCTTTAAACTTGGTTGTGGGAGGAGGCACAGTGTTTCTACCTACACCTCCATCTTGGCTGGAAGTGTCATGAAATTTTTTCTTTATAATTGTTTTAAATGGAAGTGTTTGAAAGCTTAAAAAAGCATACGATTTATACACTTGAACTTCATGACTATGTAGAGACCAACGTTTCAATTTCTCATTTCTAGAATAGGATAGTTCTGTGGCAACCACAACATAAAGTCAAATCATAGGACAGAAGGCCAACATTTCAGAAAAGATCTTACTTTTGGTCATTTTCAAATAAGCATACTGATTGCCTCAGGAGAAGACGACCGGTTTTAGTGATCTTAATAGTCAGGGGCCACATAGACAGAATTTAAATTGCTCCTTAACCCCTATCACTATGGAGCCCTGTGGTAGAATCACAGAGCCCAGTCCTGACAGCTAAGTTACTAGACCAATACATTAAGATCTCTTTAGTGGAGAAAAAAACTTAATGGGTAATTTAAGGAGAGTTTTAAAAAGGGACTATTTTTAAGATGCTAGGTGCGTTTTGGGGAATCCACAGGGAATAGTGCAATACCCTGCGAAGAGCGAAAGCAGGGCGTTGCGGCCACCGTGCTACCAGCCCGAGGTCTAAAGAGGCGAGCAACAACGTTACTGCAACCTGAAATGGGTGCCTGCATTGCTTTGTTGGGACTGCCATAAAGTACCACAGACTGGGAGGCGTAAACAACAGAAACTTATTTCCGCACAGTCCTGGAGGCTACAAGTCCAAGATCAAGGTTTCAGTAGGACTGATTTCATTCTGAGGCTTCTTCCTCGGGTTGTAGATGGCCATCTTCTCCTTCTGTCTTCACCTGGTCTGTCCTCTGTGTCCTGATCTCATTCTATAAGGGTATCTATCCTATTGGATCAGAGACCACCTATACGACCTCATTTACCTTAATTACCTCCTTAGAAGCTCTATCTCCAAACATATTTACATTATGAGGCATGAGCAGGGGTTTAAGACTTCAATGATTGGCGGGTACACAATTTGGCCCAGTACAGTGGCCTTGTAGGGAAGATGACCTGATGGAAATTGTGGACTGTGGCAGAGATCTGGAGAGACAAATGGATGATGTGTCCAGTACACTGTGCCGCCCAGAGTGTCCAGCTCCCCTCAGGGAATAATTGAGGTGCTGGGATAACAATAATAATAATCATCATTTATTGAGTACCTATATCATGCCTGGCATTATGAGATGCCTTTTCCATGTTTATTCATTTTAATCCTCACAACCACCCTAGGAAGTATGTTTATTAACCACATATTACAAAGGAAGATAATAAGACTTAGAGAATTGTAGTAATGTTTCCAGAGTCAGGCAAGTGGGATGTGTAGAACCAAAAGTAGAGCTAAGTTGCCTGTCTAAGCCCCAAGTTTATGGGGCTTCTGTCTTGTATAATAGAAGTGGATTACTGGCATAGGAAGAGGGAGTTAACAAAAGCTTTCTCAGGATTTTTATGCAGTCATTGCACATCAGACATTTTAAAGCAGCAAATGGTCATCCAAACCAAAAGGAATGGCATTCCACACTTGCCGTCCCATCAGTAATGGAATGTACCCTAAATTCGCATTGTGTCCTATATGTATCTGCCAGTTTGGTGCACATGAAGCAGGATCTCATTCCAGGAGGCTTGGGCTCGGGTTGAAGAGATGAGGCAGACATAAATGAGACATTCAGTGAAAAAGAGAATGTTATAATAACATGTTCATTGTCCAGTGCCACTTGTGGTCCCGATGGGGTGGAGTTTGGGGAGGATTCAGACAGCAGGGGGCTTGCATTGTGCTTTTAGGGTGCAATGCAAGGACGCCAAAGGAGGGAGTAAAGTAGGCAGGGCAGGTGGGGGGCAAAGAGGTGAGACTAGACTGTAGAGGGCACGGAAAGCTTGCTGAGTGACTAGGACTCCACTAGGTCAGTCCTAAACTGCAGAATGCCCTCTAGGACAACGGATCAGGGAGCAGTGTGGCCGAATCAACTAATGCCACCTCAGGACACTCCTTGAATCACCCATTGCAGCATTTAATCCCCCTTCCAATCAAGAGCCCCCTGTACACACTCACTAATCTCTGGCTGTAGAACAAGTCTGAGCCCAAGAAAGGCCTTACATCTGGTCTTATGTGAAATAAAAGAACTGGCTTTTCTCCCCTTCCAATACAGCTTCAAAGATTTCATTTAACATGTCTTTTCAAGGCCCAATTTGTCTACCTCTTGAATTTCATCATAAACCTTCCCTCCACCATCTTAGTAATTGTTTGTGTGACTATTCCTGGGATTTGCTCCAAGTCTCATACAATCCTTTATAAACATATAGATTGAAACTGGACATAATACCATAATAATGATCTGACTAATGCAAGTAAAGCATCACAGTTGTATCTTAATCCTTACGCACATTAAGATGTTCCAGAATCATGTCTGCCTTTCAAACTATATATGTACATATAGATATATATATACTTGGTTTGTCTACTATTGGCTCACATCCAACTTGGTGGTCCATGTCTCTCAGATTTTTAAAACATAATCATTGTGTAGGCAAAGATATATTTTGATGCATACCTGTACATCCTAATTATGGATTTTAGTGCCTACTAATGTTGAAAGGGGAACATTTTAAGAAAATTGTACTTTGTTTTTCAGACTTACATGTTCCTCCTTGCAAATAGCATTAATTTTTTTCTTTTTTAAATGTATATAGTCTCGTGTTTTCTCCTGCTCAGCATCAAGATAAAGCTTCTCATTAAGAGCCACCTCCCACATCTTTTTCTTGTAGATTGACATTTTTGAGGATAGAATCCGAGGCATTGATATCATTAAGTGGATGGAACGCTACCTTAGAGATGTAAGTACATTCTGAGACTCAGAGTTTATGTTCTGGTGAGAAAGACAATTAGCTCGTGAAGTGATTTTACCACCGGCGTACCCCCGAGTCCCAGGCTGAGACAGGATCAACAAAGCCTCCCTTGTTGGCAGCTCTGCAAAGACTTGGAAAGGAAGGATGGGGTCACCCTCCTGGACATGCACAGGCAGGAAATAACGGTCAAACCAGACACAGGTGGTTGATAACCATCAGAGCAAACAATTTTTTGACCAGAATAGGAAAGGAGGAAATGAGGGCGGGAGTGGAGAGGGAGCGGCAGAATTCAATTTAATCTGAGGCCACCCCAAGTGTTTTGTAGGACGGGGCTGAAGAGCTTTCCCAGGCACTTTGTGCTTTAACAAGATAGAAATTGATTGTTGCTAGCGTGTCCATGTCCGCGCTTTGGCTGCTTCTTTGGAGTGAGAGCGCTGGGGACAGAGCATCAGCAGGCTGGGGTTTTGTGGCTTTTCCCTTTGTCTGCCGCCTGATGTTTGCTTTGTGCAGCGGAGTCTGGTCCTCCTAGCTACAAGCAGGGCAGGCAGGAGCGCAGTGACTGGCAGCTTAGATCTGCACGAGGGAGGGGGTTTGTCATCGCTGCTGTTGCAGAGCCATTTTGCTACGTTGCAGAATCACTTAGTGATTCAGGCTTTCATTAGCCGTTTATTAGTGATGGTTGTGGAAAATGGTGGATGAAACCGCATCCACTCAGAAGAGCCCCTCTCAGAGCCATTCGCTCTGCGTGTTTGCAGGGAGCCGGGGAGGGAGACAGGGAGGAGGGGGGCAGACAGGAGTCTGCCAGTGCCTTTCACTGTCCATGAGAACGAGCCCAGCCCTCCATCCTCCACCGTGTCAGAGGAAGTGCACAGCCCTGCTGGCCAGGGTCCAGCCTGCCTTCACCAAATGGACCACACTTTACACTTTCATAAACATGCATTCTCCTTCTCATTAACAGAAGACAGTGATGATAATCGTAGCAATCAGCCCCAAATACAAACAGGATGTGGAAGGCGCTGAGTCGCAGCTGGACGAGGATGAGCACGGCTTACACACTAAGTACATTCATCGAATGGTGAGTGATGACTGGGACTGCAGCACCTTGCAGGCCCTCAGAGACAGGCTCTTTCTTCCACTGAGGGCTGTCCTTCACCAGAGACCCAGTGAAGGCGGCAGATAGGGGTGAAGAACCCCAGGCAGGAGAGGGAGATGTGGGTTCCTCTCCTGCTACCTTTGGGGCTTTGGGCAATTCACTACACCTCTGAGACTCAGTGTTCTTATCAGCAACAAGGGAATATTAATCCGTGATCTCTACATCCCAAGATTCTGGACAGCAGAGCTCTGCCGGCTTGATTATTTACCAAGTGTGAAGTCCTGGGAGGGGCAACAGACAGGGCAGTGAGGAGCGAGGTTCCTGCATTGCTGTCGGATCCCATCCCCTGTCTTTTCACAGAGGCAGAGTAGCCGAGTGGAAAGGACTCATGCTATTGTGTCAGATGGACTGGGTTCAAATTCAGCTTCCTCATGTGTAGGTTATGTGACTGGGGCCAACCGCTAAAACCCCTTTGTGCCTCTGTGTCTCTATTCATAGAACGGGTCACTAACACTTGCCAAGCTGTTGTAAAGATTAAGTGCAATGATTTTTGAAGTGTGTGGCACATATTGGATGCCCAGTCAAGGGAAGCAATTATTGTTCATAGTTCATGAACTATGGGACCCGGTCAAACTAAAACCAGAGGGAGACACTTATAGGGCATTAGACTTACTCAGCGTCTGACGGCGCACTCTGACCTGGCTGTTTTATGGGCCAGCAGCCTTCCTGTGTCCGTAACCATACATCTCCTCCGGAGGTGGTCATGCTTGACCAGGATGCCAGACTAGACTTGTGACTTTCGAACTCTCCCATGGAGTCCCAAATGGGTGTTCCTACGTGCTGGGCGTGTGGGTGCTCTGGGCCTTTCACCTCATCTCAGCCAGAGCTCATCTGCCTTTCTCAGGCTTGTTTCTTTAACAAGGATTCTGAGATTTTAAAAGTCTTGAAAAATCGCTAGGCCAGAACTTGTAAGCTCCATTTCAGCCCTAATATTCCACAAGCAGGGAAGGCCCACCTAGCATGGGCCTAAAGGACCACTGACCAGACCGGAAGGATGGGGCAGAGAGCAGAAATGGTCCAGATGGGATAGGGGAGCAGCACAAGGCAGGAGGCAGTCAGGCAGCCAAGGGTCTTGCAGTTTGTCCTCAAGGGAAGTTCACCTAAATCAGATCTGTCCTGTGGATCAGGAGCACACGAAAGAAGCAGCCTAGGTGGGTGTTCCCCCTCTGGGTCTTCAGGGCCTCTATCTTCTCCTCTGTCAAGTGCCAACTACTTATTTGAGCTCAGAACCAACCCAGAGTAAAAGCCCAGGCCTGGTGGTAAGGTCAGAGAGTAATGCCAAGGACCCCTCAGACACGTACCCCTGCTGTCCCACTGTCACCCATTCTGACAGCCCAGAGTCAGGGGCCAGAAAAGGACCAGTTCTGCCCTAAAAGGCCGTGGCTGGCTGTGGGTGCTGCCATCCTTCGGCTGTCTGGGGCTGCATGTCTGCATGGGCCCCAAGCACTCGATGTCCTGTCTGCGTCTCTAGGAACCGGCCAGTCCCAGGAGCTGACAGCCGGTGTGTGGGAAGGGCTCCAGGTCCCTGCCATTTCCTGAGGAAGCCTGTCAAGCTCTGCTCACGTGTGGCAATGCCAGGCAGTAATACACGGCTCAGCCCTGGAGCTTGCTGCCTGTGCCCAGCTGTGAACCAGGTTGTCTCAAAACTCAGTTTCTTGGGGCAGTGATGTCTTGGGCCCCTCCTCATCACTGAAGGGGCTGAAGAGGCCAGATACAGAAGTGCCTTCTGCCCGCCTGGCTGCTTTCCTGGCCCCTTCCAGGCAGCAGCAAACTCCAGGGCAGAGGGAGTGAAGAGGAGCCCAGGAGGAACTGCATCACACAGCCGCCGACGACTTCACAGAAAGCCAGCATCTGGAAACATGAGAGAAAATAAACACGCACTGCTGCCGGCTGGCCGCTCCACAGACTGAGTGGCCCAGTGAATAAACAAAATTTTACAGTGTGCAGTGTCCTGGAAGTCAGACACAAAATCCGGCTCTTCACTTTAGCTTGTAAACAATGCCCTTCCTCTGACGTGTCTGTACTGATGTGGTGGGTGCTTTTAGTTGCCCAGTACTTGGGTCACTTTAAAACATGCTTTTGGGTCCTGGCCTGTGTGGCTGTGTTGGTTGGAGACTGTCCCATAAACTAAAAGATCGCAGGGTCAATTTCCAGTCGGGGCATATACCGAGGTTGTCAGTTTGATCCCCTGTCAGGGCACTCACACGAGGCAACCCATCAGTGTCTCTCTCTCTCTCTCTCCCCCAGGGCATGAGAAACAACAACAACAACATGCTTTTGGTGTTGTCCTCTGATTTTCCAAGGGAGGTGTTTCTGAGAAAACACCTTGTGGATAATTTGTGTGTGTTTGCGAATAAGCATGAGTGTATAAGAGCGTGTGTTTATGAGGGGTTTCTTTGGTGAATTCATTGCTGCTGTCACATTCCTCTCAGTTCTGTTTTTATTCCATGCACGATGGAGGCTGCTCCATAATAAAAATCAATTGGAAGGTAAAATAGTTAGGAACTCATAATTCCTCATCTCCCCTGTCATCGGAAGACTGAACACTCTGTGCCAGTCACAGGATTTGGAAAACTGGGACTCCTCTCCGACTGCGAATTCTGGTTTCGATAAAGTTCCTGGCAGTGAAATCTCTCTGGGCCACCGCAGTGTCAGAGCAATCGGAACTGGTGTGGGAAACCTGACCCTGGGGAGACACCTCCCAGCCTCGTCCTCGGTCTTCTGCTCCCTCCCCAGGCCAACCCGTGCTCTAGCTGCAAGGCATTACTAGCGGGGCCCAACCCTCCAACATAGTTTCACACCTCCAGACATTTGCTCCGGCTCTGTCCCCTGCTGAGAAGTCATTCCCCTCCTCCCGATTTTCCCTGCCTGACCAACTCCTCCTAATATCCAAATGGCACCTCCCTTGTAACTGTCCTTCAAAGCACGATGTAGAGTAGATGGCCCCCACGTTAGGCTTCCACAGCGGTTTTTCCGTACATTTTAGACTGCAGTCTGGTGGTAGTTGGCCTACCTGAGTGCTTGCTGGACTGCTGGCTTTGTGAGCACAGAGATTGTACCAGTGGTATTCTAGTAAACTGGTCTCTTCCATTCCCCACAAAATCCTGATTCGTGACATCTGCCCATTTCCATGGTATAAACACTCTCACCATGGCCAATTTCAAGCTAGCAGTGTGAAGTCACTGAGCACAGAATTGAGAAGGGGCACACAACTGGCTTATGTGGGCCGGTGAGAACCAGCTCAACAGATCCTAAAAGGTATCCTAATCCTTGAAACCCGAAGTCTGGCATGGACTATGACTTTGAGCAGGCCCTCCATAAATGATTGGCAGATGAGTAAATGGCACAGATGTGTAATGGGGAGAGCTTCAGATGATAAGGGTGTGGCACTCAAAAAAGAAAATCAGAGTAGAATGCGGTGTGGGCTTGCATGATTGCAAGTAGCGTTAGCTCTTCATCCTTGGTCCTGAAATTAAACCTTGCCTTTGTTCTGTTCCAGATGCAGATTGAGTTCATAAAACAAGGAAGCATGAATTTCAGATTCATCCCTGTGCTCTTCCCAAATGCTAAGAAGGTAAACAAACAACAACACCAGAAAAAACCCTTAGAATTCAAGCTTTGCTTTGTTTGCTATCTGGGATTTTAAGTGGAAAACCTTGTCAACTCTTTATCACTCCTTAGAGATAACAGTGTTGCCAGAAAGATCAACAAGCTGTACCACTCAGCTCAGCAGTGGGAACGGAGGGCATTATCTCATAGGCCATCTCTGTCCTAATTGTTCAAACAGCCATCACACGCAAAGAAGTCACTTACGTTTTTTTAACGTACAAGAAAAAAAAAAAAAAAAAAGACTGTTCATCTGATACTTCTTATCTCTTGTACATAAAAGTCAAGATGTGTACATTTTTTGCTGGCTGTTCCACAGAAGTATTTTCTTGCACTTAGTTCAGCTCTCACAGCTGTTGAATACAGGAATTAAATCTACACAATTACCAAGATGAACTTTGCTCTGGTTCATGTGAGGGTTTTTGCACCAGAAGACCATACAAGCAGGTTTGGGGGACGGGGCCAAAGAACCATCTGAGTCCACACACCAGGCTTGGCAAAGGGAAGGCAGTGAGTGGCGTAGAACAAGTCTGGAGAGGCAGACCACGACACCCGGAACTCAGGCCCACCTTCACCCTGGAGGGTTCCTAGATGTCAGGACTGCATTGACACTTCTGCCCTGGATGAGGGAGGGTCCAAGTTATGTGACTGGGAACCTGGGGTTGCATAGTTCACAGCCTACACCCTCGTATGCCTTCCCATTCCTTGCCTGGCCGGGTGCTCATTGCTCTCCAAAGATCTTCTCACTGGACTCTCTGTCTCCACCTGGACCCATCCTCTGTCCTGCTGTCAAAGAGGAACATCCAAAATGTAGCTCCAACCTCTCTTTAGCTGAGAAGTTTTGTAATGGCTTCCCACTGACCACAAGTTCATATCCACCTTTCTTTTATGTTTCTGTGCCTTTGCACGCCCTTTTCTCTCTGCTGGCAATGCCCTTCCCTGACTGGCCTGTCTGGGGAACTCTTGCTTCTCCTTAGGTTACACAGTCTCTCTAACCTCTCCTGATCCCTCGTCCCCTGTGCCGACCTTGATTCAGTGGTCTGTGGTTGGAGTGCAGGCCCTGGGAGCAATTGTCTAGAATAACTAGAGCATGGTGACAGAAAAAGCTGACTAACTTTTAGTTGGTTTTACTGGTGTTTTTAAAGCTTCTTCAGATATTTCCGTTGTTGCCTGTGCTCAGGGCAGACTGCTCACACTGCCTGCCCCCTGGGTATACCACTGCCTAGAAAATAGGTTCTTTTTCTGTAGATTTGGACTCCCTCATGAGACAAGTAACTGTTCAAGGCAGTAACTGTGTCTTTCTCATTTGGGTGTCATCAGGACCCTGCCTGATGCCTGACACGTAGCAGGGGCCGATTCTAAGCTCATCCCACAAACCCCAAAGGACTGCCACCTACTCAGAAGAGCCTGCGGGGCCCTGTGGGACGCAGCTCGTTCTACTCCCAGACCCCCGCCCCTGGGCTCCCACTCGGTCTTATTTAGCCACACTGTTGCTTCTTGAACAGGCCAAGCATGCTCCCACCATGGTGCCTTGGCCCTGGCTCTTCTACCTGCCTGGACCAGACCTCTTTAAAGCTTGCCGCCCTCCCCTCCACTCTTCCTCTCAACACCCTGTTTAAAACTGCAAACCATTCATCCTGGCTCCAGCGCTGCCCACCCCCTTTCTCTGTTTTATCTTTCTCTGCAGCTGCATCACCATTGAACACACTCTGTGTTCTGCTTATTCGCTATCTGTCTTTCCCCAACAGAACAGCCACTCCATGAGGGCAGTCTGAAATCGCAACCCCCGCATCCCCGGCTCAGTGTCTGCCTCTGCTGGTAACTGAGGCCTGCTGGGCTCTCCTCCCACTGCAAGCCAGACCTGTGGCTGGAGTGAAAGGATAATGAATTAGATTAAGCCCGCAGCCTTGGCATACTTCTTTCCAAGTCCCAGGGGAATTCGCATCACTCTCCATGACCTCAGTCCTACCCCTTTTATGTGAGGGTGGTGAAAAGCACATTGAAATGCAAAGGGCAGGTAGCCCGGGAGACTGACAGAAAACGCCGTGCACATGTGGTTTCCATAATGAGATATACAGCTCCCACCCGAAGCCAAGAGCATGTCACAGGCTAACCCCCTTCCAAAAGCAAAACAGCACAACTGCCAGGATCGTTAGTGGAAAACTCCCCTGAAGAAAAGGTTGTGGGTGTTTGGGAACTGAGTCTGGGATCTGGGATCCAGGTTTTCTTCTCATGGCCTGTGCTTCTGTCACCCTCCCTCCCGCAGGAGCATGTGCCCACCTGGCTTCAGAACACTCACGTCTACAGCTGGCCCCAGAATAAAAAAAACATCCTGCTGCGACTGCTCAGAGAAGAAGAGTACGTGGCTCCTCCGCGGGGGCCTCTGCCCACCCTTCAGGTGGTTCCCTTGTGACACCCTCTGTCCCCAGATCACCGGGCCGTGCCACGGCGGGGGCCCTGTTCTGACAGGGACTCTTCTAGCTGAGGCTGGTCGGCAGCGTTCATGCCTGTTTGTTCTCAGTCCCTCCCTGAGGGGCCCTCCAACCCTAGAAAAGCTGTTCTGCACAGTATGCTTCCCCCTGAGACCTCCACAGACCACGTCTTCGAAGTGGAGGCCCCAGCTGCTCTGCATTCCCCTTCCTCAGCCGCACCGCCCACTCCTCCTGACCCTCCGACTGTCCAGTCTGGGCCTCCCGCTGCTCAGCAGGGAGATCACGTGGATGACGCTGCGATACATGTAAATGACCACAAACACCCTTCCATTGCTTAAGGCCAATTTCACATGTTAACCAAACACTTATGTGGCCTTGGACCAGGAGGATTCATGTACATATAATAAAATGTTTACTCTTTTGTAACATTGTGTTTCACTTATCTCAAAGGAGGTAGATATATATTAATTTATAACAATATGGGCAGTTGCTTCAGGGGATATCAATAATGCTTTTTAGATGTAATATTAGATAAATGTAACAGACTACTTTGTATTAAAAGATTCAAGTCAGATAAACAATCCCTTTAATATAATCTTGGAAGCTTTACTCTTTTAGTAGAACTTTTAAACAGAACAGCTTTGTACAACCCATGGCCATGATTCTCACTAGAATCATAGTTCTTAGGGTCTGGCGACATGTGAAAACATTTGTGCGTTACGTGAAGTGGTAGGGGATGTATAACGCAGGCTAGATCACGGCCTGGGAGACCTGTTTTCTAGTCTCGGTTCTATCGCCCACTAGCTGTGTGACCTTAAGCAAGTCCTTTCACCTCTCTGAATCTCCAGGGACTCATTTATAAAGTGACATGGACAAAAAATCATCTCTGATGACTGTAAAAGGTTTAAGGTCTAAGATCTAAATTCTAAATACTCCTCAGGAATGACTGAGTTTTCATTTTCATGATTGTATTTCATTGGGGATGAAATTACATTTTCTTAACAGAGACATTTTCTTTTTTTTTTTTTTTTTTGCTTACATGAATTTTTATTTTTATTCTTTTATTTTTTTAATTAAATTATTTATTTATTTTATTGATTATGCCATTACAGTTGTTCTATTCGCCCCTTCATTCCCCTCCACCCTACCCCCCCATCCCCACCATTACCCCCCTTTAGTTTATGACCATGTGTCTCAAGTTTTTTAGATTCTATATTTCCCATACTATTCTTGCCCCCCATCTATTTTCTATCTACTGTCTATGCTACTTATTTTCTGTACCTTCTCCCCCATCTCCTCCTCCCACTCCCCTGTTGCTAACCCTCCTTGAGATCTTCATTTCTATGTTTCCACTCCTGATCTAGCTGTCATTTTAGTTTGCTTTTGTTTTAGGTGTGGTTGTTAATAACTATGAGTTTGCTGTCCTTTCACTGTTCATGTTTTTTTAACTTCTTTTTCTTAGATAAGTCCCTTTAGCATTTCACATAATAAGGGCTTGGTGATGATGAACTCCTTGAATTTGACCTTCTCTGAGAAGCACTTTATCTGTCCTTCCATTCTAAATGAAAGTTTTGCTGGATAGAGCAATCTTGGTTGTAGGTCTTTGGATTTCATGACTTGGAATACCTCTTTCCAGCCCCTTCTTGCCTGTAAGTTCTCTTTTGAGAAATCCGCTGACAGTCTGATGGGAACTCCTTTGTAGGTGACTGTCCCCTTAGCTCTTGCTGCTTCTAGGATTCTCTCCTTCATTTTAATCTTGGCTAATGTAATGATGATGTGCCTTGGTGTGTTTCTTCTTGGGTCCAACTTCTTTGGGAGTCTCTGAGCTTCCTGGATTTCCTGGAAGTCTATTTCCTTTGCCAGATTGGGGAAATTCTCCTTTATTATTTGTTCAAATAAGTTTTCCACTGGTGGCTGTTCCTTTCCCCCTTCTGGTACCTCTATAATTCGGATGTTGGAACGTTTAAAGATGTTTAAAGAACGTTTAAAGAACGTTTAAAGATGTTGGAACGTTTAAAGGAACCTGGAGGTTCCTAAGCCTCTCCTCATTTTTTTGAATTCTTGCTTCTTCACTCTTCTCTGTTTGGCCATTATTTGCTTTCTTCTGGTCCACTCCATTGATTTGAGACCCAGTTTCCTTTTCATCGCTATTGATTTCCTGTGTAATTCCATTCATTTCAATTAGTTTCGCCTTCATATATATATCTAATTTGTGGCTATAATCAACCAGTTCTGTGAGGATCCTGATGACCAGTGTTTTAAACTGTGCGTCTGAGAGTTTTGCTATTTCTTCATCGCTTAGATTTATAGGCTCTGGGGCTTTGAGATCTTCTTGAGCCATTTTTGTTTTGTTCATGACCGTTAAGTACGAGGACGAGAGCCTTGGACTCCCAGGTCACTGGGTTGTGACGCTGTATGTGGGGGCGTGGTCAGAGCAGGGAAATGGTGGCGCCCTCTGCTGCCTCTTGCCACTGGGGCTTGCCGGGTCCTGTCCAATCGCCCACTCCTCGCTTGTCTGTCCACACACGGATGCGAGACCACAGTCAACCCGCAGCCCTGCTCCCTTGCTGTTTCCCCACGGTCGCTTGCTGTGTTGCCCACCAGGTCCAACCCTGCGCCTGGATTCCGTGCGCCTGAGTCCGTCTGATGGAGTTTTCCTGTGCAACCCCACTCCTCCAGCTGCTGGTTTCACCCCTCTTACCGGTCAGGCTGAAGAATTTGTTGTTATCAGACTTCCGAAAAGTTCAATTTTCTGTGTTCTGGCTGTGTTTTCTGTTGCTAATATTTTGTTGTCTCTAAACTTGGTTGTGTGAGGAAGCACGGCATCTCCACCTATGCCTCCATCTTGGCGGAAGTCCAACAGAGACATTTTCTTTCTGTGTTTTAAAATCTCTTCAACGATATCTTCACAACAATTTTAGGGGGAAATGTATATCTTGCTCATCTGGTCTACAAAAAAATAAATATATAAATATATAAATATATAGTATATTCTACAATATAGAATAAGGAGGGATGATTTGGTTATGGCCCAAGATGAATAAGCCAATATGAAGACTTTGGGAGTGAGACTCGCTGCTTCCTTTGTCTGCCTAACCTCTTAAATAAGGTTCAGCTGTGCTCTGAGACAGTCCAACCCTTATGTTTCAGCAGAGAGAAGACACATGCTTCTCAGCTATAAATAAGGAACTTTGCTAATGAAATGTAAAGAACACTAGTTATATTTACATTATAACCTAGATGTCTACAGAGTAAAATGAAATGTCTTTGTTTGTTTGTTTTAAAGATTTTATTTCTTTTTAGACAGAAGAAAAGGGAGGGAGGGAGAAAGAAAGGGAGAGAAACATCAATGTGTGATTGCCTCTCACGTGGCCCCCACTGGGGACCTGGCCTGCAACCCAGGCATGTGCCCTGACAGGGAATTGAACCAGTGACCCTTTGGTTCACAGCCCACACTCAATCCACTGAGCCATACCAGCCAAGACAATGTCTTCGTTTGTTTTAAAAAAAGAAAAGAAAAGCTAGTATACTTTAAATACTCATTTGTAAGATTCATTAACAAGTACCTTTATCTCCTGTCTCTCTTTTTCTCATCTTTTTTGCCCAGAAAAGATAGCATCATTAGGAATCCTACACACAGTTATAAATGGCATGACATCAGCAATTAGTTCTCGGAAGTGTTTCTAGTTTGCGAAACTTGAATAATCCTATGCTATTAGCCCTTCCTCCCTTCAGCGACTCTGCTGAGCGCTCAGCCACTCTGCGACCCCAGGTGGATGGATGATGAGGGATGGTCCCTGGTGCTCCGTAGACAGTCACTGAGGTGCTGCAGCTGGTAGCAACACAACCAACAAGTGCACGCGCGCCTGCCCTCGTGACACCTGGCCAAGAGATGAAAGTTGACCCCTGAAGTTTCTGTGGAATCTGATGACCGCAGACATCAAAGGAATTGTAGCAACAGTTTTAGAGCTCTGACGCTAAGGTCCACACTTGACCAACTCAGACACAGTCCTGGTCCGAGGGCGTCCATCTGCAGGTGTTTGGGGGTGGAGAAGGGGTACAGCTGACTCTGTAAAAATAATCCCGTAGCCTCTGGCTTTATTCAGACCCAGCCTGATTTAAGGGCTACATGTGCAGAATGCAGGCTTAGATTCTTGTCTAATAATATTTAGTGGCTAACTTAATATTTAAGACACAATTTTTAATTTCAGTGACTGGTTTCAAAATATCTGCCAACTTAGTTTAATTTCACTTCTATATTGTTCAAAGATCTCAGTTCATGGCTATGATCAAAGTATCAGACTAGCTATTTCTCAGCTCAGTCCTCAGAAAAATTATTGTAGTTGATAAGCCTTTTCTTTTTTTTTCCTATTAAATAAATCTCTGTTTTGAACATTCCAGACCTTGTTTCATGGTCTTGCCCAGTGTTATTCTTAACCTGAGCCATTTCATGAACCAGCTCTTCCACTTTGCCAAACGCCCCACTGTCATCATCACCTTTGCCAAGTGGATGACAAAGTCCTGTGATCGCTGGGAAATGATCCAGAAAGAGTCTCTCAAAACACAGGATCCTTCTGTTTCTTCTTAATGAGCCAAGAAGAATCAGTGAGACCCACCTCCCAGGGGCAGGTGAAAAGACAAGGAAGGTTAGACGGTGGGAAAATATCACAAAGTAGCAGTGCCACTTGTCCTGAAGAATTGTGCACAAGCTTCAAGAAAACTGCTCTCAATGAGCCCACCAACCAAATAAGTAAAAACCAGGCAGGAGAAAGAAAGCACCAAAACCACAGAGGTCGGGAAAGCCAGAGCAGCACAAGAAGTAAAACCACTTGTCACTCACACATAGATGGGCAGAGAAGGGATCCACCAAATACCACAAGTAACCAAGGTCCTGAGGCAGCTCAGAAAGAAGATGAAAAAGTCTCTGGGAAATAAATGTTTAAAGACATGGAAATAGGTGATTTGAATGACAGAATTCAAGACTGCAGTCCTGAGAAAACTCAAGTTCCAATACAAGAAATATAGGCAGCAGTTTGAGGAACTCAGAAATAGAAATCAGTGAACAAAACAAGTACTTACCAAAAAAGAATGAAACTGTAAAAAAAGAACCAAATAGACATTCTGGAGATGAAGAACTCCATAAAAGGGATAAAGAATGGACTGGGGGGGGGGGGAAGCGCCAAAATCAATTTAATTTTCCTATTATTTACTTTTGTCAAAGAATTTTTAGTCTGGAAAAGACCCTAGAAATCATGCACACCCGCCAGTTTGTTTTCTGAGTGATAAGTTGGGACCCTCAGAAAGCCTGGCTTGTCAAAAGTCGTGCTAGAGCCTAGATATCTTGGTTTCCAGTCTGCAGATGTGTATCTGGTGAACATAGAAAGCTTTCTGGGTTTTGATGGCATTTTTGTTCAACAACCGACCCAGCATCTCCCAGAGGCAAACTGAGCCTCGTGGACTGAGGAGGCCTGAGGGAGGCTGCCCCTCTGTCCTCTGGTGGCTGCAGGATTAAACGATCATGTTGCAGCTTGTTCAGTGGGAAATTCTTCCGGGAATTAATTACCGCTGTGATTATATGGAGGGGGACTTTTCTTGGAGTACCTCGGCATGTTTATTTTGTACTGGTATTATCCGAAACCAAGGCACAATTTAAAAGACCTTGACAGCTTCCTGAAGCTTACAGTCAAAACCTGCTACTAGTCAGATCAATTTCTTTTAGTTTTACCTGGCCAGTCTCCAAAACAAAAGCAATAAAGAAGGTTTTTATTTTGAAATGTGTTCTATTCATCTTTCCCTCACATTTCTGATGCTGCAAGGGTGGCACTTATTGGAATAACACGCAGCTGTTTGCGACATCTGCACTGCCCTCCAGATGGAGAAATGAGAAATGCGCAGGTCACTCGACCTCTCCTTTGGGTGGGGGAGGCTGCTGGAAGGGCACCTTTTATCGGGAGGTATATCAGCAACACGAGGGAGCCTAGCTCAGTCAATAGAGCTGGCATTCAGGGACACCTTGTGCCCAGGCGAGATAGCATGTTCCTAACGTCATACATATTTGTTCCATTTTTCTGTTGGAAAAAGCTTTCAGAGAGAATCCCAGAACACTTGTTTGGAGGCTCTCACAGACCCTGGAAAGTCACCTGCAGCCAGCCCACCCACGGGTGCCATCTAGGACTGTGCACTTGCTCCCAAGTTCTTAGTCTCAAGCCAAGCAGGGACACACCGTGCTGTTTAGTTCCCTACTGACCTTTCAAGGAGTGCATGAGACGGGTTTAGGTCATTCCTACCCCAGTGTTTAGGAAGTATGATATTAGAACCTTGGCTAAACAATGAAAGTCTTGGACCAAAACGTACCTGGGCAAAAGTGACCATGTTCTGGGCTTGCCTGTTGTTTTCTAGAAACATGCCTATGGACAGAGTAATTGTAGTCTCCAGATCTCCCAGGATTTGCAAACTAAAACCTGGAGGACACACATTTCTTGTCCTTTGCCTGACCTCCCTTTGCTCCCTTCACCAGGAAGGCAGTGATGGCAGCTGGGGAGACAGAGGAGAGGGAGGGAGGGAGAGAACTCATGCCTGATGGATCCCATTAGGCTTAGTGTACAAAGTAAGTTGAGATGAAGTAGCTGCTCTGGTATGCATCCAAAACTGCTGTTCTATTTTTAGTTTCTCCTGCCTGCTTCTTAGCCCCTCATTGTCCGCCTGGGCACCTGGATCAGCAGCAAAACGTGGAACTGAGCCACTCATTTGTAAATCTGGAAGGACAGAGGCCATTGATGCAGGGCTTGTTTATGGCTGACAGGGAAGAGGGACCTGGAATGTTAATGAGGATGGCTCTCTGAAGCATGCCTTCATGGTTAGCTAGGAGTTCAAAGGAGAAGGCAGCCTCCGTCCTGCACAGAACAAATGGGAACCGTTGATAGAGGGAAGGAGAAATCAATTATGCTGTCACAGGCTTCCATGTCATTGTGTTGGAGTTGTTAGAAAAGGTAGGACAAGGACCAGATCTCAAAAGGAAACAAAGCCACATGGCCTTGAAGTATAACGAGTTTGCCATGGCAACTGATGGAAATGAGCCTCCCGGGCACTGAGCAGGTGTGTTATCTTACAGAATAAACATACTTCTCTCACTCCCTGGTTTTTATAATAAAACCTGTGTTTGGATTACTTTCGCCTCCTCTTTGTTACCCAGAGAGGTTGGCTGTTAGTCAATCAGCCCAAGGCTCTAGCGATGGAAATGTAATCAGTGTTATCAAAAGGGCTGCTTTTGAAAAGCTGGCACTGGCTTGGCTGCCAGCCCCGTCATTGAGCAGCAGCTGGGCCGCAGGTACCTGTCTGGCCTTTGCACTTTCCAGGCGATGTCCTCCAACAGAAAGCCTCTTGTTCACTCATTCATCCAGGCGTATGGTGAGACTGGGCTGTCCCATGGGTGGTGCATTCTTCCAAGGGGAGGAGAACCATGTTTAGGGGAGGCTGGGAGGCTGGGACCTGACCAATTTTCAGCATCCTGTGTTATCTGGGAAAGAAATAGTCCCTGGAGTTACAGATTAACTGATTCTCTCTTCCAATCTGTTGTTACCTACAAAGTTCAGTCACTCAGAAACTCTCGGGGAGCTGCTGTTTACCTGAGCTTTAAATGCCTCTCAACTGGGTCCTGGGGTGGTAGATTCTTGTGTCTGAAAAGTACACAAAATGTGGAGGGTTTATACAATCCTCCTGAGTGAAAAAGAAAAGTTTATTTTTTTATTCTCACAAGGTCAAAAATAAAGATAAAATAGGATAGGAGTATTTGCATTGTTCTCCTTTTGCTAAAACTTCTTCCACTCTGACTCCAAATTGGTTGTCAAAACAAGATGCTCATTCACAATGAGCTCCTAGAACACAGATGACGCTGAACTAGGTTGTGGCCAAACAACCGAACTGAGAACTTGTGCAGCGGAAGCCAGCCAGCACCAGCGGAACGTGGCGCACCGTGGTTCACGTTCCGCAAACCCCTCCCCCGCTTCTGTCTGTGCTTCTTTCCTCTGCCCGGACCCACCCCCAGCCCCTCTCACAGATCCCTTGCCTCCCAGGCAACACCCTGGATGTTCCTTCACTCATCATCTTAACTTTGATCCTAATAAGAAAAAAAATGGCTGCCTGGAGAACTCATTGAATCTCTGGTGTCACTGGGAGAAAGGGTTTCATGCACTAACCCAACCAAGAGAAACAGTATCAACAGAGTTCAAGCATGAAACCATGTTTCTTCACCTTAAGATCGGGACATTCCAAAGGGAGTGGGCAGGGCCTTTCCACAGGCAGGTTTTTAAAAATCCAAGATTCAAGCTAAGTCTGTTGATATAAGACACATGAAGAAGTCCCTGCCACTCAGGGTGAGCATGAAAGTTCTGGTCCCATCGTGCTACCATTTCTAATGAAACTGTCTTTCAAAAGCTACTCTCAGAATGGTTACAGAGTGAGTTAAGCAGCAGTTATAGTCAGCAATCAATCTCCAATTACTTATTAAATGCCTACTATGTACCAGGTACTGTGCTTGGCACAAAGAGGAGTGACACTCTGCCTTCCAATTACTTAAATTCTAGCTGGGGAGATAGAGCACGACATGAAAAGATCTAACTCAAGGTAGCAGAGTAAATGCTAAGCAAGTGGGCCAGCGGATCCCTTTTCCCTGACCCTCAGGATGACTCAGGACTGAGCTTGCATTTATGCAGTTTCAAGGTCAGATTTTCAAGGATGCAGATGACTGGAGGTGTTTCCTAATGAAACATAAGACCTGCTCACTTCTCCTTCCCACATATACCTTTTAGATTATAATATTCAGACTACAGATAAATCACCATGTAAATGAGATCTGAGATTAGGAGACAGAATGTAAGAAATGGGGAAGTATGAAAAAGCATGCAGAGCATGCATATTAAACCAATAAATGATAACGCAGGCCTCAGGGCATATATCAGCCCTTTCTAAAGAGCAGCCTAGCTCCATGCCTCGAGAAGGGCCAGACAACATTGCTGCAAGTACGCAGGTAAGAATGTGCTTGTTATACTGCAACCTCTCCATCTGCAGAACAGAAACCTGGCCAGTGCTGGAATCTGCTGAGAGAGAACAAGTGGGTTTCTACACTCTGCTAAGTAGGGTGTGGAGAATGTTTAAAGTTGAGCCTGTCAGCTAAATACACAAATAATTGAACAAGAAAGGCAGAAAATGATAATTTGCTGCAATGGGCAAAGATACACTCTCCATGAATGAATATTGGCATTGTCCAATTTCCCCAAACAAAATCTGTGGCAGAAAACACTGACCAAGTTGAGTCTGTGATGTGTCCCAGCATGTTTCTCACTCGTGCATGTGGTGAAACTTGGTAATCAGACAAACCCGAGTAGGAATCCCAGTTCACTGACTTACAAGTTGTGTGGCCTTAGGCACATCACTTCACCTCTCAGAGTCTCAGCCGTAAAGCGGAGGACAGACGGCCTCCCAGGGAGGCTGACAGAACAAGGTAAGGTGTGTGAGAGAAAGCCAGGATCGTGCCTGGCACGTAGTAGATACTCAAAAGCGTTTCTTCCTTTCTTGCCTTTTCCTTCTCGCTTTCCACCTCACAATTAATAATTATTTGTGAGGACTTCGAATATTTTCTTATTTCCAAAAAGGCAAATAACAAATCCTAACCAGAAAATCTTTTTTAGTTAAAAATGAGGCCTTAGTAGAAGCCAACACATAAACTTTTAAGCTTAACACTTTCATCTAGTTTTTCAGAGGGGCTGATCAGTAGAATCTGTTTTCTCAGTAAGGCCTGGGAGAGGCTGCAGCCGACTCACAGAGCGGCCACAGCACCTGGAGACAGCCCTCTTCCCCGCCCTAACGCCTCGCCAGGACGGGAGTGAGGCTCCCAGCAGTGCTGACTGGACCCACTAAAAGTAGAACATACCAAACTTAGCAAAGATGTTGGACTCGAAAGGAAAGTAACTTGCACAATTTACAATAGGGCCTCAAAAATAGGATAATGGATTTGAAAGTATTTTTAAAAGAAATTTGAAAAGCATTATTGTGTTCATATTATACCTATTACTAAAAAAAGAAAATTTTGAATTCGGGTTGGTGAAACTGCTCTGCTCTAGCTCTAGTTTTCCAAGAAAATGAGGCATCACTATTATCACCAACACAGTCCACTCTGAACTGTCTAGCCATGAAGAAAACAGGGGGTGGGGGGCACTGATTAAGCAAACATTTAAATTGAGAATTACTGTACCAGTTGGTGTTTCTCAAATCTCTTTTTTATTTTCAAAAGAAAAATGGTTCTCTTGAAACTTCCTTCATGTTGACTTAAATAATATTCATTGTATTATTCCTTAAATGTGTACCAAACTAGCTATAACTAGGTATAAGTGCTTTATGCTTGTAACTCATAAAAACTATCAGAACACAAAATGAAAATGTTCTAGAGATTTGCTGCACAACAATGTGACTGACTATACGTCCCTACCAAACTGCACACTTAAAAATGGTTACAATGATAAGTTTTTTTCTTTTTTTAACTATATTTTATTAATTATGCCATCACAGTTGTTCTATTTCCCCCTTCATTCCCCTCCATCCTGCACACCCCCTCCCCCACCATTCCCTCCTTTAGTTTATGTAGTTTATGACCACGTGTCTCAAGTTCTTTAGATTCATTATTTCCCATACTATTCTTGCCCTCCCCACTATTTTCTACCTACCATCTACGCCACTTATTTTCTGTACCTTCTCCCCACTTCTCCTCCCACTCCCCTGTTGCTAACCCTCCATGTGATCTTCATTTCTATGGTTCTGCTCCTGATCTAGCTGTCCTCTTAGTTTGCTTTTGTTTTAGGTGTGGTTCTTAATAACTGAGTTTGCTGTCCTTTCACTGTTCATCTTTTTTTATCTTCTTTTTCTTAGGTAAGTCCCTTTAACATTTCATATAATAAGGGCTTGGTGATGATGAACTCTTTGAATTTGGCCTTATCTGAGAAGCACTTTATCTGTCCTTCCATTCTAAATGAAAGTTTTGCTGGATAGAGCAATGTTGATTGTAGGTCTTTGGATTTCATGACTTGGAATACCTCTTTCCAGCCCCTTCTTGCCTGGAAGGTCTCTTTTGAGAAATCAGCTGACAGTCTGATGGGAACTCCTTTGTAAGTGACTGTCCCCTTATCTCTTGCTGCTTCTAGGATTCTCTCCTGCATTTTAATCTTGGCTGATATAATTATGATGTGCCTTGGTGTGTTCCTCCTTGGGTCCAACTTCTTTGGGACTCTCTGAGCTTCCTGGATTTTCTGGACGTCTATTTCCTTTGCCAGATTGGGGAAATTCTCCTTTATTATTTGTTCAGATAAGTTTTCCACTGGTGGCTGTTCCTCTTCCCCTTCTGGTACCCCTATAATTTGGATGTTGGAGCATTTAAAGATGTCCTGGAGGTTCCTGAGTCTCTTCTCATTTTTTTGAATTCTTGTTTCTTCATATTTTCCTGTTTGGCCATTATTTTCTTCCTTCTGGTTCACTCCCTTGATTTGAGTCCCAGTTTCCTCTTCATCACTATTGGTTTCCTGGGCAATTCCCTTCATTTCAATTAGTTTAGCCTTCATATGTTCCTCTAATTTGTGACTAAAATCAACCAGTTCTGTGAGCATCCTGATCACCAGTGTTTTGAACTGTGCATCTGAAAGTTTGGCTATTTCTTCATCACTTAGATTTATCGGCTCTGGGGCTCTGAGTTGTTCTTGAGCCATGTTTTGATCTGTTGATGCCTGTTACTTATGAGGGGCAGATCCTTAGGTGTTCACCAGGGTGGGGCCACCCAGGTCACTGGTTTGTGACGCTATATGTGGGGGCGGGGTCAGAGAGGGACAATGGCGATTCCCTCTGCTGCTTTCTGCCACTGGGGCCTTCGAGGTCCGTCTCACTGCTCGCTCCTTTACCAGTTTATGTGCACTCTAATGTGTGACTGCGATCAGCCCTCAGTGGGTCCACTGCCTTGCGCTCTCAGTAGGTCCAACACCTTGCGCCCTCAGTGGGTCTGCCCACTTCTCCACACCTGGGATTCGCCCTCAGCTGCAGTCGCACCTGGGTCCCACCAGGTCAGTCCGATGGATCTTTCCTGCCCGACCCCGCTCTGCTGCTGGCTCTGCCCCTCTTACCAGTTTGGCTGAAGGGTTCGTTGTTGTCAGACTTCCATGTAGTTCAATTTTCTGTGGTTTGTCTGCGTTTTTGTTGCTAAAACTTTGTTGTTTTTAAACTTAGTTGTGTGAGGAGGCACAGTGCTTCCACCTATGCCTCCGTCTTGGCAGAAGTCCCCAATGTTAAGTTTTTTAACTATATTTTATTAATGATGTTATTACAGTTGTCCCATTTTTTCCCTTTATTCTCCTCTGCCCTGTACACCCCCTCCCACACACATTCCCCCTCCCCCTCCCCCCTTAGATCATGTCCATGAGTCATACATGTAAGTTTTTTGGCTTCTCCTTTTCCTATATTAGTCTTAACCTCCCCCTATTCTGTATCTACTATTTATGCTTCTTATTTCCTGTGCTTTTGCCCCTAAGCTTCTCCTCCCCACTGATAATCCTCCATGTGATCTTCATTTCTGTGATTCTGTTCCTCTTCTAGTTGTTTGCTCAGTTTGTTTTTGTTTTTGTTTTTTAGGTTCAGTTTTTAATCGTTATGAGTTTGTTGTCATTTTACTGTTCATATTTTTTTATCTTCCTTTTCTTAGATAAGTCCCTTCAATATTTCATATAATAAGGGCTGGGTGATGCTGAACTCTTTTAACTTGCCCTTATTTGGGAAGCACTTTATCTGCCCTTCCATCCTAAATTATAGCTTTGTTGCATAGAGCAATCTTGGATGTAAGTCCTTACCTTTCATGACTTTGAACATTCTTTCCAGCCCCTTCTTGCCTATAAGTTTTCTTTTGAAAAATCAGCTGACTGTCTTATGGGAACTCCTTTGTAGGTAACTCTCTCATTTTCTCTTGAGGCTTTTAAGATTCTTTCCTTACCTTTAATCTTAGGTGATGTAATTATGATGCGTCTTTGGTGTGTTCCTCCTTGGGTCCAACTTCTTTAGGACTCTCTGAACTTCCTGGATTTCCTGGAAGTCCATTTCCTTTGCCAGATTGGGGAAGTTCTCCTTCATTATTTTTTCAAATAAGTTTTCAATGTTTTGGTCTTCCTCTTCTCCTTCTGGTACCCCTATAATTCAGATGTTGGAACATTTAAAGTTGTCCCAGAAGTTCCTAAGCCTCTCCTCATTTTTTTTTTGAATTCTTGTTTTTTCATTCTATTCTTTTAAAAAATATTTTATTTATTTATTTTTAGAGAGAGGGACAGGAAAGGAGAAAGAGAGGGACAGAAACATCAATGTGTGGTTGTCTCTATGTGCCTCCTACTGAACACCTGGCCCGAAATCCAGGCATGTGCCCTGATGGGGAATCGAACCAGCAACCCTTTGCTTCACAGGCCTGCGCTCAATCCTTTGAGCTATACCAGCCGTAGCTCTTCATTCTATTCTGATTGAATGCTTATTTCTTCCTTCCAGTCCAAACCGTTGATCTGAGTCCCAGTTTCCTTCCTCTCACTGTTGGTTCTCTGCACATTATCCTTTATTTCACTTTTAATAGCCTTCACTTTTTCCTCTAATTTGCAACCCTACTCAACCATTCCTGTGAGCATCCTGATTACCAATGTTTTGAACTGTGCATCTGATAGGTTGAGTATCTCTTCGTCACTTTGATGTATTTTTTCTAGAGTTTTGATCTATTTTTTCATTTGGGCCATTTTTTTTTTTTTGTCTCAGCGCACCTGTCACATAGTAAGAGGCAGAGCCTTAGGTGTTCACCAGGGTCGGGTATCCCACTTCACTGTGTTGTGATGCTGTATGTGGGGGAGGGGTCCGAGAGGGAACAATGGCACTTGCTCCACTCTCTGCCGGCTTTCAGTCACCTCCCCCACCACCCACAAGCAAAGCGGACCCTTCTGGTGCTGGTTCCTGGGTGGGTCAGTGGGCTTGTGTATGTTCTAGGACCCTGTGGGTCTCTCCAATGAACTCTCCTGGGAGGCTGGGAGTTTCTCCCACCGCTGCCTCAATCCCCACAGGTGTTTTCAGTCAGAGGTTTGAGGCTTTAGTTCCCTGCACTGGAACCCTGGGTTGCACAGTATATCTTGCTCCCCAGTTGTTCCTCCCAGTTTATCTGCACACAGATGTTCAACTGCCAGCTCCATCAGCTGCTGCCTCACTTGTCCTTGGCCCCCAGCTGCTGCCTTGTCATGAGTCCTCTTTGTCCAGCTTTCGGTCTCGCCCCTTCCTACCGCTCTGGATGAATGTGTCTTCTTTAACTCTTTGGTTGTCAGACTTCCATACAGTTCAATTTTCTGGCAGTTCTGGGTTTTTTTGTTTTTAAATTTGTTGTCGTTCTTTTGGTTGTGAGAGGAGGCACAGTGTGTCTACCTACGCCTCCATCTTGTTTGAGAATGGTAAGTTTTATGTTATATGTTTTTTACTACCATTTAAAAAAACTATAGCTACAAATCAAATAAAAACAAAACATCAGATAAATTCACATAAAAACATCAACTTAGTGTAAATGTGTGAAACTAAAGCCAAGGTTGGGTTTAATTATAATTTATATACCTAATTAGAAAAGCATAATAAGATGCTTTTGCGTATTTACTCTTTCAATTGTTGACTTAGATATTTGATTTTGGGCATGATAGATAGTTATTTGAATCACGGTTATTATCATTATAATTTTTTCCTTTATCAGTTTACTCATTTGAAACCATCAGTTGATTATTTTAATTGGTCCAACTGACTTTAAAATAGTGCTCTCCAAAATATAATATTGATAAATAATGTTTTAAAAGCTTCTGGCACAAAGTTCTCAGTGGAGAATATTTGTTAAGTGGTATTTCAGATAAACACAGAATCAAATACCTCTGCTTACAACCTGAAGAAAGTGACTACTTTGCCTATTTTCTTTTGAGTTCAACCTATGCTACCATGAGACCTATAGTGAATCAATTTCCTCACCATTTTTCTGTATTTAAACTACTGTGAACTATAAAACTTCATTTATATTGGCACCATGACTCATCGGCCTTCACTTTGCATGAAGGCATCATTTCTGCATTCAGTTGGTCTGACTCTTTTCTCAGTAGTCACTGCCAATTAAAGCAGCATGATTATTTTTATGCTAGAAAATCAAAATTAATTTATTAAATAAATTAAGAGGTTAAACTTCATCACATCTTACCATATCACTGAAAAAGAACAGTTTTCGCTTTATAACTTGGAAAGTAATTCAATATGACCTTCATCAAACAGTAGCCAAGATGTTTTTCTTATGTCGATACCAGAAATGTCCACCTAAAGACTGCCAATGCTGTAACACATAGCATAGTGACTACAGTTAATAATACAGTGTTACATATTTGAAAGTTGCTAAGAATGCAAATCTAAAAAAAAAGAAAGACTACCAACACATTAAAAGTTAAACATTGCCACATCCACTATTATTTGGTGCCACCTCAATTTTAAGCACAAAGCACTAACACTCAAAGTATGTGGTTATAATATGAACACCCCAGGTAAGCCAGAAAAGCTTATATTTTATTACATTTTTTATATCATCATTGAAATGGAAACACATCATTGCTAATAGGCCATCAATAACAGGTACATAGACTACTGTAGTTTGAGGAAAAGCTTGTATACAAATCTTTAAAGAATTAGAGCACAGAAAAGTAGGATGAGAAGGGCACCTATGTGAGAAAGGCCGGCATGGGTGTCAGCCCCAAACAGGATGGATCAAGGGGACATCGCTGCAGAGCATCCGCTTGGCTCAGGGTCAGAACCCAAACAGGCTGAGAGGATGGCTTAGTGAAGAGTGTTGAATCCCAAGAGGGTGAGGATGGGGGGCAGCCTAGCATGGGGTTTCAGAGCCCACATCAGGTAAGGAGAGTATTCTTGTAAAAGAATAGCCTAGTTGGAGTGCAGGAAACTAGGCAGGCTAAAGAGGGTACCGCTGTAGAGAGGTAAACTAGTATGGAATTTTAGGGCTGCACCTGGGCTGAGGGGGGTGTCTGTGTAAAAAAGTGATCCAGCACAGGTTGCTATAGCCAAAGCAGGTGTACTACCTAATAACAGAGCACCCGATATTCCTGATAAACATAGCATGTGATATTCCTACAGATATAGAACTCAATCATGAGGAAACATCAAACAAACACAAACTAAGAGCCATTCTACAAAAGGACTGCCCTATATTCTTTAAGTTTCCAGGATCTGAGAGTCAAAGAAAGACAGAGAAACTCGTCAGACTGAAGGAGACTCAGGAGACAAGAAATAATTTCATGGTAAAGCTTCGAACTGGCATCGTTTTGCTATAACATAGATTATAGGGCCATGGAGAAACCTGACTGATATCTGGGGATTAGACTTCGATACACCAATGTTAACTTCTTAATTTAGCTGTTCAAACTGGAGTTATGCAGGGGGACATCTGTTTCAGGAAATGCTCACTAAGATATTCAGGAGCGATGGGGGGAATCAGATCAGCAACTTCCTTTCAAATGGTTTTGAGAAGAAAAGGTCTTGGTATTTACAACTTTTCTCAAAATTTGAAATTGTCTCATGATTTAAAATGTAATAATGTTGTTTTAAAAGGAGATGAAAAGTCATGTATAAAGCATGACCAACTGTACAACAGTACAGGCTGCACAACTGTAAGCATTTCCATATTGAGCACTTACTGTATGTTAGATACTGGAGTGCACAGTTCGTATACTTTATCTCATTAAACGTCACACCAGTCTTACAAAGTGGGTATTACTAGTTTCATTTTACACAATCTGGGGCTCCCAGAGGCTAAGTGATTTGCCCCGGTTCTTAACTAACCTATTGACCCACTCAGAGACAAGAGTGGGAAAAAATGCCCAACGTGTTAGTTGCAGTGGTCCCTGGATAGTGGGACTATGAATGACTTTTAGTTTTTCCTTTTGTAGTTTTCAGTATTTTCCAAAATATCCACCATGACATATTGCTTTTGAAATTATGGTGGGGGGGTGTTGTCATTTAAAAAGTAAACCATTTGTTGTGGAGCAATGTAAAAATACGCTGGTTATTCAAAACCATATTGAACAACCCAAAGTATTAATAGTGATACTATCTCTTAGAAGTGATATTACTGCTGATTTTCATTCAAAAAATTGTGCTTCTCTGTAATTTATTAAGTTTCTATAATTAATTAATTAATTTATTCAACCAATATTACTGAGCATCTGCTATGATTTATTTTTATAAGAAAAATTCTTAAAGAAAAAGTGTGTAGTACAAGTCCAAAGGTGCATACTATATTCAGAAATCAGGAAAGAAGAATATATATGCTTCGAAAAAGACTGGGCAAATAAAAATGTTAGTAGCAGTTATGTTTCAGTTGTGAATTAGAGGAAATGTCATCTTCTCCTAATGCTTTTTTCTACACTTTCCCAGTTTTCAACAATTTGTGTTATTTATATAGTCTATTCACAGTTGGGTCTCCAGTGCTTAAGAGTACCTGACACACAGTAGGAGTTCAAGAAGATTTGTTGAATGAAGAAACGCTTTTGAGTGCAAATGCCCCCAAAATATAGCTTTTAAAAGCAGCACTGGCCTTTATTTATTAGCTTATGGTAGTTGACAAAGTTTCATTCAACCTGCTCTGTTGTGTGGGAGAGGGCCTAAGAGAAGGGGTAGCTGCCACTTACTAGGTGGTAGTGACAGGGAGAGCGGTGTTACAGAAAGACAGTGTGAGCAGAAAGAGGGGACACAGTATTTATGTTGCTTTATTGTATTTGTTAAGATTTCTAGTCAACCAATTTCCAGGAGAACTGGAGGTGACACATCACTGCCCTTGCATCCATGGATGGTAGACTTTGTGCCATAATAGCTGGGTTCCTTGGGAACCCAGGTTTGCAAATAAATGGAGGGGTGGGATGAGGTTAGGATGACTCAGTCACAGCACTCATGTTGCTTGTAATTATGAATCTTATTTCTCTGGTGATATAAATTAACTTGGATCATAAACCCTAAGAGAGACCAGATATAAGGCTAATGTGGGGTCATGAGTTCCTTGGCTGGTACATGAATCCATCTGAGTGCTCAGCATCCACATCTCCACTTGCCTGTCCAACCCTGTACTCATTTACAGGGGGTCCTATGCTATAAATATATTGCCAAGTTTGAAGATTCTCAAACATCATATGAAGGAGTCCTTAGACATATCCAGGGATTATGAGAAGAAGCAAACATTGAAAGTCATCCTTGAATCCTCTCTTTCTCTTACATGTATACATTGGAAAATTCTGTTGTTTCTACTCTCAAACTATATCCGCAACCTGACCACTGTCCCTCTCTTACCTCACTTGGATTATTGAAGGAGCCTCTTGATTATGCCCTGCTTCAACCCTTGCCCCCTAGTATATTTCCCACAAAGCACCCATAAGGATTCTTTGAAAAGCTAACTCAGAGTCTGTCTTTACACAGAAATCTACAATGGCCATTGCCCTTGTGCCCCACATGTCTGTTATCTTTCTGATCTAAAGTTCTACAGCTTTCCCCTTGCTCACTCCACTTTAGCCACCTCAACTTCTTTGCTGTTCCTCAGACATGCCAGGCACACATTTCCCTTGCTCTATCTTCTGCAGGAAGTTGCCCTGTCCCCATCCTATGGCCCTCTCTCTCGCCCCTGAAATCTCCTCTCAAATGTCACCTTACCAGAGAGACCGCTCCTGACCATCAATGTCAGCTAGAAACCACCTACCTAGACATCATCTCCTTCACCTATGAAGGCTTTTTCCTTCATAGCAAACGTCATCATCTGGGACAGTTCTGCTCACCAAGTGTGTCCAACTTTCCCAAAAACATGGTATGAGTACACTTCCTCATCTTTTGAAGTTGGGCACAGCCATGTGACTTGCTTTGTCCTGTGACATGTGATTAGAAGTGTCCTGTGTCACTTTCAGGCATAAGTTTTAAGAGCCAATATGCAATTGACTGCTCTGTCTGTCTTCTCCCTCTGCCATGGAGATGAGCCATACACTAGATGGTCTGAGTCCCCGGAGTGAAGCTGCACAGAGCACAGCCCCCAACTGACCTGCAAGGAGCATGGAGTGTCCAGTGAGAAATAAATGATGTTAAGCCATTGAGACACTGGGATGTTTATTGCTATAAACAACCTAGCCTACCCTGACTGACATATCACATACTTATTTGTTTACTGTCTCCCCTGTTTCCATCTAGGATGCAGTTTCTATGATGGTAGGACTCTGTTCACTGATAATTTCTAGTGCCTAAAACAATGCCTGGAGCATGGTAGGTATTCAATAGATATTTGTTGGCTGACTGAATGATGTTGGTCTCATCAACTGAATGAGAAAGATTTAACAATGGCAGGTGAATCTAATCTTGGACTCACCTACAAAAACATTCATTCTACCTGATCTGAATGTGAACAAAATGGTTCCTGATTCAAGATCAGAAGTGTGGCTGTTTATCTCACCAGACACAGTGGGAAAGCACACATCGCCTGTGGGTACATAGCTAGTGACAAAAGCCCTAAAGTAGCTGAAGTCACAACACAAATAGAGATCTGGCACACTGCTGAGGGGACTCAGTGACAACATAAATAAAAAGCATTAGCAGGGTTCGTGTGGACGCTGAATGCTGATGCGGTTTCCTTTCCCTGCATGGACATTAGCATTGGTAATGAACTGAGCTTCACAGGCCTGGGATTTTATTTGTTGTTATCACAAATTGGTGGATGAGCCACTCTCAGGACTTTTGCAAAAACTGGGTGTGCTTTTGTGAGCTGCTTTCTTTTCATCTGCTTCCTCCTGGTCGTCCTGAATCTGTGTGGGGATAATGCATTTCCTGTATCATGTGGCACAGTACAAGGAAACTCATTGTGCCCCTTCGGAGGAAGAGTACAGCTGTAAGTAGTTTTTAAGAGTGCACTGAAGGATCTTGTTAGGGTGACTTATTCTCTCAGTTCCATTTGGTTGATAAAGTGGGTCACGTGACAGATGTGCATAATGAACTGCTTCAGTTGCTGCCAGTGGGAAGCTCAGCCTATAAAATGCAAAATTTCATGGACTCACTGAAGGCATAGCAAGCTGATCCCATAAGAGAGAAGTCTACCTCATTCTGAGTTGTCATTTCTTACTGCTACATACAATGTGCCAGTGTTGCTAGGCTTTTACTTTCCCCCAAAGTAATTGCCCTTCCAGTTTATTCCTCATTCAGACCGGAAAGGCAGTTGTTTCTGCATACAACTCCCTAAGGAGCAAACATTCTTAAGATGGGCAAGTAATCATCCATTAAATGCACTTGTAAGGACTCTGTATGTTTTGTGTTTTGAAAAGGAAACATGTTTACATCACAGAGCAGAATTGCTGGGTTTTGGGTGGTTTTGTGTTGTTTTCTGCCTCTTCGCCACCTCTTTCTTTTTTTCACCCTTTTAAATAATTCTTTTCTTTCTCTGATCCATTTGCTTATTTTTCCTCTTTAAACTTATTGGTAATTCCCCAATGGCTACAACATAAGGAATATAATTTACCTCCCATTTTCTGTGGGTGGTGCAGAACAGCGATGCCCAAGCCCAAAAACACAGATGACAAACCTATGCCAGGAGAAGTCCAACTTGCAGCTCCCTCCGGATGATCCTGAGTCACTAGGGAACAGATAGTGAATGAAGAAATAAAAGACAACGATTCGAACTCTAGCCCTAAATATGATAATAGGGGAAATGATTAAAAAGGGCACAAGTCAATTCAGTTCATTTCTACCATGGAGTGTCCAGATGTGCTCAACACTCTGCTAGGCACTGCAGGCAGTTGAAGAGACAGAGCACATGGCCTTTGACTTGCAAAAAGTCAGTGAATAAATGATGGTGTATCCAAATGCCCTAACAGCTGCACAGAAAATACAGATTTAGGTGGTCCCAGAGGAAAGAGCTCAATGAGAACTTAAATTGTCAGGCAAAGTTTTAGGCAGGCAGCAGGACCTGAGCTAAACCTTGTAAGACAGGTAGATTTTAGATGCTGTCAAAGAACAAAATACTATTAAAGACATCAGGAGTCATGACATCTTCATCAAATTCAGCTGTTTTGGGCACCTCACTTCATAACCCCAAATTTCCAAATAATCACACAAGTTAGCCACACAAATTATCTAAAGAACATTTAAAAAAATTAATCAGAAGTTAGTATTGGGTTGGCCAAAAAGTTCGTGTGGTTTTCATAAAATAAAACACACATTTTTCATTTTCATCAATAACTTTTTGATTTGCTATTTTGGGTGTGTCAACCATCTCCTGCGTGGCATAATGTTGATTGTTCTCAATTAGTGTCTTGATTTGATTGCTGTCAACTTCAACTAGTCTGCCTGACCGCAGAGCATCATCCAGGGAAAAATCTCCAGCAGAAAACTTCGAGGTCACAGCACCTTCTCCATACATGGCACAAATCTTTTTTTTGCATATCAGTTGCATTTTTACCTTTCTTGAAATGATAAAGCATAATTTGCTGAAAATGTCACTTATATTCTTCTATCTTCAGTATTAAAATGGCTGTATAAAAATTCACCCATCTTGATCAGTTTTTTTAAATGCATGCTGATATGACAACTGTCACAATACAATCCAACAAAATTGTTTCAAATGAAGTTAAAGACATCTAAGGATCGCTATCTTATGGAAAAAACCAAATGAATGTTTTGGCCAACTCAGTATAAGACAACTAATCACAACGTAAAGTACTAAGCTGTCACAGCTTGTAAGCTTTAAACTGATCATGAAGACAGGAGGATTGTTTCTCTTGTACACCCATGAGTGTCATGGATTAAAAGTGCTGCTGAAAACTTAAGAAAATAGAAAATATAATCTGGGAAATGAGAGTTCAATCTTCTAGTAGCAAAACAGCTTATGAAACATCTTTTGGAGCTTTTAAAATATGTTGAATTTGGCTTTAGTGAGTGTAGTGAATTTTCCTTTGTAGACAGAAAGCTGGCACCGGGCACAGTAGAGCCTCCGGCAGCCCCGCAACCTCCTTCTGTCTCTGATGCTGGCCAGCAGCCTCTGATGAAAACCCCTGGCTCTTCTCTGCAGTGGAATGGCAAGAGTTGGCAGCAACTGTTGAGTTCACACAGAAACCAGAGTGACTTGTTCTCAGGGTCAGCAGCAGTGGAGGAGAGAGGCAGCTCAAGGCCAAGAGTTTACCTTTCTGACCCTTCTGGAAAAATGTAGCACTGTTGAGTTTATTTCTAATTGTAATACTTGCCTGTGGTTTTCCAGGCCTTGAGACATGCCCTTTCAACCATTTGCTTTCAAAAGACCTTTGTTAGATTTGATCTGGTTGTTTCAAGTCAAGAGCCATGTGCTCTGTCTCTTCAGCTCCCTGCACTCACCACATCTGGATGCTCATGGTGGAAGTGAATGAAGTGACTTAGAGTCTTTTTCATCAAAATAACTACCCCATAAAATTTAGTACCCCAAATGCCCCTTATTCCTATTTCACAAAATTAGTAATATGGTTGCTAAGGTCTTGAGCCCAGAACTATTAGTCCTCTTGGTTATGAAGGGTTGGAAGGAAAAATTAGAGCTTATGAAAAATAGAAAGAAACTCTTTTGGACAATCTCCCTTATTCTAAATGCTGTGAATATTTAAATGTGGGAGTACATGCACATGGTATGTATGTGTGTGTTCCTGTGTGCAACACACATTCTCATACATCACCCATTTTACTGAAAATATCATGATAGAAATCTTTATTATTTTTCTTTAAGTCATGGTTGTAGTCCTTTCCTCATGGGCACCTGAGAGGTATATGTTTGCAGGTAGCTGAACATATAGCTAAGTGGTCTGCCTAGAATCTAAAATTGGAATGAGTTAGTGGTTCTACTGGGAAAGATTCTTTCCCTCAATGTTTTCATTCCTAAACTCTGCTACCCCTAATTCCTGCAGGGACTGAATTCACAGTAGATACTAATCAAAAGTAATAACTCCTGAGAAACTCTGTCTGGAAAATCAGCATGCAAAAGACAGTTGGCCCCAGAAACCAAGGACTCTTGGCTACAGCAGTAGCATGTTAAAGCATTAGAACAGTAAAAAAAATCTGTATTTCCCATATTTTAAAATGTCTATTGTTTCAGCCTCAGCTTTTGTGAAATTAAGAGAAATGAATTAATGATTTTGCTTTTAGAATCTTTACATAAAGTATGTTATTGTTATTCCTTAGAAGACGATGAAAATAGGCGCTGAAATATAGATGCCTTCTTAAAATGACTTGGAATAATTATATTTGTTAAACTGGGCAGTCCTGATATTATATGCTATATAAATCAACTTTCATTATTCTTTAATGATCCTGCAATTCTTTTTTCCAGAACTTTGCAAGCTTGACTTGTGTTCACCTTGCTGTGGAATGCTTTTATATGGCATTTCATCAAAGAGCAGAGGAAAATGATAAATTATAGATGCCAAATCATATAGTAGTGATTTAGATGGCAATAAGGTAAGGTTGTAAGCAATAAAATTAAAAATTTCCCAGTCAACCTCTATATTAGGAACAAAAAAAAAACCTGTCTGCATAATTAAAGAGAGACATGTCAACATGTTTGTTAATATGCTATTCTGAGGGCTTAAAAAAAAACCCTTGAAATCATAAAGTGAAATACTGGGTGGAGAGCATTATGCTAAGTGAAATAAATCAGTCAGAAACACAAATACCATATGATTTCAGTTATATGGAGACTCTAATGAGCAAAATAAACAAAAAAGGCAAAAATACTGGGAATATTTGTCAGTTTAAGTGAAAAAGTTTTGTATTTATGAATGGGTATGAAGTAACTTCACTATAAGTATGCTCTGGAAATACAGCAATCAAGGAAGAAAAGGAAAGAATGTGATCTCACTCTCTTAAAGCAACTACGGTGTCAGGACAAGAGTGCACCTGGGTCTAACTTTTGGCCAAGTCCCTCCTAACTTTAACTTTTTAGGGCTTCAGTTTCCTCAGCTATAAAATGGGGAAGATAGTGAGTCCTAGCTCATAAGGTTCTGTGAGAATTACAAGTAAAGCATTTAAAACAGAATCTAACAGAGGAAGCACTCAATAAAAATGGCTTATATAATGTCCTATCATTCCTCTTCCCCAACTCGCTGGTGGCTTCCCTCCTCACTCTGAGTGAAAACCGCAGTCGCTGCCGTGTTCTCTCTGAGCCCAGATCTCTGCATTTTTTCGTCCTCTCCCAGCTCGGCATACTGGCCTCCTGGCTATTCTTCAGACACCTCAGGCACCTTCCCATCTCAGGACCTTCAGCTACTTTCCGCCCTGCTTTGAAAACTGTCCCTCAGACATGCTCACAGCTGGCTGCCTCTTCCTTCGGGTTTTTACTTCAAAAGCACCTTATCAGTGACACTTATCCTAGACTATTACCAACATTTCAATACCGCATCTCCACTGACATTTCATAGTGTCCTTCCCTGGCTTTTTTCCTCAGCACTAACCTTTTCCTTCTCAACACGAACTACTTTCTACCATGCTACACATCTCACTAATTTATCTCGTTTCTTTTCTACATCTGCCACCAGAATATAACCTCCAAGAAAGCAGGGACTTTTGTTTTAGTCACTGTTGTATCCCCAGTGCACAGACTGTTGTCTGTCACAGTAGTAGCTGTCAATACATATTTAGAGGCTCAATAAATGAATAATTTTCCTTAATGAAAAATAATAATAATTATATGCTACATGTATATTTCTTTATTCCAAAGTTTAATGAAATACAGGTTTTTGCTTCACAAATTTTTCTTGGTTGCCCTGATGAAGGAGAACCATGGACACAGCAACAAGCACTCCTTAGAAGCCTAACAGCTCTGTAGTGAAAGTGAAAGGAGGAGGTTCGGCCACCCTGGCCGTGATGCAGCAGCTGCTTCTTCTAAGTCTCCATCGGTTCATCTGCAGGAAGAAGTGATGCTGCCTGCTGCATCTCCCTACTCCCTCCTCAGCTGTGGATAAACCAGGGACAACTTCCGATTTGCCCTTTCCACACTGTCCTTTCAGTAGCTACAAAGGTGTGGAAAAGCTTCCAAAGTAACCATGGCACATAATTTCCAAAATTTGAACATATGCAAAGCAGGAAATATAGAATACTAAATGTAATTACTACGGAAAAATTTCTCTATTTAACTACATCTCTCCTCCTCTCTCTCACTCCCCCTCCACTTCCACCCCTCAACAAAGATATGGTATTTCTACACGTGGACATGTTTAGAGGGGCAGAGGCAAGATGAAAAATAAAATTTCCTGAATGCCTACTGTGCTCCAGGTGTTACACTAGGGGCTTCACAGACTTCATGTAATTCATTTCTTGCAATGATCCTACACTGATGATACTGCAGTCTCCAAAGGAGGAACTGAGGTGAAACCAAGGCTCAGAGAAGCAACCTGCCCAAGGCCACCTGACTCATACCTGACAGAGCAAGGCATGAAGCATTTGTCAGGAACCTGACAGCCACTTTCATCTTCTCTTTGCCCCTGTAAGCAGTTTCCTAAGCATTAGACCAATTCGTGTGTCTTGACCAACAACTTCTGAATTAGACAATTAGTGTTCAAGATGGATTTCTGCAACGGCTTAAAGCTGCTGGCTTAGAGCTACTGGGGCTCAGCAGCTTCCCCTTCTCTCATCAATGAGGTGAGGACATGTGTGCCAGGGAGGGGCTGACATCAGAGGAAGAGCAATATCTGGCCCCTTCCATGATCCCCCTCATCGGTAACCAAATGTGATCTGATCTTTCCCTTCCTTAACAGTCATAACTCCTCATTCTACTTCCTTGATGCACTTGTACTGCTCTGCTTTGTTTGATAAAAATGAATATATTCATCTTATTCTAAACCCCTTGAAGGCGCAACTGTCCTTTCTACCTGATTCCAAGTAGGATTCCACTGAAAGGGTTAACACCCCTTGAAGCTAACCACCAGGCAATATTAAAGTGGGAAGAGAGCACCCCGTCCAACTTCCTAACGCTGTTAATGGGGAGACCACAGAATCGAGACCAGAACCCTGGGTTTCTTAGTTCCTCAGTTTTTCATTATGTCACATTACCTCCATTGTCTTTGAGCAGAGGTATGATATATGTCGAATGTGTTTTAAGAAAAAAGTCACCTGGTAAAAGTTGTGTAGACGACACAGGGGCCAGCAAAAACTGTAGGTGGGGATAGTTCAGGAAATAAGCAGCACTCACTCTAACTAGGTAGGTGGTGGCAGAAATGGGGAAAAAGGGGGCCAAATTCAAGAAACATCATGATAATGGGCTTACTAGGACTCATAACTGATTCAGGAGGATGCATTTGTGGGATGACAAAAGGAAAGTCAGAGCTAAAGAAAGAGCAAGTGTGGTATAGTTGTTAATCCAAATCTGATTGCAAATCCTACATCCCATGTGTTTGTTGTATGACCCTCCATTTATTCAGTAAATATGTACTGAACACCAGTATGGGCCAGGCATTGTTCTAGGAGCCTGGACTATATCAGAAAGTAAAATTGACCAAGATTCTGGAGCTTACTTTCTAGCTATGTCTTAACCTTCCTAAGCCTCCATTTCCTCATACATAAAATGGATAAAAGAGTATCCATTCATAGGGTTGTTGTGAGGATTAAGTACTCAACAAATATTAGGGAACACCATGGTCAAGTTTGGGGTCTCAGTAACTATGATAAAAGGTGACATTAACAGAAATTGTGAAGTTGTAAGAATAAGATGTTCTTGAGGCAAGATTCAGTTTTGGTGTATTGAGTTATTAGCCCTTTATCATCCCAAATTCCTAATAACATATGTAATCCAGGATCGTTATAGAGTTTGATCTGTGTGTTCACCTTAGGGGACAGTGGTTTGGATTTGCCTATGCACTGATGTCCTTTAAATAAAGAAGTTGAGACTATAACAAAAACCCTCAGATTTCTTAGTTTGACCTGTGCTAGGTAAGAGTGAGAGGCTCTTCTGTGGAAGGACGCGTACCCTGTTCTGCTGGCTCTGCCGTGATGTGCAGGAGCCCCGGGGGAACTGGGAATGAGGTTGCACACGAATATTTATCCCAATAGGATTTTCCACGTACTTTCTGATTTACCAGTCTTCTCTGCAGACTGGTAAATCAGGACCATGAACAGAATAAAATTGGGCTTAAAGCATTATGAATGAAAAGAACTACAGATAATAATAATAATAATAATAATAATAATAACAGCTATAATTAAATATTCACTAGGTGGTAGGCACTCCACTATATTTTACACAATATATTTAATTTAATCCTCTGACAACCCTATACTTGACTCTTATTAGCCTATTTGACATATGAGAACACTGAAGCTCAGACAGGTTAAGTAAATTGTCCAAGGTCAGGTACCACAAAATGGTACCTCTGTAGATTAAGTCCAAGCAATTTGACTCCAGACCCAAAGTTTTCATCACTATGCCACTGGTCCTTAACATAAGAATCACCAGGGATTCTTAACATAAGAATCAAGAATGAATATATTCAAAAATATTCATGCCTGGGTTCCACCCCAGGAGAGTCTGGTTTAATTGGTCTGGGGTGGGGCCCAGGCAGAGATACTTTTTAAAAGTATCCAAGAGGTTCCACAACAGCCAGGTGGAAAACTCTAATATATAATACAGTCTCTGACTAAGTATACTACCCAAGGTCAGCTGCTAGGAAAAGGGAATTCAAACCTGCAGGGATCCAGAGTTTGGTTCTATCAGCACCATTCCCTTAACCACGACTTCTCCCATTTCCACTGTAGTATCATCTTACATATGAAGTAGTTTCACAACTTACACAGCATATTCAAAGACATAGAAAAAGAAGTGTTCTCCAGTCAGCGTAGCTTATGAAAACTGTTGCTTTCAAGAAATATTTCTTCTTAAATTCTCTTCTTCCTCCTAGAATTGTCCTCTGAAAAGTGTTCTAAATATAATGGTGAAACATCCAGTTTTTCTATGAGCTTATAATTGAAGTGGTTCTTTGGGGCAAACAAAAAAATCGTTTTATCTAAAATTTTAATTGAGACCAATTCAGTGCCTTGGGAATCAGTTCCAATGTTTGGCTCAGGTTTCTGGCACTGAGCACTGGGCCCTGGCCTCAAGCCTGCACCGCGTAACCTTACAGCTGCACCTCAGGGCTGCCTGCCAAGAAGCTGGTCTCATGGCAGCACCATCCTATGGCTTCACACCAGAACATTAAGCCTGAATACCGAGCCTGGCTGAAAGCAATGCACATGACTGCAACTCACAAGAAGCAAACAACTTACAGGAGTCACCTCATGTGTCATGGTAGCAGGCTCTGACATTTCTGGGAGAAAAGAGGACTAATTTTCATTAGCTTGTGTAGGAGCAGAAAATGGTGTTTTTCAGAGTTTAATTTACAGCCAGAAAGTTGTGAATTGATATAACCATCACATTAAAGGGAAAACCATTCGTCCCTTCCATTTGTAGACAAGTTTGTAGCAGCTCTTTCAAAAACAGAGAAGACCAGAAACCAGCTTTTCTGGTTTAGGGGCAAGAGAGATCAGAGTCTGAAATCTGGTCTTCCCACTCACCAGTTGGGTTTGGGCATATAACTTAATCTCATTGTGCCTCAGTTTACTTGCATAAAAAATAAGCTTTGGGTTTATTAAGTGAACTTTAAATCTTGGTCCTAAAATTATCTTGTATGTATGAATATATACTTATAGTTTTTCTAATTTGGTATAACCACTTGAAACACATCCTTTTACTACAGAAAATTTGAATTTCTGAAAGTCTGAGCTTGACATTAATGGTGTACTTAAGAACAAGAAATTATAGTTTTACCTGTAAAAAGCTATTTTGATAATCTACTCCAACTTCCTCATTTTATCTTCTCCCTTTTGTCTTCTCTTTCTTTTCTTCCTTTTTTCAACAAATATGTTCTGAGTCGTGGTATACACCAGACACTGAGCTAAGCTCTGGGGACCAAGACTGTGAGTTCTAGCCTTAAAGAACTTCCGGTACAGTAGAGAAAGACGAATGAACAGGTGATTGAAACACAGTGACGTAAGTGCTACAGTAGAGATGACCACAGGGAGCAATGGAAAACAGAGGCCAGTCGCAGGGTGGTTAGGGGTGGGAATCAGGGAAGCATTCCTGGAGAAATGACATCTGAGCTGAGGCCAGGAAAGGAGGCCACTTTTGTAGGCAGAAAACAGCATGTGTCTTTGAATATATTACAGAGGGAACTCTGGAATGGTGGGAGGATTGTCCAAGGGCAGGCAACCGGGCAGTGGCAGAGGTGGTGGTGGAACTGGAGCTCCAAAATGATAGGTTTGGTTGAATGTCAATGACATAAAGGAGTAGTTTTTGCTTTGTTATTTGGAACAGGTGAAGCATCACAGCTCCTGCCTTTGCTGCCACCAATTTAAGACCCAGGGGTCTTTTCTGGGTCTCACTAGGCTTAAGATCTCCTCTCTCAGGCTCCAGTGCCTTCAGCAGTGGCTCATCAACATAGCACAAGCACAGCTCAAGTCCATCATCTGAGAAACACCCCCACCAATCTACTAGGAATGGGGATCTTCCAGCTGCTGGGTGGTGTGGATGGATAAAGAACCTGGCTCTGACTGGTTAGGAGACAAATCTTGATTAGTGATGGCTCAGTTACACAACAGTTATAAGTCATGATGATTGTCTTCAAATATTTGAAGGATTAGAAGAAGGGCTTAGATTCCCTTCATGTGGACTAAAGGGGAAGAAAAAGAACCAAATGAATGTATAGATACAGATAAGTATATCTTCCCCAACTAAGAAGGACTGGAGGGTGGTTGCATTGGTAAGTAGTATCAGTACCCCAAAAGTATTTTAAACCAGAGCAGAATGACCCCTTCACTGGGATGTTACAAAGGGGAGTCACACCTCTAATAAGTTTTGGATCATGGTAGCCTAATCAAATCTTTTGAGCTCAGAATTTCTACGATTCTGTGTTTTGACAGTTGGCCTGGGCCAACTGAGGTCTAATTGCAGTTCTAATTTCTTATCTATTCTTCACCAAGTATTTACTTTCATTTCTAGTTAATTAGTATTTGCAAGCACACTATTTTTTACATTTCTAAGCAGAGATATACTTATTGTATTTATCACAATATCCTATAAGGACACAAGTTAGTGAGAGATTTTTTCCCCACTGAATACATTAATACATTTACCACAAGGTACTGAGACTGCCATATTTATACAATAAAACGGGCAGTTTGGTACGCGCACTATGTGCCCCCTCAACACCCACGTATTCAGTCCGGTGCGCGTGTACTGCCTTATTTTAGGTATAATTTGTCTGTGTACTTATATGCTATTTGCTAGAATCTATCCTCTTATAGACCCAAAATAAATTTTATAAACTTCCTTCCCTTTCTTTGACTTTGGATTTTATTGTGGAAACTGTGCTGCTGTTCCATTACTCTACACATGGAGCAAGAGAAGGGAGAGTAGAGAAAGTAAATATTGAAGATATTACTGGCAATTCTGACTGGTAGAATTTAGATTTTAACCCCCAAGTTATTTGAGAGATCAGTAAGGATGATTTACCTTGGTTTTTAAGGTAGACCACTCTGCTGTCAACATAGAGAAATAAAACGTATAATTTGCTTTTACCTGCTTTATATGCTTGGTGCATGTAATGTATTATAAATTTATCAAATATATTAAATTATATTAATTAAATACATAATATAAAATATATTGAGTAAATTACTTTAAATTACTGTTTGGATAATATAGCACCTGAAGTCTAAAATATGGTTTTTTTTTAAAGATGTTTTATTTATTTATTTTTAGAGGGGGAAGGGAAAGAGAGAGAGAAGGAAAGAAAAATCAGTGTATGTTTTTCTCACATGCCCCTGACTGGGGATCTGTCTTGCAGCCCAGGCATGTGTCCTGACTGGGGATCAAACTAGCAACCCTTTGGTTCGCAGGCCAGCACTCAATCTATTGAGCCACGCCAACCAGGGCTGAAATATATATTTTTAAAACCACATAATACCTTTTTCAAAAAAGGGAAGAAGAATGCAAGCCCATATTCAAAGCATTCAAAATCAAACATTAAAAGGACCAGTCCAAATGAGCTGCCTCTTCCCTAAAAGCCAGGGAACAGAAATTCCTTTAACATGTTATGCAAAGGAACTTGTCATGTACTAGCTCCAATAGTCGACCTTAGAGAGAAGCTTATGTTCAACTATACGTAAAAGAAGGAGACCAGGCCAGGTAGATCAGTTATATGGAGCATTGTCCCAACACGCCAAGGTTGCAGTTTTGATCCCCAGTCAGAGCACACACAAGAATTAACCAATGAATACATAAATAAGTGGAGCAACAAACTGCTGTTTCTCTTTATCTCCCCAACAAATAAAATAAATTTTAAAGAAGGAGATGGAGGAGATGGAAGACAAGGAGAAGAGTTCCTTAGCTGCTGGTGTAACAGTGCGTTGTGCACAGAGAGGAATGCTGGGAGTGGCTCAGCCAGTCCATGAGTGCTGTGTGTAAAGTCACTGGGAACAGCCGCTGGGATAGCTGTTTACTGCGCATGGGATGAAAAAATCACCTCTCTCAAGGTAATCCTGTGTAGGGCTTCTCCTCAAAGAGTCATCATTGTAAGACCTCCTTTACAAATGCACAATTTTAGCTTTATAATGTACTGATACAGTTGCACATTGAAAAGGGCACCACTAAAAAGGGCCAGCAGAACTAGTGAGTACAGTAGTGCAGAGCTATAGATTGGCTGATAGACTACTTTTTTCCCCTTCCCGTTGTTTTTCATAAGATAAAAATGTTTTTGCTAATCATATTTTTACCAGAATGGCAAAAACAAGGGGATACCAGGCAAAATCCCTTGAAATCACTGCAGGGACAAAGCCAGAACCCAGGTGGGGCACTGGCAGAAGAGGGCAGTGGGCCATTCTGGGAGGAAGACAAGGACAACGGAGAGCAAAGGATGGGACAAAGTCTGCAAAGCAGAGGAGCAGATGACAGAAGATTCTACAGCTGCTCACTGCAGCTGCTCTAACAGTCGCCTCTGCTTCAAAGGAGACACAAATGCGTTTAGAAATGAAAGACACGGGGGCATCGGAAAAAAATGTACCTTCCATTCCTAACCAACTGGAATATAATCTTCACAAAGCTCATCCTGTTCTCATGAGATGGTTATTTTTAGGATTCAAATAGAGGCAAAATACTAGCCACCAAACCCTATGTGCCTCTTAGCTGCAAGCACAGAGGATATTCCATTACTGAGAGCCCATTACAATTTCTATGGACAAACTTGTAGCTGGAGCCTTGAACATTAGAAATGGTAGCAAGTTAGTAATATGTATGATAGTTTATGGCCTTGCCCACCTGTTTATGAACTCATAAAATGCTTTGTCACTTGTAACCTTCATTTGTATATGCTTTAGGCCAATAGTGGTTTTAAGTCTTTTTTTTTAACTCAGTTCAAATAAGGGTAGTTTATTTCTCTACTCCAAAATGATGTCCAAGGACCCTGAACCCTCCTAAACTCTGTCCTATCCCAAGGACTGGCTCTGGTTAACTTGAAATCTTATCCTGAGGAAACCAACACACAGTTGGGGAGCGAGAGGACAGGGGCAGGCCAGCTCCACCCACCCCCATGTTTTCTTCAGGATCCACAGACAGCCGAAGCAGTGCAGTTTTGACCTCCTGATAGGGGCAGCACTTATGATTAGAATGAGGTGTTCTTCAAAAATGTCAAGGACTGAGAGAAGTCACTAAAGATTGGGGAGAGAATTAATAGTAACTGCATGGTTACTGGGCTATTTTACAGATTGAAAAATAAAATAGGCTCATGAAGATTAAGTAATTTGTCTAACGTCACATAGCAGGGTCAGAAATAAAGGCCTGTGATAATCCAGAACTTCTTTCTACTACCACAAGACACTTTGGAGGCCTCATAATTCTATAGACCTCTTTCTTCTTTAGGTTTATAAAATGCTGACAAAGAATGCTTATTCCGCTGATTCCACTGAAGCCCATTCTCAGGTGACAGATGCCTTTGAGGGCAGCGGCACTCTCCTGAGACTCCGGTCAGGCACTTAGAACCGCCTAATTTGCTTCAAGGCCTCCAGCCAACAGTTGCATAGCCCAACTCAGTTAGGCTATGACACACTTCTGGAAAGGACAGTGGTCCATGAGCCATGTTATCCAAACAGCCCTAACAATAACATGCTGCTAAACGCAGAGCACTTAGTTCTGTTGAGATGTGTTCTTATAAGCAGGTTTAGAGAAGTGAGATAATTTCAGTGAGCAATTCAACTGACAGATTAATAATGCTGGCTTCTAGCATGAAGCCATATTCATCATCTCATCCCATTCTGTCTGATCCTAAAATGCTAGTACATCCTATTGCTCCCCAACTCTGTCCGTCAGAAGACGTCTCTTCATTGTTCTCACATGCTTCCCTCATTCTTCCCTTCATACCCCAGCTGCTACTGAATATTCTGTCTAAAATGCCTTCACTTCTCCAGCCAGCAAATCCCACCCCATCTTCCAAAGCCCTTCTCAAAATCCACCTTTTCTCCACTGAGTGAGTTTTCATAACTCCAGTCAGCAGTGGCCTCTAAAATCCTGAATAGCCATAAAGTATCTCCAGCTTTATTTTCAGATGTGATTATGTTCAACTTGGAACTTGACTATGAGTGCTCTGTAAACTTGCATTTACTCATCTTTAAATCCCCCTGTGCCCCAATCGCTAAACTCAGCATCCTGAAGGCAGAGGCTCTGTTGACATACTAAAATGACTGGCAAAGAGAGAGCACTACAGCAGTATTCCCCAACCCCAAGTCTATTCTTTTCTTTTTGTCCTTTCTTCTTTTCTTTTGTTTTTATTTTGAGTTTAAACCAGATATGAGCAGGGGAACACTGTCCTTTGAGACTCACCTAAATTGGCTCAACTCCCATTCCTTTGTGCAGTGGGAGCCCTACGTTCCTTTCTAACTGGAGACTCTGGATGGGCATGAGGTGATTTACAATTTCTTTCCCTAGTCATCTCTGGCTACAAGTTCTGACTGAGGTAGGCTTAGTTCGGTGTATGGAACGAACATATTGCTACCCCTGAGCCCGACTCCTGACATAGAGCTCAGTTCTTTCTCTGCATCAGTAACATGGGCAGAAGCAGAAGTGATGCCTGCTTTGGAGAAACACCACGAGTGAGGCATGTGTGTCCTAGACATTCAACTGTTACTGCTTCATTGGGGTACTATTTGCTCTTGAGGATTTAGAAGAAAAACACTTTGTATTAACTCTCTATCACATAGAGTAGAATACTACAAATTTATTTAGAATTTTCTTTGCCATTTTCTAAATGACTGCCATATTACTTGTGCCACAATAAATAAATGAATGAAAGTGCCTTTATTATTTTTCATGTATAACAGTCTAGTAATTGCTAATCAAACATACACAGGCGTTTGAAGTCAATCATAATTTTACCCCAAATAGTTCTACTGTGTTTTCTGTTTCTTTGGTTCAAATGGGATGTCTCTTGTTGAGAGAGGCAGTCTAATATAGTGAGTGGCTACAGACTATGGCATCAGATTGTGAATTCACACTCTATCCCACTGCTTACCAGTCATGTGACTCTGAACAAACTACTTAACTTCTCAGTATCAAATGGGGGTAAGAATAGTACCCCGCTCACATGGATTAACTAAAGATGTGTAAAGTATTTTAACAACATTAACACATAGTGAACACTATAGGGACTAATTATTTATTCACAATAAATAGTTGAAGGCCTAAGACACACATGCTTCACTTTTGTTTTCCTAAGCAGGCATCAGTTTTTTATTGGGTATCACACAGTTAATGCTACATATGCAATGTTATGGGCTGAACTGTGTCCCCTCAAATCTGTGTCGAAACCCTAACCTTCAAGACCTCAGAATATAACTGTATTTGGAGACAGGGCCTTTAAAGAGGTAATTGAACTAAAATGAGATCATTAATCCAAAATGACCAGTGTCCTTATAAAAAGAGCAGCTAAGGAGACAAGGGCATAGAGAGAGGGATAATCATGTGAGGACGGAAAGAGAAGGCAGCCAACTGCAAGCCAAGGAAAGAGCCCTCCAAAAAAGCCAAACTTACTTACATCTTGATCTTGGCCTTTCAGCCTCCAGAATTGTGAGGTGATCATCTTCTGTTGTTTAAGCCACCCAGTGCATGGTGTTTTATTATGGCAGCCCCAACAAACTAGTACATGCTTCAAAATTAAACTTCTGTAAAAAAATTAAATATGGCAAAAAACTAATGGTTTGGCATTACATTTTAGACAGCACTAAATTGGTAGGATGTCTCTAAGAAGCTTTGATTGTTCTGGGTCTGAAATCAGAATGGTTAAGAGCACAAGCTCTAGTCCTGGTTCTGCCACTTTTCTAGTCATGCACCTTTAGGCAAGCAAAACCTGAAGACATTTATGTAAGGATTGCACAGGCTCCAGTGCTTCATGGGTGTGTCAAGACTACATGAGACAGTGTTTACATATATACACATACATACATGTACATATTTTATGCATAAGGGGTCCTGGAGCCAGAGCATTAGAAAATGAAATACCATTTTAAAAGGGTCTTCCCATACATGAAATCAAAGCAGAAAAAGAAAAAATAAAACAAAATCCAACCTTTAGGCAGAAGTAATTCCAGCTTTAGTAACTTTACTGTCCTGTAATGGAGACAGCTGTGATATAATGGCTTCATGTCCTCATTTGAACCAACAAACCATGCTTTCTAAAGGATTACAACTGGCACTGCTCTTGAACTTATCTCAGTGTCTAATTTTAGCAAAAACTTGCCTCCACAGTATTTAGTCCTACTTAAATAAACAAAGTGTGTTCTCAATTACTAAATGATAGCTCTCCAGTTCATTCTGTAACTTTTCCACACCCCAAGTCAAGAATCACAGACCAGGCATTTTCCCAACAAGTTTCTCTAATGAAACAAACAAATAAATAAAATAAGTAAGGTAATCATTTCTTAAACCATTTTGTTTTTACTAAATGATCTCGTCATGTGAACAGATAACTCACATATTTATTTTATTGGTGTTAAAAACAGACTGGCTCTATAAAGATGATACCATGCAATAGTGTTTTTAAAGGTCTGACTGAGAATGACCACATACATGTTTGCACCACTTCAATTACAAACAGAAGACCAAAGCTGAGTGATGGGAATGTTTTTTTAAGTAGAACTAAGATAGTGTGAACTACTTTGGTCTAGGAGTATTTTTGCTACTTCACTAGTTTGTAATATGACAGAAGCTTGGTTTGCATGATGTTTAGATACTTGGCTTTGAAATGTGAAAACCTCTATGTTTAAAACCTCTTAATTCAGTAGAAATATTTAAGATGCTTACTATAAATCACAATGCAAATCTGTAAGACAACTAGATTGTTACTGTCAACAGAATGGAGGAAAAAAGTCTGAAAATTATTTTTAAAAAATCTTCACATCTAAAAGTATAGATAGAGCATGGTTTAAGGCTAATAATAATAATAATAATAATAATAATAATACCAGGAAGTGGAAAGAATTTTCCTACTCCTTTTGCCCAATTTGAGAGGCAGTAACTCTTTGGTAGGGCTTCAAAGTTATTACAAAGGTTCTAAAAATCCACATGTTCTCCAAAAACATTAAAGATGTAGGCTAGAGCAAAGCTAGGATGCTGTATTTCTTCTGTGTTCTCTTGTAACTCAAGAACTGAGTTATAATGTCCTCAAAGAATGGCACTGCTATATAGACAGCGACTACATTTGACTTGAATTTCTGTGATCTGGGGGTCTCTCAGAATGACTAGAAGAGCTGAGAGGGTTTCCTAAAAAAAGCAAGCTGTTAAATGACATTATTTCCAAAACTAGATGAAATCAAATAGAAAAATAATCAGTAGAATTTCCAGTCAAGGTGACACATGCTTCAAGTTATCCTATATGCTCTTATAAACACATAGTAATGACAGATGAAACAGAAAAAAAAAAAAAAAAAGGCCAAAAGGTCATTTCCGGGTTCAAAAAAAGAAGATAAATATCTCTGTGGACCAGAAATGCAAAGCAGTGAGCTGGATTAAAGCTAAAGCCTATTAGGGTGTGGGTCTTGAATCAGCTAGGGCAACAGGAAATTCAGCCCTTGTGGAATACTGGGACTAAATAGCTCGACTCAGTACAAGACCAAAGGCAACATCTCAAAGCCAGGATCTAGGGAAGGCCAACTGACCTGATTTTCTCAGGAATCTCACTCCCTGTTTTAGCACTGAAAACATCAGAACTTTGGAAAACCCTTAGTTTGGAACAAACAGCAATGGTTGGTCAAATGACTTTCCCTAGCCCCATAAAAAGAGGCTGACTGAAACTGCGACAATATACTGCTTAAAGCTGTGAACTTATGGGAGGCAGTGGACCCAGAAAAGCAAAAGGATAAAAGGAAAACACCACTACAGTAACTGAACTGAGATATCAGCTGGCGCAGTTAGTACACTGGCCATATTCCCAGTAACACTAAGGAGCAGGCACCCAACTAAAGCCATTTTAAGATCTTGTTCTGAACTGGGGTATGGACTGGGGCTAAGGGAAGGTAGAAATATTCATCAAATTGGAGGCAGGGTAAGATAGGATGACAACTAAAATATCTCCCACTCAAAGTAATTGTGCAAATTAAAATTCTAAAACATATTAAAAACTTTTAATGCTGAAAAGACAGTTGGGCAATGATGGAGTAACTGGTACCAAACTGGCTCTACTATAAAAAAAAACTTTTTAAATTGGCAAAGTATGTAAAACAACCATCTTCAGAAGCTGAACAACAGGCACTATAGACTATGTTTTCTGGGAGAAAGAAAACAAATGAGATGAGTTCCACAGATGCCCCAGCTTTTGCCTAGGGCTCTCTGTGGATTGACATACAAGGATAGAGAACTCAAGCAGGGCAGAGTAGTTTTGCTGAGCTTAGGGACTCAGGAAGGCGACTATAGTTTGAGAAGCAGTACTAACAAAAAGAAAGATGTACAGAGAAGAGCTCCAGAAAACTGCATAAGGGTCATCTAGAGTGTTTGCTTGAACAGTGAGATGCACATGTATAAGGTAGGATTCCATAAGGCCAGGAAAAGAAAAACTACTCAGAGAACTGATCTCAGAGAACTGCTGGGGACCTAGGACTTGGGCATCACTTTCATAGGTCAAGGAGACACTTGCATTCCAACCTGTGGAGAGACCTCTTAAACACGTGGGTGCCAAGAAATAATTTTCCATGGCATTTCTACATGTCTCGTGACCACTTTTGTCCTAGGCTGTCTTTCCAAAGATGATTTTTTGGGAACCACCCTGCCTGGTTTCAGGAATTGTAACTACCCCTCTATGGCTAAGGATGAGTGAGCGACCTCCGGAATGTGAGCCACAGGAGACAAAGTTTGTCTCTGGTAGTAAACACTGCCTCAGCTTACTCCCCTGCCCCCAAAGCATGGTCGGCTAGTCAGAGACAGGTCAGACTCCTCACAGAGAGAGGGGCAACCTAAGCCAGACACGATCACTTGGGAGGCCATCATGGAAGGACTGGGGGGGGGGGCTGCAACAAAGAGGGAGCGATAAACCCTGCCCTCCCACCCCCCACCCCCGCCCCAGCTATTCTGGCATAGCCTGAGTCCTCATGTCCTCTGGGAGAAGCACTTCCTGGCCCTAATCCACTTAAGCCTAAAAACCTATGATGGGGAAGGTGGTACAGCCCTATGCTAGAAAGGGCAGGTTCCCAGGGTGATCAGGCCTAAAAAAGAATATGCAAAAATCCTGTGAAACCTGCTTTTTTTTAGAATGCTCTCGTTTAAATGATAAGGGTCCAAGCAAGAAGTTTGTTCCTCAAAGTTTTATGGCTCATTAACTATCTGACCCTGACTGAGAATAAGCCCTCATAGTTCTTTGAATGCTATCTATTGTTTGATCCTTACCTGTATTCTTGTGCAAACAAACCCAATAAAAGCCATTGAGGAAGTGGCTCTTGGCCCTTTTCCTCTGAGAAATTGGCCACCTTTCCTCCCCAAGCAGGTCATGTCTTAGTAGTGTTTACTTTCACCCGTGGCAGATGGGGGGGGCACTTGAGGGCAAAGTCGCCCCCACAAGGTTTTATAACCAACAGCCTTTGGTAGGTATACTCTCGATTGCTAGGATTGTCCTGACCAGGATAATAAAGAGAATGGTTCCTTCCAGGGCAAAGTTTGGGCAGACTTGCTAGCAGCTACTTTATAAAGTAGAAGGTTTCCTAATCTTAGGGCTCTTCTCCTGTGATGCAGACCCATTTTGTGTATGACATCCACTTGGACCCTCTTTGCATTGCTCTCGTGCGGTCTGGGGGGCAAGGAAAACCAATAAAAACATGAAGCTCATGATGCACGCTGTGCTGTGAGTGATCAAATTCTTTGTCTCTGACCTAGGAGTTGCATAGGCAACTGTTGTAGGCTCAACAGTTTGCAAGTGGGGGTAAAAATCTCAGATACTGAATAGTCCCTGACTTGACAGCAGGTACTTCACAGAGACCTCGGAAGAGCCATATTATAAATGTGTGGCCAAGTAGCCCTAAAGAATTCTTTAGAACAAGTTTGGCAAATCTGTTCCACAGGCTAAATCTAACCAATAGTATAGTTTTATATGGCGTTTAAGCAAAAAAAAATTTTTTGTTATTGTTTGTTGTTTTTTATATATTGTAGGGGCTGTGAAATAAAAAAGAATATGCCAAAGAGACCATATTGGCCTGTAGAGTTGTTACCAAACAAGAGGTCCGAGGAAGGGCGGGGGGCAGTATTTGGCCCACCTAGGGATGCCAAAAACTGTTAAAGAACAGGGGCACCTCCCAAGGACAGAATACTAATATCTACTGGGCTCTTCTGTCTGCCACCAATTGGAAAGACATCTCTCAATGCTAGAAAAGGAAACAAAATATTTATTTAATGCTATTCAGGCCTAATACCTCCACTAAAATATCAAAGTCCTTTAGGGTATACACCTACACCCACACAGCTCCCACTTCTCCCACTGTCCCAACTCTGGGTACCGTAAATCAGGAAAAGAGCACATGTCTGTGTTTCAGGCTGCTGGCACCATCAGCTGTGTTACTGTGCAAGCTCTCAAGTCAATCCAAAGTACTGTGGTACCCTCTCATGGTCCACTGGCAAGAGTTCTTTGTACCCAGTTCCAGTCAAAGTCTCTCCTGCTTTCCAGGCCATGCAGTCAAAGGGGGCACCCCAAAGCCACATGGGCCTCTTCCACCAAAGCTGCAGGGGTCCGCACTCCACCAAAAGCATGTGGCTTTCTTCTTCACCTGGCTGCAGGGATCTCCATTCTGGCAAAGCTGCATGGTTTTCCCTTTCACCTGGGCAGTTATCCCCTCATGTCCCAGAGCCAGTCTTTTCCAAACTCTCACACAGGCGCTCTCACTCAGGGGCGCAGCCCCTAGTTCCATCCTCGGTAGCAGCCACTCCCTTTTCCCTGGCTCAAAACTTGGCCACAGCTATTTAACATATCTACGAAACCAGTTAAGGGTTATAGATATGTTAAATGACCATTCCAGAGGTTAGCTGCAAAACTTGCTATGCAAAACAGCTCTCAATGGCCCTGCTCTATTGGTCCCTTCCCCCTGGGGGGGGAGGGGGAGGACATCTTAATATGTCTCTCCAATATTCCTACATACTTTGAATTCTGAACACCATTCCAAATCTTTTTTTGGGAGCCCCCCCTTGGCTGCACCCTGTATCAGAGTCTGAAATAGCACCAGGTCCTTTAAAGAAAAACTTTGTTTACTTCTGAAAGTCTAGACCATCTTAACATAGCTTAAAAACAAGACTTAAAAGGATCAAGCTGATTTGCAAGTAAATTAACTGCCTGCTGGAACAAAATACTCCTGAAAGGAAGACAAGAAAATCTAGACACTTAACAGCACAATAATTACAATTTCCAGCACCAATACAAAATTTTTAGTTATGTAAAAAGGCAAGAAATGTAACTCATAACCAGAATAAAACCCATCGGTACAAATAGGTTCAGAATTGACAGAGATAGTAGAATTGATAGAAAATAACTTTAAAATAGCTATTATAAAAATATATAAAAATAAGGCAAAATAGCTGTTATAAATATGTTCTGTGGCAGACTCTGGCCAGCAGAGTCCGCCTGTTGTGGCTGATGATGGGAATAAATGCACAGGCGACAACAATCCTGTGGAGAAAAAGGAGACGGCCTGGCTGCTCTCTCGAGGGGAGAGCACCTGTGGATGCTTCGGCCACTCCCTCAAGAGGAGAGCGCCTCGACCCTTGCCTACAATGTTCAAGGATGTAATGGACTACATAAAATAATTTGGAAAAAAAGAAGATATCTCAATAGAGACAATAAAATAATCTTAAAAAGAATCATGTAATTTCTACAGTGGAAAAATACTTTATCTTAAATTAAAAAAAAAAACCTAATCTCATTGGATGGACTTAACAGCAGAAGATTAGACACAATATCAGATCGTTGAACCTGAAAAATAAACAATGGAAATTATACAACCTGAAGCACAGACAAGGAAAAAAAATCACAGAGATTCAGTGACCAGTGGGAAAACATCAAGGAGTATAATTCAGAAGGAGAAGAGAGAAAGGTTGAAATGTTCCCAAATTAGATGAGAACTCTAAACTCATAGATCCAACAAACTCAAAAAACCCAAGAAGAATAAACACAGTAGCACCACACCAAGGAATATCATTATTAAGTAGCTGAAAACCAGTGATAAAAAGAAAATATTTATTTTTTTGGTAAAGAGGAAATCTTGAAAGCAGCCAGAGGGGAGGAAAAAGACATCACATGCAGGGGAACAAAGATAAGAATGACTGCTGATTTTTCATCAGAAACAGAGCAAGCCAGAAGACAAATGTTGAAATAAAACAATAACAACAACAAAATATTTTCAACTTAGAATTATTTATCCAGAAAATATAATCTTCAAAAATGAAAGCAAAAAACAGACACTTTCAGATGAAGAAAAGTGAGAGAATTTGTTGCCAGCAGCCCTGGACTATAAGAAATTATAAAGAAAAGTTCTTCAGGATGATGAAAATAACACTAGAGGGAAAATCAAATACACACAATGGAATGGACATTGGAAATGATATAGATGTGGGTAACTATAAAATAAATTTTAAAAAGATTATTGACTGCTTAAAACAAAAATAATTACAATGTATTTGAAGTATATATACTATATGTAAAAGTAAAACAGTAACAAGAATATTGAAGGGGAGAAATGGAAGTGTACTATCGGAAGGTGAATAGAGTGATGGTGTTAGAAGGTAGACTGTGATCAGTTAGAGATGGGTGTTTAAATCCTGGAGTAACCATGAAAAAGCTAAAACAAAGAGGCAGCTAATAAACAATAGAGAAGACAAAATGATTAAAAATACTTAAATGCCCCAAAAAGTGGTAGGAAAAGAATAAAAAAAACTAGGAATAGATAGAATAAATAGAAAACAAATAGCAATATAGATTTAAATCCAACCATACCAATAATTATATTATCTGTGAATGGACTGGGAGTGCCAATTAAAAGGCAGAGATCGTTTGATTGGATAATAAAGCAAGACCAAACTTGTATACTGTCTATGAGAAATACATTTTCAACATAAAGATAGAGATAGATTAAAAGTAAAAGTTTTGAAAGAGATATACAATATAATAATAATCACAAGAAAACTGAAATGACTATATTAATATTAGACAAAATAGACTTTAGCTCAAAGAATATTATCAGAAATAAAGAGGGACACTTCATAGTAATAAAAGGGTCAATCATCAAGAAAATATAACAATTCTAAATATGTATGCACTTAAACATAGAGCTTCAAAATACAAGTAAAAATTAATACAACTGAAGGGAGATATAGAGAATTTCACAATAATAGAGATTCCAATTCTTCTTTGATAAAGTAAATGATATTGATACAGGGTGCAGCCAAGGGGGGGGGACCAAAAAAAGATTTAGAATGGTGTCCAGAATACAAAGTGTATAGGAATATTGGAGAGACATATAAGATGTCCTTACTCCCCTCCTCCCCACCAGGGGGAAGGGACAAATAGAGCCAGGGCCATTGAGAGCTGTTTTGCATAGCAACAGTTTAGCAGCTAACCTCTGGAATGATTATTTAACATATCTCTAACCTTTAACTGGTTTCATAGATATGTTAAGTAGCTGTAGCCAAGTTTTGAGCCAGGGAGAAGGGAGTGGCTTCTACCCAGGAGGTAACTAGGGGCTGCGCTCCTGAGTGAGAGCGCCTGTGTGAGAGCTTGGAAAAGATTGGCTCCAGGACATGAGGGGTTAACTGCCCAGGTGAGGAGAGGGCCACATGGTTTGGGGCAGAATAAAGATCCCTGCAGTCAGATGAAAGAGAGAGTCACACGGTTTCAGCAAAGTAAGGGTCCCCTCTTGGCCAGGTGAAGAGAGAGCCACTCGGTTTGGGGCAGAGTGAGGACCTCTGCAGCCATGGTAGAAGAGAGCCATGCAGTCTGAGTTAAGACCCCCTCTTGGTGAGGTGAAAGAGGGAGCCACGTGGTTTTGGCAGAGTACGGACCCCCTCTTTCCCAGGTGAAAGGGAAAACCACACAGCTTTGCCAGAATGGAGATCCCTGCAGCCAGGTGAAGAAGACAGCCACATGCTTTTGGTGGAGTGCGGACCCCTGCAGCTTTGGTAGAAGAGGCCCACGCGGCTTTGGGGTGCCCCTTTGGCAGCATGGCCTGGAAAGCAGGAGAGACTTTGACTGCAACTGGGTACAAAGAACTCTTGGGGGGGTGGGGGGGGAGGCGGGGAGTGCGGGACGGGGGGCGGGGCTTGGATGGGAGAAATAGACAAAAAACTGTACTGAAAAAATAACTAAATTAAAAAAACGAGAAAAAAAAAGAACTCTTGCCAGTGGACCATGAGAGGGTACCACAGTACTTTGGATTAACTAGAGATCCTGCCTGACACAGCTGACGATACCAACGGCCTCAAACACAGACGTGTGCTCTTTTCTTGATTTACAGTACTCAGAGTTGGGACAGTGGGAGATGGTACTGCTGTGTGGGTGTAGGTGTATACCCTAAAGGACTTTGATATTTTAGTGGAAGCATTAAGCCTAAATAGCATTAAATAAACATTTTGTTTCCTTTTCACAAATCTCTGGCATTGAGAGATGTCTTTCCAATTGGCAGCGGACAGAAGAGCCCAGTAGATATTAGTATTTTGTCCTTGGGAGGGGCCCCTGTTCTTTAGCAGTTTTCGGCATCCCTAGGTGGGCCAAATATTGCCCCCTGCCCCCCTTGGACCTCTTGTTCGGTAACAATAGAACACGTGGATGGAAAATCAGCGAAGATACAGAGGACTTTTACAACACTCTCAACCAGCGTAGTCTAACTGACACTGACAGAACTCTCTGAAAACTACAGATACACACTTCCTTTCAAGTGCACACAGAACATTCACCAAGAAAGATCACTTCCTGCACTATAGAGCAAGTCTCAAATAATTGAGGATTTAAATTATATAAATATAGTTTCTGACCACAAAACGGAATTAAGTTGGAAATCAATAAAAATATTTGGCAAAATGCCCAAATACTTGGAAATTAAGTAACATATTTTTAAATAGCCCATAGGTCAAACAAGAAATTACAAGAGAATACTTTGAACTGAATGATTATGAAAATACAACATATAAACATTTGTATAATGCAGTTAAAGCAGGGCTTACAGGGAAATTTGTAGATCATCTTTGAATAGGGATCATAAAAAGAGTATCAATATCTGAATGCCTAAATTGAATTAAAAAATTTTTTCAATATCAAGCCATGGGAAACAAAAGAGTTCAAAAGGAACTAAGATACAAACGTTTTGTTTCACAGTATATTTCTCTTTAAGTGTAGAAGAGATAACTGCTCCATCAGCAGAGGAATACCTACAGAGACCCAAGTGAAGCTGAAGGCATTTTAAGTTAGGTCTATAAAACAGAGTTGGCGAAATAGATTAAAGAAGTCAGCATGATTAATATTCCATGTAGTTCTCAATTACGCTCTCATAAAGATAGACTCGTTCTTTCAACACACATTTATTGTGCATTTACTATGTTGCATTAATATAGAAGAGAAGTAAACGGGAAAAAATCCCAACTGTTCAGGGATCTCACTTTGGGTAGGGAACTGGGGGAGACATACTATAAACAATAATTAACAAGTAAAAATATGTAGCATTTCACCACATGGACATAAGTGTAATGGAGAAAAATAGAGCAGGGGAGTTGGGAGGGTCACAGTTTTTAAAGACTGGGCAGGAAAGGCCTTAATGCACACGTGATATTTGAAGGAAGATTAAAAAAAAAAAAAAGTAAGGGAGCAGAGATTAAATAGGGCCTTAAAAGCCTTTGTAGGGACTTGAGCTTTTACACTCAGTGAGATGTGAAGCCTCTGGAGGGTTTTGAGCAAAGGAGTGATGAGACTCTGGATTTTCACAGAATCATTCCAGCTGTTGTGATGAGTACAGATTGAAGGGGCGTGGGGGCTAAAAGGACACCAGTCCTTTAGGAGGACACCAGTAGCCTTAGGAAGCTACTGCAAGAATCCAGGAGTGAGCTGATAGTTGCTTCCCCTCTAGTGGTAATGGTTTATGTGGATGGGAATGATCCAATAGACAGGGTGGGGATGATGATACTGGAGAGAGCAGAAAGTAGCCGAATAACTCTCTTTAAGGAGGGATAGAAATGGGATCTACTGCCCAAGCCATAGGGATTTCATCCATAGTTACAGGATACCAGTGGTGGTGGGGAGTGGGGTCTTGGGAAGCTCTTTTCTGTTTATTCCCATTTCTTAGGAAAATAGGAAACAAAGGCTGAAAAGGAAGATGGAAGAGGAAGTGTTGGTGGCTTGAGAAGAAGGTATGAAATAAAAGTTAGGATGAATCTTTTATTCATAGAATAAATTTGCCATGGTTAATCTTTCAACCCTAAATACTTTTAAAAGTTTTCTTAAAATTATTGCTCCTGAATATATATACATGAAGAAAACATCATTTTGAAGACAAGTAATTATCAATGTCAATTCCCTCTTTATTTGCATATTCTATTCCAGAGAGAGAGAAAAGTCTGTCCTGTAGTAAGCGTAATGTGCCCAAGAAATATATCGCTAACTGTGAAGGGAATGTTGGCAGATTTGTAGCTTTCTTGTGCTTTCAAAGACATTAGACTGAGGTTTTCTCTTTTGAATTTCTTTTTTATGACAAAACTATTTTTGAAATAGATTGAGTATATTATAAATTTAAATGTACTTATGTGTATTTCCCTTTACCCTAAAATTACAGCTGAAGAAAAATTTTAAGGAAGAAATTAATGTCATTCAGAAAAAAAATGCTTATTTAAGCAGCTGGATTACAATTTTTTTAAAAAAAGAACATGAAGCTTTCTAATGACCACCTGGCATAGAAAGCTTAGGAAAGATAAGTGGTTGTTTTTCATGGCCTCAAGATATCATCTAATAAAATCATCTCAAATGAATAAGGTAGATGTTTTGTCATAAATGTGCTATACTTCACATTATAAATCTGTAAAAACTCTGGTGATATAAAAAGGAGATGAATTATCATTTTATATTTTTTCTATTGATGCAACTCAGGAAAATATAAACACAATCTTGCTGTTTTAGAAGACAAATTTGTGTGTTGGTGCTCCTAAAATATTATTCTCCTAAAATTTTGTATTTGAGAAAAAAATCATACCTAAATTAGAACATTTATGGACTATATTTACATATATATACGTATGTAATTATATATATATATATATATATATATATATATATATATAATTTTCCAGAATCTAAGCCTTTTGTAAATATCTCATCAGCCCAAACCCGCCATATGGAATCTTTAGGACGGGTATTCCAACACAGGAATCTCCTGTCCTCCCCAACATGCTGATCCAAAGGACAGGTTCTTTACAAAGGACACATTTTTAACAATGAGGTAATGGGTTATCCTTTGGTGTGTGTGGGGCGGTAGGGCAGAGGACAAATGGCAGAGTATTATTTAAGAAAATTAGGCCACTTCCTATAAATACTTATTGCTCATATTTGGGAGTGAGATGTTTAAAAAAATCATTAGAAAAATTCAAAATCAACAAAAGACTCAATATACTGTACTCTACTCTTTGGTATGGATGAAGCAAAAATGAACCAAACTAAGTCACTGGTTCCTAGAAAACACTTAAGGTTCTAAAAATGCTCTTTTTCTAAAAAATTTTATTTATTTATTTGTTTTTAGAGAGAGGGGAAGAGAGGGAGAAAGACAGGGAGAGAAGCATCAATTGGTTGCCTCTCACACATTCCCAACCAGGAACCTGGCCTGGAATCCAGGCACATGCCCTGACCAGAAATTGAACCAGTGACCTTTGGTTTGCAGGATGATGCCCAATCCACTGAGCCACACCAGTCAGGGCCCAATTGCTCTTAAAGACAAAGGAAAGCAGTTACAGTTTTTAGGCAGAACTATTCATTCTGCTTACTGCAAGTTTAGTTTTGAATAGCTTTAGGCAGTCGTTCACTCTTGGTCAAGGTCCATCTAGTCATCTCAGGTAGGTTTGACTTTTTTCCAGATAAGTCATTAAAAAAATATTGCTTGGAATGGAGACAACTGTACTTGAACAATAATTTAAAAAGGAAAAAAATCTTTAACTTAATCACAAAAAGAAGAAAAATTATAATTTATTATTCATCTAATTGTGATCCTAAAAAAAAAGAAAAGAAAAAATATTGGTTGGAAATGAACGAACAAATGTTCAGAGTAGATCCAACCCATGAGCACCGGGGCCTTTGGGTCTGTGCAGGTGATAAGGGAGGCCTGTCCTCCAAAGCCATCCCTCCATAGGTGAGGGAGGGCCACCAAAGCAACCTGCTTTCCTTCGATACTACATTATAGATGGTCGAAGAATTATGGAGAGGACTCAAGAGTTTAACTCAAATAATTTTTGAAGGGCCATTTATATTTTCAGTCCATACTACCTCTTGAAGTTAACAAGAATAATCATAATTCACTGAAATGCTTTATTATTTATCCAAAATTTGTCTTTTAATTCCCTCACAGAAAGGAAGTGTAACTCAAATAAAAGCAAATTTCAGTCATAATGCCTCTGATATAAGGTATTCCTGATAAGCTTTTTTTTTTTTTAAGATTTTATTTATTTATCTTTAGAGGGGAAGGAGAGAGAGAGAAACATCACTGTATGGTTGCCTTTCGTTTGCCTCCTGCTGGAAGCTGGCCTGCAGGGAGCCGGCCTGCAACCCAGGCATGTGCCCTGACTGGGAATGGAACCGCGATCCTCTGGTTCGCAGGCCTGTGCTCAGTCCACTGAGCTATACCAGCCAGGGCCCCTGATAAGCTTGTTTAAAAATTTGCTAAAATTAGCTTTTATTCATATCTTGTCATCATCTCAGCGATCCCTGCCGCTCATTTGCACACACAGTTGAAGGCCGGCTGTGCCACTCCGCACTCCCGCTCTCACTCTACTGCTGCCATCAACCACGTCCAGACTTTCAGCTTCTCGGGTCTGACTCTCTTCGCTGTCTGACCAGAGTGCCTGCATCTATCTTGTGTGGGAAAGGACAGCATGCCTTACATCGATTGTTGAAATCAACCGTTAATCCTAAAGCTTTGTTTTGCATCATCAATATTAGTCAGAAGCTGTGCAGCCTGGGGCAGCTCGGAGCCAGCCCACGTAAACTTCCTCGCATGTGGACCTCGCCTTATTCTTCCCCAGGAAAACTGAGTCTGCTGCCCTGCCAGCCCTCTGTGAACGCTTCCGCGGGTGCTGTTAGAGACACTACCATCCCTCCAGGCTTCCCCGGGTTAGCCCCCTCACATTACTCACTAATCATGTAAGTACTTACAGATTTTAGGTACTGAATACTCCTTTGTCAAATTGATAAATAATTCCACAAGACAAGAGGTTTGAACTTGATGACTTCAATGTTCCTTTCCTGATCTGAAATTATATTTGTCTCAACTGCCAGCTATAGATTGTAAGAACTAGAAATGTTTATGTGATTATACAAAAGTCGGTCATTAATGGAGTGTTAATAATTTCCCTGCATTATGTTGGTAATTTAAGACCCAGAGTGAAGTAAAATCCTGTTAATGGTTATCCTACATCAGTGCTGTTCAATAAAAATATAACACAAGCCAAAAATACAAACCACAAATGGAACTTCAAATTTTCTGGTAGCCACATTAACACAATTTCACCTGGTAGAAAGAACCAGGTGAAATTAATTTTAATAATATATTTCATTTAACGCTATACATCCAAAAATATCATTTCGATATGGAATTAATATAAAATTGTGAAGGCATTTTACATTCTTGTGTCGTCTTCAGACTCCAGTGCGTATTTCACATCTCAACAGGGACTCACCACACTTCAAGTGCTCAATAGCCGCACATGGCCAGTTGGCGGCTGCTCTTTCGACAGCGCAGTTTCAGAGCCTGATACTGGCGGTGCGGGTGACCAGGAGCTTTCCGGGAATGTAAATCCTTGGAATCCGAATCTGCATCTCCACAAGCACTCTGGGGGACCGTGTGGACACTGACTTTGAGAAGCGCTCTTCTAGAGAGGATCCCAATTCTTGGGCCAGTGAAACTTTGTTTTGAATATTTTTATAACTTTCACAGTTCTAATCTGTATAAAATTTTTGTGAGCAATATACTCCCTCCCTCCCCTTTAAAAAAATAACTTGTTTTTTTCTAGTTACAAAAGCCTAACTTGTTTATACAGAAAAACTGGAAGCTACAAATAAGAACAAAGGAGATAAAAATCACTCATCATCCCACCAACCGGAAATAACTAATATTGACATTTTGGGTGTTTATCCTTCCTGTCCCTAAAATGTTTATTTCATAATTACACAATAAATTATTATAATTAATTTAACAGTAATATTAAAAAGTTCCCCTTAATTACTTCCCCAAATGGAGTGCTAGCTTGATCCATTTATCAGGTGAAGGACATCTGGGTTCTTTCCAGTTTGAGGCAATTAAATAAATAAAGTTGCTATAAACATTGGCAGGTTTTGGGGTAAATATGTAGGGGTGAGGTTCTATTAGAAAACATCTTTTTTTTAATGGCTGCATGGTACTTCTGGACTTGAATGTATATGAATATATAATCATTTATTCATTTAATCAACAAATGTTGGATGCTAACACTGTATTAGCAGGCAATGAGAACATTGTGACTATAGTGTTGGGCCCAATCCCCACAGATTTTGTATTTAATCAAATCTGTATTAGTAGATATTTAAGTTATTTCCAATTTCTTTTTCAGAACAATGAGTTTTGAAATTTCAGTTCAGTCATTACTGATCATTGGCTATCTGCCCAAAATTTCCCTGTGGGTTTTCAAGGGAAAAAGACAAGCAACTAGACAGCACTCATAGTTGGAGGGTCACGGAACTATAACCACAGGACGGCTCAGAGTTGGGTGGCGGGGTGGACGGACAGACTCCAGCCCCGGGCAGCTGCTGCAGGTTAATTCTAGGCTAAGGTGGAGAACCTGGGATCACCCTTCATATTCCTGGGCCAGTGGTGTTCAAACTTTAGCCAACAGCAGGACCACCTAGAGGGCTTATTAAACACAGATTCCTAAACCCCACTTCTGACTCAGCAGATCTGGGAACCAATAATTTGTATTTTTAACAAGTTCCCAGGTGAATTGATACTGCTGGTCCTAGGAACATACTTTGAGAACTGCCCTAAGCTATTTCTGGGAGTCTCTGAGCCTGAATTTCTTAAACTTAGACTCTCCTTCATCAGCAGTTAGGAAGATCTATAGGTAGTTATCTTTGAAGGTATTGAAGTTATTGATGCAGAAGAAAGTTCTGTGGGCCTGGAAGTTCCTTTGTAGGATCACATGACAACCCCACTTGTTCTTCTTGCGCTACTATCTTTAAGTAGGTTCTTCCCTGAGTTGCACTGGTTGGTAGAGAAACTTGTCCTCTGGCGCTCTCAGCACTACCGGGGGCAGGGAGGGATGTCACACTTGAAGGATTCTTCTGGAGCAGTGTCTTAATATTAAACACAAACAGTTTGTTTACTGGGTTAGAGGCGACTGGGTTTCTAGCTGCAGGAGTCTTGTGAAAGCTGCAGGGCATTCACCTGAGACTGCTGAAGGACTGGGAGAAGACTGCGGGTGAGTGTGAAGCTAACCCCAGAGAAGTTTTTTTGGTTTCCTTCCCTTAGCTACTCTGGTGGACAGGTTCAAATAAGGGATCTGTGGTCCATTCCCTTCCACAGCAGGTTTGAATCCAGTTTTACCATTCAATGTCTCCATTAATAACAGTCCTGGGAAATTTCCTAACTGTAAAGTGAGAACAAAGCTCTTTCCTCAGGGTGACTGCGAGGATATGTAAAGTACCTCATTAATGCAGTGCTTAACACAAATAGGTCAGTCTTTTTAAAAATAATTATATTTTTATTTTATTTTTAGAGAGGAAGGGAGGGAGAGAGAGATTTGTTGTTCCACTTTTTTATGCATTCATTGGTTGATTCTTGCATGTGCCCTGCCTGACTGACTGGGGATCAAACCCACAACCTTGGATATTTTAATCAACTCAACTACTGGGCCAGGGCAGTAGGCCCCTCTTTATCCCATGGGGCATGGGCCAATAGTGAGGTGGTGGTACATCATGCTGTGGGACCTTCAGTGAACTCATCACAAAGTATGCCTGGTTCTTTTTGTAGATAGGATACTGGCATTACTACCTCTGGAAAATGAAGCTCGCTAGCTCTGGGGGCCTGCTGTCAAGCCACTCACAAACATACATATTCTCTGAGGGGGATGTAACATTGTAACCTGTATTGAATAATAGCTGACAGTATAATAGCCACACCACACTAGCATGTTAAGACTTTCTAGGATCTAGGGCACAGGTGGTAAACACAAGGCCTGTGGGCCGAATCTGGCCCTCTATCTTGTTTTATCTGGTCTGGCACCTTGTTTCTATCCAGCAGCAGCGCCAAGCTCCTTGCCCCTACTTAAGGAGTAGTTACATTTATACAGTCCTAAAATTACTTTCAGCCCTTTGAAAGCAACCATGAGGCTGATGTGGCCCCAGGTGAAAATGAGTTTGACACCCCTGATCTAGGGGGACTATTCACAGATGGGACTTTTAGAAGTGGAAGAATAGGACTGAGTTGTTTTAATCATTCATTTTACTGATTATCCTGGGAGGTTAAGTTAAGGTCAGAGAACATTGTAATATATAGAGTTCCTAACTCTAAGTTGGCCTCGTTTTCAGCTATTCCACCCTTTCTGAAACTTGCCCGTTGCTCTATCCATAAAGCACTCGCTCTGTCTCCCTTGCTGTTTATGTGTACAAAATGAGCAGCACAGTTCTGTAGCTCCAAGTACTTATTTAGAGAAGGATTTTGGGTGAGTAGGAATTTAAAGTCAATTGCAAAGAGTGAAGGTACAGGTTGGCATACAAAGCACTGGATTCCATTTTCACCTTCTTGCTTTTATATGTCATTCCCAGATGCTCTAAATGGTTACTACTACTTATAGGTTCACTATAAACATTATTCCAACAACCTAGTTTTAGCTGGTTGGCATTTTAGTACCTATGTTAATATTTCAATTTTAATAGTTGGGAATCTTTTCCTTGTTGTTTTAGGTGATGTGGACTCTGACCAGTGGGGTTCCTGTGTTGTGGATGCAATGAACAAATTCACACGGACTACAGAAGTCCTGTGGAGAAAAAGGGATGGCACAGCCACTGTCTGAGTGAGAGGGCACCCCAACCCCTGCCTGGACAGGCTTTTATTGCTCTTCTGGGCACAGTACATTGAAGATGGTCCTCACTTACTATGCACAGTTTCGCTTTAGGTGATTACCTTTTATAGATAACAAAGGAAAGGATGTTGCTGATTAAAGAAAAGGATATTGCAAATATCCTTTTCCAAGGGAAAACGTGGTTGAACTGGTTACCCTCCATCCTTGGAAGGTTTAGCACAGACTTTAGGAAGTTATTTTAAAGATATGCAGTAAACATTTGCTGCCTTAATTTAGGATGAGGGAGTGTTAGCAAGAAGCAAGCCTCAAAGCAGCCTAGGTATAATGCAGGCCTAGTCCACCACGGGTGTGGGACTGGTTCCTGTGTGCCGCCTTGCTCCCACCAGTTTTCTGAATCAGGGGCTGGACTACATTCACCATGTTACTCGGATAGGTTCCCTACACTTTAGGTATATCTTAGCCAAGAAAAATAATTTTCCCCCTATGTCAGAGACTTACTCAAAGAACAAATAATCAGAAGTTTACTTTTTAAAAAGTCTATGAAATATGAATTTTAGATACAACATATTTGTTTTACAAAGGAAGGTTTCTTTTTTTTCTTTCTTAAAAATAAACAGACTTTGCTTACAAAAAAAGCACAAAAACCAAACTGCACTAGCAGAAGAAATGGTAAATAATTTCAGAATGGTCTACACAGAGTGCGCTCTACCCTGCTGCCTTGAGTTCGTGCTAGTTTGTGGGGAGATGTCAGGCCCACCAAGGACACGATCTCTGTTATAGGACAGCTCGACTCCATCTCTCTTATCCCCCCGTTCTCCATACAAAGAAAGATCACTGGTGGTGGTTCTCCTGTATTCCCATAGCAAAGGAGGGATTTTTCTTATTGAAATTACATTAGAATCAGTGGTGGGTTTCTCTAGAATGAGAATTGGATAAGTTGTTGAGAGTTTGCCTGAAAAGTCGATGGCCATTTTATTTCATAGGTCCAAAAATTGGCTGACCACCAAAAGACATTTGAAATACAATCTGCCACAGGTTGGGAAAAGGTTATTTGTAAAATTCTGATTTACACAAATTCTTGCAAGTGTGATTTAGCCACACGTGTTCCTGGGGTTCCTAAACTTCCGCTGCATTGACAAGTGTGGAACCTGCACAGACACCCCACTTACAGCCCAAACATAACTGGGGGGTCTGCCACTGTATTCGCTCTGCTTTTGTATATGTTTGAAATTTGTCATAATAAAAGATTAAAAACCTTCAAACATAAACTTTAAAATTCCCCAAACGATCAACCTAAGGCAAAATTGAGAGGCAATTTAAGAACCCCTAATAAGAAGTAAAAAACTTGAATTTTGAATTGCATCTATAATACAGATAGCAAACCAGTTATCCAAATGTTGAAAACATCTGAAATAATGGACCTATTTTGAAACCTTGGAAATCTCATATCATTGTACTGTTGTTCATAATTAAGAATGTCTTTCAAATGCCTGTAACATTTTTTAAAAATCCAGCAATTAATATAAAAAGGAAAAATTAAATTCCTTTTAAGTTCTTTTCAATATATTTATCTCTTTAAGATGTAGCTTAATACAGTTATTAGAATTCTTAATAAGTTTATTAAATTCAGAGTTAAAACATTTACTCTTTAGATATCTACAGTCAACTAATAAATTTTCTACATCCCTTCATATCTTCCATAAACAAAATATTTTAAAAACCTACAATGACATGATCTAAAAAGGAGCAATAATTATAGCAGACAGAATACTAAATGAAATATGATACACCTTCTGCTCTGTACCTATGTGTTTTACAGAGTAATCATCACAACAGATGTCCTTAGAGAACAAAGGAGAACGGGAAAGTTTACCAGAGGAGGAAGGCATGGAAGGTATTTTCTGTTATCTTCCACTGTGTGGTCTTTTACTGCACTGTTCTTTAAACAAAAAAAGGTCTCCGCAAGGGCAAATCCTGTTTCAAATGTCCGCTTCCCTGACTAGAGAATAATGTGTTTGTGTAGTGTATGATTACACCCGACAAGGCTGTGAACACATGTGATTTACTCAATGATCCTATTCTGCTTCCTTTTAAAGATAAAGAATGCATTTAAGTCGATTCTGCATGAGACTGTAATAATTCCTTAGAAGGCTCCATTTAAACAGACATTTTACCTTATTTTAAAACATTAAGAGAAAAGCCATTTCCTTGGTCTTCATTTTCTTTCCAGACGGTATCAATTAATACTTTCATTTATTTCAAAAGACAAAACTATGACACAAATACTTTCAAATCTTTTTCATTTTTCTTTGTATAAGCAAAATATCCCCATAAAAGATTCACTTTAAAACATTTTTATATACAAATAACTGTGTAAGTAGGAAGAAACAACTAAAAACAACACAACCACCAACACAGCAGCCCCTGACGGCAGGCCAGGTCAGGGTACAGATCTGGTGAAAACAAGCTGCTCACATTCCCAGAACCACGATCCCCCAGGAGGAATCTTGTCCTCGTCAACTTGCTGGGTGGCAGAGCCCAGAGGAATCACTCAAATGATGAAAGTCTCAAAGCATGGTCACCTAGGGGGAAATGAAGAGACAGATATGATGCCTCGAGCATAATCATTTTCTTGTAATAACAGTAAAGAAAACAACCTTAAATGGTAACAGTTACATTAGCTCTGACTTCAACAGGTAGCTGTGTATGTACTTACCAACGGTAGCATTTGTAGGCCAAGGGGGAAAGCACAATGTATGCTTGCCATTTGTCTGGAAAATAATATTCTCTAAAACACTCATCTTTATTGATTATAGATACATGTATGTGGTATTTAAAATAATAAAACAGAGCAAACATTTCAGGGCTTACTGTGGACCAGATATACTGTTCTAGGTACTTCATCTGGTTTCCTTCTTTCTTTTTTTTTTTTGGGGGGGGGGTTTCTTTCTCTTAAAACCAGGTACCTTGTCTCCAGAAGCCTTGCTTTTAACTGAGCTTCAGTTTTGTAATGTAAAGTTGGATTTTTAATTCCATAATCACACAAAATGATTCTTCTTTTTTTAAAAATATATTTTATTAATTATGCCATTACAGTTGTTCTATTCCCCCCTTCATTCCCCTCCATCCTGCACACCCCCTCCCCCACCATTCCCCCCTTTAGTTTATGTCCACGTGTCTCGAGTTCTTTAGATTCTATATTTCCCATACTATTCTTGCCCTCCCCCCTATCTATTTTCTACCTACCGTCTATGCTACTTTTTTCTGTACATTCTCCCCCCTTTTCCTTCTCCCACTCCCCTGTTGCTAACCCTCCATGTGATCTTCATTTCTATGGTTCTGCTCCTGATCTAGCTGTCCTCTTAGTTTGCTTTTGTTTTAGGTGTGGTTCTTAATAACTGAGTTGGCTGTCCTTTCACTGTTCATCTTTTTTATCTTCTTTTTCTTAAGTAAGTCCCTTTAACATTTCATTATAATAAGGGCTTGGTGATGATGAACTCCTTGAATTTGATCTTATCTGAGAAGCACTTTATCTGTCCTTCCATTCTAAATGAAAGTTTTGCTGGATAGAGCAATCTTGGTTGTAGGTCTTTGGATTTCATGACTTGGAATACTTCTTTCCAGCACCTTCTTGCCTGTAAGGTGTCTTGTTAGAAATCTGCTGACAGTCTGATGGGAACTCCTTTGTAGGTGACTGTCCCCTTATCTCTTGCTGCTTCTAGGATTCTCTCCTTCATTTTAATCTTGGCTAATGTAATGATGATGTGCCTTGGTGTGTTTCTTCTTGGGCCCACCTTCTTTGGGACTCTCTGAGATTCCTGGATTTCCTGGAAGTCTATTTCCTTTGCCAGATTGGGGAAATTCTCCTTCACTATTTGTTCAAATAAGTTTTCCACTGGTGGCTGTGCCTTTCCCCCTTCTGGTACCCCTATAATTTGGATGTTGGAGCATTTAAAGATGTCCTGGAGGTTCCTAAGTCTCTTCTCATTTTTTGAATTCTTGTTTCTTCATATTTTCCTGTTTGGCCATTATTTTCTTCCTTCTGGTTCACTCCCTTGATTTGAGTGCCAGTTTCCTCTTCATCACCATTGGTTTCCTGTGCAGGTCCCTTCATTTCAATTAGTTTAGCCTTCATATGTTCCTTTAATTTGTGACTAAAATCAACCAGTTCTGTGAGCATCCTGATGACCAGTGTTTTGAACTGTGCATCTGAAAGTTTTGTTATTTCTTCATCTCTTAGATTTATGGGCTCTGGGGCTTTGAGATCTTCTTGAGCCATTTTTGGTCTGTTCACGCCCGTTAATTATGAGGAGCGGAGACTTCGTTGTTTACCAGGGCAGGGCCGCTCAGGTCGCTGAGTTGCGACGCTGTATGTGGGGGCAGGGTCAGAGCAGGGAAATGGCGGCCCCCTCTGCTGCCTCTCGCAGCTGGGGCCTGCTCGGTCCTGTTGTCTCACCGCCCACTCTCTCGTTGGTCTATCTGCGCATGAAGGCGGGACCACAACCAGCCGCCCTGCACTCTCGCTGGGTAGCTAGTCACTCACTGGGTCTGCCCGTTGCAACCCCATGCCTGGGATCCGCAAGCCTGAGTCCGTCTGACCTTGTTTTCCTGTACAACCACGCTCCGCCAGCTGCTGGCTTCGCCCCTCTTACCGGTCAGGCTGAAGAATTTGTTGTTATCAGACTTCCTAAAAGTTCAGTTTTCTGTGTTCTGGCTGTGTTTTCTGTTGCTAATATTTTGTTGTCTCTCAGCTTGGTTGTGGGAGAAAGCACTGCGTCTCCACCTATGCCTCCATCTTGGCGGAAGTCCAGTTCTTCTAATACTGTAAATTCTATTTCTTCTCTGTGAACTTCCACCTCTCTGATTCACTGTTCACCTTCTGCCTCCCCATTTACCTTCTGGTTTTACCTGCTTCCCAGTACAAACTGGACCCCTAGTCATTTCAATTATGCCCCAAACTCCTGCCCAGGCTTCTCCTGCTGAAATCAAATGAGGTGGTTCGCCTGCATCAGCAATCTGTTACTGCTACTGCTTCCCAGCAGTGAAACATTACTGCTGATTTAATCCAAGAAATACTCGTGCTGCCTGTTGTTAAGCAGCCTTCACTACTGCTCAGCAATCCCTTCACTGACACGCTGCAGCGTCCATAACAGCTGCTCCAAACTTCCAGGATTAAACTCCCAAATGCCCCCATCTACCCCTTTGTTAATTATCTTACCATGGGTTTATGTAAAATCCACCCAAAATAGGATTGCCAGAAAAAATACAGGATGCCCAATTAAATGTGTATTTCAAATAAATAAGAAATCATATTTTAATATATGTTCCAAATACTGCATTATAGAAATATTTAAATGGAATTAAAAATAATAAATAGCAAACTATATACTGGGAGCCTATCAAATATTGTATAAAGCATACTTAGTACTAAAAACTTATTGTTTACCCAAAATTCCAATTTTACTGGGCATCTTGTATTTTAATCTACTAAATCTAATTCAGTCAAATTCCCTTCTCTCCATTTTCAGAATGGGAAACTAGGACAGTGGGCTTCTTTAGAGGCTTGTGTATAGATTTACCAAGTCCACATGAGTGGTTTGTCAGTAAAACGCAGTTGCCTAAGAATCAGAAGTTGGGCTGGCAGCCATTTATCATTTCTAGCAAAGAAACACATTCTTGAAAATAAGCTTGTAATAGCAAATACAGTGAAATATAAAGAAATCCACTCTGAGAGATAGATTTATTATTATTATTTTTAAAGATTTCAGTTATTTATTTTTAGACAGAGGGGAAAGGTAGAAGAAAGATAGGGAAATATCAGTATGTGGTTGCCTCTCATGTGCCCTCCACTGGGGACCTGGCCTGCAACCCAGGCATGTGCTCCTACTGAGAACCGAACAGGCACCCCCCCTCCCTTCACAGGCCAGTGCTCAATCCACTGAGCCACACCAGCCAGACCAGTAGATTTATTTTGAGCTCCATTTTCTTGCTTCTGCCCTGTCACCTTAATGTGTTCCACAAATTTGTACAAGTTGACATTTAAGTTCTATATATATTTAATTCCTCTATATTATGGATAAAAAATATTTTAAGAGATACAATATCATGGTGCCCAATACCAAATATAAAAACTAAGAATTCTTTTTGCTACATTTTTTAGACTTTTAATCTACCAATCAGTAAAGCTATAATAAGAACACTGTACCTAATAACTGATTTTTCCGCATTAACTGTTCATAGACTGCAAAAAAAATCTAAGAACATTTGACACATTTAAAAAAACTTAAAATGCAAAATAAAAATCCTAATTATAAGAAATGCATATGTTATTACTGAGAGCTTTAAAGGATTTAATTTCTATAGCTACCTTGCCCTAAAAAGCATTTGTTTGCCTGTCAATCTGTGAGGTTGGGTTGAGCAGCTTTTTGCCACACACAGTGCTTTCTTGTACTAATTAGCAGCAAGCATTGTGGCAAAGACTAATGTCCACATGAAAAGCACTGCAAATTCACTTTAAATCTTATTGTAAATGTGCAATCATTCTCTGTATGAGTTGTAAAATAAATTTTGTTATTTTGAATTAAATTAAATGCTGAATAATGTAGTGTTTTAAAGCTTATATTATTCTTCCTGATATTACTCAAAAGAGGATAAACTACCATACTAATGTCTTTAAAACTTAATGTATTTGGCAAGCAATATAGAAAAATAGAAAGAATACTTTGCAAGGAGCTAGGTGACCAGGATCTCACTTACACTGTGGGGTCATAGGCAAATCATTTATTCTAAATCTCAATTTCCTCATCATAAAAACTAAAGACATAAAGTCCCAGTGATTCCTGTAAGGAAGACTGCATTGGAATTGCCTGTAGATATTTTGATTTGGTAGATGTGAAAAGGGAGGGCCTTAGGAAGTATTTATAACACTTCATAAAGTGATTCTGTTGCGTATTACTGGACAAGAACCAATGGTCTAAATAATTTCCTGGCCCTTTTGCAATTCTAAAAGCCTACTTTTTACATCCAATCAATAGACTACCTTTCGTCGTTTTTCTCTTCTTGTTAATGAATAAATGTGTTTTAGGAAATAAACAAGCTGTTTCTAAATAATGACTGAGTGCTTACCAGCTCTAAGGTATTATTAACTCATAACATAAGTAGTTCAATCCTCACAACACTGTGAGGCAGGTACCAGTCTTATCATCTGTATGTTACAGATGGAAAAACTGAGGCTCACAAAGTAATTTGCCCAAAGTCACAGAGCAGGTAAGAGTTGTGCCTGTAGCGGTGGCTCAACTCTTAACCAGTATGCTACACTGCCAAACACTACCCACAACTGTTCCCCATCCAAATAGCGCTGCTTTCCCTGCTACTTTAGGGGATAAAAGGATGTTTTGTAGAAATTTTGTGTCATCAGATGAGGGAAGGTAGAAGCTGGGTAAGGCAAGAGTGAAAGGGAGCTGGGCCTGAGGCCCCCGGCCCTGAGCTACAATAACTAGAGACCGCTAAGATTCGCAAAAGCCTCTCTGAAAAGGGTAAATATCCCTAGGAGTGATTTTCCTTCAATGGTCATTTCATTCCATTATGTTTGAGATTTGTTCCTTTTGACTGATCAAATATTAATTTGAAAAAATCAGAAATTTACCTTATTGGATGAACTAGACCCAAAACGGATTAAGTAGGCACAAAAGCAAAGTCAGAGAGAGGGTAACAATAACTGAAATGATTAAGCCTATGACCAATTTTTGGTATACAAAGGAAAACTTACAACTCTCTGCCTTGGCAAATGGAATATGAGGTTCAGATGGTGGAGACTAATACATTATAAGGATGACCTTTCCTTCCCAACAATATGGAGAGTGATCAGCTGAAATTTGAGGCCCTGAATGTGCAGTATGAGGTGCCAATCTGCACAGCAATGTTACTTTTTCTCAGCAATCTGGGTATGGGAACCCACTAAGAGTTGGTGTTTTGCCAGGTAAGTGATAGGACATCAACAGAGCAAAGGAGATACGGTTCCTGGCAAGAGCGTGGTCAAATAACTTAAAATAGAATGCAGCAGGAGATCAAAGAAAGTGAAGTCAGGAGAAGGCTGATAGAGGAAAAGAAAAAGAAATCTGTGGACTGGGGGGTCCCAAGCCAGAGAAATGAGAAGGGTGAAAGGCTGAAGCAGAGTTGGGGGAGAGTCCCACTGGAAACGAGATTCAGGAAATTGAGGACACTGCACTGGGAGTAACAGTGAGAGAGCCAGGAGGAAAGGTCTGGCCAGAGAATGTGAAGGCTGCATTTACAAGGTTAGAGGTGAAACACCGTGTGTATGACAAGTTCCAGGGTGTGACAGTAGAAGCAAATGGCTGAAGATCACCGAAGACAAGCATGTCAAGGAAACTTAAGGCTGGTGCTTGGTGGACTGTCTACTTCGGTGATGAATTCGCTTAGGATGAAGACAGGAGTTAAAGTAAGAAGAAGACTCTAAGCCATGCGTCACAGTCTTTAATAAATTTAGTCTTAGAAGATGTTGGATATGGCTTAGTAAAGGCACCTAGATAGTCTAGAGAGGGAATGCTTCTGCCTTACTCGTGAGCTTTTAGTCTAAAAACAGTTCATACTAATGCAGAAAAAAAGCAGCAGCTTTACAAAAATGAGTAAGGTTACCTTTAATTCTTAAGACTAATCGTTGCTCCACTTTTCAAACTTGGCAAGAACCTCTGCTTCACATTTTCATCCTAAGGCTACGTTTTTTCTGCTGAAGTGAAATTACCTGCTAATTCAGGCAAGAAAAACTCAGTTCCCTGCTCTCATAAATTTGTGAAAATAAATGTTTTTAAAATAAATTACTACTCATTACCCCAGCTCTCATTTTAAAACATCTGGTGAGACCAGTGGGTACAGTTCCCCAATACTTTTTTTAAGTATAAAAATACACACATTCAAAGGTTTCTTATAATCTCAAAAGAATGGGGTGGCATGCTATTTACTGATGGGCTGAACTTTACACAAAGACCCTCCATCTTCAACAAGCTGAAATTACTGAAACCTTTAGAATGCCACTGTCTTCCTCAGAAAGCAGCGTATTTTGCCCAAGTCATACAGAAGTGACTAGATGGACACCATTTGGTTACCAAATGGTACAATGCAGAGGGCAGAGAAAAACTATTTCTGTAGTACCAACCATATGCCTGATACTGTGCAAGGAAAAAAGAAGGAAATGTCAAATATGATTCCTAATGTCAAGAAGCTTATAACTTGTTGGTCAGTTACATAATGCTTGAGCCCAGAGCTGTATCTTACATTTTTAAAAAATCACCCACAGTATCTGTAACATAAGAGTTTACAGATATCAACAAGAAGTTAATAAAAAGTAAAAACGACAATACAAAAAGTTTAGAATTAAGTAATAAAATACACATTTAATGTAGGTGACTTGAAGAGGAGACAACAGTTGAGCTAGTATCACCGTAATTTATGAAAAATCTTGCTCCTAAGCTAATTTTATATTGTTATTTTGAGCATGTACTGATACATAAAGGTCCCTATTCCTACTCAGTGAAATCTTCAGGGAAAAAAAGAACCATGTCAGCTTCTCCTAGAGGTAGGAAATAGGGTCAGGCTTATTCTGTGTTAGAGCGGAGGGAGTGACTTAACCTGCACCCTTCCCAGATGCCCAAGGAAACCAGCTTTGATCAATAGCTGTTTTAAGCAAGCAGTTATTAACCAATTTGTTATTGAAACTTTTTCCCTTTTGAATTCTCATATTGTTATTCTTTCACTCATCAAAAAATTATTGATGCCCTGGCTGGTGTGGTTCAGTGGACTGAACGCCAGCCTGCAAACCAAAGGGTCGCTGGTTCAATTCCCAGTGAGGGCACATGCCTGGGTTGCAGGTTAGGTCCTCAGTAGGTTGTACACAAGAGGCAACCGCACATTGATGTTTCTTCTCTCTCTCTCTCCCTCCATTCCCCTCTAAAAATAAATAATAAAATCTTTTAAAAAATTATTGAGCACTTACTATATACCATATGTATATAACAGCAATGTGTTTTTATCTCTATTATTTCTGATTCCTTCACTACCTTTTCATTCTCTACCCTTCAACTCCCCGTCACCCTGTGCTTGGCCCTCAGCTCTATTCATCAGAAAGTCTATCAGTTCTCTAAGGTTACCATAGTCTTTAGGATAATCTCTCTCAACCTACATATCCTATGCATCCAGGTGTGAAGAGGAGGCTAAAGTATCTGCAAGGTCTTAAATTTCCTGATACCACTATGCCTCACTGAGTGTTCCCTCTCAATCTTTCCAGCTGGCAACCCTTTCTCTAGGGAAGTATTAGGTACTGAAAATTTTTCAATACTCTGAGTTTTTTTACTCCATAGCTTTATGCAATTTCAGCTCCCACTCCCTATCAATTGCCAAGCTTAAGAAATTTTTCTGTTCTTGCTCTGTGTTTTACATCTTCGCTGAGACTGTTACCCCTATTTCTATTCAGATAACTCCCTTCTTCCTTAAATCATGGTCTTTATTCCTCTCCCTAGACTAGTTTAGACAGCTCTGCCGTGTGATCTTATTGCACTGTCCTTTTCTTTTGAAGTATTCATCATCTCAAATGACCTGTTAAATGGCTGTCTTGTCCACAAGACCAGAGGTCAGTAAATAAGAGCCCATGAGTCAAATCTAACTCCCTTGTCTGTTTTTTAAATAAAGTTTTATTGGAACCGAGGCACATTCTTTCATGTATGAATTGCTTTTGTGTTTCATCAGCAGAGTTGAATAATTGTGAAAAGAGACCATGTGGCCTGAAAAACCAAAAATATTTATCTATTCCTCTACAGAAAAAGTTTGCCAAAAGACTATAAGCACCAAGAAGGCTGAGATCATGGTTGTCATTTTCACTTGTATTTCCAGCACCTAGCCTAATGCCTGCCACATACGAATTTTGGACTAATTGTATTTCAATCTCAAGCTTTAACCTATCCTGTCAGTAATGTGAATGAGTTAATTGGCCTTAGAATGCATTATAAACAGCCTTATAATCACTATTTATCCAGATGATTGTAGCATTCTAGTCCAAGGAGGGAAAAAGAAATTAATCAAATAATACACGACAAAATATATTACTATAATTAGAGGTAGGTGCTATCAAAACAAAGGAACACTACAATCAGAGTATGGAACGGAAACCCATAGTCAAATATAGAATTTAGGAAGGCTTCCTTGAAGAAGTGACCTTTGACCTAAAATCTAAAAGTAAACTAACTGGGCAAAAAGAGGTAGAGAAAAGAAGAACAAACCAGGCAGAAAGAATATCACACACAATTCTCTCTTCTTTGGAGAGGAGAAACATGGCTCATACCAGGAATTGATGTTGTCACATAACAAACTATAAAGTAAGTTCCTTGAAAAAATAAGTCTAGGATCCAAAATGGGACAAATGCTCAGTAGGCTATTTGTAATAATGTACTACACGAAATAATCTGTTGTTGGCTAACAGGGGGAAAATAGTAAACTATCATATGTCTCCAGCACAGCATAGTCTGCATTTGTTAAAATAATGTATATGGTCCTGGCCAGGTAGCTCAGTTGGTTAGAGCACTGCCCCGATATGCCAAGGTTGCCTGTTTGATTGCTAATCAGGGCACATGCAAGAATCAACCAGTGAATGCATAAGTAAGTGGAGTAGCAAATCAATGTTTCTCTCTTTCTCTCCTTCCCTCCCCCTATCTCTAAAAAAGAAAAAAATTAATAATGTGAAGAATTTTAATTTTCATGGGAAATGCTTCTTCTATAATGTAGAGCAAAAAAAAAAAAAACCCAAGAACAAAACAGACATTATTTCCACTACATAATATATTTCTAGTTTTTTTTTTTTTTAGAATAAATTGCTACATTTATTCTAGGACTTAAAATGCTAATAATGACTGCCTCTGGGTGGGACTGAGTGTTCCATATACTTGTTAATGGCTTTCCATATTTTCTATGCTATGCATTTAAAACATTTAAGATTGCAGAAATGCATTTTACTGAGAAAGTAAGGAAATTTAAGTGTTGAATCTATATCTACACATCTGAGAATAGTCTTCCCTGGCTCTTGGAATAAGGATGTAAAATGAGGATCAAAATCCAGAAGAGTTCACTGTCAATAACAAAAATTATTAGTGAAAATTTTCATGGAATGTTTTTAAGCTATGAAAAGTGCAGTGGGGCCTTTGGGGCCAGAGAAAACTACCCTGAGATATGCTGCTCCATACAGACACCTTGTTTCTGTACCTTGATCAAACTGGGAACTCAGTCTGACCTTACTCTATTTGTGTTTGGTCTCTTCCTTCCTAGCCATAATCCACTGGAAATGCTCCAATATCAATTCAGGGTAAGTAATTTAAATGAGGGTCCTGGAGAGCTCAAGCATCAGTTCTAATATTGCTCTGTTTTGAAAGCTGCTTTCATTTTTTGTTCCCGAAACATCATCTTTAATTTATAGGCTCATTGGTCTCTCTCTTAAAACTATTACTGATAATTTATGGAAGTAGGAGAATTGAGAGTTGTTTTTAACAAGTTTTGTTTCTCCTTGTATCTGAGAAAATTAAATGATTAAACAGATGAGAGAAATTCGTCTCCTACCACAATGATTAATTTGACTTCCCTTTAGTTTAAAAAAGAAAGAAAACCCTATACTTCAGCCAAAAAATATTTTATTAACCATTCAGGCAATATATATTATTTATGTGCCTTTCTTATACTAGGCAGGTACTATGAGTAAATTGGGGAAACCTTAATGAAATCTTTTGAGAGTGGATGGAGTTAATAGCAGTTGCCTCCAGAGTTTGCTGTACTTATTACTTACGGCTTCCAATCCCTTCTGGAAGAGAATGAGTTTGTTTTCCATCATGGTTTCATATAGGCAAGACACTGGAAGAAGGGCTAGGTAAAAATTTGGAATACATGAAGGTTTTCATCCTTGGCACTGTTGACATCTCAGACCACATAATTCCATAATTCTTCCTGTTCTGAAGGCTGTTCTTTAGCTACATGCCTGAACTCTTAACCACGAGATACCAGTAGCACTCTTTCAGTGGTAATAAAAAAATGTCTCTAGATATTTCACCAAATGTTTCTTAGGAACCAAAATTGCCCTGGATGAGGACCACTGAACTAAATGCATCAGACATTCAAACAAAGTAGTTAAGAAAACTGAGTTCTATGAAGGTAATGAAAAGGAATGACACAAAGAATAATTTACCTTGAATTTCACTGAATTTACTAAAAAACAAATAAAAGCAGCCAAATAACTGAATAAGGAAGAAAACCTTGTCAAATTACTATGCCCTTCTGCCTATGCCTAGGTTAGAAATGAATGGAGAGACATTAACAAGACAGGCTACTTCCTACAACAGAATTGACTAGTACATAGAAGATTCTCTACAGCAGAGAAATAAAAGTAATAGATCTGAAATTAGAGGTCATGGGTTCTCACCAAATAGCTTGATTTCTTTGGGCCTCAGCTTCCTGACCCATAAAACTGATGTGTGGTGGGAAGGTGGTAGAGAGGATTGTAAATAGGACTTTTAATTTTTTAATTGAACAAATGTTGAAGATATATTTCAGGCACTATACTTGGAGTTAGTATATAAAAGATAAAAAACATGGTCCCTTCCTTCAAGAACATTAGAGTCCGTTAGAATGACAGATAAACTAACAAACTAAGTAATCTAAGAGTTACAGCAGAAGCACGTACAAAAAGCAATGGAAGTCTAGAAAGAAGACCAAAATTTGCTTGGGGAAATCAGGAAAACTTTTACATAGAAATGGCATTTTAGTTAACACTTGAAAGATTAATAAAAATTGAATTTTGACAGGAGACACAAAGGGGTAAGATATTCTAGTTAGAAGGGCTAAAGCACAGAGATTTGCCGCTTTTTCCAAAAGAATGGTATATTTAAGCAATTACAAGTATGCCAGTGGTCCTAGAGGGTAAATGGAAAGGAAGGTGAAATAAAACATTATATTATAGATGATGAGTTAAAATGTATGTGGTAGACAGATCACCTTTTGGGTAGTGAGTTAAGTAAGTTGGAGGGGAATGAGCCTAGAGACCAAGTAAAATGACTATTGCAATGTCCACCTAAAGGTAGTTAAACCTACAGAAGGACAATAATTATTTGGACAAGAATGGAAATATTCAGGAGAAAGAATGAACAAGACTTGAAATCAGGATGTTGTAGGGATTACAGCTACGATTTTTTGAGCATTTTGCTAAGCACTTTTTAGTTTGCAATATTTCACTTAATCCTTATAATATTCCGAATAGGGATGGAAAACAATTGTTTTTGGTAAAAACTAATTTACCAAAGAATCAGTTATATTTTACCAAATACTTGTTTTAGGAAATATTCACCTTGAATTTATTTGACAAATGTATTCTTTGGTAAAATTACCTTTTAATGAATCAACTTTTGGTGAAAAGACTTAGAACCTAAGGTAACATGCTTTTATACTCATTTTATTGAGGAGAAAACTTATGTTCAGAGTTAGCAAAGGCAAGGCCAGATCTACAGAGCCAGAGCTTTTACTCTCTACATGGCTATTTGTATAGGGATAAAGAGGATATCTTGCTTTAGCTTTAATGTGCATGACGTTAATATTCTTAAATCAAGCCCTGGCTGGTGTAGCTCAGTGGATTGAGCATGGGCCTGTGAACCAAAAGATCGTGGTTTGATTCCCAGTCAGGGCACACGCCTGGGTTGCAGGCCAGTTCCCAGTGGGGGACCCACGTGAGGCAACCATACATTGATATTCCTCTCCCTCCCCTTCCCCTCTAAAGATAAATAAAATCTTTAAAAAAATATTCTTAAATCAAGAATTAAAACTTAAAAAAAATAAAGACGCAATGAAAGTAGGCTCAAAATCTAATATAGTAAAAGTACCATAGTTTCTAATGACGACTTTCTTAGTTTTCCTTTATGGCTTCCCCACTCCCCACATCAGCTAACTGATAAAGGTAATGAAAGTAGATAGTTCCCACGGCTTTTCTGTGGTTCTCTGCTCTTTTTGTTAATTACCAGAAATTGCCATCTATCTGGAGTCAATTACCATTTATATGCATGTGACATAGAAAACCCACTGATCATCTTTAAACTTTCATCCCAAATATTTGTTTCATCACCATTGTAGGTGGCATCATTTTTCTGGCAATGGGGGAAAGAGGTCACTATATTTCTGCCCTTCCAGGTATGCAAGTATTTAAATCTTTCTAACTTAACTATGTACTTTGCTTTGCTTGAGAATCATTATCAGAAACTGCACATGAACTTTCTTGGATCTGTAATGATTATGATTCCTAGCTGCAGATAGGGGAGTCTACTCTAGTTCAGTAGGGAGCAGCAACTCCTCTTTGGGGGCATTCTATCACAGAGGCCAGGGATGTTAAATATCCTGCACAATGAACTGTTTCATTCAAAACACCATGAGAAGCCCCTTGAGAAACACAGAGCTCAGGGTTAACTTCATGGGCATGTCAACTGTGAGGTCATATAGAGCCCAGTGCTTGGTTTAATGCTCTGCAGCCACTATTCTGAACATTTTAATAACTTTATGTTTGAACATCTGTTTCACAAATGAAGTCCAGTGGTACAAAGGATTATACATGCAAACAGAGGAGGTAATATTTGAGTCCTTTTTTCCTCATCACCCCTTTTGCTTATGGTCTTCACGATGCCTCATAAGCGCAGGATTCTGGTGGCACTACAACATATAGGAATCCTAGTAGTCACAAAATGAGCATAAGGCAAGCGTGTTACATTTATGACTGATTTAATAGGGATACCGACAGCTCCAAGAAGCTGTGCTTTCCACTTGAACCAAAACTGATTTCAGGTATAGAAAGAAGGCAGCCTAAGAAATACAAGTGACTAAAGAGCCCTAGCATAGCCTTTGTTACTTGCGTGTGTTACTTCCCTGTATTACCTTTTACACTGAAAATATGACATAGAAGGACGGGGAATCGAAGGGCAGCCAATAGTTCCTTCTCCTTTCAGTCCTTCCTTACTCAGGTTGGAAGAATGTGTGCATATCAATAAGGGAATTCAAAAGTCGACTTGGTTTTGTGCAGCATTTACACTGTTTTGATAAGCATGAAATATATACGCATGCATGCAAAAGCTATGAAATATGTGTAATTTTGGTGATTCCATGTATGAGTTAAATGCTCTTATATTTGTATTTATAAATGGCATTGTGTGATATAAAAATGAATGGTAAAATTCATTCTAGTAATTTAGGATTACTAGAATTGTAATTTTACTAGAATTCTAGTAATTTAAAATTGGACTTTTTATTTACTTAGAATGACATTAAAAAACAAATAGAAATACTGTGATAAGTTGAGGAAGGGATGACAAAAGACAGAAAAAGCTTTATATTTTATACATATAGTACTTTTGTCTTGTTTTTTGAAAAAGGACCCTAACATTTTTCATTGTGCTCTGAACCCCACAAATTATATAGCTTGCCCTGACTGAACTAATTTAAGAGAAATGAGTTAAAGGATAGTATTTAGCTCACAGATCTCTGAGAGGACTAGATAACCAGTCCATGGATAACACAAAAGTAGAAACAGCATCCAAGAAAAAACAAACTAGAAAGAACACTCATCTCACATCACAGAGCTCTATTATTGGAAACCCAGCCCAGCACCACCTGCCAGTCAGAAGTGCTAAAGCCCATCTCCTTGAGACATCAGTTGAGGTACCACATTGCTCACTTTCACAAGCATATCATGAATAGGTGCATCTGATTGCTGGAAAGTAGGTCATATGTAGTGATATGCTGAAGCCAACTTATTATCATTAGCATCTTCTCCAACTAACTCCACATTCAGTGAAGTGACTTTGGTAGCTTAGGGGTATTATACCATGAATACTGCCAGTTCTACAAATCAGTCAGGGTCTTTCCCCTCTCCCAGCCACTGTTAAACGTTCACCAGCACGTCACTCACCTTATGCCAACACTTTGCTGCAAGGGAGTCTGGAAACTAATTTTTCATTTTCTAGCTTCTAATGTACAAAAAAGCAACTTAAAAGCGGTTGGATGAGTGCCATCTTACAGCATCTGCCAAAAAATTATGGTAGCCATTGCCTTCCGTTCTAGGTTATAAATTGCTAACAGGCAGATGCTAACAGGCGTTGAACAGTATTTGGTGCAGAAGGCTGGGCTGGCTTTTACTATAGGCATGCAGTACATGATGAGCACAGGTCAGTGAAGTAGAAGAGATAATAAAATGTCAATTGATATGACTTACATAGGTGCATTTCTAAGATACTAGACTGTAACCTCTATAAGGTCAGGGATCATGTCTATTGTGTTTCCCACTACATCTCAAATCACCTGGCAAATAGAAGCCACTCAATGGTAACAACCAAAAAGGAGATGCTTTAGAAATATCTAGAGTTCAATTTTGGCATTTTTCACATAGTATTGGATAAGACATTTCAAATGATTTTACTGTTTTTAGATGAGTTAAACTTCTGAATGTCAACAGTTTATTATGATACTTTCACATATATTTTCTCATTTGAAGCTTTTAAAATCTCTGAGAAGTGAGAACAGAAATTACCCATTTCATAGATGAAAAAACAAACTCTGAAAATATAAAGTGATCTAGCCAAACTCACTTAGCCAGTAAATGATGGTTTAAAAATTTTTATTCTGACCCCAAATTCCAGAGTTTTTTCATACTTCAAGAGACTGTATTTATAAAACACAATTTATAGTGATGATTAGAGATTTTGGATTTTCAGTTGAGCATTCCCTGAAACTCAAATACACACAGTGAACACACTATCCTAATTTCATGCTACTAATGTTTTTCTTCAAGACTGAACACTCCTTGGTAGAAGAATTGGTATTGTGGTTGCAACTGCCTTTTCTAAAAGTAAATGATATTGAGTCAAAAAGTAGAAGGAAAGAAACAGTTTTCTAGAAATAGCTAATCTGTGAATTTGATGCTTTTACCCTTTTCTAGTTAGGAATGGTGTAATTTAAATGTTACATACTTGATTATAATTCAGTATAGCGATACTCTATATTATTTAAGAATGATGACAGTGGCGGGTGGGGTTGCTAACAATAAAGACTTCTAGGCTCCACCTCCCCAAAATGTGATTTAGTAAGGGTCAAAATATCCAACTTTAAAGAACGCTCTAGTGCCAGAGAATGAGATGAGAATCCTGGCATTAAACATCTGACACTCAGCTTGTACAAAATATTTATTTTGCCAGAAAACGCATTTTAACATGGTAGTACTATTTTTAAATCATTTCCATAGCCTTCTGAGAGTTAAATCAATTTGAGACTTTTGCCTCTTAAAAATATTAGGCAATTTCCTGTATATTAGTACAAATCTTGCCGCCTATTTTATAATCATGCTCTGAGGATGAAAACTGCAGGCTAATTTACTGTGGTAATCAATCTCAAATCCCTTGGAGCATAAATTCTTATTAGTATTATATGTTATGGAATTTACAGACAGCTTATCAGTGATCTATCCCATTGAGTCTTTTGATTTTCTATTTGAAGAACCATAATGGTTTCCAATAAGGATCTCTCACACCACTTCGAATAGCATCTTACTGCCCATTAAAAGACCTGTATAACACAAGTGTGAAATAATGATCTCTAATTTGGGTAGATTGAAGATGAGTCAAAAATCCTAATTCAGTGGCGTATTTTGAATTTGAAGCCATGGATTCTGCTTCCTACTGCTTCATTTTCTTGTTGGAAAGAAACCCTTATGGATTTTTAAGTGAAACTCATTTCCCAAATGAGAACTGAGTCCCTATTCAAGGTCACGCCCAATATTAGTGACCAAGTTCTACAAAACAAACAAAACCCTATCAGTTCCAATATAAGGGCCACCTCAGCAGCCTGCCTCTTTTTTTCGATTTCACAACTGCACCCCCACTCTCACTCCCCCGCTTTGAATAAAGTTGTTTAGTCTAACGGTTCCTCTCCAACCGCTTTTGCTTTTGTGTGTTCAAATAATAAAACCTAGCACAACCTGTTAATGAATAACACTGGGAGTCTGCAACCAACACAGTGACTTTCAGCGGCTTTTTTTTTTTTTTTTAAACCCACAATTTCTCGGAAAGGCTAATCCTCTCCGGGAGGGAGAAGGAAGTCACAAGCAGCTGACAAGTCCTTACTTGTACAAGCGCGCGACCGGAACGCAGTCTGCCGACCCGGGGCGCAAATCATGGAAGGATGTGCTACACCAATCGGGCAGAAAAGGGTGGGGAGGAAGACACAGTAGTGGGCATTCCTGTGCACTGGCTCTGCCAACTCCGAGCAAAGCTGAGCGGAGTCAAGCATGAATAAATCTCATTACGCAGTCGGGCGCACACACTGCAGCACCCTAACTGGAAGGGAGAGTGGCGGAGCGCGCGGCACGTTCAGGAAAGAACGCTGAGGCGGCCCTTTTATAAGCCACAGCCCGCGCTCGCGCGCCCTCGCCCCTCCCGCGAGGTCCGGGCGGCACGAGATCTGCGCCTCCGCTGCCTCCTCCCGCGGTCGGGTTTCCTTACCTTGTAAAAAGCCGTCTCCACGGCCGCCCCCGCCTTCTTTGCGGGGTGCGAAATGGCGGTCGGCGAGGCGAGCGCCGCAGCTTCGGCCAATCCCGCCCAGCCGCCAAAACGGCCCTGAACACTGGCACCACCCTCCCGCAAGCCCCTCTGTGCCCATCTATGACATCGGCACTCCACCGCCCCCCCCCCCCCCCGCTGCCCCACACCCAGGTGGCCTTGCCCACTGGCCGAGTCATCGATCCCCAGCGTCGGGCGCGGGCCCAGCTTCCCGCCAGCCTCCACCCCCTCTGCGTGCCCGGGGGCGGGGAAGAAAACACCTTCACGGCCAGGGTGTCCCGCTCGGGAACCCGCTCGCTCCCTCCCTTTCCCGCCGCGTCCCCTCCCCCAACTACTCGCAGCCCTCCCTTCGCTACACACAATCTTCTTCTCCCCTCCCCCAGTGGTTGCGTCCGTGACATCATCATCATGGCAACAAGAGCTGCAGCCTGGGACGGAGGAGCCCGTGTGATTCCCGGCGGCGGCGGCAGTGGCGGCAGCACCGACGAAAGCGCGAGGGCTTGTCTTCTGTTACCCTTCACCGGGTGCTCTTGAGAAGGCGGCTACCACAGTGCCTACACCGCCCCGCCCGCCGCCGCTCACGGTGTCCGTGTGTAAGGGGAGGGGGACAAGCCGAGGAAGGGAGGGGGCGCCGCCACTGCTGTGGGGCCGCCGTTGCGGAAGGAGCTGCCGCCGCTGCTGCTGCTGCTGCCAGGTCACTAGTGAAAAAGAGGCGGTGGCGGCGGCGGCGAACATGTTTTCAGTGAGGATAGTGACTGCCGACTACTACATGGCCAGCCCGCTGCAGGGGCTGGATATCTGCGAATCCCCCCTCACCCAAGCCCCTGTCAAGAAGGTGCCGGTAGTGCGAGTCTTCGGAGCGACCCCGGCAGGTAAGCGCTCGCGGGGCGCGGGCGGGCGCGGGGCGCCGGGGCTGCCCTCCCCGCCGCGCACACGCGCGCACGCTGCCGGCCCTCTCGGTGGAGCTCTGCCGCGTCTCCCTTCCCTCCGCCCTCGTCTTTCCTCCCGTGCGTGACAAGAGGCGCAAAAATGTGTGTCCGCGCGAGCGTTGCTGCCCCCGGCCGGGAGGCGGCGGGCGCCTAGTGTTTACACTGCGTGCGGCGGCCGGGAGCAGGACCCGCACTCTCGGGTCGCTGGCTGGGGAAGTGAGCGCCAGCGATCACCGCTCTGGCCCCAGAGGCTGGGCTGGGTGGTCGCGCCACGTCCTGCGTGAACGGGTCGCAGGTCCCCGCTTCTGAGGTCTGTCGCTAGTGGAACCACGGACCGCCTCCCCCCCCCCCCCCCCCGCGCGTCTCCCAAGTGCCCCTTTCTAGAAATGGTTTTAAGAATGGGAAAGTGTCAGTTCTGGTGTCGATCGCTCTTCGTCGCCTCTTCTCACCAGCGCTCTCCTCTGCCCCTTCCGGAGATGCAGTGGGCGGAAGACTGGCGCCTGGGGCCAGATAATCTTTCTCATTGAAGTGACCGTGTAGTTCCGCTCGCTCTGTGTGTAGGTCGTGACTCTTTAGTTTACAGACTCGGAGTCTGGGGACAGGGCGGCGTCTTCAGGTGCAATGCTTTCAGGGAAATTTGCGTCCTTGGAAGTACGAAATGCGTATTTACGGTGCCCAACATAAAACCTCCCACTTAATAGCGTACATTTCTTAGGGACGCAAACATTTTAAATGCCCCTATCCTGGGCTGTAGAGTTGCGTTGTAAGTACACGTATATTTAAACCAAAAAACTATTTTGAAGAACGAAGTGGGGGATACAGCGATGACAAGCTACTTACTTTCTCAAAAGCTTTTGGGGGTTTATGGTAATATAAACCCCCAAATTTGGGGGCCAAATTTACAAGGTATTTTTCGTTGTTTTGCTTTTCTACATGCTTTGAACTGCCTACATGAAATAATGGAGCTACCTCCAGAAAGGGATGATCTTACTTCTAGCTATGTATTGTCCTGTGGGACTTTAGATGATAGCATTTCCCACTTGATGCTCCTTGCGCTAATCACCGTTCATCCTATTACTACTGTGTCGGTGGGCTACCATAATAATAGCCCACTTTCCCAAACGTAAGCACTCATTCCAACCAGTTATCTTTTCATGTGGATTCTCTTTGTTAAAAATGTCAATGTTGTAGTGCTATTTGGCAGAGTATTTCTGTTTAAAATAGTGAAAAAGATTTTGATGATAGGGACCTTGTCAAATGGGGAATTTGAGTGCTGTTAACAGTTCGTTCAAGGTGTGACACTTTATCTGCCCTTTTAAATATAGTGGTGCTGTCTTTGTGTCTAATTGTAATTTCAGTGTAATATACTGTTTGTTTTTACTTCAGGTGCAGAGAAGGAATAAGAGTGATGTTGATATAGTTCTGTTCAGCCAGGTTTCCAATTTATAGGATATACTGTGGCATTTTTGTGTATTACAGTTTGTAAGATTGGAATACTTTTCTACACATAGTTTTTATTTCTCCCTGCAAGTTATTAAATATGTATCCCCGAGTGATTTTCAGGCTTTGTTTTATAGGAAAGTTTTGTTTGTGGAAATAAATGTATTTCACTGTGAGCTACCAATAATTCTGTTGCATGAAAAAAGTATTCTTTAAAAATAAAGAATATGCTGTTTTGCATGTTTCTCAATATTTAAAAATATACATGTAAATTAATTTATAATAAATATTTATTCCCTCCTGCACATATTACAATAGATTACCCCTCCCCAAGCCAAAATGTTTTTAAAAAAATATATTTTGAAATACATAATGTAAATGAATATGAAATTAAAACTTTTTCTATATGTATTGAGAATATAAAACTTGCTACAGAGAAAAACTTCAGCTCCTTAAGGATTATCAAATTGAATTTGCTGTAAATACAGTTCACAGTTTCACATATTTAAAAAATTGTTTTCTCTACAGGTGAAAAAAATTAGAAGTCTCTGGAATGCATTTAGAGAGTACTATTTTCAGAAATCAAGCCAGTATTTTTAGCATGTCAGAAACTTCCAGTAAAATAATTAAACATAAATAAAACTGTACAATTATCTGCTTCTGAATTTTCCCCAAAGAAGACTATTCTAGTCCACTCAGTAAAATAAAACTTGAAAATAATATAAAAGGGAGGTCAGTTTGGCTTAGTAAAAGTCTGAATGCTAGAATTTTTAATGAAGACACTGTTTGAAAGTACAAACTATTAATAGATCCACAAATTAGTAAAATAAGTTAATGAAAAATTGTAACACCTAATAAACCTATATTAATAAAGTACTATACCTAAGTCTTTCAAATATAGTAATTAATTTTGGAAGTCCTTAATTAATTCTTTGTCTTGGTTTAGAGACAAGATGTTTTAAAACTGAATTTGCTTTACAAATGAGATCCTGGAAAAGGGCAGCAGAAGAAATTTTCTCCCCGAAAAGTGGTTATTTCAGATTTACATGATAAATTCGGACCTGTTTGGTTTATTACATTTTTACTATGTAATAAAAAAAACTAATCAGTTTTCCTATTACTGCATGAAGAATATTTTTCTGCTTCAGAAAACAGTCCAGTTGACCTCAGGTTGTCCTCTTTTTTGAGGCCATATCTTGAGTAACTTAATAAATAAATTGTTTTAGTTTTAAAAGGTCCTATATCTCAAGGTTGTGAAATTTGAAAAAGTGTAAAAAATAGCACGTTCAAATTTGAGTGTTAAATCCTGACTGATTTAAATCCTTGTTGACTGAAGGTAATTGATTCCTGAGAGAATCAGTTAGATTTTCATGTGAGTGATGGAATTATTATTTTTAAAAAACCTCTTCTGCTTGCTTGTCTTCTGGTCATTTTTAAAATGTCTTGAACATCGTTTTGACATAACAGTGTATTAAGCAATATAACAACATTTTGGTAATTTGTTTAATGGAGGGGAAGCAAGGTTACAAATAACTAAGTACAGATCAGTGTTTTTTCAGGCTTCATTGTGAGGACCTGACTCAGGTGGACCTGGGAAGATGTCCAGTCAGTTTCCACATCTCAACTTTGCTTAGTTGTTTGATGTAACTCCGTGCTGAGTTTAGATGGCTCTCTCAGTTTTCTGAGCACCAGGTTAAACAGAATTACCCTTTCAGAAAGCTTCCCTGCTGAGAGGCAGAGTAGGGAGTAAATAGAGGAGTGTGAATGAGATGTTCAAAAAGCAAGTAATTAAAGTAGGCCAAACAGACTATAGAGGGAGCTGCTTGTCTTTAAGATTACTGTAAGGAACTCTGCCAATCTACTCTAAGTCTTTTCAGCGAATAAAAATTTTAGATGTTCTAGATGCTGGCTGTAAAACATGAATCAAACATTTCAGCATAACAGCTTGATAATTCAGAAATGTTCTATAGATTTTTGTAGTTGCTTAGTAACCTCACTATTTTTCGTAAATCTGTGGATTATTAAATACCCTTGAAATGACTAAAAATTTGAAAACTATGGCATTTATCAACAATTCATGAATTGTTTTCTAATTCTGATATGGCATCATGAGTAATTTCTCTAATAAAGTCTTGTTTGTTCACAGCCTTTGCTAAGCTACTTTAAAATATTTTAAGAATACATGATGCCTATTTGATATAATTCGTAGAAAAATTCAGGAGAACTACTGATATTTAGTGATTTACCACAAAATATTAGTCACTTGGTAGGTATTTAAAGTCCTGAGTAGCAGAATTTATTAGCTTTCTGTATTATATTTGGTATGAAATAACAATCAGCACATCAAAGGTTTAAGCAAGAGCCCTCTTACATCTGTGGACACAATAGAATCTGCTAATATGTGATTCCATTCATTTAGTGAACACTTAATGAGAACCTACTGTGTAATATTGAGCTTTTTTTTTTTAGGTGCCGTCGTTATGAACATCTTTTATCCTGCAGAAGCTTACAGTATGGTAGAGATGATAGAGATGTCAACGTATGTCAAACATAGTTTGGAGTATAGTAGAAACGTGTATAAGAGCCAGGCTCAAAGAATGACGTGTTTGGTGACATGTTCAGGTGGCAAAAAGGGGAGTCAGGGAAGGCTTCATGAAGGAAGTATGGATTAAGTCATTTTAAAGGAATTTAAAAATGATTTTAAAATTCTGATAGAGGAACAGATACAAGGTAATTCACAAATGAAGCAAAAATTGCTCTCAGCAGGGCAGCTTGGCAATGCATTTAAGAGTCCTTCAAATGTTCTTTTTTGACCCAATAATTCCAGTTTTAGGGATTTTAATCTATGAATGTAAATCTTTTGGCAAAGTTTGATTATCTTTTTAATCCATCTACTTCTTTTCATTATTCATTGCCACCCTAGTCTAAACTAGTGTTTTTGGATGCATTTGCAACAACAGCCTCCTAATCTTGGCCTACCCCAATCCATTCTGTTCCCTTCCAGTCTACTTTCTACACTGTAATGAGAGGGATCTTTTCAAAATAAAAACCTGATTATATCACCCTACCACTTGATATGCTTCAGTAGCTTTTCATTGCATCTAGGATAAGGACAAAGCTATGTGTCTTGTGTGGTGACATCTACATTTCTTACAAGGTCTTTCATAGTCTGGCCCCTACCTTTCTATCCAGTCATGGCTTGGGCCATGTTCCTCTTGGCTTTGCTCTTTGTGTTCCAGCCACATTGGCCTTATTTCAGTCCCTTATTCTTGCCATGCTCCCTCCCACAGTGAGGCCTTTGTACCTGCTGTTCCCTCTGCCTAGAATGTTTTTCCTTTTCCTTCACCTAAACTTTGATTTAGCTTTCCTCAGGGAAGCCTTCCCTATCATAGACTCTCAAAACTCCATAAACCCTCCTTCATAACACCTGCTATAGTTGTAATTTTATATATGTTGGAGATTAATGTCTTTTTCCCCAGTAACCTCCCTAAATGCTGGTTATGTGTTTATTTTTGCTCACCGTTGTACAGGCAAAGCTTACTACAGTGCTTGAAACAAGCATTTGTTGCAGAAATTAGTCAACAAATGATAGTCATCACAGAGAACAACCCCAAATGCCCAACAGTTGGGAAATGGTTACACAAATTGGGTATATTCGTGGAGTAGATTTGTCATTAAATCACGTTTTAGAAGAATGTAAAATAATACAAGAAAATGCTGTCAATGTATTATGTGAAAAATCAATTACAAAATAGTAATTTATTAAATACGGAGAAAAATACACCAAAATATAAAGGTTGTTTACCTCTGGGAAGTGTGTTTTGTATTTTCCAGATTTTCTACAGAGAGCATGTATTGATTTTATAATTTGATTTAAAAAATTGACCATGTACAAAATTAGAAAAACTGGCTTTTTAGATATGGTGCATAAAAATAGTAGAAAAGACCTAAGGTTCATATTGAGCACCAAAATAAGTAGCAACCAAAATACATAATTGCACGATAATAGTGTTGAACTATTGTATAAATTCAATATAGGAACTGCAAAAATTATTTTACACTAAAGCAAGCCAGTAATTTCTGGCTTTATTATACTCATTTATATGTAAACTGATTTTTTAAATGTTTTGAAAAGTAGTGTGGTTTTGGCACATGACATCAATGAACCAGAACAGAGACCAGAAATATATATAAAGACTTAGATAAAAAGAACTTGCTTAATAGATAGTGTTAAGATAACTAGTTAGTCACCTGGAAAAATAAAAAGTTGGCTTCCAGATGAGTCAAAAGATTTAAATATGAAAACAAATAAGCAAAAAATGTAGGGTAATTTTTTTATTGTAATCTGGGAATAGTGTGAAGACCTTTCAAAGTATGAAATAGAACCAAAGCCATATGGCTGGATTTTACAACATAAAAGTAAAATTCTGTATAGAGGGAAAAAATCATACAGTGAAAAGAGAAACAGACTATTAAATATTACTCATACACTTTTCACAAAGGACTGATTTCCTCTTAATATACAAAGAATTCCTAGAAAATAACCCAGTTAAAAAATGAGCAAAGAGAATTCATATGGAAAGACATGCAGTTTTATTTATAATGAAAATATAAATAAAAGCTATGACATGCCTCTCATTACCTATCAAATTAGGAAAGATCAGTTACAAGTATAACTTAGGGGGAGGAAAGGGTCATTCTCATACATTGCTGGTGGGAATATGTGCTGTTCATTTTCTGTGGAAAGCAATTTTGAAGTCATTTTCAAAATTAAAAATGCACATAGATTTTGAACTAGTAATTTTATTCAAGAATTTCATCTTATATATGTGACAAGTGAACATGTAAGAATAGTTGTGGCAGCATCATTTGTCATTGCAAAAGATTGAGAACAACTTCAACATTAATCCGTAGGGGAGTGGGTAAGTAAATGATGGTATGTCTATTCAGTGGAATATTAGGCCTTGTTTAGTGAAAATACTAAGGAAACACTGTGTACTGTTACGATGCCATGCCTAAGATACACTAAGAAAAAAGCAAGATGTAAGACTCCATGTATAGTATCCTTGCCATTTGTGTGATTTTACAACATACATAAAATATGTACTTAATGTAAATATCAATATATATTATATAGATAAATAATACATTTCTGGAAGGGTATGTGAGAGTTTGGTAATAGTGAGAGGAACTGGTGGCCTAGAGGACAAACGTGGGAGACTAAACTGTTTATACTGTAAAAAATATTAGAATAATTTTTTCATGTGCATGTAATAACTATTCAAAGTTAATTTGTTAAGTTACATTGTGCTTGTCAGAGGTGATAAGGAAGAAGAAAAATAAAAGACCCCATGTATTGTAAACACTTGTCAAATGATTACTGCAATACTGTTTAATTTTAGGTTTTGCTAGAGGACTTCTAAAATTCAGAGCTTCCAGTTGGTGTTACGTGGCTTACTGGAGAGTAGCTCTAGTGGAGTGGGATCTGAAGGAAGGCTGTGAAGTTCTTATAAGCATAGGCAGATAAAATGATGAGCAACTAGCAGTTACTTTTCCTTTTAATATTTTGAATGTGTTGAAGGAGGTGCTTTACTTTTTGGAATTTACTTCAGCCAGCCACAGAGTGTATAGATAGCTACTTGTGGAGAAGGGTCCTGGGAGCTGCTTTCGGAGTTTGTATTCTGGGTGCCTGAGGAGTATGTCACCCAGTGCAAGGTACAACCTACTAATGATGAGAGTACAGGGTAACAGGGATGTTGTGTGGAGGGGGCCAGCTCTTGCCCTGAATCTCTGTATTTGCTTGTACTTGGATTCTCCTACCGATGTGTGTCTGATATGCCATTTAGCTTGCTACGAGGTGACTGCGTAATAGTGCATGTGTGTTCTGCAAAAATGAAGCGTGGTTGTTATTCTGAAACATTGTTACTGAGGTGGAAAAGGTTAGATTTGAAAATAGTTCATATTATTACAAACATATTTAAACTTTTTCTTCCATAATTATATAAAGAATAATGTATTTTTGGTTTTTATCAAGTATTATGTCAATGCCTCCAAATGTCCTCCTGTTGGCCAGTGTGCTAAACAAATATTATTTACAATGTGAAATAGGTTGGGAAACACTGTTCTGGTCAAATCCTTTCATTTTATGTAAAGAAAACAGAAATCTGAATAGGTAAACTCAGGGATTTGTCCAGTATTCCTTTATAGTTGGTTGGTGTGGGGCTTAGGTCTGAAAACTCAGTTATCTTAACTCTTAGCTTCCACTGCCTCACACTGGCCCCCCAAAACCTTAGGGATAATTGAAGGAAGGCATTGATAGTTGAAAGATGAACATATAAAACTTTAGAGGAACTATTAAAAGAACTGCATGTACACAGCTCAGAAATCTTTGAGGGCCTACTGTGTGTCCAATAGTGCTTAAAAATCTGTAGAATAGGATATAGTAGTATTTGTGTTATGATGATTGTAGCTATTACTTTTAAAAAGTCATAATAATAAAGGTTAGATTATAGCAAGAGGAATTTAGGAAAGATACATTAGAATTGTATGTAAATTTTTTTTCCAAAGAAAAAGGGCATTCCTAGCAGACCTTTCAAGTTCCTCTGGTGCTAATATTAAATTTTCTGTATTTTGCTTTTGATTGGATTAAAATCTGTTCAATTAAAATATGAGTGGGAAATGATTTGGGTTTAAGTAGGTTGGTTGGGATTAAATAGGCTTCAAAGAATATTGCCATTAGCCCTAGGTATTTTAAAGAAATACTTAGGAACATTAAAATATGGGATATGGTGTGTTATTTTGTCACTTTGGCACCTGACAGCCATTTGAGTACCACCACAGTGATACTAATAGGAGAGGAAATAATGGGAGTTAAGGTACAGTAAACTTTGGGTAAAATTGTGTTGATTTATAGTTTCTAGGTAAGATTCAAATAAGACAAGGCTATGTGTCTTAGGCAATCCAAAAAAAAAAAAAACCCTCCACCGTCCAAATGTTAAAATGCATGTATGAGACAAAAATGAATTGTAAGTGAAGTAAAATCTTGCAACAGTCTATTTAATCTTTTGGTGTGGAGTGGTATTTTGTTTGGTTTTGGGGGGTCAGTCCTTTTAAGTTTTACAGATGATCTTCTGTATTGCTTCTAGTTCTCTGTAAATTTTTAAATGTTTCATTTTTTAATGAAAAATATTTTGTTGCTTAATTAGTACTCACAAACTGGAACTGTTTTCTGCAGCAGAGATTGGATATATGTCTAGCAAAGTAAATTCTGAGAAAAAGGTCATAATCGTCATTGGAAAATTTAGGGTTTATTTTTGTTTAATTCCAGTTTCTTTTTAGATGATAGTTGTGGGAAATACTAAGAATTTAAGGTCAATTTTGAGGGGGGCAGTTTTTCAGTTTTCTTTGGGTTGAGAGAACATTTACTTATAAACAATTATAAACAATTCAAATAACAAAAGAAAGCGTGTTACCTCAAAGATATTTGTGTAATATATAACAATATAACAACAGTTTTCTATTTTTCTTCCATTTACCAAGGAAGTATAAAAAGAATTAAAAGAAATATCTTATATTGCATATATATTTTCACTTCAAAATAATTTATATATTAAATTAGGTTTTGTTTGAAATGGTGAAATGAAAGATTTGTAAGTAAGAGTACATGTTGATATGTGAAAAAATGTGAAGTTAAAACATGTTGGCATACTCCTAGTTTCTCAGAACAAGAAAATGACTAATCTAAATTTCATTTCAGAATAAAAACCAAGACAAGCCACATAAAAGCAACCTAAAAATTAAACTGTCATCATATTATTTGTTTTAAAACTATGGAATAATATATCTGAGGAAGATTTCTCTCAAAATTGTTTTTCTCAATTTCAAGTAAGTAATTTATTTTGGTTAATATATTGGGGATGAGGGGGGTGGGGGTGAGCCTTGGCATTGAAATTGATAAATCCTACTCATCCTTAAAGTGACAACTCAAATGTCAACCTCTTTAAAGCCTTCTGTGACTTTCTTGCCCATTCCTAAAAGATTATCTGCTTGGTTTCCCATAGTTCTAGCCCCCTTTCATATTCTGATAAAGGACTTTACTACACCACGTGTTGTGTTTGTCTGTAGGACCAAGTCACATGGCAGGGCCCCCTGGTGCCTCCCTGCACTCCCCCAGTGCTCTCCACCCTGTTGTCAACTGCTGAGACAGAGAAAGTGACTTTACTTCTGTGAACCTTAATTTCCTCCTCTGTAAAATGAGTTAATAATTTCTACCTCTTCGGATTATTATGATTATGTACAATTACCAGCAAATGTCTGATATATATATATATAGTAACGTGTTACTTTACCCTTCTAATGCCAGAATGGCCACGTTACTTCTGTATATAGTAAGCACTCTATTAAAGTTTGACTTGAACACAGTACAATATGCAGATGAGGTATTATAGAATTGTACACTTTAAACCTATAAAATTTTACTAACCAATGTCACCTCCAAAAATTCAATAAAATTTTTTTAAAAGAAAAAATATTCACCACACTTAAACAAATGTTTGACTTGAAAAATGGGATTTTGTGGCATTTATTTATTCCTCACAATAGGACAAATTAAAATACCTGCACATTGTGGCATAAGGCTTTTTACAGTTCATCACCGACTCACACATCTACAGGCTAGATAATTACTTGTTTAAAACACTTAAAAAATCGATGGTTTTCTATAAGTACCTCACCCAGGCCTGATTTTTTTTTTTAACTGTTGAGATACACACAACCACACAGAGAAGTATCCAGGCTGATCTTGCCTTGAAAAAGGGCAGTGTTAAGCCATTTAACACTGTTAAATGGCTACAGTTACATCAAGGAGTAACTGTAGTTTCCAAGTGCTGCAGATTAGGTTAAGTGTAATCTCTTGTGAAAGAGCCTTATTTATCAAAGCTATCAGTAATGCCTTTTCTTACATGATGATGAACATGTTGACAGTGTGGGTCCTGGAGGTCACAGTAAAAGTGACCAATAGGATTTATTGCTCTCTTCTTGTTTTGCCTTTTGTGAATTGGTAACACGCGCAAAAATTGAAGCCTTTGGTTTTTAGACCTCCTTAGGATTGTGGGATATGGCCCAAGAATATTCATTAGTGCCTAGAGTTTGAATTCTCTTTACCATATTTTTTCTACATATATTTCCAGGTTTTACTTTGTTTTTTAGTAACATTGTCTTTTCATTTTTCCATGAGGTCATTAGAAAGATCTTCAAATTAATTTTGATGATCACTTCCTGGTTGATGATGTTTAGTGATTTTAAACTAGAAACCAGGTTAAGTTAATCAAAAGATCTTAATTTTACATCATTTAACTAAGAGAGGTGATAAGCCATTTGAGCCCTTCCTGTGTGCCCTGTGTTAAGTGATTTAATTTTCACATCAACTAAAATAGCTACTGTTATCCCCATTTTACAGTTGAGGAAATGAGGCATGCATAGGTCAAGTTTTGTCTGAAGTTGAACCCCTTTATATGTTCATTTCATAGCATGTGAGGATTAAATTAAGAGAACATGTATTACAATAAATGGTTACCTGCCTAAACAGAAGAAGTGGAGAAGCAAAATATGAGATGTATGTCTCCTAATACTTCCAGAATTTGATAGTAGCCATTATTGAGATATGGTAATTACCATGAATATATTCTTACTACTTTTTTGTGTGGTAATATACCCTGGTATTCAGTAGTGACCCATTTTTTTCTGAGCATTGTTAATGTATCCCCTAAATTCATATTCCCATTTGGACTGAATTATGTTGTTTTATCTGTGTGTCATTGTAAGGTGATAGTAGGACTTTAATATCAATTTGATATAAAATATCTTTATAAGTTTAGTTTAATTAGACAGGTAGTAAATGAATATATTTTCATTGTGAAATTTTAAAAAACTGAAGCAGGTAAAGCAAAAATTTTCCTTGACCACCAGTCAACTTCTTTCGGTTTTTTCAATAACAAACCTCCCCCAAACTTAGTGGTGTAAGAGAGTACCCATTTTTTAGCTCATGATTCTGGGCTTTCAGTTAAGATCTGTTCCTGCTTCTGGCTGGGCTGGCTTATGTGTCTGCAATTAGCTGATAGGTCAGTCAGAAGCTAATTGATCTAGGATGGCCCTATTCATAGGTGTGAATATTGGTGCTGAGATGTGGGCTTGGGGGCACTGGAGGGCCATGTGTCCAGGTTCTCCTTCATCTGGAGACAGGACTAGGGTTTACAGGAGCAGCAAGGGAAAGCAAGCCCCATGTATTTTCACTTGTGCCATGGGCCGAAGCAAATGACATTGCCAAGCCTGGAGTCAGTGTAGGAGAGGTTTCCTTCTAGTGCATGACACATTAGGGGGTTGTTAACTGCAACAATCTACTATACCACTGTTACTGGCTGGCTCATTTTTCAGGAAACATTTGCCAATGTGACCATGCCTGTAAGCAATTTATTTAACAATTCAGATAATTTAGTTGACTTGTTTTTCTTGTTTTATTTCATTCTCATCCCTTAGCATCATTTCTAGTCATGTTCACTCAAAAAGTATCTACTGAGCACCCAGGAAGTGCACAATAAGTTATCACCAGGTGAGCAGCAGATGGAATAGGACTGCTGTGTTCATTATCCAAGTGTCTTAAATTTGCCTGCCTATCTGCTTTATTGTATAAACAATTCTATAAAAGCAGACAGTTAATAACATTTTTAAATGACCAACAGCATGTGGTCAGTATCTCTTGTGTGCAGCATTTTTAAAATGTCTTACAAGGACTTCATCGAGTAAAAACTATAACACAAGATAGTTTTTTGATCTTGTATTATACTCCCACCAGTAATATGAGACTTTTTTTGTGTCTTCACCAAGATTAAGTTCTCAAATATTTTGACCTTTGCCAATTTAATAGGTAAAAACATGGGTCTCGGTGTAGTTTTACTGTGCTTTTCTTTAATTATGAATGAGAGTGGGTGTCTTTCCATGTTCTTGAAAGCCATTTGTATTTCCCTTTCAGTGTACAACTTGTCTTTCACCCATGTTCCTGTTGCCAGTTAGTCTTTTGCTTTGAAAAATCGGGTTACAAATATTTTTCCCATTTTGTTTATTCTTATGGTAAATACCTTTTATTTAAATAACTTTATTTTATAAAGAGCTTTTATATCATAAATGAGGCTTTTAGATCATTGGCTGAAGTTAGATTTAAATATTAGACATGGAAATAGAAGAAACAGATCCTGCCATTATCCCATGTTATTTAGAGACCTAGCCTTTCAAAACTCTATGACTTAAAATGAACAATTTCAGAAGGATCCTATCTTTGATTTACCTTTTTCTCTTCTAGGTTTGGTTTTATTATGAGACCACTCCTTTTGACAAACAGTCCAAGAAGTAGTATCATCCTTTGGAGAGTTTTTTTTTTTAGCTGATTAGACTATATAGCATAGGTGGAAAATATTTTGTCACATAGAATAAATTGTTAATAATGCTGCTTTGAGTTTTACAACACATAGAGTGGTAGTAGTTCAAACAGTGCTCTAATTTATATATAATCCTTTACCTATTAATTCAGCCTTTTACAGTGTAGCTGTGTTAGGGTGGGTAGATTAGGCTCGCCTTTATATCCAGTGGGCCTCACAGAAGAAAGAGAAACAGACTGTGAGGTTTTCGAGAAAGCAGTAACAACTGCCATCTAAACACTGTCCTTCCTTTTAAATAAGACCGTAGGGAGCTAGGAGGAGAGGGTAGCAGAGGCATACGTGACGTGTGCACGTCTGACATTATGAGATACTTTTGAGTTCTTCCTTTGACTTCTATATAAAAGATCGGAAAACTGGGAGGCTGGACGGATTAGAATGTTTTGAGTCATTTCATTTGTTTTTCAAAAGTCTTTAAAGTTGGCAGACCCTTTCATATGTAATTTTACCAAGCAGCATCAAAAAAGCAAAATAAACAGGAATCTTTACATGATTTATATAGTAAGGAATGGTTGAAAGCCAGTTTTTTTGCCATACTTTACGTAGTTTCTCATTTTTCAAAATTATTGAGGTGTTCTTTAGGGTCTGTTATATCATCATTGTTTGACCATTAAAAAGAAGTTTCCTGTTTACTTGATATCAAATTATTGATATATTTCCTTGATTAATCCTTTAAAATATTTTTTAACATTTCTGAGGCTGTACACACTGTGAAATGTACACACACTGTGAAATGTACACACATTTCACAGAGTGTGTACATTTAATACAATAATTTTCCCTCCTGAAAAGCTGATATTAAATTGATGGGGCATCTTAAAATAAATGACTTCATAAACAAAATATGACATTATAATTTTCATCTTCTGTATACGTTTCTTTTTTTAAGGGTATCGTTTTTTTTTTTTTTTAGTTTCTTTTTTAAAATTTTTATTTATTTATCTTTAGAAGGGAAGGGAAGGGAAGGAGAGAAGTATCAATGTATGGTTGCTGCTGGTGCATCCCCTGCTGGGAACTGGCCTGCAGCCCAGGCATGAGCCCTGACAGGGAATCGAACCGAGATCTTTTGGTTCGCAGACCCATGCTCAACCCACTGAGCTACACCAGCCAGGGCTTCTGTATACTTTTAAAAAAAATTATCTCTCATGGAATGAGATTCTTTCCACTTTCATTTTCTTTATTTTTGCTTTGCATGTCTAATTGATTTAACTTATATATTTGATGTGTTATTTGGCATATAAATCTTCATAACTCATATCTTTAAGTAGTGCTTTTCAAACTGTGGTTAAGAATCAACATTAAAAGTAATTACTAAAAAAATGAAATGAGAAAGAAAAGCCAACATGCAAAATACAAGCTTTTTATTATATACACAGGTACAGAATTCTCCTGTCAGATTGCTGTGAGAAATCCAAATTACTTTCCAGTTTTGTAGTTGTCCTGTTGCAGACCTATAAAAAACCACTAGGTCACAGAGCAGTTCTCAAACTGCATTTGAGTAGCACTGTAGATATCTTTTTTATCAAACCGGAGACCCTTTAATTCTTTTCTTCTTGAGTCCTACTTCGTACCCTATGTCAAAATCATTCATGTTTCTTTTTAGCTTGACTGTTTACATGATATATCATTAGTTGTCACTATTTTTAGTTCTTTTAGTTTTACTTTACTCTTTCCTTTGTTTTAGGGAGCCTTTGCGACATAGACTATGGTTTGTGTGTTGTATTTTCATTTTTAAAAAAAGGATAAATACAGTACTGGCTGGTGTGACTCAGTGGATTGAGTACTGGCCTGCGAACCAAAAGGCTGCAAGTTCAATTCCCAGTCAGGGCACATGCCTGGGTTGCAGGCTAGGTCTCCAATTAGGGGGAGTACAAGAGGCAGCCTGTCGATGTTTCCCTTGCTCATCAGTGTTTCTCTCCCTTTTGTCCTCTTTTCCCCTCTAAAAAATAAAATAAAGTCTTTTAAGAAAAAAGGATAGATATATAAATCATTTAAAAAGCATATATACAGAAATGTATAATGAATAATTATAAAACTCAAGAAAAAGTATTGTTTTATGTGTAATGCAAGGAATTTAGCTTACTTTAGCTTCTTCCCTCAGCTCCCCAGGTTAATCTTTAAGACTAATTTATAAATATTGAATGTTTTAAACTGTATATCTTTTCTTTCAAAAACTTTTTAGTTTATTTATTAAATTTCAATATAACAATTTGGACTCAACTTTACCTATTAATTTGTTATGGAGCATAACCACTAATCTATTTATACAGCAGTATCTATAACCACTCTTGAGTTCCAATTTTGATTTATTTTTTTGGTTGCCACATTTGTTTTCAGAGGATGCACATGTGGATTACTTTCTGAACCCCTGAATATCTGAAAATGACTTCTTGTTGCATGCTCTGTTAATGACAATTTGGTTCAATATAGAATATTCTTGTATTCCAGGCTTTTTTATTTAAAATTCTCTAAACATTATTCTGGTATCTGTTAACATTGACTGAAACAGAAAAGTCCTTTTCATATAGAGATGCTGGTGTTTTTTATTTGGGCATTGTTCTTCTTTGATTATTGCTTCTATTCAATTTGTTATGCTTTTTGAAAAAAATCTGTACTTGTGAATTAGATCTCTCTTTTTTTTTTTTTTGAGATTTGATGCCTGATCTTATTTGTTACTTTTAGAAAATCTCATTTTTGACTTAACTCAGACTTCCATGTAGAAGCTGTCAGATAGGACAACCTATGTCACTTGGCAGTCTGTTCCTGGTGATTTTCTTTGCCCTTTCATTCTTTTAGCCAACAGTTTAGCATATTCCAAGACCTCTTCCTTATTTCTTTTAGCGCATTGTTTCAGAGCAATACACCAACCCAGTCTGTGTTGCAGGACCCATGGAGTAACAAGATGCTGAATCTTGGTTGTTTTGGTCCAAGTTTTATTACCTTGGGGTAATTATTCTTTAGGGGCTTTTCCACAACATACTGACAGACATTATCTTGAGAGGGATTGAAAAGTTTGCAGATTCTGCTATCTCTTTTGGGCCCTGATGGAGCCATGATAGGTATATCAGTGAAACCAGGAATATCTCCCTCAAACCCCCCCCCCCTTTTTTTTTACAATGACCAAGTTGAGAACACTGAGACTGGCATCCCCAGTACAACCCTGAAGAGATTTGCACTTTGTTTCTCCAGTCCTCCCTGGTCTGTAACAGGAATGGCCATTACTCAGTAGGCGAACTTAACCTTGGGTCAAGACACTCTGCTTCAAACCTAGTTTGTCATTCCCACCACTCATGCAAACCACATAACCCTTCCATTCTCCACCCAGAGTGTCGGCAGCAACTTCTTTGGCCATATGCTTCTCATAACAGGTAAAGGGTTTGCATTCATTGTCCAGTTCAATGAGCTTCTGGCAGCCAGTGGCTGGGTAAGAGATGGTCAGCTTCATTCTGAAACATCCTATCCTCCAAAGCAATCAAAAAAGAGACAGTTCTTTTTTAAACCTGTTTTCCCTCTGATTTTTAACTTTGTCCTTTTGTATTCTTGGTGAACATTTTTGTTTTCATATTCTATACTACTCATATATTTTTTGTAATATTGATTCTCATTTTTCCTGATCTCTAGTATGGGTTTTGGTTTGTTTATATTCTCTTTCTTATCTCTTTGAGTTCCATATATGTCTTGCAAATTTCTATTGTGTTTTTATTCTTTCCTGGTCTCTCTAGCTGATCGCCATACTTATGAAAGATGTTTCACAGAAACTTTTTTCTCATCTTGTTGAGAACACACAGCAGATACTTTCTGCATTTCTTCCATTTCCCAATATATATTACTACAGATTATTTTCTTTGGCATTTTAACAAGATGTTTTGTTTATGCTGTTAAATGTTTGTGTAGGTCGCAGGCTTAACTGTCTATGAACAAGAGGCTATTTATCCAGTTCTTGTGTTTTGCCAGTAGGCAAAGTATGGGAAGTCCACTTAATTATCTTCATTTTGTACTCATAAACTGATAGAACTGCCCTCCAAGATATACAAAGCTAGTAACTGTGCACAACCCACTTAGATGAAAACATTCATCTAGTGTACCTCTATTTGATTGAAGTTTAAGAGTTTTCCTCCATTCTCACTGCACAGTCTCTTTTCCCTGTTCACACTAACTGTTGAGAGTCTCTCTGTTTTTTAGAAGAGAGCTTATTCCTGGATAACCTGAGACAGTGTGGTGTATGTGTTTTTTCCCAGAGCATTACATGAAAGTCTCCAGGTTATAAAGGTCCTTAGAACTTTCGGTGATTTCATCCATAGTGGAAACTAATTTAACATCCAGGGTGAAACTGGAAGTTGTGTTTTTAGAAGAAAGAGAGGTATTGAGTGAGAGAATATAACTGTGGACATCTAAGAAAATCTTTAGTAAGCATCTGGTTTATTTTGGAGCACACAGTTTTTCCCAGTTAAGGCTGTGTATTTCATTGATTCTGAGAAGTGCATTTCCCTCCCATTTTTATATCTTAGTAATTGGAATGTATCTTACAATCTAGCAGCATATTTTTCTTAGTACAAAAATTAATGGTGTTTTATACTCACTAGCATTTTAGATTAGGTAAACTATATTAATACATGTATAGCTTAGTACCATTCTAAATTGAATCTCTCTGTTCGTTTCGAGTATAGTTAATGATAGCTTTTCTTTTCTTTGGTAAATTTTGGCCTTCCTAGCTTTATTCACTTGGAAACCTGGTAAAGACAGAATGTCAATTGTGTAACCTAGCACCATTGGATTTGGTAAAAATGAGTAGTGATTTTACTAATGACTCGTGATTAGTAAATTACATATGGATTGTGAGGACTGAATGAACTGTAAATACTGGCAGGATATTACAGGTTTGGACTTCCTTGAGTGTGGTAACTCTTATAATTGAGGAAGTCCTGTTGTAAGGTTCAGGAAGTTGTGTCTGTGGGACTGGATACACTGGTTGCTATTTGGTACTTCTAGGGTAGGATAGCTACTATACCAATTCTTGTGATGGCATTCTGTTACTCTTGACCTGCCACTCAGGGGTGCCAGAGGAGATAGGCCCTGATTTGCTGTGAGGACTCCTGCTGAAGAGTAACCACCTGATACTGCCTTGCTGGCATGTTTCATGTTTTATATGCTGCTAGGTATAACTAATATCTAGTGTGGCCTCTTTGAGTCATGTGGGTCTCAATGTCTAGTTGAGCCTAACAAGGACTGTTGTACCTGTATTTCATCATTTTATTTTGTATTTTTTTGTTTTTAGTATTTGTTGAGTGACTCCATATTTTTTACTTTTCATAAGAATTTTAAATTATAAATACATATGAGAATATCTAGAATATGTATAGATTAAGGAATAATATAAAAAACATCTGTCTACTACCCAGGATAAGAAATAGAATATTACAAAATGTCTTTGAAGTCCCTGATTGCCTTTTCCTCTCCTGTCTGATTTTGGTTCATAATATTGGTTACTGATTTACTTGGTTTTCTTCATATGTGTGTGTGTATATATGTGTGTGTGTGTGTGTGTGTGTGTGTATGTATGTACACATAGCATATTTGTATATATATCCCTAAACAGTATATTTAGGTTTTTTCTTTCTTTTTTTCAAAGCTGTTATGTGTTTTTTTTCTGCTGTGAATCTTTTTTCTCCCAATAGTATGTTTTTGGGAGTCATCTTTGTTGAAATAGTTAGCTGTAATTCATTCATTTTCACTGCTATGTAGTATTATATTATATGACTGTGCTACAGTTTTATTTATTCATTCTGCTATTATGGATATTTGTGTTCTTGTTTTTTTAATCCCCAATTACAAGCAATGCTGTTATGAAAACCGTTGTATATGTCTGCTACTGCATGTGTATGCAAGCTTATCATGGTTATACTATAAGCAGAATTGCTAATTAGGGTGTGCACATCTCTACTTTATTAGGTAATGCCAACTTGTTTTCCAAAGTGATTCTACTAAGCTATACTGCCATCAGCAGTGTACAAGGACTTCTGATAATTTCATATCAGCATTTAGAATTGTCAGACTTAAATTAACTCTTGTAGGTATAAATGGTATCTCATTGTGAGTTTGTATAATTTCACTAGTAAGGTTGAATTTTTCCATGTGTTTATCATCTGCTTGTTTTGATCAAATATTGAGAGAGGAGTGTTGAAGTTTCCAACTTGTGAATTTGTCTAGCTGTCTTTCAGTTCTGTTATTTTTTGCTTCATGTATTTTGAAGTTTTGTTAAGTCTGTGTGTGTTTAGAATTATTATGTCTTCTTGATGAAATGGCCTCTCTATCCCTAGTAATATTCCTTGTTCTGAAGTCATCTTTGTGCATTCTTAATATAGCCACTCCAGCTTTCTTTTGATTAGTATTTACATGGTATATCATGTCAAGAATTATGAAGGGTGTGAGATTTTTACCTTTTTACAAGCTAACAAGTTAACTTGCCAAAAATTTAATAGATGCTAGCAAGACATGAGATTTCTGGATCTCCACTTATTACCTGTTAGTAAGGAGGAACTGGAGGGATGATTGCAAGCCAGATACTGAGAAGTCAGTTCAAAGGCAGCCACCTCAACAGAGACCCATGGGGAATTCTCTCCCAACATATCTTTTCATACTTTACTTTCAGCACATTTATGTTCTTACATTTAAAATGTGTTTGCTATAGACAGAATAATATAGTTGGGCTTATTTGTTTATCTCGTGTGACAATCTCTTGTAATTGGTGTGTTTAGCTTGTTTATATTTAATGTAATTAGTGATATGAATGGACTAAAATCTATCACTGTGTTAGCTGTTTTTTATTATTCTGTTCTTTTTTATCCTTTTTTTGATTACTTGGGTATTTTTTTTATTATTATTACATTTGTCTGCACTATTTGCTTACTTATTTATACCTTCTTTTGAAATTATTTTAGTGATAGCCCTAGGGTTTATAATATGTGTTTGTAACTAATTACAATCTTTCATCATATAACAGCATGTAGCTGCAAATACATTGTTATGACTGTTTATTCCCAGTTCTTCCTGCTTATTTCTTGTGCTTTTGTTGTCATTCATATTACTTTTGTGTGCCATCAACAACCAAATTGCTACTGTTTTTGCTTTCAACAGTTATTTTTTAGAGTAATTATAAATAAATAATAAAGTTATATATTTACTTTCATTTGTGTCGTTTTTTAATGTTGATTTTTTTGTATGAATAAAATCTTTTGTCTGATGTCATATTCCATCTGTCTGAAGAACTTCCTTTAACATTTATTGCACAGCAAGTCTGGTGGTAGTGAATTATCTCATAATTTGTTTTGCTTAAGGACTTTATTTTTCCTTTATTTTTGTGAAATATTTTTGCTGAGTATAGAATCATGGATTGCCTTTTTCTTTTTCAGCACTTAAAAGATGTCTTTCTATTGTGTGGGTTGCATAATTTTGCTGTTATTCTTCGCTTTGATTTCTGCATGTAAAGTGGCTTGTTTTCCTGGCCATCACTAGGATTTTTCTCTGTCTTTGGACGTGGTGTACCTTTGTGGATATGTGTCTGTTTTCTTTTGTTTGATGGTCTTTAGACATCTTGGTTCTTTGGTTTGGTACCTTTTATTTAATGTGTAAAATTCTCAGCCATTATTTCTTCATGTATTTCTTTTGACCTGTTTTCTTTCTTCTCTTTCTGTAATTTCAAGTATATGAACATTAGACCATAAGATACTGTCTCATAGCTCCTATATGATTTCTTGTGGGTTTTTTCTTTTCATTCTACTTTTTTTTCCCCTGGTATGATGAGATTTATCTTTTATGGAGATTTCCTTAGTGATAATCGCTATTGCTATTACTGAAATACTGATATTTTAAAAAGTAAATCTTTAATACAGAAGCATAGATTTTTGACACATAGAGGCCTTTCAGATTATTAGTAAAACATAAATTAATAATAATTTTTGTTCCAACTGAAAATAGGTTAATTTGATCTTGGAACCACAAGATGGGGCCCAGAATTGTGTCTTTTGTAAAGATAGAATATAAAGTAATAATTCTAATGACTTACGAACTAAGTAAGATGTTTTTCAGTTTTCTATGTCATTGTTTTTTTTAAATTTTTATTTATTTATCTTTAAGGGAAGGGAAGGAGAGAAATATCAATGTGTGGTTGCTTCTGGTGCATCCCCTGCTGGGAACTGGCCCCTGCTGGGAACTGGCCTGCAACCCAGGCATGTGCCCTGATGGGGAATCAAACTGCGATTTTTTGGTTCGCAGGCCCATGCTCAATCCACTGAGCTACACCAGCCAGGGCTGTGGTTTTTTATTTTTTTATATGTTAATCACTGGAAAGTCATTAGATTTTCATTCTGAATTATGCTTGTTATTATAATCATAAATATTTAATTTGGAATAAAAATAATGTTATTGTTATCAAATAGCTAAACCCAGATATGTTTATTTTACTCTCTTAGGACTATGTAGAATTAAATAGACATGAAGTGTACAATACAAATAAGAAATCAACATGCTTTGTTTTTGTAGTCTACTAATTGAGAAAGTGGTTTAGAAGTGTAAATGGGATGCCTTTTAAAGGAGAGGTTTTTCTACATATGGGAAACGTAAGACCATAAAAAACTAATAAACCAATCAGAATAAATGCAACAAACTTAGAATTTGAAAATATCAAAGTATGGGAAAATTTTGAGTAGGTACAGATTCCTTGAATTACCAAAAGTGATAAAAGATTTAGCTAGTTCTTTTTTTTTTCTTAAATTACATGTAGGTGAGTAAAAGATAATGTTATCTCAAAAGGAAAACAAGATAATGCTTCTAATTTTTTTGAGGTGTGTCAGATTTACAAAATAAAGAATATTTGGGTGTGTCTCATTCAAGCATCTAAAAGTTTAATCCTAAGAAATTCTTAGATTTTAAATCTGAAGCTTATTATTGTGGAATGGGTATTAGTGTCTTTTAAAAAGTTGTTTGGGGGAACTGATTTATTATAAGCACTTTTGTGTGATCTCTGCTTTACTTAGTAAGATACCTTGTCTGGTACAGTATACTTAATCACACAAAAGAAGTTTTGTTTCACCCATGTTTCAGTAGCTGGCAGATTTTGAAATGGGGATATCTCCAAGTTGATACTAGAGAATAGTTATATAAAAGGACGAGCCAAAGGCATGAAGCATTTGCTTTTTTGGCAGATAACCCAGTATGTACAGATTCATTATAAAAATTTAAGTAAACTTGATAATGGGTAGTTTCTTGGTTAAATTCTCACTACAGCCCCAGTATGCACCCAAAAATAGAGGGTCAAGCTTCTGTTGACAACTGTGACTGTATTCTGGTTCTACTCTTGCAGTTATTTTTCCTTTGATATACAAAGGAAGATTCTAAATTAGTTAAATACCATTGGAACCTTGATTGTGTACTTGCATGTATACACATACACAAAAAGTTGAAATTGCATAGTGTTCTTTTACCTTTTTTTTTAATCTTCACTTGACATGTTTATTCATTTTAGAGAGAGAGGAGGGAGCGAGAGAGAGAAATGTCTATGTGAGAGAGAGGCATAGATGGGTCACCTCCCGTACCTGCCCCATCTGAGAAATCGAACCTGCGACCTTTTGGTGTACAGGGTGCTGCTGCTCCAACCGAGTTACTCTGCCAGGAGATGTTCTTTAATCTTAACATGTTTTTTTTTTTTTTTCAGTAATTATTCTTTCATACATTGTAGGGCTTTGGTAAGTATTTATTGAAGAAGAGGAATTATTTCTTTGTATGTAATTTAAACAGATGATTTAAACCCTTACATGTAGATTAAGGACTTTCAAATCCATTCTGTTTCCATTGTTTCTAGGAATACTCTGGAGTTTTATTCTGGGAATGATTTGACACTTTAATGCTTACTTTTGGAAATAGTTTAGCACTTTTAATATTATTTTTATGCTTGGATTGGTGGGACCAGAGCAAACTTTATCTAGAGCTAATATTGTGCTATTGCTAAGGCTATTCTACCTGATGTCCTGTGAAGTGTGAGGTTTTTTCTTTTTTGAATGAAACACAAATTATTCCCACCTCTGTCTGAGCCCTTAAGATTGTTCCCTCTGATCCTTCTAATTGATCTTTTCCGTTTTCAGGTAGATTTTCCAAAAGCATGTGCTGATATTACTCAGACTTGAGAAGGGAATCCTCTGCATATTTCTCTCTCTCTCTCTGCAGCTCTCTCCCTTGTGGTACTGTGCTAGGCAAATTCTAGCAAGTTTGACCTCCCAGTTTTCTCACCTCAGGGAGATTGCTGGGTTCTTCCTGGGTTCCTTCTCCCTCTGCTCTCTGGAAACTAAGCAGAGAGCCATTGAAGGGACACTGATTTTGTTTCCTTTCTTGTAAGGATTATTGGGTGATGGCCTAGCCATTGTCCAGTGTCTGGAAATCGTTGTTTCATATATTTCTGGGTTTGGTAGGTTGTTGTTTTTTTTTTAAGTTATTTCAGGCAGCAGGGTAAATCTGTTCCCTATTACTCCATCTAAAATGGAAGCTCTGTCTACTCTTTTTTTTTTCAAAGATTCAGTTCAAGTTAACTCCTCTCCAAAATGTTTCATATTCCATTTTCTAGTCAGGAATCATTTAGTTGCAAAGAACAGATGCCCTTTCAAAGAAACTCTAATAAAGAGGAGATTTATTATTATAATGCAGAGAAATCTCTCAGATCTTCATCACTTGGTACGAACAGGTCTGGCTTCTCTTCCATTCTCTCTCCTGCACTTCAGTGTCCTCTGCAGGGTTCTTTCCACTTGCCTTTGGCTTTCACTTGCCAAAGTATTAACTCTGCCTTTCAGCTCTACTCCTTATACTGTGTCAGCAGATTATCTGTATATGTGAATGGCCCCAAGGTGCCAGGAAATTAATACTAATCTTGGGTGAGCCAAGTTCAGTAAGTGACATGACCATGATTCATAATATAAATAATTTTAATTAAAACTTTATAAATAAATTTTTTATGTAAGAATACCAACCTATAAATTCTAAGTAAGAAGTGCAAGTCTCAGATAATATTCAAGGTAGCTCAAACATTTTGCTTTTGGATTATTAAATAATATGATTCATCTATAAATGTTTGCAGAGTATGTGTTACATACCAAACACTGTCCAAAGCACTAGTGACACAAAGAGGCTTATATTCTAGAACAGGGTTTGACAAACTATTGCCCTCAGAGCCAAATCCAGCTGTACCACCTGTTTTTGTAATGTAAGTTCTATTGGACCACAGCCCCTCCCATTTATTTACATATTATCTGTGGCTGTTTTTGTGCTTCAACAGGATTTAACTGGTTGCAACAAAAACTCTATGGCCCACAAAGCCTAAAAATGTACGCTCTGTCCTATTATGGAAGGAGTTTGCTGACCCCTGGCATAAGGTGGTTATTTATTTACATACATATAAATATATATGTTAATATAAAAACTTTGAGTTCCCTATTGCAGTATCAAGACCTTCTTTAATCAGGTCTTAGACTTTGACCAATATTAATATTTAGGAAGATGTTAAGTTACTTTCCTAAAGTCCTTACATTTTAAAAGTTCTTTGTTTCATTCATTAAGACCATAGGATTGTTTTGTTTCTTAATTCTGTTGGATTTGAAATATCTTACATGAGGGCATCTGGGTTTACTGATGATTCAGAACACATGTGGTGTGGTATTTGGCAAGAGCCTAAAGGCCAAGTGTTGTAACCACCCACATAACAATCTTTTGTAAACCAGCAAGTGTTTTTGTAATTTTAGCAATAAAAACATTTTTTCCCTACAGTATGTTAAATCAAAAAGTAATATACTTTGAGGTGGTAGATATACTTGAAAATTAACTTGTTCTCAAATGTAAAACACACAAAAGCTCAGGAAATACCATTTGTGTCTAAAAGTGCTTGTGAGGTTAGTAACAGTATATAGTTTCTCTGTGTTCGTGGTTGTTATTAGTTAAGGTTGAGAAGTCTTATACAGATTTGCATGAAGTTATTCACCCTTTAAGTCTCTGCTACTGTAGCAAGAAGAGATCTGTTATTTTTAATATGTGCCTGTCTCTTTAAAATGTGATTGTTGCTGATCTTAATATCAAATGCTGGATTCTTCTACTGTTCCACAGTAGGAGATTCCTGCTGAAAAGCATCTAAGATAGAAAAAGTAAAGAGTCCCTGTGATTTGGGTAGTTTTTTATAACTAAGGTAACCATCCCAGTGTGCCAAAAATGATCCTAATTAGATAATTATTACTAGTGCCCCCCATCAGTCTCAGAAACCCTAATTTGGATGATTTATTTAACCCTGTTTATCTATAATCATGTTGACCATTGAGCAGCTGGATCTGCTTTAAAGTTTAGCATTTCAGCAGTCTGAGCATTTATTCTGATTCTAAATGTCACAGGAGAGTTAGTGGATTTATGGCTGTAAGATAGCACAATTGTTAAAGTGAAACTTAACTCGTACATAGACTTATCTGGTAGTAAAAAACCTAGATGTGTGTCTCTTTGGCACAAAAATCATTGAATCCCTAAAATTATCTTTTTGTGTAGTGTTGAGGAACTTTCTTGGACTCTCTCCAGTCTTCATTTCTAGGCTTTTCTTCTCCTATTTTTCTCTTTCCCATGAGCCCTGTATTTTAGCCCTGCTTGTATACTTGGGTTTTCCTGATTATATTCTGAATTTTTTCAAACCCTTATACCTTTCCTGTTTGTTCCCTCCATTTTTTCTTGCTCTAACTTTTTGAGTCTGTGCCTATTAAATTGCTACCCATCCTTTAAAGTCACTTCCATGAAGCCTTTTTTTGCTACATCCCCATTTTAATTCATTTTTCTGGGCTCTAAACATTTTGTTTCCATCTGTGTTATGTCTTATAATGTGACTTGGTGTCTGAACCTTATTCCCAGATCTTTAATGGCAAGACTATTTAATTCACTTAAAATCCACATTACCTATACAAAGCCTTTATATATTAGGTATTCAATGAAAATGTATGCTCAATTGTTGGCATATTCCCCTAATTTCTTTAGAACAACTAGAAAATGTTTTAGAAATAGATTATCTTTGTAAGTTTTGTAAGGGTAACTAATATGTCATTTTCTAAATTTAATGCCTTTAATTTTTTTTACGTGCGTTATTAACACTTTTTTCTTCAAATAGAAATATAATTTCATTGACATTTTAACTAGGACAAAAAGTTTTCATTTTTCCTTCCTTCCAAGGTAGTTTTCCATGTTCTAAGAGCTTCTTGTGTTCTTTTCCCATTGCCATCTTATTTGGTTAATTCCGGAAGAATGATGGGATGATCTGTTGCCTTCCATAAATCTCCCTCACTTTGGCTACTGTATTTCTGGGGAAGAAGTTAAGAAGAAAACTATTAAATTCTCGTTGCCAGATGAGGAAAGCATACTTTAAACATTAACCTGCTTTGTAAAATTTTCTAATTGTAGAAAGGAACAGTGAGCAGGTGACATTATGTCCTTGGCATTTTTTTTTCTTTCAAGTGAGTGTAATTTCATTAGACATGAGTTGGGGAAGCCTGCAGCTAGTTTCTTAAGCATGTTATCTGGAGTATATCAAAATTTCTTGTTTTGTTTTTTTTTTTTGGTGAAAGTAGAAGTTTACTGGAATTTTTCTAATCTGGAAGGTTGACCCACATTCTAAACAGCTATTTTTGCTATAGCTGTTAATAATCAAACTTTCACTTGTCCTTGATCTAGAGAATGGCAGTTGGGACATTTTGTTATAGAATTCTATACAGTGCCTTTGTCATCTTAAAGTTTTACTTTTCTTCACTTAGAATAATAATTGACATTTTACTTCATATAAATTATAAGCTAAAGGTTGTGACTTGTAAATGAAATAGGGTAAATCATTTGGTCTCATTTCTCATTTGTGTAATAGAATGAGTTCTTGAGTCAATATATGTGTGATAGATTGCTTAAATCTAAAGTTAATCTGTTCTCATGTTAGGAGAATTATGATTATAACACAAAGGCTATACTACTACTATCCCTGATTTATGGTGAAAGCATTTCAAATTAATATAGCATCTTCAGGTGCTCAGCAAGTACACTTTATATTTTACTTTGTTTTGTGAGTTGGATGTTGTTTTGGAATACCTGAGAGTTCTGGAAACCTGTCAGAGAGGACCATTACAGTGAGGCTTACATCAGTTATAATAGATTCATAGATTCGTTAGCTTCTCAGGAATACATGAACTCAACTTTAGGAAATTTGTTTCGATTTGGGCAAGAGGCAGACTATATGTTTAAGGCAGTGGAAGAGGTGGTTGGACAATCCAACTAAATGTTAATCTTACTCTTGGTGTTTTCCGACTTTGGCTTTTCAGTCTGTAGTAATGATTTAGGGTCATCTTGAATGGTGTCACCACAAACTCTCATCATGGAAGGAAAGTAGTAATATTTCACAGAGAAATTCTCATCTCTAGATCAGAATAACTAAATTAGTTGTGGTCTAACAACGAGTTTAAAGGTTATGGGTTGAAGAAGTGTCTTTTATGTTGTTTATGGAGATAGATTTTCTAAATACAGTCATACCTTGGTACACATTGGCTTCAGAACTCATCAAACCTTGTACTTGTCGCATTTTGACCAAAAAATGTTTCAGCGTTCAGTGCTTGCTCAGGACTCGTCACACTTGCTAGAAATTGTATGAGTCACAATGCCACCCCGCTAGAGAACATGCCTCATCAGTCAGTACTCATCAGCTTTGGCATTTGTCACGAGTTCCAGAACAAATTAGTGAGTACTGAGGTACCACAGTAGGGGTAGACTTGGCAGGCTTGAGAAGAGACTCTGAAGACTGTTATCTAGAAATGCTAGAATTAGGTATTCCTCTTGGCATTTTATAAGATTAAACAGGACAAATTGGTGACCATAAATTATTTTTATTTAAAACAATATAGGGTAGATGTTTAGGAGATGTTATTTGAGAAATACCAAGTAAATTTGGAATCAGCATTGACAGAAGCAAGGATTAAGAAGGAATATGGATAATGGAAGAACTGTCATTGTTGTTAACTACATAGATATTCTTTTTTTTTTTAATATTTTATTTATTTATTTTTAGAGAGAGGGGAAGGGAAGGAGAAAGAGTAAAAACCAGTCATACCTTACTACCAGCCAGGGCTACATAGATATTCTTAAAGATTTTTAAATGTTTGCATTTGATTCAATGACCTTTTAATTTTGAGTGCTTTTCTCTTAGCTGTTGATTCATTGTAGAGTGTCTTAGTGGTGATTTTTTAAATAGGTACTTTCTTATAAATCACTGATTTTACTAGGTAAAAATTATATCCCTGGAGGCTTTTTTTGTTTGGTTTTTAGTACTTTGGTACAGTGAAAAACACCAACTAAGAATAAAAAACTTAGTGCTTCTGGTTCTGAGGTCCTTGGAATTCTTCTCATTAAGTTAAATATGTGACTTTAGGTATTCTGAATCTCTTCTCTCATGTATAAAATGGGTAAACAAATTGTGATATGTCCATACAAGAAGTTACTATGAAGCAATAAAAAGGAATGAACTACAGTGCAGGTGACATCATGGATAAACATGAAAATCACTGTGCTGAGCAAAAGAATTCAGGCACAAAAAATATGTATAGTGTGATTTCATTTTTACGAAGTGTTAGACAAAGCTGTTGTGGAAATGAGCACAGTGATTGCCTTGGAGGGGGGGATCCACTGAAAAGTGGCTCAGGGGATTTGGGGGATAGTGGAAATGGGAGATGTTCTGTGACACAGATACACGTATTTGTCAAAATAAGTCAAAGTGTAGTTAGTATTTATATATTTCACAGTACGGATATTTTATCACTCTTCCTTCAGAAAAGAACAGTAAATAAATATTAATTTCTAGTACATATGCCTTTCTCAGTGGTAGTAATTCTAAACTTAATTTTTATGTTTGATAGACTTTTGTAAGTGAGTAAGTGTGTTTAGGATAATGGAATCCAGGTTTCTCACTGCTGGACAAGAGAGAAACATGGAAATGGGGATGACTAGAATGTCTCTGGGGTATTGGGTTGGAATTGGAGGTATCAGTATGAGCTCATAGTTTTTATTATATATAGAAAAGGATGGACAGATAGATAGAAATGTCCATCCAAAATGCGATCAATGTTTCTCTCCCTCTCTTTCTCCCTCCCTTCCTCTTTATCTATAAATAAATAAATAAATAAATATATTTTAAGTTAGAACTAAAATATAGAATAGCCATCACTCAGAAGCGTTGGAAATCCAGTTAAATGGAAGTCTGACAACTACAGAATTAAATCACAACATTCAGACTGGTAGGAGAGGCACAGACACTGAACAGGCTGGTCCCTCATCCATGTGTGGTGGATAGAAACTTGGGAAGGATATCTTGGGAGCAAACAGTCCCAGCCCCACACCAGGCCCCCATTCCAGGGTTCAAGTGCCAGAAGATAAGTCACCACAATGTCGGCCTGCAAAAACTAGTGGGGATTGAGTCAGTGAAAGAAATTTCTGGACCCCCAAGCAGTTCCTCTTAACCCACACACGCACTCTCCTACTCAGACTCACTCCCTCTGAGCTCTAGCACCAGGGTAGCAGCTTGAAAAGTATACTGGAAGAGGCTGAAGTGTCTGGCATTGAGGCAAGCAGAGGACATTGTCCCTTTTCTGAGCCCTCCCCACACAGAGCCAAAGGAGCCCATAGGCTAGTGCCATATTTGAGACTCCATCAACCTGGATAACAATGTTTGCCTTTGAGACCCCTAGAGACTCCACCCAACCTAACCTACAGGCCCACCCAAGCTACTTTTCCGTATGAATGTCTAGTCTTGTTTCATCCTAAATGAATCCTTGCCTAAATCCTATCCACCAAGCAATAGCTGGCCTCAGTGAGCCCCAGGCAGGGCACTAGCAACAACCAGTTTAGTTTCACAGCTTAACTTGCCTGGGAACCTCCCAGCCCAGCACAAGTAGCATTCTCCTCAGATTGCTTTATGGCTCAGGAAGGGTAGCCCCTGGTAAAACAAAAGTGGGTGGCTGACTTTGACCTGCACTAACCAAGAAACCCCAGGGCAAGCACACCAGTGGACAGCTGCAGACCATTTCAGAGCACCATTACCCTGCTCTTCCTGCATAGCTGATCCTCCACAGAGGGCAGAGGTTGGTGGTCAGTGGTCACAGCCAGTCCTTGAAGCTCACCAGCCTGGGTAAATCCCTCCCCTTGATCTGCCAACAGCAACCAAGGCTCAACTACAAGAGGAAGGTGTACTCAGCCCACATGAAGGGCACACCTCAAATAGCCAGCTGGGTAGCCCCTGGCAGCTGTGCCACTGGATCCTACAGGACACCAACTATATTAGGCTGCACTACCAAGGCACAGAATGAAAGCAGCTCTAACTAATAACAGGGAGGCTGCCAAAAGGAGCAAAGAAATATGGCTCAAATGAAAGAACAGATTAAAACCCCAGAAAAAAAGCTAAATAAAGTGAAGATAAGCAGTCTATCAGATGCACAGTTCAAAACACTGGTAAGTATTCTTAAGGATCTTTGTGAGGACCTCAGCAGCATAAAAAGATCCAGTCAGAAAAGGATTCCCTAACTGAAGTAAAGAATGATTTATAGGAAAACAACAGTAGAGTGGATGAAGCTGAGAATCAAATCAATGATTTGGAGTGTAAGGAAGCAAAAAAACAAAACAAAACAAAAAAACCAAGAAGAAGAAACAATCCAAAAAAATGAGGACAGTGTAGGCAGCCTCTGGGACAACTTTAAGAGGTCCAATGTTCACATCGTAGGGGTGGCAGAGGGCGAAGAGAAAGAGCAAGGAACTGGAAATCTATTTGAAACAATAGTGAAAGAAAACTTCCCTAATTTGATGAAGGAAATAGACATGTAATTCAGGAAGCACAGAGGGTCCCAGGCAAGTTGGACCCAAAGAGGACCACAACAAGATACATCATAATTGAAATGCCACGGGTTACACATAAAGAGTATCTTATAAGCAGCAAGAGAAAAATGGAGTCACCTACAAAGGAGATCCCACAAGACTGTCAGTTTTCCCAAAAGAAACTTTGCAGGCAAGAAGTATTCACAGTAATGAAAAACAAGGACCTACAACCCGATTACTCTATTTAGCAAAGCTATTGTTTAGAATCGAAGGGTAGATAAAGAGCTTCCCATACAAGAAAAAAACTAAAGGAGTTAATCATCACCAAGCCATTATTACATTGAATGTTAAAGGGGCATATCTAAGAAAAAGATTATCAAAACTATGAGCATTAAAATGGCAATAAACTCACAACTATCAACAACTGAGTCTAAAAAATAAAAACAAACTAAGCAAACAACAAGAACAGGAACAGGATCATAGGTATGGGGATCGTAGGAGGGTTATCAATGGGGAGGGTAAGAGGGAGAAAGGGGGAATTGGTGCAGGGATCAAGAAGCATAATTGGTAGGAATAAAATAGAGAGGGTGATGTTAAGAATGGTGTAGGAAAGGGTGAAGTCAAAGAACTTGCATACATTACCCATGGACATGAAGTAAGGGGTGAGGTAACTGACGTATCGGGTAGAAGGGGGCAAAAGGAAAAAAAATTGGGACAACTATAACAGTATAATCAATAAAATATACTTAAAAATAAAATAAAAATACTTAGTACATTGTTAAATAGATATAAAGATATATAGTAGTTGTTTTAGTGGCTGTTTGTATATTTCTCATATTTTTATGCTGCAAATCCAATCATTTTAATGAATATATTGATTCTACGGGTATATTCAAAATTAGGTAATCTCATTTGAGACCTTCAAAGAAAACAGTGAGTATAAATATGCTAAAAATTATAGAACAGCTTTGAGCTTTGCTCATACATAGTTCACATACCATACAATTTAGTATTTAAAGTAGACAATTTAGTAATTTTTAGTGTATTCACACAGTGGTGCAGCCATCACCACAATCAATTTTAGAACATTTTAAGCACTCTCTAAAGAAATGCCATATTCAGTAGCAGTTACTACACAATCTGTCCAAAACCATCAGCCCTTACAACCACTAAAATTTTTTTTGTCCCTATTAACTTACTTATTCTGTACATTTCACATAAATGGAATCATACGGTATCGATCTTTTGTGTCTGGCTTCTTTAACTTAGTATCTTTCCGTGGTTCATTCATGTTGTGGCATGTATCAGTATTTCATTCCTTTTTATGGCTGAATAAATATTCCACATTGTATGGATATTCCACATTATATTCATTCATCAGTTGATGGACATTTGGTTTAATACCACCTTTTGTCTATTGTGAATAATGCTACTAAGAGCATTAATGTACAAGTTTTTGTGTAGAAGTGCATATTCATTTATCTTGGGCATATATCTAGGAGTAGAATGTTTGGTCCTAGGATAACTGTATTTAACTTTTTGAGGAAACAGCTACACCATTTAACATTCCCACCAGTATATGAGGTTTCCGGTTTCTCCACACGATTATTATGACTTTCTGATTACAGCCAACCCAGTGGGTGCGAAGTGGTATTTCATTGTGGTTTTGAGTGGCATTTCACTGATAGCTACTGATATTGAGCTCACATATTTATTGGCCATTTGTGTATTTTCTTGGAGAAATGTTTATTCAGATCCTTTCCTTTTTTAAAATTGGGTTCTTTATATTTTTATTATTAAGTTGTAAGAGTTGTTTATTCTAGATACAAGTTTGTTATCAAGTATAATTTCCAAATAGTTTCTCTTATTCAGTGGGTTGTCTTTTTAACTTTCTTTTGGATAGGTAAAATTTTAAGGTCTTTTAGTGTTCAGCCAGCAGAAAGTATAGTTGATCAGTTTACTAGATTTGTATAATCTAAATACCTATAACATTAAGCCCTGGCTAGTGTAGCTCAGTGGATTGAGCGCAGGCCTGCGAACCACACGATCGCGGTTCGATTCCCAGTCAGGGCGCATGCCTGGGTTGCAGGCCGGTTCCCTGCAGGCCAGTTCCCAGCAGGGGATGCACAAAAGGCAACCAAACATTGATGTTTCTCTCCCTCTCTCCTTCCCCCCTTCCCCTATAAAGATAAATAAATAAATACTTATAACATTATATATGTCTTTGAAAGAAAATTTAGGCTTCTATATGCAAATTTGGACAGGTATACCTCTATTAGCTATTAATATTATTGCTTTAAATCAGGTTATCAATTTTAATCAGGTTATTAATTTTACTTTGAGACCTTGTATTACTTCCCTTTTGATTGAAATACCACAAAGATTAATGTGTGTTACTGTTCTGGCCAAAATGTCTGAAACTAAAACAATATTTATTTTATGAACCAGAATTTTACTTTTTTTTAAAGATTTTATTTATTTATCTTTAGAGGGGAAGGGAAGGAGAGAAGGAGAGAAATATCAATGTTTGGTTGCCTCTCATGCATCCCCTGTTGGGAACTGGCCTGCTACCCAGGCATGTGCCCTGACTGGGAATCAACCGTGATACTCTGGTTCGCAGGCCTGTGCTCAATCCACTGAGCTACACCAGCCAGGGCAAATTTTACTCTTTATAGTGAAGGCTAATAAACACTGGTTATTTTAATGACATAGTCTGAAAAGTACTTTTTTTAGGTAATTCTTTAAGGCCGGGCTTTTTAGAAAAATATAATGCTATACCATGGTGTGCAGGTCTAAAAGCAGTACCCAAACTGAGGTTCACAGGTACTATGAAATCCAAGGTGTAATTACTGATTTGCCTGCTATAATAAAAAATGCAAACTATATTATATATGAACTTTGGACATGTCATTTCATCAAATCCTGGACATATTAATCATAAAAGAATTTATATGTTATATTTTGCTCTTTTTTTTTTTACTGTTGTTTAATATGGCAAGTTGGTCCGTAAGTCAAAATTCAGTCCACTTAGTCCCCTTGCAAATAGGGAAAGATAGGAGGGTATTTATTATAAATATCTCATTAGCATTTGTAAAGAAATTATAAGGAGAAAATAAAATAAAAGCAGTCGAATTTTCTACTAGTCGCAGTTCAAAGCCCTCTTAAGAGTTACTCAGTATGAAAAAGACATTCATTTGTGTTCGTTTTCCAACAGTAAATTCTCAATTCTCTGACATCAACTTATGAGTATTCTGCAATTTAAGTCAGTTTAGACACTAACTACCTGAAGTTAGTGCAGACCCCACAGAGTAAGGGGTCAAGACCACCTCTATTATAGGTGCTAGTCACAAATGAAGTCTCTAGGTCACCTGTACTTTAACCTGGCTGACTGCAAATTTAGGAATTTCACGCCCCTTTTCTCCTCCCCAGGTTTGATAAATTGCTAAAACAACACAGAACTCAAGAAAATGGTATACTTATACAGTTTATTATAAAGAATAGAAGTGAACTGTCAGATAAAGAGATACATAAGGCAAGGTTCAGAAGGGTCCGGAGCTGAGATGCTTCTGTGCCTGTAGAGTTGGGGTGCACCATTCTCAGTGTGTTTACTAACTAAGAAGTTTCATTACAAAGGCATTATTGATTATATCTTTGGCCATTTATGACTGAAGTAAATCTTAAGACCCTCACCTTCCTGGATGTGACATTGGAGGGACTGGAGCTGAAAGTTCCAACCCTCTAATCATATGGTTGATTTCCTATGGCAACCAGCCCTCATTTGCGAAGCTATCTAAAGGCCCCACCAAAAGTCATTTCATTAGCATAAATGCAGGTATATCGAAAGGGGTTTGTTACAAAACACAAAACATACTCCTATCATAAAGGAAATTCCGAGGGTTTTAGGAGGTCTGAGGACTCTCTCCCCTCCCCCCTCCCTCCTTCCCTCCCTCCGTACATCACACACTACATGTGCTTATCCAACATGTATTAAACACCCACTATATTCCAGGCTCTCTTCTAGGCATTGAGAATAGGAAGAATAAGAAGACATAATGCATGTGTTCAAGGAACTCATACTGTAGGTGTGGAGACAGTGGAGATTAGATGAGGTTCTAATCTCCATGTAATATGCATGAAGAAGTAAAGGTATGAGATTAAAATCTCCTAAGCAGAATTTCCCTTGACAATATCCTAAATTGCATGAAATCTACCATACTATCTTTCAACAAGTCCAACAGCTTAGTTTACCTCAGATATAGATAGTAATCACTGTCTCCTCAGTTGAGCCTAGTTGAAATAGTTGGCCCACAGTTAGGGCCATGTATTATGAAAACTAAAAACTGTCATTTAAATAGTGGAGTCACACTAGTTGCCTTTCTCAAGAGGAGATGCTTCCACTGTTAGAGGCACAAAGTAACTGAGACCAACTAAAGAATGATAGATTTATACATACTACATCATGTCACTAGAGCACAATTTTCGAGGGGACACACTGCCACCATTTAATTGTGTTCTCATACTCATTTATTTGGTCTCTTTCTCTGTTTCTCTACCTTTGTCTTTTCCCATTCCTGTCAGTCTCTTTCTATCCAGTTAAAAAATACACATATGATGTTATTCCACTGTGTATGAACATATATGTAGCATAATGTGATAAATGCCATAATAGATTTATGCAGGTCCTGTGAGGACATAAATGAGAAAGCAAGTTTTAAATTTACTTTTGAGGGTTAAGGAAGATGTGTATAGTTGAATTAGCAGGTAAGCTGGTTCTTCAAGAATGACATGCAGTTACAGTGTTTTTATTTAAATACTAATCATATTCTTTGTTTTCTTCAAAACAATTGCTCTTTACATCAATCTTTTTCTTATTCAGTGATGATTCTTCTGGTTATAGAGTATATTAATTCAAGGAAATGTAATTAGCACATCTGAGCCATGGCTGAGGCATAGGAGTCTAATACCTAAAGTTGCTTTGGCTTGTGATTTGGCTTCTGTAAAGTCTCCTCATTGGCATAATATCCCAAATTGTACTGGTAAATGTAAAAATGTGAAACTTGATTTTTCTTATTCAGGAGAGAGCTTTATGCCAAGATATTATTCGTCCTTTGGCTCTGTATAGTTTTGTACCTTCCATTCTGCTATTTGTTTTCTTTATGTTTTATGCTTTTTTGTTTCTCCATTTTTCTATTACAGCTTTTTTAAATGCTAAATAGATGTTTTTTAGTATACTATTTTAATTCTATTATTTTCTTTTATAATGATTTTTTAGTTATTTGCTTTGTGGTTGCTCTGAATTACTTTTAAACACTATAGGTTGGATTAATCCCAATGTAATTTTTATAGTATATAAAATCTTTGCTTTAATATACCCTCATTTGTACAAATTATATCTATATACATTATAAGCGTGTTAACAAAAAATTTTTATTTTATGCACCTGTTGTTTAAATGAAATAGAAGAAGAAAACATTTAAAAATATGTTTCTTTTTTTTGTATTTACCTATCTACTTACCTTTACCCATGCTTCTTTGTTGCTTAGTGTGGATTTGAGTTAATGTTTATTGTCCTTTATTTGAGCCTGAAATTGAATATCCTTCAGGGTTTTTTTTTTGTAGGATAGATAGGTCTGCTAGTGACAAATTCCCTCAATTTTATTTATCTGGAAATATCTTTTTTTATTTTTTAATATATTTTATTGATTATGCCATTACAATTGTCCCATTTCCCCCTTCCACCCTGCACACCCCCTCCCCCACCATTCCCCCCTCTAGTTTATGTCCATGTGTCACAAGTTCTTTAGATTCTATATTTCCCATGCTATTTTTGCCCTCCCCCCTGTCTATTTTCTACCTACTGTCTGTGCTACTTATTCTCTGTACCTTCTCCCCCCTTCTCCCACTCCCTTGTTGCTAACCCTCCATGTGATCTCCATTTCTATGGTTCCACTCCTGATCTAGCTGTCCTCTTAGTTTGCTTTTGTTTTAGGTGTGGTTCTTAATAACTGTGAGTTTGCTGTCCTTTCACTGTTTATCTTTTTTTATCTTCTTTTTCTTAGATAAGTCCCTTTAACATTTCATATAATAAGGGCTTGGTGATGATGAACTCCTTTAACTTGACCTTATCTGAGAAGCACTTTATCTGTCCTTCCATTCTAAATGAAAGCTTTGCTGGATATTGTAATCTTGGTTGTAGGTCTTTGGATTTCATAACTTGGAATACTTCTTTCCAGCCCCTTCTTGCCTGTAAGGTGTCTTTTGAGAAATCAGCTGACAGTCTGATGGGAACTCCTTTGTAGGTGACTGTCCCCTTATCTCTTGCTGCTTCTAGGATTCTCTCCTTCATTTAAATCTTGGCTAATGTAATGATGATGTGCCTTGGTGTATTCCTTCTTGGGTCCAACTTCTTTGGGAGTCTCTGAGCTTCCTGGATTTCCTGGAAGTCTATTTCCTTTGCCAGATTGGGGAAGTTCTCCTTATTATTTGTTCAAATAAGTTTTCCACTTGTCGCTCTTCCTCTTCCCTTTCTGGTACCCCTATAATTTGGATGTTGGAGCATTTAAAGATGTCCTGGAGGATTTTAAGCCTCTCCTCATTTTTTTGAATTCTTATTTCTTCATATTTTTCTGTTTGGTCATTTTTTCCTTCCTTCTGGTCCACTCCCTTGATTTGATTCCCAGCTTCCTTTCCATCACTATTTCTTTCCTGTGCATTTCCCTTAGTTTAGCCTTCATTTGTTCCTCTAATTTGTGACTAAAATCAACCCATTCTGTGAGCATCCTGATTACCAGTGTTTTGGACTGTGCATAGGTTGGCTATCTCTTGGTCGCTTAGAAGCAACTCCTACCCCTCCCCTTGCACCCCCAGTGGGTCCCCCCATTGCCACCCTACACCTGGGATCCGCCAGCTGCTGCCCGCACACCTGGGTCGGCTAGCCACCTTTTCCTGCGTGACCCCACTTTGTCACCCGCCACCTCCGCCCCTCTGGTCTGGCTGAATGGTTCTTTGTTGTCGGACTTCCATACAGTTAAATTTTCTGTGTTTTGGTTGTATTTTTGTTACTAAAACTTTGTTGTCTTTACACTTGGTTGTGCCTGGAGGCGCAGTATTTCCACCTACACCTCCATCTTGGCCGGAAGTTTATCTATCTGGAAATATCATAATTTCTTTTTTTCCCACGTCACCCAGCTCTTCTTTATTTTTGAAAGCTAGATTTGCTATATACAGAATTCTTGATAGTACTGAAAAGTAGTTGTTTTTTTTCTTTTAAGATTCTGGCTTTGAAATTACTGTTTGCAGTTTAATTTTAGTTAAAATTAAATTTAATTTATTTAATTTCAGTTTTAAACCTTTAGTTAGTTACTACAGTGCTGAAAAAAATTGATTTTGGCAATATTTGTAAGTGTCCTTGATGCTTTTTGAGGAGCAGGTTTACAAAGGTTCTCCCTCCGCCATTTTGGAAGTGCCTCTTCCCAGTCTCGTATACTTCAATCTGCATCCTGTTTCCAGTCTCTGATCCAGTCTCTTATTGCTTGCCCTTCTCTTACACATTTCTGCTGGATCCCTGGAACTCTGATTTCATGGGTAACATACTTAAATGCCCAATTATTTACTAATTGTTACTTCCCTTTCTTGCCTGGCAGCTTCTCAGGCTCATTTTCTCATATCTCACATAAATTGAAATCCTCTATTTTTCCCTTAGTTATTAGTATTTCTTAAGTTTCTGGCTTAGGGCCCGTCTCTTGTCGATTCTTCATGATCACCCCATTGTTACCCGTACTTTCAAATCTTTCTTTTCTAGCCTAGATCTCTCTCATAAGCTCTACATCTGTGTACCTAATTGTGCTTAATGTAAATATTTCAAAATTCTATAGACATAAAATTTCCTAAGTTCGAAACAAAAATCAACCTATTCTTGTTTCTCAGTTTTCTTTGAGTGACTTCTCCTTTCAACCAGTTGCCTAAACCAAAAATTTAGTTCATCTTTGTTTCTTTTTCTTTTACCCTACCCTCTGTAGGCAGTCAGTTAGATTCCTCTCAATTCTGTGCTCCAAATCCTTCTTGATATTTTCTTTATCTGTACTGACATCTCTCATGTGAATTATTCCAGCAGCCTGCTAAACAGATCTTCCTATTTTAGTTCTCTTCCCAGCTTCTCCACAATGTGTCCACAAGGTAATTTTATAAAATGCAAAATAACACAGGTATAGTCTGCGTGTGCACCCACATATACACACACTTTGCCTTTCTCTTCATTGCATGTCTTGCTCCATCCTAACTACATTTTTCCTTTTCCCAGACCATGCCCTGTTTCGTTTGCTTTCAAGTTTCTATGCATACTGCAACATTCTTTCTCATTTTTTGCAGGATATCTGTAGAGTTTTATTTAAAATTTTGGTATATTGAGTTTGATATTTGGGAAGTGGGGTTTGCAAATTACAAAATAATTTCTTATTCAATCTCCTAAGATAATAATCAGCTTGTAAAAAAAAAAAACCAAACAGAAAAGAAGACAATAAGCTTTTCCATTCTGGATGATGATGAGGTCCTGTTAGTTACAGCAGGAACTGACAAAATACTATTCATGGACCAAATCCCTACCGTCCCCTCTCTCTGTAAATGAAATGTTATTGGACCCCAGCCATTCCCATTCACTTAAGTAATGCTTATGGCTGTTTTCAGGCTACAACAGCAGAGTTAAGTAGTTGTATCAAAAATAGTATGGCCCACAAAGCCTAAAATATTTGCTATCTGCCCCTTTACACAATATAATTTGCATACCCTGGAATTAGAATAATGGTATATGTTAGTCTTTCTGTTCATTGAACATGAATCTACAAAAATAAAGGTAATTTTGTTATGAATTAATAAGATTTTAGATGCACATTTTAAGAGACCAAATCCAGACACTTGAAATGTAGAAGAAAATGTGGGAAAGTAATATAAGAAATCTTGGAATACAGAGGACTTAATGTTCAGTGTAATTATAAGTTCTGTGAAAGGTTAGATTTAGAGTACCCAAGCCCTTGCTGTTACAAAGGCACCTGCCTCATATATGCAGTCCCTGCTTACACACAGTTGGAAAGAGCCAACTCCAGAAAGTTTTGCCATAGTGTTTTTAAAAACCAGCCGTTATGTTGTAACCAGTTTCCATGGGGCTTTCCTGAAACAACTTTGTTGTGGTTTCTGAATTAGACATCAGTTATATTGGAAAATTCAGACTCTTTAAAAACTTTTGAAAACTGTGTTATGTACATAGGCTTATTCTCCCAAAGATAATCTTTATTCCTACTAGACTTATTGCCTTAATTCAGTTTGACATGACAATAAGGGGGTACATTCAGAAAGTAGCAATATTTTCTTTATCTCTACATGTTACCTAGAAACAGCTAATATCCTAAATCCTTTAAGAATCTCAAATCATCTAGTAATGTTTCAAATGGCATAGCTTTCTCTAACTATAAACTTTCTTTGAAAACTGTGAGTGGAACTCAGAGTATAGGAAAAGCCTTAAGACTAAAGACACACGTTCTTCTTAATTAGGACCCTAAGCCTGAGTCCCTAGTACCAATTACCTTCCTATGGACTTCTTTTATGATACAGAAGCCTCTAATTTAATGCTCGAAGCCACTGATTTTGGGGCATTTTCTCATAGCTGAACCTAATCCTAACAGAGGGGGTGAAGGTAGACTAGTTTAGCTCTAAGGGACTGTGCCGCCTGTGGTCCACACATCTTTGAGGGGTGGAGCTGATTGATGGAGGGCAATAAATAGAAGTTGGGCCCTGGCTGGTGTAGCTCAGTGGATTGAGCGCGGGCCTGCGAACCAGACAATCGTGGTTCGATTCCCAGTCAGGGCACATACTGGGGTTGCAGGCCAGTTCCCTGCAGGTCAGTTCCCAGCAGGGGACGCATGAAGGGCAACCATACATTGATGTTTCTCTCCCTCTCTCCTTCCCTTCCCCTCTAAAGATAAATAAATAAAATCTTTTAAAAATAAAAAATAGAAGTTGTATCTTTGTCAAGATAAAGCAATGCTATTATAGAACTACAAATTTTACAATAATAAAAGATATAATGTTAAGAAGTTGATTCACATTTATTTTTACACATTTTTCCCTTATCTTTCTGAATCTTTTATTTATCTCGATTCTCATTTTATTTTCTGTGATACCGTTCTGTATTAGAGTGTTTAGTGCTATGCCAAGAATTTTTGTGCTGTCGTTCTTCAGGAGATTGTTCTTGAGGGAGGATGGTAAGTGAGACACTAGACTGTCATCCAGCATCTCTGAGCTGCTGGATAATCAGGAAGGTACATCTGTTGTGGACGCAGTGACTACAGATTTGCATGGGACTTAGGGTCATTCAGGGTAGGAAGTCCAGTAGGCTGAGGACTCTTCACAATACCCATACTTTGCACAGTAACCCTGATGGCAGTTCCATTAGTTGTATCAGAATTCCTCTGTTTTTATAGATAATTTTTTTCAGATATTCAGAGGCTTTCATGTCATTCCCTTCTCCTTAAGCAGTTATTCTGTTTTGCTGAGGGTTTGTTAATTCATTTAATATATATTTATTTAATACATACTGTATGTTTGTGCTAGGTCCTAGGGATATAAAGATCACTAAGGAAACAGGTGTTTATAGTAATACATAAGAACCGAGAGATTAAAGATTAAGGAAGCCAATGTTAACTTTTTAAAATTGAACTGGCATGGTTAAATGGAAAGACCATTAGTTTTAGATTTTGTTGATCTGTTTCAAGTCCTGATTCAGTTACTTAATAGCTCTGTGAAACTTTGTGATACTTGCGAGGTTATTCTGTTTTAGAAATAAATATATGTAAAGCACTTAGTCCAGTGCCTGCTGAATAAGTTATTTCTGCATTTGTCCTAAGTAATATACCACAAATTATTGTAGTTCCAAAGCCTGTAAAGAGGAAGATAATTTCTCTGGCCCCTACTTCACAGGACATGTGAAAAATAAATATTTTTTAAAATGTATGAACTTTGTGATCACCCTCTGTATAAAGAAATCATTAGTAAAAATCACATTTTATAATTTGGTTTATAATTCACCCAGATTTTCATTAAAATAAAAGGTGTATAAAATCAGTATTTTAGTAACTTAACAATATGTCTTATAAATATGCTGTTATACTAGTAATTCTGTCATCACTGATCTTAGATTTGTCAACTAAGAAAGGAATATTTCTCTCTCTCTCTCCACCTCCATCACCTCATGCTTCAGCGTGCCCGTCACTTTTAACCAAATTGTGGTTTATATCCAGAAGAGTAATGTTATAACCTTTTTAAACATGAGATGTTTAAAAAGCATTCAAGTAGATCCATCAGTAAACTGATTAATTAAATTTTCTCAAGACTCGTTCATCACTACAACCTGGGTTTTTCTAGGTGAAGAATTCAAAAACTGCAGTATTTAGGAAATAGTACCACATTGTATTTAGCAATTAAACTAAATAGCCAAAGAATTTGCTTTCCATTGAAAGTATTTTTTTCTTCCTTTGATACTAAGTAGCATAACTGCTGCTAAAAATAGAAACCGAAATTGGTCTAATGGCAAGACCATTTGTAATTCTTCAAAAGTGTGAAAATTGATAGTTTAAATCAGAACTCTATGTTCAGAAGGGTGATGATCTTATTCCGTTATGTGACTTAACTATCCAATTTTGCTCTACTGTAATAACTTCTAGATTTATTAATTCTGTTATAATTACCTTCAAAGTAAGAGAAGCTGATGTTACTCATAAAAAGTGTAAACACAATTATCAACAGAACATTGAATCATTTTTTATAGTTTATATAAATTATTCTAGATTATATTTAGGAAATACTAAACAATTACTTCCTTTCCTATCACCAGAAAAAGCCCAGTGAAACAGAGTACAATAAGGGTTGGGCAAGAAGCCAGATAAATTGTGTTGGCAGGAGAGTACAGTGATAGTGAGTGACAGCATGAGAAAAATGGATGTGTTCTTCCATCACTGCTGCTCTCCTCTCTGCCTAAATTAGACAAATAGCATGGATGGAAGGGGAACTAGGGACAATGCTCAGGGAACAGGAGCTGCTTCCACACAGCTAGCTCTGCCAGATTCATGTGAGTAATGGTACACCTGCTTTTTGTTGTTGCTGTTGTTACTTAACCTTGTCATGGATACATTACTGTTTCTGTGGCACTTCTTTTGTGGGTTCCTACTCATATTACTTTCTTTATCATGGCTATGCCGGATTGTCTGTTGGCAAGTCTGCACCATTTACTCCTGCTCCTTGCCTGATAGAGTGCCTTCCTGGGAAGTGTGCGTGGTTTTTCCCCTTCCTTTCATTGTGTCTTCTTGTGTCCCCCTCCATCAAATGTGCAATTTAGATATCCAGAAGTCTATTATAGACAACTGATCTGTAGAGATTTCCTTTTGATTTGTTTGTGTCTGGTTTGGTTCCCCGCCCCCAATTTCCTCTTCCCCGAGTAGCAAAATTCTACACACTGAATCTGTTTTTACCTTCTCCTTTCACCTAGAGCTGTCTCTGCCTTAGGGAAGTCTCTTGTTAGAAAACATTTATGCTGAGACAAACATTCATTGATCTACTTAGTCAACTTTCAGTGAATTTTTGTTAAGATTCATAACACTGCCAGGTGGTATTATAGGACTGTTGTACATAAAACTAGTTAGATTGTGAAGGTGAAATAGGCAAACATATTTTTGCCAAGACTACTATTTAAATCATACTACAATGCTTCTGTTTATAAAATGTTTCTAAATGTTCTGTTGTAAGATACAGTTAATACAAGTGGCTTTAACGATGGGTTAATTTTTCAACCGTTACCTTACATGTGTTGTCATTAGAACATTTAAATGATGTAATTTTGAGTTTTATACTGTTAAAATTTTTAAATGCATCTCAAGACTAAACTTTCTAATGTGTTACATTTTAGGTCAGAAGACATGTCTTCATCTACATGGCATCTTTCCTTACCTCTATGTGCCATATGATGGTTATGGACAACAGCCAGAAAGCTATCTGTCTCAGATGGCATTCAGTATCGACAGAGCACTTAATGTGGCTTTAGGCAATCCATCTTCCACTGCTCAGCACGTGTTCAAAGTGTCATTAGTATCAGGAATGTAAGTATATGATATTACCTTTAAAATTTTTTATTTATCTGTATTTCTATTGCCATTCTAATTAAAAGAAAATATATCCAATTAAAATATACTCTTCATTTTTCTTTTACTTCTAATCCAGTGGAACTGGGGCAAATTTCTTGCTGTATTTTAAAGTCAGTTTTTATTGCAATGCCATATAGATGGTTAACAGTGATTTTTGTTTTCATTGTTTCTGTTTCTCTGCTTTCAAAAACTAGAAATTAGAGTAATTCATTCAACAAATATGAATTAAGCACCTCTGTGTGCCAGGCATTGCCCTAGGCATTTGGAATATACTGGTGAACAAAACAATGATTTCTGTCCCCATGGAGGTTACATTTAGTAATGGGAAACAAAATACCAATAGATATAACATGAAATAAATATATTTATTACATGATAATTACTGCTATAGAACAAAAGATGTAGAGCAGGATAAGAAGGATTAGTAGTAGAGGGTGGGGAAGTAGACTGGTGGTAATTTTATATAAGGTAATAAAGGGGAGGTCTTATTGACTAGCAGTTTGACATTTGAGCACTTAAATGTGAGGGAGTAGGAATAGCATAGATGCAGGTGGCTGGAATGGAGGGAGGATAAGAGAGTAGGACAAAATGATGTGAGGGAGATATGAGAGGATGGAGATCATGTTGGTCCATGGTTCTTAAAATATGATTTCCGTACTTTGGTTGCCAGGATCACCAACATCAACTTTACCTGGTTTTGACAGCCATGAAAATGTACCTCTGAGATCTCTAAATACAGGGAGGATAATTAAATAACAGCCCCCACTGCTACACTAAAATCCATCTATCATCCCATAGCTGTAAAATTTCTTCCCATAGACTGTATCCTAGCCCATGGATCAGCATGGCAAACACACTAAGGAGTCCTGTTCCTGGGAGACTCTTGAGGACTCCCGACAGCCTTTCTGAACTTTCATTACAGCCACACTACAATAGAAGACATCTATACTAATCTTCCCTCTCTCCCTCTCTCCTTTACTTGGGATCAGACCTGCATCTAAGTCTGGTGACTACTAAAGTTTGAGAGCTTCTGCCATAGGCTGTTCCAAGGACTGGCTCAGAGTAAAACTCTGAGCTATTGCATGATTTTGAGCAACCACGAACTAGCTTAAACTTAAGAGAGTTACTTTAACAACTATTAAGAAGAGATCATAAAAGAATAAGGATGGAAGTAGAGAAAGCATTAGGACTCTTGTTTCCTTAATCTGAGTGAGAAAATACACTGGCTGGCACTAGGGTAATTGCAGGGGAGTAATGAGAAGTGGTTAGCTTCTGGATCTGTTCTGAAAGTTGAGTCAGCAAGATTGGTTGTCTCATTGGATGGTGGTTTTGAGAGGAATCAGGGATGACTACAAAAGTTTAGGTCCGTACTGCTAAAAGAATGGAAGGTGCAAGTAGAGCAGGCTGGCAGGAAAGATTCGAAGCTTATACTTGGACATAATGAGTTTGTCATGTCTGTGTGAAATCCAGGTGGAGATCTTATATCTGTATACTACTTCTACCTTAATCTAGCCTATCTTCTGGACCACCACAGTATCATTTTAATTGAGTTCTTTTCTATTCTTGTCTCACTCCAAAGCTACAAAATTACTCTTCTTATAATGTATATTGATACTTTTAAAATCATTTAAAATTTTTGAGTGTCTTCACATTATTTTTAGAATAAAATTTAAACTTCTGACCACAGCCAATGTGATCTGGCCCCTGCTACCTCTGTAACTTTGTTAGCTATGTTCCTTCCAGGAACATTGGTCTTTTAGTTTCTTTGATGTGCCAAGCTCTTTCCCACCTTTGTACATGCAGTTGCCTTTCCTTGCATTCTCCATCATTCTAATCCTCTAACCTGTCCAGAGAAGTTTTCTCTGACTTCTCCACTTTAAATAGGTTAATTTATTGTGTAACTCAGCCTATTTTTGTTTCCTTTAACACTTAACAGAGTTTGCAATTATTTTAATTTTTTTGTTTATATACCTAATTTTTATGTTTCTCTCACCATCAAGTAAACTTCATGAGAAAAATGACCATATTTGTCTTGTTTATCATTATATGTCCAGCACCTTAAATGGTGTTGGGTGCCTTACTAGGTGGGGCTCAGTAGCTATTTGGTTGAATAAGTGAATGAGGTGAAAGTTCATACCCCTCTTACGACAGCAGTAATTATGTTGCAGTTAATCATCAGCTTTATATTCTAACTTTTTTATGTTTAGTGGTTTCTAAGAACTTTTCCGTACATACTATTTCAAAGTCAAATCTCCAAACAGCCTAGTAAAATGAATAATGAATTACCAATCTTTCTTTTTTAATATATTTTATTAATTATGCCATCACAGTTGTTCTATTTCCCCCTTCATTCCCCTCCACCCTGCACATCCTGCCCCCACCATTCCCCCCTCTTTAGTTCATGACCATGTGTCTCAAGTTCTTTAGATTCTATATTTCCCCTACTATTCTTGCCCTCTCCTTATCTATTTTCTACCTACTGTCTATGCTACTTATTTTCTGTACCTTCTCCCACTTCTCCTCTTCCCACTCCCCTGTTGCTAACCCTCCCTGTGATCTTCATTTCTGTGGTTCTGCTCCTGATCTAGCTGTCCTCTTAGTTTGCTTTTGTTTTAGGTGTGGTTCTTAATAACTGTGAGTTTGCTGTCCTTTCACTGTTCATCTTTTTTATCTTCTTTTTCTTAGATAAGTCCCTTTAACATTTCATATAATAAGGGCTTGGTGATGATGAACTCCTTGAATTTGACCTTCTCTGAGAAGCACTTTATCTGTCCTTCCATTCTAAATGAAAGTTTTGCTGGATAGAGTAATCTTGGATGTAGGTCTTTGGATTTCATGACTTGGAATACCTCTTTCCAGCCCCTTCTTGCCTGTAGGGTCTCTTTTGAGAAATCAGCTGACAGTCTGATGGGAACTCCTTTGTAGGTGACTATCCCCTTATCTCTTGCTGCGTCTAGGATTCTCTCCTTCATTTTAATCTTGGCTAATGTAATGATGATGTGCCTTGGTGTGTTCCTCCTTGGGTCCAACTTCTTTGGGACTCTCTGAGCTTCCTGGATTTCCTGGAAGTCTATTTCCTTTGCCAAATTGGGGAAATTCTCCTTTATTATTTGTTCAAATAAGTTTTCCACTGGTGGCTGTTCCTCTTTCCCTTCTGGTACCCCTATAATTTGGATGTTGGAGCGTTTAAAGATGTCCTGGAGGTTCCTAAGCCTCTCCTCATTTTTTTTGAATTCTTGTTTCTTCATATTTTCCTGTTTGGCCATTATTTTCTTCCTTCTGGTTCACTCCCTTGATTTGAGTGCCAGTTTCCTCTTCATCACTATTGGTTTCCTGTGCAGGTCCCTTCATTTCAATTAGTTTAGCCTTCATATGTTCCTCTAATTTGTGACTAAAATCAACCAGGTCTGTGAGCATCCTGATCACCAGTGTTTTGAACTGTGCATGTGAAAGTTTTGCTATTTCTTCATCTCTTAGATTTATGGGCTCTGGGGCTTTGAGATCTTCTTGAGCCATTTTTGGTCTGTTCATGCCCATTAATTATGAGGAGCGGAGACTTAGGTGTTTACTAGGGCAGGGCCGCCCAGGTCGCTGAGTTATGACGCTGTATGTGGGGGCAGGGTCAGAGTGGGGAAATGGCGGCCCTCTCTGCTCCTTCTCCCCCTTTCGGCCTGCTCTGTCCTGTTGTCTCACCGCCCACTCCCTCGCTGGTCTATCTGCGCACGAATGCGGGACCACAGTCAACCCGCTGCCCTACACCCTCTCTGGGTACGCCGGTCGCTCACTGGGTCCGCTCGTTGCAACCCCACACCTGGGATCCGCACGCCTGAGTCCGTCTGACCGAGTTTACCTGTGCAACTGCGCTCCGCCAGCTGCTGGCTTCACCCCCTTACCGGTCAGGCTGAAGAATTTGTTGCTATCAGACTTCCGAAAAGTTCAATTTTCTGTGTTCTGGCTGTGTTTTTTGTTGCTAATATTTTGTTGTCTCTCAACTTGGTTGTGGGAGAAAGCACGACGTCTCCACCTATGCCTCCATTTTGGCAGAAGTCCTAATTACCAATCTTTCTATATTTTTTATGGGTATTTGTTAAAGGCATTGGCATATTTTTTAGTAAGTCTGGATACCCGGGGTAAAAGATGAGCTATTCATTCCAATTTATGAGTGCCATTTTTTTTCTCATACTTCAATGTTTTGGGGAAGGCCTTTTTCTTACCTAGATCCCCTTTTCCCTTACCATACATTCTAGCTTCTGGGATTCCTTTACTCCTTCAATATTCCTTACTTCTTTAAGATAGACAAGGTTGTATCACCTACCAAATTAAAATTTGTACAAAATGTATTAATTTCAGTCTCCCTAGACTATGCATTATCCTGAGGATGAGTTAAGAGATAGGACCACAACATGACCTTAGCCTTATTCCTGGGATTCTTTGGCACTTGTGTGTTAGGAACCTTTGAGTCAACCTGGACTCCTGGTGACCCTACTAATAGTGATTCCACGGTGTTCTGTCTTCCACAGCCCTGCTTAGCTCCTGTAGAAGTATGCCTATGGCTTTTTTGATGGAGTCAGTCTATCTCACATTTGGTCTATCCCTTTTCCTGCTGCCTTCTATTTTTCTCAGTGTTACTGTCTTTTCCAAGAACACTGCTTTCTCATGATGTGCCTAAAGGAGGACAGCTCCCGTTAAGAGATTCTCAGTTCATCTAAGTTAATTAGCTGAGATTTTTTCTTATTTGTGCTTATTTTTCTTCTCATTGTTATATTAAAGAACTAGCTTTAATTACCAGATATAATTTTTTAAGAATAAAAATATCTGCCCTCAAACTCTGCTCCATTCTACTTTCTTCCCTCCATAGAGTCTCTCTGTTGAATTTTTTTTGGCAAAATCAATGACAGCCAACAATAGGAAGTAAGGGTTGCCAAAACAATCATGCAGAGACTTGCTTGGCCAGAAGAAACACAAAACTGAAATTACGGAGTTTTCAGGCTATATTTTGGGGCAGTAGACAAGAAAACAGAATCCTAGATTTACAAAATATTTTAGAGGTTTGATAGACTTAACTTATATTTAGTTTTTGAAATTGTGAGATTGTATATGTAAAAAACTAAAGATTGTTAACAAAACCAAAACAAAGCATAGATAACATGGGCTACCAATTCAGATTTAATTTTTTCTCTCATTTATCTTACTAAAGATAAGTCATATCTCCAGACAGAGAGGGATATTTTTATATATGAAAAATACAGCATAAGGAATAAAGAGTTGAATTTTGCAAATGAGAGAGATAAGATTATTTAATATGTCTCTCACCCCTTTCTTCATGGCAGACAAAATGGGGTGTACTAGACAGTGACTGTTAAGTGTTATTAAAAAGAAGGCAAGGAAGGGTGAAGAGTAAGGGGTAAGTAGTGATGGTCAAAAAAGGGCTTTCTGAGGAAGTAAGTTTAAGCAGAGACCTGAGTGCATATTGAAAGCAAAGGCATGCAGAGGTTTAGGGCAGAGGAAATGGAATGGCAAGTTACTTGAGAGTGGATCGAGTTAGAGGGGCTGAAATGTTTAGAATGGCTGGGGGGAAAAGGAAGAGTTGTATGGTGTAAGACTGGAACGAGTGACAAGGGTGACATAAAGAACTTTGCAGACCTTGGTAAATAGTTGGATTTTTAAAAAATAGACGTTGCTTTACAGGAATCATAAAGATGGCACTGATTTAAAGCTTTAAACAGCTTTTTAAAAAAAGTTGTTTAAATGTACTTCATATACTGACTCCATTGGCAGATTTCTCCTGTATTTGACATCTACTGACTACACTGTGAAATATGATAGAGAGAAGTGGTGTCCTACTAAGACTAAGTTTTCTCTAGTGCCTGTCATAGAGGACACTATTTTTTAAATAAAAGGTAAAGGACTTCTGGTCAAGATGGTGGGGAAGGCAGACATCGCTCACCTCTTGGCACAACCACATCAAAATTACAACTAAAATTTAGAGCAATCATCATTCAGAACTGTCAGAAATCGAGTTGAGTGCTGGCTGGTATGGCTTAGTTGACTGAGTGCTGGCCTGAGAACCAAGGGGTTACCGGTTCAATTCCCATTCGGGGCATATGTCTGGATTGTGGGCCAGGTCCCCAGTGGGAGTTTGAGAGGCAACCACACACTGATATTTTTCTCCTTCACTTTCCCCCTCCGTTCCCCTCTCTCTAAAAATGCATTTAAAAAATCTTTAAATAAAAAAAAAAAAAGAAATAGAGTTGAATGGAAGTTTGACAACTATGGAATTAAAGAAACCAGATCTATCCAGACTGGTAGGAGGAGCTTAGATGCAGAATGGGCTGGGCCCTTACCCATGTGTGGTGGATAAAAATTGAAGAGGGATATCTCAGGAGTGAGGGGTCCCAGCCCCACACGAGGCCCCCCAAGCACAGGGTTCCGGTTCTGGGAAGATAAGTCCCCACAACTTCTGGCCACAAAAACCACTGGGGATTAAGTTGGTAGAAGAAATTGCTGGAGCCCTAAGCAGTTCCTCTTAAAGAACCTACACATGGACTCACCTACTCAGACCTACTCCAGTTTGAAAGGCACCAGTGGGAGTACAGGGAGAAACTGAAGTATCTGGCATCAAGGTGAGCAGAGGCCATTGTCCCTTTTTAAATCCTCCACCCACAGGGTCAGCAGGCTGGTACCGTATCTCAGACTCCGTCAACCTGGCTAGCACTCTTTGACCCACCCTGGAGATCCCCAGAGACTTCCTCCCACCCAACTTATGGGCCCACCCTAGCTGCTTTTTCATATGAATGACTGGTCTTAGGCATGTTTCACAACTGCCTAAATCCTATCAAACAAGCAATAGCTGGCCTCAGTGAGTCCCAGGCCCAGCACTAGCAGCAGCTAGTTTAGTTTCACAGCATGGCTTAGCCTATGAATTTCTCAGTCCAACACAAGTATCAGCCTTCTCAGATTGCTTTATAGCTCAGACAGGGTGGCCCTGGGCAAAATGTAGGTGGGGGGCTGATACCCCTCCCACCTATGGCCTGTACCTTATGGGAAACCCCAAGGCCAGCACACCCAGTGGATAGCTACAGACCATGTCAGAGCATCACCACTCTACAGGTGATCCTCCACGGAGGGTAGAGGTTGGTGGTAAGTGGTCACGGCCAATTCTTGCAGCTGACTGGCCTGGGTAAATTTCTCCCATTGATCTGCCAACAGCGACCAAAGCTCAACTACAAGAAGAGGGTGTACTCAGCCCACACCTTGAGTACCCAGCTTCGGTGATAGGGGAGGCTGTGCCACTGGACCCTACAGGGCACCAACTTCATTAGGCCACACAACCAGGACACAGAATCAAAGCAGCTCTACTTAATACATAGAGATAAACACAGGGAAGCTACCAAAATGAGGAGACAAAGAAACATGGCTCAAATGAAAGAACAAATCAAAACTCCAGAAAAAAACCTAAACAAGATGAAGATAAGCATTGTCAGATGCAGAGTTCAAAACACTGGTTGTAAGGATGCTCAAGGAACTTAGTGAGGACCTTGACAGCATAAAAAAGATCCACTCAGAAATTAAGAGTACACTAATTAAAATAAAGAAAAACAGGGAAACAATAGTAGAGTGGATAGAACTGATAATCAAATCAATGATTTGGAATATAAGGAAGCAAAAAACAACCAGTCAGAACAAGAAGAAAAAAGAACTTTAAAAAATGAGGATAGTATAAGGAGCCTCTGGGACAACTTTAGGAAGTTCAACATTCACCTTATAGGAGTGCCAGAAGGAAAAGAGAAAGAGCAAGAAATTGGAAATCTATTTGAAAAAAATAATGAAAGAACATTTCTCTAATTTGGTGAAGGAAATAGACATGCAATCCAGGAAGCACAGAGAGTGCCAAACAAGATGGATGCAAAGAGGCCCACTCCAAGACACATCATAATTAAAATGCCAAAGGTTAAAGATAAAGAGAGAATCTTAAAAGCTGCAAGAGAAAAATAGTTACCTATAGGCAAGTTCCCATAAGACTGTCAAATGATTTCCAAAAAGAAACTTTGCAGGCTAGAAGGGATTAGCAAGAAATATTCAAAGTCCTGAAAAGCAGGGTCTTACAGCCAAGATTTCTTTACCCAGCAAAGCTATCATTTAGAATTGAACGCAAATAAAGAGCTTCCCATACAAGGAAAAAACTAAAGGAGTTCTTCATCACCAAACCATTATTATATGAAATGTTAAAGTGACTTACTTAAGAAAAAGAACATCAAAACTATGAACAACAAAATGGCAAAAAATACAAATCTATCAACAATTGAATCTAAAAAACAAACTAAGCAAACAAGAACAGACAGAATCATGGATATGGGGAGTGTTTTGACGGTTGTCAGGTCAAAGGGGGTTGTGGGGAAATGGGTGAAGAGGTGAGGGGAGTAGGAAGTACAAATAGGTAGTTACAGAATAGCCACGGGGATGTAAAGTACAATGTAGGAAATGGAGTAGCCTATGAACTTAATGCATGACCCATGGACATGAACAGTGGTATGGGGATTGCCTGATGGAGTAGGGGGTACTGGGTAGAGTAGGGGCAAAGGGGGAAAAATCAGGACAACTATAATAGCATAATCAATAAAATATAATTAAAAATAGGGCTATATCACAAAACCCAAAAATGAGTTAATATATTTTTTAAAGATTTTATTTATTCACTTTTAGAGGGGAAGAAGAGACAGAGGGAGAGAAATATCATTGTGTGTGAGAGAAACAATTGCCTATGATATACCCCCAACTGGGGACCTGGCCCATAACCTAGGCATGTACCCTAAGTGGGAGTTGAAACAGCGACCTTTTGGTTTGCAGGTCGCCGCTCAGTCCAATGAGCCACACCAGCCAGGGCTGAAAGTAATATTTTTTAAAAATGAAAGGTAGTTAGGCACATCCACCTAAACATTTAATCAGTCACTTATTTATAGACATACTAAGCAGGTGCACAACTATTTATTTAGTCTACAGATTCCTATCTGTTCACATATTGTTTCTGTTTACATTGTCTGTGAAAAGGGTCATGTGTATAATCAGATGTACAGATATAGTTTCATATCCTCCTGAAATGATGAAACATGGTAGCCCAACTTATTTTGTCTTGTATTAAGGATCTCTATCATGTAGATTTTTGTTTCTTCCTGTCCCATTCCAGTTGATGCCCCGAGAAAAACCCAGCCTCAACACAGTTAGGGTCCATGAGTTAAGTCCATGGTTTTTTCAGTCTCCTAGGTTCCTATCTACACAGTTTTCAAAGGCTTCATTTGAAACTTAAGTGTGTGTGTGTAATAGTTATATACAAACATATACATAATAGGTAAACTGTTTCTGCCTAATGAGCTTGCAAAATTAATAACAGATGGTTGAGGAAAATGATAAAATGCTGTTTATTAAAGGATTTTGCAGGTGAAGAACTTTTAGTTTTTTGATAGAAAAAATGGTAAATGGGAGAATGTGCTTGAAAGATCTGTTCTGTCTCATACCCGATCAGAGTAAAAAGTGCCACTTTTGAAGAATTATGATGATTTGCTGCTCTTTTTTTAAAAGTGGCATTTAAAAACTTTTTTTGAAAAGTAGCTAGATTTTAATATTTCACATATTAACCTGTGGTAGGTTTAATTGCAAAGGTCTTCCAGTTTTTATACTGGGGCCAAGGTTTGGGGTAATATTTAATATAAGTAAGACTGAATTAGGCCAGCTGAGTTGAATTAGAGGAGTAAGTTACATTATTTCATCTCTGAATGATGAAAATAATTTGATTTTCTTTCTTTTTATTCCAGGCCTTTTTATGGGTATCATGAGAAGGAAAGACACTTTATGAAGATCTACCTTTACAATCCTGCAATGGTAAAAAGGTACAAAGTTAAATCTAATTAAAATATGAATAACTATCACTGAGGTATTATATTTATTTTTTATTTTATTGATTATGCCATTACATTTGTTCTTTTCCCCCCTTCATTCCCCTCCACCCTGCACATCCTTCCCCCACCATTCCCCCCCTCTTTAGTTCATGACCATGTGTCTCAAGTTCTTTAGATTCTATATTTCCCATACTATTCTTGCCCTCTCCTTATCTATTTTCTACCTACTGTCTATGCTACTTATTTTCTGTACCTTCTCCCACTTCTCCTCTTCCCACTCCCCTGTTGCTAACCCTCCCTGTGATCTTCATTTCTGTGGTTCTGCTCCTGATCTAGCTGTCCTCTTAGTTTGCTTTTGTTTTAGGTGTGGTTCTTAATAACTGTGAGTTTGCTGTCCTTTCACTGTTCATCTTTTTTATCTTCTTTTTCTTAGATAAGTCCCTTTAACATTTCATATAATAAGGGCTTGGTGATGATGAACTCCTTGAATTTGACCTTCTCTGAGAAGCACTTTATCTGTCCTTCCATTCTAAATGACAGTTTTGCTGGATAGAGTAATCTTGGATGTAGGTCTTTGGATTTCATGACTTGGAATACCTCTTTCCAGCCCCTTCTTGCCTGTAGGGTCTCTTTTGAGAAATCAGCTGACAGTCTGATGGGAACTCCTTTGTAGGTGACTATCCCCTTAGCTCTTGCTGCTTCTAGGATTCTCTCCTTCATTTTAATCTTGGCTAATGTAATGATGATGTGCCTTGGTGTGTTCCTCCTTGGGTCCAACTTCTTTGGGACTCTCTGAGCTTCCTGGATTTCCTGGAAGTCTATTTCCTTTGCCAAATTGGGGAAATTCTCCTTTATTATTTGTTCAAATAAGTTTTCCACTGGTGGCTGTTCCTCTTTCCCTTCTGGTACCCCTATAATTTGGATGTTGGAGCGTTTAAAGATGTCCTGAAGGTTCCTAAGACTCTCCTCATTTTTTTGAATTCTTGCTTCTTCACTCTTTTCTGTTTGGCCATTATTTGCTTTCTTCTGGTCCACTCCATTGATTTGAGACCCAGTTTCCTTTTCATTGCTATTGGTTTCCTGTGCAGGTCCCTTCATTTCAATTAGTTTCGCCTTCATATGTTCCTCTAATTTGTGACTAAAATCAACCAGGTCTGTGAGCATCCTGATCACCAGTGTTTTGAACTGTGCATGTGAAAGTTTTGCTATTTCTTCATCTCTTAGATTTATGGGCTCTGGGGCTTTGAGATCTTCTTGAGCCATTGTTGGTCTGTTCACGCCTGTTAACGATTGAGAGGCGTCCTAGGTGTTCACCAGGGCGGGCCGCCCAGGTTGCTGGTTTGTGATGCTGTGTGTGGGGGCAGGTCAGAAAGGGAGCAATGGCGGTCCTCTCCGCTCCTTCCCGCCTGGTCTGTGCCTGCGCTGGGGCCTGCTCAGTCTGTCTCAATGCTCACTTCTTCACTGGTTTAGCACAAATGTGTGACTGCCGTCAGCCTGCTGCCTTATGCTGGGGCCTGTGCAGTCTGTCTCAATGCTCGTCTGTTCGCTGGTTTATCTGCGTGCAAATGTGCAACCACGGTCAGCCAGCCGCCCGGAGCCTTCCCTGGGTCCTCCGGTTGCTACTCCACACCTGGGATCTGTGCCCTCGGCTGCCTTCGCGCCCAGGTGGCCTATGCACTCAGGTCGGGGGACCTTTTTTGCCTGACCTGCTCCGCTGCTGGCTCTACCCCTCTCACCAGTTTAGCTGAGTGGTTCGTTGTTTTCGGACCTTGTATTGTTCGATTTTCTGTGGCTTGGCTACATTTATTGTTGTTAAAACTTTGTTTTTAGATTTGGTTGTGCGAGGAGGCAAAGTGTTTCCACCTACGCCTCCATCTTGGCGGAAGTCCTAAGTATTTTAATAATAAAAAGAAATCTAGAAGAAAGTACTTTGTAATATTATTAATGAAAGAGACCATAATAGGTACATCTATGCATAGGAAAGATATTTTAAGGGTGAAGGGACCTTGGTTTATAGCTCCTAACTGCTGCTTTTCAGTCTTAGATTTAGAGAGTTATGGAAGTTGATAAGGAGACATCATGGCTGCCATGTATGCTCTGCATGCCCCGTGGGCCTGACCAGATGTTCAATACAAAGAAAAAATAGCTCTTTAGTTTCAAAGGAATGAAAAACATGTGAGAGCGAGGTCAGAATGGGAGGGCTTCTGCGGTCTCAGGATCCTACTGACTCCTCATTGGTAATTAGTGAAATTTTATATCCTGGATTTATTGTTTGTTTTGTTTCTATTTGATTTTCTTTGTTTTCTCATTAAGTCTTCCTTAAGACCTATAGCTTATTCTCTCAGTCATTCTGGAGCCAGTGTTATTGAGAGCAGGAAGGGCACATACAGAGAAGACTCCAGTCATCCTCTAGGCTTCCAAACAAGTGTTTACATCCTACCCAGGGTAAACGTAGCCCTGGAGATGTGCTGAGTGTTGTTTTTTTTTAGAAGAGCTTCTTTGCCAGTAGGAACTAGGTTCCAAAGGTAACCTTTTGATAAGATACTAATTGGATATTTCCCCAGAAGGTATTTAGGTACAAAGGAGATGAAGTTTACTCTAAATTAGGCCATGAGTACACTGAATCACAGTGGTTATTTCCTTCTCTGGGTAGCCAGTGAAAATTAGTTTCCTTTATTATCTGACCCCAACCTTACCCTAAATAGCTTTTGTTATGTCAGGTAACAAAATAAATTTTAAGAATAGGCAATGATGTTTTCCATCCCATATCTCCTCCGGGCACACTTTCTCATATCCTTGGAGCAGTCCCTGTGGATTCTTAGCCACTCTTGCATAACACAGTGGCAAGAGTAAACCTCAATCATTTTTTTCCCATTTTTGTCCCCATTTGTGCTAAGGGGGAACTATGAACAAAATTTGTGTAAGTCTTTTATAAATAACCTGTAAACTGTAGTTCTGCTCAAAGTATAAATATAACCTGTTTTTCTTCCTGTGCCTATAGCAATCAGATATTTATTAAACTATTTCCAATAAGTTTGCTTTATATAGTCAGCTTCTCACAGTGCCTATCTGAAATTCCCCAATTGATTGATGGACTCATTAATTTATTTTTAATAAATACTTATAAAATGCCTACATTTTTTGATATACTATAGTATTTGCTAGGTAAACATCAGTGAACAGTTTGTGTGGTTTCTGCTCTTAGGGATCTTACAGCCTGTCAGGGGAGACAGATAATAAACGAGTAACCTAATATAACAAGTAACCTAAATATCTAATCTAAAATCATGATGTAGGCTATGAATGAAAAGAACAGAGTTCTGTGAAAGAAAACATTTTCTCTTGTATTTGTTACTTTTTTATAATACCTTTACGTGTGAATCATTTGTGATGGTATTTGACTGATACATAATGCAGTGGTTAAGAGCCCAGACCAGATTACCTGCACTGAAAATCTGGCTCTGTTACTTACTAGCTGGGTGACTTTGGGAAAGTTGTTTAATCTCTTTCTCATCTATAAATAGTGTTGATTTTGGTACACATTGTTCTGATAATCAAAATCTATAAATCACTCAGAACAGTGCCTGTCATAAGTTCTATGTAAATACTGACTATAGTATAATATGTAAAACGTTAAAGTACAACTTTTGGACCTTACCCTCACAACTCTCTTCCCTAGAGGCGGTCACTTTTAAGAGTTTGTATACATACTTCTATTTTTTATATATATATATACATATAAACATATATACATACATATATATGTACACACACATGCACATATCCTCTTTTTTTAATTTCCATATAAAATTGGTATCATACTAGAATATAAGTCCACAAGGGCAAAGATTTTTCTGCTAAAGTTTACTGATGAATCCTCAGTTTTTAGAATAATTATCTGGCATATAGTAGTTAATGAATAACTTTGTGAAATGAATAAATGCTATACTTATCATTTGGGGACTGGCTTCTTGATCACCTGTGATTTTTGCTTCCATTCTCCTTAAACTACTGACTCTATTGACCACACCCTAGAACTTCTCCTACCTCTGAGATTTTAAATGCAAACATCTTGGTTTCTGACTACAGTCTTCCATGTCTTTTTTTAATAAGTTTTTGAAACAGTTTACATGTCACAAAGTAAACATTATACACACACATACACAATTTATGATTTTTAGGAAATGTACTGAGTGGTGCACCTATCAGTATTAGAACCTATTCGTGGTTCCAGCAAGATTTTGTCCCTTTTTTCTGTGTTTTTAACTCTGTCCCATTCTACTGGTTTTTAGCCTTCGAACTCCTTGGCCCCACTCTGCTTTCACATTTTGTACCTCTCTCCTGCAACTAATTTCTTTTCTTTCCATCTTAGATTCTATTCTTTTACCTTTTCAACTCCTTTTCCCATGAGGTGAAACCATCAATTCTGAATTAATCTATTTATTTACTTTCTGCTAAACTCCATTTTCTCATTAGTTCAGGATACAAAAAAAAACAAAACACAAAAATCACAACAGATTGGTGCCACTGTAAATTCATGGTCTTCAACTTCACCTGGGCCCTTCCCTTAACTGCCTTACTTCTACTTTTCTCTAATTAAGCCTTTGCTTACCATTCTCTGCCCTCTTTACTCAAATGTCCATCCTGAAGCTTTGTCTCCTACCTCATAGAGAAAGTAGAACCCATCATACTGGAACATTGGTTGTCAGAGTATGGACTGGGATTTCTGAGACCTTTTGAGAGGATCTACACAATCAAAATTACTTCCATAGTGATACTAAGATGTGATTTGTCTTTTTCACTGTGTTCACTGGTTGGGGGGATAAAATTGCTGGCACCTTGGTCCATATCAGGGTAACAGGATAAAACTACAGTACCTTCTCCCCTTATTCATAGGAGATATGTTCCAAGACCCCCAGTGGATGCTTAAAATTAGGGATAGTTCCAAATCCTATATACAGTCTGCAGTGTTTCTTCCTATACTTACATACGCTTTACCATTTCACTTTGGCGTAGTTGAATTGCCAGCATTGCTATTCTTACGCGTTGGGACCATTATTAAGTAAAATAAATGTTACTTGATCACAAGCACTGCAGTGTCACAGCAGTGAATGTGATAACTGAGATGGCTACCAAGTGACTAACACGCAGGTAGCATGTACAGTGTGGCTATGCTGGACAAAGGGATGATTTATATCCTGGACAGGATGGAGCAGGACTAAAGAGATTTCTTTGTGCTACTGAGAACAACATGCAGTTTCAAACTTAAGAATTGTCTGTTTCTGGATTTTTTTCTTCCATATTTTAAGACCATGGTTCCTTTGGATAACTGAAACCATAGAAAGTGAAAGTGGATAAGGGTAAACAGTTGTACTTAGTTGTTGTATTTTTCACTACTGAACACTCACAGATTTTTTAAAAAGCCAGTTTTACTTAGGAGTATTTATGAGGATATGGTAAAAATTACTAATTTTATTAAATGTTGACCCTTGAGTATACATGTTAATATTTTATGTGACAAAATGGAAGTAGGCAAGAAACATCTTGTGTGCACTGAAGTGTTATGAATGAATGTCTCAAGGGAAAAGCACTTTTATTATGATCGTTTTTAGTTGTAAGCTAAGCTAATCACTGTTTGTTGTTGTTGTTTTTTAAAGATTTTATTTATTTATCTTTGAGAGAGGAAGGGAAGGAGAGGAGGAGAGAAACATCAATGTATGGTTGCCTTTCGTGCATCACCTGCTGGGAATTGGCCTGCAGGGAACCGGCCTGCAACTCAGGCATGTGCCCTGACTGGGAGTCGAACCGCAATCGTGTGGTTCACAGGCCTGCACTCAATTCACTGAGCTGTGTCAGCCAGGGCTAACCACTGTTTTTAATAGAACACCATTTTTACATGAAAGAACATCTGATAAAAAAGTTATAGTGATTTGCCCATTTGACAGACATCTCAAAAATGAACAAAGCGAAACTGTCATTTACAGACAAAAACTCATAGTATTTGTTGCTAATGATAAAATTTGACCTTTTAGCCAACAGAACATTAGAATTTTTGAAATATATATCGGTACTGTAAACTTTATTTTATTTTTTATTTTTTAATTACAGATGACATACAATGTTATATTAGTTTCTGGTGTACACTCTATTGTACATTAGATGTTATATAACTTACTAAGTAATTATCCCAATAAATCTCTTACCTGTCTGACACCATACATAGTTATTAACACATTATTGACTGCATTCCCCTTGTTGTACTTTATGTCCCATGACTATTCAGTAACTACCAAGTTGTACTTTAAATCACGTCACCTTTTTCACCCATCCCAACCCCTCTCCCAACTGGCAGCTATCAAAATATTCTCTGTGAGTCTGTTTCTGTTCTGTTTTTTATTTATTTTGATTTTTAGATTCAATAGTTGATAGATTCAATTGTTTTAGATTCAGTTGTTGATGTATTTATTGCCATTTAATTGTTCATATCTTTTTTTTTTCTCTTCTTAAAGAAGACCCTTTAACATTTCATGTTATACTGATTTAGTGGTGATGAACTCACGTAGCTTTTTATTGTCTGGGAAATTCTTTGTGTGTCCTTCTATTCTAAATAACAGCTTTGATAGGTAGAGTAATCTCGGGTGTAGGTCCTTGCTTTTCATCACTTTGAATATTGCTTGCCACTCCCTTCTGGTGTGCAAAATTTCTGTTGAGAAATTAGCTGACAGTCTTATGGAAACGCCTTTGTAAGTAACTAACTGGCTTTCTCTTGCTGCTTTTAAGATTCTCTCTTTGTATTTAACCTTTTGCATTTTAACTATTATATGTCTTGGTGTGGTTCTTTTTGGGTTCATCTTGTTTGGGACTCTCTGCTTCCTAGACTTATGTCTGTTTCCTTCACCAAGTAAGGGAAGTTTTCTGTCATTTTTTTCAAAGAGGTTTTCAATTTCATGCTCTCTCTCTTCTCTATCCAGTATCCCCTTAATGTGAATGTTGGTGTACTTGAAGTTGACCCAGAGACCTCTTATACTATCTTCATATTTTTTTCTTTTTCTATGCTGATTGGGTGTTTTTTGTTTTCTTATATTCCAAATTATTTATTTGATTTTCAGTGTAATCTATATTCCTGTTGATTAGCTGTAAATTATTCTTCATTTCAGTTAGTGTATCCTTCATTTCTCATTGGTTCTTTTTTATGGTTTCTGTGTCCTTTTTCATTCTCTTAAAGTTCTCACTAAGTTCCTTGAGCATTCTTATAACCACTATTTTGAACTCTGTATCTGGTTCTTTCTTTGTCTACATTTGATTTAGTTCTTATTCTGGAGACTTCTCCTGTTCATTCATTTGGGACCTGTTTCTTTGTCTATGCATTTTGACTTCTTCCCTAATGTTTGTTTCTATGTTTTAGGTAGGGCTGCTGTGTCTCTTGGACTTGTATGCTAGGTGTCCTATAGGGCCTAGTGCCACAGCCTCACCAGTCACTTGAGCTGGGTGCTCCAGGTGTACCCCTTTGTAGGCTGTGTACACCATCCTGTTATAGTTCAGCCTTGATTGCTGTTGGCATCACTGGGAAGGATTGACCACCTAGATCAATTGGCTTTGAGGTCCAGCTGTGACTATAGGGGAGAAGGAGCTGTTGTGCAGGAGTCAAATCTACAAAGAAGGACTTGCTTCAGTGGGATTTTGGTGCTCACCAAGTCTACACCTCGAGTGCATTGCTGGTGGATGTGGTAATACTGCAATCTGGAATGGTCTGAAGCTATTCACCATGTGCACTGGCTCTGGGGCCTCCTAGGAGGGGTAAAGTCAGCCCCTACCTGGGGCTACCTCATGTGAGCTACAGAGCAATTTGCAGGTGGCTGCTACTTGTGTTGGGCTTGAAGGTGCCCAGAAGAGGTCAAACTATGAATCAAGGTGGGCTTCTGCTAGTGCCAGGCCTAGGGCCACTTAGCAAGAGGTAAGGGGTATGTAGAGGCCAGAGGCTGCTTGTTTGAAAGATTTTAGGAAAGTTAAAAGCATGAGGCAAGATAGGCCAGTTATATGGAGAAGCCACTGGAAACAGCTTGGATGGGCCCACAGGTTAGTTGGGACAGGGTCTCTAGGAATCTCCAGGGTGGGGCAAAAAGTGTGAGGCAGATTGATGGAGACTTAGATATGGTGCCCACCTGTCAGCTCTGGGGGGGGGGTCTCAGAAAAGGAACAATGGCTTCTGCCAGTACTTTTGTCTGGCAAAAAGCTGCTCCCCTCCCCACCTGTCACCCTGATGACTGACAGTTCAGTTTTTCCCAGTGTGTTTCTGGTGCCTTTTAAGGTGCTGCCCCAGTGCTAGAACTCAGAAGGAGTGAGTCTGAGTAAGTTCATGCATGGGCCCTTTAAGAGGAACTGTCTAAGATTCCAGAAGCCCTCTGTCTCACTCAGCTACAATCCCTGCTGTTTTCTACACCCAGAAGTTATGGGGACTTCCTGGCACTGGAACCCTGAGCTGGGGAGGTCTGATGTGGGGCTGGGACCCCCTCACTCCTCAGAGGGGACTTGCATAGTCAAGATATCTCTCCCGTTTTCAAACTGCCACACATGGGTTGAGATCATCCTGTTTTGCATCCCCACCTCTCCTACCAGTTTCATTGTGACTTCTTTAAGTCCTTAGCAGTAGGACTGTAATTCATCTAACTTTCAGGCAGTTCTAAATGGTGGTGGTTCTATATTTTGGTTATATTTTTGATGTGGTTGTGGGAAGATTTAAGTACCACATTTACCTCTTTCCACCATCCTGACTAGAAGTCCAGTATTGTGAATTTGAATAGCTTCCCATACTTAAGAGATTTGCCCTGGCTGGTGTGGTTCAGTGGATTGAGCACCGGTATGCAAACCAAAGGGTCACCAGTTTGATTTTCAGTCAGGGCTCATGCCTGGTTTGCAGGCCATGCCCCCAGTTCAGGGTGCATGAGAGACAACCACACATTGATGTTTCTCTCCCTCTCTTTCTCTCTACCTTCTCCTCTCTCTAAAAATAAGTAAATAAAATGTTTTTTTAAAAGAGAGATATTTCTGATGAGATAGATGATGTTAACAAATAATTTTTTTCATGTTGTTTAATGAAATATATCAACATTTAGAAGATCTGTTTAACTTAGTGGATCTATATTTTCAAAATGACCAGTGTATGATGTTAGAAAATCCTACATGGGTAAAAGTATTTAAAGTGTAATACAGATCAGTAGATTTTAATGTAACATAATACCAAAATTCTTGGTATAGTTTCAAATTCACATTGTTGCTAACCTTTGAGAAACTACCACTCTACTGCTTTTCCATACTGTATCAAAGAAAAACAACATTTCTCTGAAAAGCTTAGTTATTCTTCCTTTTCCAACTATATATCTGAGGCTGAACAAAGTGTCATAATAGGTTGAGCAGAAGCAGCTGTGAGATTGCATCTATCTTCTACTAAAACAAGTTTGCAAATGTGTAAAACAATTATTCTTTTCTCAATAGCTTGTTTTTGTTTAAGAAAATACGGGGGGGGTTGTTTTTGTTTTAATATTTTATTTATTTATCTTTAGAGGGGAAGGGAAGGGGGGAGGGAGAGAAATACCAATGTATGGTTGCCTCTCGTGTGTCCCCTGCTGGGAACTGGCCTGCAACCCAGGCGTGTGCCCTGACTGGGAATTGAACCACAATCTTTTAGTTCCCAGGCCCGTGCTCAATTCACTGAGCTACATCAGTCAGGGCATAGAAAATACAGTTTTTTAAACAAATAATAATGTTACCATAATAGGTTTATTATTTTTAAGTTAGTAGATAGGTTTCTGTAAAATTTGTCAGTTTTAACTTTTAATATGGTAAATATCAATGGATATAAATCACAAACAAAAGCTCTTTGGTGCTGTCAGTAATTTTTGAGAGTGAAGAGTTCCTGGAACTGAAAAGTTCCAGAACCACCGGAATAAAGCTCTCTTAATTTTCTATCAAAGACCCTCAAACTCTATTTACATTTGTTCTCTCCTTTTCACTACCTTTTTTCCGTGAAAGCGATTCTCTCCCTTACCTCCAAAGCTCAAGATCCACCCTCTTTGTCCTTTTCTTCATCTCTTAGTTATCCCCATCCCCTTTCCCCACACATGACACACACATTGGTACTCGTAACTATTCTCCCTGAAGGATTTATCTATTCTTTGTGTATCCAGTTTCTTACATCCCATTCACTCATCAACTTACTCCAGTATGGCTTCCACCCCAACCATTCTTCTGAAACTGCTTTCACTGATGTTAAATTGACACCTTTTTGTCCTTACCCTTGACCTCATGTCAGTTCTTATGTTACCTTAAAATAACCCCAAATGTTTTATTTTTATACATACATATATTTTTTTCCCTCATACTTACCTGATCAGTTTATATCTATGCCACTTTGTTGGTTTGTCTTTTAACATTTGCGATTGTTCCTTGGGATTCTAAGACTCAGTTTCTCTGTTTTTAAAATAGGGATGATAGTACCATCAGTTTGTAGTGAGGATTACTTGAAATTAAATATTAAACGCACTTAATACAGTATCCAATACATAGTACTTAAAAATATCTTAGCTGTCTTTGCTGTGTTAATAAAATTATTATCCTCATCTCCATTATCATTTCAATATTTTCTTAAAAATCTACCTGACTTATCCCATTATACCTAAACCCTAATATGTCTAAAACTCAGTTTATCTTTATTTTCCCTCTGAAAAAAATTCTCCCCAGAAGGCTATTTTCTTCCATTCTTTTAATTTCAATAAATGCAGCACCACCAACTAGTTGCTTAAGCAAGAAATCTAGGCATTATAGTCAACTCCATAATATATATTCTGCCTTATCCTCTACATCTGGTTAGCTATCAAGTCCTGACCTATATATTTCTTGTATATCTCCTGAATCAACACTTTTTAAATTCTTACTAAAACTACCGTCATCTTAGTTTTTCTACAATAGGATCTCACTCACTAGTGTTGTGCATTCTCTAGCTAATTTCGTCATTTCACCTTTCTGCTTTCAAAAAATTTTCTGAGTTTTTAAAAGAAAAGTTTTACTTTAAAAACCTTTTTGACATTTTATCTTTTTCAAAATATTGGGTTAGCCAAACCGTACAGTTTGTATGGTTTTTTTCTGTAAGATGGCTCTAGTACTGCTTAGTTATCTTTAACTTCATTCAAAATAATTTTGTTAGATCATATTGTAACAACCGTCCTGTCAGTGTGCATTTTTAAAAAACTTACCAAAATTGGTAAATTTTTATGTACTCATTTTAATATTAAAGATTGAAGAAAATAATCAACATTTTCTGCATATTATGCTTTATTATTTCAAGAAAGGTTAAAACACAACTGAAACACAAAAACGGATTTATGCAGCATGTAGAGAAGGTGCTGTGATTAATGGAATGTGTCAAAAGTAGCTTGTGAAGTTTCATGCTGGAGATTTCTCTCTAGACGATGCTCCATGGACTGGTAGACCAGTTGAAGTTGGTAATGATCAAATCAAGACATTAATTAAAAACAATTAGGCTTATACCAAGTGGGAGATAGTCAACATACACAAAAATACTCAAATCAATAAAGTTATTGGTGAAAATGAAAAATGTGTCTTTTATTTTACAGAGAAAACCATATGAACTTTTTGATCAACCCAATAGTTAGTATTAAACTAGTTTTAAAAGTCAGAATACTCTTGCCCTGGCTGGTGTGGCTCATTTGGTTGGAGTGCCATCCCCGTACACCAAAGGGTTTGATTCCTAGTCAGGGCACATACCTACGTCGCAGGTTTAGTCCCCAGGTGGGACACATATAGGAGCCTAACAACTGATGTTTCTCTCTCTGTCTTTCTTTTGCTGTCCCTCTCCCCCCTCCCCTCTCTCTCTTTTCCCCCCTCCCCCCTCTCTCTCTTCCCCCCCTCCATCTTCCTTCTTCTCTAAAAATCAATAAACATTTTCAAAAATGGAAAAAAGTACTCTTCATCTAAGGTTTTTGTCACTTTCAGAGCATGCAGCTTACTCTATAATTTGATTGAAGCTTTTAATTTCTTACAAAATACAAATTTCCAGTAAACTGAAGTTAAAATTTGAATGCCAATATGATGTTTTATTCTCTATTAGTATTATTGTTTCACCTAACTTCCTAAGAAACATAATTTTATTATATAATTTTTTTCCTAATTTAGGATATGTGAACTCTTGCAAAGTGGAGCCATAATGAATAAATTTTTTCAGCCTCATGAAGCGCATATTCCCTACCTCCTACAGCTCTTCATTGACTACAATCTATATGGAATGAATTTAATAAATCTGGCTGCTGTCAAGTTCCGAAAAGCAAGAAGGAAAAGTAAGGTTAATTTCTCAGTTCAAATTAAAGCATTAAAACAAGGTTATGTAATTGATGATTTATAAAATAGTATGTATTGTATAATCACTGAGTGGATAATGAATAAAATGTACAAAAGGGTATTAGAGTATATTAGGAAAAGAATCTCAATTAAAATTTTTTTGTAACAGCTTTATTGAGGTATGATTTGCATACCACACAATTCACTTACTTAAAATGGAAAATTCGGTGGTTTTAGGATTTTGATAGTTATGCAACCATCACCACAATCAAATTTAGAACATTCTCAATACCTGTAATAGAAACCCCACAAAAGTTTGTTTCCAATAGGTGAAAAGCATGAGAAAGTTTTAAATTAACAAATATATGTAAGCCATTTATTTTAGTTATAAAAGCTAGATAAGTATTGGAATGATGATTAGGAGGGTTTTCTTTTTTTTTTACTATGGAAAAGTTTTATAACCCGAAGGCAGAAATATATGAAATTTAGTTGGGAGAAATTAAAAGCAGGGAAATTGCAAGTATGAAATAAAATATATACCTTAATTTATTATACTAAATAACCCAGGTTTTTATCTTATTTGTTTTGTGTAAGATAATAGGTTACACTAAAATCATAGAAAGAATAGAGGAGTCAGTTTTTATATTTTATTTTGTCATGTTATTTCAGACATATTACAGTTAAACTGCTGGTAAACTTAATGGCAAGTTAATATTTATATGTATGCATAACGGCATCTTGTAAGACAAGTTAATATGTACATAATGTAGTTTTATTTTCAAAATTGAGGTAAATTCAAAAGTGAAAAAGAAACTTTAATATATATGCATATATAGTTTTGTCTCAGTATTAAGTTATATAACCAGTTTTTAAATGAAATGCATATTACTAATTGCTATATTTGTTAAGGTGAAGTATATAGAAGTACTTATGTAAATATTCTGAGTACCACAGAGACATTTTATATTATATTTTTAGACATCCACAGTTGAAAAGAAATTATATGTTTATATATTATATAAATGAGTTTCCATGTTCTTTAGGGAAATATGCGAAAGTATACAAAAACTGTATAGGGGAGAATTAGTTACCTATTGTGAAAATATGTGTTTTGTTGAAATAACAAAGATGTTAATACCTGATTTTAGTCTAATTATAATATTTTGTGATCCAGCCAACCAAATAAGAAAATCAAAGTATTACATTTAGCTGGAAAGGATTGCAAATTTAATATTTTTCATAATGTCAGGATTCAAGCTTTCTCTTATCTGAAAATTTAAATTTCTATAGGAGATCACAGAAAAATTGCTAAAATTTATAGACTATTTCCAAAGCATGACCCTTGAATTCATTTTCGGAAACTGGGACAACTAAGCAAATAAGTCACCTTTTCAGCTGTTGGTCAGATTGTATATGCATATGCCCCAGGTTTCCACTCACTGTTGTACTGCCATGTCTTCCGGAATGCATTGTGTATTTCTTTTTTTTTTTTTTTCAGGGGTTAGTGTTAAAGTATGTTTTGAATTTTATCTGGAATCTGATTTCCACTAGAATTTTAATTGAAGCTTACACAGAATATCCTAGGAATTTGGATTAAAGTCTATAAAAAGTTTTTAATCCATCTTTATTTATAAAATGAGATTTTAAGCATACCTATCGGAATAGCCCATTTAAGTGTATTCTTTTATTCTAGTATGAAAGTCTTGCAGCCATTTCTCTCCCATGAGCATATAGCATAAATACTTCTTTCCCTTCTTAGTTTGGAACCTTTACTCTCAATTGTGCATACACATTCCTAGGGATGCATGAATTTTTTAGGAACTAGTCATATAGGTTATATATTATTTACTTAAAGAGTAATTCTCTACAAATTAAAATTATTCCCTTTTCTTTTCTATTCCCAGGTGATTCATTGCATGTGACTGGATCTTACAAGGATCAGCTACCAGGAAATTCTCTTACTGGTACCTTGTTTCGGTGGGAAGAAAATGAAATACCAAGGTTAGTTAATGTTGTAAAGAAGAAAACTTACTTACATGTATCTGACTGTATTCAGAAACTAGTGGTTACCATCATTTAATTTTAACCTTATATTTGGTGTTTTTAATATATAAATTTATCAAAACAAATTTCAACATTAGTATTTTACACAGAATCATACATTTTAAAAAGAGACCATGACAATATACCTAATTATCACTTAATTAATAAAAGGTCTCTGGATGTAAATTTTTATACTTCTTTCCAACATTTATCTTCATTGAACATTCTAAATTGATACCCTATAACTTGTCGAGTAAAAATCACATAATAAAATATCAATTGAAAACCTAAATAGTAAATTTATTTAGTAAAAATAACCCTTTAGATTTCTAAATACTAAATATTGCTGAGGAAAAGTGGTTGACACACTGAATATGAATAATATAATCTGTGATTTTCTTTGTTTTATTATTGATGAGACTATTTCATTAATTTATTTTGAGGAAGTTAACGTATTCTAAACATACAGCTTTTCCTACCATAAAGCAGGTAGGTAATCAGTACCTATAAAAATTATTAGAATAGCTTTATCTACCTGGAACCCAGAGGGATGTCTGTTTCATACCACAAAACATTGCCAGGCTTTCTTGATTCTTCTGTTGATCAATTGGGTATTGACAGGGTGGTGATGGTTTTCCTTTTTCACTGTCATCTGATGCTTTTTTATGAAAAATGCAAGTTAGAAAAAGTGTTTAAATGACTTTATTTTTTTATTTCATGAAAGGAAAATGTGAATTTATTAATTAGTTGAAGAGAAACTATCAAAATATGTTCTTACAGCTTAATTTAGGTAGTTTAAGGTCTTAATATGTACTTAACAGAATTTTCGTATTATAGATTTACCTGAAATTTGTTTAGTATCTAAAATGAAGAAAGAATATCACTAAAGAAAGACCAATTTGAAAGAATATGCTACACTCATGTGCTCACAGCAGCATTACTTAACAATAGCCAAGACCTGGAAACAGCCTAAGTGTCCATTAGTAGATGAGTGGATAAAAAATGGCTGTAAATGTTGTGCATTTATACAACAGAATACTATGCAGCAGTAAAAAAAGAAGAAACTCTTAATTTTATTTATTTTTGTAAATTTTATTTTAATTGTTGTTCAAGTACAGTTTTCTTTTACTCCCATCCCAGCCCACCCACCCCACCCACCCATCCTTCCCCACCTCCATCCCATTTCCAACCCCCCACTCCCAGTTTTTGTCCATGTGTCCTTTATAATTGTTCCTGTAAACCCTACCCCATTTTCCCCTGGAATTCCCCTGAAATTCCCTCCCCTCTCCACTCTGGTCACTGTCAGTCTGTCCTCTATTTCAGTGTCTTTGGTTATATATGCTTGTTTGTTTTGTTGTTAAGGTTCCTGTTAAAGATGAAATCATATGGTATTTGTCTTTCACCTCCTGGCTTATTTTGCTTAGCATAATACTTTCCAGTTCCATCCACACTGTTGCAAAGGGTAGGAGCTCCTTTTTTCTTTCTGCTGCATAGAATTCCATTGCGTAAATGTACCATAGTTCTTTGATCCATTCATTTACTGACGGGTACCTAGGTTGCTCCCAGCACTTGGCTATTGTAAATTGTGCTGCTATGAACATTGGGGTACATAGGTTCTTTTGGGTTGGTGTTTCAGGGTTCTTAGGATATAATCCTGGCAGTGGAATTGCTGAATCAAAAGTCAGATCCATTTTTTAGTTTTCTGAGAAAATTTCATACTGCTTTCTATAGTGGTTGTACCAGTCTGCAATCCCACCAACAGTGCACTAGGGTTCCCTCTTCTCCACATCCTCTCCAACACTTGTTGTTTGTTGCTTTGTTTATGATGGCCATTCTGACTGGTGTAAAGTGGTATCTCATTGTGGTTTTAATTTGCATCTCTCTGATAGCTAGCGATACTGAGCATCTTTTCATGTGTCTCTGGATCCTCTGTATATCCTCCTTGGAAAAGTGTCTGTTCAAGTCCTTTGCCCACTTTTTAATTGGGTTGCTTGTCTTCTTAGAGTGGAGTCATGTAAGTTATTTGTATATTTTGGAGATTAAACCCCTGTCTGAGGTATCATTGGCAAATATGTTTTCCCATACAGTTGGATCTCTTTTTATTTTAATACTGTTTTCTTTAGCTGAGCAGAAGCTTTTAATTTTGATGAGATCCCATTTGTTTATTCTTTCCTTTATGTCCCTTGCTCTAGTAAAAATGTTGCTGCATGAAATATCTGAGATTTTCCTGCCTATGTTCTCCTCTAGGACTTTAATGGTATCACTGTTTATATTTAAATCTTTTATCCACCTTGAATTTATTTTTGTGTATGGTGTTAAGTTGGTGCTCGAGTTTCATTTTTTTGCGCTTGGCTGTCCAGTTCTCCCAACATCATTTGTTGAAGAGGCTATTTTTACTCCATTTTATGTTGCTGCCCCCTTTGTCAAGTATTAATTGACTGCAGAGACTTGAGTTTATTTCTGGGCTCTCTGTTCTGTTCCATTGGTCTATGTGCCTGTTTTTATGCCAGTACCAGGCTGTTTTGATTACAGTGGCCTTGTAATATAGTTTGGTATCAGATATTGTGATCCCTCCTACTTTGCTCTTCTTTCTCAAAATTGCAGCAGCTATTCAGGGTTGTTTATTGTTCCATATAAATTTTTCTTAATTTATTTTTTTATTGATTATGCCATTACAGTAGTTCTTCCCCCCCCTTCATTCCCCTCCACCCTAGCCCTCCATCCCCACCATTACCCCCCTTTAGTTTATGACCATATGTCTCAAGTTCTTTAGATTCTATATTTCCCATACTATTGTTGCCTCCCCATCTATTTTCTATCTACTGTCTATGCTACTTATTTACTGTACCTTCTCCCCCCTTCTCCTCCCACTCCCCTGTTGCTAACCCTCCTTGAGATCTTCATTTCTATGTTTCCACTCCTGATCTAGCTGTCCTTTTAGTTTTCTTTTGTTTTAGATGTGGTTGTTAATGACTGTGAGTTTGCTGTCCTTTTCACTGTTCATGCTTTTTTAACTTCTTTTTCTTAGATAAGTCCCTTTAACATTTCATATAATAAGGGCTTGGTGATGATGAACTCCTTGAATTTGATCTTATCTGAGAAGCACTTTATCTGTCCTTCCATTCTAAATGAAAACTTTGCTGGGTAGAGCAATCTTGGTTGTAGATCTTTGGTTTTCATGACTTGGAATACCTCTTTCCAGCCCCTTCTTGCCTGTAAGGTCTCTTTTGAGAAATCAGCTGACAGTCTGATGGGAACTCCTTTGTAGGTGACTGTCCCCTTAGCTCTTGCTGCTTCTAGGATTCTCTCCTTCATTTTAATCTTGGCTAATGTAATGATGATGTGCCTTGGTGTGTCCCTTCTTGGGTCCAACTTTTTTGGGACTCTCTGAGCTTCCTGGATTTCTTGGAAGTCTATTTCCTTTGCCAAATTGGGGAAATTCTCCTTTATTATTTGTTCAAATAAGTTTTCCACTGTATTCTATGTCTTTTGATTGGAGCATTTAATCCATTTACATTTAAGGTTATTATTGATAGGTACTTATTCATTGCCATTTTCGTACCTGTGTTCCTCTCTCTCTTTTTTCCTTTCTTATCTTAAAGCAGGCCATTTAGCATCTATTTCAGAGCTGGTTTGGTGAAGGTGTATTCTTTTAGACCTCTTTTGTCTGGGAATCTTCATATTTGGCCTTCTATCTTGATTGAAAGCTTTGTTGGGTAAAGTAGCCTTGGTCGCAGGCCTCTGGTTCTCATTAGTTGGAATATTTCTTGCCATTCTCTTGTGGCTTGGAGTGTTTCCATTGAGAAGTCTGTTGCTAACCTTATTGGGGCCCCCTTGTAGGTTACTTCCTGTTTCACCCTTGCTGCCTTTAAGATTCTCTCTTTTTCTTGGAATTTTGCCATTTTAATTATGATGTGTTTTGAGGTGGTCCTCTTTGGGTTCCTCTTGATTGGGCATCTGTGTTTCCTGGATTTGTGTGACTTTTTCTCTCATCAAATTAGGGAAGTTTTCCATTATTACTTTATCAAATAGGTTTTCTCTCTCTTGCTCTTCTTCTCCTTCTGGTGTCCCTATTATACAGATATTATTACGTTTCATATTGTCTTGCATTTCTCTTAACCCCTCTTCATTCTTTCTGAGCCTCTTTTCTTGCTCTTTCTGGGTGTTTTTTTCTACTTTGTCCTCCAGCTCACTGATCCAATCTTCTGCTTCATCTGTCTTGCTTTGATTCCTTCTACTATGTTCTTCAGTTTAGATATTGTGTTCTTCACTTCCTCTTGGCCCTTGTTAAGAATTTGTTTCCTTTTTAATGTTGATATAGTTTGCAGTGAGTTCATTATATTTCCCCTGTAGTTTCTGGTAATTCCCTGTGAGCTCATTGAGCTTCCTGATAACCATTGCTTTGAACTCAATATCTGATAGTTGAATTGCCTCTATTTCATCTAGCATTCTTTCTGAGGCTTCTTCTTTTCCCTTCATTTGGGGATTGTTTCTTTGTCTTTCCATTGTTTGTGAGACTGTTCTTGTTAGCTTCAGCTTCTTAAATTGATCTGTTCTGGCTCCCTGGGTTTATGCTGTGAACTTCTGTGGCAGAATACCTGTGAGATCCAGTGGTGCAGTCTCCTTGGGGTATCCTGGTGTTCACTGCTTCTATCTGTTCTTTTTTTGTGATCAGTTGGAGGGGTAAGGCAAAATGGTTTAAGACAGCAAGAGAATATTCTGTGCTTTTCACAGTAGCAGCCGGTAAGGAAGAGATAGGAGGTCCTTTCACTATGTATAGTGTTTACCATGATATTCCACCCAACTAGCCACTTTTTAGAAAGGATGGAAAGAAGATAAGACTCTTGTTGAGGGGGGATGGATTATGACTTGGATCTTTCTAGATCCAAGAAAGATCTTTCTGGATCTTTCTAGCAGTGAGGTTGTGGGAGGTCAGATTATGAGGTAAGGTGAGAGTAAAGGATAGTAAATAGATGTAGTGTGTGAGAGAATAGAGTTAACCACTACAGTAATAGACTTCAGAAAACCGTGAAGTGGGTTAAGATCTGGGAGGGGTGTTGTGCAATATTTACAATTGTATGGAACAGCTATTATTTACAATAATATTAGATCAACAATTATATGACAGAATCTATGAGATCTAGATAACAAGAATAGGGAGTATAGACCCCTGAGTAGTGTGTTAATGGAACACAAGTGCCATGAAGGACACTAAATTAGCAATACACTATGAATGAGAGAACAGGAGAAACCTGTCAAACAATACATTATAACCAGCCAAGCAAAGAAGACTAAACAGAAAGAAGAATACCAAAAATACTATTAAAATAAAAGATGTAAGAAAAATGAAAAAGTAATATTATAAATAAACAATAACTTGCAGGTTCTCTGTAACATCAAAGTGAAATTTGTCTCATTGTCTTAGCTGTTGGGATGCCCCCTCTTTGGGTCCAACTCTGGTCTTTTTTTGTCTCACTTACGGTATTTAAGAAGAAAAAGGAAAAAAAGAAGGAAGGAAGAAAAGATAAGATTGAAAAGAAAGGAAGAAGGAATAAAACTAGAAAGAAGGGTAGAGAAGCAAAAGGAATCAAGAGATATAAAAATAATAACAATTACCCACGACCCCTCTCCTTCCCTTCCCCTCTCTCTAAAAATAAATAAATAAAATATTAAAAAATAATAATAATAACAATTAAAAAACAAAAATACTTTCAAAAAATTAAAGAAACAAAAAAACTTGCTGGTTTCAAACTGGTCAAACTGGTTTTTCTGGTCTTGCTGGCTGCAGCAGGCTGAGGGGCAATTGGTATAGCTTTTCTCTTTTCCTGTTCAGCACTCAGTCAGCCTCTGGTGTATTCTCCCCAAGGCTAGCCTGGCACCTCTCTGCAGGACCTTGGATATTTGATCTGGGCCTTGCTAAATAAGCTCATACCTACCCGGGTTTAGGGCTCTGGGCTCTGGGTTTCTTGCTGAGTGCTTGCTCTCCCTGGGTTTACTGGTGTGAGCTCCAGGTTTCCTGCAGAGCATGCGCTCACTTGGGGTTTACCAGTGTGGGCTCCAGGTGTTCCACAAAGCACACTCTCCCTGGGTTGCGGGCACGGGTGCAGGGCCAGGCCACCTCTGGTCACACAGGTTAGGGTGTTACAGAAAACAACTCACCCACTTTCGGGTGTACGGAGTGGAACTTTATTTACGCATGCAGACCCAGAGGAGGCACTCTCCAAATTCTGGGTCCCGAGCTTGGGCAGGGGATTGTTTTTATAGTGTGGCATGCGGAAACGATTTTACTAAGCCTACGTGGCAAAAGCAGGTTTACAGAAGCAAGAAAGCAGGGCTGCTGAGAAAGCAGGGCTCCTGATAGGGTCATACAATGTTCTTTTGTTCCTACTTCTTAGTTACTTCGTTGCTCACCCCTCCTTATCTTAGTGGCTCAGCAAAGGGACTGTATCCTTCTGACTTGTCTGGGCTTGTCTAAGCAGGTCTCCTGCTATAGGGGCGCTCACTCTTCCCAGGGCTTTGCATGGGTGCTCACAGCCTGTGTGTGTTTGCCACTGAGTCCTTATTCCCCTCTCTGCAACGTCAAGCAACAAGGTCTCTCCCAGTGCTGCTCAATCCTTGTTTGGCTGGGGAGGGAGCAGTTCACCCAGCTCTCTCCCAAGAGCCCTGTGGCTGACCCAGCAAATGTGGGGCCTGGGGATGTAGCCTTCCTTAGTCCCTGAGCTGATCCCTGGGCCCTTATTGTCCTGAAGCAGTCTCCTTACCGTCTGGGTTTTCAATGTCTGCTACAATTTTTTATCTATTTTCATATATGCTGTGGTACTGTTGGCTCTTTGTTCTGTTCCTCCATAGATGGGCAAGGTTTTTCTCCTGTTCGTAGGGGGAAGTGGAATCTGCTCCCTCCTACGACGCCACCATCTTCCCTTCCGGAACTTTTAATTTTTGCGACAGCCTGGATGGAACTGGAGGCTTTGAAATGAGCCAGTCAGTGAAAGATAAATGCCATATGATCTCACTTGTATGTGTAATCTGATGAAGAAAAGAAAAAAGAAAGAATATCACTAAGTAATGATAGAAATATGTTTTCTGATTGGAATGTTATTCCATAATGAAACTTATGACTTTAAAGTGATGTGGACAGTGATTTGCCTTATCTCTTGATTCAGTTTGACAAGTATCAAGACTTTGATAAACACACACATGTACACATACACATATATTCCTATGCACTTCTTGGTTCCTTCTCAGATACAGCGGAGTTGTTGTTTTTTTAACTCATGTTTAACTTTTATTTATTTTATAATTTTTTTAAATCAAAAAAATTTTTTTAAAGATTTTATTTATTTATCTTTAGAGGGGAAGAAGAGAGGGAGAGAAACATCAGTGTATTTTTGCCTCTAGTGCTTCCCCTGCTGGGAACTAGCCTGCAACCCAGGCATGTGCCCTGACTGGGAATTGAACCACGATCCTCTGGTTCACAGACCTGTGCTCAATCCAATGGGCTACACCAGCCAGTGCTCAGAGTTGTTTTTATAATCATGTTGAAATGGTATTAAATTTAAGAGAGAATATTATTTACCACATCAGTTCTAGTCAGTCCAGAGCAAAGTGACCAAGAAGCTACTTGTCTCATTTTTTTATGCATATGATACAGTCCCTTTGTCTCTCTAAAATTGGAACAAATCAACTTAATCCAAGAATTGTATCTATTCTCTAGATCCCTTGGTTTTCAAAGTTCTACATTTAGTAACTTTTTAATTCAAGCTCAAGTCAAAGTTTATGTGTATTTCAAGCCCTTTTGAACATACATCTTGCCCTGGCTGGTGTGGCTCAGTGGATTGAGTGCTGGCCTGTGAACCAAAAGGTCACTGGTTTAATTCTCATGCCTGGGTTGCAAGCCAGGTCCTTGTTGAGGGTGTGAGAAAGGCAGCAGATAGATAATGTTTCTCTATCGATCTTCCTCTCTTTCTCCATCCTTCCCTTCTCTCTAAAAATAAATAAATAAATAAAAATCTTTAAATTAAAAAAAATGAACATACATCTTTCTGGTTAGGTTATAAGATTGTAGTAAAGCTTCACTGATAATGAGTGAGTTTGGGGAAACCCTGTGTGTTATATCGGAAAGTTTGAATTTTAGAATGCTTTTAAGGATACTATTTTATTAAGAGTTGACACATTATAAGCAAAGATATAAATAGACAAACCAGTAAAATTAGACAAGGTACTTAGAATTAGAACTTAAATGTGGGATAGCTACATATTTTTGTCTCATATTAACCTATATATTGTGTTTTGGGGATGCTTTTATTGTATTAAACATGAAAGTCCATAATTTCATAAAATACAGATAACAGTGTCCAAAATTTTGCCATAAATCATTACTTTTAGATTTTATTAGTCTTATTTCTATCCCCAGTGGTAGCCCTTCTTATCTATACCTTTTTTAAAAAAAAAGAAATGCTTTACGTCCTTTCACAAACATTACAAGGGCCATAACATAGAGCATCAAACCTGTAATGAGGTGAGAGTACTGAGGTAGCTAGCAGCTCTACTAACCTTACTTACTAGCTCATTGCCAATCACCACATATCATAGACCTTCAGGATCATTTGCTGGAGTGTTGAACCCACAAAAATGGAATCTACTACAGTAATCTCAACTCTGGCTGCTCATCAGAATGATCTGAAGAAATTTTTTAAATTACAGGTGTCTCAGCTCCATCGTCACTGATTGTAATTAGTAGGACTGTTTTGTTAAGCTATGAACAGAAGTGTTCAAAGAGTTACACTTGTCTACCATAGTTATCCCTTATCTTTCATGGCTTAAAATGAATGTATTTACTGACTCAAATTTTTTACTCATTCTTTCTATGTACTGGAAATTTTTAATTCTGAAAAGTAATTTATTTCCCTAGGATCGCCTGTTCTGAATGTCTAAAATAGTCTTGTATTAAGGGCAAGAAATCGCTATAAATTTCTACTATGAGATTGTATTTTTTGACGTTATTGTTTCCATCCTTTGTCACAGATGTGTTACTCCTTGAAAATTTACCTTTGAAATTCACAATATAGTTCTTTCAAAACTTGTGAAATTTTTTATTATAAGGAGAAAATTGTTGACCATGAACTGTTTATCTGGTACGTCATGTTATGGCAAAATTGATTTTGTTAAATTATACGACTGAAGAAGATAGCATTAAGGAATTAGTTTTTTGAAAGTGAAACGGGTATATAGTGATAGGTTGGCTAATATGTTTCTTTTCTATCAATGACAAAGATATGTTTTATGTTTGTATCTATATATACATGTATATGTATTTGAATTATAAAAATTCTGTGGTTTAACAAATTAATTTCTAATGTTTCATCAAAATTTCCCAATGGACAGACTGTGCAAAATGAGGTTTTGCTAATAGATTTCTTCTAAAACATAAAAAGCTTTTCAAATACAAATGTGAATGAAATTTGCCATCACCCACTCTCTAGTAAAATCATGGTTCTCTCATTTTCATCTGATGTCTGCATTGGTAGGACATCTAAAGTTTGGACTGTATAACTGGGACTCACCCTAGAAGGTACTTGTATGTTTATTCTGTCAAGCAGGAACAGTTATGTGGTGTCCTAATCTTTTTTTGTGGCTCTGATTTAAAAAAAACAAACAACAACAACAAACTTTTGAGTTAAAACACATTAGCAGGAACAGTTCTCATAAAAATGAATGACTTTGCGGTATTACATTTCCTAGCTAGGATCCTACTATTGAACACATGGTTTCTCAAATCTGTAGTTAGGGAGAATTTTAAAGCATTCTTTAGCTTAGCAGTAGATGGGGGCAGGGAGAATAGTATCATTGGCCCACTTTTCAGTATACTCACCTCCCCTCATCTCTTGTTGCATATTCTATCTTCATTTTTTTTATTATTGTTCAAGTACAGTTGTCTCCATTTCCCCCCACCATTCCCATCCCCATCTCCTTATTTTTTAAACCATCTGTGATTGCTGAGAAAGATGCCTCTGGGCAAATGATTACTATCTGTATGGTTTTTTATATATCTCTCAGTTATCCTCTGTAATCCCATTCTGTGCTGGATGTGGCTTACATGCTGAAATGTACATTCCTTGATATAAAATATAACAAACCTAAATGTGTAGAATGTACTGCAAATGTATCTCAATTGAGTTGTATATATAGTAATATTTTTTATATTTTTCTTTCTGTTTTTTATTTCTTTATATGTATATACACAGTATCAATGATGTTATGAATATTTGTGAATTAATATTATCACTGACTTTTCCGCTTACCACCTAAACATAAAAAACTGTATTTAAAAACTTTAGAAAATTTGCTCTCATATAATTATTGTGGTTTTTGGTATGTTTTTAATACAGCTCATTAATACTGGAAGGTGTTGAACCACAGAGTACATGTGAATTAGAGGTGGATGCTGTAGCTGCTGATATCTTAAATCGCCTGGACATTGAAGGTGTGTGTGTGTGTGTGTGTGTGTGTGTGTGTGTGTGTGTGTGTGTAGTTATTCTTAATATAAGTTTTTATTTGTAAAAATTAATGACCAAAGTAGAGTAAGTAATAGGGAAGAAAACATTATGAGAGATATTATAGAAGGAGAATACCTAATGTTACAAAGATTGCTTCTGTACCTCTGATGAGATAGTCATTATTCTTTATATTTTCATTTATATAGTATGTTTGCACAGTCATAAACCTACAGTAAATGTTACAAGTAAATTAGCCACTATTTTAAAAATTAATATAATCTGACTTTTAGTATTTAGAATATATGCCAGGTCTTAGGTCTACTGGCTATCATGTTATATGTGGCTATCATGAGATGTTTGAATCCTATTCACATGTTGGGTTTTTGAGAACCACTGGGAAAGAAAACTAAAAACAGAGGATCATAAGAAATGTAGATTAGGATAGCTTGTCTACTTTATTACACAAAGTAGGTAATTGTTTTTTGTAAGAGACAGTATTTTTTACTCTAACCCTGTAGTAGTGAAGTATTATTGTGATTACAGCTCAAATTGGTGGAAACCCTGGTCTGCAGGCTATATGGGAAGATGAAAAGCAACGGCGAAGAAACAGAAATGAAACTTCGCAAATAAGCCAACCTGAATCACAAGGTATAAATAAATCAAATAGTACTCTTAAATGATTTTTTAAGCAAGATATTTTAACAGAAAAGGTTAAGCCATTGAGTTTTTACCTTGACCTTAAAATTTACTTCTCAAGTTACCTTCAAATTTTCCAGATATCTTTTCTATTGTTATTGCTCCGAACCAGTAATTCGTTACCTCCAAAGTCATTCATTGTCTGTTTTCCCATTAGAAATTGGTGTCTTCGTTTTCCTTGGTTTTCACCATACCTATGTCCTCCTGTCTCACATTTTTGCTCCTTTTTCATTCTCTAGTATGTTTTAACCTTCTGTATTTCTAAATGAGCTACAGAATGCTCATAGAAGATTATGAATCCCAACTTGGAAATACTGTGTTTATTAAGCTTTAAAAATGTACCCATGAAATATGGCCCCAAATTATTATCCCAGTATATCACACAAACTCTCACTTTGATCATCTTCTAGACCTCTTGAAGAAAACACTCATTTTATTTATTATTAAACCCTGCTACTTCAAAAAGAACTTGAGGGGCTTAAATAAATGCCATGGACACAACAAAAATATTAAGTAAAAAGTAAAAGAATAAAAGACAATTCACAGAGCAAAAGTATTTGAAATATAGTAGTAAGCCTATACTGAAGTGCAATTAAAATTTCAAAATTGTATTACAGTGTCTTGGATACTAAAAATACTTTGATAAATTTTGAATGCATACCTTGATAAATTTTCGGTGCTTTTTAAAATAGAAATATTTTATAAGGGAAAATTTCTAGTTTCGGTGTATGGTACATGTATATGTAGAGAATGTTTTTCTGTATTAGATTTAAGTCATAATTGCAGAACTTAATCTTGAAGTGACTTTAAGTGCTTAATTATATAGCTTCAGTAAAAACCATTTCTCTTTTGTTTGTTTTTATAATAGAACTACTTTTAGGTGGTGTTATATGTGTCAAGAGAAGGATAGGAAATTGCAATTTTAAAAGCTACTTTAGGAGAAAAGAAAAGATTTCATTCACTTGCTATCTACATTTTTCTTAATGCACTTTTAAAATTCAAAGATCGCAGGTTTGTGCCAGCAACAGAAAGTGAAAAAAAATTTCAGAAGAGACTTCAGGAAATTCTCAAACAGAATGATTTCTCTGTGTAAGTGCTTATTTATATAGATCTTAGAACTAATTTACTGCTTTGTTATCTAGTTTATCATAAAGGATGTGTTTTAATTAAGCAGAACGTTATCAGGATCTGTAGACTACAGCGATGGATCCCAGGAGTTCTCTGCTGAGTTAACATTGCACTCTGAGGTTCTGTCTCCCGAAGTTCTTCATTGTACACCAGCTAATATGGTAGAAGTCCACAGAGACACAGAATTGAGCAAAGGTGAGGTTTTCTTTTCAGGTTTGCAGAAAATACCCTAACAGACTGCATATCTAGCACTGAGATATTAGTATTTGGTTGTATTTGCTAAGTTTTTCTTTTCTCCCCCTAAGAAATAAACATTATTGATACAGTGAAAACCTCTCTCCCATTCATTCACTTTTTTTTCATCTCTAGAGGTAAGCATTATTCTGAAGTTGGTGCAGACTGTTACCTCGTATGATTTTATATATTTTTATTATAACATGGGGCAAAAGCATGTTTACAGCTGTGAGTACAAGAAACAGTATAATGTTATATTACTATATTTATTAATTATTTATTATATTATTATCCATGTGAGTACCCCACCTTATATGTTTGCCCACAACATTATACTGTTATTTTAGATTTTACATAATGATACCCTACTTGTCATCGATTAAACAACTTGTTTTTTTCATTCAACACATTTTTAACAACTTAATTGAGGTATAATTTACATAGCACAAAATGCACTCATTTTGTTTGTAATTCAGTGATTTATACCAAATTTATAGAGTTCTGCAAACATCTACATAATTTGGTTTCAGAACATTTTCTTTACCTCGAAAGCTTTTGTGTCCATTTGCAATCACTGTTTCTAAGATTTACCTTTTCTGGGCATGTATAAATGAATGGACATAAATAAATGAAATACGATATTTAACTTTTTGTGTCTTCTTTCACTCAGCATAATATTTTCAGGTTCATCTATATTGTAGCTACAAGTATTTTTTAAAGGTTTTATTTTTTAAAGATTTTATTTATTTATTTTTAGAGAGAGGAGAAGAAATGGAGAAAGCGAGGGAGAGAAACAACAATATGTGATTTCCTCTTGCACGCCCCCTATTAGGCACCTGGCCTGCAATTCAGGCATGTGCCCTGACTGGGAATCGAACCAACAACTTTGGTTCACAGGCCAGCACTGAATCTACTGAGCCATACCAGCCAGGGCTATAAGTATTTTTATTGTTGAATAGTATTATTGCATTGTATAGCTATACCATATTTTATTAGTTCATTCACCGGTTGTTGAATATTTGAGTTGTTTTCACTTTTTGGCTCTGAAGAACAATGCTGCTAGGAACATTTGTATGTAAGTCTTTGTGTGGATATATATTTTCATTTTTCTTGAGTAGATACCAAAGAGTGAAATTGTTGGATCATTTAGCAACTTTGTGTTTAATGTTTTAGTGAACTGCCAAAACTGTTTTCTAAAGTGACAGCACTGTTTTACATTCCCATCAGCAGTATGTGAGAGGTCCAGTGACCCTCCACCCTCACTAACACTTGTTGTCATCTGCCATTTTTTACAGTCATCCTAGTGTGTGTGAAATTGCATCTCATTATGGTTTTAATGATTATTTCCCTCATTACTAATTATGCTGAGTATTTTTATGTCAATATTACAACTTTGAAATCTATCTTTGTTTATACACATTTCTAGGTCACTCATTTTAGCTACTGGTTACTGTTCCTTTGTAAGACTAAACAAGTTTATTGGTTTCTCTACAACTATTAGAAGGTTTTCACGTTAGCACTGTTAATAACAGTGTTGTATCTATCATTTTGTATCTGTCATCAGTGTTGTGAATGTACAAGAGTTTCTCCACAAAAGATATGTAGAAGTGAAATTTGCCAAGTTTTAAGGTGTATGTAGTGTACTATTGTGTTCTGTAGGATTTCTGTGATGCAATTACTTTATAGATAATTGGGAAACGAGAATAATGAAAGCATCACTTAGAAGTCACATTGTTTCATATGCAGCTTTTCTAGGCAAGGGGAGACACTAGCAGGAGTAGAATTACAGCATAAAAGGAAAAGCCCTTTATTCAGTGCTGCATTGGAAACAGGAACTTTTGACTGTATTAAACAACTGAAAATGAATATCTATACCCAGATCTTCCCCCCCTTTAAGAGTTGAATGCCAGCACTGTGCCATCTCTGACTAATGGCAGGTTGCACCATCTCCTGAGTTCACCTTAATGGCAGTCTTCTTTCAGAGCTCTTCCATTTGCTTTGTTTTAGCACCTGCCACCTGCTCTCTATAATCAAAAGGTGCCCAGCATTTCCATACTATTATTTTCTGTGTGATTTTAATATTCACTATGACTGCCTCCAGCCACGCTGAGCTGCCTCCAAACTAGTCAGAATTATCTCCCCTATACCAATTATTGATTATGTTAGTGCTCTGGTCACACAGTTAGGTAAATTTTGCCTTAACATTTTTTTCTTATAAGCCCTGTTATTTTTAGTGCTCAATTTTTTAGATTTTGAGATATGATAACATAGTAGTAATGCCAGTGTACAGAATGGCTCTATAAAATGTACCTACCATTATATTTTCACAGTATATTAGAACTTATATTTCCCTACCTCCTCAACAGCATTGGAAAATGTCAGGTACAAAATCATTTTGATTCTTTGAAATGGTATCTTTTTAGTTTAATTTGTATTTCCTGATTACTAATAAGTTTGAGCACTTGAATTTCTTTATCTGAAAATTGCTTATGGGTGTTTTTTGTTTTTTATTGGGTCATTAGTCTTTTTTTTTATTCATTTGTAAGAGTTTTTTATGTTTTCTAGATATAAAGCTTTTACAGTTATATATGTTGTAGAGATATTTTCCCCCATCTAGGCTTATACTTTAGAAGTTTTCAAAAATTTTTTTAGCTCTTTCCCATTGTTTTTTCTTTTTTTCTTCTTCTTCTTCCTTCTTCTTCCATCTTCTTCTTTTGCATGTCTTCAGTTTTAATATCAATTTAACAATTTTTTTCTCTATGATTTGCTTGTTGTACATGATTGAAATGTATGAAATCCTTCCCTACCTGGATTTCATGAAAATTTTCATCCTTAAGACTTATGCGAACTTACAGTTTGGTTTTTCACATTTAGTTCTTCAATTTTTTCTATTCAATTCCTCCACTTCAATCATGTTTCCCCTGTGTCAGCAATTTTTCAACTAGTGTGCTGTATGAATTTTTAAAACATGCAGTACCTGACTTTAGTCAGGTGCACTGGCCTCTTTGGCCTTACACCGTCAAATTAAAAAAATGATACCAGCCAACACAACAGTTGCTGTCTGGTGTGACTGAATCAAAATTATACCTTTTTTTTTTGTCAAATTAGCAAAAAATATATTTTTTTGTTTTGCCACAGAATTTTAGTAATTAGTTTATGTGTACCATGAAATGAAAAAGGTTGCAAACTACTGCCCTATGTTAATGATACTATACTGTTGTAATTATAGTTGCTTCATCAAGGGCAGATTTTTCCTTACTTGGTTTCAAAATTATCTACTCTTGATCTTTAGAAAAAGCTCTCCCATGTTAATTTTAGGATCAGATTATTTCATCTCTGGGAAGAGCCCTGGTGAGATTTTATTAGGAATTCATTGTTAATAGATCAATACAGGAACATTTCTTAAACCCTATTTTTCTTTTACAGTTGACTTTTAATATTATTACTTTCAGGTATATACCATAGTAGTTAGACAACCATAGAATTTACAAAGTGATTCTCCCAATATTTCAACTACCAACCTGGTACCACACATAGTTATTACAATATTATTGACTATATTCTCTATGCTATACTTTATATCCCTGTGACTGTTTTGTAACTACCAATTTGTTCGTATTCACTTTTTCACCTGCCCTACAACCCCCTGACCCCTTTGGCAACCATCAGTCTTCTCTATCTATGTCTTTTTTTCAATTTTTTTTTCCTTCCTTTATTTTGCTCCTTAGGTTCCTTAGGTTCCACGTGTAAGTAAAATAATACAGTATTTGTCTTTCTCTTATTGACTCATTACACTTTGCATAATACCCTCTATATCCATCCATGCTGTCACAAATTTCATTTGTAAGATTTCATTCTTTCTTTACAGCCAAGTAATAGTCCCTTGTATATATGTACAACAACCTTTTCATAAGTATATTTTACTGATTATGCTGTTACAGTTCTTCCTTCTTTTCTCCCCTTTCTCCCCCTTCACCCTGTACCCCCCCCTCCTACTAGCATTCCCCCACACCACCAGCATTCCCCCTCACCCCTTAGTTTATGTCCATGGATTGTACATATAAGTTCTTTGGCTTCTCCATTTCCTATACTATTTATTCTTAACCTTCCCTTGTCTATTTTGTACCTACCATTTATACTTCTTATACTTTTTCCCCCATTCTCCACCTTCCCATTAATAACCTTCCATGTGATCTTCATTTCTGTGATTCTGTCCCTCTTCTAGTTGTTTGCTTAGTTTTGTTTTTCAGGTTCAGTTGTTCATAGTTGTGAGTTTGTTGTCATTTGACTGTTCATGTTTATCTCCTTTTTCTTAGATAAGGCCCTTTAACATTGCGTATAATGAGGGCTTAGTGGTAATGAACTCCTTTCACTTCACCTTATCTGGGAAGTACTTTATCTGCCCTTCCATTCTAAATGATAGCTTTGCTGGATAGAGTCATCTTGGATGGAGGTCCTTGCTTTTCATGACTTCGAATACTTCCTTCCAGCTCCTTATTGCCTATAAGGTCTCTTTTGAGAAATGAGCTGACAGTCTGATGGGAAGTCCTTTGTAGGTGACTGTCCCCTTATCTCTTGCTGCTTCTAGGATTCTCTCCTGCATTCTCTTGGCTAATGTAATTATGATGTGCCTTGGTGTGTTCCTCCTTGGGTCCAACTTCTTTGGAACTCTGTGAGCTTCTTGGATTTCCTGGAAGTCTATTTCCTTTGCCAGATTGGGGAAGTTCTCCTTAATTATTTATTCAAATAAGTTTTCCATTGGTGGCTGTTCTTCTTCCCCTTCTGGTACTCCTATAATTCGGATGTTGGAACGTTTAAAGATGTCCTGTCGGTTCCTAAGCCTCTCCTCATTTTTTTGAATTCTTGTTTCTTCATCCTTTTCTGTTTGGTCATTTTGTTCTTCCTTCTGGTCCACCCCCTTGATTTGAGTCTTATTTTTCTTTTCATCACTATTGGTTTCCTGTGCATTTCCCTTCATTTCAATTAGTTTCGCCTTCATATGTTCCTCTAATTTGTGACTAAAATCAGCCAGTTCTGTGAGCATCCTGATCACCAGTGTTTTGAACTGTGCATCTGAAAGTTTGGCTATTTCTTCATCACTTAGAGTTATTGGCTCTGGGACTTTGAGCTATTCTTGAGCCATAATATTTTGGTGTGTTTGTGCCTGTTAGGTATGAGGAGCGGAGCCTTACGTGTTCACCAAGGTGGGGCCACTCAGGTCACTGGTTTGTGACGCTCTATGTGGGGGCAGTTTCACAGTGGGACAATAGCAGTTTCCTCTGCTACTTCCTGCCTCTGGGGCCTGCACAGTCCATGTCACTGCTCACGCCAGTTTGCCCTCAGTGAGTCCACCGCCTTGCGCCCCTAGTGGCTCTGCCCGCTTCTCCAAACCTGGGATCTGCCCACTGCCTGTGCGCCTGGGTCTAGCACCTGGGTCGGTCCAGTGGATCTTACCTGTCTGACCCAGCTCTGCTGCTGGCTCTGCCCTTCTTACCAGTTTGGCTGAAGGGTTCGTTGTTGTCAGACTTCCGATAGTTCAATTTTCTTTGGTTTGGCTGTGTTTTTGTTGCTAAAACTTTGTTGTTTTTAAACTTGGTTGTGACAGAAGGCACAGTGCTTCCACCTGTGCCTCCATCTTGGCGGAAGTCCAAATTTTAACTTTTTTAATAATTAAGAAAGATCCACTAAAGAGTTGCCCCATTAAATGAGTTGTGGAGTATTTTTATTAATTGATATAATCTGTTTTTTTGATATTTGATAGACATCATCTGTAAAACCTTCCAGTCTAGTATTTTTTTTATGGATGAATTTGGTGTTGGGGGGTAGCAGGTAAAGGGAATGGATTTTAAAATACTAATTCAATTTTCATAATTATTGTCTCTTCAAGCTATTTCTATTTTAATCAGGTTTTATAGCATATTTTTCCTGTAAGGTTATCCTTTTAATCTGATTTTTCTATGTATTTGGTAGAGTTATTCATAGTATTTAATATCCCTTTGACCTTTGGCACCTTTCCTTTTATTTCTAACATTTACTTACAGCTTCTGTGTTATTTTGGTTATTCTCGACAGTCTTGTCTATTATATCCTTAGTTTTAGAGAACCAGCTTTTGTTTTTATGATCCTCTCAATTGTCTTTTTTTGGCATGAGCTATTTTCACAATTTTTTGTTTGTTCCTTTATTTTTACTAAACACTCTATTAGCCCAGCTATGTCTAGAATGTGTTAAAATTTTTTGTCCTAAAGCTTTTAATGACCTTTTAAAAACTGTTGAAAGCACTTAGTTAACTCCCGTATACCTGGCTGACAGTTTCTGCTATATAATCGTTACTGCCCCCACTACTATGTGCTTTTATTCTCTATCTTTCCTTTGACTAGGTTGTAATGAATTTTATCTTTATTTATAAAATAAATCTTTTTTAAATTTAACTTTATTTTAATTGTTCAAGTACAGTTTTCTGTCTTTTACTCCCATTCCTGCCCATCCCCCCAGCCTAAAAGTAATCTTAATTAACTTACTTAATTTATCTTATTTGATTTACTTCCTGTAGAAATGATATATTGAAGACATATTTTTAAATCTTGAAGTGAAACTTCCTGAAAAATATATCCTAATTTGAAATGAATTTACTTGTAATTTTTAAGCCATAGAAAATAAAGAAGTTTATTATTAAAATAAGATACTTTGTCTTTTCCCTTTGAATATTTTAATACGCAGTAATTTTTATTAGAGTAATATAATTATAGGTAGGATTGAAAAGGCTAAAGAGATTTTAAGTATTTAGTAATTCATAGATTGAAGGGTTTTTAATTATTCCTTGGGACTAGTTAGATATTCTTGTGGCTTTTAATAAATTTTATTATGTTTTTATTAACATATTTCAGTAATACTTAAAATTTTTTATGGGTTTATATTGTAATGCTTCCTAGTTTACATAAAACCTAAACAGTAAGTTTAGGCCGTTGCTTTAATGTTTATATATTTTGTCATCTTAAGGTCACATTAGACACAAAATAGAAGAAGCTCTTATTAATGAAGAAGCAATTTTGAACCTCATGGAAAATAGCCAGACTTTCCAGCCTTTGACCCAAAGACTGAGTGAGTCACCAGTTTTCTGTAAGTAACAATCTACCATAAACTTTCCATATTTTAAATCAGTGAAAGTGCATATATGAACTTTTCCCCTTTATTGTTACTTTTTACACTATTGTAGGTGTCCCATTCCCCTCCTCTTTGCCCACCTCACCCCAAGGTTATTTTTTTTTATTTGAAGAGATTAATGTTGCATGTTCCTTACTCTACTTATTATAAATATTTTTATTCAGTGAAGTAGTTTTGGTTTTGTTTTCTACACAGCTTTTTCTAAACCACTTTGTAAGAATATAATAATAACCTTTTTTTTACTTTCACTTTTGTTAGAAGAAAACGATATTGCTTTAGAGGGAAAATGGCTTATTTTGTATTAAATTTCTACAAAATTAAGTATATTATTAAATTATCATATTCATTTTTTCTTGGTGAGTATCAGAAATCTCCCTGGACAGTTTTTTTAAGTGATTAATTTTTGGCTGGTATAGAACAGAATGACAGTTATTTCTGAGTATCTTTGCATCTCCTTAAACATCATTTGCTAAATGAGCTAAATAAAGCTTAATTTAGGGATAGGCTGTTCATAGGGTGTATTGTTTTTAAGGCACTTCCTTAGCATTAATTTATATATTTATTACTTACTTTATATTTATTTTCAGTATTTGTGACCATATTGATTTAGTGCTCCTCAAGCTTAATTATACAGCAAGAGCTTGGTCAGCTTGTTAAAATGCTAATTCCTACGTTCTACCTCACAAATTCTGATTGATATACATCTGAAAATAATACAAAATAATACTGAATATAAATTGTAACTGAAAAATATTTTAAAATATTAGAAAAAGATATTCTGATTTAGTGAATATGGGATAGGATCTGGGAATCTTCTTTCTAATAAGGACACAGTCATTCCAGTGCAGGTGGTGCAAGGATCTTTTATTTTGTTTTATAACTGATCTGAATTTTTGGATTATTTAGAACACTTAAGTTATTTGTTGGTGATACTTCACATCTTTTGTAGTGGACAGTAGTCCTGATGAGGCTCTAGTACATCTCCTTGCTGGTTTGGAAAATGATGGGTATCAGAGGGAAAGAAATGGGATGCCATCGCCACATCTTTCCTTTGGAAACACTAAAAACCCCCAAAATAGTGATGATGAAGAAAATGAACCACAGATTGAAAAAGAAGAAATGGAGCTTAGTTTGGTTATGTCTCAGAGATGGGACAGCAATATTGAGGAACATTGTGCCAAAAAGAGGTAACTTTTTTGTTATTTCAGTTACTTTAATGTATCATGCAGCAATGGTAAATGATGTCATCGAGGTGTACATCACATTTCTACTACTTACTTGCCTTATAATGGAAGCTTGTACCTTTTGACCATCTTCCTCTAGTTCTCCCTACCCCATAAACCTAACTTTTAGAAATCATCTATTAATATGTGTTGGTAGTAAGTGGTATCTCCTTATACCAGAACTTAAATAAAAGAGAGTTAAACTGTTATAGGTTTGAATAATTAGAACAAAAATTATAGAGTTAACTTGACAAGGAATGGCTTCTAGGTTATTTTAAGTCTTTCAACCCTAACCTTATTACCCCTTTTTATTTGCCTTTTCCGATTGATAATGTAGTGATCCTGTATTTATGGAGACTTCTTAAAGTCTGTCAAGTGCTGCCCTTTTAGAAATTACTGGGTTCTCTCTCACCCAACCTGTTATATATGTGTATATCTAATGATAGAATGAAGGGAGACTATAAGGAAGAACATGATTAGATATGGTGATCCAAGGTATTATAGAGCTTTGAATACAGGAATGATGGTTCATTGTATTGTAGCTCATGTGAAAGGGATTATGAAATCTATTTACAATAACTTTTTGTAGGACATGATACTAAACAAAGTAAAGCTGCTTTTCTTTTTAAAGTTATAGTTTTCAGATCTTTTTTAATTTTTTTACTACTAGAGATCAAATTAGGCAAATTATTTGAGTCCAACATGCTTTTTTCTAATGGTCATACTCAACTAGTGAATCTTAATATTCTCTAGATCACTGTGCCGAAATACCCACAGAAGCTCAACTGAAGAAGACGATTCATCTTCAGAAGAAGAAATGGAATGGAGTAATAACAGTTTGCTTCTAGCCAATCTTGCTATACCTCAGTTAGACGGAACTGCAGATGAAAATAGTGGTAAGTAAAGAAGTCTCCTGTGAGCATTTCTTACTTTAGTGTCTAAAAATATATTTCATTTTAAAACCATAGTTAAACTTACTGGGTAATTGGCCGAGTAAGGCTATAACAATATTGTTATGTTATGTTCTTATCTAGAATTTTTTCTTTTGAGAGAATGTAAATAAATTCTTTCTCATTTTTAAGAGGATAACATTTGTTAATCACTGATTTGAAGCCTCATAAACCTTAATCAGTTTATCATGTCATGTAAGTAGCATAAGAAACTAAGAAATATGCTCAGCTTATTTGAAGTGATCGTGAAAAGAAAGTTTATTATTTTTTAAAAATTTTTCAAGGTTAAAGTATTTTTTCCTTATTTCTCCATAGGCACTGAATATTAATACAATCTGTTTATGATCAAAGGGTTATGAGTTTAAAATAATGACTAATACTTAAATGTAACTAACTATTGATTACTTAGTTTGAGTTATTATCCTAATGATAAGAGTAATCTTTTTGTTAAACTAACCACACAATATTAAACACACAAGCTTAAATTCATATAATTTCTTTTACAGTGATAGTATCACTATATGGGAAAATATTGTAAAACTTAAGAACTGAAGTGAAATAAATTCTTTTTTCTTCATTTCAGACAATCCATTAGACAACGAAAATTCTAGAACCCACTCTTCTGTGATTGCAACAAGCAAGCTATCAGTAAAACCTTCCCTCTTTCACAAAGATGCTGCTACATTAGAACCCCCATCTTCTGCTAAAATTACCTTTCAGTGTAAACACACAAGTGCCCTTTCTTCCCATGTTTTGAACAAGGAAGATTTAATTGAAGATCTTTCACAGCCAAACAATACAGAAAAAGGTGTAGATCACTCAGTTGCTTCTTTCACAAATGAAAGCACTTACTCTCTGAAATACCCTGGATCTTTAAGCAGTACTGTCCATTCAGAAAACTCTCATAAAGAAAAGAAAGATATCCCCCCAGTATCTTCCTGTGAAAGTAGTGTTTTTGATTATGAAGAAGATATTCCATCTGTTACAAGACAAGTACCAAGTAGAAAGTATACAAACATTAGAAAAATTGATAAGGATGCTCCTTTTATACATATGAACCGTCATATTAGCGAAAGTACACTGGGCAAAAACTCTTTCAACTTTTGTGACTTAAGTGATTCAAGAAATAAATTAGCTGAAGGAAATGAAAAAGGAAACAGCACAGCTCTGAACAGTTTATTCCCTCCATCATTAACTGAAAATTGTGAATTGCTGTCATGCTCAGGGGAGAATAGAACTATGGTACACTCTCTTGATAGCATTGCTGATGAAAGTGGACTAAATAAACTTAAAATTAGATATGAAGAATTTCAAGAACATAAAACAGAAAAGCCAAACCTCAGCCAGCAGGCAGCACATTACATGTTTTTCCCCAGCGTTGTTCTGTCTAATTGTCTGAGTAGACCACAGAAACTCTCTCCTGTCACGTATAAACTGCAGCCCAGTAATAAACAATCCCGGTTAAAAATTAGTAAGAAGAAACTTGTAGGTCGCCAAGAGACTTCTACCAAAACTAGTGACACTGGATGTGCAAAAGATAATTATATACAAAATAATCTTTGTAATGGTAATTCTGAGAAGAATAACATACTGGCTAGTGATTTAAGTAAGGTCCCCCGTGGAACTGTTGAAAGTAAAACATCTACAGACAGTTTTATAGATTGTCACTTTGGAGATGGAACCCTAGACACTGAGCAGTCCTTTGGACTGTATGGAAATAAATACACACTTAGAGCAAAACGCAAGGTAAATTATGAGACTGAAGATAGTGAGTCAAGTTTTGTAACACACAACTCAAAAAGTAGCCTACCTCATCCCATAGAAATTGGTGAAAGTTTAGATGGAACTCTCAAATCACGAAAACGAAGAAAAATGTCTAAAAAGCTGCCCCCTGTCATCATAAAGTATATTATTATTAATAGATTTAGAGGGAGAAAAAATATGCTTGTGAAGCTAGGAAAAATAGACTCTAAAGAAAAACAAGTCATATTGACAGAGGAAAAAATGGAACTGTATAAAAAGCTTGCACCTTTGAAGGATTTTTGGCCAAAAGTTCCTGACTCCCCTGCAACCAAATATCCCATTTATCCACTAACACCAAAGAAAAGTCACCGAAGAAAAACTAAACATAAATCTGCTAAGAAAAAAACTGGTAAGCAACAAAGGACAAATAGTGAAAATATTAAAAGAACTTTGTCTTTCCGGAAAAAACGTTCACATGCTATTCTTTCTCCTCCCTTACCATCTTATAATGCTGAAACCGAAGACTGTGACTTGAATTATAGTGATGTTATGTCTAAACTAGGTTTTCTTTCTGAGAGAAGCACAAGTCCCATAAATTCTTCTCCACCTCGCTGCTGGTCTCCCACAGATCCAAGAGCTGAAGAAATTATGGCTGCTGCAGATAAAGAAGCAATGCTTTTTAAGAGTCCTAATGCATATAATAGCAAGACTGTTAATTCCCACATAGAAAAAAATAGTCGAGCAAGAACACAAGTGAAGAAATCAAAAACAAAGCTTGTTAATCCTGTCATTCCTAAGAAAAGGAACAAACGAAATCAGACTAATAAAGTAGTAGATGATGGGAAAAAGAAAATGAGAGCAAAACAGAAGCAAAAAACAAATGAGAAAAGTACGTCAAGAAAGCACATAACGCTTAAAGATGAAAAACTAAAATCTCAGTCTAGTGCCGAAGTTAAGTTTGTGCTGAAACATCAGAATGTGTCTGAGACCTCACATAGTTCTGGAGATTCTCAACTACTCTTTAAACAGAAAGATGTGTCAGTAATGGGTTCTGCTATCGATCACTCCCTTTCTGCTCCCCACACCACTGGAATTCATGCACAACAGAATTTATCTGGCTGCTTTCCTTCTTTCTTAGAAAGCAAGAAACCAGTAGATTTGCAAACATTCCCCAGTTCTCGAGATGATTTGCAATCATCAGTTGTTTGTAATTCTTTGGGACCTGGAATCTCCAAAATTAATGTTCAAAGGTCTCATCATCAAAGTGCTATGTTTACTCTAAAGGAATCAACCTTGATTCAAAAAAACATATTTGACCTTTCAAACCATTTGTCTCAGGTTGCACAGAATACACAGATATCTTTGGGTATGATGTCTCCAAAGACGGAAGAGAATGCAAATACACAAAGGAATTATTTGTCATCTGTCGGAAAGTTAAATGAATATCGTAATTCCCTAGAATCAAAGCCAGACCAGGCATATGCCCCTAATTTTTTGCATTGCAAAGACAGTCAGCAGCAGCTTGTATGCGTAGCAGAACAGTCAAAGCACAGTGAAACTTGTTCTCCAGGAAATGCAGCATCAGAGGAAAGCCAGATGCCTAATAATTGCTTTGTGACTTCCCTCAGAAGTCCAATCAAACACATAGCATGGGAACAAAAACAAAGAGGCTTTATTTTAGGTATGTCAAATTTTAAACCCGAAAGGGTAAAACAAAGGTCATTGTCAGAAACAGTTTCACAAACCAAAGCACTTTCTCAGTGTAAAAGTCAAAATGTATCAACACCTTCAGCATTTGGTGAAGGACCGTCTGGACTGGCAGTTCTAAAGGAATTGTTACAGAAAAGACAGCAGAAAGCACAAAATGCAAACATTTTGCAAGACCCATTATCTAATAAACATCTACCAAACAAAAATGTTTCTGTTCCCCTGGATCATAACAGAACAATTAAGCGAACACGATCAGTTAAATCTCCAAGAAAACCTCGAACTCCCAGAAGTACAAAACCTAAAGAAAAAATCCCCAAACTTCTTAAAGTAGACTCCCTAAATTTACAAAACTCTAGCCAGTTGGATAACTCCATGTCGGATGATAGTCCCATCTTTTTTTCAGACCCAGGTTTTGAAAGTTGTTACTCACTTGAGGATAGCTTGTCTCCTGAACATAATTATAATTTTGATATTAATACAATTGGTCAAACTGGATTTTGTAGCTTTTATTCTGGGAGTCAGTTTGTCCCTGCTGATCAGAATTTGCCTCAGAAGTTCCTAAGTGATGCAGTTCAGGATCTTTTCCCAGGACAAACTATAGAGAAAACTGAGTTCTTAAGTCATGATAACCAGAAGTGTGATGAAGACAAACATCATGCCTCAGATTCAACCTCATGGATTCGATCTAGTACTCTAAGTCCTGAACTATTTGAGAAATCATCCATAGAAAGCAATGAGAACCATTGCCACAACCAGTGGAAAAATAGCTTCCATTCCTTAACCACTCGGTCTAACTCAATAATGGATTCTTTCTGTGTCCAGCAGGCAGAGGACTGTCTAAATGAAAAATCCAGATTGAATAGGAGTTCATTAAGCAAAGAAGTATTTTTTAGCCTTTCACAGCCTGGCAATTCAGACTGGATTCAAGGTCATGCCAGAAAAGAAATGGGACAGTCTCTTGACTCAGTCAATACCTCTTTCACTACAATACTATCCTCCCCGGATGGTGAACTTGTGGATGCAGCCTCTGAGGATTTAGAATTGTATGTTTCAAGAAATAATGATATATTGACACCAACTCCTGACAGTTCACCAAGGTCTACCAGCTCTCCCTCACAATCTAAAAATGGCAGTTTCACCTCTCGAACTGCTCACATTCTGAAACCACTTATGTCCCCACCAAGTAGGGAAGAAATTATGGCAACCTTATTGGATCATGACCTTTCAGAAACTATTTACCAGGAACCATTTTGCAGTAATCCTTCTGATGTACCAGAAAAGCCCAGGTAATCAGAATTATATTTTCCCCTTGGGTCTCTCGGAATAATTACCATGTATACAACATTTGGTACCAGACTGCTAGTTTTCTGACTAGTACTGTATTTGTGAGTAGTATATCATTGTGAAAGCTATTCATAATTACGGACTTACTGAGAAAATTATAAAACAGCTGAATGCTTGCACCTACAGAAATTTCTTTAAATTGATGAGTATTGGTTTTGGATCTACTGTCTCCAGTAAGGATTATAGATGCAAAGGCTCTCTGTGACATGATTCTACATTAAGAAGGATGTCATGATACTTGAAAAGTATTATAACTATCATTTTTTAAATGTTATTTCTAAAATGGTAAACTTACAATTTTTAAAAAGAACTTGATTTTTTAAGTGAAAATGAGCATAGATATATTTTAAGTACTCTTACGATATATATCTCCAAATGAAAATTAAGTTGTTTCTAATATATATATACCACTTCCTTGTTGCCAGCATCTTCAGTCATATTGTTACTGTTGTTAGTTTATACCATTGTTAAGGGGGCAAGGTGGAATTAACTTCCCATTATCTCTTTTAAGAATCTTTTCTGAGGAGTAATAAACAGATACACAGCTCATAGCAAAATGGGCAGGAATCACAATATTGGTTTATTTATAAACTAATAGTTAAGAAGATATTCTGTATCACCTGTGTCACCAAGATAGAGTACATCTAGTAAGAGCTAAGTTGGGTAACATGACTGCATTCAGGTTTAAGTGATAGTTTTCTGCCCTGCCCACTGTGTCCTTGATCTCATTACCGAATCAGTTTCAGAGAGAGGCAGTTCATTGCAGCCACCCAGTTTAGAAGCAAAGGAGGTCAGCTAGAACTGCTGAGGCAGACCCTGCTTAGTCTAAATGATGGAAAGAGATGTAAAGAGCCAGCTGAGGCAAGAGACCATACTGCGTGTGTATGCACTTGACCTTTAGCAGCACTATACATCTGACCCTAGGAAAAATAGCACAACAAATGCCAGGCTTTTACCCAGCAGATGAGCAATAATTTCTGCAATAGTCCTTTAAGAAAGGGGTGAGAAAAAGTGATCATAGCCCTGGCTAGATGGTTCAAAAGGTTGAAGGTTCAATTCCTGGTCAGAATATGTAAAGGAAGCAACCAATTGATGTTTCTCTCTTACATACATCATTTCTCTCTCATTTCTCTCTCATATCGTGACCCCCACCACTTCCTATCTCTCTAAAATCAATAAATATATCCTTGGGTGAGGATCATAACTATAGGGTAAAAGTTTCCTCCTCTAAGGACTTGAAGAGAAGGACAGAAACACCCCCCTACCACACACACACGCACGCACGCACGCACGCACGCACGCACATCACACACAAGAATTTTTTGGTTTGTTTTGCCTATTGCCCCCAAGTGGTCTTTTATCATGAATGGAATCTCTTTATTTCACTGCAGATATCTGTTCCTTAGACATTTGTTTCCATTGTTTGGGGGGCTTTGACTTTATTAGTAGTCATGATATACTACAGGGTCTGGCAGAAGTAACACCTGTTTCAGTGTGGTTGGTAGGGTTATAATGTGGGTGTAATAATTTATAGTTTTACTTAGAACATTTCACCTAAAATGTCATATGGTGTGCTTGAGTGTTATATTGTTATGTTACAGAATTACATGCTTATGATTTTGTAATAAAAGATTTTGTAATAAAAAATGGGCATTATTTGTGCCAGACCCAGTATTTTTTTAATTGAGGTACTTTTTTTTTGCCTCAGCCTTACACATTTCTTAAATCTTAGTTAACTTATCATGTACTAGTCATTACCTTTGTATAGTTTTTGTCTACCTTTGACATTTACTCTGCAGCTGAAATAGAAGGATGGTAGTCATTATTTTTGAAAAGCAAACTTTTTATAAATCTATATATTATAGAAAATTTATAAGGTACAAAAAGACAAAATCGCACCATTTCCCTACCTATGACAATAACTAATAATATTTTAAGTTTTCTTATATGTTTTTAATGTATATAGTTTTTATTTTGTTTTCTTTTATGAAATGTTATGTAGTCACAGTATTGTATCCACATTTACTTAACATTTATAAACATTTTTTAAATTTATGACCTTCTTTAAATATTTAATGGCTATATAATATTCTCATGTGTATTATTGTACAGAAACATTTTCTGTTTTGCCACTGTAGATAATTATGTGATTAATATCTTCTTCATAAAGCATTTCTTGTGTTTTGAAGTTTTTTCTTATAGCCCTAAAAGTAGGTTTACTACTTTTAAGGTTCTTGGTATATATGTTGGCGTATATACCAAGTACCAAGAGTTTTTTTTTTATAGCCCTAAAAGTAGATTTACTGCTTTTAAGGTTCTTGGTATTTTGACATGAGTTGTAGCAATTACCATGCTACAGATAGTATTCAAGAAAGCTGAACTTATCAGACCTCATTTTTTATTTTTAGTTTTATTATGATTTCTATGTGAAAATATTAAGTTGTATATGGTCACATTCCATAGGTATTCTGTTCCTTCAATAGCAATAATTCTGCTTTTAATTTTTCATTTAGCTGGGAGGTGGGTTCAGGGAAGGTGCTAGACCCTGGTTACATAAGTAGGATATCATTGTGAAAACTATTCATAATTGTGGACTTCCTAAGAAAATTCAGAGAACAGATGATTGGTTGCACCTAGAATTAACTAGTAAGGACCAAAATCTTCCTATATAAAGGGGGAAAAGAACCATAGTAACCCTGATGCTCCTTCTTCGATGCTAAATCAGAAAAAAAAAATGAATCTGATTCATTGAATTTTGTCTAGAGAATGACCAGACATTTGGGAAACCATGCCCAAATAGAAGTAATTGGAAAAAAACTAAGAAGTATCTTCATATCAGTCAAAGACTTCTTTTCTGCTGCTATAGAAGGCAGGAATAGTATCAATGGATTTGTTAGCAAAAGGGAGAGGTTTAGCTTAATATTTATAACTATGGGAAGCTAAACCGGGCTGCCTTTTTACTAGTGATTCCCCATATGCACATACATTTAAGCTATGCATTCTGTCATCTCTGCCAACTTCTAAGGTGTTTAAAAAAAAAAACAACTTAGTGTTACACTTAGTGTAACACTTTTAAGTGTTAAACTTTGCCATGTAAAGAGGAGAAAATTATGGTAATTTACCTCAATTGTAAGTGATTTTTTTTTTTAAGTTTGAGGGAATGGCTGGGGCAAGTGGCAGGCACAAAGATTTGTTTGAACCAACTGGCTTTGCTAAACTGTAGATACTAGAGAATGTAGAAAGAGGCTATAGATAAAATATAGGGGTATAGTATCTGATGACAGATTCTTCCACAGTTTTTATTTATATATGGTAACAATGGAAAGTTATTTAAAAACAATTAAGAGGAAAGGCATCCGATGACTTTGTCCCATCTCTGTGAAGAAGCCTTCATGAGCACTTAAAACAAACAAAAAGCATTTTTTCTGGCATTTATAATGGTTTTCCCAAGGAAATTAATTTAGTAGTTATATACCTGTAAGGAAGAGCATATTGAAACTAAAGATGAGTATACCTGCATAAAGTATGTGTATGTAGGGAGGTGTGGAAAGGGAGGAAAGAGATAGGCATTTTTAAGGCTCTAAAAGGGACTTAAAATATTTTTAGGGTAGAAAGCTAAATATTTTCATAATTGCTCTTGGAGACAAAACAGTAGTTCTAAAATATGTTGTTTTATAGGGAGCTCGGTGGACGGCTTCTCACGGTAGAAACTCGACTTCCAAATGATCTAGCTGAGTTTGAGGGGGACTTTTCCTTGGAAGGACTTCGTTTGTGGAAAACAGCATTCTCGGCAATGACTCAAAACCCAAGACCAGGGTCACCCCTTCGCAGTGGCCAAGCATTTGTCAATAAAGGGTCAAGTAATAGCCATAAAATGGTTGAAGACAAAAAAATTGTGATTATGCCTTGTAAATGTGCCCCAAGTCGACAACTGGTTCAAGTATGGCTTCAAGCCAAAGAAGAATATGAACGTTCCAAGAAACTGTCTAAAACTGAGCCAGCTGGAGTTGTAAAATCTGCTGAGAACTTCAGCTCTTCAGTTAACCCGGATGACAGACCTGCAGTGCCTCCAAAAACGGATACAACTCCCCATGTGCACCCTACTACAGCACATACCAAGGAAGATGTTCATAATTTTCAGATTGCTTTACAAGTTCCAACCACAGGATGCAGTCAAACTGCGAGTGAAAGTCAGATGCTGCCACTAGTTGTTTCTGCAAATGATCCTGAGAAAGATGAAGATGATGATGATTATTATGCTAGTTACAGCTCTCCTGATTCTCCAGTAATTCCGCCTTGGCAACAAGCCACATCCCCAGATTCCAAAATATTAAATGGAGATGACAGACCCTTATCACCAGAAGAGGAACTATGTTCTCTGACTGTTGAAAACTTCTTAAAACCAATAAAAGATGGTATCGAGAAAAGCCCCTGCAATGAGCCTCGAGAGCCTCTAGTGATATCTCCAATTAATGTTAGGGCAAAAACTGGGATATGTGAGCCCCTTTGCCTTCATAGTACACCAATCATACAAAGAAAACTGGAAAGACTTCCTGAAGCAACTGGCCTTAGCCCTTTATCAACAGGTAAGTTCATAAATAACAGAAAGGCTTCATAATTGTTCTTCAAAGATTAAAAGTGAAAGTAATATTAGACTGTTAATGAAAGTTGGGGTTTTTTAAATGAAATTTTAGCTCAATAAGTATTGTTATTTTATCACATCTTTGAAAGACATCATCACATGGAAACTTTGCTTTGAAAGCATATGTGAAATGTTCTTACATATGCTTTCATCCTATATTCTTGCATCTGGATGAACCATAGGAGCCCTCTAACAAACCTTACCTCCTTCTCAGCTTGATTTTTCCCATTGCCCTTCTTTCCCATTTTGTTTTCCCATTAATATATACCCAGGTCTCTCCCATCCTTAAAATAGGAACAAAGCCAAACAACTGCTTTGACCTTAGACCTGTCAGCTTCTACCCTTTTTTTTCTCTCCTTGAAAGCCAAATTTTTTAGATTTCTTTAATTTGACAATTCCATTTCTTTACCTCAGATTCATTTTTCAACCTACTCTAGCTTGATTCTGCCCCCATAATTTCACCAGTATGGTTCTTGCAAAGACTCTCGGTAACCTTAATGTAGCTAATGGATGTAGCTAAGCCTATGGATGTTTTCATCCTGTGTCATACCCTGTAAGCAGCCATTGTCCAATTGACCACACCTTCCTCCTTGGAGCTTTTCTGCCCTTGGCTTTTCTTCTCTCTTCCCACTTGCTTTCCATTGAAGTATATCTCCCATTCTCAGTTACTACCTAAGTGCTGGGATTTATTAAGGCTTAGCCTTAAGCTTTCTTTTTACTGTCACTTTATGTTCTCTCCCTAAATTATCTAATTCCTGCCCACAAGATTACTACAAATAACTCACAAATTTAAATTTTCTTTTTTAAAATATATTTTATTGGTTATGCAAGTACAGTTGTCCCGTTTCCCCCCTTCACTCCCCTCTACCCTGCACACTCTCTCCCACCCACAGTCGCCCTTTTTAGTTCAATGTCCATGTGTCATACTTATAAGTTCTTTAGCTTTTACATTTCCCATAATATTCTTGCCCTCCACCTGCCTATTTGCTACCTGCCATTTATGCTACTTATTCTCCATACCTTTCCCCCTCTCTCCTCCTCCCACTCCCCTATTGATAATCCTCCATGTGATCTCCATTTCTGTGGTTCTGTTCCTCTTCTAGTTGTTTGTTTTTGTTTTTGTTTTAGGTGTGGTTGTTAATAATTGTGAGCTTGCTGTCATTTTACTGTACATGTTTTTTATCTTCTTTTTCTTAGGTAAGTCCCTTTAACATTTCCTATAATAAGGGCTTGGTGATGATGAACTCCTTGAACTTGACCTTATCTGAGAAGCACTTTATTTGCCCTTCCATTCTAAATGAAAGCTTTGCTATATAGAGCAATCTTGGATGTAGGTCCGTGCCTTTCAGGACTTCAAACACTTCTTTCCAGCCCCTTCTTGCTTATAAGGTGTCTTTTGAGAAATCAGCTGACAGTCTGATGGGAACTCCTTTGTAGATAACTAACTGTCTCCTTATCTCTTGCTGCTTCTAGGATTCTCTCCTTCATTTTTATCTTGGCTAATGTAATTATGATGTGCTTTGGTGTGTTCCTCATTGGGTCCAATTTCTTTGGGATCTCTGAACTTCCTGGACTTCTTGAAGTCTATTTCCTTTGCCAGATTGGAAAAGTTGTCCTTTATTATTTGTTGAATTGACTTTTCCACTTGTTGCTCTTCCTCTTCTCCTTCTGGTACCCCTATAATTTGGATGTTGGAATGTTTAAAGATGTCCTGGAGGTTCCTAAGCCTCTCCTCATTTTTTTAAAAATTCTTGTTTCTTCATTCTTTTTTGTTTGGTTGTTTCTTCCTTTTCTGGTCCACTCCATTGATTTGAGTCCCAGTTTCCTTCCCATCACTATTGGTTCCCTGTACATTTTCCTTAATTTCACTTAGCATAGCCTTCATTTTTTAATCTAATTTGTGACCAAATTCAACCAATTCTGTTGGCGTCCTGATCACCAGTGCTTTGAACTATGCATCTAATAAGTTGGCTATCTCTTCATCACTTAGTTATATTTGTTCTGGAGCTTTGATCTGTTCTTTCTTTGGGGCTTTTTTTTTTTTTGGTCTTGATGCACCTATTACATAGTGAGGAGCAGAGCCTTAGGTGTTCACCAGAGGAGCAGGGGCAACCCACCTTGCTGTGTTGTGATGCCGAATGTGGGGGAAGGGTCCAAGAGGGAACAGTGGCACTTGCTCTCCTCACTGCCAGATTTCAGTCACTTCCACTGCTTCCCTGAAGCAAACTGGTCCATTCTGGTGCTGATTCCCGGGTGAGTGGGCTTGTGTATGTTCTGGGACCCTGTGGGTCTCTCCAACGAACTCTTCTGTGAGGCTGGGAGTCTCTCCCAGCACCTCAACCCCCACAGATCTTTTCATTTGGTGTTTTGAGGCTTTATTTCTCTATGGTGAGGTGCTGGGGCCCTGGGTTGCATGGTCTGTCTCGCTCCCCAGTTTTGCCTGGTTTATCTGCGTTCGAATGTGGGTGCACCTGGTCCACCAGCCACCTCATGCACAGTGCCCCCCTCACGATCCGCTGCCACACTAGGTCCACCCCCGGCCACCCCACACACCTGGGTCTGCCAGCTGCTGCTTTTTTGGCCACAACCCCTCTCTACTTGGCCGCCTGACTTCACCCCTCCTACCAGTCTAGATGAGTGTGTCTACTTTAACTCCTTGGTTGTCGGACTTTCATACAGTTCAATTTTCTGTCAGTACTAGTTGTTTTTTTGTTTCTAAATTTTTGTTGTCCTTAATTTTGGTTGTGTGAGGAGGCACAGTGTGTCTACCTATGGCTCCATCTTAGCCAGAAGTCACAAATTTACATTTTCATTCAGAACTCTCTTAAGTTTCAAAATACTATATCCAACTGCCTATTTGGGAATTCTACTTGAATGCTCAAAGGCACTAAAAGGTTAGTATTTATGAAAGTCAGTGCATGATCTCACTGTATACATTTACCACCAAGCACCTAAAACTCATGCCCACAAATAGACATTTTTTCAGTTTTCCTCATTTCAGTGAATAGTACCACCATCTCTCTGTCACTGAGTTCCACAAGTCAGAAACATGGGATTTATTTGTAACACCTACCCAGTTCCCTCACTGCCATCCGTCCTCCGGTTTCTAGTCCATTAAAGTCCTGTAACCTCTTAGTTTTCCAAATTACACAACTCTCTACCTCTACTGCTGCCACCACAGCCTTAGGCCAAGCTATCATCCTCTCTCACCTGGTCTTCTACCATGGCCGTCTGATCTACCCTTAGCAATTTCTAGGTCTGCTCTGTAATTGGGGAAAATCTCTACACTGTGCCTACTTAATACTGTTTCATCTTTGTTTTTCAGCTCAAAAAGCCTTCCTGCATATATAAAAATTTCCAATTACATTCCCTTTTGTTGTGTTTAGTTGTGTTTACCCCAGTTATAATTTTTATCTTTTTGTATGTATTTGATGAATGTCTGATTCTCTCTAGACCCCATGAGGATATAGACTGTGTCTTTTCTTTATCATCATAAATACTTGATAAATAGGTGAATAAATGAATTAAATTATTCTCTAAGATTATGACTAAGGAATAAAACAGTATTTAAGATCTAAATGTTTTTATCTAAATATATAAAAATTTTCTTATTTTGGTGGGGATCAGAAGATTGAATTAGTTTTATTTATTAAGTCTTTGGAGGGAATTTATAGGATAATACTAATTTCGAACAACAACAAAAATTTTTAATGGAAGCATGTAATTTTGATATATACATATTAAATATGAAATTTCTTTTTACAGAACCAAAAACCCAGAAATTGAGTCATAAGAAAGGAAGTAATACTGATACTCGTAGAAGAGTTTTCTTAACACAAGCAAAGGTAACTATGCTAAACATATTTAACAATCAGTGAAAGATCCATTCTGATTCTTAGATTTCAGTTAGATAATTGATAACTTTGTGTCAATTAAAAATTTTTTAAATATATTTTTGCATCATTTTATTTACATGTCTTTGAGACAACAAGAAATTGCCTAATTTTTTTAGTTTTTTTTGTTGTTATTGTTGGGATCTAAAAGATTCTTATATGTAAATACAAATATTACAGAGAAAGTGAATATGATAGCCAAAATGTGGATTATGAGGATACAAATACATTAACTGATTACTGGCAAAATCAGAACAATCCAATGACAGCAGAGCTCAAGTAAGTGATTTTTGATCCCACCAAAAAATATATCCTTTTTCTTGGTTTATTACTTTTTTCTCAGATAATATTATTGATTTTTTTTAGTTATGTTACTAAATAACAAAAGAAACATTACTATTGAAACTCTGAAAAATCATAAATATGTTTATTCAAATACTAAAAATATGGTAAAATTTCAAATATATGGTTGTTAAAAAAAGTATACATTAGACTTGTATCCTTGAAAATATATGATATAAATTACTTCCGTATTATCCACGTCTCATAAATATTATAAATTATATAAAATATATTTTAGTATTTCTATTTTGAGATTATAAATACTTTTTTAAAGCTTTCTAATTAAAGCAGTATTGTTGAATTACAAGCTATTTATGTTGATAACAATTACCAGTATGTTGTGAATATAAATAGGTCATGGATTTGGAAATCAGAAAAAATATTTTTTAAAAATTAGAAAGATTCAATTCTTGCTAAATCCTTGAAGATTATTTATGTTTTAACTCATCTTTCAAACATATCTTGTATTAGGGTAAAATACAAATCGAAAATTTTAAACCTTTTTTATACTTTAGTCAAACTTATTGCTTGTTTGTCATATTTCCAGTAAAGGTCAAGATAAAATGTTCATGTGGTATAAATGTCAAGTCTCTACAAGACTATTATTTTCAGTAGTTGAGGTTTATAAATTCAAAGATCAACATATGGTTTGCTTACGGATTATATCAGCTATTTTACATATATCAGTTGGTATCTTGAATTACTAGCATGAAAAGAATGTTAATAAAATGCTTACGGTTTCTTTTTGGGCTTAATGAAATATTAGTTTATCATGTATTACTAAACACATAAAACATATTAAGTAGGAATAAGTAGCTGAAACAAAGAAAATGACTGCTCATTTACTTTTTTTTTCTGGCTATGTTGCTTTTTTTTTTAATAGAATCAATATGCACCAGTAAATACCCCAAAGAAAGAAACTTCTCAGATTGATGGACCATCCTTAAACAATACTTACGGTTTCAAAGTCAGCATACAAAACTTGCAAGAAGCGAAAGCTTTACATGAGGTAAAATTGCAACAGTAAGGATACATACACTGTTTAACTCCTACGTTTTATGCTGTGGAATAGGTATGGAAATTTTTTACTGTAGGGGTAAAACATCGAATTCTATACCTGTTAATTATTCTTTCTTACCAGTTTTTACTATTTTATATGTTCATATATTTGTATAAACTAAGAAATTTCTAAAGCAAACATTGATTACTGAGTCCACTTTGTGGTTTCACAGTTTTCACAGACCTTACAACTGAAATTTAGTTTGTAGAAGCTAAAATTAGAAAATGGTTTTGTCCTGACTGGTGTGGCTCAGTGGATTGGGCATCATCCTGCAAACCAAAGGTCACTGGTTCAATTTCTGGTCAGGGCATGTGCCTGGGTTGCAGGCCAGATCCCCCCAATCGGGGGCGTGTGATATGCAACTGATCAGTGTTTCTCTCCCTCTCTCTCTCCCTCCTCTCTAAAAATAAATAAAATCTTTTTTAAGAAAGGAAAAATTTTTAACTATTAGAAACATATCTTATTCTGAATTATTATATTAGGATGTTATATCCCATTCCAAATATTTACTTGTATTTTCTATTTAGTTGGCTCTGTGGGTTAGTGCTTGCTACAGTTCATTTGTTCACATAATCTCTATATAAACCAGTTACCTTCACTGCACAGACCATATGCCAAAGACTAAGAATTTGTCTTTAAAATGTACATCAGTCAGTCACAGGATGGACTGGAGAGTATGTGTGAGTCACAGTAAATTTATCTCTATTTATCTAACACAACTCAAGAGCACGTATCTGGCTGGCAATAGGTGGAAATTTTTATTGTTTATACCTAAGCTATTAATATGGTAACCACTAGCAATGTGGCTGTTGAGAACTTAATATTTGGCTTATGTGTCTAGGGACTGAATTTTTAATTTTTAAAATTTAGGCATGTAAACTACTTTTTCATCTGTAAATTTTATGATACCTAAATACAGATCAAGTATTTCCATAAAAAACTTGGCATCCACAGTGAGATATGCCATAAATGTAAAATGCACACCAATTTTGAAGACTTGATAGAAAAAATGTAAAATATCTTATTCATAACCATTTATATTGATTACATGTAAAAAAGGGTAATGTTTTAGATTTATTGAATTAAATGAAAATATTTCTAAGTTAATTTAACCTATTTTTACTTTTTAAACATGTAACTCACAGGTGGCAAACACAGGGCCTACAGGCTGAATCCAGCCCTCCACCTTGTTTTATCTGGCCTGATACCTTGTTTCTACCCGGTGGCAACCCCGAGCTCTCACTTAAGTATTAAGGGGTAGTTACATTTGTACATTCCTAAAATTATATTCGGCCCTTTGAAGGCAACCACAAAGCTTATGTGGCCCCCAGTTAAAGTGAGTTTGATGCCCCTGATGTAACTACTAGAAAATTTTTAATTATTTTTGTGACTTTCACTGTATTTCTGTTGGAAAATGCTGGTTTATAACATTGTTTTATATCTTTCCCCTGAGAGCAGAGAATTCAGTTTTTCATTTTTTTTGCTGTGAAGTCATTTCTATCTTAAACCGTTTTAAGGATTGCATAAGCATAAACTAAGAAAAATTTAAATATTGTCCTCATTTTACCCTAAATTTGAACTAAGAATTGTACATTTTTTTAATTATATTGTAATATAGTCTAACTTCCTAAATATTTATTTGTACATTTGTTTCATTCAACAGCATTCATTTAGTTCCTGCTTTATACCTGGCCCAGTATTATCCCTTGAATTATTGATAATAAATTAGTAATTTGTTGTTAGTAAATTAATTAATAAGCTCAGAAATACATGTTTCATCGAGTATATATCCAAAATTAGAAAATTAAAATACTTTGTTAAAAATGTATTTTCATTTATTTACTTTCATTTATTATTTAAAGCAAATTGGATAGATTTGCTTTAGATCTTATTAGTTAGCCAAATGACTTGTTAAACCTGATAACTTTTATTACTTGAAAAACATTTCTTTTTATACTGCTACTCTATTCTTCATAACATTTCAGAATCATGAGCCTTCTTGATGTTAAAATCACTTGAGAGGTTCTGACAGGTTGCTTATAGATTCTTCCCAGCACAGGCTTTCTTAATCTCAAGGCACACTCCAAACAGCCACCTGGTGGTCATAATAGGAATGAAACCCCACAATCTCTACACTACGTTCTGTTCCTTTTCCAGGAATTTGTGCCCACAGCATTTTTATTGTTTCCCATTACCCTGAGCTAATCTCTCTGTTCTGCATATAAATACTTGATGCAGGCCCTGGTCAGGTGGCTCCGTTGGTTGGAATGTCGTCCCATACACCAGAAGGCTGCAGGTTTAATTCTCTATCAGGGCATATAACCGAGGTTACAGGTTTGATCCCCCGGGGTCAGGGTGCCTAAGAGAGGCAACTGATCGCTGTTTCTCCCTCTCCTCCCCACCCCTTCCTCACTCTCAATAATCAATAAACATATCCTTGGATGAGGACTTAAATAAATAAATACTCAATGCAGAAGAAAAGGGTTGTTAATTTCTTGCCCCCAGTCCTTAGCCCTTGCTTATATATACTCAATAAATTTCCCTCAGTTTCTTCTTCCCATATGTTTGCTTAAAAAAAAAAAGCCCCTAAGTCCATAACACATTTTATATCAAGGAAGAGAAAGGCAAAATTTGACTGTGAAATTTGGCCTAGTAAGTAAATGAATAAATAAGTAAAACTCTTTTGACCTGAAATTTCTTCAGTCTTCTTTATAGACTTTACACATGTTCATCTTTTTCTAATTAAACTGGGGATTTTTTGGTTTCGTTTTTGGTTGGGTTTAAGGAGAGTTTTTGTATATGCTAAATTAATACATGCTTACTATTAAAAACAGAAAAATAATTCTGAAGGGTATACATTTAAAAGTTCTTTCTGTGGGCTACCCTCTGATGGTTTGATTTTATTCTAATTTTTGTTTATTTGGGGTATTTTTTTAAACAGAGACAACCTATTTCTTTTTTTAATATATTTTATTGATTATACTATTACAGTTCTAATTTTTCCCCCTTTGCCCTCTTCTACCCAGTACCCCCCATCCCTCCAGCAATCTCCCCCCTTAGTTCATGTCCATGGGTCGTGCATGTAAGTTCTTTGGCTACTTCATTTCCTATACTGTTCTTAATATCCCCGTCTATTATGTACCTACCAATCTATACTTAATCTCTCCACCTTTTCCCCCATTCTCCCCCTTCTCCCTACCAAGTTATTGATAACCCCCCAAGTGATCTCCATATCTTTGATTCTGTTTCTGTTCTGCTTATTTATTTTGTTTTTTTAGATTCAGTTGTTGATAGTCATGAATTTGCTGCCACTTTAATGTTCATAGTTTTTATCTTATTCTTAAATAAGTGCATTTAACATTTTATATAATACCAGTTTGGTAGTGATGAACTCCTTTAGCTTTACCTTGTCTGGGAAGTACTTTATATCTGCCCTTTCATTCTAAATGACAGCTTTGCTGGATAGAGCAATCTTGGATGTAGGCCCTTGTTTTTATCGCTTTGGATACTTCTTGCCAGTCCCTTCTAGCCTGCAAAGTTTCTTTTCAGAAATCAGCTGACAGTCTTATGGGAACTCCTTTGTAGGTAACTATCTGATTGTCTCTTGCTGCTTTTAAGATTCTCTCTTTAACTTTTGGCATCTTAATTATGATGTGTCTTGGCGTGGGCCTCTTTGCATCCATCTTGTCTGAGAGAGACTGTGCTTCCTGGACTGTCATGTCTATTTCCTTCACCAAATTAAGGAAGTTTTTTGTCATTATTTTTTCAAATTGGTTTCCAGTTTCTTGCTTGTTCTGTTTTTGCCTTCTGGCACCCCTATGATGCCAGTGTTGGTATGCTTGAAGTGTCCCACAGGCTCCTTACACTGTCTTCATTTTGGAGGGGTTGTTTTTTCTTCTTGCTGTCCTGATGAGTTGTTTATTGCTTTCTTATATTCCAAATCACTGATTTGATTCTTGGCTTCATCCACTCTACTGTTGATTCTCTGTGTAAATTGTTCTTTATTTCAACTAGTGCATCCTTTGTTCCTGACTGGGTATTTTTTTAATGCTATTGTGATCCTCACTAAGTTCCTTGAGAATCCTTATAACCAGTATTTTGAACTCTATGTATAGTAGATTGCTCTTCTCCATTTTGTTTAGTTCTTTTTTAAGATTTTATTCATTTATCTTTAGAGGGGAAGGGAAGGAGAGAGGGAGAGAAATTCAATGTATGGTTGCCTCTCATATGTCCCTTGCTGGGAACTGGCCTGCAACCCAGGCATGTGCCCTGACTGGGAATCAAACCATGATCCCTTAGTTCACAGGCCTATGCTCAATCCACTGAGCTACACCAGCCAGGGCCATTTTGTTTAGTTCTTTTTCTAGAATTTGCTCTGTTACTTCATTTGAGCCATGTTTCTTTGTCTCCTTGTTATGGCAGCCTCCCTGTGTTTGTTTCTATGTATTAGGAAGAGCTGCCTGTCCCAGGCTTGGTAGAGTGGCCTAGTACAGTAGGTATGCTATAGGGTGTAGCAGCACAGCCTCCCCTTTTATCCAAGCTAGTTACTAAAGGTTCACCCTTCGTATGGGCTAGTACACCCCCCTCTTGTAGTTGAGCCCCTCGCTGTGTTCTTTCTAGAGTAACACAGCATAAGCTACAAAGCAATCTACAGATGGCTGCTGCTTGTGCTGGGCTTGGAGATACCTATGCAAGTCCATGCTGTGAACTAAGGCTGGCTGCTGCTAGAGCCAGTCCTGGGGCAACTTACAGAGAGGTATGGGGCTCACTGAAGCAAGATGTTGCTTGTTTGAGAGAATTTTGGAGAATATGAAGCATGGGCCAAGACAAGTCATTTGTATGGAAAAGCCACTGGAAACAGTTTGGGTGGGTCTGAAAGCTGGGTGTAGCGGGGCTTCATGGAATCACCAGGGTGGGGCAAACAGTGTGAGTGAGGTTAATGGAGTTTCAGATACAGGTCCCCTTGCTGGCTCTATGGCTCTGTGTGGGAAGGGCTCAGAAAGTGAAAAATGGTCTCTGCCAGTGCTTCTATTTGGAAGAAAGCTGCCCCCACTCTCTCCCTGAGGCTGAACAATTCAGTTCATCCCTGTATGTCTCTGATGCCTTTCAGTCTGCTACTCCCATGCTGAAGCTCTAAGGGAGTGAGTCTGAGTAAGTGTGTATGCAGATCCTTTAAGAGGAACTGCTTGGGACTCCAGAAGTTTCTGTCTCTACAGCCTCAACCCCCATTGATTTATAGCCAGAAGTTATGGAGATTTTTCCTCCTGGCACTGGAAACCTGGGTTGGGAGTGCCCGGTGTGGGGCTGGGACTCTTTGCTCCTCAGATATCTCTCCTGATATTTATCTACCTGTTCCACATCTCTGCCCTTCCTACCAGTCTCAGTGTGTTTTCTCCCTTAATTCTATAGTTGGTTTCTTCTTTAATTCCACAGTTGTAGAATTTCCATTCAGCTCACTTTCTGATGGCTGTCCATTAGCTTAGTTGTAATTCTGATGTGATGATGGTTGTGCGAGGAGGTGAGCCACGTTTATTTACACCACCATCTTGTCCGGCCCAGATGCCTTTCCCAGACTTGGCTCATTTGTTAGAAAATTTTAAAGGTTACAGATTTTTCCATTATGTGCGGTCTTTATGGATGCCACATAATTTATGAAACCAGTTCCCAACTGATAGACATTTACATTGTTAGTCTTTTGTAGCTCATAAAAGACTAGGAATATTATAATCTTTAGTGAACATTCTTGTGCACATAATTTGGCTAAAAGTATGGGTATAGCTGCAGGATATATTCTCAGTAGAATTGCTGCATCAAACGATATGTTCATTTTTAACTTTAAAAGGTATTTGAGTTGTCCTCCAAAGAGATTTACCAAATTCTATTTCCATCACTAGTGAGAACCTTTTATTTGTATTTCTTCAACTATTAGCATGCAAGATAGATACAAATTCTTTGTTAAATATATAAGATCTGAATAATTACCAATATTTTAATGATAGTCTACTATTTTCCATTGCCAGATACATGTACTTTGCTAGTACAGTGATTACTATAATTCCAGGTATAATCATATTTTGTTTTTCTTACCCAGAGTTTTTACTACTGTGTCCTAATTTGAGAAAGAGAACTAAGGAGATTACAGTTAAGGAAAGTTTTTATTAGCATAGGAAAATAAGTTTAAAAAGAAAAATACTACATTTTTGCCTTATGTGTCAAAGAGAAAATGTGCATGGGCAAAAATCCAGTGATTGTGTATTTGATACCATGCAATTCTTACAATTTTTTTCAGGAAAAACTGTAACAATCTGCCTAGTACATACAAAAAGCTTAAATTTAAGTACCCTCAAGTGGTTACAAGCTTCAAAATTTAAAATCTCTTTTTCTAGTTTAAACTGTAGTTAACTAGGTAGAAAGTAAAAGGTAACAAACTTTGGTTTTAAATATATCAGGTTGGCCAAAAGTTTGTTTTTTTCCTATAAGATGGTTCTAATAATAGCACTTAGTTGTCTGTAGCTTCATTTGAAACAATTTTGTTAGATTGCATTCTGAAAGCTGTCATATCAGCATGCATTTAAAAAGAAATGTCAAAATTGGTGAATTTTTGTGCAGCCATTTTAATACTGAAGATGGAAGAAAATATGCAACATTTTTGGCACGTTATGCTTTATTACTTCAGGAAAAGTAAAAATGCAACTGAAACACCAAAAAAAGATTTGTGCAATGTATGGAGAAGGTGCTGTGACTGATAGAACATGTCGAAAGTGGTTTGCAAAGTTTTTCATGCTAGAGGTTTCTTGCTGAATGATGCTTTATGGTTGAGTAGACTAGTTCAAGTTGCTAGCAATCAAATCAAGACATTAATTGAGAACAATCAACGTTAAACCAACATACTCAAAATATCCAAATCAGTAAAGTTATTGGTGAAAATGAAAAATGTATTTTTTATTTTACTGAAAAAACTAAAGCGACTTTTGGCCAACCCAATATAACCACTTAGACTAGTCATTCAAACAGGAATTGAGAAAATGGAGTGGTACTGCCTATATTTTAAACAAGTGGTTTTAAATATATAACATTGAAAATTATGGTATAAGTAGATTTTCTACTATCAAAATATGAGTTGATTTAATTTAATCTTAGAAGTAAAATCTTAATCTGTAGATTACTAAACTGTAGCTGTGTCCTTTGTGGTCATTTTTTCTGTAATTTTACTTACATATTTCCTTGGAGTCTTAGTGAAACATACTCTTTTCAGCATGTCTTAGAAGTGTTTTAAAACATATTTTAATTTCTTTTTATAGATACAAAATCTTACCCTAATCAGTGTGGAGTTACATGCTCGAACTAGACGAGACTTAGAACCAGATCCTGAATTTGACCCAATCTGTGCCCTGTTCTACTGCATCTCATCTGATACTCCACTGCCAGATACGGACAAAACAGAACTCACGGGTGTGATAGTGATTGATAAAGACAAGACAGTCTCCAGTCAAGGTAGTGTTCATTTCTGTTAGTTTTATACCTACATGCCCTAGGATGAACCTTTAAATGGGGCCATCTCTGTGCTGGAGATTTAAACCAAGCAAGTGTAAGGAATTTCTTCCTAAATTGCTGAGATGGGGGCGGTAGGAAGTCTTGCATACCACTTGGTGTAGATTTACTATTCTTACTTAAATGACTGTCAGAAGCAATACAATGTAAAGACTTTAATAAAATTTGCAATTCAGATACATAATTTCTTGTAAATATAATTTTATAAAATACTAATTGTTGATACTGAAACCAAATGATTATGTGTCTCTTTGCTGCTAATACAGAGTTTCTGTTTGCTTTAAGAAGTTACTATTACATACATACGTACCTGGCAGGGGAGATACCACGATCCCGATCCCGAAGGTGGTTTTCCCAGGGCACGCCTTATCCATTGCACTCCGGATGTGCTGACCCCTGGGATTTCCCCAAACGTGGGGAGCTCAACTGCATAATTTGTGATGGTTGGGGACTGCGTTTGCACTCTCCTCTTTAAAAAAAAGAAAGGAAGAAGTTACTATTACAGTGTGACTTAATGGTTATAAGAGACTTTTAAGATATAGTCTAATTTTGTTTATATCTCTCCCTAAATACATACACTTCTGGTTAAGGAGTTCTTTATATGGCATACCATAGAAAGGAGGTCTTAGCACAGAACAAAATAATATAGGAACTTGCAGTTTAATCAATGGTATGCTTGAGCTGACTTATATCTGCTTACAAGCCAATGCATATTTCATGGCTTTTACACTTGATTTTAGCCAAGACGCTGAGAAGGGATCATGACTTTTTTTTTTCATGAAATTTTTTCATGACATTTTCATGAATTATTCTTATCTAGTTGGTGTCACATTGGTCACTTGAAATCAGCCACAGTGGAAGTCTTTACATCATAGGACTAGGCAAGCACTATGAATCAGGGCTCCCCTGCCAGAGGCGGTGTAAGCATCTTCCAGCACACCACTGATTAAAATAGTCTCTGTTAAGCAAAGCTCTCCCTGTAGGAAGAGTAAAGACAGAAATGAAATAATAAAATTTCTTTTTGAGCGACACATTATATGGGAATTTTGTGATTGTAAACTTTTCAGGAATATAACAACATAGGAAATTGAGGTAATTATATATTTACTTTGAGGAATGCTCTCTTAATTTGAATATTTCAGGAGCATACTTTACTCAAAAGTAAGGAATAGTATTACTTACACAGTTATATATAATAAACATTTTGTTTATTTCTTAGATATCAGATATCAGACCCCATTACTTATTAGGTCTGGAATTACAAGACTAGAAGTTACCTATGCTGCTGATGAGAAGGCACTCTTTCAAGAAATTGCAGCTATAATAAAGAGGTACTGTTTTGTATTTTCTGGGTTTTTTTCTGTTTTGTTCAGAGAATTCTTTTGTACTGTTGCTTATTAATATACTATAGATGGAGGTTGAAAAAGGAAAGCGAATCCCTTGATGTTGCTCTTGAAAACAGAGTTATCCCTGAAAAGATTTTGTCCTGACCTCCCCTTACCTCCATCAGGTTAGGGATGGGAAAAAGAATATTTTATTCTCGAGATTGAGGGTTTGGTGAAAGAGAAATATTAGCTTAGCCTCTAGCTTTCCCAGTTGGATATTAGCTGATTTTTTCTGATGGTGAAATAATGGGGAACTGTACTAAATGTATTTGTTAAACAGGTGTCTACCTTGCAGGTCAGCCACCATTTCAATAAACTTTTTATTTTTCCTTAAAAAAAAAATTTCTGAGTTTTAAATAAAATATTGTTTTAAATAAACAATATTTTGCTTATTTTTATTTTATTTTATTTAAATACAATAATGTTTTCTGAGTTTTTAATAAAATATTTAATAAAATAAAATATTTCCAAAAAGCTTTGGATTTAATCTGTTCATAAATTTAGTTTAAAAAGAAAATAATAAGTGGATCTTTTGCATTTTCTCAAGAGTACCTCTCTGGGTAGCCATGGACTCTCCTATTAAATGCTTCACTTTTCTAGAAACTTAAGATTTCTTCTCATTGCTAGCCTTAGGCTTTTAAATGCCTAAATCAGGCTAGAAAATACTCTTTGGATCCTGATGTGTGGGTAAAAGCCGTCTGTGAGCATTATGTTATACTTAATCCTTTCTGTTGTGAACGCTTATAAAATTTAGTTGAACTTTCTATAGTTGAACTCTTGTAAAGCCTGTAAAACTGAGATATTCTGCATTAAAGATCAGGTGATACTCCACACACTCAACATCTGATTGAATCCAAAATAGGTTAACATAAACCATTTTGAAAATTAGAAAACCAGAAAATGTGGTTTTTTTAAAAAAAAATTAAATGCCAGAGCATCAAAAATGATGTGCCCAGTCCCAACTACTTTAGGGAGGGAAAAATGTATTCTTAGTGTTTATAGCACTGATGGCTGGATGGGTCTTACCCAGGCGAGTACTGCCATTGTCTGTCCTGCCCCTTATCTCTTCCAGAGGTTGTCATCAACATGTCAGATGCCTTCCTGCTCACACTTTTATTTCTTCAAGCAGCTTAGCAAAAGGAAAATGTAAAGAATTTCAGTCAATATATCATTTTGTATGCTGGCACAGAGCCAGTAATGTCCCTGTGCTTTGTACTCTTCTCCTTGTTAGGTATATTCCCAGCAACAGGATTACCTGCCAACATGGAGAATTATGTCTCTCATTTGCAAGTGTAGTACTTTCTTAAATATCTATAACATGAATTATACTAGTCGTTAAGAAAAAATGCAGTAAACAAAATAAAATGAACTTTTGGTGCTTACTCTAAAAAATCATATAATTAAAGAGAAGAAAATCCTTAAATATCAACATTTTAATTCTGAAATGTTCTGTCTACATTAGTCCAAACAACCCCTAAGTGCTTATTTCATTTTTATGCCCCCTGTGTTGAATACCTCCACAACACAGGCTTTGTAAAGAGCTTAGGCTTTGAGTCAGCCAGCGCTGTATTTTTGTATCCTGCAAGTTATGTATCTAAGTTTTAGTTTCCTCATCTGTGAAATGGGTAATAGACATGAGAATTAAGTGAGATAATGTACATGAAAATCTTAGCTTGGTCAATACTTAAATGTTAACTCTGTGTATAATGTATAGTGCTGGATGCTAAATATCAAATTGAATAAAACATACATGTATACTCACAGAATTTTATTATCTTTATTTTTCCATTATTAATATTTACCTCCTCAGGTGGCAAACACACAAAGTAGTATAAAGTAATAGTAAACAAGTAAAACCAAATCCATTATCTTCTTGTCATAATCATTTGTCTCTTTCTATATTTCCTTAAACTGTTAATAATTTTTTTTATTTTCCCGGTCTCTCTAATTTAAGTATAAGCTTTGATTCCTTCCTTTTTCTTTTCCCTACATCCATTCCATGTATTTTATCTACTGAACCTGTTATTTTGCAAGATCATTTCCTTCTCTCTATGCCTATTACCACTGCCCCAGTCAGAGCCCCCTCAGCCCTCATCTGTACAGATGTCAGTGGGTTATTTAAAATAAATATTAGTTGTGAAATAGTTTATTTTGCCTAAGGAAATAAAATCATTTTCATGTTTCTGCTTTCATTTTCTCCACAAGTGTTTTTTTTTCTTTACCACCAATCCTCTCTACCCAACCTTCTTTTCTCTAACTTTCATAAAACCTGATACACTGAGTAAAATTCACAAAAATTAAAGAACAAGTTACCAGGATTTTGTTGTTGTCAGCAAATGTTTCCACAAAAGAAATATAGAATCCTGGTTATTTTGAACTTGAAACAAATGTTTTATCATCTTTAAGGGTCTCAAAACTAAACAGCCTCCAGGTTAAAAAGTAAACATACATAATAGAGCTGAAAAATATTGAAACAACTAAATAATTTTAAAAGAACAAAATCTATTTAATAATTCCAGTAAAAGATGCACAGGCGAACTTTTTTGTTGTTTTTCTGCTGTTATCTCTGACCAGTAGCAGTTTATAAAATAGACAACTTAAAAAAAAAATCTTCACCCAAGGATATGTTTACTGATTTGAGAGAGAGAGGAAGGAAGACACAGACAGACAGGCATCGGTCACCTCCCTTAAGCACCCCAACTGAGGATCAAACCCACAGTCTTGGTATACAGGACGGTGCTCCAATCAACTGAGCCGAGCCACCCAAGCCAGGGCCTGAAGATACAACTTTTTAATTGAGAACAATTTTTTTCAAAATATTATAAAAAAATATGTGTTCTTAACTCTGTTATCTATTAGTTGCCTCAACAGAACAAGTAACTGCCTAGAATAATTATTGTAATAATAAGATGTTTTCTAAATCCGAGAAATTCAGATGAAGAAATTAGAAATAACTGTCTTTACAAGAGTTGTAACAGAGGAGCTCTGTAATCTGACATCCTCTTCATATTATACCTGTGCGTTAGAAATGGATGTGATAGGAACTCCAGCAGTCTTCCAAATTCTTTTAAGATTAGGGTCAACTGTGGCCACATGGCAATATCTGTTCTAAGTTACTCTCTTATTCTGAAACAATCAAATGCACTAGTCCTTTTATGTGTGTATAGGAATCCTTCAGATTTATCCCTAATGATGCTTAGAGCCACTTGGCACTGCTACCCTACTTCTTCAAGTTTAAACATTATATACGTATGGTGGTTAGTTTTACAGAGTGATACACTTTTCATGCAAGAGAGATTATCTTTGAGTCCTCTGAGAAGAGTTGAACTTCAATGGAAAGTAGAGTTGGTGACATCGTTATCAACAATATATTACATGTTATGTTAAAAGACCAATGAGCAGGAAGAGTGTTGGAAGATTTCTCTTTTCTTGAGTGCCCTAGGATCTTTCTGAACTTCCTTTTTAAAGAGTAATCTACTACTATGGCCAGGTAGCTCAGTTGGTTAGAGCTTCATCCTGATACACCAAGGTTACGGGTTCAGTGCCTGATGGGGGCTCATACAAGAAATCAACCAGTGAATACATAAATGAGTGGAACAACAAATTAGTGTATCTCTCTCTCTCCACCCCCTCCATTCTTCTCTCTCTAAAAATTTCAAGTAATAAAAAGCATTAAAATTACCTTTTTAAGCCTTTGATTTCTGAGACTAAGCATTAGCTTCATTGCTGCATTTGCCTTGCTTTCTTTTGCTTCTCCAAGCTCATGTTCTTTGTTCCATATTACCAACCACTTTCTCCTTTTATAGGTTGGTGAAAGGTCCATTTGACTGTTCTATTACATTGATCAATTGTTTATTAAATTAAGTGGTTTTCTCAGAAATTTCAACCCTATTTGTGTAGAGAGAAGTACATAAATAATACATGCTATCTTTTTCTCCTAACAAGTTGAAGACCACTCTTTAAGTCTGTGGTATAACAGTGGATCACAAGCACATCACCAGATACTAAAATTTACATTATAGAATGTATTTTGATGCACCCTTAAGGAATAGGAAAGATAAAGAGGATGCCATTACAGAAGTTTGAACTTAGCTCTTTTGATATCAGCCATTCAACTCTTCCAGGATTAAAAATGCGGAGTTTTTGTGACATTCTTATAAGTAAGAACTAATCCATTTAACACCCATTTTAAGAAAGTTGCCCTGGAAGTATTAGCAAACCAGTTCTAAAAATAAATCTGGTAACCATGGTCCATTGTTATACCATAGACTCATAAAGTAGCCAGATATAACTTCTGATAGTAAGTTTGTGTAATTCTGTACTGCAGGCATTGGGTGATATCCTTCAGGCATTAAGTGATTTAATCTGCACTTCCTACAATTCAGGGTGACATTATAAGCAGTTATGAAAAACCCAACTTTATAAATTTTTGTGAGATTTCACCTGTTCTTTGGCTTTTGTAAACAATACAGTAATCAGACTAATTTGGAGTTTCTAATGTAATAGGGTTACTGTAGTTTTTGCTCTCAATTTATGACTGTAATCAGTTCCTCTCTTCCCCACACGTTTTTCCATGTTGGTCCCATGGAAGGCCTAAGAGGAGCCACAAATGGGGCTCCTCCTGAGTCGAACGCAGACTGTCAGTTCAGTTTACCTGGACAAACCTGTCATTACCGAGGCTTTATTTCCTGTGAGGACCAAGTCATTACTAAAGATCAGTGAGGAATGGATACATTTTCATTGTCTTTCTCAGCATCAAAACTGTTTAAGGAGAACTACTTGAACAACAATTAAAATAAAATTTTGAAAAAAAATTTAAAACTGTTTAAGGACAATATAGGTTAGAGAGGTGGAGAAGTGGCAACAGAATGACCTGGGTGGGGAGAGGGGGGAATCTTCAAAATACACTGTCCACGAATGCCCTTATATTTCATTCACCCTGCTCCTTCCCACATTACGTTATCAACCGTACCCTCGCTCTCATACTTCAGTGGTGACTCCTCCCTCCCACCCCAATTTCTGTCAGTCTCTTTCCCAAGTCATCAAATAAATATAGTCTAAGTAAAAACTGTGCTTGCTGTATAAGAGCAGCTTCAAATCAAGACCTCTAATTGCCCCATTCCTTCCTGTATTCAGTTCTGTAAGTACTGCTGTATCATCCCATTCCCCTCTGAGAAACATAGAATATAGATTTTTATTTTTATCCTTTATGTCATTAAGAAATAGTTCTTTTAGTGAAAGGTTTAAATGTATGGTTCTTGTGTAATTTTTTCACTCCTTCTTTAGGTATGATCCTGATATTCTGCTAGGTTATGAGATTCAGATGCACTCCTGGGGTTACCTTTTACAAAGGGCTGCTGCCCTAAGTGTTGACTTATGTCAGATGATCTCCCGGGTGCCAGGTATGTAGCATTGTGTATGTTTTACAGCTCAGCTACAGAGCAAATTGCAAAGTAAATAAACACAGGGTGTTTAAAAGTACTATTGTTCTAGCCTAATTTTTTAAACTAAATTTTGTAAATTCTAGGTATATCATAACTCTATTATAGAAGATTTAAAAATCAAGAAAAGAAAAAATACCCCAGTTTCACTACTACATATACTGTTAATATATTTACTTTTTTCCTTTCAGTCATTTTTCATATATAGGTTTTTTTTATTACTTTCATCATACATATATCCCATTTTTTATGCTTTCTGCATCCAGCATCTCATCTTAAGTATTCTATATTAGGAAATAGCCTTCATAATCTTTATGAAGAACATAACTTTTTTTTGACTTGATGTACTATAATTTTATTTGTCTGGTTCTGTATTTTGGGCTGTTCCCCAAAAGTCTGATTCTGATTTAAGAGGGAGGCAAAAATGAGAGTCATATCAAAATTATAGTTGATAAAGCACTTTAAAAAATATTTTCTTGTATAACTACAAAATTTTTAAGAGCTTCATTTTAAAGCCTCCCTGCATGTCGGACAAGGACAAAGTAGAATGTACTTTCAGGGGCTAAAAGGCCAAATACAGAATTAGTTTAAAAAAAAAAAACTAATCAAGAGACTTTCTGGGAGAGATTATGATTTCAGTGAAATATCTTAACTTGGTAAACTTAAAGAGAAAAGTTGAAGCTAAAATACAGAAGGACAGTAAATATTTTTCAGCTTTGTCAAGGCTTGGAATAAAAAGGCAGAGATACTTTACATTCTGCATAGCATGAATTATTTGTAGTTTCTGTATCCCTTAATAGGAACAATGGTATATCTCAATTTTTTCAACATTTCATTTAGCATAGGTTTCAGGAGAGGAAGAATGAATGTTCAGGTGTACTCATTAATCAGTTTAATTAGTTTTAACAGGTAAGATACGACTTCATATCAGAAGAGTAAATGAAAGCTTGTGTTCTAAAATCACTGCAAAACCATTTGATAGGCAACGTGATACAATAGAAAGGGCCTGCTGAGGGAGGCAGCGTAGTAAAGAGCACAGGTTCTGGAGAAAGACCGGGTCCTAATGCTGGCTATGGAGCTAACTGGCTGTGTGGTGTCAAGCAAGTTACTTCACCTATCATACCTCAAATTGTTAATCTGTAAAAGGGGGGTAGTAATAGAACTTATCTCAGGGCAATTGTAAAGTACTTAAAACATGAGAACATAGTAAACATCATATAAATGTTAAGTGAAAAAAATTTCAAATATTATCTCTTTAAAATAAAGAAGAGTGAGGTGGTAGGTGTACATACGTAGTCTTTGGATCGGGTAACCCTGGTGTAGAATACTGATTCTGTTGCTATGTGACCTGGGGCAAGATAAAACATTTCTGAGTACAATTTACTACAGTGCAAAATCAAAAGTAAGCTAACAATAAAGTTATTATATTAAAATAATGTTAGTACAGTTCTTAGAACATAATACCTCTTCAATGTATGGTAAATATATTTATTATTCCAGAGCCTCTAATCAGTAACATTTGTATATAGCCAGTGTTATATACGAGAAACATTTTAATTTCTATTCTAGTAAAATCATCACTTAAGAAACTAGGCTCAGAACTCTACTTACTGTAAGAGGAACTCTTCTTCTCCATATGCTGTTAGGAAAATTTCATACTGAATAGGAACATTAATTGATGTCAACAAAGGTCTGAACAAAACAGACTGTGAATCACATTTCATCTTTAATTTTCACCTTTAATTTTTATTGTCATTTTCTTTGACATACTTTGCTTGGAAATTTGGTTTCTGTGAGTCCTAATGCAGTATATTTTCATTTCTACAGATGACAAAATTGAGAACAGATTTGCAGCTGAAAGAGATGACTATGGGTCAGATACAATGAGTGAGATAAATATCGTTGGCCGAATTACACTAAATCTTTGGCGAATCATGAGAAACGAGGTATGGTTCTTTAGATAAAATTCTGTTTGGAATAAGAGGTTAGCTCAATATAACAATTTTAGTCATTACAGAGTATTAGTATAGCTTACTGTGTAATCTGTGTGTCTTTGTGAATTGTTTTACTTAAGTAGAGTTACTTTCTAAAATAGACAGCTACAGAAGTATTTAACTTCTAATGTTTTTGATGAATTTCAATTTTTTTATTTGTGTTTAAGGTAGGAGCTAGAAAATCTAAGGCTATCATAAAATAATATATTATATGTTGAATGTTGTATAATTTTGTCATTTTTGCACTGAAATCATTTTTGCACTTAAGGCCAGATGAATTCAGTTGGCCTTTTTCATTTTTTACAGTAAGAAAAATTTAGTCTAGATATGGAAGGGACTTTTTGGCTTAAGGATATTTAAAAACTAAGTCAGGCTAATAAGGCAAATTGGAAAGATTGTACTTGGAGATAGTTGATTGTAGCAAACAAGGGAGGCTTTGGGAGCCCCCAGGTAAGGATTTTTGGTAGTATGAATTTCCTCAGACTATCCTATTAATTTGCAATCACTCAGAAGAACAGTTTTCACCAAAAATGTAAGATCATAGGACCCTAGATTACATAACATCCTTGAAGTTGCCCAATTTCTCTTACTGAAATGTAAAAATAATATGTACTCTAAATTGGTGTATTCTCAGATTTTGGACTTCGGATAATACCAGATGAAATGTTTGTATGTAAAAGAAAGTGCTATTCTATGCTGCTCCCCTTTGAAACTTTCTGTTGGTAGAGTCTCTTTTACATACTCATTGCTCACTGTGACCATCCCGGGTCTCCAAGATCTGTGTGAGACATTTGACTTTCTTAGCATGCCCTCTGTAACTCCGTGGGCGTTATCACACAGCAGTTCTTTCCAATAAGAAAATATGTCCTTTATATTAATTTCAGGTATTCCCATTTTTCTTTGCATTTCCTCTTTGCTCCATGAGCCTAAGTTTGATGCTCACATATCATCTACTTTGAAAATGTACAATATATGTATCTGCTTGAGGATAATGTTGTTGTTTTCTTCTTAAAATATTATCAGAGCACAAGAATCCCTAGTGATTTCAAAATATTTCTAGTGACACAATAGAATATGAAGGTACAGAAACTGTGATATATTTGCTTTGCGTATTCTATTACATATTTCAGACTGTAGCCTCTGATATTGTCTGGGATGAACACATAAATTAAGTATATAAACACAAAATCAGATGATTAAATCTTAGTTTCAGGAGTCTTTTTATTTTTATTTTTTTCTTTCAGGAGCCTTTTTATTTATGAAGATCCAAAAGACAAGCTGTAGTAATTATCAGTTATTATTTTAAAATTAAAAATTAGAGCATAAATATTTTTTAAAGTTTGGTGCTTTCTTTAGTCCTTACTGAAAACTCAGGGTCAAAGTCTTTCTGTAATTATAGGATGAATATATAGTATATCTGATCTTTATTTGGGAATGTAGGTAACAACTGTACAAAAGTTATGAGTTGGCTAATTTACACTCCTTTCCCCCCTTTTAGACAGGCAAATAAATTAGATTGCCCCCTCCTTCTTTTTTAACTAACCCAGAGTACTCCTGGCAATTTGGAAATTTGTATGAACTCCTGAATGAAACTGTGGGAAGTACTATCTTGTATCTCAAACTATTCTGGAACTTTAAGGGTTATGGCTTTGGATAGAAGCTGGCCCTGAGAATTTTCTTCATAATTGAGGTCCTCAAACTATTTTTTCTGGATTCAGACAATTCCAAAGGCTCCTTTTTACCTTTATTTCATTTATCTATATGTCCTTCATAACACTTAGCAGTTTCAAACCTCTATTATTGTTTATTTTCATCTTTATAGGTTGTTTCTACAGTATGCTTTTTATATTTACTATACAAAAATAAATGCAAAAGAATACATACAAGAAAAGCAAAATCCCCTGTTCTTTTTAAGACATCTACTCAAGAATTGCATTGCACCTCTCAGTTTACAGTTGAAATGGATATCTTTTTGTCTATGCCTAGTTGGGTTTTTTAAAAATTTGTTTGCTTTAAATAATATGTATGCTAGTTTTCATTCTCTTGCTTAACATTCACAGAATTACTGGAGTTCCCTCTGGACTTTGAGTCCTTAGTAACAAACACAATGCCTATTAAATAGTGCTCATGACGTATTTGTTGACTGTTTGAAAGAATAAATTACTCTTCCCCAGAAAATTATATTTAGAGGTCTTATGGATAGCAGCTTAATCCAGGCCTTTTAAGAATTTGCCAAGTAGGTTGGAAATAGATCCAATTCAGTTCAACAAATATTTATTAAGTGCTATCTTTAATGCATGAATTTCAGCCTGGTTTAGATGGAGTAAGAGTACAGCAGGTTCTTCTCTTGTTTTAACAGTCAGGGAAGCAGATTATATGGATGCAGCAGATGCTGGAGGATGAGTAGATGTGGCAGTGAAAACTTCTGATTGTTTCAGCTTTCTCAGTGAAATAGGAATCACTTTTCTCAGCTGAAAGTAAGCATAGTGAAGGAGTTGTATGGATTTGATGAGAGAAGAAGAGTATGCAATAGTTATCTAGGAGAATTTGAGAGTGGATAATTAAGAAACTATAAAAACTAGGCAGCATTGAGAGCCCATTAGAGATTTGTGTTAGGAAATTAAAGTGATACCTGCCAGCTGTGTTCAGATTCACCGATGTAATGTGCAGGGTAACAGAGGGTTAGATTTGTCTACAACTCACAAATGAAGGGTTATGGCTTTGCTAAAATTTAATTAATTAGTTAATCAGTTAATTAGAACTGAAGCAGAAGAGAAGCAAAGAACTGAATGGTGTGTGCAAGATTGTGATCATAGTGGTTCACTGGAATTTCAGCTAGATAGATAAGGACCAAAGAAAGATCAGGGCACTAGAGCAGGTAAACTGAAAGGACAGGAGGTGGCGGTCAGAGAGTGGGGTATTGTGAGGTTATGGAGGGATGCCGTTATTGGTAATCATAGATCTTGGAGTGTGATTGTGGGAGTGGGTGGTAAGGTGGGATGGAAGCAGTAACATGGATTTACCTCTGAGATCTATCTGTCTGGTAGCAGTATAGAAGGGGACACAGCCAGAGGTAAGGAAATTATAGATATTATTGGGGCAACAAATGAAAATGGGTGGTGGGATTTAAAAACAAATTAGTGGATAAATCAACAAGAGCTGGATGCACAAAAAGATAAAGAGGAAGAGGTGTCAAGAATGATTTATCATGATTCTGACATAGATGGTTTAAGATGTTAGGTGGGAAAATTATGATTTAAGAATATAGAGCGTGAGTTATCAGTAAAATATCTATGTGAAGATACCCAACAGGCATTTAAATAGTAAAGTCCCAAATATAGAGTAGAGGTCTGGATTAGAGATACATCCTGGGAAGTCACGTGACAAATGGCAAAGAGAGTGATGAGCATTGTGCCAAAGATACATTTTTGTGAACAAAACCTTTTTGAGGAGTAGGCAGAGGAATCAAATCCTAAGAAGGAGCAGTCAGATAAGATAACCAATAACCAGTAGAGAACACTCCCAACGGAGTCATTAGGAAGGTCAGATGCTTCCACATAAGGCATGGAAGCCTCCCATTGTCTCCATTTGGCAACATTAGAATCTGCTCCTCATGTTCCCTGTCATAATTTCAGTCTGTCAATAGTCATGTAGGGGCTTTTAAATATTAAGACAGTGGGATGGGCAATGAAGACTATGTATAGGTAAAATAATATACTCCCTTGCGTTCATGTTTTATCTTTTATAAGGCACTTTTTTTAAAATTTATTTATTTTTTTAAATTTTGACACAAACTTGCAGGGTAAGTAAGGCAACGGAGTAGTAAGATATTATTCCAAATGAGGAAACTGAAGTTCACAGAACTTAAGTGACTTGCCTATAAAGCCTCATAGCTAGTAAGGGGTCTAGGCTTAGTTAGCCTCATTGTGGGCATGCCCTCTGCTCAGAGAGTTTTTATATATTTTATTTTATATATGCATAAAATAAAACGTGTACAAAATTATATAATAAGCTCTTTGAGGACAGAGAGCATGTTCACAATAAGTGTATGTATATCTCAGATATATCACGGATTCAATAGGGTATCTATCATTGAGCCTACAGACATTATGTAAGAGCCAAATGAGACATAAATGGTGTGTGTATTGGAAGGAAAGAAAACTGTGGAGTCTTGGAGGGGAGTTAGGAAAGAGTGGAAGGAGGCACAAACGGTACAAAGTAAGTAGCTATAATGAAGGAATACCATACAGCAATGAAAGAGAATGAAATACTGTTCAATCCTACAGTGAACAGTATAGATGAATCTAAGGCATAATGTTGAGCAAAAGAAACCAGATAAATAACAGTATATATTACATGGTTCCATTTATGTGAAACTTAAACATAGTCAAGACTAATCTATAGTGTTAAACCTGGAAGGTGTTGACTGGGAAAGGGCATAAGGGACCCTTCCAGTGTCCTAGAAAGTTTCTGTTTCGTCATATGGATGGGCATTACACAGATGTTTACACACATAGCAATTCATGAGTTGTTCACTTTAAACGTATGTACATTCTCTACGTAGAGTATATGTCAACCATAACATTTTTTGTTTAAGTTGAAGACTCCAGGGAAATGGGGAATAACTGAGGGAATAAAGTGTTGGAGGGTATAGGCCACAGGTGCTTATTTATGGCCTCCTTCAGTTTTTTTAATCTTTATTTCCTGTGTTTCCCTGCACTAATTCTGACTGCCTCTCCCAGTTCTGAGTACGTGTGTTTCTGAAGTGATTAACCATTGTTTTGCACATTGACTCTGTGAATGGAAAAGTGTAGCCGTACTCTCAGCCCATTCCTTTACCAATAAAGTAAATGGACAAGCACTGAACACTTTCTTCATTTATATTAATTCTGGCTTTTATCTACAAAGTACATTAACCCAATGTTTAACTTACTGAGATTTCTGCCTAAGACAAGTAACAAACTCCTAATTCATATTTTTAGATTCATATTTCAACTTCTAGAGTAAATCACTCTTCAGATTAGAATGTCCTGAAAACGGATTATCTTAGAATGCTTGTTTCTTTCCTTTAACTTCATTGTGACTGAGATTATAGCTGTGTATTGTTACCCTGCTGTGACACCAAGAAAACCCCAAGTAGAGTGACTGTTATACTGTTATACAACGTTGTGATATTTTGTGTGTCTAGTCTTAATCTAATTTATGAAATTGTTATGTGCAAAATAATGTCAATCCAGAACATACGTTTGTCATCCACCTCAGATAATGGGGATGAATTCCTAAGACTGTATTTAAGTGTAGTTCAAGGTCATGAAATCCTCTAGATCAATCCTCATAGATCAACTCACATGGCAAACTTCAAATTTTTCCCTAATGAGAGAACTGTGGGACAATAAGGTGATCTTTTCTGTATGAGTTGTTTTTTGTTTTTTGTTTTTTCTAATGAAGATGTATACCCCAGCAGAAGTGGAGATTTAGTCTAAATGTACTCTGTATCAATTAGGTAATCATGCATACCTGAGATCAGATGTTTGGCTCAGTTTTCTATAGAACTAAATGGAAATTTTAAAAAACTAAATGAAAATATTAGCAAGTGAAAGAGTCATTTAGATATGGGATTTGATGAATAACAAGAGTTACTCATTTATTGTTGTGAAGTACTTCAGGTCCATACTAATTGTGGGGGGCAAGGGAATGGTGATTTACTTAACAAGATAATGGGTTTGTACCTGGTGACTCTAGAATAGCCTCATTCCAAAGTTTACAACTCTGTGTTTGTGTGTGAGTTTGTACTCTCTGAAGTATGCTACATTCCAGTGCTGCTGTTCTGGAGACTGATAGAAACTGACGATAAAGTAAAACCAGTTTGGGTCAGTACACTGAGATGAGCTTAACATTCAGTCCCTGTTTTGTACTTGATGGATTGTAGACATGGAAAAGTACAGACTGACTTTATTTATTTATTTATTTATTTATTTATTTATTAATTAAGAGAGGGGAATGGAGGGAGAGAAACTTTGGTGTGTGAGAGAAACATTGATCAGTTGCCTCTCGCACACGCCACAATGGGGACCGGGCCTGCAACCTTGGCATGTGCCCTGACCGGAAATAAAACCAGTGACCTTCGCTTTGTGGAATAATGCCCAACAATGGAGCCACACCAGTCAGGGTGAAAGGAAGTAATTTAAAATTGTAATATAATATACAAAGGTGTGAAGTGCTGTTTGAACTATTCTTCAGAATCCCATCCTGACCTAAAAGTGGGGACTGCTGGTTCCTTAATTTTCATTTTGCATTGAAATACCTGCCATTGTCTAAATTGCTTGCGTCTTGTGGCCATTTCTGAAACTGTCTAGTTAGATGTATGTTTTATGAATTTGGACTTTTTAGTATTCTTTTCCCATTAACACAGCTTTTACCTATATACTTTGAAGATGGGGAATCATTTCTGCTATATCCTTTTAAATCTTTTGTTTTGGAATGAAATGGATTCCATAATGTCCTTTTATTGGGTCTTAGTATTGATGTAATTCTTGGGAGCAGGATGAATGCCTGCCTTTAACTAAATAACTCATCCTCAAATCTGTGGGATCCTGTTAATCAGCATGTGATCAAGGACCAAACAGTAAGTATGGAAAGAACAGAAAATTAACTTGCTTTAACAATGCTCCTGTCATTATTTGTATTGGCATACAATATAAAAGGAAGTGATAAGAACTAGGATTACATGGCCCAGTTGAATTTTAGCAGGTCAGACTTTTTTCCCAATTAAATATTAATTTTTTGAATATTTCTATCCAGTAGGGTTTATATACATAGCTTTAAATTAATTGTAATTCAGTTGTAACACAAATTATTGTTGCAAGTAGCTGTCATATCTACTATGAAAGGTTAGAAGTAATATTTAGAATCTTTTAGAACCAAATTTGCATATAATACAAGCATTATTATAATAGAGTCTCTTTTTTTGTAGGTGGCTCTAACTAACTACACCTTTGAAAATGTGAGCTTTCATGTTCTTCATCAGCGTTTTCCCCTCTTTACCTTCCGAGTCTTATCAGATTGGTTTGATAACAAGACAGATCTGTACAGGTAATGTTTTATAACTCTAAAGAGGATACTATCTTTTTTTTTAATCAATATTATTGGAGTATAATTTATATACAGTAAAATGCACACATTTAAAGTTTATTATGTGATGACTTTGAAAAATGTATATACCCTGAAACCAGTACCCCAATCAAGATAAAAAACATTTCTAACACCCAGAAAATTCCCTTTAACAGCTTGCAGTCAATCTGCCTATTCCTATGTAAGTACCCACGTGCTTAGTTAGGTAACCTACAAACTGCCCACAGAAGTACTAATTGAATTTCTATTGCTGTAGATTAATTTTGCCAGTTCTAGAACTTTTATATAGAATTATGCATAATCTACACCCTTTGTTTCTGGCTTCTTTCAAGGAACTGAGCACAATGTTTTTTGAGATTGAACCATACTGTTGCATAAACCATTAGTTTTCCTTTTTATTAGTAAATAATATTCAGTTACCACAATTTATGTATCCAGTCACCTGTTGATGGACTATTGGGTTGTTTCTAGTTTGAAACTATTAAATAAAACTATGCAAGTCTTTGTGTAAACATAGTTTCATTTCTCTAGGAGTGGAATTGCTGAGTCACATGGGTATTGGTTTAACATTTTTAAGAAACTGCTAAATTGTTTTCTTTGGCAATTCTTCTAGTGCAAGTCTAATGGCAGCAAATTGTCACAGCCTTCATTGTTCTGAAAATAACTTTTACCCTTATTTTTTTCATATTTTTACCATGTAATTCTGGAGATGAGATTTTTTTCTTTCTTTCACCACTTTAAGGATTTCATTCCCTTTTCTTCCAGCCTCCATTGTTTCTGGTGAAAAATCAACAGTCATTCTCCTCATGTTTCCAGTGTATGCAGTACATGTTTTTTTCGAAGTCTAGCTTAATGAATGGTTGGCTGCTCCTATTGTTACTCAGAGTAAAAGGCTTGTAGTGGAGGCAGGGAGAGTTACTCAGCTCTACTCCAGATTCTGTCTTTGGCAATTACGATTCTCCTGGGGCTGCTCTTCATCCATTGGCGATGGACCTCAGCTTCATACGCTGCTGGGTCTTGGCCCCAAACAGGTTTCCTGATGCTCCCCCAGGGGAAAATGGCTTTTGCTTCTATTCCTTCCTCAGCAGCAGTGTTTCTGGGAAAGTTTTCTGCCCCTCACAGGCTCCTGGTGGGAATAGGGAAGATTTCCCACCCTTCCCCCAAGGTGCACCTTTTACTCTGGCCCCGTTACATCTGTTCTTCCCCAGAGATAGTGAATCTTTGCATGAACCCTGAGGTGAGGAGAGTTTCGTGCCAGTCCCACGTCAACTCAGGGCTCTGCCTCATACAAGACAAGGGTTGGAGGAAGTTACAGGGTTTTGTTCCCATGTGCCCAGCCAGGCCTGCCCCCAGTCTTTCTCACAAGTACTTGGTGAGACCCCATGGAGAAAGAGTCCCCTAGTGTCTGGGCTCACAGTGATTCTAAACTCTCACGCTAGCTTATATATGACCTTCGTATGCTTTATTAAAATTTTAACTTTTGTTCTTACCTGCTTTTATGGCAGCTGCCTGTCCTGCCTATGCTCTGCCAAACAGGAAATGGGTTATATGTCCTGTCTGTCATCCTCAGATGGTTTTGTCATGCTGTGAAATTTACTTCACCTGATTCTCTTGTAACCTCAACTTCCTGGTGACCTCAAGGAAAGTTGTAATTTTATAGATAATACAGCTTTTTATCACTGTTTAGACTGGGGTGATGTTCTTTTGGAGTGTTCTACATCCAAAGCTGAACTCTTATCATTTTTTTCCTGGCTGCTTAGGAGAAGTTATATAATATAAAATGAAACTTGATATTAAACTTAACATAAGAACAACATTCATTGGTTTGTTTATAAGCCCTAGAATACTATAAATGCAGATTTTGCCACTTTTAATTAGGTATTTAATTAGGTATTATCTAAAATGATAATTAAATCTGCTTTTGCCAAGAAAGATGAGAACTGGACCTAACTATTACATAAGTGATTTGGACCAGACATTAGACCATTTATGTTAAATGGATTATATTACATGAAGAGACCATGAGCTCTTTTTTTTTTTTTTTTGAGACACTTTGGAAGATCAGATCATTATATTTTTTAATTTGAGGATTTTTTTAAAGATTTTATTTATTTATCTTTAGAGAGGAAGGGAAGGAGAGAGGGAGAGAAATATCAATGTATGGTTGCCTCTCGTATGCCCCCTGCTGGGACCTGGCCTGCAACCCAGGCATGTGCCCTGACTGGGAATCGAACCACAATCCTTTGGTTTGCAGGCCCATGCTCAATCCACTGAGCTACACCAGCCAGGGCAAATTTGAGGAAATTCTTAACCAAGAATGTAAATCATACTTTTTAATTTGTATTTGTTGCCTCCAGTGTTTTAAAGAAAAATGTGTTTGTGTGTATGTGTATGCGTGTGTGTATTTTGTCAATTGACTCAGACTCAGAAATAAAAGGAACTCTTGCTAGTCAAGGATTTGCTTGTATTAAATCTTGTTTGTAAAGCACAAAGATGCCCTGATTATTATTATTTTGTTTTTGTAAATTTAGATTTGGGTCTCCTAGAAGCCCTTGATTATTATGAATGAGTTATGTTCTCAAAGTTTTATTTCTTGGCCCTGGCTGGTATGGCTCAGTGGATTGAGTACTGGCCTGCAAACCAAAGGGTCACTGGTTCAATTCCCAGTCAGGGCACATGCCTGGGTTGCAGGCCAGGTCCCTGGTTGGGAGCGGGGTGCATGAGAGGCAGCCACACACTGATGTTTCTCTTTCTCTCTCTTTCTCCCTCCCTTCCCTCTCTCTAAGAATAAATAAAATAAAATCTTTTCTTCTTTAAAGTTTTATTGCTTGTGACTTTAAACACATTTTTCTCTTTTTTTTAAAGATTTTATTTATTTATCTTTAGAGAGGAAGGGAAGGAGAGAGGGAGAGAAATATCAGTGTATGGTTGCCTCTCATCTGTCCCCTGATGGGAACTGGCCTGCAACCCAGGCATGTGCCCTGACTGGGAATTGAACTGCGATCTTTGCTTCGCAGGCTCGCGCTCAATCCACTGAGCTACACCAGCCAGGGCTAAACACATTTTTCTATAAAATGTTATATTTCATGATTAGATTCCTAAATTAGCCTATAAAGCCTTTTCTGATCCCTAATATTACTAATCTAGAGAACTCACAATAGCATTTTTATTTCATTTGCTATCCAAGGAATAGTTATTGAATAGTGTGCCATGGCAGTAAAGGGTGATAGGTAGCTCAAGAAGATAGTATTAGAAATTTTTAGAATAAGTGAGTTTGTACTTGAAATTCTTCATCTTTTTTGTCAACCTCTGCCTAGATGTCTTATCCCCCAGATACCCCATGCACTTAAGATGCTCTAAATCCGGCCATTTCAGCACCTACCCAGGCCTGTTTTGAGTAGCTCATGCTTTGTAATTCCCTTCCTCTACTCCAAATCAAAACTTGTATTTGCTTATTATAACACAACAAATTAGCTAACAAAATACAATTCTGTCATGTTATGTTCATTATTTTAAAAGGCCACAATTACCCATTCCCTTTTTAAACAACATAGCTTACCAGATAAGACTAAAAACAGGAATGAATGTGATCATTATTTCAAAAATAATCACTTTTTTAATTTAAACAGACCACTTTTTTAGTACTTTTGAAAAATATTTTAGGAAAGATATGGAATGATTGTCAGCATAATAGTAGATTAGGAAGCTCTGGAACCTCCTTTCCCCATGAACGCACTGATTCAGGAACAGTTCACAGACAATTTCTCTTTGTGGAAAATCCAGAAGGAAATTGAAAGCTTCTGCACCCTGGGAAAACATAGAATCAGGCTCACCAAAGCTGAGAGGGAGATTCAGGACACCCTCTTACCAGAGTACTGCCCCTGGCTCAGAGCCAAATTATCAGGAAAAAGCTCCTACCTTCTCCCAGGAGAGGGAGGGATTGGTTCATGTGTCTAGCACCCCAGCTTTTCCAAGGGAGCTCTGACAGGTCTGACACAGTCTACCTTGCAGAGCCTAATGTAGGCTGGTAGACACCATAGATCCTCCCCTGCTGCTCAGCACAGAACAAGTGATGAAAAATCCCAGCTCTCAGTTTACCCCTGGGGTGAGAAAGAGTTGATCCATGCATCCAGAGTCCCAATTCCTCCTAGGCTACCCAAAAAAACTGGCATCTGTCTTCTCAGTCTCCATCAGGTCTGGAACAACCTAGCTGTTCTGGGGGCACACACAGGGCTTTAGACTAGCAGACCGTAACTCCCCTCCTGCTCAGCACAGAGCAGGCGCACAAAAACCACAATTGCCTGCTTCTCCCTAGGAAGGGAAAGAGGCCCCCTGTCTATGTCTGGGTTGATCGATGGAGGTCTTCTATACAAGGCTAGTTCATGAAGACTGGGAGAAGTGCCAGCTTTGTCTAATGCGGGGCACACACAGAGAGGGAAGAAAAATGAAGAATCAGTCAAAGATGTTCCAAACAAAGAAGCAAAATAAATCTCCAGAAATTGATCATAACAAAACAGAGCTGTATGATTTACCTGATAGAAAAATCAAAATAACTCATAAAGATTCTCAATCCCACTAGGGTCAAGACAACAAAATGATAATTTCAACAGACAGAAAATATTTTAAAGTACTGAACAAAACAGGAGCTGAAAAACACAATAATTGAACTGAAACTTTCACTAGGGTTGTTCAACAGTAGACTAGGTCTAGCAGAAGAAAGGATCAGTAAACTTTCAGACAGGTCATTGACCATGTGGTCTGTGGAAAGGATGAACCATTATATCCCATATATCCCTTTTGTTTTATCTTTTTTTAAGGATTTTTAATTGATTATGCTATTACAGTTTTCCCCCTTTATCCCCCCACCACCCTGTACCCCCAGCCCTCCAGCATTGCCCCCCAGTTCATGTCCATGGGTTGTACATATAAGTTCCTTGAGTCCTCTGTCTGTTTCATATACCATTTTTACCTTTCCCGTCTACTTCATGGCTACTAATTATGCTTCTTCCCTGTACCTTCTCCTCCCCATTTCTTCCTTCCCCCTCCCCACTGAACTCCCTCCATGTGATGTCCATTTCTCTGATTCTGTTCCTGTTCTGGTTGTTTGCTTAGTTTTTGTTTTCGTTGTTTTCTTTTAGGTTCATTTGTTAATACTTGTGAGTTTATTGTCATTTTATTCATTTTTTTTATCTTCTTTTTCTTAGATAAGTCCCTTTAACATTTCATATAATAAGGGCTTGGTGACAATGAACTACTTTAACTTGACCTTATCTGGGAAGCACTTTACCTACCCTTCCATTCTAAATGATAGCTTTGCTGAGTAGAGATGTAGGTCCTTGTCTTTCATGACTTGGAATACTTCTTTCCAGCCCCTTCTTGCCTGTAAGGTTTCTTTTGAGAAATCAACTGATAGTCCTATGGGAACTCCTTTGTAGGTAACCGTCTTCTTTTCTCTTGTTGCTTTTAGGATTTTCTCTTTGTCTTTAATCTTGGGTAACTTGACGATGTGCCTGGTGTTCCTCTTTGGGTCCAACTTCTTTAGGACTCTCTGGACTTCCTGGAAGTCTGTTTCCTTCACCAGATTGGGGAAGTTTTCCTTCATTATTTGTTCAAATAAGTTTTCGATTTCTTGCTGCTGCTGTTCTCCTCTGGCACCCCTATGATTCAGATATTGGAATGTTTCAGGTTGTCCCAGAGAGTCCTCAGCTCTTCATTTTTTTGGATTCTTGTTTCTTTGTTCTGATCCAGTTGGATGTTTATTTCTTCCTTTTGTTCCAAATCATTGCTTTGAGTCCTGGTTTCTTTCCTGTTACTGTTGCTTCCCTGAATATTTTGCTTTATTTCATTCTGGGTATCCCTCATTTGTTTTTTTGTTGTTGTTTTTGTTTTTTTCATTTTTTGACCAAGCTCAATCAGTTCTGTGAGCATTCTGATTACCAGGGCTTTAAATTCTCCATCAGATAGGTTGGCAGTCTCCTCATTACTTAGTTCTGAGGTTTTGCTGTGTTCTTTCATTTGGGCCATATTTCTTTGTCTTGGCACAAGGGTTGTAAGGGGTGGGGTCTTAGGTATTCACCCCGGGGGGCAGGGCACCCCTCTTTGCTGTGCTGTCTGTGGGGGAGGGGCCAGAGAGGGAACAATGCAGCTAGCCTGCTTGTCTGTAGTGCACTGTCCAATAGACTTGTGTCAGACTGGAAGTATCTCCTATGGTGGCAACCCCAGCTGTAGCTTATAGTCAGCTCTGAGTCTCAGTTTTCCCCTTAAGTCAGCCCCTCTAGTGCAGCTCTGCAGAGCTCCACAGACAGCCCCACCCCTCAGTCGCCTGGCCTGGTTTTTCTGTCTGATGCACAGTCCGCCTTACTGTTCTGGTTGTTCTGGTCAAGTTTTTCTTTCATTCCTTGGTTGTCAGGAGTTCCATGCAGTTTGATTTTCTGGTGATTTTGGTTGTTTATTGATTTTAGATTGGTCCTTACCCTCCTTTTGGTTGTGCAAGGGAGCAATGGGTTTCTACCTACGCTTCCTTCTTGGCCGGAACTCTCAAGAATCCATTTTGTTTTACCTTAAAGGGACTGAGTCCAAACATAATGCATTATCTCATATTTACATTTGACAAATCTGTATTATTAAAGCATTACATTAATAATCTATAACAAATAATCTACAACAAGATTGCAGTACTCACTGTATTGCAATACTTGCTTTATTGTGATAGTCTGGAACTGAACCTGCAATAATATCTTTGAGGTAGACCTGTAATAAAAGATATTCAGTAACAAATCCATTTAAATGAATTATGTTATCATATGATGGTATACTTGATAGCAATAAAAGATACATAAATAGTCACAATATAATAAGCTAAAAAGTGCAAGTGGTCCCCAACCTTTTGGGCATCAGGAACCAGTTTTGTGGAAAACAATTTTTCCACCGAGTGTTGGGGGGATGGTTTCAGGATGCATTGTATTCAAGGTCACCTCCTGATCTGTGGCCATTTCCTAATAGGCCTCTGACCGATACCGGTCCGCGGGCTGGGGAACCTCTCAGTTATAGAACAGTATTTGTCTGTTTTGTTTAAAATTCAGTGTTTAATAAGTTTAGGATATTTTTATGTTTGCCTAATTCTTTTTAACAGTTTTATTCAGATATAATGGACATGCCATACAACTTACCATTTAAAGTATGTAAGTAACGGTTTTTAGTATATTCACAGTGTTGTGCGACCTTTACCACAATAAATTTTAGAGTATTTTCATTATCCCCAAAAGAAACCCTGCATCTCTTAACCATCACCCTCTAATCCTCCTTTTCCACCCACCCCTCCTACCTTAGGCAACCACTAATCTTTCTCTCTATATAGATTTGCCTATTCTGGATATGTCACATAAGTGAAACATAACCCGTTGCCTTTTCTGACTGGTGTTTTAGCATATTCTATCCAGATTCATGCATGTGTCAATACTTCATTTCCTTTTATTGCCTAATAATATTTCATTGGACAGGAATATACCACATTTTGTATCAATTGGTGGGCACTTGAGTTATTCCTACTTTGGAGCTATGATGAATGATGCTGTTAAAAACATTTGTGTACAAGTTTTTGTGTAGGCATGTGTTTTCATTGCTCTCGGATATATTCCTGGAAGTGGAATTGGTGGATTGTATAGTAACTGTGTGTTTTACAATTTGAGGAATCGTCAGACTGCCAGTGCAACTGCACCGTTCTACACTGCCACCAGATTGTATGACAGGGTTGTAATTTCTCCACATCCTCACTCACACTTGTTATTATCTGTGTTTTAAACCAGGTGTTTTTTTTCATTTCATATTTATTTTGTAGTTTATGCATTTGTCATGTGTTTTAGGGACAGATTTTTAAACTTGTATGTTTAGCTGTTTTGTAACTGTATTGTTCCAAAAACCATATAATTAGAACTTGCAGTATATGTGAATCTATATATTCTTTAAATGAATAAATTTTATTTTTTAGAGTATACCTTTGGGTGATTTTTACATTTTAACAACATAATATTAAATCAAAGCTTCCTTTTATGGCTCTGATGAGGGTTGTTGTTTGCTTGTTTTCTTACCAAAAAGGTAGGGTAAAGAGATCAATTTTGTTTTAAGTTTAAATTTAAACAAAAAAAAAACTTCACTTAGCATAATGTTCTCCAGGAAGCCAGTCAGAGACAGACAAATGCCATATGATTTCACTCATATGTGGAATCTAATGACAAACAGAACTAACAAGGAAAATAGGGACAGACTCATAGATGGAGAGCTGGATTATAGCTGGAGGGCTGGGTTAGGGGTGGAGGGACTGAGCAAAAAGGAAAAAGGACTCATGGACATGGACAACAGTGTGGTGATTATGGGGGTAAGGGTATATGGGGACTAAATGGTAATGGAAAAAACACACCAGATCAACTTAAGAAAAAGTAAAAAATAAGTCAAAGAAGACAATATTTAAGTTATCATAGGAAATACTAAATTGATGTACATTTACCCTATGTATGGTCTCATTCATATTATTTTCCTGATTTTTCTGAATCTTCAAATTACTCTGTTTCTTCCCATGAGAAGACAGTACATGTTTTTATTGGGTAGGCCAAAAAGTTCATTTGGTTTTTTTCTGTAAGATGGTTGTAGCAGCACTTAGTTGTCTGTAACTTCATTCAAAACAATTTTGTTAGATTGTTCTGTGACAGCTGTCATGTCAGCATGTATTTAAGAAAACAAAATTGATGAATTTTTATGCAGTCATTTTAATATTGAAGGTGGAAGAAAATAAGCAACATTTTTGGCACATTATGCTTTACTAATTCAGGAAAGGTAAGAATACAACTGAAACGCAAAAAGAAAAATTTGATTGGACATGTCAGAAGTGGTTTGCAAAGTTTCATGCTGTAGATTTCTCCCTGAACGATGCTCCACAGTCGGACAGACCAGTGGAAGTTGATAGTCATCAACACAAGACAGTTGAGAACATTCAGTGTCATACCACATGGGAGACAGGTGACGTACTCAAAATGTCCACATCAGTAAAGTTATTGGTGAAAAGGAAAAAGGAGTCTTTTATGGAAAAAACTAAATGGACTTTTTGGCCAACCCAGTATTTTAGAGTAGGACTTAACAATGATAATCTAAATCTTCCATGTTCTTAATCCTATAGATATGATGAGTTGTGATTGTATAATCATTGCTGCATTATTAGCAGTGGCATCTAAGAGAGGATATAAAATTTTTTATAAGAAAAAGTAACACCAAGAAAAATACTGAAAATAATTACCCTTAGTCTTACCGCCTTATCAAAAGCAGTCAGTAAGGCCCTGGCTGGTGTAGCTCAGTGGATTGAGCACGGGCCTGCAAACCAGAGTATCGCAGTTCGATTCCCAGTCAGGGCACATGCCTGGGTTGCAGGCCAGTTCCCAGCAGGGGACTCAAGAGAGGCAACCACACATTGATGTTTCTCTCCCACTCTTTCTCCTTCCCTTCCCCTCTCTCTAAAAATAAATAAATAAAATATTTTTTTAAAAAAAGCAGTACCTCAAACTTTACATATTTTCACTAAGTTTTATACCTTTAAAATATGTGAAGTTTTATAATCTTTAACTCCTTAATGTACCTTAATGTACATCATTACTTCTTAAATAGCCTCACTATTAATGTGCATGTTTTGGCAGAATGAAAACAGTACTGAGTGTCCCAATTTTTTCCTGATGTTTACGGCATGGATTGTCTTTTAACAGATGGAAAATGGTTGATCATTACATCAGCCGTGTCCGAGGAAATCTCCAAATGCTGGAACAGGTGGACCTAATTGGGAAAACCAGTGAAATGGCTAGGCTTTTTGGCATTCAGTTTTTACATGTACTGACAAGGGGTTCACAGGTAGGAAATCTTGTTTGTTTGTTTGTTTGTTTGTTTGTTTGTTTGTTTGTTTGGTTTTTTGTTTGTTTTGCACACTTGAAAGTTCTCTGTGAGTGATATACTTCTGAGATGTTTGAGGTGGTTTTATAATTTTGAAATTTCTGTCTGGTACCAACTAATAAATGTAGCTGGTTGCTCAAATCTTGTTATTTTCTGGAAAAGCTTTCATTTCACTTAACAACTGCACTGTTTTTTTCTCAATACCAACTTTCTAGCCACTGTTAAATATTTCATGATATCAAGAAAATAAATGGCTATATCCTTGAGGATGATACTACGTTTCTGAATACTGTCTGCGTGATTCAGGTTGCCTTCAGAGCCCCCTTAGAACTGAGGAAGCAGCAGAGAAAGTCTGTCTCTTTTGTTTTACATCCCTAATTTTGTCTTGTTCCAACTCCCAGCAGATAACTTTAATATTTTTTTTTAATAGAAGGAATTGGAAGTCAATACAAGTAGACACTTACCATTTTTCTTAACTGTTAAAGAAAATGATACCTTATGAGCCATTTAATTCATATCTAACTGAATTCCCAAGGATATAATGATTTTGTCACATGCCTTACTGAAAATGATTTCATGCATCCATTCAACAAATAATTATTTGGATACCTTTAATGTATGAAATATTGTGCTAGGCATCAGGGAGGCCACACTAAGTCACTCAGGTTCCTTAACCTCATGAAAGCTTTTAATTATTATAATTACTCTATGTCTATAACATTCCCCAATCTATTAATTCAATAGTTATTGCAAAAATGGAGCTCTAACTACGTTAGCATTACCTGTTGGTTTACTTAATTTTATAGCTTATAAGCTATTTATTTATTTATCTATCTATCTATCTATCTATTTATTTATTTGTGCCCCCCACAAGTTTTAAAAACTTTGAGCCAGTTTATAATTTTTTAAAAGTTGATTATTGTAAAACCACATGAGAAAATTTCACAGAATCCACGCTGATTCTTGCAAATGCTGTTTTTATCTAATACTCCAAACCATATGCTTAATAATGGTTATTTATAAAGTCAATTGCTTGATTCAGTTTTGTGAATGAAAACTAATACCTTTTAATTCTGGAATCCTTGTCTTTCCTCCTTGAAAAATTGGGATAAAATTTACCATCTCAAGTCTCCTGAGTTTCACTCTCAAATTTTCCCAATTCAATTTCTCAAAGATTGACCAACTTTTTAAAATAAATTGACAAACTGTGCAGCTATCTCTCCTACATCTGTTTATTGTAGTAGAGCTGTATTTAAATGTAAAAAGAAGTCTAATTGTATCTGTCTGTTCAGTATTACCTTATGATGTAAGCCTTTTGACATATTTAGCAATTTTCATAAAAATTTTAGGACTACGAAAAGGATTCACAAATGTCCCCTCTGGCACCTAAAAGCTGACTAAACAACCAATACTATGTCATTGTATGTTTAATTGTATTGTAAGAAAATCATGCAGCCTTATTCTGAAAAGCAAAACATGATGATTAGCACTTATGATTATCATATATTCAAAGACCAGCATATTTATAACCTGTTTTCTGCTTCTCTACCTACCTTCGCCTCTCTGCCCACAGTACCGTGTGGAATCAATGATGTTGCGTATTGCTAAACCAATGAACTATATTCCTGTGACACCCAGTGTACAGCAGAGGTCCCAGATGAGAGCCCCACAGTGTGTCCCCCTCATTATGGAGCCTGAATCTCGCTTCTATAGCAACTCTGTTCTTGTTTTGGATTTCCAGTCACTATATCCTTCTATTGTGATTGCGTACAACTATTGTTTTTCCACCTGCCTTGGCCATGTGGAGAACTTGGGGAAGTAAGTTTTTTGCATATTTACAATTATGTTGTGCTTTGTGCTTCTTACTAAATTGGGCTTCCTTTGGGTGTCTTTTTGCACTTGAGACTGTCCTTATGAGCAAGATAAATGTAGCCTAGCTAATTCGCTATTTTAATTTACCGTATTTTGCCATGTACAATGTGCCCCCATGTGTAGTGTGTACCCACATTTTTGGCCCAAACTTACAGGGAGAAAGTCTCATTTTAATTTTTAATTCAATTTTATTTATATTTAGAACCAAAATCAATTATCATATTCCAGTATTATATTGCATACAGATATCATTATTGCTTTCTAGAGTTACATTTTTAATGCATAAGCATAAATAAAATAATTTAAAATACTTATTTAGATACAAAATTAGCACTACCCATGTATAATGTGCATCTGTATTTTACCCTAAAAAATTTGGGCGCAAAAAATTATGCATTGTATGTGGCAAAATACAGCACCTTACTAATAGACCCGGATCACCATGTGCCTCAGCTTCACAAACGGATGAGACATGGGAAGAAGACTGTGAATACCTCAACCTTGCAACTATCTGTTGCACTTTCTGTGTATTCCCAATGTCTGTTTTTAAATGGGAGTTACAAGACTATATTGTTAGGGATCATTTCTGTAGTTTATTAAATGAGACTTCTATTTAATGTGTAGCTATAAATTACTTTTCCATGCACCAGCTTGAAAATTATGATCTTACAACTCCAATGGTCAACTTCTCTTGACTTTTCTTTTAAGTTACATTGTTAAATGTTTTAGCTGTTCATGTCAACGAATTTTATAAGCTGAGTGAGAATAACATTTTAACTCAAAGGAATAGATATTTTTCCTCATAAAAAATAGTCTTCCTTAATAGTATAATTAGACAAATAAACATATTACTTACTAAGTACATGAATTCACATTTAAATGTTTGAAAATGAATTCCTAATAGAATTAGAAAGATTCCTAAAATTGCTTAGAACCTCTATTCTGTGATTGGAGAAAGTATTTGCTTAATGTTTTCTTTCTTAACAGGTACGATGAATTCAAATTTGGCTGCACCTCTCTAAAAGTACCTCCAGATTTACTTTACCAAATTAGGCATGATATCACAGTGTCCCCCAATGGAATAGCTTTTGTCAAGGTAATAGTCTCTGTAAATGAAAGGTATCTACTGTGGCTTAACCTTTGGAGACTTAATGGCTTAGATGTTCTTGGCCTATAATGCAGAAAAATAAATAAGTTTGCTTGAATATATTATCTCAAAAAGTCAAAGATAGAGGAATCTTCTAAGAAATCATTGTTTAAAAAGTCATCTCTTTTTGTGAATTTAGGTTTAAAACCTTTGTTAAATTTTAGTTTTCAGTGAAATACCGAAAGAAATGTACATGTGTACTTTCTGCCCTCTGTTAGAACCTGGCAGACTTAAAATGGCTATTTTATTATCAGTTTTGTTAACTTATAAAGGTTTAAATTGTTTTAATGTATAAACTAAAACTAATTGTTCTTCCAAATTATTTTAAATTACATTAATACTATCTTAGAAAGAATGATGCTCTTGTTTATTGACTGTATTCCTAAAAAGATATCTGAACTAATATTAGGGTCTCTCTTTTTCTCTCCCTTATCTCCCCTTGAAAGAGACTGAGGAAAGCCTCATTAATGAATCAATCAAAGACAAATAGGAGGGATCTAGGAGAATATTATATTGCCTCTTCTTTCAGTGTCCGTAGGAGTGGGTCTGTACTAGAATCATGGGACAGTAGGGTGGTTGATGGTAGCATGGACCTCACTTGCCCTCAAATTCATTCTGTTGTGCTTAGCAAAAGCAGCATCGTTATTTACCAGTAAGAAGATGATATGTTTGAAGAGCACCCTAAAATTAGCCATTTAGATAGGAGGAGGATTTTTACCGGATTAATAGTCTGAAATATAATAGGGAGAAATATTACATCTTCACATTATCATGTATATTATGTCCTAACATAAATATTATGGCTTCTTTAAAAGGTACACAGAATGAATTAGAGGTTAGATTATGTTTTCATTGTCACATATCTAGCAGCTTATTACATCATCTCCCTTTAACAGCATTTTTAAAGCCTGTGTCTACATTTTGACTCAAGTGTAAAGCTTAACGAAAATAAGATTTTTTAAAATATTCAGGAGAGTAATTTTCCTGTATTGGAGGTTTTAATTGTTCAGTCCAACATGCGTTATTACCTTGCACGTGTCTGTGAATCATCTTCAAAGTTAATACTGTTTTGTGGTTTTCATTCCTACTGGAGTTCTCATAAATTCTCCCTAGTCTTGATTAATACAAATGATTTTTTTGGCATCTACAAATTTTATCACTTCACTATTCATCCCCTCTTCCAGATTGCTAATAAATATAGGCCGGAGGGGATGGCTTAGTGGTCTAAGCATCAGATTTGAAATACCTAGAGTCCCTGGAACTGCAGGTTTGAATGTCAGCAGAGTCAACCCAGCTCATCATTCTTCCAAGGTAGATAAATGGAGTTCCATGCAGATTACTGGGGTCGTAGGATGAGATCTTTAAAAACTGAGGTTTGTTATGAGTGAGACAAATCCCGTGTGTCTTTCTGAAAGAGTGGGGGTTTGGATCAAAGTACGTAACAAAATTTCCCTCTGAACTTGTTGTATGGTCTCTTCTTATGCACTAGTTGACATCCTCCTTCCTGGAGGTCTTTGAACTCACAAAATAATAATTCACTGGATTTATAAACATTACAGGAAACTTTTAGGGAAAAAGTCCTCTGCAAAGAAAATGTGATTTTATATTGACTGCCATTAATCTTGTGGCCACTTAATTGTTAGTATGTTTCAATTCATGGCAGTTGGCCATTGTTATACTTAGTGAGTACTTCCTTCTTAATTATCTAAGTGTAATGTTTGAGGGATTCTCAATACTGTTTTTTCCTTTATGATAGCCTTCAGTAAGAAAGGGCGTGCTACCAAGAATGCTCGAAGAAATTTTGAAGACTAGACTCATGGTGAAGCAGTCAATGAAGGCTTACAAGCAAGACAGAGCCCTCTCACGAATGCTTGATGCACGTCAGCTAGGACTTAAGCTTATTGCAAATGTCACATTTGGCTACACAGCTGCTAATTTTTCTGGGAGAATGCCATGCATTGAGGTAAGCATTACAGTTCTGTAGTTTTTTCAAAAGAAACTAAAATAGCATTAAATGAAAACCTGTTCATTAAAGCATTTGTTTTGTTTTGAAACTTTAGAGTAAAGGGTTTCATGTCCATGACAAAGGATCAGTTTTTCTCAAATTGGAGCTTGTATATTCACATACTCTTAGAGATTTGTGGATTTTCTCTGTGTGAACTGTTGTGTCTTCAATAATTTTAGAAACTAGCATACATGTATTTCTACATTATCTGGATGACTGTGTTATAACCAACTATTAGCATGAGACTCCAGTGCCACATTGAGAGCAATATTTACAACAACCTTGGTACTAAATAATTCCTTTTCCTGCATTGATAGAGATCGGATGGTAGTTAGGTTGCAAGTATGAATAGTCATTTCATATTTTGTTAATGACTTTTTAAACAAATCATTAACAAATGAAGGCCAGAACATTGTGGTCTGCCATAGTTGTAATAGTTCATTTAGGAAGAGCAGTGGAAGAGTCAAGTCCCCACATATCTCACAGTAGGCAGAGTGAACTCCAAAATCCTGGGCAGGGGACTTCACTTTCAGATCCAGCATGTAAGAAGCTTGAGATCACCTCTCTGTCCTCACAACAAGTTAAAAGCTAAATACCTCTTCTTAGACCCATTAGAGAAGAGAGGAAGAAACTATACCAACTCTATACAACCTCTTTCCAAAGGTACATGCAGAGAGAATACTTCCAAACTCATTCTTGGAGCCCAGCATTACCCTAATACCAAAACCAGACAAAGACATTACAAGGGGGGAAAAAACTACACCAGTATCTCTTATGAACATATATGCAAAAATCTTTAACAGGTATTAGCATATCGAACCCAACAATGTATAAAAAGTTATGCACCACAACCAAGTGGGATTTATCTCAGGTATGCAAGCCTAGTTTAACATTCAAAAATCGGTTAGCGAGATCCATCACTTCACATACAGGCTAAATAAGGAAAAAATCACATAATCACATCAGTAGATGTAGAAAAAGCATTTGACAAAATCTATACCCATTCATAATAAAAACTCAGAGTAAACTAGGAATAGAGGGGAGCTTCCTCAGCTTGATAAAGAACATTTACCAAAAAACCTAACATCACACTTTGTGAGAACCTTGAAGCTTTCCCACTAAGATCAGGAACAAGGTTGCACGTCCCTCCCACCACTGCTTTTCAGCACCACATTGGAAGTCCTGGCTAATGCAGTGAGACAGTAATGGAGACACAAGGTACACAGAGAGGGAAGAGATAAAACTGTCTTTGTTCACAGATAAAAGAGACATAATCCGCAGTGCAGAAAATCCAAAAGAATTGACAAAAAAAGTCCTGGAACTAATAAGCAGTTACAGCAGGGTTGCAGGGTACAGGGTTAGTACGGTAGTGCCCCACCCCATCCATAATTTCACTTTATGCAGTTTTAGTTAACCCTGCATCAACCACAGTTTGCAAATATTAAATGGAAAATCCCAGAAAAAATTGATAAGTTTTAAGACTGCACACCATTCTGAGTAGTGTGATAAAATTTCACTCTGTCCCAACCCACACACACACACTCCTGGTATATGAATCAATCAATCATCCCTTTTTCCCGTGTATCCACCCTGTATATCCTACACTTCACTTAGTAGCCGTCTTTTATTCTATCAAAATATGTACAAGATCTATATGAGGGAAACTACAAAAATCTAATGAAAGAAATCAAAGAACTAAATAAATGGAAAGATATTCTATGTTCCTGGATAAGAAGACACAGTATTGTTAAGACGTCAGTTCATTCCAAACTGCTCTAAAGGTGAAATGCAAACCCAAAGTCCCAGCAAGTTTTGTGGACATCGACAAACTGATTCTAAAGTTTACATGAAAACCCAGAATAGCCACATGGGTTCCCTTTCCTACACATCCTTACCAGGAGTTGGTAAGGAGAACTTTCTTTTCAGAGAACTTTTACTTTAAATATTTTTATTTTATTTTATTTATATATCTTTAGAGGGGAAGAGAGGGAGAGAAACATCAATGTATGGTTGCCTTTCATGCGTCCCCTACTGGGAACTGGCCTGCAGGGAACCAGCCTGCAACCCAGGCATGTGCCCTGACTGGGAATCAAACCATGATTGCCTGGTGCGCAGGCCCGCGCTCAATCCACTGAGCTACACCAGGCAGGGCTAAATATTTTTATTATGACTTTTCAATATCCCAACCATTGCCTAAATTATGAAACCAATTATTTCCTTCTTTTTATATACAGTCTTTTAGCCTTGGTGTAATAGTTTTCAAATTAGAAACCAAAGTATCAGATTCAGTTTTAATTTAATCACCACTTTTTCTCTTTCCCTTTGTTCTTTCCCAACACCCTCATGCCACTGAACCCCTCACTCTGCATGGTCTTCAGGGGTAGCTGGGGGAGTTCTGACTCTTCCTGGTGTAGCTTCCATGGGTCAGAGCAGGCAGCAGGGGGCAGATTTTTAGGATCAGTATGTCCGTGTATCTCGAAAGCATATTTGACTCTGATGCTTAATGGCTCACCTATCTAGCTGTTTGCCATCACATATTTTAAAGTATTTCTTGTTTGAAAGTGGCAACAGATGACTGATTAAACATTTTATTACAACTTGAATCTCAATCACATACATGATTTTTTAAATGTATTAGGTTATAGTTGACATTCTCAAGTTCTTTTAGTGCACTAAAGGCCTCCACCGAGACCTTTAAGTTTCTGCTACTAGTTGTTTTTATTTATTCCTTTGTTCATACACTTAATATTTCCTTTATAAAGCAACTCTAAACAGCCCTTTAAATACTATTTAATCCTACATTTAGTTCAGATCATTCTAATTTTACAGTAAAAAGGGGAAGGATCATTATAACTATTGCCTGCTTAACATGAAAGAAAAAGTACATAATTTTTATTTAAAATTCTGGAAAGAATGCTCCATTTGTGCTGACAGGAAACTTTCCCCAACTCTTAGCTTTAATGAGTTGAATAAAGGAAGCAGCAGTGCTACCCTGTGTCACCTTGTGCCACAGTCACTGTTAAAACTCAGCCCTCACCGCTGAAAGAACCCTTGTTAGGCATATACCTGCCTACCCAAGTTAAATTGAATACTTGTAATATATTTCCCATCACTATAATTGTACATTTTTTCTTGTTTTACTATTATCTAAAAATTAGGTGCAACCAATCACTGAGCTTTCAGTTCAGCATTAACTTTAATGATACTGAAAAAAGTACAACATTCCAACAAAATTCTGAAAGATATACATACGCACTGTCATGCATACACACAGTAAATTTCCTGCCTGATGGATTACAAAAGCATCTTAGAAAGCCCTTCGGTGCTGGCCGAGTGGCTCAGTTGGTTGGAGCATCCTCCTCTACACCAAAGGTTGGGGGTTTGATCCCCAGTGATGGCACAGACGAGCGTCAGCCAGTGAACGCACAAATGGATGGAACAGCAAGGCAGTGTTTCTCCCTCCTTTCCTCTCTCTTTCTCTAAAATCAGTTTTTTAGAAAGTCCTTGAAGAACAAGATATTCTCCCAGAAATCAAGTGTAGCTATGTACCTGGAATAAAGTCTAATCCATTACATATTCTGTTACACTCAGAGGCAGGTCTGCGTGTTGATTAGCTCCTTATTTTGAATTCTTCATCTCATTTTCTCCTTGAGTACTTGTAGAAACAATAGTGACACTGATGACTATGTGTCCTTTTAATGTTATTTTCCCTTTGTTTTATTTTTAGAAATCTTTTGTAATTAAAATTGTGTTATATGTTAAAAGTCTAATGACTTTACTAAGCTATGGTAAAAATTTATTTCCAATGTGTTTGTTCCAACAGGTTGGTGATAGTATTGTTCACAAAGCCAGAGAGACCTTGGAACGAGCCATTAAACTGGTGAATGATACCAAGAAATGGGGTGCTAGGGTTGTATATGGTGATACTGACAGGTAATGAACTGTCGTCGGCTTTGTAGCTGTCTTTTTGCATGTCTTCAGATACTCATTTCAGTGTTTGGAATGGTTTCAGAGTAATCCTTCCTGAAATAGAGTTTTTCCTAAGTCCTTTCTGGTTCTTATTGTCAGAGTTAGGACAGGTCCTGATTTATCAGATAGTATCCCAAGGGAGAGAAAACATAAGTGTTCTGAGCCAAAGACTGTGAAGATTCCCATGGCATCTCTCTAGGTTGCTCAGTAGATAGGGATCTGTAAAAAACTATAAACAGGAGTGTAGTCTGTTTAAAGAAACAGTTTTTAATGTGACTAATTCCTCATACTCTGTGGCTGCAGCTCTCTGAATTTAAATATTTTTGAAGGACAGTTGCCAAAGCTGTTTTACTAGGCCCCAAAGTCTATTGTTGAAAATAACGCTAAAAATTATTTTTCAAAAGGAAATTTTATCATCTTTTTTTTAAAGATTTTATTTATTTATTTTTAGAAGGAGGGGAAGGGAGGGAGAGAGGGAAATTAACATCGCTGTGTGGTTGCCTCTCCCACGCCACCTACAATCCTTGTACTGAGCCACACACCCAGGGCTATAGCCTGTTTTTTAAAGTAAGGCTGTGTTGGTGTAATGAGTATCAGATGGGCCTAAACAGAAGATATGATAAATAACTATCTAAGGACTGTTTGTTCTGCCATAGTGAATGTTGAAATTAATTCAGATTTGAGATCATTTATTTTAAAGACCCTGAGTAATACTGAAGAAATTCTCCTTTTCTTAACTTTTTCATATCAGACTCTAAGACAAGTATTGTCTCCAATATTGGTAGAGAAAGAGCATTCTAAAGAAGCCACCCAAATGATACTAAACTCCAATATAAAAACACTTTAAGAAATAGGAGATTGGTAATATAAAAATACTTTAAGAAATAGGAGATTGGTTTATGTGGCTCCAAGACTAGAAACAAAAATCTGAAAGTCATGTTTCAAGATATTGTGCTTTTCCACTGTGTAATGTCTTTCTACTGAAATTATAAGTGCATGCCCTGGGTGGTCTGGCTCAGTGGATTGAGCACCGGCCCTGAACCAAAGGGTCACCAGTTCGGTTCCAGGTCAGGGCACATGCCTGGGTTGCAGGCCGCCTGGTCCCTGGTTGGGGGTGTGTGAGAGGCAACTGATTGATTACTCTTGCACCTCACTGTTTCTCTCCCTCTCTTTCTTCTTCCCTTCTCTTTTCTCTAAAAATAAATAAATCTTCAAAAAAATAAAATTATAAATGAAGATCAACTTTATAACCTCTCTTAAATGAATTAGCCATTATTTCTCTTGGTCTCAGATTGTGATTATACTGAAATGTAAATTGCTGTTTAAAAGTTAACTGGATTATATTAGGAAAAATACCCAGTAGTTTTGTAAGTTACTTGGAGTGTTTTTGTATTGGATTTTTTTTTTATCTGATTAGAAATTCTTTCCTCTTGACCTGCATGTATGGCTGGTAGGATTGTACTTCAGAAATATCTTTCTGGAATTTAGTTTGACAATATCTTAAAAAATATATTTTTAGTGTATACCATTTACCAAGAAATGTCTTTTTAAAGAATTCACATATAGGTAGAAATTTATTCTGAAGCCACAGAGGTGTGCCACATTATTATATATGAAATAGCAAAAAAAAAAAATTTAATGGCCTGAATTTTCTGTGATAAGAGTTTGGTTAAATAATACTAAATGCATACATCAAAATATAGTACCACTGTTAAAATAATGTGAAAGAACTAAGTAACATGAGAAATGTTCACAATATACTATTAAATGAAAGGAGAAAGTTACCAAATACTGGGGTATGATCTGGGATCCCAGATGAGAAAAGATTTGCAGATGCACACAAAGACAGAAGGTTTGGAGTATCTTTTATCTTCTTTGTGACTTTTTGTGTTTTCCAACTGTGCATTAATGAATGTATTACAAAAAAATATGTCTTTTGTACCTTGAGTGGTTTTAGAAGGAAATTTCCTCCTATATCACAAGTAAATTTTCCATTTCTTTATACTCTTTCTCTTACTTTATGATTGACCTAATTATGTTCCATACAAATCCATTAATGTTTTGCAATGACCCAGGACCTTCTCAGCAGCTGTGATAATTGAAATGGTCTGTGTGTAACTAAACTAGCAATATTAGATGTCTTAAAGAGCTGTAAGAAGATATGCCGTGCACACAAGGAAACTGATAAAACAAGAAGGTTTAGATTAAAAAAAAAACCAACTTAATAAGAAAGAGTAAGACAGGGAGAGGTTCTTTAGTATTAGATAGAATGTTAGCCAGGAAAGCTACTCTTGGTGAAACTTTATCCTTACAATGACGCCCTCATTACCCTACTCTATTTTTAATCCTCTAGTATGTTTGTGCTACTAAAAGGAGCTACTAAGGAGCAGTCTTTTAAGATTGGTCAGGAAATTGCTGAAGCTGTAACTGCTACCAATCCAAAACCAGTGAAACTGAAGTTTGAAAAGGTAAGAGAAATGTAATACTAATGATCACATACAAAATTCACATAGCATCCAGGCACTTCTGATTTGTTCAGTGCATTTTCAGAATCAATAACAGTATACAGGTCTATTAAAGTGTTATATTTAAAATATTTTCTCTTAGTTTCATATAATTTTCTCAAATCTTTTTCTTTTAATTCTTTTATCCTCATCCAAGGACATGCTTATTGATTTTAGAGAGAAGGGAAGGGAGGGAGAGAAACATTGATTTGAGAGAGAAGCATTGATCAGTTGCCTCTCAGACGCATCCCAACCAGGGACCAAACCCAAAACCCAGGCATGTGCCCCAGCTGGGGTGAAACCCTCGACCTTTCAGTTTATGGGATGATACTCCTACCAACTTAAGTCACACTAGCCAGGGCCCAGGTCTTTTAAGTAATATCTTTACATAAAGGAATGAAAAGGTTGTTTATGAAATTATCTACACTATTACTGGGTAGCAGACCACACAGGATGTAATGGTATAAAATAACCACCATCCTGCTTATAGATTTCATAGCCCAGGAATTCAGAAAGCTGGCAGTGGGGCTGGCAACATCTCTGCTCCACAGTGTCCTCAGATGAGAAGACTTAAAGGCTGGAGGTGACCCAGCTGACAGCTAAGAACCAAAATCACCTGAAGCTTGTTCCCACTCATCTGGGAGTTGAGGTTCACTACTGTTTGGGACATCAGCTGGGCAGTTGGCTGGAACACCTGCACATGGCCTTTCCTGGGGCTGCTGGTTCTTCCTCACAGCATAATGGCTCAGTTATAGGAATGAACATCCCAAAGAGGAACAGAGGAAAACTGTTTTGCCTTTTGTGACCTAGCTGCAAAGTCACAGCATCATTTGTGCAGGTTTAATGGGAAGGATGTCAGAGTCACATTGTAGAAAGCCCAGGTGCAGGGAGATACTTTTTCTTCGAAAAATGCAGTCTGCCACAAGGACCTTCAACTATTTTCACTTTACTGTAGACACCAAATATGTAATTAGCTCTTTCTATATAAAATATAATAAGTTAGGAGGGGGTGTGGAATGCAAAGAAGCCTAAGACACAGTCCTGCCTTCTAAGAGCCAGTAATCTAAAAGGAAAGATTAGAAATGCATATAAATTATCTTTTATTGTAAACTTAAAGAAGCCTCATAAGAACAGATTCCCCAAGCACTATAAGGGCACAAAGAAAAGGTGTGTTGTCCTCCTAGCTAGATTGGGACACTCCATGTAGGAGGTAATACTGTACTGTGTCTCAGAAAGTGGTTAGAATCTCATCGGGCAGCCATGGGCTGTAGTCATTCTCAGAAAAAAATGGCACGTAGAAGGATGAGGTATTGGAAAAGCCTAAAGTGGGAATACAGAGCAGCAGCAAAGACATCTGGAAAAATAAAGACTAGAAAGCCTTGTGTACCAAGGTAAAGTGTTTAAATTTTATTCAGGAAAGTTTATCAAACAAGAGCATGACTTAGGCAGAACCATTGGGGAGGACTGACCTCACGTGAGGGTAGGAGAGGGATTGGAAGAAGAGAATCGAGGCAGGACGCCTCTTGCAACCTGCATAGTCCAAACTAGTTCGTGAGATGAACTGATGGAAATAAACAACAGTTGAAGAGATGTTGAGAAAAGAAGGATGAGTAGGAGTTAGAAAAGGTTGATTTAGGATTAAAAGGAAGAAAAGAGTCAAAGATGACTCCCAGTGTTTATCATGTATCTACTCTGAAGCAAGAATTATGCTAGAAAACATCCAAAGAAGACTTGGGGATGGTACCTGCCCTGAATGAAGAGTGAACATTCTAACTGGCGGGCAGAGGGAGGGAGAAAAATGAGAAAACAGTGATAATGAGTGCTGTTGTCGAGGCGTGTGTGTGGTGCTGTGGACCCCCAACCCATCTGGCAAAGCGAAGAGCATGGTGTAGTCACAAAACACCAGACACAAAAATTTACCTCCAATGCGTCACAGACCTAAACATAAAAGCAAAACTGCAGAACTTCTCAAAACGAACATTCATGAAAAATTGTGATGCTTTTGTTCATGATGAACATTAGTCTATAGTTTTTTTGTCATTGTTTGTCTTGGATTGTTTTGCTTTCAGAACAAAAAGTTGGCCTCATAACATGAGTTGGGAGTGTTCCCTCTTCTGTTTTCTAAAAGTATGTAAGATGAGTGCAATTATTTCTTTCTTAAACGGTTGATAGGATTTACCAGTGAAGCCATTTGAGCCTGAAATTTTATTGGGGGATGCTTAATTGCAAGTTAAACATCTTTCATATATATTGAATTATTCAGGTTTTCTTATGTCAGTTCTGATAACTTGTGGTTGTCAAGGAATTTATCCATTTCTTCTAGATTGACAAGTTTACAGGCATAAATTGTTAATAATTACTATGATTTTGATATCACTATGATTTTTAGTGACATCCATCCACTTTTGATATTAATAATTTTTCTTTTTTTCTTGATCATTTCAACTAGAGATTTATCTATTTATCAAACTTATTAAAGAACTATTTCATTAATTTTCACCCTTATACATACTTCCTTATATGTACTTTGGGTTTATTTTGCTTTTTTCTGTCATCTTAATTTAGAAGCTCGAATCATTGATTTCTAACAAATATATATTTTTAAAGATTTTATTTATTTATTTTTAGAGAGGGGGGAAGGGAGGGAGAGAGGGAGGCATCAATCCCTTGCCTCTCATACACGCTCCCGCTAGAGACCAAACTCGAAACCCAGGCCTGTGCCCTGTGACCTCTTGCTTTGCAGAGCAGTCAGTGCCCAACCAGGCCACACGGTCAGGGCCAAACACATGTTTTTTAATATAAGCATTTACAAATATAAATTTCTCTCTAAATACTACTTTAGCTTCAAATTTTAGTATCTTGTGTTTTCATTATTAGCTTTAATGATAAGACCCATTGGTTATTTTGAAGTGTGTTTAAGTTCCAAATATTTAAGGATATTCCAGAAATCGATTTATTATTCCCAATTTAATTCCATTGTGGTCAAAGAACATAATCTGTATTATCTCAATGCTTTTAAATTTGAAATGTGTTATTGGTGCAGCTAATAGTCTTAGTGAATGGTTTCATATAACCTTGAACAGTCATGTGCTTTCTGAATGTTCTGTAAAGGTCACTTAATTGATAATATTGTTAAAGTCTCCTATATTCTTACTGATTTTCTGTCAGTTTTTAAAGAGAGGCGTTAAAATCTCCAAATATAACATGGATTTGCCTTTTTCTTTTAGTTCTGTCCGTTTCTATTACATACATTTTGAAGTTTTCTTATTAGGTGCATACACATTCAGGATTATGAATCTTCTTGGTGAATTGATACACTTCATCTTTGATAATACTCCTTGTCTTGAAATCTACTTTTTTGATATTAAATAGACACTCCAGCTTTGTTTTGATTAGTGTTAGCATGTGTATACTTTTCCATTTTTTATTTTTAGATTTCTTGTGTCCTTATATTGAAAGTGGATTTCTAGTAGACAGCTTATAGTTGAGCCTCACTATTTGATCATATCCAGTCTGATCATTTCTGCCTTTTTATTGGCATGTTTAGACCATGTACACTTAATGTGATGATCAATAAAGTTTAAGGGCAGGGGAAGAGACCAATTTGGTAACTTAAAAAAAAGGGAGGGTACACACCCATTGATCTAGGAAGTCCACGTCAATGTCCAACTTTTCTGTGAATTAATCCTCCCAAGGTTGGGGCACTGTTTGTAATTCCAAAAGGCTAGAAACATCCTAAATGACCCACACAGTAGGTAACAGGCTACATAAATTGTGATAGCCTCACATAATGGAGTACTACTTTCTCCAAGATAGCTTATTAAATGAAATAAGCCTGCCCTGGCTGGTGTAGCTCAGTGGATTGAGCACGGGCCTATGAACCAAAGGATTACGGTTCGATTCCCAGTCAGGGCACATGCCTGGGTTGCAGGCCAGTTCACAGCAGGGGACCCACAAGAAGCAACCATATATTAATACATTAATCTCTCTCTCCCCTCTCCCTCTAAAGAAATAAAATCTTAACAAAGAAAGAAGCCAAGTGCAAAATGATGTGTGTAGTAAGCTACCATTATGTGTCCACATATATGTGTTTGCACAGAGTATCCCCGGAAGGACACACAGGAAAGCACGGGCAGAGGATGCCTCCAGGGCAGGGGGCCAGGGGTGGGGACCAGGACTGCACATTGTGTGTTCTCTGTAACTTTTTAACATGGTAAGCTGTCTACTAGAAATCTACTTGCAATACGTGTGTAGGTATAACTTAACTTTTAATTGTTTAAAAAGATACGATGATGACTTTTGAGAAAGCAGTGTCAGTAGAGGTAGGAACACAAAAGTAAAGGAATGATAAAGAATTAAAGACAACTCACTGTCTTTAATTTAACACCTCCAAGTATGGAATCATGAATTCATTGGTCCCTAAGCCATATTCTGAATTTTTCTATAATTGACATTTGGTTAAAGAAAAAAGAAGACGTAAAAGTCAAAATATTCATGGTAGGGAAAATAATTATTGAGAGATATTTTGTTAATTTCATCACAGGTATATTTGCCCTGTGTTTTACAAACCAAAAAGAGGTATGTGGGTTACATGTATGAAGCCCTGGATCAGAAGGACCCTGTGTTTGATGCAAAAGGAATAGAAACAGTCAGAAGAGATTCCTGCCCTGCTGTTTCTAAGGTGAGTTTGGTCTTCTTGTTTTTATCTTTGGGAAATAAGAGGCGAAAGGATCTAGTGAAAATCTTTAAGCACACACCTAGATGGAGCAACTACAACCTGTGTGACTATCTGTAACCATAATAGGAACTAAATGATTTTTGGGAATTCATTTCTAATGAAACAACTTAATTTGATTTGAGTCCTTAGTTTCTAATTTCTTCCTACGCCTTACCTTTTATCACAATTGCTTTAAAAAAAAAACTGTGAACTTCATAAGTATTTCCTACCTGTCACCTGGAGGTGATAATATATATTATCATATGACAACACCCTAAAGCTAAGGAGCTTTTGAATAAAGAAGAGAAACTAGCAACAGAGATATTTCATAAACAATATAGTGCATCCTAAATCAACTGAAATGTTATTTACCTGGGTTATCAAATACAAGTTAGGAAGATTTCTGAACAATGGTACTATATTGACCATAGTATTTTATATTTCATTTTTTGTTACTCAGTCCTAGACTCTTCTATAACCAAAAATAAAAGTACTCTACACACTGAGTTTTAGAGGTACTAAAAGCATAATAGACTGCCTATTGAGCTATTAATGTCAATATGTCATTATACTGTGTCATATATATATTATGAATTTAAAATAATATTTAATACTAGTTTCTGGAAGAAATATCATCCAGCACATTCTTTTTCTCAGGGAAGAATTGTACATGGGCTAAATTAGCAAACTTCTTCTGTAAGTATGTTTGGATTCCATTACTCAGAATGAGATACAGAACTTTTACCTAGAGCTAATTTAAATTCAATCCATACATATATCTACTCTATGTCAGTCATTTCCTGGTAGAAATATTTACAATACAGAAAGTTCTGTTACAGTTGGTATATATTTATTGACACTATTAAGAAGCAAAAGACTAATTTTTATTTCACTGCTTAGTGATATTTAAATTCTGTCTCCCTGAATCAGGCTTTTTTTTTATGACAGGATAAATAGCAGTAAGACATGAAATCATGTCTGGCTTCTTGTGCCCAGGGTGCTTTTACCTGTTTAAGAATTTAAATGTTTCATGTTGTTCATCACATAGCAAATGTTTCATCTGCATGATGTTTTGATACAGTTTTCCTCAAACTACATGATATTCTATTTTTAGGAATAGCAAACTATATAAAGTCTCCAAAATATTTTCCAATTTCTAATGATTTGATTATTCAGTCATTGTAAATAGGTTATTTAAGTAAATCAAGTTATCCAGTAGTTACATAATTGAAAATATAATAATGATGATCTGCTAGGGGATATTTTATGTTTATGAGCATATCCTTTTTTTTTTTTTTAGATACTTGAGCGTTCTCTAAAGCTGCTATTTGAAACTAGAGATATAAGTTTAATTAAACAGTATGTTCAGCGACAGTGTATGAAGCTTCTAGAAGGAAAGGCCAGCATACAAGACTTCATCTTCGCCAAGGAATACAGAGGAAGTTTCTCTTACAAACCTGGAGCTTGCGTGCCAGCCCTTGAACTTACACGGTAATGGCGTATAACTGACAGTACTTACCAAGTGCAGTCCTGGGTCTCTGAATGGTTTGGAGTAGATGCAAAGACACCGAGTCCCTTGGCCCAGACACACGATTGGTTCTTTACCTGCCCACATAAAGCCTCACTGAAGGACACTGGGTGACCCCCGTCCTTGGTGAGCTCTGAGAAGGAAGAAGAAACTCAGAACTCTTGTGGGCTCCCTGTGTGTAATTAAAGTCAGTGAACTTGTAATCTAGTACAGAGCCCGAATCATCGTTTCTCACATCAGAATCAATAGGTCACCCTTAATATCAATCTGCCAAAGCACTTACCATGGTATCGTTCTGGAGTCAGATCACCTAACCAGCTACATATCTCTTCTCTTTCATTGTTAGAATTATACATTTTACTTCATATTCTTAGGGGATAGAAAACATTTTTAGCTAGTTGAAATCTGCCAACTCATATTGTTTTCCAGGTGGCAGTGATTTACAGAATAAATTTTTTTTTCAATATATTTTATTGATAATGCTATTGTAGTTGTCCCATTTTCCCCCCTTAAGTCCCCTCCACCCTATACACCCCCTCCCACCCATATTCCCCGCCTTTAGTTCATGTCCATGGGCCATACATATAAATTCTTTGGCTTCTACATTTCCTATACTATTCTTAATCTTCCCTTGTTTCTTTTCTACCTATCACCTATCCTACTTATTCTCTGTACTTTTCCTCCTCTCTTCACCTCTCCCTCCCCACTGATAACCCTCCATGTGATCTCCATTTCTGTGATTCTGTTCCTGTTCTACTTTGCTTAGCTTGTTTTTGTTGTAGGTTCAGTTAATAACTGTGAGTTTGTTGTTTTACTGTTCATACTTTTTATCTTCTTTTTCTTAGATAAGTCCCTGTAACATTTCATATAATAAGGGCTTGGTGGTGATGAACTCCTTGCATTTGACCTTATCTGGGAAGCACTTCATCTGCCCTTCTATTCTAAATGATAGTTTTGCTGGAGAGAGTAAACTTGGATGTAGGTCCCTGCATTTCATGACTTGGAAACTTGTTTCCAGCTCCTTATTGCCTATAAGGTCTCTTTTGAGAAATCAGCTGACAGTGATGGGAACTCCTTTGTAGGTAACTGTCTCCTTTGCTCTTGCTGCTTCTATGATTCTCTCCTTGTCTTTCTTCTTTTTTTCTCACTTTTATTTATTATTATTACCTTTTATTTATTTTTATTGATTATGCCATTACAGTTGTTCTATTTCCCCCCTTTATTCCCCTCCACCCTGCACACCCCTCCCCACCATCCCCCCCTTTAGTTCATGACCACGTGTCTCAAGTTCTTTAGATTCTATATTTCCCATACTATTCTTGCCCTTCCCCCTATTTTCTATCTACCATCTATGCTACTTATTTTCTTCTCCCCCCTTCTCCTCCTCCCACTCCCCTGTTGCTAACCGTCCTTGAGATCTTCATTTCTATGTTTCCACTCCTGATCTAGCTGTCCTTTTAGTTTGCTTCTGTTTTAGGTGTGGTTGTTAATAACTGTGAATTTGCAGTCCTTTCACTGTTTCTCTTTTTTATCTTCTTTTTCTTAGATAAGTTCCTTTAACACCAAGCCCATATAATAAGGGCTTGGTGATGATGAACTCCTTGAATTTGATCTTATCTGAGAAGCACTTTATCTGCCCTTCCATTCTAAATGAAAGTTTTGCTGGATAGAGTAATCTTGGTTGTAGGTCTTTGGATTTCATGACTTGGAATACCTCTTCTTCCAGCCCCTTCTTGCCTATAAGATCTTTTGAGAAATCCGCTGACAGTCTGATGGGAAGTCCTTTGTAGGTGACTGTCCCCTTAGCTCTTGCTTCTTCTAGGATTCTCTCCCTCCTTTTAATCTTGGCTAATGTAATGATGATGTGCCTTGGTGTGTTTCTTCTTGGGTCCAACTTCTTTGGGATTCTCTGAGCTTCCTGGATTTCCTGGAAGTCTATTGCCTTTGCCAGATTGGGGAAATTCTCCTTTATTATTTGTTCAAATAAATTTTCCACTGGTGGCTGTTCCTTTCCCCCTCTGGTACCCCTGTAATTCGGATGTTGGAGTGTTGAAAGATGTCCTGGAGGTTCCTAAGCCTCTCCTCATTTTTTGTGAATTCTTGCTTCTTCACTCTTTTCTGTTTGGCCATTATTTGCTTTCTTCTGGTCCACTCCATTGATTTGAGTCCCAGCTTCCTTTTCATCACTATTGGTTTCCTGTGCAATTCCATTCATTTCAATTAGTTTCACCTTCATATGTTCCTCTAATTTGTGGCTATAATCAACCAGATCTGTGAGCATCCTGATCACCAGTGTTTTAAACTGTGCGTCTGAGAGTTTTGCTGTTTCTTCATCACTTAGATTTATAGGCTCTGGGGCTTTGAGATCTTCTTGAGCTATTTTTGGTCTGTTCGCACCTGTTAAGTATGAGGAGCGGAGCCTTGGACTCCCAAGGTCGCTGGGTTGTGACGCTGTATGTGGGGGCGTGGTCAGAGCGGGGAAATGGCAGCGCCCTCTGCTGCCTCACGCCCTGGGGCCTGCTGGGTCCCGTCTCACTGCCCACTCCCTCGCTGGTCTATCTGCGCAGGAATGCGCGACCAAAGTCAAATCTCGGCCCTGCTCCCTTGCTGGTTCCCCTCGGTCGCTTGCTGAGTCGCTCACTAGGTCCGCCCGTTGCAACCCCACGCCTGGGATCCGCGAGCCTGAGTCCTTCTCTCCGAATTTTCCTGTGTATCCCGCTCCGCCAGCTGCTGGTTTTGCCCCTCTTACCGGTCAGGCTGAAGAATTTGTTGTTATCAGACTTCCAAAAAGTTCAGTTTTCTGTGTTCTGGCTGTGTTTTCTGTTGCTAATATTTAGTTGTCTCTAAACTTGGTTGTGTGAGAAAGCACGGCATCTCCACCTATGCCTCCATCTTGGTGGAAGTCTGCTGCGCAACACAGGGTTGGTGTAAGCTGTCTCGGGTCGCTGCTGACTCAGCTGTGCCCAAAGCCATCCTGCTCCTCCGAGGATTTAAAGCAGCCTGTGTTGAAACCAGAGGCTTGGAGCTCCAGCCTTTTTCTGGTGACTGCCCCAAAGAGCAATGGCCAGGAGTCCTTTTCTGCCACCAGCTGCGCCCCCTACAGAGAGGAGTGTCTGCCTCCGATTTCGAGTGGGGCTGCTCACTGGGCCGCGCCCTCCTTGTCTTTCATCTTGAGTAATGTAATTATGATGTGCCTTGGTGTGTTCCTCCTTGGGTCCAAATTCTTGGGACTCTCTGAGCTTCCTGGATTTCCTGGAAGTCTTATTTCCTTTGCCAGATTGGAGAAGTTCTCCTTCATTATTTGTTCAAATAAGTTTTCAACTTCTTGCTCTTCCTCTTCTCCTTGGCACCCCTATGATTCAGATGTTGGAATGTTTAAAGATGTCCTAAGCCTCTCCTTATTTTTTTAAAATTCTGGTTTCTTCATTCTTTTCTGTTTGGTTGTTTCTTTCTTCCTTCTGGTCCAAACCGCTGATTTGAGTCCTAGTTTCCTTCCTGTCACTGTTGGTTCCCTGTACATTTTCCTTTATTTCACTTTTCATAGCCTTCATTTTTTTCTCTAATTTGCAACCATATTCAACCAGTTCTATGAGCTTCCTGGTTACCAGTGTTTTGAACTGTGCATCTGATAGATTGGCTACCTCTTTGTTACTTAGTTGTATTTTTTCTGGAGCTTTGATCTGTTCTTTCATTTGGGCCTTTTTTTTTTTTTTGTCTCGACATGCCAGTTACATAGTGAGGGGTGGAGCCTTAGGTGTTCACCAGGGCAGGGTATCCCACTTTGCTGTGTTGTGATGCTGTATGTGGGGTAGGGGTCCGAGAGGGAACAATGGTGCTTGCTCTGTTCTCTGCCAATTTCAGTCACTTCCCCCACTTCCCACAAGCAAATTGGGCCCTTCTGGTGCTGGTTCCCAGTTGGGTTGGCTTGTGTATATTCTAGGACCCTGTGGGTCTCTCCAACGAACTCTCCTGTGAAACTGGGAGTTTCTCCCACCACTGCTTCAACCTCCACAGGTGTTTTCAGTCAGAGGGTTGAGGCTTTATTTCCCCGCACTGGGACCCTGGGTTGTGTGGTCTGTCTTGCTCCCCAGTTGTTCCTCCCAGTTTATCTGCACGCGAATGTGGGACTGCCCGTCCGCAAGCCACCACCTCGCTTCACTGTGAGTCTTCTCCACCCAGCTGCCTGTCTCTGCCCTTCCTACCAGTCTGGATGAATGTGTCTTTAACTCTTTGGTTGTTGAATTTCCATACAGTTCGATTTTTTTGTCAGTTCTGATTGTTTTTTGTTTTTAAACTTTTTGTCCTCCTTTTGGTTGTTGCAAAGAGGCACAGTGTGTCTACCTATGCCTCCATCTTGGCTGGAAGTCCTACAGAGTAAGTTTTAAATTCTTACAGCATATCTACTTGGTACCAACTAAGTATACAGTTCTCAAAAAAGTTACCTTGTAACTCAGAGTACCCCTTGTAGATGTCTCATGGTTTCATCATTGTTTAATTCTCCTTTAATTTTCTGGAAAGGTGCCTTCCATGACAGTCTTTGAATGCATATTTTATTTGGATTTAAACAGGAAAATGCTTACTTATGACCGGCGCTCTGAGCCTCGAGTTGGGGAGCGAGTGCCATATGTCATCATTTACGGGCCCCCTGGAGTGCCACTTATCCAGCTGGTAAGGCGCCCCGTAGAAGTCCTGCAGGACACGACTCTGAGATTGAATGCCATTTACTATATCACCAAGCAGATCCTTCCACCCCTGGCAAGAGTCTTCTCGCTTATTGGTATTGATGTCTTCAGCTGGTATCATGAATTACCAAGGGTAAGTCTACTAAATAATACCTGTGCTATGACTATGGAGAGAATTCACATAAAATTCCAGTAGAAGTAAATATTTTATTTATGTGCTGTGAGAGACAAAGCAGGTGTTCTGTTATCCTAAACCTGCAAAGGTACCATACTCTTCTGGTTTTCTAAAAGAAATTTAAGCTTTCTACAGAAACCTTCCCAGCTTCTTTCCAGCTGTCCAGATTATAGAATACTAAGATAAATCCCGCAAGTGTTTCAGTGGTAAACATTCAACTACGAAGTATCTCAATAAACCAGCTAATAAAAAATGAAAGCAAAAATTCCTTCAAAGTGGATATTGAATAAATGAACAGAATATAGTATCTAGACATAGTCCCGAAGAAACCAGACTAAAGAAATAATGTTAAAATAGCATTTTACTAAAGTGAACCATGTGGTGTGGACTCTTAGCAATCTTCGTTTACTCATTAGAGGCCTGAAGGAGTGATCTGACTCTGTAGTAACCTGGGATACATTAGCAGAGGAGCAGTTTTTGTCTTCTGTTTAGAATTAGGTCTGCTCACTCATTTGCTGTTCTCTCTGATTGTGAAAGGCTGATAGTATTCAGGCAAACTGATACAAATTGATACCCAGGTTATTTTCACTTTCTCAGTAAGCACTTACGGCCCCAAGAAAAAAAATAAGCTAGTAAACTAAGGTTGAGGTTGTGCTTCAGAGAACCTGGGCTGGGCGACATCAGCGATGCTGTGTCTGGTGCAGGCCAGAAAGCTATTCCTGGTTTCCATTCCATTCCCAGCAAGAATGTTCAACTGCTGGCATTTAGAACAAGCTGACCTGATAACTTTTCTGCAAAGCGATTTATAAGACACCAGGAGAAGACACCAACGGTGTTATGATAATATGATAATGTTATGTCAATGTAGAAAGAGTACTAGAAGACAGATGGTTGAAACCGGTATTAACTTCAAATGAAGAATGCTTAGGTGACATGTTATCATTACATTTGAAATGCTTCCGGTTTACTTCTGCTCGAGTTTTGCACCCTACTGCCTAACAAATTATTTATAACCTTCTGCTTGCCTTGTTTCTGTGGCCCCAATTGTGCATTCTTACACAGCCTGGATTTCCTCCACTGTCCTTTCTGATCCCATTGCCCTGTGGGACCTCATACATCTGTGTACCTCAACCAAAACAACTGAGCTGCAGGACATGGGGGGTTTTTTCCAGAAGAAAAATACAGTATCTGATGATAATTAAAATGTAATCTCTGAAAGGAAGGACTTTGTTCATTCTCCAGCCCCAGTGTCTAGAACAGTGAATGACATAATTAATGCCTTAGTAAACCTGCAGTTAGCTTGAGAATAGCTGCTTTGCTATGAAGCTGGCTGAGAATTATCTCTGAATTGGTGTTTTTGTAGATCCAGAAAGCCACCAGCTCCTCTCGAAGTGAACTAGAAGGGCGGAAAGGCACTATTTCACAGTATTTCACTGCCTTGCACTGTCCTGTGTGTGACGACCTGACTCAGCATGGCATCTGTGGTAAATGTCGGAGCCAGCCCCAGCATGTTGCCGTCATCCTCAACCAAGAAATTCGAGAGTTGGAACGCAAACAGGAGCAGCTTTTAAAGGTACAGCCTTGCTCAGTAAACCCAGAATCCCAAGCAATCTAGTTATTCAGGGAAATGTAGTCAACTATCAAGGTATTAGATACAAAACTGGTATGAAAAGTAGAATAAGGATTCTGAGTTAATTAGCATATTAAAATCTCAAAGTATGATTGAACTAAACTATTTTAAATGGTTTAATTTGTTTTATAATTTATTTTTTGTTTTTATGGACTAGTATATTGTGTTTATTAAAGCCTAAAATCCAATCTTTTATAATAGTATTTTTAAAAGAAAGAAAAGTACCAATTGCTTTATCTACCATATCTACTTACCATTCTCATAAAAATCTGGTTGTCCTAGAGAATGGCTAGTAAACTGGAGGGTTTGCCATCCAAGGAGTCCAGGTAGAAAATATTAGCAGGAATCGAGCCACAGACTCTTAGTAGGAAAACTTAGCTGTGGTGAACAGATAGAGAAACCATCTCAGAGACTAGGCTTTTAAGAATTCAAACGGTGATTATAGAAGGTTGTAGACAGCTATACAGATCTCAGAAAAATTCATCATCCCAAGCACTTATAGTAAACATGAAAGAACATAAGCATCTGACTGAAAACTTAAAAAAAATAAGAAAGCCAAAGAATAGCAAAAAAGAAAGAATCGACAAAGATTAAAGCAGGTTTTTTTTTTTTTAATGTGTGCCTCCTTGTGAGCTAAAAAGTGTCCAGGTTGTGGTGTTTAAAGGTTTAAATGTAAGCTAAAGTGAGCTATTAATGCTCGGTGTTTAAATCAGCAGTAAAGAATCTAGGAACTAAATATAAACATTGAGTTAAATTTAGTGAGGCAAGTAATTCCATCTGGGCTTATCTGTCAGACAAGCGCAGAGAGTGCATAAATATTTACCAGCTTGTCCTGGCACCTGAGTCGAGCAGCAGCACACAGGGCTACAGCACAGAAATTCTGCACTTGGGAATGGATTTGAGTCTCTCTGTCAGAGACCTGATTAGTGAAGGGCTTCCCAGTGGAACAGTGTGCTTAGTTTCAGCAGTTTCTGTGCGGCGGTATCATATTAGATACAATAACCAGTGCGCTCAGAAAAACACTCCCTTCAGTTGACTAGAAGATATTAGGGCAAAGAACAAAAAATGTCTTGCCCTATGAGGCATCTCTAAAACAAGAGCTCTTTGTGATAGATCAGAGAATTAACTAGAGCAGATTTGATTTCTCTTAAGTAACAGCCTAGAGTAGTAGTTGTTTAGTATTACTTTTTAAAAAATCACTTGGACACACTATTCAAGTAAAAAATTAGCCTGTATTTTCTTGACCCTTAGGGTCCTCGCTGTTAATCCTTTTTACTTTTTTAAATTTTAAATTTTTTGAATGTGTTTCACACATTCTAGAATCATTTTTTAAACTTTGTGTGACTTGAGGCTTTATGTATTAAAACCTGATTGTTATGCAAGAAACAACACTTCTCTCTTTTTAAAATTGCCTTATGGTTCATTATTTTCCTTCAGATCAGCTCTTCTTATGCATCAGAATCACCTGGGAGCCCTAAGAAATAAAGCTTCTTGGGTGCTCTCCTCATCTCATTCTCTCTTCTGGACATTGATCTGGGGTTTAAGCTCATGGCAAGCCAGGGTTGAGAAGCACCAGTCACATTCTCGTCCTTTGATTTTTCTCATACTGACATTTTTTTCTTCTGAAATAAAATCTTTTAAGGGTAACTTTTTTACGATTGGCATATTAAAACTTAAATCTAAGTAACTTGAAAAAAGTGTTTATAGCTCATTTAAGAGAGTCTTTGAATGGTAATTGGTTAGTTTATTATGTGGATCTTAATAGAATAGCATTCTATTATAAATAAAAGTTGATTTCAAGAATAAAATGAATCCTTGGGGAATTTTGAGCTCGTTTTGTGAAATAATATCCTTTAGAAATACCTCAACTTAGAATAGCCTAGACTTCAAAGAGATGAAAATTAATGAAATGTTCTGTAATATATTATGTCAGATGTCTGCCAGTAATCCGTGGTGGGTCAGAAAGGAGGGATTGTAAAAGTTTATTGTTTACACATATACAGGGGGATTTTCCTGATGTTCTGTGTACTCTTTTCCTTTCAGATGTGCAGGAACTGTTCAGGTTGCTTTGATCGACATATCCCATGTGTTTCTCTGAACTGCCCAGTACTTTTCAAACTCTCCCGAGTAAACAGAGAACTATCCAAGGCACCGTATCTCCGGCAATTACTAGACCAGTTTTAAATTCTCAATATCACAGAATTCCAGGTGCTATTTTTTCAGTGTTTACCACTAAACTGTTGTGCATGGTGCTTTCAACTTTCATCGAGTCAAGTGTGTTCATTTGTCTGTCTATTATCTGAAGACTATGAAGACTGAATTTAAACTGAATTTAAAACTGTATTTGTTGATCTCTGAATAGCTCACTTCTTACAATGTACAAATCCTCGTCCTTTCACCTTTTAACCTTGTTTTCTGATGCAGGTGTGCGGTTTGCTCCTGTGTGTGTGCCATCTTGTAAATCCGTTTGAGTAGACCACACGTACTTCCCTGCGGAAGGAGCACTGAAAACCTCTTTTTAAAAAAAACCATTCGTGTGTTTTCCTTGAACTGTCTGTATCAAGGTGTGTTACTTAGAGATACCCACTCACTTTATAATTTTGACTGCAAAATATTTTGTAAATACACTTTTTTACTTTTCAGACAACTGAGTAAAATGTGCAATGAATTTTATACAAATGATTTTCAAGTTGTTTGGTATACTTCCTCTAGGTTTTGCTTGACTCAGAGTAGAGTTGTTATTCTGATCAAACTGTGCAAACAGTAGTACCACGTGTAGCATTTTGAAACATTCTTTTCTAAAACCGCTGTCTTGCTTTAGCTATTAATGGGGCATTGTGAGGAACTGTGCAAAGACATTTTTGTTACAAACCTGTGGGCCTGTTGCAATACTTTAAAAAAAAGTTTTATTCCATTTTTGCTTGTTTTGTATAGACATTTCTATTGCTTCTAAATATGCTCAAAATATTTTCTTTCCTTATGTACTGTACAGTTAATCTTATTTGCCATCACCTTGAACACAAAATGTGTATTTAGAATATTTGTATAACTATAAAATGAAGAAGGAATTATGTGGTCAGTGCATTGTTTTTTAAACTGGAAATCATTTTGTTTTAAAAGTTAATAATGGAAAGCATAATAAAATTGAATAAAATATGAACTATGGCAGCTTGATTTTTATCTTGCTATAAATGGTATTATCTTCATCTGCTTTACAAGCCTACATTGGTTACTTCCTGCTCTACCCTTTTCTGAATTTTAATGAGGTAAGTTTAACTGGTTTTATCCTAAAATTAGTGTTATAATTTTCTTATCAAAACTTGAGGATTAAAAAAGTCAGCAAAAGTTGTCTAGGAAAAATTTAGCTCTCATTTTTGTAGAGCTCTAAGAATCTACCTGTTAGTAGGTCTCCTGAGTTCATTTTAATTTAAAATGTAAGTAGTCTTGAAGCCAGGAGTTTTCCAGAAGGAAACAGAAATTACATTACTTTTTAAAAACTTAAATGCCAAATTTTTCAATAGACAAAAATGCCTTACATTAACATAGAAAGCCCCAAATTTCGTCTAAGTGCCACAGAGATAGCACAAACCCCACTTCTGGGACCGCCTTCAGTCCAGGAGCGGCTGCAGAAGTAGGACTTTCTCACCCTCGTGTGGGTGGCCGCTGAAGTTCCCTCTGTTTGTTCCCTTTCCTACGTTCTGTGCTGTCAGCTCTTCCACTCACATCATCTGCCTCTCATCGTAGCGACTGGACACAATATTCTCAACAGAATAACCTTCTTAACTTTGTTGTAATGGGGCACAACTAAACTAACAAGTGCATATTCAACACAAGTGCCCAGACGAGCTCAGCTGTAGGTGCCTGGCATATCTCTGGTTCCCTTTTCTGCGGCAAAGGGCCTGCCTCGTGACTCTGCCCTCAGAGTCTGCAGCCCAACTGCCCTTTAGTGCAGTTCACTCACTGTTTCAGTAACTGTCACCTGTAACGTATTGAAACTTGGACCTATTTTACAAAAAAAAAAAAATTGTAAGAAGCTTTGTCTTTTTGCCCAGATCACACATATATAACACACAACTCCATTTTCTGAATAATGCTAAAGAAGTCATTTCATTATCCTCCTAAGTTAAAGCATCATTTTCTCTCATTCTGCTCACTTCCCACCAGTGCTTTTTCCTAGATGTGAAGTATTAACAAAAGCTACTTACACCTGTTCTCCCCATCCCAGAGGTCCCGGTAAACAGCCAACAAACAGGCAGGTGCTGAGCATGCAATACTCAATTCCACATGATCACTTCTCAGGCAGTGTCTGTGAAGAAGGCCAGTATATTGGGAAAAGCAGGTAAAAATGTGAACAGAGGGCAGTTACAAAGAATTCGTAGAGGTAATTCTGTGAGGGGTGGAGCAGACCACCCAAAAGGGTTTGTGGGTTCTGGATAGTCACGGGCCACATCCCCATTAGCCTCAGAAGATACATTCACTGCCCTCAGGCATTGTTGCCCTAGGACCTAAAATCCCGTTGTAGCTGTGCAATCTTGATCTTTTCCATCTGTGGGGTTTTTTGTTGTTTTTTTTATTCTAGGGAGGGAGAAAGAGGGAGAGAAACATCGAAACATCAGTTGGTTGCCTCTTGCATATGCCCTGACCGGGAATCAAACCCATGACCTTTGTGTTTGCAGGACAGTACCCAGCCAACTGAGCCACACCATTTTCATAATAGCTGAAGCAGCAGTAATTCTTTAGGGCTTGTCAAGTAAGGTCTTAAATTGGTTTCTCACTTTCAAAATAGTATTTCTTAAAATATTTGTGTTCTTGATTTCATAAAGTAAAAACCAGGCTGTAAATGACATCATCGGGGCCCTGCCAGGAACACAGGGAGGGGAGGAGGAAGGCAGCACCTCGCCAGTAGCTAGTTTTAGGCTGCATGTGTCCCAGCTTCTCTTAGGAAGACCAGCTCTTGTAGGAGAGTCTGCTAAGCACACTGTACTTCCTCTTATCCCATAATATCTTCTCCTTCCCTTGATGTGATAGGACTTGTTACCTTTAACCATTTTTGGTTTTATAAAAGTGAATGAAGTCTAGTACCATTAGTGCCCCCAGAGCTCTGCTTGATGAATAGCTTTACACAGGAAAACAGTCGTGGATTCTCTCTAGGGTTTGAGAACTAAAAAGGAAGTTGTAAGTCCCAGTATTGAATCCACTGCATCTCATTTCCACGCCCTCACCCAAAGCTCTGTTATGTCACCTTGGCCAAAGTCCCAAAAGTGGCTTACAAAGCAAAACATTTTGTAGAGGAAATTCAGATTTACAAAATCAGGTCTCTGTATATATTTGGGGAAAAGGCAGTATGACCAGGAAGACAGATGAAGGCATTTTTTAATCAAAATGCCATCTTACCGCCAGTGAGTCTTCACCTCACCTGCTGCTGATGCCACACAGGTGCCTCTTGTCGGGGGGAAGGTGGAGGTTTCCAGGAAGGAGCAGCGGGCTAGGAGTAAGGGGACCCCACACCCTGGGCTTCCTCCTGATCGCTGATGGGAATACAGCTCCAGGAAACCGGCAAACTTAATCATAGATATTCAATTTAATAACAGTTATAGTCTGAAAACAGGCTATTACCACCTGCCTTGATTACCCAATAGAGGCTTTATGAATGGAAGTGAGGGGGAATACAAGATAGCTACACAAATGTAACATATTAGTTGCTCAAAAAATATTTACTGAGCATTTAACGTGTACCCTGCATTTTTTGCTCATCTAGAAATACCAAGATAATCCCGTCCTCAAGTATGTCACAGTCTATTGGGATGGACATAAAAGTAAACTGACATTGGTTTGAAGATGATGAAGCAGTTTTTGCCACCTTGTCCTCTCTTGGACAAACATGAATCGTCTTTCAGGAACTCCAGAAAGGCTTAGGTGCAGGGAGCAGGTTGTATGAGAAGAGGAGTTAGTCTCCACAGGCCGGCTTGACTCCACATAGTAACTATACCCTGTCTCCTCACGTGCACAGTTACTCTAGGCTTATTCTGTCGAGAATGAAAACCATAGAGGCAGTGACTGAGATGGGGACCCTAGACTCTGAGGAGTGCATGATGAGGCACACACTAAGAACAGAGATTAAATGGAAGTCTGCATCCTCAGCAGTGAAGTGAGACCCTCTGCCCACACCTTGCTAAGGCACAAAATGGCAATAGCCAGGTCTAGTCTCCCATCTCATTGCTTCTGTTACTCAACAATTGCAGTTGATTCTTGGTGACAACATTTGACATCAACCTTTCTATTAAAGTCCACATATTATGAAGTCAGACACATGACTGATGTGTTTTCCAGCATATCCCAACACAAGCATAATGCCTGGTGGGGGGGGTTCACTCAGATGACTGATAAATAACTGAATGAATTAAAGCATTTTAAATGCCCATGAGGTCTAGCAACAGCACTGTCACTGGGGCTAAAGCAGTTCTGTGGACATTACAATGGACCAAAATGAGCGGGTGTGCTGAATGATCCACCGTAGTCAAGAGGCCAGTTCATATGTGGGGATCTTCAATACAAAAGACAGCTCAGTAAAAAGAACTCAAGCTTTGGAGTCCTCCATTTCAACAAATCTCAATTTAAACCCCAGCTCCTTTAGTGGGGGACAGGCCTTGAAGGGAAAAAAAATGGATTTAAGCCTGTAGCCTCATCTATAAAATACCTGTATTAAAAAGAAGAAGGAAAAAAGAAGTATTTCACCCTGGCCAGGTAGCTCGGTTTGTTGAGCATCATCCCAATGTGCCAAGGTTGCAAGTTCAATCCCTGGTCATGACACATGTGAGTCAACCAATGAATGCACAAATGGGTAGAACAATAAATCAGTCTCTCTCCCTTCTCACCTCTTCCTCTCTCTCTCTCTAAAATCAATGAATTTAAAAAATACCCTAACAACTTCTGCCAAGATGGAGGTGTAGGTGGAAGCAGTGGAACTTCTCGCACAACTAAGTTTAAAAACAACAAAGTTTTGGCAACAAAAACACAGCCAAACCACAGAAAATTGAACAACACGAAGTCTGACAACAACGAACCCTTCAGCCAAACTGGTAAGAGAGGCAGAGCCAGCAGCAGAGCTGGGTCGGGCAGGAAAGATCCACCGAACCAACCCAGGCGTGTGACCCAGGTGCGCCAGCAGCTGTGGGCGGATCCCAGGTGTGGAGCAGTGGGCGGACCCACTGAGGGCGCAAGGCATTGGACCCACTGATGACTGATCAAGGTCACACATTCTCGCGCAGATAAACCAGTGAAGGAGCGAGCAGTGAGACGGACCTCCCAGGCCCCAGCAGCAGGAAGCAGCAGAGGGAACCACCAGAGGGAACCGCCATTGTCCCTCTCTGATCCCGCCCCACATACAGCGTCACAACCCAGCGACCTTGGGAGTCCAAGGCTCCGCTCCTCATACTTAACGGGTGTGAACAGACCAAAAATAGCTCAAGAAGATCTCAAAGCCCCAGAGCCTATAAATCTAAGTGATGAAGAAATAGCAAAACTCTCAGACGCACAGTTTAAAACACTGGTGATCAGGATGCTCACAGAACTGGTTGATTATAGCCACAAATTAGAGGAACATATGAAGGCAAAACTAATTGAAATGAATGGAATTGCACAGGAAACCAATAGCGATGAAAAGGAAGCTGGGACTCAAATCAATGGAGTGGACCAGAAGAAAGCAAATAATGGCCAAACAGAAAAGAGTGAAGAAGCAAGAATTCACAAAAAATGAGGAGAGTCTTAGGAACCTCCAGGACATCTTTAAACACTCCAACATCCGAATTACAGGGGTACCAGAGGGGGAAAGGAACAGCCACCAGTGGAAAATTTATTTGAACAAATAATAAAGGAGAATTTCTCCAATCTGGCAAAGGAAATAGACTTCTAGGAAATCCAGGAAGCTCAGAGAGTCCCAAAGAAGTTGGACCCAAGAAGGAACACACCAAGGCACAGCATAATTACATTAGCCAAGATTAAAATGAAGGAGAGAATCCTAGAAGCAGCAAGAGATAAGGGGACAGTCACCTACAAAGGACTTCCCATCAGACTGTCAGCGGATTTCTCAAAAGGGACCTTACAGGCAAGAAGGGGCTGGAAAGAAGTATTCCAAGTCATGAGATCCAAAGACCTACATCCAAGATTGCTCTATCCAGCAAAACTTTCATTTAGAATGGAAGGGCAGATAAAGTGCTTCTCAGATAAGATCAAATTCAAGGAATTCATCATCACCAAGCCCTTATTATATGGGCTTGGTGTTAAAGGGACTTACCTAAGAAAAAGAAGATAAAAAAGATGAGTAGTGAAAGGACAGCAAACTCACAGTTATTAAGAACCACACCTAAAACAAAAGCAAACTAAGAGGACAGCTAGATCAGGAGCAGAGGCATAGAAATGAAGATCACATGGAGGGTTAGCAACAGGGGAGTGGGAGGAGGAGAAGGGGGAGAAGGTGCAGAAAACAAGTAGCATAGATGGTAGGTAGAAAATAGATGGGGGGGGCAAGAATAGTATGGGAAATATAGAATTTAAAGAACTTGAGACATGTGGTCATAAACTAAAGGGGGGGAATGGTGGGGGAGGGGTGTGCAGGGTGGAGGGGAATGAAAGGGGGAAATAGAACAACTGTAGTGGCATAATTAATAAAATATATTTAAAAAAACACCCTGACACACCCAACTCTACACTTCAAGGAACTAGAAAAAGGGCTAGTTTTGTTTTTTTTAAGATTAACAAAATTGGCAAGCTGTAGCTACTCACCCGGAAATAGAGAAAACTCAAATAAATCAGAAGTGAAAGGAGACATTACAACTGATACCACAGAAATACAAAGGCTCGTGAGAAACTAAACAATTATGTGGCAAAACTGGACAATCTAGAAGTAGGTAAATTTCTAGAAACATACAACCTACCAAGACTGAATCGTGAAGAAACAGAAAATCTGAACAAACAAGCTATAGTAATCAAAACAGTATGGTATAGGCATAAAAACAGATGTATATATTAATGGAAAAAATAGAGAGCCTAGAAATAAACCTATGCATACCTGGTCAATTTATGACAAAGGAACAGTCTCTTCAATAAATGGTGTGGGGAAAACTGAACAGCAACATGCAAAATAAAGAAACTTGGGCCCCTATCTTACACTACACATAAAAATTAATTCAAAATGGATTAAAGACAATGTAAAACCTAAAACCATAAAACTCCTAGAAGAAAATATAAACAGTAAGCTCCTATCAATTGGTCTTAGCAATGATTTTTGGATTTGACATCAAAAGGAAAGGCAACAGCCTGGTTGGTGTAGCTCAGCCAAAGGGTTGCAGGTTCAATTCCCAGTCAGGGTACATGCCTGAGTTATGGGCCAGGTCCCCAGTTTGGGGCACATGAGAGGCACCCATACATTGATGTTTCTCTCCCTCTCTTTTTCCTTCCCTTCTCTCTAAAAATAAATAAATAAAATCTTTTTTTAAAAAAACAAAGCAAAAATAATCAAGTGGGACTACATCAGACTAAAAAGCTTTTATACAGCAAAGGAAACCATCAATAAAATGAACAGATGACCTACCAATGGGCAAGATATTGATTTTGCCCAGATATCGAAAATATCTGCAAATCATAAATCTAACAATAGGTTAATATCCAAAATATATAAAGAACTCACACAGCTCAATAACAAAAAAAAACCCACAAAAAACCCAATCCAATTAAAAAATGGGCAGGAGATCCGAACAGACATTTTTTCAAAGATATACAAATGCCCAAAAGACACATAAAAAAAGATACTCAACATCACTAATCATCAGGGAAATGGAAATTGAAACCAAAATGAGATATCACTTCATACCTGTTGGAATGGCTATTATCAGTAAGATGGTAAATACCAAGTGTTGCTGAGGGTGTGGAGAGAAGGGAACCCTTATGCACTGCTGGTGGGAATGCAAATTGGTGCAGCTGCTACGAAAAACAGTGTGGAAGTTCCTGGAAAAAATAAAAATAGAACTACCATATCCCCCAGAGATTCCACTACTGGGTGTTTATCTGCAGAAAACAAAATCTCTTTCTCAAAAAGTCAGAATCCCACATTCCCTGCATTACTCACAATAGTCAGGAGGTGGAAACCATCTAAGTGCTTATTGACAGATGAATGGGTAAAGAAAACGTGGTTATATATATATATATATATATATATATATATATATATACACACACACACACACACACACACAATGGGATACTGACTATAAAAAAAAAAAAGGAAATTCTGCCATTTGCATGGATAGAACTTGAGGGCATTGTGCTAAGTGAAGTCAGAGAAAGACAGAATGATCGCATATGTGGTCTATCTGGAAAAAGCCCAGCCATTGTTAATATAACAAGAACAGTTTATGTGACATTGATGTGACCTGACAGCCAAGGAGAGTGGACTAGAATGTGCACGTGTGAACAATGAGGACTTCACTGTATTAGTCAGTGGGAACAGTAGATGCCATGGAATAAGCATGTGTGCTGGTGGCAGCTGTGTTCAAAATGACAGTAGAGCAACAAATCTGCATCAAATGCTGCATTAAGCTTGAGCTCTGGCTGGTGTAGCTCAGTGGACTGAGTGCAGGCCTGAGAACCAAAGAGTTGCTGGTTTGATTCCCAGTCAGGGCACAGGCCTGGGTGGCAGACCCGGTCCCCAGGCAGGGGTGCGCGAGAGGCAACCACACACTGATGTTTCTCTCCCTCTTTCTGCTTCCCATACACCCTCTCTAAAAATAAATAAATAAAAATCTTTTTTAAAAAAGCTTGAACAATCCTCCATGGAAACTATTCAGATGACTCAGAGGCCGCAGCGGTGGCAATGGGTGGTTGGCAGCTTCGTCACAACACACCCGCTCATGTATCACGTCTCGTGCAGAGTTTTTTGTCAAAATATCAAATCACCCAGGTGACTCAGAAACCCTATAGTCCAGATTTGGTGCCCTGTAATTTCTGGTTTTTCCCAAAACTAAAATCACCTTTGAAAGGGAAGAGATTTCAGACTGTCACTGAGATTCAGGAAAATGCAACAGAGCAGCTGATGGAGCTTGGGAGAACTGTGTGAGGTCCCAGGATGCCCACTTTGAAGGGGACTGAGGTGTCATTGTCCCATGTACACTGTTTCTGGTTCTTTTTCACATTACATGGCTGGATACTCTCTGGCAGACCGTGGAACATAGAAAAAGAAAAATCGGACCCATAGATACAGAGAACAGACTGGGGGGTTGCCAGAGGTGGGTAAAATGGGTGAAAGGGATCCAAAGGTGTAAAGTTCCAGTTACTGTTAGGCCCGGAATTAGATAAAAGTAGCCAAGAGGAACCCGAGGCAGGCTCCAGACTGTCTCAGCAAGGAAGATAGAAAATACAGAAAGAACAAAGAGTGCTGAACAAGATAACTGCCTGTGTATGACCTTGTCTTTGCAGAAAAGTATCCATTGTTGCAAGCAGAGAACATAGCCATGTGTGTTCTCTCGAGATAGCCAATTGCTAACAGCTACGTCTGCTTCTGTATTTGCTTGCTTGCTGACCCCAATAAAAACCCTAGGCTGTAAGCGCCAGGCGCGACTCTCATTTGCAGCCTCTTGGCACCGTGTCTCCGGACACCCCGGGAGTTCGCCCCTGTGCAGGTAAAACTTTGGCCAATAAAGTTCCATCTTAAACTCCTGAAAGCTTCCGACCATTTGTTGCTCACATTGGTGGATGCCACATTACAAATGAGTCCTGGGGACACAGAGTACAGCATGGGGACTGTAAGTTAACAATACTGGGTGTGTATTTGAAAGTTGCTAAGACAGTAAAAGTTCTCATCAGAAGAAAGATTTTGTAACCACATAGTGAGGGATGTTCAATAAGCCTACTGTGACCATTTCACAGTATGTAAACATTGTTATGCTGTACAGACAAAATTAATACAATGTTATCCGTCATTCTACCGTAATAAAAATAAAGCAGAGGATATTTATTTACTTGTATTCATTTTTATATACAGATGAACACATTTTTATATATACACCGTTATCTCTAGAAGATGCACAAAAATAACAAGAGCAGTTGCCTTAATGGGCGCTGGGTAAGGGCGAAGGCTAAGATTCATTTTTTCACTTCCCTCTGCACTGTTTGTTATGTACTATGTGCATATATTATCCATCAAAAACAACTGCGTACTCTTGCTGATTCCCACTCTTCAGCTGCTGATGGGTTCCAGTTATCTCAGCTTCTGGCTGGGGGCCAAGGGAGTCAGTCCATCCCTGCAGGGGCCTGAGCAGAGAGCACCCAGGCCAGGCGTGTGAGGGCCCAGCCGCTCATCCTCTCACTGACTTGCCAGGACAATGAAGTGTCCCTGTGACCTGCAACATTGTTGGCTTAGTTAGGGTGTCCCACCTGGCCTTCCCAGCCACGACAGTTATAATAAACACTCTTATTACTTCCCTTTTGTGTATGGTCTCTTTTAGAGCCCTATTTTCTGATTAAAATTCCCCATTTTCGGCAGGTTTATTTTTTCTGCAGCTAAGTGGTTTTGGAATAATAATAATAATAATAGCAATAGTAGCTGACATTAATTGCATACTTAGTGTATTAGTTTGCTAGGGCTGCCACAGAAGAACACCACAGACTGGGTGACTTGAACAACTGAAACCGTCCCCACAACACTGAAGGCTCGAAGCCTGAGCTCAAGGCGTTGGAAGGCTGGTTTCCACCGGGGCTTCTCTTCTTGGCTAGATACAGACAACCGTCCTCCCCATGTCTCCTTCACACCGTCGCCCCTCCGCGTCCTCCGTGTCCAATTTCCTCTTCATATAAGGACACCAGTCACACTGGATTAGGGTCCACCCTAAGACCTCATTTTAGCTTAACTGCCTCTTTAAAGGCCCTGTCTCCAAATAGTCACAGTCTGGGACTCTGGGGTTAGGACGTCGACATAGGAACCGGGAGCCGTGGGGGCGCAATTCAGCCCACAATAGTGCGTAGGAGGCAACATGCTAAGTGCCTTACAAACATGACCTCATTTACGGAAACCAAGGCACAGATAAATTGATTAAAGTGGTCAAGGTAGTAGGCAGCAGAGTCAGAATTCAAATCTAGGCTGACAACACTCCACAGCCCCTACCACACAGGAGTTTTGCTGTGTTCTACGGATCCACTGGAGTTTCCCAGAGAGAATTAAATGACGGCTGTAAGTTGTCATTTGGAAAATGACGAGCAAATGGAAAAATTCCACTCCCAAACCATCCTCTTTTCCAGGAGGTAGAAGCAAAGGGGCCCCAGTCAGTCTTCACGTCTGTCCTGGTAAGCCACAGCCCCTAAGCTGTCCTTCGGGCCCGGAGAGCCCCTGAAGAGCAGGTGGCGTGGTCACTCAGTCCTCCCCCGTGTCTAACCCACTCCATGGGAGACGAAGTGGGAGTGGAATGATGAACCAAGCCCCTGCTTCCTCAGGGAACGTATTCGAGACCCTTGGACATCACAGTCCGTTACACTTGAAATCCTGTCATATCTGGCCCATGCCAAGGCTTCTAGAGTTTTGTATATAGGATCCAGAAAAGCCCAAACTTTGCCCAGAGTCCCTGGCATAAGGCAAAGGTACGAAAGGATCCGGCCCAGAGTGAAGTGCAGGGCCACAGACTCAGGTTGCTGACCGCAGGGACGGCAGAGGTCAACGAGGGCACTAGGAGTGTCATTTATAACTGCTCCAATGCAACAAGGGTGAGTGTGGTCCTTTCGTTTCTCTCAGTTTAAACTTTGCTACTTTTAAAAACATCTTCCCAGCCCTGACTGGTGTAGCTCAGTGGATTGAGCACAGGCCTGTGAACCAAAAGATCATGGTTCGATTCCCTGTCAGGGCACATGCCTGGGTTGCAGGCCAGTTCCCAGCAGGGGATGCAGGAAAGCAACCATACATTGATATTTCTCTCCCTCTCTCCTTCCCTTCCCTTCTAAAGATAAATAAATAAAATTTATTTTAAAAAATAAAAACATCTTCCCAAAACCTCAGAAAAGGGTGAAGGGGTGAGGCCGCTGCTGTGCACCTGAATCTTGCTCCAAGTTAGAAGCATTTAACCAGACTATCACTCTAATTGATTTAACCAAATAAAGAAATAGGGCTGTGGGCACCAGAGCCAGCCTTCGGCTGCAGGGCCCTGTGCCCGGGGTAGCAAGGAGAGAGGCACCCCAGTTTCTGCAACTCCAACACCCTCCTTTCCATTCTGAAACACAGATCTGTAATCATCCGGATTAGCAAATTATTTCTCAAGTAGAACATTAATATATCCAGCTCATAACAGCTTCTGTGGCGGACTTGTAAATTTAGAAATTTAGATAATAAATGGAAGAGAAGCTGAAGGGCCAGATATGTTAGATGTCATCACAGATGTTAGATGTCCTTCCTACAATATCTGTGAAATGAAAATAAAATACTATTAACCTTTTAGGAACCCCATATTACTATCACACACATTTTGGAGAACTCACAGAGTCAAATCTGGAAATATTCTTGACTAATTTCTGGAGAGATGCCTAACCAATTTCATCTCATGAAATGAGAGACAAATTTTATGTTAAATCAACATCAATGTTTATTCTATTCAAACAAGCTTTCACACTGTACAAAGCCATGTAGACAGTCTTAAATCCAGCTGTAATAAGTCTACAAGATCACCCCACCCCATTAAGGCCCCCAAGTCAAAATGGCTCAGTGAAAACCTGTCTCCAAGGGCAACCTCCAAGAGGCTTCGTTTGGGGACAGGGTGTCAGACCATGTGGCAGTGAAGGTAACAGGAAATAGGGGAGCTCTTCCTCCCCAGTTTTCCTTCAGAGAAAGTGCACAAAATTTTAAGGGTCTACAAAAGCAGCACTTCACCTCGCTGCACATTAGTCTTTAAAAAATCGCCGTGACCAGCAGAGGTTCCAGTTCTCCGCACCGATAAAAGCAGTGGTTCTCGACCTCAAATGCAGGTTACACTTACTTGGGGGTACTTTGGAAAGTATCAGTGATGGGGCTCCACTCCAGACCAGTTAAATTCCTATTTAAATAATAATGCTGGGCACCTGTTTTTGAAGGCTCCCTGGCGGCTCTAACGGCAGTCAAGGTTGAAAACCACTGGAGCAGAGGCTTATCATCACTTAACCCTGAATGAGGGTGTGTGTTGCAGTCCCATTCCTCCCCAGGGCCCTCCTGCCCCTGGAGGCTGCAGGGGCAATGTCGCTTCGCCCTGCTCAATCTGACTAAGCGCGTCCGCGTCACAGCCCAGTCACTCTGCAGCCCAAGATACATCGAAAGTAACAGGGTCACCTGACTGGTTCTGATCTCAAAGACAATAAAACCTCAAACATTTCCCACAAGCCTGGACTCCCCGGCAAAGCAATTTGATCCCTGGTTTCTGCTGTGCTGATGTGTGAAGACTCATCACAGCCTTTGTGACGATGGGAATCACGTGGGAAAGTTACTGCTTTTCCACCACAGACTAATGCAAACTTGGAAACCCTGGTGGGTCCTGCTTGTTTCCTTTAAATGCGTGTGATTTATTTGGCCAGTCCTCTTGCTCTTCACAGGTGAACTTCCTTTCCTATGCTCCTGTCTCTGAGTCTGTCTCCAACAAGGGTGAAGTCCCAAAGGGTGCCTGGATTCAGAACTGGCTAATCTCCGCCTAAGAGTAGAAAGTTCTCAGCAAGTGATAAGTAAAAGGGCTGATTCAGAACGGGCTAATCTCCTCCTCAGAGTAGAAAGTTCTCAGCAAGTGATAAGTAAAAGGGCTGATTCGGAACTGGCTAATCTCCTCCTCAGAGTAGAAAGTTCTCAGCAAGTGATAAGTAAAAGGGCTGAGAAATGAGAACTGCCCACAGGGGTGACCCAAGATGAGGTTCAGCCAGAACAGTGACCTTTGTGTTGCACCAACCCCCAGACGGCCCCGCCCCAGTGCTGCACACTCTTTGAGCAGCTTTTCACTCTATTAACCTCAACTGCATCGGGCTAAGTAATTCTTACAAAACTCTACCTCAAGAATGACCCCAAAGATTCCATGTGAAAATATAAAAATGGACAGATACACACACACACACCACGGAAACAAGAGCTCACTGCTTTACAGACTTTTCTGGAACCTAGTAAAACCTATTACGATCAGATTTGCTGGCTCTTCAGCTAACAGAAAGTAGTCAGAGCAAATCGTACTGAAATAGTAAAACACAAGCCCGGTGAAGGCAAGGACCTCATGAGTCTTGTCCTCTGCTACATTCCCAGGGTGGTCAGTGAACACAGTGCGCTCAGTGCCCGTCCAATGACTGGAACGTGTGGAGCTGGGAACCCTGCTGGCCAGCAGGGATCAGAGCTGCAGTAGTGCCTCTCACCACCCGGGAGCCCCTCTGCCGCTCACTCGTACTGCGCTACTGGGACAGAGCTTCTCTCCTTGGTGAAAAATCAAACCCTCCACTACCAACCTTGCCTAATAAGCACTCCGAAAAGGTTCTGTAATTTGGTCCGATTTTTTTCCTATTCTGATTCAAAACATAAACCAGACCAGCACTGCCAGGCCCGACAATTTGCATCACATTCGGACAACCACTAGCAAGCAAACGTTCACGGAGCCCAGCTCTACTCCCGGCACAGCACAGACCTTGAACTCCCCTTTTGGGTACGGACCGCGCCCGACTCGGGGGCAGTGTGGGAAGGAGTGCAGAGGAGGCCACTCTCTGGATGGGGGAGCAGGCACCTTATAAACTCAGCATGTTTAAACTCCGAGCAACTTCTAAACGCCCCTCCAGGCCATCCATTAACTAATATAATCAGGCCTTTCTTAAGTGCCATGATAATTTGTATTAGGCCATCTGACAAGCTATCTATCATAACCTTTCTGACCCTAGATACATGGTAATTTCTAGTACAGCAGGAAATAAAGCCTTTTTGCAAACACCTTGTGTGATTCCTTGTTTAATGGCATTTCTCCCTCCACCCACCTGCGCTATTCAATATGAGTCACTAGCCAATGTATTTAAATTTACATTTACATTAAAAATTCATTTTCTGCGTCATGGACACTCTGCAGGACAGACCCAGAACACACCAGAGGGTAAGTCCCACACAGACAGGAACCTGCTGACCTTTTCCCCGTGTGCACCTAGCGCCTCCCACGGAGACTGCCAGAGGGGAAGCAAGCAGTAAGCATGTGAAGTTGAGTAGCCAACCGCCAACAGTCGACAGAGAGGACTGAGGAGAACCAAGGCCTGGAATGTGCATGCAAGGAGGGGCTGCGTGGGGACCACACACTCCCAGAGATTGAGCGCCAAATTTAGGAAAGCTAAAACAAAACAAGTGAAACCCCCCAAAGTAGTAAAGAATTCGACACTCTCAAAAAGGGGAACTTGCCACCCAAAGTCTGGTGAGCCCATGGGCCAGAAGCACTCCATCACTAGGAGCTTGTTGTGGAATCTCAGCCTCCACCCCAGTCCTACTGAATGGGAACAGGAATTTTAACAAGCAGTTTTTCAATTTATTGACTTTAGAGGGAGAGAGAAACACCAAGTTGTTGTTCCACTTACGTATGCATCCATTGTTTGACTCTTGTTATGTGCCTGGCTGGGGACGGAACCCGCAAACTTGGTATATCGGGATGACTGATCAACTGAGCTACCCGGCCAGGGCTTAACCAGCAGTTTTAAGGAACATTAACGTATGAGAAGCACTAGTCTAATTCTCCACCCTTTCACACTGAGCAAGTACCTCTCAAATAGCAAATGTGAAAAAACCACTATGTACACACTGCATACGAATCTACAATAACCTCATAAAGGGATATTTCTCACAAAATGTGAAACACATATTCTGCTTTTTGTTTTATTGTTGATTTAATCTTTATTGGATTGTCTCCATTTTTCCCACTCAGCCCCACACAGCCCCTCCCCCAGCAACCCCCACACCACTGTCCCTCCACTGCCGACCTGCCATTCGCAGGGCACTTTCCCTTTTCTACCACTCTAACTGCAGTGCACCCCACAGTATCAGAACATGTCAGACCCACAGAGCACCTGTGGGTTCCCGCACACACGCCCACACAGACACAGGGTGCCCCAGAAGAACGTGTCTCTTTCCATTAAGGGTCTTAAGCTCCATTTTACTAATAACTATGATTAAGTGGCAGGACTCATACATTACTATGGTAAACCCAAAATTCTAATTATGAGAAAATTATCCTAATTACTCAATGAATCTACCTGAAATAAAATAATTTCACATTTAATCTGCATCTCACACATCTTTCAGGACTATGTTGCTATTGCTTGTTTTTAATAAACTACAATTCTTCAAACTAATAAGCAGTCCACCATCTGCAGTGCTGATGTCCCCTGCACACAAAATTCAAGCTGTTTCTGATACTATCATGTTTTTTTACCCCTTTACTCCTTACTTAGGAAATTAAGTTGATGAGAAATGTAAGAACTTTTCTAGGTATTTAGGATTACAAATCACTTATACTTGTCCCTTATATTTTTATGTACTTAACTAATCTTCTACCATGACCTTTTTAAAATACCTGCATTACTTTTATAACAAAAACTGGCTTTTAAAAGAGATTTTTCTTTAAAAAATAGAGTAATAGAAAAATGCTTTCAAAATGTTCTCACGCTTTACTATGAAAACACAATTAAACTGGAATTTACCTATTTCCCTCTTATTGAGCTGCATTTGAACAGGTTAAAAGCACAGTGGTGAAGGGCATAAATAAAATGTCAAGAAAAAAAGGCATGATTGAGTTAACCCATCCAGTGCCCCACAAACAAAAAACAGCTCTACCAACCAGGTTTGCTGGCCCGGCCCCGGGGGGCCTGCCATCCTCACTCATGCACACTTCCCGGGCTCCACCCCGGGTTCCACCCGTGATCTGGGAGTGACTGCTGAAGGTTTTCATTTCTCCCCAGATCCAACTGTTTAACTCTCTCAACCTCTATTTTGCAGGTACCTGGTTACATAACCCTCAATAAGTCACACCCCTGTACTAGCCTCTCCCCATGGATGTGGACGGAACCTGTGCCTTGCTTCTAGATAACAGGATGTGGCACGGGCGCTGGGACAGCACTCCCATGACACTGTGATGTAAGACTCCATCTCAGTAAACTCTCAGTGGGCAAGAGATTCTCCTGCAAGCTCTGAAGAGATAAGCTGCCAGGTTGTGAGAGCATCTGTGAGCACCACAAGGCAATGAACTGTGGGAGGCCCCAGGAATTGACACTGGTGCCAGCTGACAGCCAGCAACACAAGGGACCTCCGTCTAGCACAGCAAGAAAATGAATATTGTCGGCAACCTCATGGGCCTGGCAGGGAGCCCCGGGCTCCGGAGAGGGGCACGGTCTGTCCAACGGCCTGATGGCAGCCCTGTGAGACCTGAAAGTCCCGCCCAAATTCCTGACCCAAGGAAACTGTGAGATAAAAAATGGCTATTATTTTAAGCTGCTAGATTTGTGGTAATTTGTTACACAGTAATAGAAACTTCGGTATTGGTTACTTCTGTATCAGCAGCTACTTACCTAAGAATTGATTACTAGGATGAATGCTAATTCTTAGAATTGAACTCAGTCTTACTCTTCCAATATGGAAATACATAATCAAACTTTAACAATACCTTTAATCTCTTACTGCCATTCACATTTGTTCGTGGGACTCTAGTGGATTTTCCACTGTGGATCTCTAAATTTCCCGCCACGTTCGTGTTAACACCCTTCCCTCCCTGAGCTGCATCTTCTACCCTTCAATGAAGACACTGCGGGTGGAGTCCCTGTTCCAGCAGAGCCTCCCAGCTGCCCAGGAGCTGCTACTGCCTAAATACCAACAACCCAAGGAAAAGCAACAGATGGCACAGAGGCAACCTCCAAGTTCCAGCTGAGAGAAAACTACAGTATAAGAAGAGCAAGAAGCATAGGCTTTTCACTGTTAATTTATCCACCAGCTGTCTCCAAACCTGTTAGATCATTAACATGAACCAGTGCACTGGCAGGTTTATAAAGTGAATGGGCAGTGGTCAATAAAAGCACTGTAATGCACTTAATAAAAAAAAACAAAGGCAAGTTTACATATTTAAGAAAAAGGAGGCATACTGCAGTAAGGTAGAATTTCCATGTTATTCAGCATAAAACGTGGTAAAGAGATGCGAACAAAATCTGTCATCAGTATCAGTCATTTTTCAAAGGGCCACCCACACCTGCTCTGCCACCTTCGCAGGAAGTGCCCTCTGTGGTCCCGACTCCTAGGCCACCAAGCTGCGTCCTCACCACTACTGTGGTTTCCTTGGTAATTCAGACTCACAGAGGAGCCCTGGATGAGGGATGCAAGTATTCCAATCACTAGAAACTGTGCTTAACTGTCCATGGAACTAAGCCTGGGTTCAGTGCTTACAATGGGACTCGAGGAGGAGATTCTGAAACAGCAAGGCTCAGACCCAGGCTGCTGCCGAGGCAGGCGAACGACCTCAGGAGACCCTGCTCAGTCCTACCACGAACACAGCAGCTCCAAAACCGACACTTGGAACACAGCATGTCCAAATCTCATTTGAGCATTGAGGACACTAGCATACAAAAAAACCCTTTTCCTTTTAAAATGGCTAAAAATAATCTCCATAATCGATTGAAATACTGATTCTGCAGAATCTAAGACACTGATTGTAAAATGCGACATTATATATATGGAAAAGAACTTCCAGTTAAGTTTGTCACAATGTTAAATGATCATTGGCTTTAAGATATATTCTGATTTCAGAGATGTTAAAAATGTGGGGGGAAAAGGTGAATCTTTGAATCAATAAAATTCAGAACTTAAAAAATGTATTCCTTGGGTAATTATTCAAATAGAGTATTAAACATTGAGTTTCTTAAACTCATATGTATTTATAATCAGCAGCACATCCTTGAAGCTACTGATTTTGTTTCACTTCTCCTTTGAAATGAAGAATGGAGTGGAACTGACACTAATTCCTAGCAGACAACTTACACAAACTTTAAAACTTAGAGATTCCTAGTTTGAAAACTATCTCATTTTCACTTATGGAATCCCAGTCAAAAGATGAGGTAAACAAGGCCGAGGCCAGTTAAGTGACCGCATGCATGGCCAGAAGGCTAGTAAGCAGCAGTCAAGGCTTGAAGCCATGTTTGTAGGGCCCCGTTCTGTGTTCTCTTCATGGGAATCAAAATCAAACGAGGTATCAGCGTTCTGTGGCCCAACAGTACAGGCAGCGTAAAATAAGTAAACACAATCTCTGCCCATGTTCAAAGAGGCTATTTTATGAGAGGACTCTCTTCAACTTTCCTGGCAGAATACTGACAATTGGTAACTTGTTCAATGAATCAATCTTCTTTCTGAAAGATGAAATCAATCATCTGAAAGATGAAGACTGTAAAATATTACCTAATCAGCCACATGCCAAACACCAGCCTCACAAGATCCTGCTGGGTGAGACCACTGGTTCTCCATGGAAGACTCTGGGAATTACAGAATGTATCAAAACCTTCTAGCGTTTGCTATACTCTGACCTAGACATTTTGACCCCCAAACTGTGCTGAAAAATCTGCTAATGCCCTGCTCTGACTGGCTTCTTGAGAACTGGCAATTATTCAAAAAGTCAGTGAATTATCCATCTTCTCTCAGTGCTAGTCCCTTTGGTCCTGGTTTCTTGCAAGCTGGTCCACAGGGGACTTGCCCATATTAACCGTGGAGAACTCACACATGAATGCATGTGAGTGGAACTGGTTGGAGATTTCTGCTGTGGGCTCCATCAAAATACTTCTAGCTGTCTCTAGTACAGAATTCCTCATTGTGTCATTCATTTCAATCGCTTCAAAATCCATTTCATTCCATTTTTCAGCATCATCATCTTCATTATCTTCCTCGTAGTCGTTTAGCCCAGGGCCTGGGAGCAAAGCTCTCTGGTCCTCACTTCTGTGTTCTTCTCGCTGACGACTGAGTGGTGAAGTGGCTAACATATACATCACAGGAAACAAAACAGCAGTGGCTACTGCTGCCCCCAGAGAGGTGTACAAAACTACAGGTAAATCAGGGTATTTCTCCTGAAGAATTCCAACGACTGCAGGAATAGCCATTTCTCCCAGGGAAGCACCAACTACGAAAAACGCTGCCGATTTCCCGTGGATGGTTGTGTACTGCTCAATCCAAGAAATACCGCTGGGGAACGTGGTTGCCATCGAGGCTCCGTACCCTGAGGTTGCGATCCACAGACAAGCCGCGTTATTGCTCAAAAGCACCAGAAATAAAGTCGACACCAGGCTGCCGATATTGCTCAACACGATCATTGCTCCGGGTTGTAAGCACGCGGCAAAAAAGATTGCCAGGCCCCTGCAGGCTGCGAAGAACCCCCAGAACATGGAGTTCAGCCCAGCCGCTTCACTCTCGGCCATGCCGGCATGGGTGACGGCAAAGGAGAAAACGTAAGAGCCGTAAGTGACCTCAGCTCCAACATAAAAAAAAAAGAACACAAAAAGGAGACAAAGAAGGGTGTGGTGATATTTAGCTCTTCGAGACCTCTGGGCAGATGCTTTCGCTTTTTCCTGCTGTGAGCTTTTCTTTAAAAACAGAGCAAAAAGAAAGAGGCAAACTACAAAAATATAAGTACCGATAATAACATAAGCACACAAGAAACTTATATTGTCAGGTACTCCGAACAGAGATTCTGAGTCAGCTTCAGGTGACCGGCTGAGAGAAGAATAGTTACCTTCCCCCTCGGTGTGGTTTCCAGCAGCCACCGGCGTGCCCAGGGCCACTTTAGCCAGCAGGGGAGCCAGAAAGGCCCCCAAGGCAAAACTGAAGTGTAAGGCCTGCATGTGCGGGGCTCCTGCGTCACCCCAAATAGCCAAGATTAAGACGTTACCACCTACCAATGAAAGACAGGAAAAAGTATTTAATCATGTAACTTAGTAAAACAACAGTTCATTACTATCAGAAAGAAGTCTATTTTACATGGCACAAAAATTATAATATTCTAAGGTATAAAAGTTGCCACTGAGTTAATTCTCTGATTAAGGAACTTTAACCCACCACCACCAGCGAACTCTAAGCATCGTAACATCAAAAGTTCACAAATGGAATTCCACTGGCTACTAAACCACGACCTCCCTGGGCGAGGCACAGGCGGCCAAGGCTTTTTATAACACAGTTCTAATGTCAGGCTGGGGGAGAAGGGAGTGGTTATATATTTGTGTATAAATATTTCAAATATATATTATCATCAGAGAGTGGCCAAATTACCAACTTTTTCTGTACTTTCAATTGGTAGCCACTTGAAGAAAATTATTTATGTGCGTAGCAGATGTCAGAGACACGTTCAGGAGTTCAAATGCTCCAGGATTCTGCTGTACCCACGACAGGAAACAAGGGCACCGCCTTTGTTTGTGTAGCATTGCATGTGCACTCTCTGTACACCTGCCGAGGTGAAAGGCAAGAAGCATCCAGTCTTGAATTTTCTCTCTCTTCCATTTAAATATATCTGAAGATAAATTCCATCCCATAATTTTACAACCAAACTAAGCCTAAAGTATAAAATATTTCTTCAGCCTTTCAAATAACAGTAGAGCAGACAAGAGGGGGAGAAAGCTGGTTTTAGGGGTGAACAAATGTCATGGATGTTATTTACTAGGTTTTAAAATGTATCAAGCTGGGGAAGGGGGCCAGAATTAAGGAGGGGGTGGAGACAAGAAAATAATAATAAAATAAAACATATCAAGATACATGATACATAGAGAGGATCTCCTGCAGGAGGGCAGAAACTTGTGAGAGAAAAGGAAAAGAAGGAACATAACATTTGGCACAAGTTTCTCTTAGTTCAAAAGAGTGCACTTTAAATTAAAGAGGTGTTTCAGTGATTCCCTAGCCAGTTCTTCCCACGTGACAGTGATAAAGTTCTTCCAAAGGGAAAGCTCGCTCATTTGCAGGGCAATCGCCCACATGGGGCTAACGAGTCCTTATTCGGATGCCGGCAATCAACAATCTCTCACTGCGCAAAATTCTTTCAATTCACTCTGCTTGACAAGGAAAGGAGTTGCCAGAAGGGTTTTATTCTGTCTGGGTGACCTGATGTCCACCTCAGCAGGTCAGTGTCTACAAGTGATGCATCATCTGCTCCACTTTTTCCTACGCCCAGAGATGACACCGAAAGGCTCACTAACCTGTATCCAGAATGCCCATCGAAACACCAAAGATGGCCATCATGACAACCAGCAGCACTACTGCCTTACAAAATGGCACGAGACAAAGGCCCACGGTGGTGGCCAACAACGAGAGCCCTGAGAAGAAAGGGAGGTTGGCCGTCAGAGCCGGTGGTGCTGGCGCAGAGCCGGTGCTGGCGCAGAGCCGGGTGCCTGACCCGTCAGGCACGGGTCACGTAGGCATCAGAGAGGCTTGGTTTCTCTAAGTGGTCAACTCATTTGAAAGCTTTTACAGTCTTTATGGACTATAAAAATTACTCTAATATGAATATATTTCTAGCACTACTAATAATCAAATTATAAGTATATCACAAAGCAGTTTTATTGCAAAACAAACAGCTCAAACATTACTTACTGAAATGTTTCATATTTAAGAACCTAAAGAGAATTTTAGATCTGAAGCAAAAAAAAAGACAAAAAATGAAATGCAATTACTACAGTACTTGGTAGTGAAATGGATTAAATAAGCTAGTTTAGGAGAAGGGAGGGAAATCAAAGAAGTATATTCCTTAAACCCACTTTGGGAATCAGAGATTTGTCAACAATCAGTATATTATTCATCAACAATAATAAATCTCCTTACTTCCAAAGCAATTTTATCACATTAATCCAAACTTTCTTCAAACATGTCCATTTGTGTTTTTTTTTTTAAGGACTAAGTTAAAAGCATTGCCACCTATTTCAAGGGCCAGGCAGAGAAGTCTGAGCCTGTTACTGACATGGGGCAGCAGGGACAAAAGTACTGCCTGTGTCATTTCACACCCTCACCACCCCCCTCTCATCCTCAGCACAGGGTTTAGCTTGGGCAGGTTCAAGGAATTCATTCTGGTCTGTGGGGACTCCAGATCCGGCCCAAACCCTGCAAAGCAGAGCTCTTCGGATAACCAGTCTGTGATCCGGGGCTGGTGTCTAAATTCCAGTGACAGCTGGGAAGGCCGAGGATGACTAAGCTACCCAGGGCTAATCTAAATGTCCAGAGTGGCCGGCCGAGACTCCCTGAACTGCCAGAATGAAAGCAGGCAACAGGGAAACCCGGCTTCTCCTGAGGACACCTAACACTACCCCTGAAACGTCAACCACTTTACAAGCAAGTATGTTTCATGTTTAAAAACAAGTTGTAAATTTCCTGAAAGTCATAAAGAAAGTAAAATTTGTGTTTACTTACCCAAAAGTAAAAAAGGATTTATAGCGTCAAAAAGAATTCCACCGATCACAGAGCCAGTCAAATATCCAAAAGCACGGCCCACAAAAATGTGAGAAATACTGCTGATGTTTCGGTTTAAATTTGTTGCCAAATCTTGAAATGTGGGTCCCACAATAGAGATACTCAATCCCTAAAATTTTGAAAGACAAAAGCTTTTATTTATAGTCATTAAATAATGTCTGTTTGGTGGCTCTTTTCACTATTCAAAAGGGAGGAGAGGGTTTCCCTGCGATGCAGGGGTTACCTCAGTCCCAGTCCGGAAAAACTACGGAGGATGCTGGGACTAGAGCGGGACTGCTATTTCGGGCGCGCCAGCTCCTACTGTTTTCCGAATTTTGACAACTCTCAATTTGTAAAAATTTCTTTAATTCTCTTGGTTTTTGCTACAATTGTTTCCTTTTTGGACAATTTCATAAATGACTATTTTGTATTAATAGTAAATGTAACATTGAGGTAATTTTTCAAAGTTTTGTATATTTTGAAATATACTACATGCACAAATAACACAAGAATTTAGATGTTAAAAATTGTTAATTATCAAACCATCAAAATACTATTTCCGTTTTTGATGTTATTAAAACAGTAGTACGTGGGGTCCTTCCTCTGAATTACATTATATAAAACAGGCAGGAGATAAACGATTTATGTTTCTAAATCTGTTTTATATGTGGGGGGGGGTATTGCATTTTTTCCATTACCGTTTATCCCATCTTCTTCCACTCCCACCCACACCCTCCCTAAATCTATGCTTTTCTTCAAAGAAAAACCCGCTGCCATCAGAAGTACAGTCTGTAAGACCTTCTTTGTAAATAGAACATACACATGTATACAATGACTTTAAAAATAAAATTTTACTCAAAGACAACGTAGTGTTAGCAAAAATTAACGGTTACAGTTGGCTTTCAGAGGAAACTTAAAAAAATATTTCTAATTGGTCTACATGTCAAGAATAATTTATCCGAATTGCACTGCTGTGCTCCAAAGGCTTGGGTGAGTCCCCCGCCTAAACCGGAGCAGGCCCCCAGGAAGGACCCAGGCGCCTGCGCACAAGTGGAGAGGAAGCACGCTAGGGGGAAGCGAAACGGAAACTGTGATCATACTACTTCCTACCCTCAGAGTTCTTACAACAGGCTCTGGCACACAGTCAGGGTTCATCAAGCGTCTGCAGTTTTTCTTTTTTTCAGATTAAAATATTCTAAGACTTTCCTCAGAAGACTCACCCTCCCAACTCCTCAGGGTCCCAATACTCAAAATAAGTGAAGGATAGGCTTCCGCAAATACGGGAACCACAGGAAGGCCAAGGGGGTTGGCAAAAAGAGCTTCTAGCCTTGAAGTTAGTTTGCTCTAAGGAAAACATTGAAGGATCTTGAAGTTTGTTTTACATGGGATTGTGATCAAAATAAGAGAGATTACTTCTAGCTCTACCACTTAACCAGCTGTGTCATCGGGAAAAGTCACTGTCCCTCTCTGGCTCTATTTCCCTACCTGCAAAAATAAGGGGTTGGCTGAATTTGGTGAGAAGAGGAAGAGAAAATCCTAGAAAAGCAGCTTTGTGTAGTAATTTGGTTTGGAGGTTGGGAGGGGACAGCGGCTATTGCATCTCTTGCATCTCCCCACCCCACAGAGGAGAGGTAGGCAGGTTTGCTGAAGCTGGGAAATCAATCTTGCACTTGACAATAACCCTCCAAGATTAGAATTGTGCCCGTTTTCCAGACTACGAAACTGAGGCTCGGGCAGATTAACGCGCTCAAGGTAAAGTAGTTTGCAAGCGGCGGAGGCGAGACCACATTCTCTACAGGAGGCCAGCTCATGCCCCGGCCCCGGAGGGCTCCAGCCCGGCTCTCACCAGCCCCAGGAAGGCGGCACACAGGATCACTGTGACGAACCAGTGCAGCAGTCTCCCGCGCCCGCCGCTGCGCCGGGAACCTGCTACCGCCTCCGGCTCATTCTCCTCCGGGACCTCATCCTGGAGAAGCCGCTTCCCGACCACCGGGTACCCGGTCCCACGGAGTTCCACTTCCAACTCCAGCTTGGCGGCTCGAGATAACCAGTCCTGCTACTTCCCGGCTTCTCAGCGGGGCCTCAGGAACTCCAAGCCTAGACCCGGTCTCGCGCCTCCAGAGCCGGCGGTCTAGGCTAGCGCCACCTCCCTGGGGGGCGCAGGGGGGAGGCCTTATCCAAGGCACAGAAATCAAACTTCGGAACCCGCTGGTCGCTGCAGATATCTGACGCGCGCCCTCTAGTACCCAAGGCGCCCGCGCGAATCACGTAGCGGAACTGTGGCCACTCGCCAACCAAGTCCTCGCCGCGAACCGGAAGTTGATATGGTTGCCTAAGAGACAGGACACCGTTTTCCAGCCTCAGCGTCAGATAAAGCTGGACCCGTAGAAGCTGGCGCCCCTTGGCGGAGTGAACTGGAGTTGCAGCTTGGGAACAGAGGAACCGTTATAATAAAATACGGAACAAAAATTGCAAGATATGGCTTCGCGTCCGCTTCTCGGACCTTTACGGCGCAAAGCGGACCCGGAGGCCTGTTCTTTAACAACTTTCTAAGATTCCTGCCCTCACTCTTTGGAGATCTGTCGTTTATCTCTCACTTAACATTTATTGAAATGCACCTGTAAGCACCCGTATACTCTCACTTATCCCTCATAACACTGTAAATTCCATGTTATCCTCTCCTCACAAACAGGAGGATTAAGTTATAGACAATTAAATAGCATCTTGCCCAAGGTCAGGCAGCAAATCCGTGGCTGTACATTGTAACACATAACAGTAGCTCAAGGAAGAAATCTGGAACCAAAGCCGCGGTTTCAAGTGCACTCTCGCCCTAATCCCTGCATTCAATTCCGTTGTTTAGGGAAGTGGAGCAGGGCATCAATTTGTAGAATGCCTGAGTAAAGCTACGCCAGCAGAGAAGGAAAGGCCTTCTTTATCAGACACCAGCTCTTACTTTCCTTTTGCTCTTTGACCAGACCACAGCCTCAAAATGTGTAATATTTTTTCTTACCATCTATCTGAAATATTATTTTCCACCCGATCCTCTCTAATCTGTTTAGCCTCCCAAACTACAATCCTGAGTCTCATTATCACTGCCCTTGCAACCCATCTCTCTAGCCCCATCCACTCCACGTCATTACTTCCCCTTGCAATGTACCTCAGAACGTGTGCAGATGGTATGGTTTAAGAGAACCTGTTTTTTATTTCTGTGGCAAGAAAGGTCCGTTTGAGCCCTGGCCGGTGTAGCTCAGTGGATTTAGCTCTGTTCTGCCAACCAATTCAGGGTCACCGATTCAGGGTACATGCCTGGGTTGTGGGCCAGGTCCCCAGTAGGGGGAGCTTGAGAGGCAACCACACATTGATGTTTTTCTCCCCTTCTCCCTCCTTTTCCCTCTCTCTAAAAATAAATTAATTAAATCTTTTTAAAAAGGGTTCTTTGAGAAAAGTTTGATATGGCTGAAACAGAATAGGAAATGGTGTGGGAGTGGTAGGCTAGGTGGAAATTGTAAAGGGTTCTATATGCGCACAGAATGCAGTTTAGACTTGAGCCACACAATTCTACTGGCACACTGAGTTCTAATAAAATTTAAAATATTGGTAGGAATTCCAGCTTCACCATATTTCATCTCAAACTGAAATCACCTTCTTTTGCAGTAAACCTGCTCCTCTTCTGAAATGCCCTTCCACCCTCCATCCAGCCATCAGAAAGCCCAGGTTCCCCCTTCATACTCCCTTCTTTTTCTCTTGTCCGTTTGTCACCTGGGCCTGCCAATTTTATTTCTAGAGATCAGTGACTTTTGACCTTTTTCATCTCATGGCACACATAAACTAATCACTAAAATTCTGCAGCACACCAAAAAATATATTTTTTGCCTATCTAACAAAAAAATAGGTATAATTTTGATTAATTCCCACTGGATAGCTATTGTTGTGTTGGCTGTTGTCATTTTTTTAAATTTGACAATCTAAAGGAAAAGAGGTCTGTGCCCCTGACTAAATAGTGAGGTGTTGCATGCTTTAAAAATTCTTGCAGCACACTTGTTGAAAATCACCGCTAAAGATGTTTCTGAAACCAAGCTTCTATTCTACACTATTGTTATAGCCTACTTTTAAAACTTTTACCCATAAGTATCTAACTGAAATAAAAATCTGTTACATAAAACCTTTCAACGCTTCCTTTAGGATAAAATCCAATTTCATCTGCCATTGTCCACCTCTCTAGCTTCATACCTTGCTCTCCCTATCTCATTTACATTCCAACAACAACAAAATTGCTATTAGTTCTTCACACATTATTTCTCACTTTCTTACCTTTGATCATATTGTCCTCTCTGTGTCAAGTGTCTTCTTTCTCTTTTACCTGCTGTGGCAGAATCTTTACCCTTTCTTCCTAAGTGATTGTTGTAACTCAGCAATTTCACAATCGGTGGTGCCCCGGAATTTTTAAAACATGTAATACCCGACTATTTAGTCAGAGGGCCTAACCTCTTACATTGTAGAGATGCTGGATCCAGTTAAAATCCTCCTCTGGAGAATGTTTGTTTAAGCAGGCAGTCAGCCTGGTCCGATTCACATTACGAGTTTCCTACCACCTTCCTGGGTGATGGGTTGCGACCTCAGTTCAGTTTTCAAAGCCTCTGCTCTGGGTCTGTCCTAAACACATACCACTCAGGGGTCAGTCTGGGACTTGGGCCAGTTGTCAAAGCCTTTGCTAGGCTCCTCTGGGTCACTTGCACACAAGTGCAACTCAGGACTGAACCCAAGACTTATGCAGCTGACACAGAAAATTAGGGTCCCCTCCCCCACCTCTCTCCATCCTCCAGGCTTCGCCTATTTTCCAACTCACAGGGGCTTCTTTTCTCAGTTCCAGGCATATGAGGTTTCTATCAGAGTTTTAGCTACCCTTGATACCAAATGGGGCCCCACCATAGGACTAAGCCGTAGGAACAAAAAAGAAAACCCTGGCCAGGTGGCTCAGTTGGTTGGAGCATCACCCCATACACCAAAAGTTGTGGGTTCAATCCCCAGCCAGGGCGCATACCTACATTGCCAGCTGGATTCCCAGTCGGGGCATGTATAAGAGGCAACTGATGGATGTTTCTCTCACATTCATGTTTATCTCCCTTTCTCTCTCTCTCTCTCTCTCTCTCTCTCTCTCTCTCTCTTTCTCTGTGTGCATGTGTCTCAAAATATCTATAAACATATCCTTGGATGAGGATTAAAAGAAAGAGAGGGAGGCGAAGAAAAGCCAGGACACTTACCTCCTTGCAGGTTTCTTTTCTCAGGGTTGACCCCTTTACATACTTTTCAGAGTGCTCAGGCAGTTGATATTTGCATTTTGTGTTGAGTTTTCCGTTGTAATCCATAGGACAGATGGGCTAGAGTAGCCTTATGATGCCAAAACTAAACCAGAACCACTCCTGTCTGTCTTAAGAATCGGCTGAAGTGTTCCTTCCTCCAGAGTGCCTTTTCTGACCCTCTTCTTGGCCTTGAGGCTGTTTTCGTCTTCCTCCTTTGTGCATAATTCTAACAGCCCACCTACCACTTTACAGGAATTTTCCTCCTTTCTGTGTCATCTTCCCACAGTGCTGACGTGCCAAAGAGAAAGCCCTGTGTCTTATCTATCTCTTACCACAGTGCCTGGCACACAGTGGGCCTTCATTAAATGTTTGTTGAGTGTAGTAGACATATTCTGCACGCCCTAGCCGAAATATCCGAATTCCTGTGCAGTTGCGCCCTGAACATTCGCATTCACTGCAGCTCGTCTAAGAGTCGCGTCAGACCTTAGGTTTGGCCCCTGGTGGGTTGCAAGCTCAGCGGGATGGAAACAAATGAGGAGTCTCACTGTTTCTCTCTCCCCGGCAGCACTGTGTCCTATATTTAGTGAATAACACTTAACTGAGTCAAGGTTCAGTAAACTAATTTTATTTTTTTAAGACTTTATTTATTTTTAGAGAGAAAGAAAGGGAGGGAGAAAGAGGGGGAGTGAAACATCAGTGCGTGGTTGCCTCTAGTGCAGTGCCTACTGGGGACCTGGCCTGCCGCCCAGGCATGTGCCCTGACGGGGAATCAAACCGGGGACCCTTTAGTTCGCAGGCCCACACTCAATCCACTGAGCCACACTGCCCAGGGCCAGTAATTAGTTTTAAAATGAAATGTTTTAGGAGCACTATTCTATTTACTAGATGCAGTGCTGCCCAAATCATGTTATGAATTGTGGACTAAAGCCAATTAGATCTTTAAAAAAAGTTAAATGTTTTAATTCACCCTGATTAAACTCCAAAAATAAATTCTCTAAAGGGAAAGATGTACTTTCTAAGTCTTCCCCACTTCACTCCTGAAAACAGCAGGACACTTTTTCCAACTGCTTCTGGGGGTCGCTCACCACCTTCACAAAGGGGAGGGGAGCTTCAGACAACTCAGGAGAAATAAAAATGTCAGTGGGCCATTTTGCAAGTTGGAAATAAAACCTTGATGGCGTTGAAAACGGAGCCATTTTACAGCCTATGTGACCACTTACCTGACAGGAAATGATCTGGATCGTAGGCGCTAATTCGGTACCGTCTTGGCATTCCTGTGACAGGACGACAAGGAGGCAGATTTTTAATCTTTCACCTTGAAATATTACTTTGGGTGAGTATGAGAAGTTAGATGGATTGTGCTTGGGGACACTACCCCACGACCTATTTTTAATCTTTATCCTCTGGGGGAACTGTTGCAGGAAAACCAAGCAACCAGACACAGAGGGATTCTGGAGTACGAGGTTTATTAACGTGCCCAGAGGGCCCAGAGGAGTCAGTCTCCAAATTCTGAGCCCCGAACAAAGGATTCTAGGGGTTTATATAGCCTTCCGGCAGTAAAGCAAGATACAGAAGCAGGAATGCGGAAGTTAGTCCTAGCTACCAGGCGAAAGTAAAGTACAAAGGCTAAATTCGAAGGTCAGTTTTTAACAGCAGTGGTGCTAATCTCAGCCCTAGCTAATGCACGGTTGTTTACTTATCCCAGACAGCCCCATCATTCTCCCCAGGGCTCCTGGGGCCTGGGCAAATAAAGGTTAAATAGAGGTTCTTCAAAACTTCCCATATCAGAACCATTTTTTTAAAATTTATCAAATGATGTCTAATTAGTGCTTAAAGCTCATCTTGAGCCCTGGCTGGTGTGGCTCAGTGGATTGAGCATGGGACTGTGAAGCAAAGGGTCACCAGTTCGATTCCCAGTCAGGGCACATGCCTGGGTTGCAGGCCAGTTCCCAGTGGGGGACACATGAGAGGCAACCACAGACTGATGTTTCTCTCCCTTTCTTTCTCTCTCCCTTCCCCTCTCTAAAAATAAATAAATAAAATCTTTACACCTCCCCCCAAAAAAGAGCTCATCATGAAGAAACTAGCTGTCCTAACTACTTCCTTCAGGATACCCATATGCTTCTGTAACCTCGTCACTAACAGCCCAGTCTATTAAACCCAACTTCCCCCAAGATTTAATTTCAGTAAGATAACTTATGTTTGTGCCATATACTTTGAAAATGTAGAAATAATATTTTAAAGATCTGACCGACATCAGTGTCTGTTAGATGTATTTCCTTATTAAAAATAAAAACTTACTAATTTTTAAATTAAATTTTCTTTGAAAAAAACATAAACTTCAAATTTCCTTTAATGGGATCATTCAGACACTGAAGACTCCAGGACTCTTTCAATCTACCATCATAATGGTCTCCTGTGCTGTAACTGATCAATAAAATCTTTGTTTTGTTGTACTATTATTATTAAAATCAATCTGTGAAGAGAATAAAAACACAGCAAAGAGCATAGCTACCTTAGGCTCTGCAGAAAACAAAAATAGACGAACATTCCTTAAAGTACTGAGTGCCTCAGAAGCAATTAGAATCATCTGCATAGAGAAGAGACCGTGCCTGGAGCTAAGTGACATGGTCTTCCCCTAATTCTGTACAGAGGAGGCCACTTCACTGAAGCTGGAAACTTTGCCCTGGAACAAAGGAGAAGCTGGAAATTACAGATGGCTTTCAGCCATTCTTGCTTGATCACTGCCATCTACTACCACACTGGATACTCACTGTGCTTGGAAAATGTCCAAAACCTGTGCAGAAATCCCCATAGTGACAAGGACTATTGTGTTGCTAGACTAGGAACAAATACCAGCAACAGTATTTCCTTTTAACTTCTAAGCAAACCATATAAAAGCCTACCTTGATTTAGTTGTCAAATAGTTATTAAATACCTGTGCCAGACATTGTTCTAACAATGAGAAAAGGAACACAAATCTCTTCTCTTGTGGACAAGACAAAGAACAAACACATCTGTTGTCAGATCATATGATGTCAGGAATGATGAGTGTTCTAAAGAAAAATGAAGAAGAATGAGTGAATTAAGTGACAGGAGGGGGTTGTTTTTACTTCAGGTAGTGCTGGGGAAGGCTCCTGTGAGTGACGGGTGCACAGAGCCCCAGCTGAAGTGAGGGAACCAGCCACTCGGGAAGAGCATTCCAGAGAAAGCAGCTGCGAGGATCACATAGCAGGAGTGAGCGTGGTGTGTTGGAGAAAAGAAATAAGGCCAGGTTGGCTGGAGCAGCGTGAAGTCGGTAGAAAGTAAAGGCAGAAAGCAAGCAGGGCTCCTGAGTGTGCAGCCCTTAGGTTAAGGACTTTCTGGACATGTTAGAAATACAGACAGGGGCAGGATAGAGAGCAGAGAGAACAGAGATCCAATTAGTTAGTTATGGGGTTACATCAGATTTGTATCGGTGGTGAGAGTGGTCAGATTTGGGAAATACAGTGCAGATTAAAACAATAGTATTGGTTAATGGACTGACTGGGTATATAAGAGGAAGGATATTTTTTAAATGACTTCAAGGACTGTGGCTTATGTCAAAGAAAAACCAAAGCTGGACAGTAAGTTAAACCTGTAATAACTGATTTTACTCTGGAACTATTGCAATAGGGGAAGAGAGACCTCAGTGTAGAACTGGGCTCGATTTTGAATACCACAAGGAAAAGTGGAATTTATAGCCAGGGAGTGAGGTTGGGGGTGCAGTCAGTGGATGGAAAATTATTAAGAGGAAATGCCAGGGATGAGGGGGGATTCTGGCTAACCTGGCCTAACAGGATTCTTGCTGAAGGTAGCCAAGGGTGATCAGACATCACTGGAGGGATGATGGAGGATGAGGACTCCAATCAGGTATCAAAGTGGTTAGATATGGAGGGTGGGAAACTGGCCAAGCCAACATAGTGGGATTCTTGCTACAACTGGGCCATGTAAAGATGGCTGTGAAAATCCGAAAGTCAAGGCCTTGTCGGGAAGAGGATTCAGGAGAGCCTGACTAAAGTATTGTCGAGGAGAGATTCTTCATTTCCTAAATAACTGGTGCACAGTGGTCCACTTTATTCAGGTGGAAAGGAAGGAGCATGAATTCTCCTGGGAAATGGAAAAAATCAAGGATTCGGGCTGAATGTGTTGTCATGATATTTAATATTAGAGAATTAAATGATGGCGTCAAGTGGGAGGCCGGACGGCCTGGCAGGGTCAGAGTAGCAGACATAAACCGGGGGTTGTCAGTGTGTAAGTGATATTTAACCCGTGTAGCTGGGTGGGGTCACCTAAACGGTGAGTACAGTCTGAAGGGAGCCAAGGCGGGCCCCCTGGTCGGGGCGCATATGAGAGGCAGCCAAACGATGCTTCTCTCTCGCATCGATGTTACTCTCCTTCTTTTTCCTTTCCTTCCCCACTAAAAATAAATACAGAAAAATCTTTTAAAAAGGGTTATCATAAGTGCTGCGTTTTAGTAATTCTTTAACAAAATTGTTTTACCCCAAACTAGAATATAAAAATTCACTGCAAAGGCCCATTGTAGACATCTAGGAAGAATTGAGAGTGAACCCTAGGTCAGTGAAGGAAGGATTTCATAAAATCCAAGGTAAACAAATTAAATTGTTCAAAATTTGTTGAAAAGTTGAGTCAGAAAAGGCTTGGGAATTTGCGAAGAGAAGCCGTGGTAGAGTAAGTGAAGGGCAGAGAAAAAACTAAGCATTGTGTGTGCCAGACCCTCTGATGGGGTTCAAGAGAGGTGAAGTTTGAGTCAGGACTGGACAAGGAAACGCCACCAAGAGGCCCAAACGTGGGGACCTTGCCAAGTGGGTTCAAAAATAATGAGCTGTCCACTCTGAGTGGAAAGGTCTTTCAGAGTAGCAGGTAAGTCCAGAAAGGCATCTGGGGGCCAGATTGTGAAGGACTTTGAAAATCACACTGAACAGGAAACTATAATGTTGGGGGAAATTGATGGCTATTTTAAAATATAGCACAGCAATTAGGGGACTGCTTTTTTTACAGCCTGGATGTTTAACAGCCCAGTGATTTACCTTGTTTCTTCTAACTGATCGCCTACATACCAGAGATAGTGAAGCGCTCTGCTTTCTGCTTCTGTAAATTATCTCCTGATTTAGTCTGAAGGACAGGCCTCCCCTAGCTCTATTCCACCCCTCCCCACCCTCTATAAAATGACTGCTTTCCCTTTGTTCGAGGCTCAGAATTTGGAGATTGACTCCTCTGAGCCCGTGCACGTTAATAAACCTCGTACTCCAGAAACCCTCGGTGTCTGGTTGCTTCATTTTCCTGCAACAATAATACGTGGGCACTCTCTTGGGCCCTGGAACAGCCACACCAGCCAGACTCAGCCCAGTCCCGATCCTGGCACTGCCGACTCCCTCCAGCTGCACTGGCCGACTTCTCTAGAGAAATGTTCCCTAGATGGAGAAGATCCATAGCTAATGTTGACATGTTTGGAAACCATTCATTTGGACAACAAATAATTATTGAGCACTTCCTCCATGAAAGGCACTTTTCTGAATGTTTGGAGATAAAATAATAAATCAAAAAAAGAAAACCTACCCTTGTGGAACTTATAGTTTAGTAAGGAAGTCAGACCATAAATGAGATAAATAAACTATATAGTATGCTAGTGAGTAACTGCTAGCTGAGAAAAAATAAGTTGGGAAGGGAGCCATGAAATGTCAGGGGTGGGAGGTTAAAATTTAAAAGGTTAGGGAAGGCCTCACAGAGGGAAGAGATTTTTGAGTAAAACCTGAAGAATTTGACGGTGATCCAAGAGCCAAAAGCCAGGGGAAGGGCAGCAAGGGTAGCAGTGAAGGATGGAAATGGAAGGAGGCAGAGCGGACCAGGAGGGCAGAGGAGGGGATGCGGTCTGACTTGTAATGGAGGCCAGAAAGAGTGAAGTTGCTGGTCATGGCGAGGACTTTTTTAAAGAGAGACAGGGAGCCACGGGAGGATTCTGAGCAGAGAACTGATGCCACATTTTCATAGGCTCGTGCTGGCTGTTTTGTAAAGAATCCTCAGAGGGGATGCAAGGGAAGAGAACAAGAAACAGAAGAGACTGGGATGGCTAGAAGCAGAGTGGTAGCAAGCTGGGCAGTGGGAAGTGGGGAGAGAGTCTAACATTCAGAAGTAGAGCCAGTGGGGTTTGCTGGCAGACTAGAAGAGGTTGTGAGAGGAGCGGAGTTAAGGATGATACTTCCAAGGCTTTTGGTGTGTACAACCAGAGGAGTGAGTTCGCCGTGAACTGAAGTAAGGAGTTGCAGAAGAGGCACATTTAGGAGGGAACATCAGCAGCTCAGTTTTAAATATGTTAAGCCAAGACATTCTTTTTTGTCATCCAATTAGAGGTGGTAGGTTGGCAGACAGAGGTGCCTGGAGTTGAAGGGGGAAGTGTGTGCTCCACCAACATCTAGGTAGTAATTCATCAGGAGACCCTAGGACAAGGTCACCCAGACACTGAGCATGCACAGGCTAGAGAAGGAGTTCAACACTAAGCCGAAACAGGTTGACCTGTTACTGGCTCATGTCTCAATATTTACAGGTTGGAACATGAGCGGGACCCATGCAAAGCAGGACTCAGCAAAGCAGGCTGAGAGGGAGTGGCTAGAAAGACTGGAGGGAAATCAGGCAGCCGTTGTGCTGGAAGCCCAATTCAGAGATCAGGATTGGTTCCCCAAACCACATAAAATGAGGAGAAATGACTACTGGAATCTGCTGTGGAGGCCCGGGGGCACCTGGAGAAGGGCAGGTTCAGTGGAGTGGATTCAAGAGAGACTGGGCAGAGGTATAAAATTAGAAAGAATAAGTAGAAATTTCTTCAAGAATTTTGTTTGGTTGTTTTTCTTTTGTAAATGGATGGAAGGAAATGAGGCAATGACTGAGGAGGGCAGGAGGTTTAACAGAGGTTTCCCCCTCTCCCCCAAACTGGGATGTACATAATAGCATGTACATATATGCTGATGGAAATGATCCAATATGGAGAGGGAAAAATGACAACGCAAGAGAGAGAAGACAGTGGAGGATGCTAGACGTGTTTAATTGGTGGGAGTGGGGCAATGTAGGGGTGCCTAGTGAGGGGAGTGTTCAGAGAGCCGATTAGAGTTCCGCAGATCCCGGGGTTAAGGGCTGGGGAACAGATGAACTGAAGAGATCTGGTAGACTGAGATGGGACGGGGACTGGAGGGAATGCAGGAGTCAATGGGAGGATGACCTCAAGGTTGAAGAGCAGGCCCAGTGGGAGTGAGGAAGATGAACACAGTGCTCAGAAGCTGTGGTAAGAGATATGTTGGCATCTAAGACTTCAAAGGTGAAGCCATTTCCAGAGATAAGGTTCCAAGTGCCTCCGTTCATTGTAAGTGGAAATAAAGTTGCGCCATATGAATATCGAACACTGGGCCACATGCCAGTGCTGCCACAGCTGAGGGCTACACAGGAGCGACCCAGGAGACACGGACCACTGCGACAAGGACAGGTAAAAGGTGGTAGAGCTGATGGGATGAGCACAGAAGGCAGAGGGCCCAGGTGCAGAGACCATGGTGCCAGAGAGTGAGCTTCCTGTCCCTGGAAGGGAACAAGGGGACACCGGTGACACTTGAGTTGAGGATTTCAAAAAATGAAACCTTGATTTTAAAGTTTTAGGTTCATCTGTAGGACACTATGAGAAGAGAACTATAAATTATAAGTCTGATATTTATGGCCCTGGCTGGTGTAGCTCAATGAATTGAATGTGGGCTGCAAACCAAAGGGTCATGGGTTCGATTCCCAGTCAGGGCACATGCCTGGGTTGAAGATCAGGTCCCCAGTGAGGGGCGTGCCGGAGGCAACCACATATTGATATCTCTCTCTTCCTTGCCCTCTGTCTAAAAATAAATAAAAAAAAATTTAAAAGAATACATTTTTTAAAGTTTGATACTATGATAATTAGATTTTCTGTATTAGAATTCTAATTTATTCCATAAAACTTATTTTTTCAGCAGAGTGAACTTTATCTTGCTCAGAATCAGTCATACCCATCCTCTCCCAGTTTTCTCAAAAGCCCCCAGTGGCCTGCACACTCTGGCTCTCACATGTGGGCGTAGGAGTAATTATTGGGTTAAATGGTGAATTACAAATTTCCTGTTCTTGAGCTTAATGTAAAAAATCTTTTAAAGATTTATTTATTTTTAGACAGAGGGCAAGGAAGAGAGAGAAATATCAATGTGTGGTTGTTTCTCACATGCTCCTTACTGGGGACCTGACCTACAACCCAGGCATGTGCCCTGACTGGGAATAGAACCAGCCACTCTTTGGTTTGCAGGCCAGTGCTCAATCCACTAAGCCACACCAGCCAGGTCTCTCTGGCACCATTAAACATAAATGATGAATCTAACTCTGTAATTAGGGCTCATCAACTAATAAACATCATCTGAATGTGGGTAATCCATAATTCAGGGGATTGTTTTTTTAATATTCCAGCCTGGTTCTTGCTCATCCCCTGAAATTATGAATGAATAGTACCGACTGAATTTAGTAAGTAAAATCAGCATAAGTAAAAGAAACAGTAATGTGTGTTAACTACAAAACAAGTGTCAAACAGAAATAGTTTTCAGACTATACAGTGCTTTTGGATCATGTCTATCCCTGTCCTCTATTCCAGGGAAATAACAATGCCCAGGCATACTTGGAATATACAGAAACAGCTTTAAAAGCACACGGCTTTTTTTTTCTTTTATTCAGCACAGACTATTTTCTTCACTTTAGTAATTTTTTCTTCCCTTTATTCCCCAGGAATTTCATAAATATAATCACAAAGCCTTACAGAAATTTGCTAAATTTTTTTATTTTATTTACTGAGTATATCACATTGTTCCACGGTAAAATGATTACAAAGCTCTTTTCATTCAAAAGACTTTGGTTATTTATTAAATTATACATCATAAAAATCAATTATAAATTATACTCTTTAAAAACAAATATCTTTAAAAGGCACGTACTAAAATACTGCATGCTGATCGAATCCAACATAATCATTTCGCATGGTGAAATACATTTAAACAACTATCGTGCCCACATGGCACCCTGCAGAGAGGCACGGCGGCAGGCACCAGGGGTACAGCATGCTCCTGGGACAATTCGGCTCTGATGGCCAAGATAAAGCATGTTTTTCTAACTTTGAAAATATGCAAAATAATTTAAGAATTACTTTTCAGATAAATATTAAAATAAGTTGACATGAAAAAGATCATATACTAGGAAATACTTAAAATATCTAAGCGCTCCCTTAATGATACTGCGGTAGCTGTTAACTTTCAGGCCAAAATAAACAAACTGGCAGGAGAACAAACTGACAGAACACACATTTATCAAGCATTGTGCTTGTCCAAGCTTATATTTCTCAAACCACAATATATTAACAGTTACGTCAACGTCAGAAGTCGTTTTTAAAGGGCTATTTAATTTCACTCTACTGTAACGTCTGATTAAGAAGCCCCCATTCTCCCTTCCACATACAACTCATGTCAACAGCAAAAAGGCACTCTCGACTAACAGAGAATCCAGGAAACTCTAGTAGTAGATTCTGAACGTATGGTCTTCCTGATTAGGAAAATGATAGTGTGTACCATCATTTTTCTAATTGATATTTATTGAATCCTCACAAAACAGAGTTAAGGCAAAGTCTGTAAAAGACAGCAAGATTAAATAAAAGCCTGTGGTCCCCAACTTCCTCCAGGTACTGCAGGCAGGACCATGGGGCTCAGCAGTGCCCGGGAATTTGCATGGACGGTTACGAGAAGGCCACACGGCCACACGGCCACGGCCATGATGCTGGACCAACACCTCCCTGCTAAACCAGAGGTCTGGGGTTTGCTGACACTGACTCGGAGTCCTTATCAATTTAAGTCTTTAGGTTAAATCTGAAGGATGAACAATGATACTTTCAGTGTGAATTTTCTTTAAAAAATGTAACTCGTTACCCAAGTTTTAAGACTGATGACTCCCAGAACTCTGATTTTAGCCTGAGAAATACCTTAAAATACCTATTTAAAGTTATTTTGTAAATATATAACTATACAGTAAAATATACATATTTTTAAATATACCCTCAGAGTTACAGCATGCTTTTAGCATCTAAAACTGTGCTAGAAACACTGAGCAGAGGTGTCTGGAGGCTATGTTCATCATACATTTTATTTGGTGATCATTTTCTTTGACATTTCCCACTTTAAAGCCCAGTGTGTTTACCAGAACCACATACCCTCTAAGGAGGTATCTGAACTCAGTAACTGCCGTACAGACAAGGTGTTTTCCTCTGATGCAGACACAGAAGGCAACACGCACAACACTGCTGGATCTCACACTTCCTACTGTGCTATATATGCTTTAAAAGAAAAAGTAACTTTGAAAGAAGCATGAAATTTAGCGCCAATCTTGACTGAATCTTTCTTTGGGGAAAAAAGGCACCAAACTACAATCAGCTCAGAGCCTGGGGTCAGAATTCAGCCCTCGGTCCCTGAAATAACACGCCCATGCAGGCTGGATAATGAAAGGTGCGTTTACCCGTTCCACGCCTGCAATGCATTCCCATCCAAATATATTACAGGAGACTGCATGAGGGGCGGGCCAGAGTAAAAAAAGGTTTGTGTTCACACACATTTAACATACTTTTAAAATCCACTCTTCCAATAACTGACAGGTACTGGAAAGTATTATCTGGTAAAGAATAAAAGCCATAAAAGGTGGGGCAAAAGTAAGTTTACAGTTGTGAGTACATGAAACACAGAGTTTATTCTTGTATTATTATTTATCATTACATTATTTTCTATATGAACAATTAGAAACCTACTTTTGCTGTACTCTGTATATTAGAGGCCTCAGAATAGTATTGTATACCTAACTTGATTTCTTAATGTTACTTTATACAGACAGTGCCTCTCACATGCCCAGTGACATTCAACTCCAAAATTCTCTTCTTACAGAACTAATATTGAAAGGCTGGAAACATCTGTAATTAAATTGGGAACTTGTGGGTTAACCTCTACACTATAGATACAGTCAACAACAGCATTTTCAAAAACTCCACTGAGGCAAAAAATCATTACCACTAGCAAAATGGAGCCTTTTATAGAAGTTCAAAGTGTAAGCTTTGGAGTTAAGGCATAAGCATATAATCTATTGTCAGCGATCACCCACCACCCTGCCAAAGAAAACACAAATGAGAACAAAACCTCATTGTCAAGCTGCCTGTATAATTGGAAAAGCCACTGGCAAAGCATTTCAGTGAGTGTTCATTATTATGCATAGATCTTTCCTTTGTTAGATTATCCACGGGCCACATTAGTTAATGCTCATTTTCTGTTCCTTTTATATCCATTTGTCAGAACAAAGCACTTAGGAAATTCTACTATTTTGACCCCCTTAATTACTTGCCCCTGGTTGCCTCGTCATCCCAGAATCGCTGCCAGCTCCCGATTCCGCAAAGCTTTGAGGCGCACACTGAAAGCTGAGGGCGGTGCGCTGTTGTAGTCGGGTGAGTGTCATGGTCAAGCACTCACAAAGGTTTTATTTAATTCCCAGTATCTTTCCAACGTCATAATAAAAAAAGTAAACTCTTCTGTGTCATAAACGAGGTAGACTTACATCTGTCAAGAAAATAATACCATGGGGGATATCTGTGAGTGTGTAGGGGTCAAAATGATTAGTGTTCACTACTTCAAAAACGGATTTATTTAACAAAGAACTAGCTAAGTAAACTACTATGTCCCAGATTTCAAGGTTTCTTCGAGTGATTCAAAGATGCAGCAATATTGCTCCACGTTTCTTTATCGTCGTAGAAGGAGCCATCTGCTAAGCCCACACTTAGGACACTTCGGTAGGTGAGGTTCTGAGCTGTATTCAGGTCTCACATTTAGCTGTGGGCATCTGGCCCTTTATTCTTGAGCACTGTAACCTTTCACTCTCTGGCGTATTTATAAACCAAAGCGTTAGTCTCCGCCAGCAACTGAAATGATGAAGGTGGCCATGGCTATGAAACGATGGCGAGTCCAGGAGCTGCAGTGCTGTTGCTGTCGCCTTAAGATGGATCCCCGGCCCCTGAACCATTCGCTGACTCTGACTGGTCTTATGTTCCTTTTACCAAGTCATCAACAACAAAATAATCGGCGAGTGTGACATGAGCAGAATAATGACTGTCAGTAAGGAAACAAGCCTTCCTCCTAAGGTATGCTCTTACTCCACACCACCAGATCCCCGTTAGGAATGGCAAATTATTCTTTTGTTTTAGTAACAAAGCAAAAGGTTTGAGTTTTTAAAGAGTTAACCAAACTATATGAATGGTGCATTTTTCTGTTAGCCAAGACACCACTTGTCTTTCAAATTAAAAATTACTACAGATGTAAAAAGAAATAAAGTTCTTCTCCTCCTCCGTTTTGAGTACTGGAAAAAGGCAACAATCTTTAATCTAATACAGACATTGCTCCTTAATGTTTATGCCAGCAACAATAAAGTTTTCAGTGTTAGAAATTTCTGAAAGGGTTTAAATAAGTTTTAAATACTTATTTAAGTCATTTACATATTTAAAAATTGGAGCTAATTAGCTTATCCTTTTCCCTCTGTATTGTACCTGTAAACCCACCAAGTGTGTGTCAGCCTAAGGCAGGTTCACGGGAACCGCATCCAAGCGGCTCCCTACATTCCAAGGGATCCTCCATGGTGTGTTCTCAGGACTAAGATTTAGCAAGACTTTAAAGAAATAGGACAATCAAAGTAAAAAATTATGCCCTCCAAAAATATGTATGCTAAGAACTTGACAGTCTTTTCTCTGAAAGTATTAACCTTAAACAGTTAAATAAAGTTTTATATGTCAGCACAGAGACCAATTATATGAAACTTAATACCCCCCAAATTTTAATCACGTAATTTTTAAAAATTTCAATGTATACCATTAGCACCCTCAGTTGAAAGGAGATTTTTGAAGGCTATGGGGAAGTAAAGGGAAAAAGAATGATAAGGATGAAGATAATATGAAAGGAAACATATTTAAAATTACTTTAAATTTTTAAAGTAATTTTTAAAATTAAGTGTCTATTTACTTTAAAGGTGTGAAAAGTTGAAGCTAATAGCATTAAAAGTTTCTCCACACTTGGGCAGAGCCCATGGGATCACCCACAAACAGACAACATACGGATCATGAAACGCAAATGAATAGAATTGGAAACGTAATGCAATTACTACTTGTAATTTCAGTGGAAATTACAAGTCTTATAGTAGGGCTATAGGCTAAGCATTGCAACTGCGATCAAAGTGATTTATAAACTTTGAATAAAGTATCAATAACCTGAAATGGATGGATCTCAACAATATCCACTGCAATAAAATTTAACCAAACCTATTCTGGAATATCCTTGGGCATCAGCTACCTGTGTATCTGGTCCAGCTTTCTGCAGAGAAGAACACTAATTGTTCCCCTTTTTATGTTACTGTTGGCCTCAAATGCAAGAAACTCGGGAATGTGAGAATTTACGGAGTCCTGTCAGAAATAGGATGATGAGCTGGAAAGCAGAGGTCTGACTCTATTATTTTCCTCTCAAAAAAGTGTCTGAATTTAACTAAAAAAAAAAAGGTCCATCTAAAACTCTGTTCAGAATTAGAAATAATTTACTTTGATGGAAAGATTAATATTTCTGTGTCTGAAACATGAATCTTTATGGATATTAGTATTTTTCATTTTCTTAGTTTGTAGAACTTTATAGACTCTTAGAACTTTTTGTACCAAACAACATATTAGTAAATATGCATTTTATGAAATTTAGCATTTTACCTGTTATACCTTTTCTTTTCAACTTTATATTATTGCAGCACAGTACTCTCCGTAAGAGTCTATCACAACAGAGCTTCATGGTGTGACGGATCCTGCCGACTCACTCTGCTGGACTGATAACTACATGTATGTGACATTCGATGTGTAATGGTCTGAGATCTAATTTTTATGATAAAAACTTAAGTGACTTTTCTATTTTATTATGAAAACTAACAAAGCAAGATCAAGTCTTCGAGTTTCAGATTATTACCTCTCCCCCCTAAAATCAGCCAAATTTGGAAAGGAAAAGTACTTTGGGAGTCTTTACTGAGTAAATATTCTACTTTAGAATTATTCCTTCTGTAGAACTGCAGGTGGGCAAGTCCTAGGAGTCTCAGGCAGGTTTTAGGATTGGTCTTAGTTATATGTTCTTACCTATCTCAAAAGCACTGAATGTGAGGAAATGATGTTTTTATAACTGGGCATGAATAAATGAAAAACCTGATAATGTATCACATCATTTCTAAGTCATTTTCTAGAAGTTTAAAATAAGACCATAAGAGGGCAGTGTGATCAAATGTAGATTTGTGGGGGTTTTGTGTGTCTGCAATAGAACCTTCCAAAAAAAAAGAAATTCCCTAAGTTCCCTAAATATGAAATGGAAATATTGGAAGTAGTAAATTGCTGAGTGTTTTCACAATCAAAATTATTTAAAATCCTACTAAAAATCATTCCAAATTCAATGTTTAGAACTCTCAAGATTGCAGATAAGAAAGTTGACAGTGACAGGAAAGCTCCTGGGTTTTCTAGCCGCCTAAGTAACAGCCGCACTTCCTGCAGCCTCTGGTGAGCCACCTGCCAGTCCCTTCCAACTAGGAACCCACCTGCTCTCCAGGTGCCCTGCTCAGCTGGAGACGCGGAGCGGAGCGGAAGTGGGGACGCTCTGCCTTTCAGAAACAATAGCAGCTGAAAAGTGAGGTGGGTAGACAATGGAGTTTTCCTCCTCATGGGGAATTTGGAAACAGGTGGATCCTGGAGGTGCCTTAGAAAAGGGCAGCATTCTTTCCAGGTGAAAAAGCTACATTTGAGGAAAATCTAATATATATCTATATTTAGGATTTAAATATATTTGCATATTATTAACTTTTAAAGACCTAAATAAGAAACAAAAACACACTGAAGTATAATTCCAGGGACTGGGAATGTGGCCCCTTTTTTCTGTAGATGAGTACAGGTCATGACATGACTTGGGTTTTAATGTTAGGCCCTTAAAATGCTAACAACTTTCTTACAACTGTCTGTGCATAAACAGGAAAGAGTACCGGGGACGTGAAGGGGGAACACACTAGGAAAAATACACATGAATGCAAATTTCTGCCAGAAAGTCTTGGAAATGTAGCAGTTGTTTCTCCTTACAGATGCTTTCAAACTTTCAAGACCCATTGTTTTCACAAGCCAATGGGAGCAACTGCGCCACCAGAAATAGAGAATCTCTTTACAAACACTAAGATTTGTTCCCCGTTGCGCCTGAGGCTGCAACTTGACAACATACTCAGTAAGATGTTGTTTAAATATCAGGTCCTAGAGCTAACAAATTCAGAAGTGAAAAAAATTCTACATTAAAATTGCCAGAGTGTCTTTCGTTCATTCTATTTTACTTTATTGTTACAATTTAAACAAATTCAGAAATTTGGGGTGTTTCTGGCTACTTGAGTAACACACACTGCAAACCCAAAGGGGAAAATGGAAGAAATACCTGATTTTTGAGCTGCTCTGCCCGTGTGAACAGGATCCTGTTCGCCTCACATGCTGATCACGGAGACACTGTCACTCAGCATCCGCTCCAAGAGGACCCCGACCCCAGAGCGCACACCTGTTCAACAGGTGAGTGACTTCAACACAGACTTGAGGTTTAGGTAATATCTCACATTACCTAAAATCGATGCTTAAATTTTGTAAAAAAAACTCTCCAAATAGGAGAAGAAATTAAAATATAGATACCACAACTAAAAACAGCATGTGAGAAAACAAACAATATTTTCAGTCCTAACCAAACAGCAATCTTTTCAGTATAACTTGAGGTATTTTTAAATACTTGTAGATGCTAAATAGCATTCACAGTTTCCAAAGCTGCTTTTTACTGAAACAGATCCAAATTCTCATATTATTTGTTTTCATGAGCCAGAGTCTCTGCCCTCAGGCCCATGGAAATATCAGACAGCCATTCAGTGGCAGAAAATGGTTCTTACAGTAATAATGGTTCTATTTCCCATTATTGTGCTATTCTTAGGGTGTGATTAAAAAAATAAGAAATTTGCAATTCATATAAAAGGAAAACTTGCTTAAACTTCTGAAAGCAAGTCCAGTCTGGTGGAGGTATATAAGGCATTAAATGACAGAATCAGATTCTTTTTTTAAGATTCCCGATGAACTCGACAGCAGAGAACTCTGGTTCTCCAGCATTTTCTCCGTCTTTTCTCCTCCAGTGGTTCTGCTGATCTCTCTTTGCTTCTTACTGTGGATCCACGGGATCAAACAAAGGACGGCTCCTCCAATCAGGGGGGGTATTCCAGCCAGGTAGAATGACACGTCGTAGGAACCCAGCTTGTCCCGAAGTAACCCTGGAAAGGGGAAAACTGTCACCAAGAGAGAACAAGTGGGACCCTTAGGGGTCTCAGCTCAGTCCCACTGATGGCCTGCCTCGTCCCCACCTAATAACTTCATCTCAGTAGAACTAGGTCAAACGTCTCATATTACTAAACACTTTTTAGGAAATGTGTCTGAAATATACACCTTTCGTGATATGAGGAAGGAAAAGATCTCGTATCTTTAATCTTGTCATAGACTACAAGATATTACATGGAAAACACATTTGCAACCAAGCTTTGGCTTTCTCAGAGCCCTTTGGAGGCTGTCCGGGCCAGCCTGCCACACGGTGTCAGAAAAGCTGCCACCAGGCTGGAAATGTTCCTGCACACCTCCAAGTGCTGGCATTGCGAACCTTCCTTGGGTCTATGAAATAATAGGAAACTATTTAAAATTATAATTTAAAGTCATGAAAAATGTATAAATCTAAGTTAGGAAGAAAAGGGTGATTAAATACATTTTTGAAAGGTAACTCAGGTTTATCCTCACGAGAGGAAAATATGAGAACCTGCCTGGGGCATTCTAATAGATCCTTGAATTCTGCTTCTGAAAACTGTTATTTAGCATATTCCTTATGTTTAATTCTAACCCAATCCAAATTTTAATTAGTTGCCTTAGTGTTTTTAAACGTATAAAACTTTTACTTTACAACCTGGGTTACCAGCAACGTCCAGGGAACACGGCGCACTAAACGCCCAACCCTGCCGAGGGTCTGTCCAGTTGGGCACCAGCACGTTTGAAAAGGGTGCACACACTCTGGGTGGAAACCTAAAAGATACAGTATGTCTAAGTGTGCGATTTTCCCATCTTCCCAATGAGAGTATGCCCTGCATAACTGAACCTTTCACACTTGCAAACACGAACTACTCTGTCTGGCTGTAATACTGGATCCCCCAGGACCTCCTGGTGCCCCGGTTGCTCTGTTGCTCTGCCTGCTTCGGAGGCTTCCTGTTACCACCTTTACTCCGGGTCTGTTATCAGTTACTTCTAGTCCCAAACTCCATTCCTACTAAAGTGCTGCTTGTTGTCTACTATGGACTTGGAAACCCTAAAGAGCTAGCTTGTCGGGTGTAAAAATAGTGGGACTAGTGGGAGGGAGGGAGGGGCTGGAGGGTCTCCTTCAGAGGCTGTGCCTGGAGAACTTGAGCGGTTTGGTCTGCGCAGTGATGACGCCACTTGCTGGATTCCTGACTGGCTCCCAGCCGGCAGACCTGCTAGATGTGTGTGGTTCCGTGTGTGAGGATGGGTTGAGCTGGACTGTAACTGAGCCCTTCACGTGCCGGCACGGATGACAGCACATACCTTTAAATTTTGACCAATCTTCTTATCATCCTAAGTCACACTGGCACCCAAGTAATACTGGACATGAGACATCTTTGCACTACCACTCAGAAGGCTTCTGAAGGTGAATTTCATGTAACATAAAATTAACCATTTCAGTGGCATTTAGGATGTTCACAGTGTTGTACAACCACCCTCTCTGTCTAGTTCCAAACGTGTTCACCTCACCAGAAAAAAACTCCACCCCGTTATACAGTTACTCCGTCCTCCCCCCTCCCTCCAGCCCCCGGCAGCCACAGATCAACTCTCTGCCTTCACGGACTCACCTGTTCTGGGTATTTCACATAAATGGAATCGTGGACTATGTGACATGTTGCATTTGGCTTTTTGTGGCACACAAAAGCAAAAGACCAGTAACTAATATATTTTATATACAGGTGAGACTTAGGACCTGTAGTAATAATGCTATGAATTAATGTAATTACTGGAGAATAATTACATTTACCTGCAATGGGTGGGCCCACAGTCATGGGTACAGACATGAATCCAAGCAGAAATCCAATCGCTTGGGAAACGTCCTGGGCGCCGACTAACTCGAAGGCAATGGGGGCCATGATTGAAATGAAGCATCCATCGAAGATGCCCATGACGAGGCAGACAGCGATGAGGGCCCCGAAGACGTTACACAGGGGAATCATCATGGACATCAGACCAATGAAGAGGAAGGAGAGAACCTGGGACAGACACCGCAATGTCAACTCTACATTCAGAAACGTGAATCTTACCATTACTGAGCCACACATTTAGAACTTTAAGGCAGTTACGGGTCTGCTGCCCCCGGGCCCAGCTCCCCTGGATGGTATATATGTAACAACTCCCACAGCCCCGCCCTCGGAGTTCCCGGAGCACTTTCTCAGTATTTCCATCACGGAGGTGACGTCAACCTCTTCATCTCGTGACGCATATGAACTAATTACTAAAACCCTGCGGCATGCCAAAAATATATCTGTTGCCAATCTGGTAATCAGAGAAAACAGGCCCATGCCCCTGACTAAATAGTCAGGTATTTTGTGTTTTAAAAACCCTTGAGGAACATCAGTTTTTTGGTCAGTTCTGTGAGAAATCATTCACTTTAGAGTTCAAAATGTATTACTATATATTTTGGGCACATTTCTTAATACTTTAACCTGACTGCAAATTCTCCTATTCTCAATTCATACTGTATTAATTTATAGTCTTTTTCAATCATTTGACAATATTATTAGTTATTTAAATTTGTTAAATTTTAATATCAATTGTCAAATTAAAATAGTTATTTCAAAGTAAACTTTCTTGTTGTTTCTTTAAGGTCTGAGTTCACAGAAATTCACACATTTACTCTTTAGCATTTATCTAACTAGCCGTTTCCTCCTTCCCTGTAGCCCCAGGAGTGAGAAGTGATGCTCTTTCCCAGCAGGTGTCACCATCCGAAATGCAGCTCAGTTAGGGGGTCACAGGCCAGGCTGCTGAGGAGAGACCTGCCCCTCATATGCAGGGATATATGAGCCACAAGGAGCACAGGCCAAGATTTCACAAACTGTTCTTAGAGGAGGTTCGTAACTTCCTCGTCACTGCCCAAAATAAATATTGATCCATATATCAAATACTGATCTGTAGATTCTGGGCTCCAGAATTTGAAAGATGAATAAATTTAGTATCACATGCAATGTCTTCGTTTTTCTTTTGTTTTGTTTGGTCTGTTTTCCTCACAGCGGCTCTGGTTAGATTTAAATAAGGGTTCAAAGGTCTCTAATTTTCTTCTGGGTTTTGGCACTGACATTTAATAAGGCATTGACAGTTGAGAGGTCTTTCCTGCTTTTGTTTTCTTAAAACCACCCAAGGAAGCACATCCTGTCATGATACTGCAGGCTCTAGAAGAATAGCCCCCTGCTTGATTTAGGTTACGTACTTAACAACAAAAAAATTTTTTTGTTTGCTATTACTATTCTCATTTCTACCACAAAGAGCATTCTTGGAGGACTGTCAGTTCAACTTTTGCTCAGGAACCTAAGTATAGTTGCAGAGGAAAAATGAGCTGCACCTGAATAAGCAGAAGGCATTTGCCAAGGCAGGCATGAGAGTGGCCAGGGTTAGATTGTAGTGCTGCTCCTACAAATTGGTGCGATATAAAGTTTCCAGGCTTTTAGAGCCCCCAGCTGGAAACCCAGGGCTGAAACCAGTGGGCAGCAGAGATCTGTTGGTCCGCCACAAACTAAAGGGCCGTGTTCAGGCCACAGCCGAGTGGCTGGTTTCTTCTAGAGCACAAGAGGCCACAGCCCTCTTGAAGTGCTTCACAGGGAGTCTGTTCAACTTTCCCCACAGCACCAGCACCACCATTTCTGCCTGAGGGAGCAAACAGCCCAGCTGAGAGGAGGGGCCTCGTGCAGGATGGGGCGTTGCTAGGAATTTGGATAATATTTTGGAAACAGCTTATGTTGGTAAAGCATATATACTTATCCCAAGATATCTTCAGGAAAATGTAAAAAAGAACAAAAAACCGGGCAACACAAATCAGTTCATCCTACCTCAGCCAGAGGAGATTTCACAAGAAGATGGATATGACAGTGATTCATTTTGCTGAATTAAAAAAAATTCTAAATTACAGAAGTAACCCATGAACACAATTTTTAAAACAAATTCAAGTCTTAGAACAATGTATACAGTGATATATGCAAGTCTTCCTTCAAGCCCCTCTCATCCTCACCCCTCCCCGCCGTCCTCGGCAGAAATGACCACTCAGTTTGGTCTGCATCCTCCCAGATCTTTCCTACGCCCACACACAGGCCATTTGGGTCTGTCTGCTTCCCACAGACGGACTCGGGGTCCACACTTCACTGTGCCCACGCCACAGAAACATGACACGGCAGAGGATGATCCAAACCCAAGTTTCCAATTCTTTCACTGAGGAGCTACAACTTCCAGACCTTTGCAACACTCCCACACTTCTGAAACAGTTACACATTAAAGACTCAAATATATAGTAATTTACTGCTGATGGGAAGACAGGCCTGTGAAGTGAGGAAAGATGGTAAGAAAATACCAGGACACAGCCTGTCTTCTTCCCAATAAAGTAGACATGAGAACATAGTCTCAGAACCTTTGCAAAGATTTTCTTTAACCATTATTATTCTGTGTGATGCAGTTTGGTTATCTCTCCTTTCAGGATTTAAAATTGTTAGGCTGAAAATACCTGAAAACCAGGACCTTGACGAACGTCTGAATTCAGAACTCTCAGCAAAAGTGTGAGATACGTTCCTGAACTGTTACCTGTGACAAAGCCGCCAGTTCAGGATCTCCAAGGTCTCCTTTCTCGAGACCTGTTCCAGATCAGGATCTGCCTCAGTATTTAATAGAATATTAAATTAGAAGCAAGGATGAATCGGTCATCCACTCTGGGCTAGCCCTTAATAGAAGATGTCACCGTGAATCCTCACCACAGGCCGAGGACAGTCCTGGAGACAAATTAACGGCAGGACTGGTGTGCACTCCGGTCTCACCCCAGAGCCTGTGCTTTTCTGCTCTGCAGCCTCGCAAACCCAAGATGACTCTGACTAGGAATCAGACCTGTGGGAGGTTGTGAAGTGTGTTCTGTGCCCAGCTGCCACTCAGAAGTGGCGTCAAGGGACAAGTTGCAAAGAGAACTATATGAGTCCCAGGAGGCTGGAAGGCTGGAATGTAACAATCAAAAGCAGGGGTGGGGTATGAGAAAACACCAACGAAAGGAAGGAAAGAGAGGTGAGCAGCAGGCCATTCCAACCCTTACAGGCTGGGCCAAAAGGCAGGCAACCAGAGGGGCAAAGAGGAGAGAAAGAGGAACGAGCAAACAGGCCGAGCTGGAACCGGTCGCAGCCCAGCCAGGAATCAACACCACACTGACTTTGGGAAGCTGGGACGACGGAGAGACAGAGCCAGGGGCGTGGTGTAAAGGACAGGTCCCGTGTGGGTTGGCCTTGTGCTGGCTGGCTCCGGAGTCACTGTGTTCACAAGACGGACCCAGAGCAGCTCCCAGCAGCCACAGGACAGATGGACTTACCTTACTTTCACAGGTAAGACCCAAAAGAGGACCTAAAAGGTTGTGACTAACCTTTCACCCAAAATGAGATTACTGACTTTTAACTCAGTGCTGTGTCACTGCAGAGCAAACATGGGACAAATTAGGGAGGTATTTTCTTTTGTAAATTACATGTAACATGTATTAAAATGTGCCCCAAAATGTAGTAAATGACCTGACTGCCCCATGAGTAACAGGAAAATGTTTCACAAGTTGGAGTAAAACACCGATGTGTAAAATATACTGTAACTTTATGCCCCACGGCACCTTCCTGTGGACCGCCGTCATCTCACTCCTGGACCACCACTTGGACCTCCTCGCTGGTCTTCCTCCCGTCTTGCACTCCTGCTTCCCTCCACCACACACAGAGCAACCAGTGACTTTAAAATGTAAAGTCAGGCCCCATTATTTTCCAACAAAGACCCACTGAAGTAAAATCTCTTCTTGGTTCTGAAGGTTCTGTATCACCTGGCCCCTCCTGGCTCTCCAACCTTTTAGCATGCCACTCTGTCTTCTTGAGTTCCCAAACAGGAAAATATTTTCCTGCTTCCAGTCTTGCTCCAGCAATTCGGGGACCATATCTGTCTTGTTTAAATTATGCTACCAAGGTCTAGGTGGGTGCTTGGGACATGGTAGGCACTCAGAAATTTTATTTTATGTTTTGCTTTTTAAGATTTTATTTTTAGGGAGGGGAAGGGAGGAGAAAGAGAGGGAGAGAAACTGCAGTGCACGGTTGCCTCTCGTGTCCCCACTACTGGGGACCTGGCCCACAACCCTGGCATGTGCCCTGACTGGGAATCAAACCAGTAACCCTTTGGTTCACAGGTCTGTGCTCAATCCACTAAGCCACACAAGCCCGGGCATGTTTTGCTTTTCTGAAAATGAAATAATTGGGTTTTTTTAATTGTTCTTATGCCACCTTCCTCATGGCTTTTGCTCGTCAAAACAAAAATATGTCAGGCTGGGGACCCCACAGGTGGTGCAACTTCCCTTGGTATGGCTGCTGGGCCTGAGAAGCACCACTTTTCGTTGTGGGGTGGGAAGTCTTGCCTGGGCTGTCCAGAATGTTTTGAATGAATGGAAAGAAGCTGAAAGTTTGTAATGCAGCAAATGTCCATTAGAGGGCTCCCTTGACACTTGAGAACAAGACCAAACGTTCTGCTAAATGTTTGACGTGGATATCCATAATCAGGTATTAATATAACAGGGAATGATCACAGTGAAACTGGAACGGTTGGCATTCATGCTGCCCGTCATTAACAGAACCAGTAAGTAGAGAGAAGGATCAAATCTTTACAGGCGCTTTATTCAGATGAACAGCGACCTGAGAAGACAGGAGGTTGTGCACCCTCAAAAAATGTCTCAACATCTCATCTCAAGCCAACCTTTTTATAAGGAGAAGAAAGGGTAGGTAAGGGGTTTGGGAAGAAGGTTCACTGGAAAAGAGCTGCAGTCTGGCAGCATTTTCCTAGTACTTTATCTGTTGATCAACAATTCTTTATCTGCATCATGGATGTTCCCTTCCTGGAACACAACGGCTCAGATTGCAGACCGTCTCCAAGGCCTGCAGACCCCCCAGGGCATAAAGGCTGCATTGCTTGTTGGCCTCCTGGAGTCAGGTGGTCATGCATTCCAATTCCTGAAATAATAGCTTTCCACACACATTAGTCACTGAAGCCTATCAACTAAGGCTAAAATCTCTAACTCTTTAGTTCCCCCATCAACAGTATAGTAAACATCTGAAAAAGCAGAACTCTCCCACCCATCCTCTGGCTGTATGACCAGACGATTCCTGTGGCTGGCTCCTTCCTGTGGCTGTCTGCCTGGACCTACTCACACAGACACCCGCGGCGAGGCAGCCTCTCTGCTCCTCGGTGCTCACATCTGTCTGTGGAAACAACGGGACCTTCCTCAAAGGCCCGGGCTGAGGAGTAATGGAGGTAATGCATGTGGAAATGCTTAATGTGTGGTGGCTGTTATTACTTCAACTAGCACAAGTTCTTTGTGTGTGTCATGTGCCGCTGAGTGGGCTCTGACTCCTGGGCCCCTGTGAATTAAGAGCTGTCCTGGATGTCCCATCCCCAGCAGCCCTGCTCTGCGCCGGGAGCCTGGTGCCCACAGCTCTCAGAGCTCAAGTCCAGCTCATATTCTGTCTTCCCCTCATCCCGAAGGCTTCGATTTATCCCAGCATCACTGTGGCCAACAGGAGGTACCCAAAGTGGCATGGCTTCAGTTTTGTCGTTTTTGCCTCCAGCAAAGTCTCACGTGCCCTGAGACCCACCCGTTTGCCTTTCTGGGGGTCCACAGTATCCACAGAGCTCTCCCCTGACACCGAATTTCACAGGAATACATTCTTTCCTATCAACTTTCTCCACCGGTCAGCTTTCCCAGCTGTGCACAGTCAGGTACTTCATCTGTTCCCTTTTCCAATCGTTTTCCTGTGCCCAAATTTCACCTCTCCTTCAAGGCCCTGCTCCAATACAGCCTCTCCTCCACATAGTGAGCAGACACGTTCAGTGCCGAACCCTCAGTCCCCCTTTTGGCTCTCCTTTACCTCACTTCCACAGCCAAGCTTCTGGGCCAAGCTGTCTACATTTCCATTTATTCAGCCGATCACGGTCAGACTTTTGCACCTGCCAATCCACTGAAACTTCTGTTGCTAAATCCAACAAATCCTCTTAATCTTTTACCAAGCCTGCCCTCTCACTAGCTACGGACGCCGCTGACTGCTCCCACCCCTGCGCCCTGCTTTTCCCTACCCATCTGGCCAGTCTCTTTGGGTCTCCCTTCACACCCCTGGTCCTCCCTTCACACCCCGGGTCCTCCGTTCACCCCACACAGCCCATGAACACCGAAGTCCCACAGGACTCTCAGGAGCTCCAAACTCAACTTGGCTTTCCTGCAAGCACCACAAACTTAATGTGGCAACAATAACTTCATCATTTTACTCCAATTTACTGAATTATTCAACTTGATATAATAGCAAAAATATCCACTCCTTTATCCAAGCCATAAATCTCAGACCCAGCTTAGATGGCTCTCCATCGACACCTCATTCCCTGTACCCCTATTTTACTCCCTGTTTGATTCCCATATCTCTGCCCTGGTTCTTCCTGCCTAGAGCACTTAAATAGTCTCCAACCTGTCCCTCTGCTTCTGCTTTAAAAAAAAATAACAGCCTTATTGAAATATAAATTCATATACCATAAAACCCACCCACTTAAAGTGGACAGTTCAATGGGCTTTAGTTCATTAACAAGGTTGTACAACCATCAATACTATCTAATTCTAGAATACATCACCCCCCAAAGACACCCCACACCCAGTAGCAGTTACTCCCCATTCCCTCCTCCCCCAGTCCCTGGAAACCACTAATCTAATCTACTTTTTGTCTCTACGGAACTCCCTGGGCTGGACACTTCATAGAATCAGAATCATTCGGTGTGGCCTTTTGTGACTTTCTCAACTCTTATCCCTCCTCCACTTCATCCCACCCTTCATAGTTGCTGGATTAAACTTTATAAAACACAATTCATGTCATGTCATTCCCTTGCTTCAGATCCTTTCATGGGTCCTGGTAGATTTCAGGACAGAGTTCATCCTCAGTTGTGCTCATAAAGGCCCTTCCCAACCTGGCTCTCTCCTAACCCCCCAGACAGTCAATCTACTGTTCTCTCTTTATTCCATTCAGACATTCAGTTTCCGTCACACCTGTACTTCTTTGCCCATATGGTTTCCTCTGCTTGGAACATGCTTCTCTGTCTTCCTTATCTGTCTACTACTCATGACTTAACACTGCCAGCCCAGGAGGGCTGTTCAGACCCTCACTAGTGATTCAGATGCTTGGCACCCCTGTGGCTCTGGCACCCCCAGCATGCCCACTACTCCACTGTGCTGTAACACTGTTTTCTGTCTCCCCATGAGACCGTCAACTACTGACTGAGGCCACAGACCATGCTCCATCTGCAGGCATGGAGTCACTTAAATACTTGTTGAATGAGGTCCATCTGATCTTCCAAACATGGTCCATCAGACCATGTTCCAAAAGCTACAAAAGAAGTAGCTTTTGTTTAATGTGTACTCCACAACACCCAGAAGGCAAACTGCAGTAAAGAAGCTCGAAAGACAAACACACCCTGCTCCTGAATTTCACAAGATACTGCAAGAGGCACATGACTATAAGGACTATGCCAAAAACACTCTTCTTATTAAAAAGGCTATGGGCAAAAAAACATTTTGGTTTCGTGGAGTTCCACAACTAAACAAAGATTGTGTTTGATCACCCATTTTTCATGCTGAAAACCCAAAACTCTGAACTGATTTTGCCCTTGAAAAACTGCTTGTAGAAATTAGGCTCCTCATCTTTACAGAAGAATTTAAGCAAATAAAAACAAGTAAATAAACAAGCCAGTAGGTGACAGAATAATTTGCTGGGGGAAAGGGCTAAAGAGAGTACCTGTAGATAAACCTTCTTCACACCAGGCACACAGTCTGCAATCCTGCCGAAGAACAGCCGTCCAACCCCCGATGTGATGCCAATGCACATGAGAAGCACCTCTTTATTGTCTTCATCCTGGAACCTTTCATTCACATGCTTCATCTGTAGACCAGAGAGAAGGGAGCCACACTAAACATGGCAGGAGACCCTGACAAGCGCCGAGGCACTGTACAGACGCCTGCGCCGCGACCGACTGCCCTGCCCTTCCTTCCAAATTTGAATATTTATCAAATGTGCTCTTTGAGAGCATATGAGAACATGAGAAAAGCCAACATGCTTTAGTGTGCATCAAATAAGAATTATCATGAGGTCTTTTTCAATGTTTAATACAGAGTTCCCAACATATACTTTGCAAGTTACCACTGATCCATTCAGTGATAAGGAGAGAACAGTCCTTTGAACCTTGCTCTGTCAAGGTCGCCCAGGGATCCAGTATATTACCTCTTCTGTGAAAGGCAGTTTTTCAAGGGTCAGTTCTGGAGTTTCATCTCTTCAAGGAGGGCCTGAACCAAACTGACACCTCTGAATAAGCTGCGCTGGAGCTTAAGGCTCTCTACCTATGCATCTGCTTATTTGTGGGATGTGAGAACAGATAAAGATAGCGTCAGTTTAACACAGTGGTTAAAAGAAAAGTTCTAGAGAGGCTGCTTTGGGTTCAAGTCCTAGTTCCACTGCTTATTAGCCTTGTGACCCTGAGCAAGTGCGTAACCTCCAGGGCCTCCGTTTCCGGGTCGGGAAGCAGAGACAGCAACCGTACTTCAAGAAGGCAGTTGTAATGATTCAATACCTGTATAAAGAACGTAGAAGAGCGCCTGACACACTGTTAATAATGATCAAAGATTAACTTTAGCCTAATCATTTAAAAGGGAACTTTCTTTTAATTTAGTGTCTACTTAGAACAAGGACTGTAAACCAACAGCCTGAGAGTGCTTACCCAGGTGGTGCGACCAGGCGGGCGTCCCACTGGGTGACACCACATGCGGCCCGACGCCCACCATCTAACGTAAGCTTTGCTCCCGCAGCCCAAGTTTCTCAGTTTGCCACAGCTTTCCTGGCACTTCCGTTTACTTTTTAATGTTTTGTTTATTTATTTTTAGAGAGAGGAGAAAGGAGGGAGAAAGAGAAGGAGAGAAACATCAATGTGTGGTTGCCTCTTGCATGCCCCCAACGGGGGACCTGGACCATAACCCAGGCATGTGACCTGACTGGGAATTGAACCGGCAACCCATTGGTTCACAGGCCCTTTGGTTCAATCCACTGAGCGACACCAGCCAGGGCAGGCAGCACTTATGTTTTCTTAGTGATCACCTATCTGTGCTCACAACAAGGAGAAAAAGCATGTCTATACTATTACTGAGATGTTACAACAATCATAAACAGGTGTTTCAAACAACCAGACTCACTGTCCCCCTGCAGCAAACACGGGCCTGACTTCTAGGAGCCTGCAAAGCAGGTTTCCCAGCAGGTTCAAGGGGCCAGATGGGTCTCATGCAGCACTAGGAGTCTTTCTGGGTGACATCTCCTTAACAGACTTCCTTTTCGCGTTTTTAAGCCCATTTAGGCATGCCATCAGCATTGCATCTCTCTTTTCCCTTTCGAAACCATAACTGTCCTCCTTAACTTCTGCATTTTCCCACTGGTCCAGATAATCCTCCTAAATATGGCTTTAATCTCATCAATCTCTTATCAGATGCCCACTGCCCACATTTAAGCTCCTTAGTTTGGCATTACACTGTCTGCCACCAACCTATCTTTGTACCTTTATTACTTACTTATCCTTGACTCAGAAGTAGAAAACTCAAGTGTCTGCAGGACCCAGGCAAAGCGAGCATAAAAGAGGCCAACAGACTGCTGGAGGGGGGCACGTACAGTTCAGCTGATCACCACCACATAGAACCACGCGTGTTGCCGGGCCCCCTGTTATTTCAAAACAAAGTCAGAAATCTGGATTTTTCTGTGGAAATGTTGGCACCTAACTTAAATTTAGAACCAAGCATTATCCAACCCAACCCCCCACCCCTTGGAGCCAAACAAAACATGTCTGCAAACCACATCAGGCCAGCTTTGATCTCAGCCCCAATCTGGCCCAGCAGGATGGGCATATTCAGTGTCTGAAACAGTCTCACCTCTCTCTCTACATTTCTGCTGCCTCTTCTACCTCTGTGACATTTTAAAGTCTGCTTAAATCCCACCTTTTCTATAAATATCCCACCTGCTCTTGATCACCTCAGCCTTATAACCCCTTCTTGTTAGTGCCTAAAGTTTTCACTGGCACCTTAAGTACTTTGTTCCTATACAGCCTTCATAGCTTCTAATTCTACACGTACCCTTGGGCAAACTCTTGCACCACAAACGGGACATACCTACCTGCCTGTGAAAAGGCACCCCAAAGTCCACATGGCCCATACTGAACTCATCTCCCCTCACAACCTGCCCCTTCTCCCTGTCAGTTAACACTGCCAGTATTGGCCAACCTACCCGAGGTAGAAACCTGACAGCCATCCTAGACTCCTCCCTCCTTCTCTTCAAATCCAATAGCCACTGCCAAATTCTGATGATTTCAGCTCCTAAATCTCCATCAGATGCACTCCCTTTGGTTCACGTTCCCCACTGTTTTAGTGCAGGTTCTTATCACTCCTCACCTGGACCATTACAACAGCCTTCTAACAATGCTTCTTGCTTGAGCCCCAACTCCTAACTCTCTAACCCATGTTCTCCAAGACCACCAGATTAAGTCCAATATTAAAAATAACACTTCTTTGCCTAAGATCCTTTTATGGCTCCATAGCCTTCAGAGTAAAGCTCAGACTCTTGGTTTGACAGATAAAACCTTCCTGCTTTGTTCCTGCAGCCTCATCTTAGCAGCCTCCTTATATTCACCATGTTAACACTGTGTTATCCAACATGTCTTGGGCTACTGAGCACCTAAAATGTGGCTAGTCAAATTGAGATGTTCTGCTAATGTAAAGCACACAGCAAATATAGAAAACTTAGTGGAAAAAATAGCACACAAAATATCTCATTAATAATATAAAAATATTGATTCCATGTTGAAATAGTATTTTGGCTATATTGGTTGAATAAAATATATTATGAAACTAATTTCATTTTGTTTCCTTTACTTTTAAAAATATGACTACTAAATTTTTTAAAATTTCACGTGTCTTGCATTACATTTCTATTGAACAGTGCTAGTCCAAGAAATCCACTTGTACCTGCAAAGATAAGATAGCTGTCAATAAAGGTAACCACAAACTGGTTTATTCCCCCAGGCCCTTATCACTTTCCATAAGTAAGATTACAAAAAGCAGAAAAATGCTCTGGCCCAGTGGCTCAATGGTTGGAGCATCATCCCGTGTACCAAAAACGCTGCCGTTCGGTCCCTAGCAGGGCACATATGGGAGGGTACACATCCTCTTCATATACATGTCTCTCTCTCTCTCTCTGAAATCAATAAACACCCTCAAAGTGAGGATTTTTAAAAATATTTTATTTATTTATCTTTAGAGGGGAAGGGAAGGAGAGAGGGAGAGAAACATCAATGTATGGTTGCCTTTCGTGTGTCCCCTGCTGGGAACTGGCCTGCAGGGAACTGGTTTGCAACCCAGGCATGTGCCCTGACTGGGAATCGTACCGCGATTGTCTGGTTCGCAGGCCCGCGCTCAGTCCACTGAGCTATACCAGCCAGGGCCCAAAGTGAGGATTTTTTAAAAAGTAGAAACAGACAGATTCCATCTCGATTCTGAAGAAAATTAATAACCTGATCTAAAGCAGGCAGGACATAATTAAGAATAGGTATCAGTTTTATTTGGAACTTGAATCCAGACTCTACTGTATTAATCCACTCAGGAAGCACCCAAAGAATCTATTATAACTTTTAAAGAAACATTTAGTATTTTTTAAAAAAGACTAAATTTTCCCTGGCTGGTATGGCTCAGTGGATTGAGCACCGGCCTGCAAACCAAAAAGTCTCTGGTTTGATTCCCAGTCAGGGCACATGCCTGGGTTGTGGGCCAGGTCCTCAGTAGGAGGTGTGTGAGAAGCAACCACACATTGATATTTCCCTCACTTTCTCTCTCTCTCTCTAAAAATAAGTAAATATTTTTTTAAAAAAGATTAAATTTCCCAGTCATTCCTTTGATGAAACCAAGAATACCTGCCTGGCAAATTGCTATTATTCTTTTTTTTTTAATTTTTTTTAAGATTTTATTTATTTATCTTTAGAGGGGAAGGGGGGAAGGAGAGAGGGAGAGAAACATCAATATAGGGTTGCCTTTCATGCGTCCCCTGCTGGGAACTGGCCTGCAGGGAACTGGCCTGCAACCCCAGCTATTATTCTTTACCAGTGCCTTATTTTTCCCCCTGCTCTACTTTATAATCCTTAAAAGAAATAATAAAGTTAAAAAATGTTTCAAGTCTTTTGAAAGAAGGTAAATTTGGTAAATTCAAATTTAAGGGGAAACTTAGTTCTTCAGATATAAATGATTCTACAAGTTCTTTCATAGCATTTCACTATTGTTTAAATAAAGCAAGAACTTCAGTTTCTGATAGCCCGTTCCCACCCTCAGTCAAAATCTGCAAAAGTCTCTTTCATCATTAAGTCAGGGAATCTGGGAGTTTAGAGAACAGGATCTGAGGATTCTGGTTCTCTGGGTCCCTCCTCACTGAGGGAGCAGGACTTAGGAGATCTGGTGTGTTCTTCTAGCAGCTGGGTTCTTTAGTTTTAGCAGAGAGCATGAATACTGGTGCAAAGCTGATGCTTCTGAGAACGAGCTGCAAGGGCACGGACATGAAAATGTTGAACAGATGTTTCCACGTAGAACCTAACTTATTTAAACCAATACAATGCTTTACTAGAGGCCACTATCTACATAGAAGAAAATATCATTTGATAGAGCAGTCATTTTAAGTTGACTTTATCTGAATGTGTAAGTGCTTTTAAGGTGGCAATAAGTCTTTTATTCATGTTATCAAACACCTGTTTACTCCAGGGCTGCATACCCCTCAGGGATTATTGGAGCCTTGCTCACTGACAGCTTGAATACCACCTGCTCATTCAAGCAGCCACTTCCCTAACAACTGAGGCCATCTTCAGACTGTGTGAAACCCTATTCACTGTTTCATTATCCAAAGATAAACAAGAAATCATAACCTAAAATATCTGCTCATTCTACAGCCATGGTGAAAGAAGGAAAAATTAAAAAAAAAACATGGATCAAAGATCTAAATATAAGATCTGACACAATAAATTACATAGAAGAAAGCAGAGGTAATAAACTTAGGGACCTTGGTCTCAGAGATTTTATATTTGACCCCAAGGGCAAGGGGAGGTACAAATAAACTAATGGGACTACATCAAACTGATAAACTTCTGCACAGCAAAAGAAACCAACAATAAAACAAAAGGGCAACAACCAAATGGAAGAAGATACTTACAAACAACAGGTCTGACAGGGGATTAATATCCAAAATATACGTAGAACTCATACAACTCAACACCAAACAAAAATTCAATGAAAAAATAGGCAGAGGGCCTGAACAGACACCTCTCTCAAGAAGACATACAAATGGCCAACAGATGTAAGATGTTCAGCTTCACTAGCTGTTAGGGAATGCAAATCAAAACTGCTGTGAGATACCACTTCACACCTGTTAGAATGGCCATTATCAACAAGACAAGTAATAAACGTTGGAGAGGTAGTGGAGAAGAAGGAACCCTTGCACTGCTGGTGGCACTGTAAGTTGGTACAGCCACTATGGAAAATAGTATAAAGATTCCTCAAAAAATGAAGTCGTGTGCAACCAATCAAGCTAGCCAGGGTCACCAGATTCCTCAAAAATTTAAGAATAGAGTTACCATATGACCCAGAAATATCTCTTCTGGGTATCTACCCCCTGAAATTGAAAATATTTATTCATGAAGATGCACTCCTACCCTCACTGGGTAGCTGTTTGTCAGGAGTGTTGTCTCCATATGCCAAGGCTGTAGGTTTGATTCACAGTCAAGCCAACCAGTGAATGCATAAAGTCGTGGAACAACAGGTCTATGTTTCTCTCTAGCTTTCCTTCCCTCCCTTCCACTAAAAATCAATAAAATAAAACTTAACAGATAAATGCACCCCTGTGTTCACTGCAGCATTATTAACAGTGGCCATGACAAGGAAACAATCAAAATGTCCTTCAAGAGATGATGAAATAAGGACGACCTGCTACCTATGGACAATGGAACCCTACTCAGCCATAAGAAAAGGTGAAGTGCTGCCATTTGTGACAACATGAATGGACCTCGAGAATATTATGCTACACAAAATTATCAGAAAAAGCTAAGAACCATATGATTTCACTCATATGTGGGATGAAAAACTAAAACTCATAGACACAGACGACAGTATGGTGGTTGTCAGAGGGCAGAGGAGTGAGAGGTAGTACAGGGTTTAAGAGACCAAGCATATGGTGATGGAAATTATCTGACTTTGGATGGTGGGCACAGGATTCAACATATAGATCCTGTTATGGTAGAAATGTGCACCTGAAAGCTATTTGATCTTATTAACCAATGTCAGCCCAATACATTTAATAAAAGTTTTTAAAATAGCTGGAATTTATTTATTAAAAAATTGTGTTATTTATTCTTACCTGTTTAAATTTTAGTCACCTTCAAAATACTCTCCATTTGATGTAACACACCTATGGAGATATTCTTTCCAAGAAGTGCTCAAAACAGTTTTTGAACTCATTGATTTTGATGCTTCTGCTGTTTTCTGCATCACTTCTTCCATGTCAGCAAAATGTCCTTTGAGGGTTTTTTTCATCCAGGGGAAACAACAAAAAAGTCACCTGGGGCAAGACCGGGTGACTACGGAGGGTGGGTCTTGGGGTCGTGCTGTTTTTAGTCAAAAACTGCTGAACCCTCAGTGCCCTGTGGGCACGTACCCTTGTAAATCACCCATCAGGAAATGGGCAAAAGCTTCGAAAGTCTTAAAAAACATGCACTGAAGCCGCAACAGCAGCCTCTCACAACACCCGCTGGTGCACTGATATGGATGGGTTCCTAGAACACTCACCTAGCAGGGGAAGCCAGTACAAGGGGTGCCCTCCAGAAGATAATTCCAGTTTTTTGGAGGGTCCCCTAATAATCTTATTGAGCAATGTCACCACAATAAATTTAATTTGAAAATTAAATTTAAAAAAAACCCACACATGCACAGAGTTCAGTTTCCCCTTCCTCTCAACCATCAGCACTTCAAGTAAACGGTGAGACAGCCTCTCTCTATGGATGACCAGCTAACTTAATCAAGGGAGAGGTTGCTCTTCCCTCTGTAGAGCCCAGACGTAGGTCCCTTTGTGAGAGGTAAGGGGCAGCAGCCCAAGGAAGCAAAAGCCATCATCTCACTAAATTAACCTCAGCCCTGACTGCTCCCCGCCCCAACTCTCCCCTGCAGGGGAGACATCAGAGTGTTCTTCCCCTGAGAATCCAGGCTGGGTCTTCTGGCTCTCAGAGCCAGCAATGAAGGATGTTAAATAGGTGGACACAGTATAAAACCAGTTCCAATAAAGCTGACCTACGTACATCAGAAACTCAAGCTTCTCTTCAACAAATGGTTTCGCAATAGAAGAATGCCCAATAGAAGGGAAACTCCAAACACTTACGTTACAGAAGCCCTTGAACCCCAGTGGTGGCGCACACCTACAGGACGGCCACCAGTCAGAAAGGCCCAATGATCCCCTGCAGCAGTGTCTTCTCAGATCATGTTACCGGGTCATGCCGTGATAGTCATTAGCCTCAACTGTCCTTCCCCCACATTTTTAAGTGGATGGGTGGTTTTTGCTTAATGTCCTGCATATAATGTTTATGTAATTATTACATTAAAAATATGATACAAATTTTGGTGTATGCAAGTTAAATTACAGGCATACTTTGAGGTATTGCAGTTTGGTCCCAGATCACTACAATAAAGCAAGCATCCCAATAAAGCAAGCAAGTAGAAATCTTCACCGGTGGAGAGTCTTGCCTTCAGTTTGTAAAAGAACACAGCAACTACGAAGCACAATAAAGCGAGCATCACAATAAAGCCATGTATGCCTGTATGTCTTTGGGTAATAGCAGTTAAAGAAGGAGGGGGCCCAGAGGAGACTCAAAACAAAGACAGCTTTAATTCTGAGGGTGGACTGGAAGTAACAGCTGACTGACGAAAGTACCAAATGCTTACAAAGACAGTACTTTAGGGAGGCTAAGAAAGCAGGGCAAAGCCAGGCCCAATGGAGCACCTGCAGGCAATGGCACTCATGGGACCACATACAGCCTTTGCAGCACCGAGGGGGAAACAATCAACCACGTTTACCATCCACTCTTACTGCAGTTACCATGCCCTTTGGGTGATAAACAAATTCCAGGCATGCAGTCATCTGTCTTATCTGTGCTGATTTTAATTCCCTGGTCCTCTGCCCTTCCTCTTCAGAAAGTTACCAAACTCAAAAGAGGGGCAGACAACAGGTAGGCATCTCACTTGGTCTCTAGGAAAATAAATGCTTGGCTGGAGCAGGGGACCTGTGTTTTTTACCTTACGGGGCATACCCCAAAACAGGGCAATAAACGCTACACAATTTTTCAGTGGTTTTGGAATGCAGAATGATTTCTGTGGCTTCCTATTTTCCAACAGGTATACTGAGTTCAAAGCACTTTTACTTTCTTGCTATTCACTCCACAGATTAGCAGCTTCAGCCTGCTGCCTCTCATTTGCTTGCAGTTTATGGTAATTTCTAAGATTACTAACTACATTACCCATTCAACATTTAAAAATGCTTTTTCATAACTCTAAAACGGCATTCTTCTTAAATATACTTTTTAAAAAAGTAAACTCAAAGCAAAGAGCCTGGTTCCTTTAAAAAATCAGATGTACATTTGAAAGAAAGTAGAAAGCCTGCTAGTTTGGTTAATGGGTAATCTCAGAATTTGTTACAAATCAAAACTTTATACTACCTTTTGACTTCGAAGTAAGATGAACAAATCTTCTGATAGGAATGAGGGTTTTGTTTTTTTCTTTTTTAAACAACTGTGTTTCTTTTCTCTCTGTTTGCTAATAAAAGGGGCTAAATTAAAACAAGTGGGGCATTCCCTTAGGAATTGTCCATGAACATTGCACACTAGTAAAGCCCAGTAAGGTCATTAAAGGTAGAAGAAAACTAACTCCACCGATTTGGGGACATAAAATTAAGCCGTTTACATCATGTAATATTGAAATACCACTTTATGGCCATTAAGATAGGTAGTGATTATTAGGTCAGCCTTAAAATGTAATTTTATCTTATTAAATTTGATCAACTGTGCTTTGAGAATAAACAGCTCTAAGATATGCTTGAAGTACAAAGACAAAATTTCTTTGCCTGCCAATATGTGTAAGGACCACCACCTTCAGACACCCCAATGTCTATTATTAGCATTTCTGTCGTGACTAAACTCACAGTACAGGGACCTGCTGCCTCCTCAGCAGCTGAAAGGAGAGCAGACCTTTGGCCTGACAGGCCTCCAGACCACAGGGGCAGTTGGTTCTGTTTGTTTTAAACAGCCAGTCTTTCTATTTCATTAAGATAGGTTTCCATGGTGCTGGTCGGCACACATGGACCATTAGGCATATTATAGTTGGGACAGAGATAAAAGAGGAAGAGTTTCCAGAGGGAAGATTATTTAACAGCCACCTGGGGTAGAAAAAGACTTCAGGAGGAAGAAAGATGACTAATGGTTGATCTAATTTTGAAAACATTTTCTAATTCTAAAGATTCTTTAAAACCGTTGTTATTTTTCCCTTAACTTTTCCCCCTTAGGTTACAACAAGATAATTCATCTTCAACATAGCATTATTTAGATCTTATTGAGATTTGACAAAATGTTCTCATAACTTTATCAAATCAAAACCAATTTGGATTTAGACGCCAGTTCAAATAAACCTGAATTTTTGAGGTTAAGATGGACTTCATCTTAAAATAGAAAGCAAATCACTAGTATTTTTAGGTAACTTGAAATTATCTAGTGACCCTGATAATTTCTGTGCCATATGCTTCGAAAATCATCAGAAACTGTACTAGTCCTTCTTGAAAAATATAAAGTGTTTAACCTGTTGGTTCATTTACATTTGTATGCATTACACCTAAATGCAAATGTGACTGAACAGTTTCTTTCTGGGAGTCTCACTCTTGGCACACCAGATTCACCACTCTCACCCCCTGGATTCCCGGCCAGTTTGAATGAACACAATGGAATGTCAACTGTTCAGAGAGTGGCTTTCTGCGCAAGCACTAGACTGACACCAAGATGGTTCTGGGGAGCTCCGCCACAGCCTACAGCCCACTGATAGGACTGGTGCATTCACATGTCAGTAGAGCCCCATGAGGACAGACAGTAGGTGCACAAGCTCTCGCAGGTATGATTAATGTAAGGCTCTTATGTAGCATCATGTGTTTCCATGCTTGCATTTGTTTTTAAAGGATATGCTCTCTTAAACTTAATCCTGGATTTACCCAGTGATAAAGTCACCCATTGGCTACATCTGCATGCAAATAAGTAGGTGTGGGTTACAGAGTCACTAATCAGAAGATAAATTGCATGAATGTTGAAAAGTAGTCTAAAATGAACAAATGCACCCAACAAAAGGCTAGTTCAATTAAGCCTAAATTCTAGAAGTTTAAAATAAATTTCATGTTGAAATAGGAACGGATAATTTCAGAAAGTATTATTTAAATCACTAGAATTTCGTGTAACTTGGCAATTTATTTAATAGCCATGGCAAGAATGTCAATAAGTCACATGTTTTATAAATAATGAAAATTGGTTCTATTTCTCCTTGAATTAATAGAGATGTACAGACTGGTGGTTTCTTTAAATTTTATTTACTTTAAGGTTAATCTGATTTTTGAGAGAAGCAAAGAAATTGGAACATTAGTTCTTACTCAGCTTCTTAATTTTACCCTTACGTGTAAAATGAGCAAAAAATGATCCTACCATAAAAATTCTATCTTCTGCCCTGGCTGGTGTGCCTCAGTGGATTGAGTGTGGCCCCATGACACCAAAGGACTGCTGGTTCGATTCCCAGCCAGGGCACATTCCTGAGTTGCGGGTCAGGGCCCAAGTTAGGGGCGTGTGAGAGGCAACTGGCTGATATAGCTCTCACACATCATTGTTTATCTCCTTCCTTCCCATTTCTCTAAAGATAAATAAATAAAATCTTTAAAAAAATTCTCTCTTCTGACCTCACCTCACTAAGATGCCATCAGACCAGTGACGGTGGCTAGAGAAATCCTGTACCAAAGCCTCCCATTGCCCTTCTTCCTCTGGTCTTTGCAAGGCATGCAGTGTTGCGTCTTTTCTCTTCAAGCAGTCACCCAATAGCTCACACTCTCCCTAGTATCGATTCACATTTTTATCTGGATAAACACAAAAAATGGTTGAGTTAGGCCTAGATAAATCTTCTTTCCACTGCTTTCATTTCCACGTGTTTCTGAAACTGTTTACCCCTATTTTTTTTTTTACCCTTTCTTAAGAATAAGACTATTTTAGAGCCCAGAGGTGAGGGGATGTGATTATAATTATTTTGAACACATTCAGTTTTGTCTTGCAATTTTTAAATATTCAGGAAGAAAAGGGCCACACCCCTGTGGAGGCTAGATAAGAAAGTGTAGGGTCTGGATTAAGGCAACTGGAACAGGAGAGAACACTTTTGTGGACTGAGGTGGAAGGCCCAGGCATAGTAGGAAAAAATAAACGTATCTGGAGTCAAATTATGAGCTCGACTCCTTACTGACTCTAAGATGCTGGGCATCAGTCTCCTGACCCCAATACTGCACATTGGTTCACAACATGGGTAGTGCCACCACCCTGGGGGCATCTTTCCCATACAGTTGTGCCTAAGAACTACCTTTTTAAAAATAAAACTTTAAAAATTGATTTTAGAGAGAGGAAGGGGCAGGGGGGAGGAAAGGAAGGAAGAAGGATGGAAGGGAGGGAGAGAGAGAAAGAAACACTGATTTGTTGTTCCACATATTTATGCATTCGTTGGTTGATTCTTGTATGTGCCCTGACTAGGGATCGAACCTACAACCTTGGAGTATCAGGACAATGCTCTAACCAACTGAGCTATTTGAGCAGGGCTTAATAATTACTTTTTAATTTTTTACTTTAATAAAATTTACCACTTTAACCACTTTGAAGTAATAGTTAAGTGGCAATTAAGTACATCTAACTTCTTGTGCAATCATCACCACCGTCCATCTCCAGAACATTCTCATTTCCCCAAACTAGAAGTCTGGACTATTAAACAAAATTCCTCATCTCCACCCTTCCCCAAGCCCCTGGCAACCCCCACCCTACTTTCCATTTGTATGAATTTGACTACTTTAGGTACTTCATCAAAGAGGAATCATACAGTATTTGACCTTTTGTGTCTGGCTTATTTCACTTAGCATGTCTTCAAGGTCCATCCACATTGCATAGCACATGTCCCAAGTACTACCTTTTAAAATTTGTATTACTTTTTTCATCTAGCCCTGGTTGGTGTGGCTCAGTGGAATGAGCACTGACCTGCAAACCAAAGGGTCAGTGGTTCAATTCCCAGTTAGGGCACATGCCTGGGTTGCAGGTCAGGTCCCTGGTTGGGCGCGTGCAATAGGCAGCCAGTTGATGTCTCTCTCACACATCGATGTTTCTCTTCCTCTTTCTCTCTCCCTTCCCATCTCTCTAAAAATAAGTTAAATAAAAAACAATAAAAATTTAACTTAAAAATAAGTAAAATACATATTATTGTACTTATAAATTACTACTTTCACTTATCCTTTATGTTATAGGTGGGGCATTAACTTTTTAGAAATTACGCATACAGGTAGGTTTTATGATCTAGGAATTTTATTTCCGGAAAGAGAAGGAGGCCCTGGCTCTGACATGCTGCTCCAAATATGTGATGGGGATGCGGAGCTGAAAGAGCGCCTCGCAAGAAAGAGGCGGGACAAGGACACATAATCCCAGCCCCAGGATGCAGAGCAGCCCTGGGGACTGAGAGCAGGAGCAAGGAGATGCCTGGCAGCATTGTGAAAAGTCCCTGAGGCAGCCCCTGAGGACTCAGAAACCAAAAAACCTGGAATTTATTCATTAAAAATTATGTAGCTATTCTTACATGTTTAAACTTCAGTCACCTTCAGAGTGGCTCTCCATTTGATGCAATACATCTATGGAGATATTTTTTCCAAAAACTGCTCAAAACAGTTTTGAACTTTTTGACTTTGATGCCTTTTAGTGCTTCTTTTGTTTTGTTTTGTTTTTTTGTTTTTGTTTTACCTCTTCCAGAACTCTGAGGACTCTTTTCATTTGGGGAAACAAAAAAAATAGTACCACAGGGCAAGACTGGAGGGGGAGCACAGGGGTCATGCCGTTTTTCATCAAAACTTGCTGAACCCTCAAGTGCATTGTGAGCAGGTGTGATCATAAAACCACCCATCATGAAATGGGCAAATGCATTGAAAGAATCTTCAAAAAAAATTCACTGAAGCTGAACTCAGCCTCTCACAACAACGCCAACTGGTACACTGATACAGGTAGGTTCCTAGAACACTCACGTAGCAGGGAAAGCCTTTACCACAAGGAACCCACCCTCTAGAAGATAATTCCATTTTAGGGGTCCTCCTTGCAAAAGTAAACCATGTGGTCACATAAGCAGAGATACAATTAAGTAGGAACAGAGACACTTGATTTATATTGTAGCTATAACAATGCTTTATGAATTTAATAATAAATATATGGTTGGCCCTGGCCAGGTTGCTTAATTAGTTAGAGTGTTGTCCAGATAGGCTAAAGTTATAGGTTTAATCCCAAGTCAGGGCACATACAAAAATCAACCAATGAATACACAAATAAGTGTAATAACAAATGAATATTTCTCTCTCTCCCTCTCTTCCAATCTTTCTCTACATTATATATGCATATACAGCAGCATTTTACAGCTCACGGAAGTATATGTGGGTCTAGAGGGGCATGGGCACGCTGTGTTAGGTGTGGTCACCCTCGGGCATCCCATTCTTCTGGAAGAAGCTGGAAGAGGGTACAAGGCATAGAAGGCATCACTTTACTTCAGCAGGACCAACTGTGTGCCTCTTGCCACCCATAGCCTTAAATTATTCCACACTGACTCTCAGATCACAGCCCTCCTGGCTGGGTCCAGTGTGCAGGCACAGGGAGAGGGGCCAGCAGCAGGATATCCCAGGGCGGTGAGAGCTGATCTGACTTCTTGGGATTCCATGGCTTTCTTTACTGGGCTATCTGGGTTCCTTCCACCTATGTAAGCCGAGCACTCAGCCGGTGCTATTTCGGCACCACTGGGACCCCCTGTGCAGTTCAGAAGACAATGCAGGTGATAGTGCCCTGGGGAAGGACACCCCACACCATCACCCTCCTTGTTGCAACCACGTCCATAACAAGAATGGGGTGGACAAAGTGGGAGCCTGGATACTTCTGGCCATCAAGGGACAGAAGGAAAAGGTACTCAATGTGGGGCATCACATGCCTGGTCCTCAGATGACCCCTAGGTTCAATTCCAACAACGCGGTGCTCATTGAGGACAGTGGGAACCCTGTGGGGACCTGAATTAAGACACCTATCCTCACCGGCCTACACCAGAAGTGAGTTTTCCAAGGTGCTGGCCATTGCTCAGAATTCTATGTAAGCAGAGCCCAGGCTACAGGCTGCAGTGGGACCAGCTCACGAATGGGACAGTTCTGAAAACCGCACCTCTGCTGGTGGGGAGCTTGGGGCCCTGTGGCTGAGGAACAGTGTCCTGCTATTCGAGAATAGGGAGGGAGGGAAGGTCAGTGTACTTCTATTTCTATTATTTAAGCTTTAAACCACACCCTGTCACTAATTATGTTTGTCTAAAAGGTCCATATGGCTTTCTGTAAAAGACATTTTTCATTTTTCACAAATAACTTCATTGATTTGGATATTTTGAGTATGTCAGCTATTTCCCATGTTGTATAACGTTTGACTGTTCTCAGTTAATGTCTCGATCTGATCATTAACATCCTCAAGTGGGTAGCTGACCGTGGAACATCATCCAGGGAGAAATCTCCAGCATAAAACTTCGCAAACCACTTCTGACCTGTTTGATCAGTCACAGCACCTTGTCCATATATTGCACAAATTTTTTTGCTTTTCAGTTGACTTTTTACCTTTCTTGAAATAACAAAGCATACCATCTTTGATATTAAAATGGCTACTCAAAAATTCACCAATTTTGATAAGTTTTTAAAAACTGCACGCTGATACGACAGCTGTCACAATAAAATATAACAAAACTTGTTTTGAATCAAGTTAACAAGAACTAAGCGCTACTAGAGCCACCTTATGGAAGAAACTAAACAAACTTTTTGGCCACCCCAATATACTAAAGATCAAAGAAAGAATGAACCTGAAGAACATACAGTACTATTAGAATGAAAAGTAGTCATCAGCAGAGAAATTGGTAGACCACAGATCTCAGCAATTCAACCAAGCTTTATAAGCTCAGCCTGAACACGGTCAATAAAAAGCACCAGCTGGGTGCCGGGGTGGAGCAATGCTGGCTCTGTCCCTGCCTTCGGAAGTGCCCATCCTCCCCACCTGTTTCTTCTGTGTCATTTCCTGAGGAGTCTGCACACGTCCAACAGAAAAGTCCCCAGTGTGTTTTGTACGTAAATCCAGTTTTCACCAGCCTTTCCCGTACTTTCACTGAATACGTTATACGGTATAAGGGCCTAACCAAAATACACTACTTTTCAATTTAAGTTAAAATTAGGTATTTTTAAATATGTATGGATTTCTTTCCCCTAGAAAATTTAAAATCTTTTAGTGGTTTGGGGCCTTCATTCTAGGGATTATTTTCATGCCTGAATAAACCACACATCATTTCTAGAAAACTTCTATATTATCTATAACAACTTATTTTTGGCTATATTTTTGGCTATAATATTCAACATAGTTTGGAACGTGGGACAAACTTATTCTGCCTTACTAAAAGCAGCAGCTCTGTTTTACTTAAATTACTGATTCGTTTTCTAGATTTCTCATGTACTATGTCCTGTCTTCCTATCAAGTTTCTATACTAGTAAAAGATATTACAATTTGGAAAAAAATACTCAAAAGAAAAAAATCAACTAGCTTGTTTTAATGAGCATGTTCTGTCGCTGTTTAACGTTACCAGTAATGAGTCACACGTGGCCAGAGAAGTCAAGATCCTCACTTGTCTAAAGTAGGAGAATGCTGGAGAATACCACCCAAGGCACAAGACTGGTGAGTGGGCAAATGTGCACTAACCTGGGCAGTCAAATTGCAGCAGATGTTGAGATCTGCAGGGAAATAAATGCAAGGTTAGAAAAAGCAAGAAAAGCATAGACACCATTGAAAAAATCTAAAGGAAGTAGGGACACAGTTCAGGAGAAGAGATGGCCAATCATTCATGTAATAACCACAGGAGACTTGAGGGACAGCAGTGTATTGCTGGAAGACATGAGTAGTGCATGAAGTCTCTGAAGAAAAAGAAATGTAAGAATTTTTAATTTTCAACATGCAGATTTTAACATGTGATGGGGCAAATGTACATTTACAGTTGTTCGTATGGAAAGTAATACAATAATTAGTAAGTAACAAGAATAAACTCTGTTTCACATAATCGCAACTGTAAACCTACTTTTACCAACCGTGCATAATACAGATAAAAATAAGTTGGATTTAAAAATTCATCAACTGTTAGAAGTCCTTAAAGATAGAAACCAGAAACCTTTTATGTCATAGGCTTCCCAAAGGCAACAGGAAGCTGTTTGATTTTTACATCTTCTAAATGTCTACACTGCTCTTCACCCACAGAATGCACTTACTGTCACCTCCTCAAAGAGGCCACCCCTGACTTCCCAAAATGAAGTTACCTCCCAACATTACCTTTCATCTCATTTTATTTTCTTCAAGTATCATTATTTAAAAATCACCTTGTTTATTTACGTGTTCATGTATTTACTGAGCTCTGTGAAAGAAAAGACTACATGAATGGTAGGAAATATTTGCGAACTGAATGCCTGAACTGTTCAACCGAGTTGTAATTAGAGGGAGTCGCACATGTGCAAAAACAAAAGTCACAGAATGTAACAACCCATTCTAATTCTATTCAAGGAACACCCCTGCCACTTACTGTGCAACCATGAGCAAAAAAACAAAACAAAAGAATGAAAAGAACAACCTCTCCAAGGTTCTTCTCTATTAGTGGGTGAACCAGTATCGGCACTGCTTTCCCCATAAAAGGTGGCTGTGAGAGCTGAATCAGAAAATGTACCTGCATATCCTTTTTGGAAGTTCATTGAGAAGGGAATGAGAATGAATAAATGAACAAATGACCAAAATCCTTCCAGACTACATCACCACATCATGACGACAACAACAACAAAACAAGAAATGGATACAGGGATTGTGCATCTGCATATAACCGGCATACAACAAATCTCAACAGATAAATTCTGACACTTTAATCAATACACTATACAAAAATATACTTGGGTCGAAGAAATTGTATCAGCCTCTTTTTGAGTGAAAAATAGAAAACAAAAATTAGAAAATCTTGGTGGAAAAAGCACTGTGATTACTTTTTATTCTTCTAAGCACAGTAGTCCCCCCTTACTGCAGTTTCACATTCTGCCAGTTCAGTTACCGACAGTCAACTGTGGTCTAAAAATATTTAAATAGAAGATTGCATAAATAAATAATTCCTAAGTTTTAAATTGCAATTTGTTCCAATTAGCATGATGAAACCTCACACCATCATGCTTGGGAGGTAAGTCACCCCTTTGTCCAGTGCACCCACACCGTGCGTGCTGCACACCTGCTGGCTACTTGGTAGCCCCCCAGGCTACCCGGCTGACTGTGCGTGTGTTTCAGCAGCCCACATTTTACTCAGTAACGTCCTAAAGTGCAAGCATAGTGATGCTGGCAATTCGAAGATGCCAAAGAGAAGTCATGAAGTGCTTCATTTAAGTGAAAAGGTGAAAGTTCTCAACTTCGTGGGGAAGAGGAAAAAACCACAAGCTCAGGTTGCTATGTTCTACATAAGAACAAACCTGTGAAACTGTAAGAAGAGAAATCTGTGCTAGTTTTCTGAGAGAAACCATTCACAAAACTTTTATTACAGTTTATTTTTACAGTCACTCTAATATTAATCTCTTACTGTACCTAATTTATAAATTAAACTTCATCATAGGTGTGATGTACAGGCTGGGGCAAAAGGAGGTTTACAGCTGTTCATATGGAAAATAACACGATAATGAATAAATAATAACACAAGAATAAACTGTGTCTCACATACTCACAACTCTAAACCTACCTCTGCCCCACCCGGTTTACGAAAAAATATAGCATATATAGGATGTGGGAAAAATGGGCTTTATGGAAAATAACCTCACAGAGTAATTTTATCATAAATTCCTAACTGGGCCAGTCATGGCAGTCAAGCCCCAAGCATATAACTTTTTTAGTTAAAAGTTTATTTTTGCTTTAAGCAGGCTCTGCCCACTGTTTCTGTACATCTAGGTTAAGGCACCTTAGAAAGAATCAGAACCACCCTCAAGAAAGCATATAATCTTGTTAAATATCCCATAATTCAATCCCTACCTCATTTTCTCCCACCTTCATTTAATCTTACATTCCTCTCCTTAATTTCAAATGTATAAAAGAAACTGCAAAACTGTCATTTTCCAGAGCATTTGAGATCTTGCTTCCTGGCAACTGTCATCAGTTTGGCTCAAATTAAACTCATAAAATTCTCTACAGGTTTGTACATTTCTTACATTGACATGTACTTGGCATAGCAGGCAGGATTCCAAAGAAGCCCACACAACACACCCTGCAGACCTGGACCCAGAGCTATGTATCATCAAGGACCCACTGTGCCCCACCAGCTCCTGCTTTGAGTGTTTGAACTTGGGTTACCATTCTCTCAGCATCCTGGTCCTGCTTTAAGTAGTGGCTCCTGACTTTAAGCTGTTCTTAGAAAATCCTCACGGTGGATAGGGTTAAAATACTCTAGGGAAAAGGAAAAAAAATGGGTCGCTGCTTTAAATTTCAGCTTTTACTTGGTTTGCCTACCGAGAGTCTGAACAAGATCTTTGCTGGTTAAAAGAGAGTTTGAACTCTCTTTAGCTCAGAAAAACCAAGGACCCTTGTTTCCGAAGGGTCAGTGGGATGACGACAGTTGCTGCAGATCCCCAAATCCAAACAGGCAGAGATGGGTGTTAGGAGGCGTCCAGGGTGGTAATGCAACCAATGCCAGAGAAGCTGGCAGGAGCCCCAGGGAGAGTCCACTTCTCATTGTGAAAGGCAGGGTGCCCTGGAATGGGTTTACCCAAGAGTGGGCGCCATGCCTTAGGGATTGCATCTCATTGGTCACGTTGCGTAAGGTTGTGTCTGATTGGTTAATTCTTGGTGCCAGAAATTCTTTTCCTCCAAAAAAAAATATTTGTTTGGTTTTAGAGAGAGGAGAAGGGAGGGAGAAAAACATCAGTGTGCAACGCTGACTGAACATCGATGACTGAACATCAATTGGTCGCCTCTCACACACCCCCAACTGGGGACCTGGCTTACAATTCAGGCATGTGCCCTAACTGGGACTCAATCGAGAGGCCTTTTGGTTTACAAGGCCAGAGCTCAATCCACTGAGCCACACCAGCCAGGGCTTAATTTTTATTTATTGATTTTAGAGAGGCAACTCTTTGGACTGTACAACCCTATTGTAAATCAACTTTTAAATGTTTCCAAAATTCTGTAAACATCATCTCCAAGACTGGGGACTTATAATGGGCCCCAAGGTTTTTTTCCTGTCAGAACCTTCCAGTGAAGAGAGATAAAAGCAATAGGAGAGGTCAGCTCAGTAGCCCAGTCCTGGCTCAACATACAATTACTTTCTCAGGACTCTGCCACAGAATAACTTTGATCCTGAGTTCCAAAAATTCCCCAAAAGAAAGGCAATATGCTCTGGCCAGGTGGCTCAGTTGCTTGGAATGCCATTCTGTACACCAAGAGGTTGCCAGGTTCAATTCTCACTCAGGGCACATACCTAGGTTGCAGGTCAGGCCATGTATGGGAAGCAACTGATGGATAGATAGTTCTCTCTCACACCAATGTTTCTCTTTCTCTCTCCCCACTTCCTCTCCCTCTAAAGTGAATAAAAACATAACTTCAGGCAAGGATTTAAAAAAAGAAAGAAAGAATAAAGCCAGTACAACTGTTACTAGTGATGTGAAAGAACTAGACTGTTAAAATGGCAAAGGAGTCTCCTCATTGGAAAATGAACCCTATGAGTTAACTAGGGTTCTGTTATGTGAGAACAGTTTCATTCCTCAAAAACATAATTCTGTTTCCACTATTGCATGTTTACATTCTAGGCTATGATAAGCTTCTGTTTATTTTCCATGGAAATTCTTGGATGTTACCCTGCTTCTGACATTTGTGTAACCTTTCTGTGCCTTAGTACCTTTGCCAGTCTAAAAAAAAGGACACTTCAGTGACCTGTACAATCCCTTTCACTTCTAAATTATTGTTATACCTTTTGTCAGGCATTTAAAAGTGGTCTTACCACACTGTTGTAGATGAGTAGATAAAACAACTATGAGACACTTACGCAATGGAATTCTACTCAGCCGTAAAAAAGAAAACTTAATCCTTTTAGCAACAGTATTGGATGGACCTGGAGAACATTATGCTAAGTGAAATATGCCAGTCAGAGAAAGACAAGTACCGTACGATTTTACTCATATGTGGAATCTAACAAACAAACTGAACTAACAAGCAAAACAGAGAGACTCATAAATGGAGAGCAGACGACAGCCTGTGGGGGCATGGGGAGATCAGAGGGTGGAGGGACTGAGCAAAAAGGAAAAAGGTCTCATGAACATGGACAACACAGTAGTGCTTGCTGAGGGGAGGGGATATAAGGGGACTAAATGGTAATGGAAAATATATATAATAAAGATTATATATTTTTAAAAAAAGAACAAAACAGGCCAAAATAAAGTCACTTTTGCTAAGCCACATCACCAAACTAAAACTTAATAAGTAACTTGATTGAAGTTTCAGCCTCTCCCAAAAGTGAAATTTTATTTTTAAATTTTTATTTTAAAAGGTTTTACTTATTTATTTTTGGAGGAGAAGGGAAAGAGAGAAACACTAATGTGTGGTTGTCTCTTGAGCACCTCCTACTGGGGATCTTGCCTGCAACCCAGGCATGTGCCCTGACTGGGAATCAAACCGTGACCCTTTGGTTTGCAGGCTGGTGCTCAATCCACTGTGCCACACCAGCCAGAACTATTTATTTATTTTTAGAGAGAGGGGAAAAGAGAGAGAAAGAGAGGGAGCAAAACATGGATCAGTTGCCTCTCTCACTGTTGTGGACCGCTCTGCCTGGTTTCAGGAATTGTAACTACCCTCCCATGGCTAAGGATGAGTGAGCAACCTCCAGAATGCAAGCCACAGGAGACAAAGCTTGTCTCTGGTAGCAAATACTGCCTCAGTTTCTTTCCTGTCCCCAAAGCATGGTCAGAAGTCCATGACAGGTAAGTCTCCTCACAGAGAGAGGGGCAACTTAAGCCAGACTCGATCACTTGGGAGGCCATCATGGAAGGACTGGGGGGGGGGGGGCTGCAACAAAGAGCAAGCAATTGACCCTTGCCCCCCTGGCTATGTGACATAGCCCGAGTCCCCATGTCCTTTGAGAGAAGCACTTCCTGGCTCTGATCCACTTAAGCCTGAAAACCTGATGAGGAGGGGCACAGCTCCTTGCCTTCCTAGAGCGGATCCCAGGGAAAAATCTAGCATCACAAAGAATTCCTAAAAAACCTGTGAAACCTGCTCTGCTAGGAGTGCTTTCATTCATATGTTAAGGGTCCAAGCAGGAAACCGGAAAGTTTCAGCAAAACCCCCTTCCTGACAGACACTGACTCAGACTAAGCCCTCAGATTTCTTTGAAATGTTATCTACTGTTGACTCTTGCTATCCTGCATTCCTGTGTATTATAACCCAATAAAACCCCCTGGAGGAAGGGGCTCCAGGCCTTTTTCCCCTGAGAAACTGGCCACCTCTCCTTCCTAAGCAGATCATGTCTTAGTATTGTTTACTTTCATCCGTGGTGAACAGGGGGACTTGCAGGAAAAGTCACCCCCATCTCATGCCCCCAACTGGGGACCTAGCCTACAACCAAGACGTGTGCCCTGACCAGGAATCAAACCAGGAACTTTGGTCCAGAGGCTGGAGCTTAACCCACTGAGACACACCAGCCAGGGTCTGCAAGTGAAATTTTAAACCAATCAGTCTGGAATTTCCTGGTCAGCAGAAGTGAAGTAATCTGCCTGACAAGACCCTCAGCTGTCCCCTACAAGAAGGTGTCCTTGACTGAAATAATTCACTTTTAACATCTTAGTCCCATCTTCTTTCTGCCTATAAAAACCTTCCATTTTTTACAATTCATCGGAGTGCCCTTCTAGATGCTAGAGTGATGCTACCTGATTTATGAATCACTTAATAAAGCTAACTACATCTTCAAATTTACTCAGTTGCACTTTACTAACAGATTTGGTGACCACTTCAGAACCAAGTGAACTTCTCATGGCATTCAGCACCAGTAAGCTTTTTAAAAATTTGTTTTTTTCATTGAGTTTTAGAGAGTTTTAGGAAGGGGGTGGTGGTATCGACCTGCGGCTCCATCCACCCATGCATTCACTGGTTGCTCCTTGTATGCACCCTGACCACAAATCAAAGCTGCAACCTTGGTATATACAGGACGGTGCTCTAACCGAGCGAGCTACCTAACCAGGGCCCATGTGAACTTCTGACGGCATTCTGGAACAACGAGAAACACAGGCACGGTACCCGCAAACCCCATTTTGAGTTCACTATCCCTACTGCACTTTCCTTGGGGTGTTGGTAAGTCCCTCCCAGTTTTTCACTCTGCTGAGTTCAGCTCCAGATGTAAATGGCTTTCCTACAACTGAGATAATTAAAGCAGCAATTTGCAACTTTTTTCATCTCATGGCACACATAAAGTAATACTAATATTCTGTGGCACACCCCTCAAAATACATATTTTGTTGATCTGAAAAAAAAGGTCTAATTTTGATTTATAAAAATAATAATAGTAATTACCTACACTTTTGCTCCAAAGTGACTTTTTAAAAAATATCAGGTGCCTATACTTGTACATAAGGAGTTTTGACCCTCACCAGGTAGCTCAGTTGGTTAGAGCACTGTCCCAATACACCAAGGTTGGGGGTTTGATTCCCCAGTCAGGGCACATACAAGAATCTACTAATGAATGCATAAGTAAGTGGAACAACAAATAAAGACTTCTCTTTCTCTAAAATCAATAAATTTTTAAAAATTGAAAGGATTTCTGGTACTAAGAACTAACCAATCAGATACAACCTTATTATGCAACATGACCAATAAGATGCAACTCTATTACAGGGCCTATACATTTATGGTTCAAGAGAGGGCATTCACATCAGATGGCTATTGCTGTATTGGCTGTTGTCTTTTCTTTTAACAATCTAAGGGAAAAGAGGTCAGTACCCCTGACTAAATAGTAAGGTATTGGATGTTTTAAAAATTCTTGTGGCACACCGCTTGAAAATCACTGAGTTAAAGGATTCTGCCTAGAGCCAAGTGCGTTAGCAGTTTCACCCAGAGCCAAGCCCCTAGCCTTTCAGACCACAAGGAAAGCAGAATATGTTTTTAGCTACAAAAAAGCATGAGAAATAAAGATGCATTTTTGTTAAGGGATATGAGAATAATTTTGTCTTAACTAGAATTTCTGGTTACAAAGGATAAACTAAATGTACACAAAAAAGTTGTAGAGAAAAAGAGAATTTTACCTTGCGTAATTAAGCTGGCTAAAAATTGAATTCTTATTACTAAGGTTTTTAAAATTAAACTTTAGTATCAATGGTATATTTATTTATACAAAACCCAAACTTAATTTGTTTTATCTGTTAAAGGTTTTCCTTTTTGAGTAATCTGTTGAGAAAGCAAAATTCTGTGTTTTATCAAAATAATTTTGTGTTTTATATTGTCTTAATCAAGTCTTTATTTCAGAAAACAATCTTTTCAATAGTAAGAGCTTTCTGCCTTTGTTTTTTAAAATTTTTACTTATTGATTTTAGAGAGAGGAAGGGGAAGAGAAACATCAATTTGTTGTTCCACTTATTAAATTCATTCATTGGTTGATTCTTGAATGTGCCCTGACCAGGAACTGAACCAGTAACCTTGGCATATTGGGATGATGCTCTAACCAAATGAGCCACACAGCCAGGGTCTTTGTAATCTTTCATTGTCACTTTGGTAAAATATATAGTTAAATATTGTTTCATAATAATCTGTGATCCTATTTAGTTAGTCAAGAATCCAAACCTTTTGATATTTTTGACAAACCTCTGAAAACCAAATTCTAAAAGAAGTCTTTCTAGACTCCACACTAACTTAGGCATTTCCCAGAGAGTCCCTGAGAGAACAGAAGGAAAACTTGCAAGGCAAAGAAACTCTGGTCTAGATCCGGAGTCGCTGGTAACAGTCAGCATTCCATTTCTGACCCCATGAAGGAACAGCAGAATCTTTCATCAAAAGAACAGGAGACTGAGAGAGTATGGGCAGGACCTGTGTCCAAATTCCAGATCTGAGCATAACTCAGTGAGTGACCTTGGACAAGCACAGCTTAGCAGAGTCATTTCCTTAGATCTAAGTATGTAGTTATTTATTGCACTTATTACACTCATCCTTGTGATGGTCACGTGAGAGTTTGTGAAAATGCTTGACACATGATAGTGTCTTGACAAGTGTTACTGGAATCTCCCTCTGCGGAAGCCACAAAGAGATAAAGGCATGTATGCTATTCCTGTTTGCCCAGAGATCGGGCTTGGAGCAGTATGCCTGCCTGGCCCACAACATGAAGAGAGGGGCCCTAGCTAGTGAGGCCTAACAGCTACATTCCATGATTGACCCAGGAGAGCATTTGGCATTGATCAAAGCTATAAAATATCTCTTGAGGTGCTACATGCCCAACTTATTGGCTTGTATGTCTCAAATTTTCATTTCTAATTTAAAAATACAACTTGTTTTTTCCCCAATTACCACTGCTCTTGTTGTCCACTTAACTTGTCAGCAGGCACATGACTCCATCTTTAATCGTAACATCAGACAAATGAGATCCTTCTATCAGGTCAAGGTTCTTTTGAGAACAGTAAAACCCATGCAAATCTTAGCAGAAATTTTTTGAAAACAGGCTTATCTATCCATACCACAGATTTCAACACACAAGTCAGTCATTCTCTTTGACAGGGAACTACATGGGTTTAAAACTTAAAAACTAAAGCTACCCAACTCTCATGTGTTACTGAGTCAAAGAATAATACAGGTAACAAATAGCTGTTTCAAAGGTGAGTAGTGGTTGGAGACACATGAAGCAATTAAAACTAAGTCATCATCCTCACATTGAGGATGGAGTCCGAGAAACCACTGGGAAAAGTTACATCCGCACTGCCCGCCCTGTGGTCAGCACTCCACCACAGCTGTGAGACCTGTGGCTCCTGCATCCTCATCCCGTTCTCACAGGCACTACCCCAGGCTCTTCGAGATTCTCAGCTGCTACACAGTAGGGCAGACACCAGTTGTCTAGCTTTCCCTGTTGGTGAGGATGGCCACCAGGAGTTCCTTTTCCCTCCTTCCATATACTTGCAATTTATGATAGAGACACAGAAATTTCCTCTATTTATCAGGTTATAATTTTAACATATGCATGTAAAGCCTTGGTTCAAAGCAAAATACATCAACTCTTTCCTCCATCAACAGGTGGCATTAGGCTGTTCAATTATTCTGAGGTCTGCTGAGTTTGAGCTTACAGTCAAACCTCAGTACGCCCTAGCTTCAGAACTGGTCAAACCCTGTATTCATCGCATTTGGACAAGAAAAAATGTTGCAGTATTTGGTGGTTGCTCAGAACTTGTCTTGTTTGCTAGAACTTTTATGAGTCACAGTGCTGTCCTGCAAGAGAAAACACTTCATTGTTTGGTACTCATCGGTTTCAGCAACTCATCACAAGTTCCGGAACAAATTAAAGATGAGTACTGAGGTACCACTGTATTTGTTAAATGTGTAATGACTACGAATATCATAATGTCCTCTAAGTTCAAAGTGTGAAAAAGCATTATGGAATCAAAGCAAAGAATTTTAAAGAATAAAACGGCGAGAAAATAAATTGCTTATGTGAAGCCACCAGCAGAATAAAAAGATCAAGGGGCAAGCTGATATTCGAGGGTCATGGTGAAAAAGAAGGAGCCAGCCAAGAAACTGAGAAGGAGTGACGGAGAGGGAGGAGGAAAACTAAGAGAAACCAATGAAGAAAGACTGGATGAGGAGAAGCCATAAAAATGTAACGCAGAAAACAGAACAAAACTCTCAGGCAAAAGGAGCATCTCATAAAAACTGAAGCAGCTGCTACTAGAAATGGTTATTTTCAAAGTTAGGTCTCACCTAAACTGATCTTACAATGGAGATTATAAATGGGTAGGCCTAAAAGATAATTTGACAGCTCCCAAGGAGCAATATGATTCTTCTTTTTTTTTTTCTCTAATTTTAGAAAGAGGGGAAGGGAGGGAGAGAGGAAGAGAAACATCAATGTGAGAGAGAAACATTGATCGGTTAGCTCTCGTACATGCCATGACCACGGATCTATGCATGTCTCCTGACCAGGAATCAAATCAGCAACCTCTCAGTTTGCTGGATGACGTCCAACCAACTGAGCCATAACAGCCAGGGCTGAGTCTTCATTTTTAAAAGTGAACTACTAAACGATAAAACCTTCAACCTTGCTTTGAGAGCAAGACTGCCATAAAGCATACATATTCCCTCTCAAATGATCATGTATAGTCTAATAAACAGATGTCAGAATTTCTAACATAACCATGACAGCACTTCATTCTTTCAGAAAAACCTAGACATCTAGGTTTCCAGAATCTCTCAGAAAAACCTAGTTGATTAGTGACCTGGTTTTAACACTAAATCTCATGCTCAAGGTCCAGTTCCAACCCTGTGGAGTTTTTACTAACCACTTATCCAAATGGTTATCATCTTTCTCCTTTGACTCTTACAGTTCCCTGCCCCTCAAAAAGACTCAACTAGCAATCACATTGCCTTAACTCTCATTTTTATACCAGAAATGAATACATGCTTTACATATGTTTTCTCTAATCCTTACAACAACTTTACAAAATGGGGTTTATCCCTATGTTACATAGATGAAGAAACTAATGCTTAGAAAGATTACCCAAGGCTGTCTAATTAGTAAAGGACAAAACAAGGATTCAAACCCAGACATATCTTACTCCCGAGCCTTTGCCTTTACCCACTGTGCAATACTGCCTCTTGCATAAAAGCACTGCTTATCAGTCACAATCTCTGTGGACCCTGGGCAAGGTTTTAAAGCTCTTGGTGCCTCAGTCTTCTCACTCATGAAATGGGGGTGATACATCACAGCTAGTGTGTACTGTTTTGAAGATCAAATAACATAATATATATAAAAACCCTTCATAAACTACAGTGGTTTTTATTACATCACTAGATTTTATGTTTCTTCTGGACAGGTTCTTATGCCTTACATGTCTATGTCCTTCAATACCCAATAAAAGGCTTACTTAATATGAATCGAACATCATCGACTAGTCTTTGGAAAGATTTGAAACGCCTTTTACCCCTCCAACGAAGAAGGTGGTGTCCCATTTCATGAAGTCTAGATTAAGTGTCCTCAATACAAACTTTAAATTACAAAACAGTGACAAACTCAGTGTACTCATCACATGAGATTTAAACACCTTGCATGACATTTAACTGTCTCGTGTTTTCTCTCCAACAAGGCTTCCAGTGCTGTAACAGTTTGACAAAGAGAAAATCCCAAATACCAACACCATTTGTAAGAAAATGTGTCTAAAGGAAGAAAATCAAGAAAAAGGCCGGTTTCCTATCAGAGTTAACAGAGACCTTACTGTTCTGATTTATAGCCTCCTGATGACGATGACATCTGCCGCACTGTCTCACTCATCATTCACTCGGAAATTTGATTCACGTTAAGAAGAAGACCACAGCATACATACTATATTTTCTCATGCACATTTATCCCTTCCCCCCCAGTAAGACAGGCACATCTAGTGAGATACCCAGGGAAGTGGCCCCATACCCTGTGAAGTAAGGCTAGACTAGATTTGCTACCAGGTAAGCACAGTGGAAGGGCACCAACCCCTGCTCTGCTGTTAAGTGATTCTTGGGAAGTCACTTAACATCTTTGGTAATGATAGACCTGTTTTCTGGTCTGTAAAACATAGAGCTAACATTACTCATTTTGCCTATTTCATAGATTTACTGTGAAAATCAAATGAAATAATAAATATTTATAAATGATAAATATATTACTAGAAATAACTAGACGATCACCTACTACTTGTACTGTGGTAAATGTCTGGTATTAGCAAAGCCGAGAGACTGATTTCTCTGGGCATGTTCACCCTGTAGGACCAGATAACTTTTTTAAAGAATCTACTCATCTTTGAAAAGGGCATAACAAATATTATCTTAACTACAGAAGCTATGGGACAGATAGTTGGTAAAGTGATCCTTCCACAGTGAATCTATAGTCCAGCCAAAAATAGTTTCCAATGATTTAGACATGCCTCCTTAAAATGTGTGAAATGGCTCATTAGATCGAGCCGTAGCCACATTCTGCATACATGACAGGGGTTACATGCCAGGTCATCTTACCTGGTACCTCAGTCTCTGCAAAATGCTAAGTGGCTCAGAGTACTAAACGCTAGTCCTTGTTCATCTCCCCACTGGTCACCCCAGGTGCTTCCCTAACACCTCTGGCAAAAAGAGAATAAGGAAAACTGAGAAATCAAAAGTATTCTTGGATGCAGAACATGCCTGCCATCTCTCTTTATGCTTCCTTAACCTAATCCCTTTCTGAACTGGACACAGGGACCCACAGTGTTGAAGATGCAGTTTACCAGCTGACCCCTTGAGCTCAGTAATTTTTTGAACTGTTACAAACTTCACAAAACTTTTTTTTAATTTATTTATTTTTAGAGAGAGGGAAAGAGAGGGAGAGAAACATCAATGTGTGGTTGCCTCTCATGCACCCCCTACCAGGGGTGGGGGACCTGGCCTACAATCCAGGCATGTGCCCTGAATGGGAATCAAACCAGCAACCCTTTGGTTCACAGGCCCATGCTCAATCCACTGAGCTACACCAGGGAGGGCTACGAAACTTTTAACTACAGAAAAGTTGCACAGACATCCAAAAGTAGAGTAAAATCTACAAAAGATCCAGGTTTACACATATAGTATACATACAAAAGAAAACTTCATCCTAACATCATTTTTGTTTATCAACTATGTTGAACAGTCAATACATTTCAGCCACAATAGTAAGAAAAAAGGAAAAAACATAATAAGCTCTTTTGAGCAAATTCTGCCAGGAGCAAGTATTTTAGACACTGCTTCTTCTTGGTTCAGTATGAAGAGGCTGAATTCACCTTTCAAATCAAGATAAACAATATAAATTGCCTGAGCACTGGAAATACTAATTTCCTATGAAACTGTTCCCTCTCCCCTCACTGGGAACTTGCTAATGTTTCTCAAACAATCAACCCCTGAATAGAATTCCCGTTTTCCCAGAAGGATCCCACAAGTGAATGTAATGCTTCTTTGTGTCAAGGTCATATTCATATTAACCTAATTTCTGCACCCTTTTACTGAAAAAGAATATTTTGATGTTGCACCATCTTTGTCCCTGATTATCATTTGAAACTCACTTCAAGCAACAATGACCTATCAAGTTTTTCATACTGATGCCATTTATTTCAATTGTTCTTGTTTGTTTAGGTTTGGTGATTTCTAAAATACCAAAGCACGCCATTAAACATTTCCTCTGTTTAATAATCTGATGGGTTTTTTGACCTTGTCTTAAAAGGCCTTGAACTTCAGGAGTCCCTGAATTGCAATCAGCATAACATTTAAGGCCAACTTCAACCTGATCTAGCTTGCTCTTCGAAGTTTTCCTGTGCGAAATAACACCTGTTACCAGCAAAGCCAAGGAAGCATACTCACCAAGTGAACATAAGGCACAAAGTATCCAAAAAGTGCAAGTGGTATTCCAACTGCCCACACTGTGTAAGCTGTCACCTTGAATATGGCAAAATTGAAAAATTTTTTTGGAGGACTGAGCTTTCTCCTGGAAAAGAAGGAGAATCGGTTGCCTCCTTTGATTCCACTCTCTTTCTCTCTGACACTGGAAGCAAGAGGTCGGTAAGTAAAGCCAGCCAGAAAGAGAACAAACATGAAGATGCAGAGGACCCTCAGTGTATAAAAGAGGCCCACAGTGTTGATCAGAACCCTTAAAAGCAAAGGCAGCAAAACTGTGAAGATACTGCTGCCAGCAGTGACAATGCCATTCACCAGTCCAAGGCGCTTCTTGAAATAGTGTCCCAAAATGACCAATGAAGGCTGGTATGCAAAGGCGCAGCCACAGGCAAATATGATTCCATAGGTAAGGTACAGAGGTTCGATGGAACTGTGTAAAGATGAAAAAGACGGAAAGCAGCTTTCATTATTTTGATCATGTGCTTGGTGGAATAAAACCTTACAATAAAAGTGGGTTCTAGTTAATCAGTGTATTTTCTACAAATAAAACTTAACTAAATGCACAGGAAAAAACTTAATAAGCCAAGAATGTAGCACTAAAACCATTTTAATTTAATCTGAATGTCTCGAGTACATGAAAGATGACCGTTAAGGTGATTTTCATCCCATGGATTTCGGGTGAACTGGGCAGCACCGGGCAAAAGCTGCTGTGCTGTCCACAGTTCCCAGAGGACAGGGCCAGGGAGGGCCTCTGTAACTGACAGGGATTAAACTAACACACAAACAGTAAGTCTCAATAAACGTTTAAAGAATCATAATTTAACTATGAAGCTCATAGTTAAATTATCATAATTTAACTATGAAGCTCATAGTTAAATTATGAGGAGTTTTGATGGAGTTTTCCCAGGCACTTCCCAGCAATCTATTCAAAGAAAAGGCTGCATTTTATATTTCTTCCCCAAGGGTATGTCAGAAACATCTGCACAGAAGAGCAGTTGTGTGGCACTCTTGCTGGCCGAAGGGCTGCAGACCAACGTTCGCCTTGTGCTGCCCTGTTCTCAGTGTTGTGCAAGATAACAAGAAACCATATTCTGATTGCAGGCAGGCTAAACAAAGCATGTTCATTAGTGATCCCAGTTTGTAAGCTTCAAGTCCATGTAGATCTCAAATCAATAATAAAGGATTAAGAATTTCATAGTTTAATCAAGTAACTTAATTACACATCTCTTCTCAAAATCAAGAATTATATCATTACATTTATTGAAACAAGATATGGAGTAAAATAAAACTAAAGTTGTTTTTTAAATATCCAATTGAAAAGGCTATTTATCAAGTAGTAAAGGTAACTATTTATTAGAAACTACGATAAAGTTGGTTAAGAATTAAATTTTAGACAATAGTACTAATGGAGGTAATCACAAATAACTCTGGAATTTGATAAAAATTAATGCATGTTTGCCATTCTTTCTGATGCCCTTTCCCCCTCCATTATCCACAGCTAGCACCACCCTTCAAGAGTCACTACCAAATTAACTTTACATCACTCTGATCCCCCATTACTGCATCTCCACTCTTTATTCTATAGACATACATTTGGCAGCTACTGCGTTCCAGGTACCGGGTGAAAAAATACGTAACATGTGGTTATGTCCTACTCATAGTTTGGTTAGTAAAATAAGACATCTACCCTACAAAATACAGGACAGTATATAAATAACAATGCATTTATTCTGCATCAGTTTTTCCATGTAAGTAGTTTCCCAGATAACTACAATTTACTTCTTAAGGCACTATTTTCAATATTTTTACTTATGATTTTATTTTTCTCTAATTTTAAAGGAAAAACCTGAATCTATTACAAACTCTCTGCCTTCTTCAAAGCGTGTATTAAAAACGGTATTGGCAGCAGAGTGTCACCATGAACATCCACTTCTACACAGTCACACTGCAGTGCTGTGCAGCCATCAGAGGAAAACACCCAGGGAGCAGAGGACGTACACCGAACACATCCTTTGGCACACCACATTAAGTACTGCGTGCTGGGCGAGATTAGCTTTATTCTCTCCCACAGAGTCAAGCACATAAACTCTGGGATGACACGTTCACTGCCGCTAAGCCTTTTTCCACTTATCTCTAAATCTGCACCTCAGTGACAAAGGGCTCAGGATGCTGGGGTCTGACAACTGAGTGAGTGAGTGCAGCATGAACCAGCAAGGTACCAGTCACCTGTGTAAAAGGGGTTCAGAGAAAGGACACTGACGCGACCGGGGATCTTTGGAGAAGGCTTTCCTAAGAAGGCAGGACTTGAACTTGAGAAAAAGTGGGTCCCATTGTTCAACACTTAGAATACATACCACATTTCCCTTTCCTCCTATATATTGCTCTAAAAGTATATAGCTTTTCATCAGTGGGTTAAATGGTGAAACTAAACAGAAAATATGAGAGCACTACATGTATTAAGCACATAACATGGTTTCAGCTCATTGTGTTTCATTTAAGGGAGAGAACACACAGAGAACTGAGTCACAATGTAAAACATATTTCATACTTTTTACTCCTCAGTTACCAAAAAGGTTTGAAAAACACTGCTTACTGTTAAGTAGGTCTGCATTTTGTCTACCAAGCGAGGTAACAAACTACATGGGTTTTCTACTCTGGGTCCTCTCTCCAGCAAAGCCTGGTTGTTAACACATTCAGTAAAGTGCTAGGGCCGCAGGTACTGACAATGGGTACCTGCAAGCTTCCAGATCCAAACAGGTATCTGACAACTCATTAATAACACAAGGTTGTATTACTGTTAAAAAAAAAAAGAACTAAAAGTAAATGATCTCATAGAATTAACTAACAGAATCTTATTTCAAACAAAACTGGTTTTGTTTTTTTAAAAGACAACTTTAGAAGGAAAAATCCCTAAAGGCACTTTAAAGATGGAATATATATTTTCTATCAAGACATAAAAATAATTGTTTAGAATCCAAATAAAATTTCTAAGTTAGGCAAAAAAGGGAGGCTCATTTTAGAGTTGAAGAAGGGGCGTGTAGGTGGGGTAGGAAAAACTTAGTAAACCAAGGATTCTGTTGATTAAATCCAGAATATTTAAAAATAAATCAAGGCAAGAAATGTACATGTGTGTGTTTTCCTAATAACCTCAATGATGTTTTTCAACTAATGCATGAAAACAGCTAGGGAAGGGAAAGAGGCAGGAAATTAAGATACACCACTGAAATAGATACAAGATGGATATTGCTTTAAGAGGTTTTCTTACTAATCACCTCCTGTTAGCCAGAGCAACGTATTAAGCTAGTGTTTCTCTAAGGATTATTCTGACAAAGCAAAGGGATTTATTTCCTAGCAGAACTGGGACTGGAGGGAGAAGTGCTTCATACAGCACCATGCCCATCAGCTCTCTGCAGTTAGTTCCTCGTCAGGGCACTACATCTTTAGCAGACACAGGGAAAGTGTATTGATATTTTTTATTTTAAGCTGCATTTGACCACTTCATTTTGCCATAATCTTTTTAAATTTTAGCATTTTTAAAATGCACACAGGAATTCTCTACCTGGGTTCAAAGAAATAGCAAAGCTTTGGTTTCGTTAGTGAAAATATTTCATAACAAGCCCGTGAACAGCTGCTTCAACATACCACTTATTGTACCCACTGGGCTTCAGACTAAGCTGACCTTAAACTAAAGTTCTTGCTTTAGATGACTCGCTGTTATGAGTTCTTTTAGGGGGTTTATGTGAATAGAAAGAAACAAAAGGAGAAACATTTTTCTTGCTCCAGGGAGTATATATATCCTGACTGACATCTAACTCTTAAGTGCTGCAAGCCAAAACATTCCATTTCTCAAGCTCTGATTTGCTGCTATGGATAACAATGTTTAAATTTTGTTGCTTATAGCAAAATTTATGAACAGAAACTTTTCAAGTATCTAACATGTTTTGAAAAGCAATATAAAGAAACCCAGTCCTTACCTTACAAAAGAACTGGACAGGAGCCCAATGAATCCGACGGCAGCGCCCACAACAGCAGTTTTCCGGCAGCCAAAGGTGTCTGTGACGACGCTGACTATTGGGCAGCAAAAGAAAATCATCCCCATGCAGAGAGAACTTACCCATGCTGTAAGAGAAAAAAGGGGGACATTACGACATGGTAAATTATATTTGCACTTATTCCACAAGCTATAATACATATTTAGGAAAGTATTAATGCAGAAAAGGTATTACCCAGAGAAGTGAATGGGGGAAAGTTGGAGTAAACTACTAACAAATATGAATCGTAGCTCAAAGAATTAGCCAATATTAACTGTAATTAGTACAGCAATTATTTGTGTTGAACCTAATTCTTGGGAAGTTTGCATCCTTAAATAAATCAAACATTCTTCTACGACTCAAGCACTATTAATCTCTACCCTGATTTCTATAGTTTTAAGCAACTTCTCTATGAAAAAAATTAATTGAAAAAAATACTATAAGTAGTCAAACTGCAAAGAGATGATGACCACTGAAGTAAGAATTGTGGTTAACCACGGGGTAGAGAAAAGAGAATTATAACCATCTGGCTCTAGTAGTTAAGAAATGAACATTTGACCCTGGCTGGTGTGGCTCAATGGATTAAGTCCTGACCCACGAACCAAAGGGTTGCTGGGGGGCGCATGCCTGGGTTGTGGGCCAGGTCTCCAGTGGGGGGTGTGTAAGAGGCAACCACACACTGATATTTCTCTCCTACTTTCTCCTACCCTTCCCTCTCTCTAAAAATAAATAAATAAAATCTAACAAAAGAAAGAAATGAACAGTTAGCCCTGGCTGGTGTGGTTCAGTGGATGGAACACCAGCCTGCAAACTGAAAGGTCACTGGTTCGATTCCCAGTCAGGGTACATGCCTGGGTTGTGGGCCAGGTCCCCAGTTGGGGGCATTAAGCAACCAACTGATGTTTCTCTCCCTTTCTTTCTCTCTCCTTTCCCCGCTCTCTAAAAATAAGTAAAATTTTTAAAACTATGAAATGAACATTTACCTAGAGTCCAGGCTTAGTTATTTCTCTAAAGAAATCAAATCATACACAGGTAGAGTATTTGCTGACCTGGATAATAGTTAATCGGCATTCACATTATTAATAAAACGACACATATATTTTATCTTCTTTCTGAAAGTATATTATCTTCCACAATAAAAAATTAAGAATCAGAAGTCATAATTTCCTGTCATGATTCTATGAAAACCAAAACAAAAAAAAAAACCAAGAGAGAAATACTGAGTACAAATTATCATAATTTTGTGCCAAAGAAATGAGTGAGCTCGTAAGATGTCAAGTCTGTAATTCTTCTTTACAAGTATAATAAACTAATGGGGATTAAGGAAACCCAGATCTGGGTCCAAATCCCACAACTCTGTCACTACAATATATCCTGAGTCTGTTTTCTTATCTCAAAATTGGATCAAACACATAAACATTTCCAGAATTACTAAGGATTAGAGAAAATGTATCTATACATCATTGTCTAGCACAGCAGCACTTAGTAATTTAGAACTTTAACAATAAATTGTCTGTGTATAAAATGAAACAGATGATCTACAGATCTCCATCAAGCTCTGCAAGTGCACTAGTGTGTTACTGTATTTCCTCAGCAAAGGAAGTGCAGACTCAATGCAGATGGCCAGCTCTTAATAACAGGGGCCAAATGAATTCAGCTTTACCAGAATAACAATTTCACTTATTTCTTTGTCTTCCTACATTTTAAGTTATTTTTTAAATTCTGTATATTTTAATCGGCTGTATTTCCATTTCCTTTCTTCCCTCACCAGAAAGAAGGGAGACTGTGATCTTAGAACAAAATACAATGAAGAGACTGAACAAACAATGCAATCCTGACTTAGGTGTTGGTGGTTGGGGTTCGGGGGCTTCAGAGGTGAACAGCAGAGAGAGCGGATTGGCCAGATGAGTTAGCAGAGCCCCAGTCTCAAATGTGCTGAGCTGTTCAGTATGGATCTGTTTAAGGAGGAATAAGAATTTTTTAGGCCCCAGTCACGTAGCTCAGTTGGTTAGAGCATTGTCCCAATATGCCAAGGTTGCAGGTTTGATCCCCAGTCAGGGCACATACAAGAATCAATCAAAATATACATAAATAAAGTAGAACAACAAATCAATGTTCTTCTCTCTCTCTTTCCCCTCCCCTTCCTCTCTAAAATCAATCAATAAAATTTTTTAAAAAGAATTTTTAGTGTACTATCTTATGTAAAAATACCCCCCAATTTATAATAATTGAATCTCATTCAAAAAAGTTTAGTCACTTGTCACGTTTATGAAACAATCTAGGCAGACTAGAAGAATAACGTCACAACATCTGTTTTTTGGATAAAGGCACTTTTACGATTAACAAAAATGCCAACACTGAACAAGAGACCACGTTAAGAAATCTAGGAACTTATATCACATGTAATGCTCATATAAGTCTAGGCATTTTCAAGAATGAAATCAATTCTTTATGCATTACTGTAAATTTTGATCTGCTGTACCAAATATGAACATTTTTACAGATTTTCATGTCTACTGAATATAGTGGTGGATATAATCCACCCCTGAGTGTGGGATATAATCAAATACAACTTCATTTTTGTCTCAATTATCCTCTTAAATATTATACAGGGGACAATACTCCCCTGCCATTGGAGGACCACTTCACCAGGCCCACCCTCCAATACTGGAGGACCAATATTAAATAACAGAAAGACCTAGGGTCACTTTAGTTAACAAACCAATCTTCACTTGATAATCAAATCTTTTTTCCCCAACCCCTTCTGGTAAGAGAGTAAGAACGGCTTGGTCTCTTTCCTATGCCTTCCTCTCCCCTCCCCAGCTGTCATTCTCCACAGCGTGCACAGGAGAGAGGCACACCGGAAGAAGGCAGGCAAGGAGACTCCAACATAAACGGTCCTGCCAAAAGGCCTGTCTGATCACGTTCAAAGCTGACTTTTTTCTCAGATGCACTTTGTGGGTTTTTCAGTCTCGCCTCATCAGAGTTCCTTCTAGCTCTAGTTCCAAGACTCTCTGTTGGAGCCTTACTGCCCTTCTACGCAGTTTATTTGGGAAAGAATCTGAGAGTTCCAGCCTGCCCCTCTGCTCACTGGGCCTGCCTCTGATCTGTTGGAAACACTAACATGTCCTTTACCCTGACACACGCTGGAGTGCAGGCAAATGCCAGCACTGTGCCTCTTGGATAGCTCTTTGGAGCAGGGAGCCAGGTAGTTCTCTCCTTGTTGCATTTCTCAGGGATTAAGAACCCCATCCTCTGTGCCCCCTAAATAAGGAAAATTCTTTAAATCTCTAAGTGATCCCTTTAAAGCTCCTCTTACTAGATAGCAAGTAAATGAGCACGTACCCCCCCATGTCTCCCATTGGGTAGGAGGAACTCCATTATTTCCTACAGAATAACTTTCTGAAGGAAACCACACAAAATGTTCTTCCTTAACCCATAAAAATCCTTCTTGTAGGTTTTAGAGCTTCTACCTGGGTCCTGAACATGAAATATCTCATTTTTAAAATTTTTACACTATTGTACCTTAGTGCCTTAGCTAAATCCAAGTAGTGTATTCCATTACAATAATTAGCAATATATGAAGTTAGGTCTATCTTCTGATCAAATTCAAGAAAATTAATTCTCAAATGAATAATTACTTGCTGTTATAAACTCATTAAAATTTCTAGTCTTTATAAAGTTTTAACCTGGCATCCCAAAGAATCCAAGGTCTTATGGGTTATGATATGCACCATAAAAATATAATAAACTGTTATTCTCATTCACCTCTTCCAAGTCTGACTGTGATTATTATTAATAAAAACTCAGTAGCGTTAGCTGTTGAAATGATAATATATTTGTGTATGAGGATGAAGAAAGTACTTTTATTAAGTTCACTTAATAATTGAGAAACTCATGTATATAGTTACTATATCCAGCATTGTAAAATTTTTATTTAAAAAATATAAACCAGACCTAAACCCTCTACGTAATTCAACAAACACCCACACAGGGTTTCCTAAAATTGCTGAAAAAATAAATATTTTTCAATGGAAGAAGTCCTACTTAAATTATGGAATAACATTCTCTCCTTTTATATTAAAAGTGCCAATTGTGTTTAAGCACTATCCTAGGCTGTTGAGATTTCTCGACCTTCATATGATTTTTGGTCTAGCAGCATATATGCAAATAGAGATACAACTGGAACACCACAGAGAATGTACTCAATGTCTCAGGAGATATAGATATCAAAAAATGTATAATAGCTGTATACCTGAAACTAATACAAAATAATATAGAATATAAACTGTAATTGAAAAATAAAACTTTAAAAGTGTATACTGAAGGCTTCAGCATGTGCTTGTATATCCTATTTGGATATGTGTGCATTTGATATTAAAGAGAGAGACATCCAATAAAGCTCGGACGGGATATCTTGTTTCAGAAAACATCACGCAGCTTTCCGGTCTCCCCACCCAGATCTTTGTCTCCTGCTCCATACTAATAATAAATCCCCATCTCAGTGTATGGCCAAAGGAGAACGCAAATCAGTCAAACGAAGTGGTTAGGCTTAATATTTAAGAATATTTTTTTAGGTTAAGTAAAATAACCAAAAAATATATTCAGTAGGCTCACTAGCAGAATGAAGATAAATGATAAGAAAAAAATCTGGGAATTTGAAAACAGAGATTACCCAATCCAAAGAACAAAGAGAAACATAAGAGTAAATAAAAAATAACAGTTTTAGAGATTTATGGAACAAAATTCAAAGAGCCCAACATAGTAGTATAGCTTAAGTCATAGAAGAATGAAGAAAGGAAAAAGGAGCAGAAAAATATATATGGAGAAAAAAATATTTCCCCCAAATTACAAGTTCTATGAAAAATACTAACTTACATATCTAAGGAGCTTAAAAAACATCAAGCAGTATAAAACACTAAGCAAACTAGTCTTAACCACATCATAAACTTCTGAATGCCAAAGATAAAGAGAAAATTTTGAAAGCCATCCAGAGAAAAATAACATTATATCCAGGGAGAACAATGATGCCATTATCAGTTGGCCTCTCGTAAGAAATAATGGAGGATATTGGAATTGTCATATTTAAAGTACTGAAAGATTTTTAAAAAGCTATCCATCATGATGTCTGTATTCAGCTAGACTAGCCTTCAAAAAAAAAAGCAGAATAAAGATATTTTCAGATAATAAAAATGGAGAGAATTTGTCCCTAGGAGTTTTCCACTACAAGGAATATGAAATAGAGTCCTTCGGATAGACAGGAAGTGATTCCAAAGGAAAGACTGAAACACACACACACACACACACACACACACACACACACACACTTTTTCCTCACAATTTCTTTATAAGATTGTTCGGTCCCCAGTTGGGACACATGTGAAAAGCAATTCATCAATGGCTCTCTTACATCAATTTTTAATCTCCCTATCTCCCTTCCATCCCCTCTCTAAAAATAAATAAATAAAAATCTTTTTTTAAGTCAAATTAAACAAATAGAAAACAAATAGCACAATGTCAGACCTAAATATGACTACTGTATATCAGTAATTATATTTAAAAATACACTAATGACTCTAATCAAATAGCAAATTGTCTGGACAAAAACCTCAAGAATCAATTATATTCTGTTTGAAGAGAGGCAACTTAAATAAAAACACACAAATAAGTTGAAAATAAAAAATAAAAAAAGATTTGCATGTAAATAATAACCATAAGAAGAGTATACTAATATTAGACAAAATAAACTTCAAGACAAAAAGTATTAGGAAACCAGCCCTGGCTGGTGTGGCTCAGTAGATTGAGCACCACCCTGAAAACCAAAGGGTCACTGGTTCAATTCCCAGTCAGGGTATATGCCTGGGTTGCATACCAGATCCCAAGTAGGGGATTTGGAAAGGCAATAAATAGGTCAATGTTTCTTCTCCCTCTTTTTCCCTCCCTTCCCCTCTCTATAAAAATAAATAAATGAAATACTAAAAAAAAACAAAAAAAAACCTGGAAAGAATCCAAATGTCCAGAAATAAGTGACTGAATAACAAATCATGCTCTGTTCTTATGATGGAATACTACTCAGCAATAAATAGAAGTGAACTATTGATAAAGATAATAAATAACATGGATGAAAACCAAAATAATCATGCTCAGTGAAGGAAGTCAGACCACAAAAGAGTATATAAAGTATGATTCCATTTGTACAAAACCCTAAAAAAAAGAACTGATTCAGTGACAGAGAGCACAACGGAGGTTAGCTATTTGGGAGGTGGCTGCAGGGAGGCATTTCCCAGGGGCACAAAGGAACTTTTGAGTTCATATGTTCATTATCTTGACTCTAGTAGTGGTTTCACTGGTTTATACACATATGACAAAACTCATCCAACTATATAACCTTAAACACGCAGTTTATTAAATGTTTATTATACCTCAGTAATGTTGAACCTATATGGAAGATTTCAACAGCAACAAAAAATAATGCCATAAAAACACACAAAACAAAACTCAGAAAACTAAAAGAACTAGACAAATCCACAATCGCAGTTGTGTATTTTAGGACATCTCTCTCAGTAATTAATAAAACCTGTAAACCAGAAAAAAAATCAGTAAAATATCCAAGTCTGGATGACACTATCAACCATCTCAACCCACTTGACATACATAGAACACTGTGTCCAACAACTGCAGAGAACCGCTCACTCCGCCAGGGAAATTGTTGATCACTGATGAGGGTGGGGTGGGACCAGAAGCGCAGGAGAAAACTAAGCTTTCTGGAATGCTTCCTAATCCATGCGAAAGAACCTGCACAGAATTGTCTTAGATCTTTACGCAACCTTCTGAGGCATATTATCTTCATCTTAAATATGAAGAAAAAGATTAGAGATGTTAAACCAATTGCCAAGGTTATGCAACTTTAGTGGGATTCAAACTGAGCATTCCAGATGTAAACAGGAACAAAAAGACATGCCTGAGAGTCCTTCATTACAAAACATCCACTGTGAGCACCCATAGCCAGGCACAATGCTTTATGTCCATAAAAAGCCATCCCTCCCTGGAAAACCTCACAATCGAGCTACATTAACACAAAATCCAGACCTTAAGACGACACGGTGTATTCACACTTCAATGCATCATCTGCTATTCTAAACACAAAGTAGCAATACAGTTAAGAGTATTTTAAAAAAATACACACAATAATGCCCTGGCTGGTGTGGCTCAGTGAGGGCTCCTATGCCTGTGTTGCGGGCCAGGTCTCCAGTAGGGGGCATGCAAGAAGCAACTACACATTGATGTTTCTCTCCCTCTCTTTCTTCTTCCCTTCCCTTCCCTTCCCTCTAAAAAATGAATTTAAAAAATCATTTAACAAGTACAATAAAGACCTGGTTATGAGCTACAGACTAGCTGCAAAAAGGGATGGGCCAGGTTGGGCCTGCCTCCTGGGGTCAAAGTCTGGAAGCAGGCAGTGGCCATTGAAAGGGGACTAAAAGTGCTCCCTGTGAACCAGAAAAGGAGAGCCAGACCAGGCTGGCTAAGGTCAGAGCTAGAACTCCCAACACCTAGTGAGAGGAGGCTGGAATTGAGAGAGAGCTACATGGGAACTCAATAATTTTTTTAAAAAATTTAAATTTATTTTTAGACAGATGAGAGGGGAGGGAGAAAGAGAAGAAGAGAAATATCAATGTGTGGTTGCCATTCATGTGCCCCCTACTGGGAACCTGGCCTGCAACCCAGGCATGTGCCCTGACTGGGAATTGAATCTGCAACCCTTTGGTTCACAGGTCAGCACTCAATCCATTGAGCTACACCAGCCAGGGCTCAAAGATTTCTTTCTTTCTTTTTTTTTGGGGGGGGTGGATTTTTATTTTTTACTTTTTAAAAAATATATTTTATTAATTGTGCCATTACAGTTGTTCTATTTTCCTGCTTCATTCCCCTCCACTCTACACATCCCCTCCCCCACCATTCCCCCCCTTTAGTTTATGACCATGTGTCTCTCAAGTTCTTTAGATTCTATATTTCCCATTCTATTCTTGCCCTCCCCCCCTATCTATTTTCTACCTACCATCTATGCTACTTATTCTCTGTACCTTCCCCCGCTTCTCCTTCTCCCACTCCCCTGTTGCTAACCCTCCATAGAAATGATCTTCATTTCTATGGTTCTGCTCCTGATCTAGCTGTCCTCTTAATCTGCTTTTGTTTTAGGTGTGGTTCTTAATAACTGTGAGTTTGCTGTCCTTTCACTGTTCATCTTTTTTATCTTCTTTTTCTTAGGTAAGTCCCTTTAACATTTCATATAATAAGGGCTTGGTGATGATGAACTCCTTGAATTTGATCTTACCTGAGAAGCACTTTATCTGCCCTTCCATTCTAAATGAAAGTTTTGCTGGATAGAGCAATCTTGGATGTAGGTCTTTGGATTTCATGACTTGAAATACTTCTTTCCAGCCCCTTCTTGCCTGTAAGGTCTCTTTTGAGAAATCAGCTGACAGTCTGATGGGTACTCCTTTGTAGGTGACTGTCCCCTTATCTCTTGCTGCTTCTAGGATTCTCTCCTTCATTTGAATCTTGGCTAATGTAATTATGATGTGCCTTGGTGTGTTCCTTCTTGGGTCCAACTTCTTTGGGACTCTCTGAGCTTCCTGGATTTTCTGGAAGTCTATTGCCTTTGACAGATTGGGGAAATTCTCCTTTATTATTTGTTCAAATAAGGTTTCCATTGGTGGCTGTTCCTCTTCCCCTTCTGGTAGCCCTATAATTCGGATGTTGGAGCGTTTCAAGATGTCCTGGAGGTTCCTAAGTCTCTCCTCATTTTTTTGAATTCTTGTTTCTTCATCCTTTTCTGTTTGGTCATTTTTTTTCTCCTTCTGGTCTACTCTTTTGATTTGAGTCCCAGTTTCCTTTCCATCACCATTTCTTTCCTGTGCATTTCCCTTCATTTCACTTAGTTTAGCCTTCACTTGTTCCTCTAATTTGTGACTAAAATCAACCAGTTCTGTGAGCATCCTGATGACCAGCGTTTTCAACTGTGCCTCTGATAGGCTGGCAATTTCTTGATCGCTTAGATTTATCGGCTCTGGGGCTCTGAGTTGTTCTTAAGCCATGTTTTGATCTGTTCATGCCTGTTATGTATGATGAGCGGAGCCTTAGTTGTTCACCAGGGCGGGGCCACCCAGGTCACTGGTTTGTGGCGCTGTATGTGGGGGCGGGGTCAGAGAGGGCCAATGGTGATTCCCTCTGACGCTTCCCGCCGCTGGGGCCTGCACCGGTTTGTCTCACTGATCACCTCTTCACCGGTTTACCTGCGCATAAATGTGCGACCGCAATCAGCCCTCAGTGGGTCCACCGCCTTGCGCCCTCAGTAGGTCTGCCCGCTTTTCCACACCTGGGATCCGCCCATGGCTGCTGGCCCACCTGGGTCTCGCGCCCGACCCCACTCAGCTGCTGGCTCTGCCCCTCTTACTGGTTTGGCTGAAGGGTTCATTGCTGTCAGACTTCTGTGTAGTTCAATTTTCTGTGTCTTTCTGTGTAGTTGAACTACACAGAAGTTGTAGTTCAGTTTGGCTGCATCTTTGTTGCTAAAACTTTGTTGTTTTTAAACTTGGTTGTGTGAGAAGGCACAGTGCTTCCACCTATGCCTCCATCTTGGTGGAAGTCTCAATGATTTCTTAGTAGCTTTAATATTTAGAACTTTACAATCTTCTAGAGGAAGGAGGGGGATTCAGACTCAGCCTCATGACCTGGCCCTGAAACAAGGTCACTCTAGTTCAATGTCTGGGTCTGAGATTGTCAGTGTTAATATGGAACACGAACCTCAAAAGGCCTGGTTACAAACTGGTAATTCAAGGAGTCAGATGGAAGAAAAGTACAAATGTTAGGCAGGGAAGGTAAGGAAGGAGAGAATCAAACAAATAAAATGCACCTCCCACTCAGAATGTTCCTATAAACTCAAATTCCAAAAAACTGAAGCCAATCCAAATCTGAAAAAGACTACCCAAAAAATCAACAAGTAGTGACTACAGTCACTCCACATGAAATTAATTCTACAGACCAGCCTATCACTCCAAAAAAGAGCACATTTAGAACTTTAAAAAAAAATAAATGAAAGAATTTTCATTTAAAAAAACAAGAAATTATTGCCCTGACCAGTGTGGCTCAGTTGATTGGGCATAGTCCCGCAAAGCAGAAGCTCACCAGCTCAATTCCCAGTCAGGACACAAGCCTGGGTTGTGGGTTCAGTCCCAGGCATGGGAGCATACGAGAGGCAACTGATCGATGTTTCTCTCTCACATTCATGTTCTTTTCCCTCTTTCACCCTCCATTCTCCTCTAACATTAATTTTTTTTGAAAACTAAACAAGAAATTATGGAACAAATAAAACAATAAAAGATAAGCACATAAAACAGAACATTCATTAGAAATCCTGGATATGAAAAAAATAATCACTGAAATAAAAAATTCAATAGAAGAAAACTTTTTGTTCCAGATTACAAAGCTAAATATGAAAAAAAAGGATCTTAAAATAAAGTATCTTGACCTCATGAGAGAAAAAATTTTAAGACATAAGCACAAACCATGAAGGAAAATATGGATGGATCTGACCTCATTACAATTTACAACTTCTACCCGGCTGGTGTGTCTCAGAGGACTGAGTGCTGGCCTGCAAACCAAAGGGTCGCCAGTCCGATTCCCAGTCAGGGCACATGCCTGGGTTGCTGGCCAGGTGCCTAGTAAAGGGTGCTTGAGAGGCAACCACACACTGATGTTTCTCTCCCTCTTTCTCCCTCCCCTCCCCTCTCTAGAAATAAATAAATAAAATCTTTTAAAAAATAAAATAAAATATAATTTACAACTCTATGCCTCAGAAGACCCTAGAACCAAACCAAGAAGAGATGATCTACAGAATAGGAGATCAATGTGGTATATATAAATAATAAATTATTACCATTTTCCATTTTTAAAGATAGCTACATAAATCAATAAGGAAAAGACAGCCCAACAGAAACAAGGGCGAAAGAACTGGAGGGAAACAGACAACAGAAAACCCTCTGGTCCCTGGCTGGCGTAGCTCAGTGGATTGAGAGCGGGCCTGAGAACCAGAGTATCGTGGTTCAATTCCCAGTCAGGGCACATGCCTCGGTTGCAGGCCAGTTCCCATCAGGGGACAGACAGGAGGCAACCATACATTGATATTTCTCTCCCTCTCTCCTTCCCTTCCCCTCTAAAGATAAATAAATAAAATATTAAAAAGAAAACCCTCTGGCCTATTGACATTGACAAAAATGGCCATTAGTAATCAGAAAAGTGAAAATTAAAAGAAGAATAAATCACCGTAATTGGGCAAAAATTAAGAAGTCTGACCATAACAAATTTTAATGAGGCTACAAAAAAATAGCAACTCTTGTGCATAACACATAAATTGAAATGAACACTGTGAACAGCAATTTGGTAACAGGCAGGAAAGGTAAAGATGTGCAAACCCCACATTCCAGCACTTCCACTTCCAGGTATGTACTCCAGAGAAATGTCATACATGAACACAAAGAGATATGGATTGGAATGTTCACTGAAGCAACTGTCTGTACCAGTAAAAAACTGGAAACAACCTAAATGGTCTAGAACAAATAAAGAAATGCTGGTATTGCATGCAATGGAATACAGATTCAACACATGTAGTAATAGTATAAAACCTAATGGGAATGATAAAAGCAAATTCAGGACAGTGATAACCTCTGGGAAGGCATGGATGAGGGGATCAGGAATGGAGAAGGGTATATGGGGACCACAATTGAGCTTGTGATGATTTACATCTTTTTAAAAGGAGAGAAAATCAGAATCTGAGTAGTGGGCACAAAGAATATGCATTTGCTATTCACTATACTTTTCTGTTTGTTTGAAATATTGAATATAAAAAAATACATGAAGTTAGTATTCATATTCTCAAAACAGTTATTCTAGAGAAGGAAGAATAACTTTATAAAACGGCTACAAACTGGAAGGACAATTTTAAACTCCTTCCATTATAAAGCTCACTTTGAAAATAAGAGACTATTTGGCAAAACTGAAATATTCTAATTCCATATATTCTACTACTCTGGAAGTAAAGCTTTTCTTCACTTTATATTAATAACAGTTCTTTTTAAACATCAAATAAAAATGTAAGGGGAGAACCATGCATATCCCCCTCACCCATCACTTCCGTACACTAACAGCATTTCGTGAGGCTTAAAGATGAGAAAGGCAGCTTTTCGGGTGCAGGCAGCTAGGATCCCAGTGCTGACACTTGCCATGCCAGAGACCTGCCTTACAACCACAGGCAGTTCAAGGTTCTAGTCTACCATTTCATGAATACTGAACTGCCTGGCTAAGTAGGACCTACAATTCTCAGACACCTCATTCTTAGATAAAAACATTCAAGTCTTATCTCAACAATAATATTGAAACTTAAGACTTCTCTGCTTTATTTTAGAATAGTGTTAGATTGATTTATAGAAAAATTGTGAAGACAATATAGACAGTGCCCACATACTGACTCCAGCTTCCCTATTACCAGCATCTTGTATTAGTATGGTACATTTGTCCGATTAATGAACCAAGACTGACACATTATTCAATCTATACTTAACGTCCATACTTAAATATTTTCTATACACAACCATCCATATCTGTATTACACTAAACGTGAATTCACACTGATGTCTTTGATTCTGATCCTTTATCACACAAGTCATTCTAGCCTTCTCCCTTGTCTGTAACCTTCCACTCCTACAGTGAAAAATCTGATGATCTCCTACTTTTCACCTCAGAAAGTTAAACAAGTAAAAGGAGAGGTGAATTTACACTTAGAGAGGAACTGTCTTCTCTAAATAGCCATATTTTTTGTTTGTTCAAAATATCAAGACTCTATAAAGAATGCTTTTTAATAAGTTGTTTGTTTCTTTGTTTCTTTCTCTTTTAAATCATTACCCAAGTATATGTTTATTAATTTTAGAGAGGAAGAGATGAGATAGAAAGACAGACAGAGAGAGACAGACAAAGAAGAAACATCAATCGACTGGGAATGGAACCCGCAACCTAGGTATGTGCCCTGACCAGGGATCAAACCCGAAATCTTTTGGTGTCCATGTCAACACTGCAACCAGCTGAGCCACCTGGCCAGAGCCAATAAAGAATGTAAAAGCAATGCTAAGATTACCTAGACATGAAGTGAACTAAAGCTTCACTTCCGTGTGTTTTTCAGGTTATGACATACATAGAAAATAATAACACTGGAACAGCCCACTAAAGTACAGTGGACAAGTTTGCACATAGCTGGAGGCAATGGCTCAGGGACTTGGGGTTCAGGAGTGCTGAGGGGATCACCTGTAACTATTCACCTCACTGGGGAAGCACTGAGCTGAAGTAACATGGCTCTAATAACTAAAGACACTTCTGGAATTGTGTATCATATACTACTCCTAAAATATGAAAAGTAACATCAAATCTGAGGTTAAAAAAAATCACAATATGTCATACCCATAACTGCTGGGTCTCCAGGGTTCACCTTTAATTTACAGCTTTCAGAAATTCAAAGTAAGGCCCTGGCCAGGCAGCTCAGTTGGTTACAGCAGCATCGCTACATGCCAAGGCTGTGGGTTCGATCCCGTATCAGGGCACAAACAAGAATCAACCAATGAATGCATAAATAAGTAGAACAACAAATTGATATTTCTCTCTGTCTCTCCCCCTTCCTCTCTCTCCCTAAAATCAATCAATAAATTTTTTAAAGAGCTCTTTTGAAAAAAGAGACATTCAAAATAGTATACATGTCTTGAGTTTGGGCAGTGTTTTTTAACTCCCCACTTAGATTCACAGTTCTAGCCTCTAATGAAAAGATTCCACACGCCTCATTTATTAAAACTCACACTAAAAGTAATGGAGTCCTGGCTGGTGTGGCAAAGTGGATCGAGTACTGGTCTGCATACCAAAGGCTCACTAGTTTGATTCCCAGTCAGGGCTCATGCCTGGGTTGCAGGCCTAGTCTCCAGTGGGGGCACATGAGAGGCAACCACACAATGATGTTTCTCTGCCTCTCTTTCTTTCTCCTTTCCCCTCTAAAAATAAAATGTTTTTAAAAATTTATAAAAATAAAAGTAATGAACATTTTCTAACCTTACTATTGTTGAAAGCAGCAGATAAAATCCCCCAGCTCATGACCATAAGCCAGTGTGTCAGTCATATGGATAAATGTGTCTTAATTAGGACTTCTGAGTTTTTATGGGAGGATGACAACCTGAAAGTCTGCCAGTTTGAGCTCTAAAAGAGATAAATGCATGGTAACTGAACAGTTCTTACAGAAAGCCCTGTTGAAAGCAATGATATTTAAAGATGATGGGAAAATTATGCAGTGCACTCTCCACATTACCCTCATTTAGGCCAGGCCTGGAACCTCAGGTCAGATCTACTGGCCCCCAGTAGAAATGCTTTTAGAGTTGTCTCCTGATGTCATAGCCTCAACTTTCATCATGGTATACTTAAAGAAGCTGCCTGACGAAAGCCATTATTGCATATACCATAACGGTAATGCCAACATTACTTCATTACTCAGTGCTTTCTATAAGAAGCAAAGGGTTAGGAACACTGTGCTTCCTTGAGTAATAGGTAAATTCTCTCCTTTTTCTCCACCATGCTTCCCTTTTTTTTTTTAAATTTCTAAAAGATTTTATTTATTTATTTTGAGAGAGGTAGGGAGGGAGGGAGAAAGAGAGGGACAGAAATACCAATGTGTGGATGCCTCTCACACGCTCCCTACTGGGGACCTGGCCTGCAACCCAGGCATGTGCCCTGACTGGTAATCAAACCGGTGACCCTTTGGTTTGCAGACCAGCACTCAATCCATTGAGCCACACCAGCCTGGGCTCATTATTAGATTTTTTTTAATTTATTTTTTTTATTGATTATGCCATTACAGTTGTTCTATTCCCCCCCTTCATTCCCCTTCACCATACGCCCCCTGTCCCCAGCAATACCCCCCTTTTAGTTTATGACCACGTGTCTCGAGTTCTTTAGATTCTATATTTCCCATACTATTCTTGGCCCCCCATCTATTTTCTATCTACTGTCTATGCTACTTATTTTCTGTACCTTCTCCTCCCTTCTCCTCCTCCCACCCCCCTGTTGCTAACCCTCCTTGAGATCTTCATTTCTATGTTTCCACTCCTGATTTAACTGTCCTTTTAGTTTGCTTTTGTTTTAGGTGTGGTTGTTAATAACTGTGAGTTTGCTGTCCTTTTCACTGTTCATGTTTTTTTAACTTCTTTTTCTTAGATAAGTCCCTTTAACATTTCATATAATAAGGGCTTGGTGATGATGAACTCCTTGAATTTGATCTTATCTCAGAAGCACTTTATCTGTCCTTCCATTCTAAATGAAAGTTTTGCTGGATAGCGCAATCTTGGTCGTAGGTCTTTGGATTTTATGACTTGGAATACTTCTTTCCAGCACCTTCTTGCCTGTAAGGTCTCTTTTGAGAAATCAGCTGACAGTCTGATGGGAACTCCTTTGTAGGTGACTGTCCCCTTAGCTCTTGCTGCTTCTAGGATTCTCTCCTTCATTTGAATCTTGGCTAATGTAATTATGATGTGCCTCAGTGTGTTCCTCCTTGGGTCCAACTTCTTTGGGACTCTCTGAGCTTCCTGGATTTCCTAGAAGTCTATTTCTTTTGCCAGATTGGGGAAATTCTCCTTTATTATTTGTTCAAACAAGTTTTCCACTGGTGGCTGTTCCTTTCCCCCTTCTGGTACCCCTATAATTATTAGGAATTACATCAACCATTCAAAGAGTGGACTATTCATGGGAAGATTGGGAGAGAAGCACTTGGAAGGCTTCTACAACTGACAAATGACAAGGTATCCAGAGAAACACATGAGAGGGATATGGGTGGTAGAATCAATGGAACTGATGATTCATTAGATGTGAAAAGATAAAGGGGGTAACAATAAGGTTGACTCTTAAGAGATCTGGCTAGGTGACAAAACCAGGGAGGGGCAGAGGCAGATTCTAAGAATAAAGAAAAAGAATGAGTTTGGGGAATGGGGAAAAGGGAGGATGAGTTTGTATGAAAATACCAGTAACTTACTTAATTCAGGCATCTGAATGTAAGGCAAGTTTCTTTTTCCAAAATTACACCTCAGGGAAGAAGTAGTTGCTTTATATTAAACAATCTTTCAAAAGTTCCCATATCATGGGGCACATCCTCAATTACTATATTTTGAAATAATTATTTAGGGGGAAGATGAGCTGGAAACTACCTTGACTGTTACTGATTTTGGATGCTAGTAGAGGACCTAATGGACAAAATAGGTTAAAAAGGCGCAAACAAATTGAACACAGATTGATAATATTCCTGGGCATGCCTCACACTTGCATGTTTGGATGTTATAAATTTCAAAAAGCAACACAATGAGTAAGCAGTTATGTTATGGAGATTACAAATATGTACCTACAAGACAAAAACATCTGTCCTAATACTGTGCAAGTAGAGACTTGTCACAGGGAGCCTTCCTCATTCCCTGGCTTCTCATTTCCCACTCAGGGACTTCCCAGTGGAATCAACTCAAGGCCTTTCTCCACTCCCTCATTGGCTTGGGGAAGATGATTATTTGCTTAGTGACTTTGGTAGAAGAAACTGAGCATGCTCAGTCAGCCCCTTTGGGCTTCTCTCCTCCTTAGTAGTGAGAGGCCTGCCCTCACAAGGTCCAAATACTCAGATAATCCATGACACAAGATTATAGAACAAAGCCTGCAGGAGAGATGGAAGCTGCCCAGCTCACCTATGACTGCCATGCCAGCCCCATCCTTTCAATGCAGAGAAAGGGATTAGGTGGCCATGGATCTTAATGAGATTGATGATGATGATGGCTAGGATTTATTTAAAACTCACTATGTGCCAGAAACTCTAGATACTTCATATATATTACACCATTTAACATCCACAGCAATCCTATGAGGTAGATTATTCTTAAGGAAACTGAGACACCAATTCAAAAAAAATGCTCAAAATCACACAAATCTAATGGGTGGTGAGGCTGGAATTCAAGCCCAGAGCCCTTACTCTTAGCTGCTATGCTATACTGCCTTGGAAGGGATTGAAAAAAAGTTGTAATATAGCCCATGTTAAGAAGAGAGAAAAGGGGTAGTATAAATTAGCCAAATCTTCACCTTCCTTTGAAGAAAGTCTGTAGATAAGTTTGAAACTTCAAAATACAGCCACATAAGTTTAGAGTATGAAGATAACCATAAGAAACAGCTAAAAGAGTTGAAAGCAGCTGGCTTTGGAGCCAGGTGTCCAGTGTAAGCAGTGTAAGGGCAGGGGAATGAGACAGGAAAATGCTCCTTTTTATTATAAGCCTTAGAGAAATCTGAACTTTTATACTACATACATACACAACTTGGATAATCATAAAAACTAATTTTAGAAAGAAAAGCGGTATCAACTTTGTAAGAATTAATCAGGGCATATCCCAGGTTCTGTTTTTAAGAGTCACATGATGCTGATGCCCTGGCTGGGTGGCTCAGTTGGTTGGTGCATCATCCTCTACACCAAAAGGTTGTGAGTTTGATTCCTGCTCAGGGCACATACGGGAGGCAACTGATTGATGATTCATTTTCTCATTCTCCGATCAACATATCCTCAGGTAAGGAACTTTTTACAAAATATTTTATTTACAACTTCCGGCCAAGATGGAGGTGTAGGTAGAAACACTGTGCTTCCTCACACAACCAAGTTTAAAGACAACAAAGTTTTAGTAACAAAAATGCAACCAAAACACAGTAAATTGAACTGTATGGAAGTCCAACAACAGCGAACCATTCAACCAGACCGGTAAGAGGGGCGGAGTCAGCAGCTGGTGGAGCAGGGTCAGGCAGGAAAAAGCAGCTGGACCAAACCAGGAGCACAGGCGGCGGTTGGCAGATCCCAGGCGTGGGGTAGCAAAGGGCAGACCCAGTGAGGGTACAAGGCAGCAGGCTGACTGAGGTCATACATTCTCGGGCAGATAAACCAGGTGAAGGAGCGAACAGTGAGACAGACTATGGAGGCTAGGGCCCCAGCAAGGGGAATTAAAGCCTAAAAGCACCAACTGGAAAAACTTTCAGGGTCCAGGTGCCAGGAGAAGCTCCCAGGCTCACAGAGAGTTTGTTGGAGAGACCCACAGGGTCCTGGGGAGTGCACAGGCCACACACCCAGGAGCCGGCACCAGGGGGGCCTGGTTTGCTTGCAGGAAGCAACAGAGGGGTCCAAAATCCAAGAGAGAGCAGAACAGACACCACTGCCCCACCCCCATATACAGCGTCACAACCCAGCAACTGGGTCGCCCGGCCCTGGTGAACACCTAAGGCTCCACTCCTCATACCTAACAGGCACGAACACACCAAAATATTATGGCTCAAGAACAGCTCAAAGCCCCAGAGCTAATACTTCTAAGCGACCAAGAAATAGCCAACCTATGCACAGTCCAAAACACTGGTGATCAGGATGCTCACAGAACTGGTTGATTTTAGTCACAAATTAGAGGAACAAATGAAGGCTAAACTAAGTGAAATGAAGGGAAATGCACAGGAAACCAATAGTGATGGAAAGGAAACTGGGACTCAAATCAAGGGAGTGGACCAGAAGGAAGAAAATAATGGCCAAACAGAAAAATATGAAGAAACAAGAATTCAAAAAAAATGAGGAGAGGCTTAGGAACCTTCAGGACATCTTGAAACGCTCCAACATCCGAATTATAGGGCTACCAGAAGGGGAAGAGGAACAGCCACGAGTGGAAACCTTATTTGAACAAATAATAAAGGAGGATTTCCCCAATCTGGCAAAGGAAATAGACTTCCAGGAAATCCAGGAAGCTCAGAGAGTCCCAAAGAAGATGGACCCAAGAAGGAACACACCAAGGCACATCATAATTACCCAAGATTAAAATGAAGGAGACTCTCCACTTTCTCCTTCCCTTCCCCTTTCTCAAAAAATAAATAAAATGTTAAAAAAAAAATGAAGGAGAGAATCTTAGAAGCAGCAAGAGATAAGGGGACAGTCATCTACAAAGGAGTTCCCATCAGACTGTCAGCTGATTTCTCAAAAGAGAACTTATAGGCAAGAAGGGGCTGGAAAGAAGTATTCCAAGTCATGAAATCCAAAGACCTACATCCAAGATTGCTCTATCCAGCAAAGCTTTCATTTAAAATGGAAGGACAAATAAAGTGCTTCTCAGATAAGATCAAATTCAAGGAGTTCATCATCACCAAGCCCTTATTATATGAAATGTTAAAGGGACTTACCTAAGAAAAAGAAGATACAAAATATGAACAGTGAAAGGACAGCAAACTCACAGTTATTAACAACCACACCTAAAACAAAAGCAAACTAAAAGGACAGCTAGATCAGGAACGGAACCATAGAAATGGAGATCACATGGAGGGTTAGCAACAGGGGAGTGGGAGAAGGAGAGAGGGGGAGAAGGTACAGAAAATAAGTAGCATAGATGGTGGGTAGAAAATAGATAGGGGGGAGAGCAAGAATAGTAGGGGAAATATAGAAGCTAAAGAACTTGTGACACATGGGCATAAACTAAAAGGGGGGATGGTTGGGGATGGGTGTGTAGGGTGGAAGGGAATGAAGGGGAGGAAATGGGACAACTGTAATGGCATAACCAATAAAACATATTGAAAAAAATATTTTTACTTATTTATTTTTAGAGAGAGGGGAAGAAAGGGGAAAGGAGGGAGAGAAACATCAACGTGTGGTTGCCTCTCACATGCCCCCCACTGAGGACCTGGCCCACAACCCAGGCATGCCCCCTGACTAGGAATCCAACCATCGACCCTTTGGTTCACAGACTGGCGCTCAATCCACTGAGCCGTATCAGCCAGGGCAGGATTTTCTTTAATCTTAAAAATTAGATGATATCAATATGATAAAATATCAATACAACTACCCAGCACATAGCCTAAGCTGACAATACCGCCACTGGGAATGGGAGGAGTTGTGACGGTGGTGTGGCCGGGCCCACCACTTGAGAAGCCTGATTCCAAGTCCTAGGAATAGATTCCACCTGTGGTCAGAGATAAATGACAGAAGCAGGTTACCTAGGTCCAGTCAGAACACAGCCTCTCCAGATTTGGGAAGGGGGATAATGAAAAGACAGACTTACATGTGTAGCTAGTATTGTCTGAGCTAGAAACCTAATTCAATGACTAACCTGCCAGAGCACCCAATCCTTGAAAGCATAAAGAGAACTATTCTGCCTTTAACAATGAGAATATCTGCAATGTGAAGGGGAAGTGGAGGGTTAAAGTAATTGCTACAAAGCAAACTAGAGAGGAAGGGTCCAGACTATGAATAGGCACCTTCATATCAGTTCTGCCAATGAAGGTAAGTATCAGGCCAACGTGAACGGAAAAAGACAAGTATTTCAGAAAAGTCCTCTGTAAGACTTTGGAGAATCTAAAAACAGTTTACATCATAAAGTTTTATAGCAGCATGTCTTGTTTTTAAAAGTAAAAAAGGAATATTACACCTCACAGAGCTCAGAATGCTAAAGGCCATTCCAGACAGCTTGCAATATCCCCATTCCCTCCAAGAGAGAAGAGAAAACCGCCTACTCCATTCAAAGGGATTTGCTGAGAACAAGCCATTTAGACAGTTCTAGGAAAACAGCGAGGTACAATTTCCAGTTAATCGCAAACTGTCACCCCTTCTGTAGCCCAACACAAAGCTTTGTATACATTTCCTAGAGTTTTGTGCTAAGGAACATTTATTAAGTGCTTACCACGTGCCAGGCACTGTTATGGTGCTTTATATTCATTACTAGTCTAATCTTTAAACAACTCTCACTGAAGTACCCTTATTATCCTTGTACAGAGAAGGAAACTGAGGCAAAGAACTTTAAAGTTAACTAATTTTTTAAAGTTAAACAACTTGACCACAAGGCCACAAGGACACCATGTGGAGGAGGGGAACCCAGGCAATCTGGGGGCCATGTTTTAACCACTGCACACTACCCACGGGGAGCAGCCAACAACGTCTGCAATGACTGCAGCAAACCTCTGGAGACACACTGGCATACCTCCTCCTAACACTGTTCTGTATGAACAAGTCTTGAGATTCTAAGAAAGCATCAATCCACACCGATAAGTTTCAACCTAACAGGTAGATATCTATCTCTGTGAATCGAATTCCTGCTTGCCCTGTCCTAAGTACCAACTAAACAAAGATGCTCTCAAACCACATTTCTAGTTGCAAGTAATTCTGCCAGGGAGTTACTTATTATTAAATAGCAGAAAATTAAGAGATAACTTGTTTTACAACCAAGATAAGCCATCAACTGCATAATTAGGCAGGGTGGCAAGCCACGCCTTTCACTCACATTCCTCCGCAAAAGAGAATATTGGACCTAGATCAGATTTTATGCAAAAGAGTTTATTTACTAAGACAAATTGAGTTGAAGAGTGACAGAGAAACAAATAGCTTAAAAGAAAGGAAGGAAGGATAACCAAGCCAGTTCATCTTTCACTTCTATGTTCTAGAAATCTTGATCTTCTTGCTATAGCATGAAAGGAAAAAGATTTGTCTTAGTCAAATCAAAATTATCCCTGCCATTCTATTTAATCTCAAAATCAAATTCAAACAAAAGGCATCTACTGAAAGTGTTTCACAGTGAAGAGGTAGACAGATGATCAACTAAAGCCTAAAGGCGGGTGTGACGTGATCAGCCGCACTCCCCTAGAGCTTCACGAAGGGACCCTAGACCACAGAGGGGCACTCCCTAACAAATCTCATCAACGAAAACCTGATGGCTCAGCACTGAACACCTTGAGACTCTCACACTTACTCTGGTTCTGGGCTCAAAGAAGTCCATTTCCACATCTGCTGTCCTATGTCCCCCAAACAAAAGGGAGTCTCATCTAAAGGCCATGAGGTGGTGGCTGTGCCACTGCCAAACTCGGAGACTAGCACCACAGAGGACTCCTGGGTGCACAGAGGACTTGAGCAGAAGCACTCAGGTGAAAGAAAATACACTAACAGGGCATGACTGCAGTGGACTGTTGCATAATGAAGTTTCACTTCTGAGTAGGGCTGAGTATTCATTTTCTTGCTTTTCTTCCTGCTCCAATTCATGGTTCTCGTGGCACTTGCCAATTAGCACAATATTCACAGCCATTGCACATGAAGAGAAGTGTTTGGCAATATTAGACAATTCGCATTACTCTTAAATAAATACACATATGTTGGCAGATCTAACACTAGTGAAACGTGACACTAACTGTTTACATGGGTAATTAATAGACATTGAATGCTAGAACGGTTTTGATTTTATGCAGCTAATGAGACTTTATTAAATTCAAAAATAAATCAAGTTCAGCTACAAATACTTTGTATTTAAAAAAATTAAAATTCTTGCCCTGGCTAGTGTGGCTCAGTGGACTGAGTGCCAGACTGTGAACCAAACAAAGGGTCCCCGGTTCGATTCCCAGTCAGGGCAAATGCCTGGGGTGCAGGCCAGGTCCCCATTGGGGGCCACACAAGGGGCAACCACACATTGATGTTTCTGTCCCTTTCTTCCTCCCTTCCTCCCCCCTCTAAAAATAAATAAATAAAATCTTTTAAAAAATTAAAATTCTTGATTCATATTCTATATTTTACCTTCTGATTTTTCTCACATAATTAATTTAATGATATAATCAACATACTATAAAATTTGACCTTTCAAAGTACACAAGTCAGTGGTTTTTAGTATATACACAAAGTTGTGCAACCATCATCATTATCTAATTACAGAACATTTTATTCACCCCCAAAAGGAACCCTGTACTCATAAGCAATCGCTCCATTGCTTCCTCCTCTGGGCCTCTGGCAAACACTAACCTACTTTCTCTCTGGACATTTTATATAAGTGGAAGCATATAATATATTTTCATTTTGTGTCCAAGGAATAATGTTTTCAAAATCCATTCAAGTTGTAGCTTGGATGTATGAGTACTGTTCCTTTTTGTGGCTGAGTAATATTCCACTTATCAGTATACCACCTTTTGTTTATCCATTAATTCACTGATGGACATTTGTGTTGTTTTCACTTTTCAGTTATTATGAATACTACTACTATAAACAAGGTTTATACAAGGTTCTGCATGCACATATCTTTTCAATTCTCTTGAGTAGAATTACTGTCATATGGTAATTTTTTGAGGAACTACCAGATTATTTTCCAAAGTGGCTGTATCATTTTAAATTTCTACCAGTAATCTATGAAGGTTCCAATTTTTCTACTTGCTTGCCAACATTTGTTGTTGTTCACTCTTTTAGTGAAAGTGAATGATTTGTTTGCATGTCTCTAATGACTAATGATAGTTGACCACCTTTTCAGATAATCACTGGCCATCTGTTTATCTTTTTTGGAGACATGTCTATTCAAATCCTTTGCTCATTTTAGAATTGTGTTACTTACCCTTTTATTGTTGAGTTTTCTTTATCTATTCTGGATACTAGTCCTTTAAGATACATGATTATTGCCCTGTCTGGTGTAGCTCAGTGGATTGAGCGCAGGTCTGTGAACCGAAGGGTCCCGGTTTGATTACCAGTCAGGGCACATGCCTGGGTTGCAGGCCAGGTCCCCAGTTGGGGGCACATAAGGAGCAACCACACATTGATGCTTCTCTCCCTTTCTCTTTCCCTTCCCCTTGCTCTAAAACATAAATAAATAAGGTCTTTAAAAAAAAGATATATGATTTACATAAAATCATTTCCTATTCTGGAGGTTCTCTTTCCACTTTCTTGATGGTTTCCTTTGAAGTACAAAGGTTTTAATTTTGATAAAGCTCTACTTATTGACTTTTTCTTTGGTTGCTTATGCATTTGATGTGGTATTTAAAAAGACACTGCCTAATCCAAGATCATGAAGATATATGCCTATGTTTTCTCTGAAAGTTTTACAGTTTTTAAAAATATATTTAATTATTGTTCAAGTACAGTTTTGTGTTTTTTACTCCCATCCCAGCCCACCCACCCAGTGCTCCCCATCTCCCTTCCATTTCCACCCCTCTTAGTTGTTGTCCATGTGTCCTTTATACTAGTTCCTTCATACCCTTCCACTTTTTACCCCTGAAATTCCCTCCCCACTCCCCTCTGGTCACTGTCCCCTTGTTCTCTATTTCAGTGTCTGTGTTTTTATTTTGCTTGCTTGTTTGTTTTGTTGTTTAGCTTCCTGATAAAGGTGAGACCATATGGTATTTGTCTTTCAATATTTGGCTTATTTCACTCAGCATAATACTTTCCAGTTCCATCCATGCTGTTGCAAAGGGTAGGAGCTCCTTTCTTTCTGCTGCATAGAATTCCATTGTGTATATGTACCATAATTTTTGATCCATTCATTTACTGATGGGCACCTAGGTTGCTTCTAGCACTTGGCTATTGTAAATTGTGCTGCTATGAACATAGGGGTGCATAGGTTCTTTTGGATTGGTGTTTTAGGGTTCTTAGGATATAATCCGAGCAGTGGAATTGCTGGATCAAAAGGCAGGTCCATTTTTAGTTTTTTTAGAAAATTCCATACTGTTTTCCACTGTGGTTTTAACAGTCTGCAACCCCACCAACAATGGATTAGGGTCCCCTCTTCTCCACAACCTCTCCAACATTTGTTGTTTGTTGCTTTGTTTATGATGGCCATTCTGACTGGTGTAAAGTGGTATCTCATTGGGGTTTTAACTTGCATCTCTCTGATAGCTAGTGATATTGAGCATCTTTTCATGTGTCCCTGGATCTTCTGTATGTCCTCCTTGGAGAAATGTCTGTTCAAGTCCTTTGCCCCCTTTTTAATTGGGTTGCTTGTCTTCTTAGAGTGGAGTCGTTTAAGTTCTTTGTATATTTTGGAGATTAAACCCTTGTCTGAGGTATCATTGGCAAATATGTTTTCCCATACAGTTGGATCTCTTTTTATTTATTTTTTTTTTAGCCATGCAAAAGCTTTTAATTTTGATGAGATCCCATTTGTTTATTCTTTCCTTTATGTCCCTTGCTCTGGGGGACATACCAGTAAAAAAGTTGCTGTGTGAAATATCTGAGATTTTCTTGCCAATTTCTCCTCTAGGACTTTAATGGTGTCTCGGCTTATATTTAAGTCTTTTATCCACCTTGAATTTATTTAGGTGTATGATGTACATTGGTGCTCGAGTTTCATTTTTTTGCACATAGCTGTCCAGTTCTCCCAACACCATTTGTTGAAGAGGCTATTATTAGTCCATTTTATGTTACTGCCCCCTTTGTCAAATATTAATTGACTGTAGAGAGTTGGGTTGATTTCTGGGCTCTCTGTTCTGCTCCATTGGTCTATGTGCCTGTTTTTATGCTAGTACCAGGCTGTTTTGATTACAGTGGCCTTGTAATACAGTTTGGTATCAGGTATTATGATCTCTCCTACTTTGTTCTTCTTTCTCAACATTGCAGCTGCTATTCGGTGTCGTTTATGGTTCCATATAAATTTTTGAAGTGTTTGTTCTATGTCTGTGAAGTATGTCATTGGTATTTCAATAGGTTTTGCATTTAATCTGTAAATTGCTTTGGGTAGTATGGACATTTTGATGATGTTAATTCTTCCAATCCATAAACATGGTATATGTTTCCATTTGTGTGAAAGTTTTACAGTTTTAACTCTTATAGTTAGGTCTTTGGTCCATTTTTAATTAATTTTTGCACTTGGCATGAAATAAGCACGCAACTTAATTCTTCTCCATGTGTGAGGCCATCCAGCTGGCCCAACACCATTTGTTAAAAAGACTATTCTTTCCTCCATTGCATTGTCTTGGCTTGCTTTTTTATCTTAATAAGTTTTAGTTTTTAGAAAAAATAACATTTTAAGAACAAATTTTCATTTATTTTTTAGTTTTACAGACATAACTGTTACACTAAAATTGCACATAAGCACTGCATGAGCAGATCTGACATGTATATACGTTGGGGAAACCACTGCCCCAATTGAGGTGACGAAAGTTTCTATCACTCCCAAAGTTGCCTCTCACCTTGCTGGAGCCCCTCCCTCCTGGCTTCCCACACAACTGCCCATTCATTTTCTGTCACTATAGATTAGTTTTCATCTTCTGGACTTTTACATAAGTGGAACCTACAATATGTATTTTATTTTACATCTTTGTTGAAATTATTCCAATATTGTTCAAATACAATGACATTATTTTTTATTGAGTTTTTTTAGAGAGACAGGAAAGTGGGGGAAGAGAGACAGAGACTGATTGATTGATTTGTTGTTTCACTTATTCATGCATTCACTGGTTAATTCTTGTATGGGCCTTGGCCAGGGATCAAACCCGTGACCTTAGTGCATGGGGGCAATGCTCTAACCCACTGAGCTGCCAGGACAATTAAATTATTTTTTAATCTTTAAATCATTACTGTGACTAGATCATGTTGCTAGAACACCAAAATATCTGGCTTATAATAATATAGCGATTTTTGTTAAAATAAGGTAAATAATTTTATAGAATTACGAAGTAATTTTATAAATGTCTTTATTTTACTTTATTACTCATTCAAAAATCATAGCCTATCTTTGATATTTTGCTGGTTTTCAGATTTTTAAACCACAGCTTTACCCATTTCTTAATTTTGTTGCTATGAAGGCTTATTTACCAAGACAGCATATTTTAACACTGGTGAGATGTAAGATATGTAGAACTCCACTGTGCTTTAAAAACAGTCCGGGCTGGCAGTGTTCTGTTTCTTCAGAAAGGTGTTCACAATTATCCTTCAAACTATATATATATAGGCATGTTTTTGTCCTCTCTGTACATAGGTTGCATTTCACAGTAAAAGAGGAAGAAAATGAAAAGGAAAAAGACATCTCAGAAGGCCACGATACAAGACTCAGATGGACATTATAACTCTTCTAACTCAACTTGGTATAAAGTATGGGTGAGATGGAATCAGTATGCTCACTTTGTTTATATATGAGTTCAAATTTTGAAGGATTTGAGTCAAGCCACACAAGTCTCCAGAATCGTCCTTCCCTGACGCAACCAGAGACCTATCTACATCACCTCCAGCACTGTTAGGAGAGGTAGGAAGTACCCAAGGGAAAAGAACACCCAAACAGCACCCTGGCCACCAGATACAAGGTCAAGGGCTTTACATATACATATGTTCTTTAATCCTTGCAGCAACTCTGCCAGGCCAGAAACACTAAACTCCACTTCAGAGGTAGGAAACCCGAGGCTCACAAAGCTTAAGTAAATCTCCCCAAGGACACAGAGCAGGTTGGTAGAGTGCTAGCTCAAGGCCAGCTCGCTGTATTCCTTCATCAAATACACTAAATTTACTGATTTAGCCATAGTGGGTGCAAGATGTAGAAACTGGAAAAACAAGCAAAGCATCATGATGAATAAGACAACCTGGCTCAAGGCTCAAAGACCAGGCTCGAGGCTCAAAGACCAGACTCGAGTCTCAGCTCCTTGGCGTCACGCACCTTCGTGACTGAAACAGCACTCCTGCCGTCCTGCCCGCCCCATTTACTTACTCCTTCCACCTCTTACTCAGTAATATAGCTTTTCTGGATTCTCTAAGTCTTCTACAGTGTTAGTTATAACTTTTATAGTTAGAAAAAAAGTATTTGTTTTACTTTATGCTTATATAATGTTTACCACTTTTCCACATGCCATAGTTCTAAATGTTTTATAAATATTATCTAATTTAATCCTCATAATACATATGAGGAGGGAATTATTAGTATCCCCTTCTTACCTAAAAAAACAGAAAAATTAAGTAACTTGCTCAATATTGCATGAATAGTAAATAACCCTGACAGGATTCAAACCCAGGCAGTTTAAAGCATGCTCTTACCTATTATACATTGCTGCCTATTAAAAAACAGGTTATCCTCCCTGGCCAGAGAGTCTCAGTAGATTGAGCACTGGCCTACAAACCAAAAGGCTGCAGATTCACCCAGTCAGGGCATGTGTCTGGGTCATGACCCAAGTTCCCCAGTTGGGGATGTGCAAGAGGCAACCGATCAATGTATCTTGCACATTGATGTTTCTCTCCCTCTATTTTTTCCCTCCTTTACCCTCTCTCTAAAAAGTAAATAAATAAAATCTTAAACAACAAAACAAGGATAACCTTTTTCCCACAGGGGAAAAGGTATTGTCTTGATTAGCTAGCTAGGTTATCCTTGTGGGAAAAAGCTGCTCTAGCACCCTAGTGCATTCCATCAGAGCAGAGATGGGCAGGCAGGAGCATGGATATGGCTACATGGAACCCATTCCAAGTCTGGGGTCCAAGAAGGGAAGCAGGAAGGATGTGCACCCTCAGAAACGAGGTCCCTGGCAAACAGCATCAGCAAACGTGAGTGGCCTCTCTGCCTGGCAAGGCTGCAGCCTCCCTGAGGACAGATGTAGTGTTTGCCAGGCCACGAGGCAGCTCTACAGGTACACCAGGATGTCCAGAGCTGAGAGTACCACAGTAGCTACTCAGCTGGAGAGCACCAAAACAATGGCTTGGGGAAAGATGCTTCTTTCTGGGTACTATTTACATGTAAAGACAAAGGAAATGGCCACATGTCAGTAAATGGGTTCACTGAAGACTGTCACACACACATAAAAAAACAAGTTTCTATCACAAAGAACAAAGCCTTTATGTGAACCTGACGGGAAGGTCTGCTCCCCAGGAAATATCACTGTGCTGTCAGAACACATCCCCCCTGGCCTATATATACCTTCCAGCACCAATATGTCTCACATTTTTGTTATGACAAAAGGAAGGGGGAAAGTCTGAGAGCACACATAAAGAAGTATTTTATTTTATTTATCTTTAGAGGGGAAGGGAAGGAGAGAGGGAGAGAAATATCAATGTATGGTTGCCTTTCATGCGCCCCCTGCTGGGAACTGGCCTGCAGGGAACCAGTCTGCAACCCAGACATGTGCCCTGACTGGGAATCGAACCGCGATTGTCTGGTTCGCAGGCCCGCGCTCAATCCACTGAGCTACACCAGCCAGGGCCCATAAAGAAGCATTTTAATGCAAACTACATACTCTGATATAATGACGTGTCTCATAACTAAATATCCCAGCTCATAATTTCAATGTAGGCATCCTTAATTTAAAGTATAGTGGCCTAAACTTAACATAAAACCTGATTTTGGAACTCTAGTTTGTATAAATTATGTTCCCAGGTACTAGCTGTGTGAGATGACCTCAACAGATCATCTATGTGCAAAAAAATATATATATATTGAATTTTATTTATTTTATAAGGTAGAAAAGAGGAAACAAGTGTCTCTATCAATTGTCTCAGGCCATTTTTGAACTGGTTTAACAGGATGTCCACTTTGTGCCTTTGCCTTTCACTCAAATTACGTCTTGTCACATCCAGATGCACAAGAGAAAAGGGCAATTAGATAGGGGAGTGATCAGTAAAGAGCCTGAATATGCTATTCCATCCTTAGTGTATTTGGAGTTAGATCATGGAAGACTTGACTTTTAATGCGATATGGCCAGTCTGTAGTTACACAAACTTGAAATTTAAAAACCACTTTGAATTAAACTTAAATACAGAATAACATATTTATCACAAATAGTATTTGTCAAGTACTTTGTTCTTTCAGTCTGATAAACCTGTTTTTATAACCAGTAAGTAACTAATACAGCCTCTGAAAAGAGCAAACTATTGATAATTCTGACAAACAATGATGCACTCACTACCTACTCACTAAAGCTTTACCTTCAAAGTGCCCTATCAGGCAGGGAATATTTTCCCTCTTTTGCAACAATGAACTCAAGCAGCTTGCTAGTTTCACATCCGTTGCAAATCACTGTATTTTTCCACTGCCCCTGACTTCCTTGGGAGCCTCACAGGCTGCATGGAAAGGTGAAGACTTTCCAGGGTCCAAAAATACAGCTGCTCCTTCCAAGGCCAGCTCCAAAACTGATGTGGCTGCCTCAGAGACATCACATCAACTGATTATGAATGCCCTGTGGCCTTTTCATATTCCAGTCTTTTCCTTTTCACTGGACAGACTTACTGCTTAACTTTAAAGCCTGTTATCACTTAACATTAAGTGAAAAATTAACACTCTATAAGTATGTACAAATTATACACAAATAAACACAAGAACTGGAAGTGAATGTGAAAAAATAAAAAATGTTAATTTGGAGGAAAACTCTTTCTTGATTTGTAAATTTTTCATTATTATTAATATTATATTGTTTTATAATAGAAGAGGTAATACCAAAGAGGTAATATTCACAATCTGTCACTGGTTAAGCCCCTTTCTACAAGGGATAACACATCTCGTTTGCTGCTCAATAAATGCCCTCCCCCACTGCATTTCACTTAATGGTATACAAGTGGAACTCTTCAGAACAGAGTGCTCAGGATGTCCAACTTTTTGGCATCCCTGGGCCACACGTTAAATACACAAACACTAATGAAAACCAATCAGAAAAAAAAAAAGGGTTCTGAGTAAATTTATGATTTTGTGTTGGGCCGCATTCATAGTCATCCTGGGCCGCATGTGGCCCACAGGCTGGACACCCCCTGCATACATATAAAAAGAAATACATAAGAAGAATGAGAACTTCCACCAAGATGGAGGCGTAGGTGGAAGCACTGTTCCTCCTCGCACAACCAAGTTTAAAAACAACAAAGCTTTAGCAACAAAAACGCAGCCAAACCACAGAAAATTGAACTATATGGAAGTCTGACAACAAACCCTTCGGCCAAACTGGTAAGAGGGGCAGAGCCAGCAGCAGAATGGGGTCAGGGAGGAAAGATCCACCAGACCGACCCAGGCGCGCAACCCAGGTATGCCAGCAGCCGTGGGCAGATCCCAAGTGTGGAGTAGCGGGCGGACCCACTGAGGGTGCAAGGCAGTGGGACCCACTGAGGGCTGACCGAGGTCACACATTTGCACGCAGATAAACCAGTAAAGGAGCCAGCAGTGAGATAAACCGCATAGGCCCCAGCAGTGGGAAGTGGCAGAGGGTACTATCATTGTCCCTCTCTGACCCCGCCCCCACATACAGCATCACAACCCAGCGACCTGGGTGGCCCCACCCTGGTGAACAACTAAGACTCCACTCCTCATACATAACAGGCATGAACAGATCAAAATATGGCTCAAGAAGAGCTCAGAGCCCCAGAGCTGATAAATCTAAGCAAACAAGAGATAGCCAACCTAGCAGAAGCACAGTTCAAAACACTGGTCATCAGGATGCTCACAGACTGGTTGATTTTAGTCACAAATTAGAGGAACAAATGAAGGCTAAACTAAGTGAAATGAAGGGAAATGCACAGGAAACCAATAGTAATGGAAAGGAAACTGGGACTCAAATCAAAGGAGTGGACCAGAAGGAAGAAAAAAATGACCAAACAGAAAAGAGTGAAGAAACAAGAATTCAAAAAAATGAGGAGAGGCTTAGGAACCTTCAGGACATCTTGAAACGTTCCAACATCCAAATTATAGGGCTACCAGAAGGGGAAGAGGAACAGCCACGAGTGGAAACCTTATATGAACAAATAATAAAGGAGGATTTCCCCAATCTGGCAAAAGAAATAGACTTCCAGGAAATCCAGGAAGCTCAGAGAGTCCCAAAGAAGTTGGACCCAAGAAGGAACACACCTAGGCACATCATAATTACATTAGCCAAGATTAAAATGAAGGAGAGAATCCTAGAAGCAGCAAGAGATAAGGGGACAGTCACCTACAAAGGAGTTCCCATCAGACTGTCAGCAGATTTCTCAAAAGAGATCTTACAGGCAAGAAGGGGCTGGAAAGAAGTATTCCAAGTCATGAAATCCAAAGACCTACATCCAAGATTGCTCTATCCAGCAAAACTTTCATTTAGAATGGAAGGACAGATAAAGTGCTTCTCAGATAAGGCCAAATTCAAAGAGTTCATCATCACCAAGCCCTTACTATATGAAATGTTAAAGGGACTTACCTAAGAAAAAGAAGATAAAAAAGATGAACAGTGAAAGGACAGCAAACTCACAGTTATTAAGAACCACACCTAAAACAAAAGCAAACTAAGAGGACAGCTAGATCAGGAACGGAATCATAGAAATGAAGATCACATGGAGGGTTAGCAACAGGGGAGTGGGAGGAGAAGGGGAGAGAAGGTACAGAGAATAAGCATACACAGTACGTAGAAAATAGATAGGGGGGAGGGCAAGAATAGTATGGGAAATATAGAATCTAAAGAACTTGAGACATGTGTTCATGAACTAATGGGGGGAATGGTGGGGGCGGGGGTGCAGGGTGAAGGGGAATGAAGGGGGGAATAGAACAACTGTAATGGCATAATCAATAAAATACATTTAAAAAAACATTTCGCAACAAAAATCCTAGTTTTCCAAAATATATTTGACAATTAAGCAATAAATGTTAACATAATATTTTTATTTCCTGGCACAGTTTTCCCAGTTCTAACAATGCTATATAAAAACGTTTCCATCTAAAAAAAAAAAAAAAAGAATGATATATTTCTTCTTAAAAAAACTAACTGGTATTGTCTTGATTAGCTAGTCTACTTTCCCCAATAGAAGAAGACCACCAGCGCCCTCCTTATCAGCCCATACATAACCAATAAGTACTGGACAGAAGAGTGTGAAGATGCGATTAAGGACAGTCTTCAGTCCACAGTTAAGCATGGGTTTGAGCCCTGGCTTCCCTGACCTGCTCTGGGACCACAAGCAGATCAATTAACCTCGCTGTGTCTCATTTTCCCCATCAGTAAATTGGGAAGGATAGTAGTATTGTACCTACCTCAGAGGGTTTAAGGACTGGTAAAATAATGTAGGTAAAAGAGCTTGTAACTAGCTCTCAGTAAGCATTCAATAAATGTTAGCTACTACAATAATAATTATATATAACTATTATAATGTTAATTGACTAACATTAAACTGATGGGATAATTAAAAGAAACAGACTTACAAAGGACTGGAACCTTTTTGGAGAATAAAAGGGTATCACTAACCCTTTTGCCCTCAGTCAAAATGAGAAAAGCTGCCAATAAACAGTCTTAGGCTACAAAGCCAAGGCAAGGCGGCAGTATCTGGGCTTGCGCAGCCCGGGCTCACCAACCTGGGAGAGTCGTGACCCAGCCTGTGTGGGCCCGCCTATGCACCTTAAAGAGCCACAGTTTAGACACCTCTGTGCACGACAGGACCTTGCATTTTCCCTCCACCCCAATACTTCGAAATCTCTCTTCTGTATCCAGTGTTCAGAAGCGGTCTCTTTATCCTTTCCCTCACGCAGCCTCCACCCTCCACACCCCTTAGACTGGCAGAAAAACAGATTTGTCAACAGATAACTTCAGAGATGACTGCAGGGAGAATACGTGACAAAGAAAATCCATTATCACATTAAGGGCAGCCAGCTGGAGCACCACAGGGCTCTAACTGCTCCTGTGCCAGGCATGAGTTTTATGATGCCAAAGACTATACAGGGAGAAAGAAATGCTTCCCCTATACTTTTGTTTACAGGAACAAAGAAATGTTTTGCCCATATTTTTGTTTCCTTCATAGCACCTGGCCTAATGTTTGCCCAAAGTTGGACACATCTCTCCCGTGCCCCAAACCCCACACTTGGAAGGAACCCAAACTCTTTACCCAGGCCTGCAAACCCCACGCAATCCGGCCACTCCGCCGCCTCTCCACACAAGACATCTTCCTGTTCTGTGCCAGCCACCCTTGCCCGCCTCTCAGCCTCTGCACTGTGCTTTCCTCCTCCTGGAAAGCTGTTCTGCCAGACCTGCTTGTGGTGATGGACACTTGGGTCTGAGATCAAACACCACTGTCTCCAACAGGACTTCCCAAACTAAGAAGGCCTTTTTCAAATACTGTCCCCTTTCCTTTTACTTTCTTCAAAGAATTTCCATGAAATTCTTATTGACTCATTTACCATTTCTACCACTAAAATGTAAATTCTATCAGAGTAAGGACCCTATCTATCTAGTTCACCATCATGTCTCACTGATTAGCACAGAGAAGGGGCTCTGAATTTCTACTGAGTTAAAATAAATGAGTGATAACCTCTGATGATAATGCTACCCAGTACTTACGGACTGCCTACTACATTGACTGTCCACTCTTCTACAGACTTTCTACTCTATCTCATTTAAACTCTCCAACCACCTCACAAGGTTCCCACGTTATACAGATTAGGGTACTGAGGCTTAGAGATGAATTTGCTGTAACGTCTCTCAGGATTCTGGTCTCATTCATAAAAGAATATATAAGAACACAAAAACTCATATTCTTAACCACGGTGCTATACTACCTCAAGGTCAGGTTTCTTCATTTGAAATACAATAATAACCATGTCATTTCACTAGTCTTAACAGGTTTATTGTGAGGAGAAAATATATAAAAATACTTAAAAGTATCCAGAGCTATACAGATGTATTACAGTATCCTAAATAGTCACCAACTACCTAACATGAACCCAACTAAGTAAAAAAGAAATGTAATAAGCAAAGTTCTTTAATCTCATACTTCATAACTGGCACAGCTGGCAGTATTAGCATGAGTTGACGCTAGATGTGAGTATATTTCAACATAATTCAATGCATGTTTTACCCACCTATCCTTCAGCAGCAACTGCCTAAGTATGAATGAAGTATAGGAACAAGCTAACCAAAAGGTTAGTGTTGAAAAGAGGATGTATAAATGCCAAGAAAATACTCCTGGTGAAGTCAGCATCACTGTTATAACTAAACACTAGCACACTGGATCCTCATTCATCACATGGGAAGAAAAAGGAGAGAGAGGTAACAGCCAGTCTATAACACTGTTTTGAATAGTCTTCAAAATCTCTTAATCTAGGGGTTTAAGATAATTCCCACTAAAATAAGCAGTTCTCAACTCTAAAAATAAGGCACTACTGATTATAATTCTGACATTTACGACAAACATTATGTACATTTAAATATATACAATAATATATGCACGTGTCTGTATCTGAATAAAGCCACTACTAATTCAAGTTACTAACTGCCATGCCCATCTTCACAAAGAATTTATAATGTAAATATTCAGTGCACAGCAGCAGAAGGAACATGGAGCTTGAAGTCCAAAGACACAGGTTGCATCTTAGTTCTCCAGGTACCTCCTGTTGTATACCTAGTCAATCTGAGCCTCATTTCCTCATCTGTACAATAAGAAGGATAATAATAATATCATCCTCCATGTTGGTCAAGTTAGTATTAAGGGTGTTATTTGTGTATAAACACACCAGAAACTATAAAGCAGTAGACAGATTTTACATTTTTTATACACCAATTCAAAGCAATTCTAAAAGCAAATATACAGTATAAATATAAACTTTTCGTGCTATTCTGGATTGAAGAGAGTTGTAAAAAATTATTTAACCATATAACAATTTAAAAACTTGTACTCCCTTCTTATCGAGAAAACGTGGCGGAGGCAAAGGGATCCCAAGGGCAGTTTGACGAGACCTAGAGAGAGTAGTTTGTTGATGAACTCATCAAGTCACACAGTTTTTTAATGAGTCTAATCTTAACATCTTGCTGTAAATGTGTCCTGGTTTTTGAAAAACATAACTTTCCAGAAATTTCGTGGGAAGTAAGTGATAACCATTCCATAACCACACACATCATTTAACAAAACATACTATTATTTCTACAATGGCTGACCCCAAACTACTCCCATTAGACCTGGAGATGAACTGTTTAATTCTCTGTAATTTAATAACACTGCTTTTAAGGTTAATAATGTGAGCTTTAGTGTGGTTAGTTATAGAAGCAGGAACATCTTTGAATTATAAGTCTCTACATATTTCGTGATCTATTTAGATCACGCTCAGGAATTTAGAAACAAAAGTAAATAATAATTCAAGATTAAAATTAATTTTTATGTTAAAATTAAAATGGAAAATATTTTAATAAAATATTTTTCTAATTTTATTTCATTCTCCCAATATAGCAGTACTATGGTTAAAGTATAACTATCTTTAATGAACTCTGCCACTTAGCCATCAGCATTTATGATTCAAAGTCTTACTAATTAACAGGGAGGAAAATCTCAAGATACTGTGCAAATAACTGAACTTGAACTCTGACAGTTATTAATGGGTGAAATCGTAGAGGTAGGAAAAACAAACAGTTATTAAACAGTTTATAAACATTTGTTTTTCCTAAGAAAGTCTATAAAGAATATTTTTTAAGTATATTTTATTGATTATGCTATTACAGTTGCCCCATTTCTTTTCTCCCCTATATCCCCCCTTTGCCCTGGATCCCCCTCCCACCAGCATTCCCCCTGTTAGTTCATGTCCATGGGTCATACAAATAAATTCTTTGGATTCTCCATTTCCCATACTATTCTTAACCTCCCCCTATCTATTTTGTACCTACCATTTATGCTTCTTATTCCCTGTTCTCGCTCTCCCCCTCCCCACTGATAACCTTCCATGTGATCTTCATTTCTGTGATCCTATTCTACTTGTTTGCTTAGTTTGCTTTTGATTTTGTTTTTTTAGGTTCGATTGTTGATAGTGTTGAGTTTGTTGTCATTTTACTGTTCATAGTTTTGATCTTCTTTTTCTTAGTCCCTTTAACATTGCATGTAATAAAGGTAACTTGGTGAGCTACCTTTACCTTTTCTGGGAAGCACTTTATGCCCTTCCATTCTAAATGATAGCTTTGCTGGACAGAGCAATCTTGGATGTAGGTCCTTGCATTTCATAACTTGGAATAATTCTTTCCAGCCCCTTCTTGCCTGCAAGATTTCTTTTGAGAAATCAGCTGACAGTCCTATGGGCACTCCTTGGTAGGTAACTGTCTCCTTTTCTCTTGCTGCTTTTAATATTCTCTCCTTATCTTTAACCATGGATAATTTAATTATGATGTGCCTTGATGTGTTCCACTTTGGGTTCAATTTCTTTGGCACTCTCTGAGCTTCCTGGACTTCCTGGAAATCTATTTCCTTTGTCAGATTGGAGAAGTTCTCCTTCATTATTCTTTTCAAATAAGTTTTCCATTTCTTGCTCTTCCTCTTTTCCTTCTGGCACCCCTATGATTCGGATGCTGGAATGTTTAAAGTTGTCTTGGAGGTTCCTAAGACTCTCCTCATTTTTCTGAATTCTTGTTTCTTTATTCCAATCCAGTTGGATGTTTAATTCTTCCTTCTGTTCCAAATTGTTTAACTGAATCCAGTTTTCTTCCCTTCATTCTTGGTTCCCCATATATTTTCCTTTATTTCACTTTGCGTAGCCTTTACTTCTATTTTACATCCACACTCAATCATTTCTGTGAGCATCCTGATTACCAGTGTTTTAAACTCTGCATCTGATAGGTTGGCTATCTCCTCACTGCTTAGTTCTTTTTCTGGAGTTTCAATCTGTTCTTCCATTTGGGCCATATTTCTTCTTGGTGCACCTGTTGTAAGGAGCAGAGCCTTAGGTATTCACCAGGGTGGGGCAACCCACTTCACTGCATGTGGGGGAGGAGTACGAAAGAGAAAAATGCCACTTGGTTCTCACTCCCCTTTCAGTCACTTACCCCATCACCCACAAGTGAATTAGGCCCTTCTGATGCTGATTCTTGGGTGGGTGGGCTGTGTACATTGTAGGACTCCAAGGGTCTCTCCAGTGAACTCTCCTGTGAAGCTAGGACATTCTCCCACTACCACAACCCCCATAGGTCTTTACAGCCAGAGGTTTGGAGACTTTAGTTTCCTGCTCTGGAACTCTGGGTTGTGTGGTTTGTCTTGCTCCCCAGTTGCTCCTCCTGGCTTATCTGCACACGGATGTGGGACCACCCAGTCCTCCAGAGGTTGCCTCACCTGCCCAGTCCATCACCTTGCCACACATCATCTCCACTCCAGCTGCTCGTCTCCACCCCTCCTACCTATCCGGATGAATGTTTCCTCTTTAACTCCCTAGTTGTCAAATTTCCACAGAGTTCAACTTTCTGGCAGTTCTGGTTGTTTTTTGTTTTTAAATTTGTTGTTCTTCTTCTGGTTGTGCGAAGAAGCAAAGAGTAACTATCTATGCCTCCATCTTGGCCAGAAGTCTATAAAGAACACTTTCTACTTTATGTTTTCAGAGATTTATTATTTATTTTTTTTAAAGATTTTATTTGTTTATCTTTAGAGGGGAAGGGAAGGAGAGAGGGAGAGAAATGTATGGTTGCCTCCCATGCATCCCCTGCCAGGAGCTGGCCTGCAATCCAGGCATGTGCCCTGACTGGGAATCAAACTGCAATCCTTTGGTTCACAGGCCCACACTCAATCCCCTGAGTTACACCAGCCAGGGCAGAGATTTATTTTTATATCATACTAAAGATCACACTAAGAATTATTACTACTCCAAAACCTAAGTTAGAATAAAGTTTTAGGAATTCAATGAAGGAAAGGAATTCTACTAGGGAGAATAAAAAAATTTTTTAAGTTTTTTTTTCAAACTGTAAGTACAAAAGCTCATTTCTCAGCCATCAACCAACCCCAAATAACTAGGCTCATAATAAGCAGATAACAGGCCCTAATTCGAGAAGAGCTGACCACATAGGATCCTTTGTATTACTTTGGCCAATTCTGCACCCAAAGTTTACTTACTTCATAGCATCTAGAAAGCCAGCCCCCAGCCAACCAAGAATCACTCCATCTTATATCATAGGATAAAATCATCCTGGATTTAGAGCAATTTTCATTGGGACCTCAGAACGAGTTTGCTTGGCTCCTTCTATTAATGAAAGGCCACAGTTAATGTGACTTTTCAACCTTTCCCACCTCTGACTGGTGAACTTTCCTGCTTCTTCTGATCTAGTACTGACCCCCAACTATGGGACTTCCTGGAGATTTTAAAAGGGGAAAAAGGGGAGAGGTATGTGACTGAAGCCAGTGTCTTCCTGATGGTAACAAAATGTAAAACCTAGTTTGCACTGGCGCCTCCTTCGGGAGGAAATTTAGGAGTGGAAGGACCCCTTGAGCTGAGTGTCACAGAGTTGGTATGAAAGAGCAGAGACTCCAATCCAGCACCTCAGGGAAACCACCTGTGACAAGGGGCTCCAACTCAGACTCCTGTTTGTCCCTCAACCTATGTCAGAATATTTGGGAACTTTTACTATAATTAGTCTATCAGAAAACAACAGAATCAAAGTTACTGTCACCCCCTGGCTCTCGGCTCAGATGGTGAACCAAATAACTGAGGGAGCAACAGGTCTCCAGCCAGTAGGTTTCCCGGACTCCCGCCCCTCAATTTAGTCCTCACGGAATTAAACGCCGAGGAAAAAGGCTAGTATCAGACACAGATCCTTCTCCAAAGGCAGCCACAGTCTCAAAGCTCCACCAACACATACCTGAGCAGGGACATGAATTACACAAGTAAATAAATAATTGATGCAGTAAGCAACAAGAGGCTGAAAGGGAAAGGATTGTTTTATGCTGTTGTAATCTGAAGAGACTTCCCTGAAAGCATTAAAACATCCTGGACCTTTACGTTGGGATTATCAGTTGCTCATGACAGAATATTTGACAGGGAAAGCAAACATGGGTAAAGAGAAGAAATAACAGTACAAAAGCAAAGTTACTGTGGAACCAGGCAGAAGTCAGCCTCATAGGATGATGACAGGTGGGAGGAATGGTCTAGAGTCTGAAGGAACCACCTGAGGATAAAAATATACGTGGAGAGTAAATAAGATCCAGATCATACTAAGCTTCCAAAGCACACTGATCTCAGAAGGAAACTTCATATGCAACATGTGAGTGAAAGCCAAGTGTAAAACTATTATGCTGTGAACTGCTGAGGCAATATTTATTTTCCAGGTGGGATGATTCTCAGTAATGATGAACTGGCAGTGAACACCAAAAGCAGTACCTAGCAATTACTCCCAGCACTCCTCCTAGGACATGGGTGACAACACCTGAGGGTGAATTCCAGCCATGCAAAACTGCCTAAAACAGAACCTACCAGTTCTGTTTGGGGAAGCAGGAAGCAGACCCTGTGCTGTGTGCGGACTTGATCAGAACCGGGTAACAAGAGCCCTTACCTAAGCCAAGTGCTAAGTCTGCATGGAAGAGCTGCAGCTGAAGGATGTCAGTTGTGCCGTGGAAACTTTAAAGAGCACAGTGAGATAAAAGGCCAGGGTGCCTTCCCACCAGCCCACTGTGGAGAAAGGAGTTCTATTGGTGGGCAGTCTAACAGGCATCGAAGTTACACTTCATGGAGAAGGTACGGTGACTGATCGAACGTGTGTCAAAAGTGGTTTCTGAAGTTCTGTGCTGGGGATTTCTCACTGGACGATGCTTCATGGTCAGGGAGACCAGTTGAAGTTGACAGAGACAAATCAAGACATTAACTAAGAATAATCCACATTATACCACATGAGAGATAGCTAACTTACTCAAAATATTCAAATGGATAAAGTTATTGGTGAAAATAAAAAATGTGTTTTTATTCTATGGGAAAAAGCCACACAGACTTTTTGGCCAACCCAATATAATACAAATCCAAAATCACTGTGTCTGAGTCCTTTTTTTTTTCAGTCATTCTGAACTAGAGATATACACATAATAACAAATTCCAATTGGCATTTACTTTGCTTCAACTTAAAGTATAAAAATATTTTCAACAATTTATTACTTTTAAGTATCAGAAAATTTCTTCTCAAATATGTGTGTATACACATATATACAAACACCCACGAGAGAGCAAGCAGAAAAGATTAAGCAAATGGAGTAAAATGTTAACAAGAGGTAAAAAAGGATTTATAGGTATTCTTTATACTATTCTTACTCTTGCAACTTTATTCCTAAATAAAAAGGTTCTAAAACTTTGAAAAAAAACACATACCCTTTGATTCATAATTTTCACTTTCAGGTAATATATCTACAAATTTACCAACATATGTGAATAATTTGTATGTATAAAAATTCATTATAACATCATCTGTAAAAGCAAAAGAGTCTGTCAAGGACAGATTACCACTCAGTCCCCTTAATCTTGCCTTTGCTGAACCAAATTTGGCATCAGAGTCACAGCAAAGTGACCGTCTTTTCCAGGAACTGTTTGCTTGGTCCCACTCCTGTTCAGATCATTCTTATTTTTTGCTTTGATTTTCTGGGGCTTTGTTTCCTTAGTCAAATCTAATCCAGTTTCTCTGGTTTGTGGGTAAGGAGAGGAAAGTAAATTAAATTAGGTGCTGATAACTATTCTCAATTTCTTTGTGCCCTTCACAGCTTCCTTGTTAGTGGTTCACTGTCAGCAAACACTACCTGAGATCCTTCACGGATTGGTGCCATCGATGGGACTGAGAAAATGCATAAAAAGGGTTTAAAGCTACAACATTCATGAAATATATTGACCAGGTTGTACTTTTTTTTTGCCACTTGCTTCAGTTTTTTCCCATTATAATTACATTCCTAAAATTCGAGCAGATTGTCAACAAGAAGCCCTATTAGGTTAATGGTATGAATATAACAAAGTTTGTATGTAAATGTTTTACATTCAGATAGCAATGTGCATTTGCTTTATTATTTACATTTCTTAAATTACTTTGCATATTTTTCATGTTTATTGTCATTCTTCTTTGGTGAAATGTCTGAGTCTTTCATCAATTTTTGTTTGGGGATGGTAATCTGTAAAAACTGAAACTTAGGATGATCATTACATCAAATCCAACATTCTGTCCTTCCTGAAAAAGTAGCCCCTAAAACATCAATAATTTGACTCAATTCTTCTTTTTCCTCTCCCTTTCCTTGCAGTACAATAGAAAGGGCATTAGATTTGGAGTGCTAAAACATAGGTTCACTGCTGAGTCTCTGAAATTTATTTATCTTATAAAGTGAAGGGACTGGATTAATTGGTCAGCAAGGCCCTAAAAGTCTAAAATTCTTTCAGTCTATTGATCTTTTTCTATTCTCTCAATCATCGCCAGCCCCATTCTACCTGTGATGGCAAGATGGTTTATGGGACATTTTATTTGGTAGCCATAAATCAGTAGTGATGTTAAAATCAAAAAGACATGGAGAGAAAAGATGATCCTTCATGTCCTCAAAAGACTCAGTTTTTATTTACAGTAGTCCCCCCTTATCCGCAAGGGATATATTCCAAGACCCCAGTGGGTAGTTCTGAAATCACAGGTAGTTCTGAATCCTATACATACCATGTTTCTTCATATACATTCATATCTATGATGAAGTTTAATTTATACATTGAGAACAGGAAGAGATTAACAACAATAATAACACTTCTGGCCAAGATGGAGGCATAGGTGGAGATACTGTGCCTCCTCAGACAACCAAGTTTATGAACAACAAAGATTTAGAAACAAAAACACAACCAGAACAGAGAAAATTGAACTGTACCAAAGTCCAACAACAACCAGCCATTCATCCAGACCGGTAAGAGGGGTGGAGTCGGTGGCCAGTGGAGAGGGGTCACGGCAGGAAGAGGCAGTGGTTAGCAGAATCGGTGGGGGGAGGAGTCGAGCAAACGCAGTGAGGCCCTCAAAGCACGGCTGGCTGACCACAGGCACACATTTGAGTGCAGATAAACCAGGCAAAAAACAGGCAGTGAGCCTTGGCTGGTGTAGCTCAGTGGATTGAGCTCGGGCCTGCAAACCAGACAATCGCAGTTCGATTCCCAGTCAGGGCACATGCCTGGGTTGCAGGCCGGTTCCCTGCAGGCCAGTTCCCAACACAAAAGGCAACCATACATTGATGTTTCTCTCCCTCCTCTCTCCTTCCCTTACCCTCTAAAGATTAAAAAAAAAAAAAAAAAAAAAAAAAAAAAAGACAGGCAGTGAGACAGACCAGGCAACCCAGGGCCCCAGCGTTGGGAAATAAAGCCTAACAGCACCAACTGAAAAAACTTTCGGGGGTCGAGGTGCCGGGAGAGGCTCCCAGACTCACAGGAGAGTTTGCTGGAGAGACCCACAGGTTCCTAGAACATACACAAGCCCTCCCACCCAGGAACCAGCACCAGAAGGGCCCAATTTGCTTGTGGGAAGCAGCAGAGGAGACTGAAATCTGAGAGAGAGAGGAACAAGCACCATTGCTCCCTCTCTGACCCCACCCCCACAAACAGCATCACAACCCGGCCACTGGGTTGCCCTGCCCTGGGGAACACCTAAGGCTCCACCACTCAACATAACAGGTGCAACCTGACCGAAAATGGCTCAATCAGAAGAACAAATCAAAGCCCCAGAGCCAATACTTTTAAGCAACCAAGACATAACCAACCTATCAGATGCACAGTTCGAAACACTGGTGATCAGGATGCTCACAGAACTGGTTGATTTTAGTCACAAATTAGATGATAAAATGAAGGCTACACTAAGTGAAATGAAGGAAACTGCACAGGGATCCAATAGTGATGGAAAGAAAACTGGGACTCAAATCAAGGGAGTGGGCCAGGAGGAAGAAACAACCAAACAGAAAAGAATGAAGAAACAGGAATTCAAAAAAATGAGGAGAGGCTTAGGAACCTCTAGGACATCTTTAAACATTCCAGCATCCTAATTATAGGGGTAACAGAGGGGGAAGAGGAAGAGCGACAAGTGGAAACCTTATTTAAACAAATAATAAAGGAGAACTTTCCCAATCTGGCAAAGGAAATAGACTTCCAGGAAATCCAGGAAGCTCAGAGAGTCCCAAAGAAGTTGGACCCAAGAAGGAACACACCAAGGCACATCATCATTACATTAGCCAAGATTAAAATGAAGGAGAGAATCCTAGAAGTAGCAAGAGAGAAGGGGACAGTCACCTACAAAGGAGTTCCCATCAGACTGTCAGCAGATTTCTCAAAAGAGACCTTACAGGCAAGAAGGGGCTGGAAAGAAGTATTCCAAGTCATGAAATCCAAAGACCTACATCCAAGATTGCTCTATCCAGCAAAGCTTTCATTTAGAATGGAAGGGCAGATAAAGTGCTTCTCAGATAAGGCCAAATTCAAGGAGTTCATCATCACCGAGCCCTTATTATATGAAATGTTAAAGGGACTTACCTAAGAAAAAGAAGATAAAAAAAGATGAACAGTGAAAGGACAGCAAACTCACAGTTATTAACAACCATACCTAAAACAAAAGCAAACTAAGAGGACAGCTAGATCAGGAGCGGAACCACAGAAATGGAGATCACATGGAGGGTTAGCAACAGGGGAGTGGGAGGAGGAGAGGGGGAGAGAAGGTACAGAGAAGAAGTAGCATAGACAGTGGGGAGAAAATAGACAGGGGGAGGGCAAGAGTAGTATGGGAAATGTAGAAGCTCAAGAACTTACAACCCATGGACATGAACTAAAGGGGGGAATGTGGGTGGGAGGGGGTGTGCAGAGTGGAGGGGAATGAAGGGGGGAAATGGGACAACTGTAATAGCATAATCAATAAAATATATTAAAAACAATAATAACAAAATAGAATATAACAACATACTATAATAAAAGTTATATGAACATGGTCTCTCCCTCAAAATATCTTATTGTACTGTACTCATCTTTCTTGTGGTGATGTGAGACGACACAATATCGACATGATGAGATGAAGTGAGGTAAATAACATAAGCTTTGAGACATAGCATTAGGCTACTATAAATATTACTTGAAGCACTGTGATACCGAGATGGCTACTAAATAACTAATAAGCTCCTAAAAGGTGGGCAGCATATTGAGCATGGTTATGTGGGGACACTCAAGAAAGGGATGATTTAAATCTCCAGTGGGACAAAGCAAAACAGCAAAAGATTTCATCCCACTATTCAGAACAGCACACAGTGTAAAACTCACCTGTTATTCATTACTGGAATTTTCCATTTATATTTTCGGACTGTAGTTGAGCACAGAAAACCATTGAAAATGAATGGAGGATAAGGTGGACTTCTGTAAATAATAAAATTAGTCAAGATTCTACCATCTCAGGGTCAGACTTTGGCTCTGTTGAGGATGTTAATTATTGCAAGCAAATAATCAAATATTGACTAAAGCAGACACAGTCCAAAAATTTGGTTTATTGCGTAGTTAAAAGAATAAGCCTGTAACGTTGGCTTTGATCCTGCCAATTTTTTTACCAATCCTCTGCAATATTCTGATTTCCACACAATTACACTAGGCCAACCTTTTTCTAAAAGACAAAATTAAATAAATAATCAGTATATGCATTGCTAAAGGCAATCTGGCTTAAACTGTTTTAGTTCTATCTTCAAAAGGGCCACTTGCTTTTAGGTTTCTAGTATTCCCCCATCCTACTATTAGCCATTTTCTTAAAGAGACATTCAAATTTTTCTTTAAAAACCTGGCTCCTCCAAAAAAATAAGTACAAAATTTTTTACAAATGGTGAGGTGAGAAATTCACTCAAAATTCTTCCATCCTAATGCAACCTTTTGTTTTTACATTACTCCCTTCATCTCTCTTCACCTTTATGCACATCTTTAGTCCTACTCATGTAGTATTTTCTGCTCTTTTCACCATCAAACATTTTCCATGTTGCTACATAGCAACTGTTATCATTTACAGTTTCAACATAACCCAAAAGTAGATATTCATTATTTATTTGACCATAATTTACTTGATTTTATTGTGGGTGGTGTTTAAGTTGCCTCCAAAGTTATACTTTCTTACAGTAATAGTATTGATGATCTCCATGTGTCATTGAATGGGGATTTTATGAGTCATTAAGCAATCAATTGTCTAGGGAGTAAGATTTCAAGTCAAAAGGTATGACTATACATATTCAGCATTTTTAATGGACTTACTAATTAATTTTTTTAATTTAACAATAACTACTTTTAAAACCCCAAGTGTGATACTAAAATAGTATTACAGGATATGAAAAATATTCCTTTTTCATGGATGTAGAAGGTGAATGGGCCCTAAGGTAGTGTGTTAACTCAAATACCCTTTTCAGCCCTTGATTCCTTACTGCTTGCAGAGGTGTCCAACCTATGGCCTATGGGTTGCATGCAGCCTAGGATGGCTATGAATGCGGCCCAACCCAAAATTGTAAATTTACTTAAAACCTTTTTTTGGCTCATCAGTTTTTGTTAGTGTTTGAGTATTTAATGTATGGCACAAGACAACTCTTCTTCCAATGTCGCCCAGAGATGCCAAAAAGTTGGACACACTGGTAGGGCATAATAAGCAAACATTCTACTATTGGCCCTTTCATCTGGTGATAAGGAAGGCAAAATTGAAACACTCTTTTTAGGTTTCAGTAAAATGATTAAAAAAAGAGAGAGAGAGTTTGTAAGCTTCATGACCCTACTTTAAAAGTGTCTATTAGAGCCCTGGCTGATGTAGCTCAGTGGATCGAGCTTGGGCCTGCGAACCAAAAGTGTCTATTAGATTTCTAGGCATGATGGTACTTATTTTTGTCCAATTTGTATAATAATTTTTTTCTCAAGACCTGGCTCCTCTCTAGATACCACATGACTCATAATCATAAATGAATGAATGACATAAAGAATGAATAAAGGTGTAACCAGATAAATGACATCAAAGGAACATATAAAAATATTTTTAGTATTTACTTACTATTAACAGCAAGAAATAATCCCAGCCAGCCAATCTTGTTTATTCTATGACATTCTCTTCTTTTTATCATTACTAGTACACGATACATCCTTTAATTCATACCCAAAAATGTAACACAGCAAGCCCCCCACCTTCCGACAAGAAAAAAACCCATTGCTACAGTATGGTAGACATAAGAAAAAGTCTGGAAGAACACAAAACCAAATAGAAAATAAAACATGATCCACTCTATATAGGCTTTTGCAACTTGTGTTTTATGTAGCTTTTCAATATATACTTTTCATTATAAAATATTTTCAGCATACAGAAAATTATAGGAAGTCACCAACCATCTTTGATTTTAAACTTTTGCAATATGTGCTTTAAGTGTTTTAAAATAAATTACAGAGTTGAAGTCCCTTGTGTGGCCCTATCCTCTATCCTCCTCCTGCCCTTCATAGAGATAAACCACATCCTGAAGTGGCTATGTATTTCTATGCTTTTTAAATGTTTTTATTACATAAGCATGTTCCAGTAAAATATATTTATCTATGTCTTCAATTCTAAGACCATATTTTGTTCACATGTAACATGTCTAAAATTGGGATGCATCTTACAACCCATAATAAAGCATTACATTACAATTTAATCTGCAGGTTTCCCCCTTTTCTTTGGGTATTTAAAACAATGGTATATCTCAGATCAGTGTTTTAGATTCTATAAAATGAGGTCGTACTGTTTTACAATTTTAAAATGAAATGCAAATGGTATCACATTTGACATTCTACAACTTCCTATTTTCACTCAATACTATGTTCTTAAGATTTATCCATGTTGTTACATGTATATAGCATCTTTAAATGTTACATGTATATAGCATCTTTATAGTCACCATTATACAATGGGAGTAGGAGTCATTCCCAGGTAAGGAGGAATTCCTATGCTTACTAGTGGAAATGGAAACCATCATGTTCAAATGTGTGTGCTTGATGAAAATAAAGAAGAGTAACAAACAAGATGGAAATAAGAATGGGAAAAAAAGGAAGGAAAGAAGAAAAACAAAAGCTACTTGCTTGATCTGTAAGTAGCTGAGAACAGCATATATTTGAATAACTAAACATGATAATTCGGGAATAAAAATGATGACAGGAGGAGTTGTTCCGTGCAAATCTGTGCTGTTGCTACTCCAGAGCCCAACAGAGACGCGCCCTACTCCCATCAGCCGAGCAGGAACTAAGACCACAGACGCCGCCGCCTTTCCACGGGCAGCTCCTCTCACTGGAGGGCTGAACACCAGCCTCTAAACCAGGCAGGCTGCAGTGATGGAGAGACAAAGAAGTGGCCTTTACACAACCAAGACTGCGGTGTCTTTCTTTGTTCTTCTGATTCTGCCCCTCCTCCACCTCACCTCTCTCCCTGCTCATTTGCATTCCTCTTTCTATTCTTCAGTTGAGGAAGTCCATCTCAGAGACCTATATCCATTGTCTGTCTGTTTGCTCTCCTACACACGCACGCGCACACACACACACACACACACACACACAAGCCACCATAACCCCTCAGTACTAGATTTTGCTGATGGGACATAAGAAAATTTCCATTACTGGTTCCCAAAACCAAACTCCAGTTTTAGCTTATGGACAGTTAAAAAGGGCATTTTCTTTTCTCTTTCCATATGATCCAAAAATATTTTGCTGGAGGCAGATTTTATTTTTTAAAGAGGCCTGAACAGGTTTTTCTGCAAATACACATCAAGAGCCCTTACCTTTCCAAGTCAGAGGACATACTGTGAGTATTATTGTCATAAGAACACACTCCTTGCTAACTAATTCTTGTTTGTGTATTTTGCCCCTTTACTTCCATTTAACCAAAAGCCAGTTAGGAAAAATACTACTGTTTATTTACCTAATACCACTCAACAAAGAAGTTCCCAGATTAAGCATCTATTTTTTTAATTTTTATTTACTTATTTTTAGAAAGGGAAGGGAGGGAGAAGAGAGGAAGAGAAACACTAATGTGCCAGAGAAACAACTGGTTGCCTCTCACCCGCCCTCAATGATCCCCCAACTAGGGACCTGGCCTGCAACCCAGTAAAATGCCCTGACTGAGAACTGAACCAGCCACCTTTCTGTTCACAGGCCAGCATTCAATCCACTGAGCCACACCAGCCAGGGCAAAGCATATTTTTAAATAAATAAAGGTTTTACTGAATTCATTTATAAATGTAACTGTAAAAGAAAAATGGAACCCCTAGATTAATTTTTAATAAACTATATCTTTTTATCTTCAACAAAGGTTGGTTATATTTTAAACTCATGTATTATATTTAATATAGGGTAAGAGAACCAAACAGCCCCAAACCATTTTATTGGTTTTCTTTCTCCAAAGCATTACTGTAAACCATAAAATTCACTGATGAAAAAAAAAAGAAAAAAAATCCACTGATGGGCTGGTGTTTGGATTAAACTATCTGTTACCTGCTGATATATTTGAAGTACATTTGAATATAAATTATTAGAACATTCTTTCAACTCTCAAATTTGATCAACTTACTTTCTGTCAAGTTATCCTAATTAACCTACAGTCTTTAAGCTCAGGATTACTGCTACCAATTCTGTAGAATCACTTGTTTAATACACAATCTGCTCTAATACCTCCAAGATGAAATTGCAAATACAAATCCTTTTTTTGATTTCTACTAATAAACTAGACATTGGAATGTGCCATGCCCTATAATCCATATTAATGTGTAAATACAAATTTTGCCTACTTCATATTAAGTATACAGAAAGAACGTAATAAACAAAATTTTTCAATGAAGAATTTTCATTTGTTCAAAAACTTTATGAGTGCCTACTAAGTGACAAACACTGTGTGGGATGGTACAGATATAATTGTAAACATGACAGAACAGATAGCTCCAGCACTCACAGACCTTACATGTCTAGTAAGAAAAAGAGACACTAACAAATGATGACACGTAAATAATGAGAAAACTAATGCTACAACTGTGCCTTGCACAGCACCTGCTGAAGTTAAGCTCTGTACATACTGTTATTAATACCTCTATTTCAAAAATACAAATACTGAATCCAGGAAAGGACTATGTTGAATTTACAGATCAGGAGTGACACAAAAGAGATGACAAAGTCATGCTTCAAATTAAAACTGCAGTATAGTGGTGATGAGCACTCAACATTGTGAATGTGGTAACTAATACTACCAAAATGTACACTTAAAAATGGTTACAGTGGTAGATTTTGTGTTAAATATATTTTTATGTTACACTACTCTTAAAAAAATGCATTTGGTTGTTAAGTGTATAATCAACTTCACCAAAGACTTAAAACACATCAGCATTTCCAAGTCTCAGATGGTGTATTTAAAGGTAGAGAGAAGAAGAAGCCAGAAAAAAAAACCAGCTAAATACAGACAGAAAGCATGAAACTACTTTGCTTCAATACTCTTCTAGCGTTACACCAATTGTTCAGTGCACCTTCCCTGTTCACATATGGGGCTGCAGAACACGGTTGAGAGAAAAAAAAGTCACAATCTAGAAACTGGTTGTACTACAAATTCTTGGTTTCCAATCTTGTTTGAGTTCTCAGAACTGTTATCAATCCTTTATCACTAATCAGCTCCCAAACCTTTGTCCCTCTCTTCAAATCTGCTAATCAACCCCACACACCATACTTAACAAAGAGAAACCAAAGACCCCTCAGCCTGCAGATTCTCGCCAACCCTACCCCATTTGCTCTGGTTCTTACTTCTCTAGTCCCTAGAGAGGCGGCACCCCTGGCAAACCCCACCTCCACCGGCTGTGCTCTGGATTCCCTCATCTCCCACCTGCTCCTGAACCTCACTCCATCAATTAGCCACTTGGTAACTACACCTTCTCCCCCTCTACAGTCTCCTTCTCCTGAAACGACTCCCACTTTTAACAAATAAATTACTACCCTCCCTTAACCCCAGTCTTCCTCTAGCTACCACCTTATTTCTCCCCTTGATGGCACTTCCTTGCTCCTTAGCCTGCACCCCTATCTCTCCTGCTCTTTCACTGCTCCAGGCTATAATCAGGTCCCACACCCTGCCAACCAAGGCCAAAGAGTATACCATGCAGAAGCCCTCAGTGATTTCCCATCGACCCATTTCAAAGGTTTTAGAGAAAAAGGGAGAGAGAGAAACACTGATTTGTTGTTCTGATACAGGGTACAGCCAAGAGGGGGGCCCCAAAAAGGGGTTTGGAATGGGATCCAGTACTCAAGGTGTCAAAGAAATATTGGAGAGACATATAAGATGTCCTCACCCCTTCCCCCATAGGTGTGAGTTGGGGGAAGGGATACATGGAGCAGGAACATGCAGGGCTGTTTTGTACAGCCACAACCTTGCAGCTAATCCATGGCGTGGCCATTTAACATATCTGTAGCCTTTGGCAGGTCACTTGGATATGTTAAATGGCTGTGGCCAGGCTTGGAGCCTGGGGAATAGAAGTCACTTCCCTCCAAGATGTAAATGGGGGGCAGGTCCTCTGAGTTACAGCACCTGTGTGGGAGCTTGGAGAAGATTGGCTCCAGGACATGGGGCCATACCTGCCTAGACTCACAATGTCAGCCCAGTAAACTTGGAATAATACAGGAATGCTGGCAGGTGTAACTGACTGTGGGAGAAGTCAGAAATGGGGGTACAGAGGAATCCACTGCCATGGGGATTTAAACCCAGACACATCAGCTGCTGAAAAGAGAAGCATGCGGCTTTGCCAGAGTGGGTACCCCTGCAGCCATGTGAAGAAGAGAGCCATGTGCTTCTGGCAGAGCGAGGACCCCCTCTTGATTCTAGTGTAAGAAGCGAGGACCATGTGCTTTTGGCAGAGTGCAGACCCCTACAGCTTTGGTGGAAGAGGCCCACACAGCTTTGGGGTGCTCCCTTTGGCCACGTGGCCTGGGAAGCAGGAGAGACTTTGCCTGGAAAAATGGGTACAAAGAACTCTTGCCAGTGGACTGTGAGAAGGTACCACATGACTTTGGAATAATTAGAGATCCTGCCTGGATGGTGACACAGCTGATGGTGCCAGTGGCCTGGAAACACTGACGTGTGCTCTTTTCCTGAGTTACGGTACCCTGAATTAGGGCAGGGGGAGAAGGGAGCTGTGTGTGTGTGTGTGTGTGTGTGTGTGTAGGTAGATATCCAAAAGGACTTTGATATTTTAATGAAGACATTAGGTTACTACATTAGGTCTTTATATCATTAAATAAACCTTTCCTTTCCTTTTCACAAATCTCTGGCATTGAGAGATGTGTTTCCGATTGGCTGCGGACAATCGAGCCCAGTAGGTGGTCCAGAGGTATTAGTATACCATCCTCCAGAGTCCGGGCCCAGTGTGTCTGTTCTGTAACAGTTCTACTTATTTATGCATCCATTGGTTGATTCTTCTATGTGTCCTGGGATCAAACCAGCAACTTCGGCACATTGGGATGATGCTCTAACCAACTGAACTACCCAGCCAGGGCCTGTCAGTCTTTTGTCTAAACGGGAAACCTCAACCACATCTGACGAGTGAGATTTCCAGTGCTGCCACTCACCCAAGTGAAAACCTGTCCTCCCACTCCCACCACTTCACCTCCTCATTCACTCACAGTTTCTCTTAACCTCAAATACAGATATGTTCCTCTTGCGAAATTAAAAATACAGCTAAACATACGGAATAAAATTAATAATAATAAAGTGCACAAGAGAAATGAAAACGTGTCCATACAAAGACTTGCAGGCAATGTTCACAGCAGCACTATTCACAAAAGGCAGAAACCAAAAACAAGCCAAATGCCCAACATATGGATGGATAAAAAACTGTGAATACTGTTTTTCAGAATACTACTTAGAGTACTACTACTACTACATACAACAGAACACTACCTAGCAATAAAAAGGAATAAACTACTGATACATGCAAAAACATGGGCAAATCCCAAAAGTATCCTGTTGAGTGAAAGCTAGACACAAAAGAAAACATCCTGTATTATTACACTCACAGAAAACTTTAGAAAAAGAACAGCAGTGGCAGAAACCAGGCCAGTGGCTGCCAGTGGCTGAGACACAGCAGAGACTGACTGCAAAGGGCCACACGGGAACACACGGGGACCATGAAAAGGCCATGTCATCGCTGTGACGTTGGGTGCACAACTGCACACGTTTGCCGGAGCTCATCAAACTGTATACTTAAAACTGGTGAATTTTATCATATGTAATTATCCCCCAATAAAATTAACTTTTGAAAAATAATTAGAGTGAGTCTTTAAAAATGGATCCTAGTCAAGATTTCTAAGGCTGCCTTTGTTTTCTAAGTGCCCTGATTTATATTTTAGTTCTATGGTAATTCAATCCCATATATGGTATTATTTCTCATTATGACACAAATCCCACTCAACTGAATGAAAACAATACATAGTAGAATTCTGTTTTATCTCCTACATAAGCATATGAATTGTTATTATCAAAATGTCAATACTTTGTGATAAACTGCACATCTCTGATTCCAAACGCACAGCAATCTCACCTGCTCTCAAAGACAAAGGTGCTTTGGGAACATAATGAAGACCTTGAACTCCAAAAGATGAGCATTGGTCTGCCTTTGAGATACTATACCCATGAGGAGAACACAGCAAGGACTTTGTCATTTTTTTTATTCCTTTGGGATTGAAACATACATTTTTCTTTATTACCACTCCCACACCCTAGAACCTAATAAATACAGCACTTATATGATGCTGACTCCTTCAAAATACCGACTTACTGTATGTCAAAAAAATTGTTGTTACCAAAAGACTAACTTCCTAAACAATCTACAAACAAATTTTACAATGTTATTAACTTATCTAATTTTAGTAACCAAAACACATAGGCCACAAGCCTTTACCTGTTGTTAATGCAGTTTTTTTTACTCCTCAGCGGAGGTATGACTATGAATGCCTACTTTTAAACCACAAGACAGTGTGTTAATGTATTTCCCTGAGATTCGTATATAGTTTCCAGAGTTATAACATGTTCATGCTATAATACAGGGAAGATAAGGCTAAAGGCAACTAGTTTCCATTCACTTGTTATTAGACTTAAAAAAGCTGATCAATTTTGACAGGTCTACTAACTTACTGACTTGCTTTCCAAAAAACTGAGGATTATTTCCAACTAACTAGAGTAATTATCCAAAGATTAGTGACCAATGATTATCCTCTTAAGTGACCATACATAATAGAGATTACATTGCCTTGACATTTTTCCATAACCTATTCTCAGTTGCCACCAGACAACCAAAGTCATTATGATGAATTAGAAGAAAAAGACAGGTTAACTGGATTAAGCATTACTCTTTCCTAATTTTTTCCAAAAAAGAATTAATAGTCTGCTTCTTCATTTAAGTGGCTTAATATTTGTTTCCTAACCAAAGTTATAAAAAAACAACTACCACATACACAAAATTAGTTATAACATATACATAACAAATGAACTCCAAGTTATAGGAAACAATTTGCTTTAAAGTGAAGACCAAAAAACACACGTAGTTCTTTTGTAATTCCTGATCTCTTTCTGTCTGGTGTGTTAACCTGGGATTTAAAAGACTAGGTGGCTTCTGTTACTCAAACTTCACAGAAGAAAATGTTTTAGCCAAATTTCTCTCTTCCTCCTCTCCCCATAATTATTAGATATCAAATTTACCTGTCAGCAAGCCAGTGCTTCAGTCCATTCCAGCCAGCACCACAGCAGACAGCGTGGTCAAATACTGCCTTATACCTTGGCACTGGTTCTAATACAGACCTTGTAAATGACGCTAAAAGATATTCAAAATGAAACAGTTACTGGAACGGTAAGGGTGTCCTGGCTTACAAAGTAAAGCAGACAGCCTCTTCTTACACAACTATCGATTCCCTTTTCATCCACCCCCTGCTTTCACCGGTTCTTTCTCCAGGGTCATTGCACTTCCGGCACCTTTCGCTGGGCTTCAATCACAAGACAGCAATTCAGGACCCGAGTTCTGAGAGATTACAGGACGGCACATGGGCAGTCAATACACACGCCCACACCGAGACCTGGCGCCAGCCTGCTCGATAACACACCTGTTGTACTTCATACATCCAAAGCACTTAGACATTCTATTATCTTTACTCTCACTGCTATGCTGTGTGACAGGAAATTAAGGCAAAACACAGCTGTGTGTAGCCAGGTAACTAGTTATTATCCGAATTGGAACGTACTCCATTACCAGCCAGCAAACACAAGACAGACAGCTTCCTCCTCCACCTGCCAAACCTCAGATGACTACTGCGAGCGTGCAACAGCAAGTCATGTCTCTTAACAAAGCATGCGATACTGCACTCTAGTCCTGGTCAGAAAAGAACTTAACTTCATTTATTTTAGTTTTCTTTTTTTAATATATTTTATTAATTATGCCATTATAGTTGTTCTATTTTCCCCCTTGATTCCCCTGCACCCTGCACACCCCTCCCGCACCATTCCCCCCCTTTAGTTTATGACCACGTGTCTCAAGTTCTTTTTTGAGTTAAGTCACCCCCCACCCCCCACCCTGCCCCCCACCCCACCATTACCCCCTTTAGCTTATGTCCATGTGTCTCAAGTCCTTTAGATTCTATATTTCCCATACTATTCTTGCCCCCCCATCTATTTTCTAGCTACTGTCTATGCTACTTATTTTCTGTACCTTCTCCCCCCTGTCTCCTCCTCCCACTCCCCTGTTGCTAACCCTTCATGAGATCTTCATTTCTATGTTTCCACTCCTGATCTAGCTGTCCTTTTAGTTTGCTTTTGTTTTAGGTATGGTTCTTAATAACTGTGAGTTTACTGTCCTTTCACTGTTCATCTTTTTTATCTTCTTTTTCTTAGGTAAGTCCCTTTAACATTTCATATAATAAGGGCTTGGTGATGATGAACTCCTTGAATTTGGCCTTATCTGAGAAGCACTTTATCTGCCCTTCCATTCTAAATGAAAGCTTCACTGGATAGAGCAATCTTGGTTGTAGGTCTTTGGATTTCATGACTTGGAATACTTCTTTCCAGCCCCTTCTTGCCTGTAAGGTGTCTTTTGAGAAATCCGCTGACAGTCTGATGGGAACTCCTTTGTAGGTGACTGTCCCCTTATCTCTTGCTGCTTCTAGGATTCTCTCCTTCATTTTAATCTTGGCTAATGTAATTATGATGTGCCTTGGTGTGTTTCTTCTTGGGTCCAACTTCTTTGGGACTCTCTGAGCTTCCTGGATTTCCTGGAGGTCTATTTCCTTTGCCAGATTCGGGAAATTCTCCTTTATTATTTGTTCAAGTAAGTTTTCTACTCGTGGCTATTCCTTTCCCCCTTCTGGTAGCCCTATAATTCGGATGTTGGAACATTTAAAGATGTCCTAGAGGTTCCTAAGTCTCTTCTCATTTTTTTTGAATTCTTGTTTCTTCATATTTTCCTGTTTGGCCATTATTTTCTTCCTTCTGGTTCACTCCCTTGATTTGAGTCCCAGTTTCCTCTTCATCACTATTGGTTTCCTGGGCAATTCCCTTCATTTCAATTAGTTTAGCCTTCATATGTTCCTCTAATTTGTGACTATAATCAACCAGTTCTGTGAGCATCCTGATCACCAGTGTTTTGAACTGTGCATCTGAAAGTTTGGCTATTTCTTCGACGCTTAGATTTATGGGCTCTTGGGCTTTGAGATTTTCTTGAGCCATTTTTGGTCTGTTTGCGCCCGTTAATTATGAGGACCGGAGCCTTAGGTATTTACCAGGGCAGGGCTGCCCAGGTCACTGGGTTGTGACGCTGTATGTGGAGGTAGGGTCAGAGCCGGGAAATGGCAGCTCTCTCTGCTGCCTCTCGCAGCTGGGGCCTGCTTGGTCCCACTGTCTCACTGCTCACTCCCTTGCTGGTCTATCTGCACACAAATGCGGGACCACAGTCAACCCGCCGCCCTGCACCCTCGCTGGGTACACTGGTTGCTCACTGGGTCACTCACTGGGTTCACCCATTGCAATCCCACGCCTGGGATCTGCATGCCTGAGTCCACCTGACCAAGTTTTCCTGTGCAACCCCACTCCACCATCTGCTGGCTTCACCCCTCTTACCGGTCAGGCTGAAGAATTTGTTGTTATCAGACTTCCGAAAAGTTCAATTTTCTGTGTTCTGGCTGTGTTTTCTGTTGCTAATATTTTGTTGTCTCTCAACTTGGTTGTGGGAGAAAGCACGTCGTCTCCACCTATGCCTCCATCTTGGCAGAAGTATTTTAGTTTTCTAATAGTTTTCCTAGACAATTTTTAAAAGAGTGAGCCTACATTGAAGTGAGCTGTTTTCATTTTGCACTGTGAACGAAGTGGCTGACTCAGTTACTAAATGCTGTGAAGGCGGATCTACAACATAACAACACCTGCCTGTTGAACGAGTTTGCTGCCACTGTCAACACATTTAAATTAGAACTATATAAATTAATTGAAACAATTCTAAGCTATTGCCATTGTTTCTTGGACTACAACATCTTGAAAATAAGACTTAACTACATCATGAATGAAAGAAACCATAAATGCCAATAGTCTCAGAGGTTCTGTTAAAGCGAAGAGGAAAACATGACCAAGTCTAGGACTAAGTTTGGAAACACTCAGGACAATGATAATAAAAATACAATCCCTCCCTCGGAAAGTTGCAAATCTGAATTAGAGAAATCTGAATGCTGGAAAGACTTCTTAAAGAATAAAGTTTTGTCACTTTTAAATAAGATGATCTCAGTGGAAGCTAACTAAACAACCTAGAAGCAGCCCCCAGGTCTGCCTGAGGCAGAATTTCTGCTTCCTACTGTTACATCATATTCTTCTTAGAGACATGTGGGCTTTCCAAAGCTTCACCTCTGGCCTCAACTTCTCTCCAAGGCTTCACCTTTACATTTCCAGTTACCTGCTTGACATCATCCCTGATGTTCTTTTGGCATTTAACAGTCATATTTCCAATGTCTGAGTCAGCCTTTCTTTGTCAACTTCTCCCCTTCAGGGCCCTGGGTTCTATCAATGGCACCACCCATCATTGTCTACGTCATCTGTAGGGCACCATACAAAATGAAAAGGTGAGGCCTCCCAGTTCCAATTTTTTTTAAAGATTTTATTTATTTATCTTTAGAGGGGAATGGAAGGAGAGAGGGAGAGAAATGTCAATATATGGTTGCCTCTTATGCATCCCCTGCTGGGAACTGGCCTGCAACCCAGGCATGGGCCCTGACTGGGAATCGTACCGCGATCTTTTGGTTCGCAGGCCCGCACTCAATCCACTCAGCCACACCAGCCAGGGCTCCAAATTTCTTCAGATGCAGTCTCTGACACAGGCACCACCTGTTTCCGGGTCCCTGTCCAGAATCATCATTTGCCAGAATTCCTTCTGTCCATCCTATGAAATGTCTCACATCTGTCCCTTCCTTCCTACTTCTCCTGTGCCTCAAATCTCCTCTTATTTCTTTCCCTTTGCAACCCACTCACGTCTTTTTAAGGCACACTTCAGAAACCCTCATTATCTCCCCATTGCCTGTTAAATAATGCCCAAACTGCTTAACTCAGCATTCAGACCTTCCATTCCCCAGCTCTACCATCCTCATCCAGACTTACCTTCTATAACTTTACATATTCTGGGCTCTAGCCAAACCGTACTCCTTGTCATTCTTTTAATCAGCCCAGTGTGTAGTCTAGTACAAAGGACCTGGCTCCTGATGCCAGAGACCTCAGTTCAAATCCAACCCTGCTACTTATTCTTCTCGGTTGCCCATCTATAACATGAAGACCATAATAGCAGTTATATCATAGGATCATTGAACAGATAAAACAAGATAATATAAACTACATAATAAAGCACAGTAATACATTCATTATTAGACTTTACTAGCCCTTGCCCAGGCCCTACACCCTCACATGGAATGCTTTTTCTGCTAAATCTGCTCAGGATAGTCTACCAATCCTTTAAAGCCTAACTCAGAAGCTACTTCCATGAAGCCTTCCCTGGTCAGCTCAGTCAGAAGTCACTTCGCCTTCCTCTAAAATCTCTTTTACTTACACTGCATTTAGCATGGGTAGCATGTTGCTTTAGAGTTGTTTATGTATTTCCTTCATAACCTCTCAAGAATATGGAGTTAAGTCAAATTCATTTGTTTCTTGTATGGCCCCTAGTACATAGTTTGTGTTCAGTAAATTAAATAATTTATCTCTTAAACATCAATAGAGCAAAAAATAACTTTAAACACACATATACCCAGATTAATTAAGTAAAGCTATTTCTACATGATTAGCCAGGTCCAAGGAGGGTGAGGCAAGGTAACAGCACAAAGAGAGAACAAGACAGGAATGCTCTTGTAGACCAAGCCTCTGGGGAGGGAGATGTCACCTGGAAGAGTCACAAAGAACTAACTCATGGCTAAGTCTCTAGAAGGTTCATTTCCAATACCACCCCCAATCCCAAGAAAGGCCTTGATGAACACCTGCACTGAGAGCAAAGGAAAGGGAACACAGGTGCGTCCCACCTGCCAAGGTGTGTCAAAGGAGAGAATCTAAGGACTAAGAAGTTCTACTCTAATATATCCACTGGTATGGGTCCTCTATATTTCCAGATATTACATATAATTGCCAAGGCATTTGCTGCTTTTAAAGGCTTCAAAAATGGAAAAAACACATAGCCCTAAAAGCAATGAAATTTTATTTAAAACCAATTTTTAAAAATACCATTGGGACTTACCAAATTGATAAAAAAATAAATCTAACATTGGTAGGGTTTTCAGGAAGCCGGCATGGGGCACAGAAAACTGATTAAAGTTCTCTAAAGAACAAGCTGGAACCCTAACTGGTGTGGCTCAGTGGACTGAGCGCCAGCCTATGAACCGAAAGGGCACTGGCTCGATTCCCAGTCAGGGCGCATGCCTGGGTTGTGGGCTGGATCCCCAGTTGGGGGTGTGGGAGAGGCAACCGACAATTGTATAAATGTATCTCTCACACGCAGATGTTTATCACCCTCACTTTCTCCTTCCCTTCCCTTCTCTCTAAAAAAGAAATAAGATCTTTAAAAACAAACAAAAAAGGAATAAGCTGGCAACGTGTAACAAGTGTTATAAAGTTTTTATATGCTTTGAAACTGCAGTCTCGCTTCTGAATGTATACCTGAAGGAAGCAATCCAAAAGGGGGAAAAAACAATCCATTTAAAGATACACATATGGAGACTTCTGCTAAGATGGAAGCATAGGTGGAAACACTTTGCCTTCTCGCACAACCAAGTCTAAAGAAACAAAGTTTTAGCAACAATAAATGCAGCCAAATCACAGAAAATGGAACAATACGAAAGTGCGACAATAATGAACCACTCAGCTAGACGGGTAAGAGGGGCAGAGCCAACAGCGGAGCAGGTCGGGCAAAAAAGATCCCCCAACCCAGGCAGTTAAGGGCGAATCCCAGGTGTGGGGTAGCGACGGGCAGACCCAGTGAAGGCACAAGGCGGCTGGCTGACCACAGTCACACATTTGCGTGCAGATAAACCAGCGAAGGAGCAAGCAGTGAGACAGACTGGGCAGGCCCCAGCGACATGAAGGAGCAGAGGAGACCACCACTGCTCCCCTTCTGACCCCGCTCCCACATACAGCATCACAAACCAGCAACCTGGGTAGCCCCACCCTGGTGAACAACTAAGGTTCCTCTCATACCTAACAGGCTCGAACAGATCAAAACATGGCTCAAGAAGAACTCAAACCCCCGGAGCCCATAAATCTAAGCGATAAAGAAATAGCCAACCTATCAGAGGCACAGTTCAAAACACTGGTGATCAGGATGCTCACAGACCTGATTGATTTTAGCCACAAATTAGAGGGACAAATGAAGGCTAAACTAAGTGAAATGAAGGGAAATGCACAGGAAACCAATAGTAATGGAAAGGAAACTGGGACTCAAATCAAGGGAGTGGACCAGAAGGAAGAAAAAAAATGACCAAACAGAAAAGGATGAAGAAACAAGAATTCAAATAAATGAGAAGAGACTTAGGAACCTCCAGAACACTTTTAAACGTTCCAACATCCAAATTATAGGGGCACCAGAAGGGGAAGAGGAACAGCCACCAATGGAAAACTTATTTGAACAAATAATAAAGGAGAACTTTCCCAATCTGGCAAAGGAAATAGACTTCCAGGAAATCCAGGAAGCTCAGAGAGTCCCAAAGAAGTTGGACCCAAGAAGGAACACACCTAGGCACATCATAATTACATTAGCCAAGATTAAAATGAAGGAGAGAATCCTAGAAGCAGCAAGAGATAAGGGGACAGTCACCTACAAAGGAGTTCCCATCAGACTGTCAGCAGATTTCTCAAAAGAGATCTTACAAGCAAGAAGGGGCTGGAAAGAAGTATTCCAAGTCATGAAATCCAAAGACCTACAACTAAGATTGCTCTATCCAGCAAAGCTTTCATTTAGAATGGAAGGGCAGATAAAGTGCTTCTCAGATAAGATCAAATTCAAGGAGTGCATCACCAAGCCCTTATTATAAGAAATGTTCAACGGATTTATCTAAGAAAAAGGAGTTAAAAAATATGAACAGTGAAAGGACAGCAACTCACAGTTATTAAGAACCATACCTAAAACAAAAGCAAACTAAAAGGACAGCTAGATCAGGAGCAGAACCAGAGAAATGAAGATCACATGAAGGGTTAGCAACAGGGGAGTGGAAGAAGGAAAAGGGGGGAGAAGGTACAGAAAATAAGTAGCACAGACAGTAAATAGAAAATAGATAGGGGGGAGGGTAGGAATAGTATGGGAAATATAGAATCTAAAGAACTTGAGACAGATGGTCATAAACTAAAGGGGGGGAATGGTGGGGGAGGAGTGTGCAGGGTAGAGAGGAATGAAGGGGGAAATAGAACAAATGTAATGGCATAATCAATAAAATATATTTTAATGAAAATAAAAATAAAAACAAAATGTTAACTCAGAAAAAAAATTTAAAAAAAAGATACACATATGCTACTTACACCATCTAACACAACTTGCAATTAACACAACCAGCAAGGGAGGCCTGGTTGAATAACCTAGGGTAACCAAGCAGTAATGTAGAATACCACATGTAATGAAAACATTAAGTAGGTACACTATACAGATGTACAGTGTATGATACAGAAAAATGTACCTTAAAAAGAGTGTTCACTGAGAAACAGAAAACAAATTAAATAATTATATTTAAATCCATGATTTCTTATTTACAATTCTGAAATGAAACCCCCAAACCAAAGTGTTTTGTAAGATGTAACAACATTCACTTGGAAGCAAAACACAATCTGAACTCACACGAGGCCATTTTTGATCTCTGTTCATCCCACTCACTCTGAGTACCCACACATTTTGTTTCAGAAGTATCAGTGTGTTCAGTTGCAGGGGGCTGCCTCAGACTCCCTTGGGGACTGTTAAAAAAACATAGGGGTATATACCTGATTACCATTTCAAAATCCAAAAATAATCTAAACCCCAAAACATATACAGTCCCAAGAGTTTCAGATAGTTCCAGATAAGGGACTGTGGCTCTGCACTGATCACATCTTATGTATGCATATGCATCGGTTGTAAATTTAAAGTAAAAGAGTTAAAGTTTGGTATTCCTAGGTTTCGGTTAAAAAAAAAAAAAGGACTTGAAAGGAGCATAGTCTTTAGGGAGGCCCCTAATAATGGCTACATCTGCAGGACTGTGTGAATAGACAAATAAATACAGATAAACCAAATCCGTCTCCAAATCCTTACAAATTCCAAGCCAATAAAACTGAGATTGTGACAATTTCTTTTTACTTAGATTCAAGTAGATTTCCATAGAGGATTCTGCAGCATTTCTGGAAAAGGGTCAGTCATCTGTAAATGATCATCATTTTTACAGACACAAGTTTATTGAAAGAAATGACAAACCTTCAGGTTTTACAACAAATCTTCCAGGTGGCCCTTAAATACAATAATATATAAGATTTAAATCATTTAAAAGCATTATTTTAAATCTCTTGATTTAAAGGAACATTTAAAACAACCTTTTTTTTATCCAGACAAAGACCCTGAGATTTTTTTCTGCTAGCCAGCAACAAAATGTGAGGAAATTATATACTTGCTTTTGCTCCCCATACGAGTTAGCTTGTGTGTCAGAAACACGTAAGAACCACCAAAACGAGACACCTTTGGATCAGAAAGCATTTACAAACTCTGGATTTAATGCTTCCTGTGAAATTCTGCACAGACACAAACATGAGTCCATTACCTCTTTTGACCCTTCTCTATTCGCTCCCCCCTCTACCCTCCCGCCGAAAACTCAACAAGAATCTAATGTGCAGAGCCTGGCTGGGATCAGGTGTGAGTAGTACCGGGATTTAGCTCTTAATGATTGTCCATCTGATATTACATATCTCTATTCTGATCCCAAAACAAAATGTGCCCAAATAATCTGATCTCATTTAAAATGAGGTCTCTCTGCCAGTTCCAGTCCATTCCATAACCAACATTTTTCTCCAAGTAGGAGACAAAACATACTACTACACCTGAAACTCACACGTCTATCATTTACTCCTACAAAATGGTTTATTCTTATGGCAAGTTCACTACTACAGTTATGAAAGTTAGTATTTCTAACGCTAATGGTGAATTTTTTAAATATTAAAATTTTTGCTATTATAACAGTAATACTTGTTCAACAAAAAACTAGAAGCTACAGATAAACAAAAAGTAAGAAACACCAAAACCTGGCACTCAGGGATAACCACAAAGTTAGGGGTGTTGCTGCCCAAGGTCAGTGTTATAACACTACAGGACAATAATGGCAACCCTCTGCCCCCCCTGCATAAAACATCAATTAGCTCTGTGGAGTGTCATTGCTTAAACAACTATGGACAAGTGTGAAGACATTGAGATATTGCCATTTGAAACTGGAACATAAAGTCCAAACTAATAAAAAGGATAATTAAGCAAGATGAAAAGGTTTTTATTACTAAAAACAATCACTAGACTAACCCACTCAGTTTTGCATCAATACCTATCTACCCAGAAAAGTCAATAAATATCTCCATTTAATGAACATTAGTTTTCTATTCTTATACAATCCCAGAATTTGGTTTTGGATCCAGTTTAAGTTTGTCATAAAAATAAATTTTGACTTTTTGAACACAATACAACATTGTTTTCTTTAGTTCTGTAGTTTTATTTTCTAAGATTTTTTTTTTCAGAGAGAGGGGAAAGGAAGGAGAAAGAGAGAAACATCAATGTGTGGTTGCCTCTCGAGCGCCCCATGCTGGGGACCTGGCTTACAACCCAGGCATGTGCCCTGACTGGGAATCAGTGACCCTTTGGTTCACAGTCCAGTGCCCAATCCTCTAAGACACACCAGCCAGGGCACAACACTGTTGATACAATGTACTTTTTAGCAAAAAAAAAAAAGTAATAGCTGAACTGCAGAGCAATGCACATTTCCCTGACTTTTATCCAGTAATTTAACCATTGACTGACCATTCACTGAGCTTTAACTATCCAGTTATAGAATAACATACCTAGACTTGAACTTAAGACTCTAGTCTGTTATTCTCAAGTGGGGGGTGAGAGGATAGGGATGGCACCGTCCCCCCTCACTAAGAGGGGCAGATCAGAAGTTCCAGGGAGGCACATTTAGTTTAAACTGTTTCATTATTATAATTTTGTATTGAAAAAACAAAAGTGAATCCTAATTATCTGCAAAGTATAACTAAAAATAAAGTGACAAAATCTCGGCTGGTAGAGAAATACTTGGCTTTATCTTCTGAATATTAGGGATCCTCACTCAAAAGGTAAACTACCCATGGAGGTGTGTATGCACTTCAGGGGCCATGAGATCTTTCCGTTTATCAAGAGGAAATAAAGAAGGTTAGAAACACTGCTTTGGTCCACATACATCATTTCAAACCTGCATTTCATATATAGTCCCATAATGAAAAATTGGTGAAAGGGAAAAGAAACTTCCAACTTGACAGTAAGCTAAGTCATCCCCTCAGCTCTGTAGTTCTAGTATCCAGGTATATGTAGAGTGGGAAATTACTTTTGTTGTTAATGAACATACTTCAGCAAAGAATGTATTACAGATGCCCATTTGGTACATGTACACCTGGAAGCACAGTTTTCCTCCAACACTCCCAGAGTCTGGGAAGGGCTGGTTGTTCCCCAGGAATGTGCAGTTGCTCCTTCTGAATCACTGCCATGAAAAACACCCACAGTTCCTATGCACTCACAGCTGTGGAGAGCTGACCATTCAGTACTGTATGGGGCCCAGTTTGTTTCTGTTGAAGTTTGTTTCTTTAATTTGAATATGAGGTCAGACCTTAAGTTGGGTTGTGATAACTCTACATGGTATTCTATTGCAGAAATGTCACGGGATTTCTAATAAGGTTCTAGAGAATACATAGGTAAATATGTAGAATAGTTTTGAGGGGAAAAAGGCAGAGCTCTACATTTTGAGACAACTTTAACATAAGTACAATTTTTTACCCAGCTAGAAAAATATTGTTAAATTCAACTTAATGTACATAAACACTGATATGTGACCCAACCCTAAACTGTGCAAGTCACAGCTTTCTTATCTCTAAGTGGAGATACTGGCATCCTATGAGGCTAATCTAAAAAATAAAATTAACATACAATTAATATACAATATAAAATTAATGTACACGAAAGGTTTTTCTTTATGGTAAAGGCTATGCAAATTATCATTTAAACAAATATGTATTATCTTAAAAGTGCCTTTCACATAATGTTAGATTAGAATAGGCTGATATTTGGTTCTTTGTCCTCCACTTTAGGCTTAATTCATAACTCATTTGAATTCATACTACCCCTAAAACACTCCAAGCTCATCAAAAATGTAACAAAACATTCCAAGTTGCATAAAATTATTGTTATATCACAGGGTCGTCACAAAAGGAATAAAGTAACCGGCTGTCTTATCAGAATCGTATGAGGACTAAAAACCCACTGATGACAGAAGTGACACAGATAAAGGCACAGAGCCCAAAGACGGCAGGACAAATGGGACGATCTGAGACCTTCAGCCCAGCTGGAGCATAATGAACAAGAAGGAAGAGAGTTAAGAAGCAAGGCTGGAGGACCAGGCAAGAGCAGGGCTTGAAGGCCTTTGGTAGAGTTTGGCATTATCCTAGAACTAATGGGTATCACTGATGGCTTTTTAACAGAAAAATTATATGGTCCAATGTTTTAGAATAATCACTCAGGTGTACAAGTAGAACTAAGGACAGGTAGATCAGTTAAAGAGTTATGACAATAAATGAGGCCAAAAGTAATAAAGTCATAAATTAAGACAGAACACTAGAGGAAAAGAAGGGACTGGTTTATGAGGCATTACAGAGGTAAACACTCTAAAAGCACTTGGTCTGATTTAACAAAATATGTAAGGAAAGGGGAGAAATAAGAAATTAAGATGAATTCCAGATTTCTGACTTAAGCAACCAGAGATGTCATATACCAAGAGAATTTACAAGAAACGCTGTCTATTTTTGATATGCTTTGGTTTCAGTGGTAGGTGAAGATTATATGAAGTGGCTAAAAATTTGTTCATTTTAGTCGCATATGATATACCTATACATCCAAATAAAACTGTCCAGAAATAGCAGATATGGGTTTCAAACACAGAGAAAAGATTTGGAAATGACCTAACATAACATAGTGGCTAGAGCCATGGGGCATATGAGACCAAAGAAAAATGAAAGTACATGGCCTGGCACTAAGCCTCAAGGAAATCCAAGATTGGCTTAACAAGGACACATGTAAAAAGATAGAGCATATCACATCAAGAGCACAGAGTATGATTTATTCCAAAAGACACCTCAGAAGGTAAAAGAAGGTATAAAGAGGAATAAGTGGTAATGGGAAAAATACAATTAAAAAAATAAACTAAAATAAATAAATAAAATGACACCCAAAATCTCTCTAGCAATTACCCTGTTATGCCTCTATTTTTGCTTGATTTGGTTCTTTTGATGGTTAATTTTATTGATAAACACCACAGGAATACTCATATGGTTGTATTTAATTAGAATTCACTATACACTATTCACACTGTTCAGTCTTGCTCTGAAATCAGAAACATTTTAGAATTGGAATATGAAATGCTCACACCATACTCGTTTCTTTATTACTATAAAATCCTGGAATGATTTTTGTGGTCTAATGACTTCTTTTAGCAGGCAGTTTAGATGAATTCACATGGCATAAAAGGTTGGGTATTTTAAGATGGGGAAGAACAAAGGAAATTCAAGTAAAACAGCTACCATAAATAAGTTCTCTGAGTCTTTCAACCTCTCAGTGCAAAATAACAGGCATTTATAGTGAAAGACATTTAGAACCAAGAACCAGATGGTTTGTCCACCATACAAAGCACCATTACTAAAAACACTTTGCTCAGATACAGAAATTATTAGATTACAAGCAGCTTTCCCCCCAAAAAACCATTAGCTTAAATCCAGACAGTTGAGTTCTGAACTACAGTGAAAACCGGGGTAGCACACAGCTGCCATGTGTAGATATCAGCATAGCTGTAAATACAAAAACTTTTTTAACCTTCAGGAAGCACTGACTTGAAATTGCAGAGATGCTAGTGAGACTATATTGAGAGGTGTTTCGAGATGCATTCACTGGTAAGGGCAACTGAAAATCCTACTTTGTGACTATAACCATCTTAAAGAGCAATCTACCTCCATACAGGGAGGACAGCTCCTTTAAAGACTGTTGCAAAAAAGTCTCCCTTTTGAAACCAAGTGGATAGTCAGTCCACTTCTCTTTAAAACTATTAAATTTTTTAATACTGTACTTGTTTTCTACTATAAATATCCAAGAGGAGGATAATGTGCTGTGTTTCTCACACTTATTTAACCACAAACCTCTAACTTAAAGGAAGTCTATTACCTGGCTGGTGTAGCTCAGTGGATTGAGCACCAACCTCTGAACCAAAGGGTCACTGGTTTGATTCCCAGTTGGGGCACATGCCTGGGTTGTAGGCCAGGTGCCCAGTGGGGGGGTGCATGAGAGGCAACCACACATTGATGTTTCTCTCCCTCTTTCTCCCTCCCTTCCTCTCTCTAAAAATAAAATAGAAAGGAAGGAAGGAAGAAAGGCTATTAAAGAACACATTTGGGGAATCACTAAAGAAAGAGGTAGGGTCTTCTTGACCAAGCTTCTGGACCACAAAGACATAATTTCTTCAAAAGGATATCATTAACTACCCTAAATACTGATTCTGAAAACACACTTGTTTTAAATAGGTATGTTTTTAAAGTCCATATACCAGTAAAACATTTTTCTTTCTGCAGGAAAAAAGCAGAAAGAAAATAATGAATACCCTAGGATTAGGGGTATTACTAAATTAATACCCTAGTAAAATCCCAGAGACTGTTCAAGGCACTGCATTAGGAGAATGAAAAACCCTACACTATTTCTCAGTTCCACGAAGGAACTAAAAATGAGTTCTTGAATATAGAGCTAAGTTAAGGCAAGTTGCTATTTCTAAGAGGAAACAACGTTCCAGTTAATTGTAGTCTCTGTTTTAACCAGACACTTTTGGGAATCAGTCCCAAAAGTGTCTGATTCCCCACCACACAGGCAAGAGCATGCACATATGAATAAGTAAATACTTAACTGAAAAGAGACAACTCAAGCTCAGCTTGCTCCCTCTACAGATATTAACTGACCCAGCAGCAGGTGCAAGGTGAACCTCTGAGCACTCTGTCATTGCCAGCCGCGTCCCCGCAATGGGGCTGTGATGTCCTCAACATTTTTCATTGGTTCTACTGCCTAATTTGCAGTTCCATTTGATTCCCTTTCCAAAGTCTTAATTTCACACAGTGATATTTATTACCATATAGAAAGAGGTCATTAAATGCCTTTTCCAGCCCCCACCATCCCCTGGAATTTCAGCCTTTTAAAACAAGATTGGGTCCTGGATATTGCAAGTGTCAGGAAAGTATTTTGTCTGTCTTTTTACTTGTCTGTGTCCCAAAGCAGATCTAAAGCTCCCTGGGAACAGCCGTCTCTCTCAGTTCCCAACTCCAGTGGCCTGCACAGAGGTGTCAGATACTCGGTAATGAATGATACTTGGAGGATGGATGAGGAGTAACATTAGGACGTGTAAACTCACCTATATCTTAGTGTGCCTGAATGTCTTCAGGCCTTTTCCTAAGAAATTTGGGGTGGATTATCAGTTACCTTAGAGCCAAGAGAGCCATGAAACTGAGAAGTGAGCCTGAGAAAGGCTGCCCTTCACCTCTTCCTAGAAACACTGTCCTGCTGTGGTAGAGGAGCGTGTGGGTCTTCAACGGAAACCCTAGCCTTTTGTTTGAGTGGCATGTGAAATTATCTTGTTTCTCCACACTTCAAAAATCTATTTCCATGAGACATTAACAACTGGCAATTGTTTATCAACAGCCAAGTAAGATCAAGAAACAGGGACCCTGATCTTTCAGATTTTTTGAGTATCCAGAAGAACTAGAAGAATCTCACAGATTCCAGAACCCAGGATACTTCAGGGATAGGTTAGGGTCAGGAGTAAAAAACTAAACAAAACACAGAACCCTTCGTAGTTTCAGAAGGGTATTTTGTGTTTCGTGGGACTGAGTTATTTGACCACATCTTAAGAATCAGGAAACCACGTCTGACCCAATGGAATCTCTGCTGAACCAGCTTCTCCAGCACAGAAGAGCTGATAAGCCCAGTGCTGTGTCTAAGGCCTGTCACTTATCGAGGCTGTAACTTCGCAAACGTGGCTACTTTTATAGTTTATTTTCCCACTGTATTTAAATAAAGGGTTTGTTTGTTTTGGAGGGGGGAAGAACAGAGATCCTGATCTTTCAGATTTCATTTTTTTTATATATATTTATTTTTAGAGAGAGGGAGAGAAACATCAATGTGTGGTTGCCTCTAGTGGGCCCCTTACTGGGGACCTTGCCAGCAACCCAGGAATGTGCCCTGACTGGGAACAGAACTGGTGACCCCTTGGTTCTCAGGCCGGCGCTCAGTCCACGGAGCTATACCAGCCAGGGCCAGATTTCTCTTCTAAGACCAGAATTCCTGGTGTAGTACTCAATCAATTGCTAATGCTTAAATTAACCAAAAACATAAAGAACATTGTATTAGCAGAATGTTATCGAGTCAACGCAATATGATCAATTGTTAAAAACCCAGCTTCTAGAATCAGATAAATCTGAATTTGAATCCTGGCTCCACTGCTTACTTAAAGTCTGCAAACCTGAGTTTCCACATCTGAAAAGAAAGATATCAAGTAAAACCTACCCCATGGGACTGCAGTAAGATTTAAATAGGAATGCATGTAAAGTGCTTAGCACTGGACTGGCAAACAGAAAGTTCTCAGAAATATGAAGCATCATTTGAAAACCTGAGTTCCCATTTTACCACAACCTCCCAAGGTATCCTTGGACTAATCACCATGAAACAGCCAATGAAAACATGGAGACAATTAATTGCCCTCAAATGCTGAGATTATCAATCATGAATAAGATAACAGAAAATGAACCAAAACTTTTAAAAATAAAAGCTCTGAACAGGTCTAGATATTTTCTGTGTTGTATTTAAACTTGCATGCATTCAAGCACAGATGACTCTGCATTAGCAGAAAAGCCAAACATCAAAGCAGTTATTCTCAAATACTTCAGTGCCTTTTATAAATGATAGACTCTATGAAACACCTGTTGGGGAGGGGAGAAGGGGTACCTCAACATTAAGTGGCCCAATAACTATCTTGTCGCACTTTTTTCGCAGATAAGGTTAAATCTGTTTTCCTCCTCCTATCTTAAAATGCATCTGTTGTACATGTATTACACAGTGTCCAAAAAAGGCCAACATTCAATCAAGCTGCTATTGCACAGGGCCATCACAAATGCAAAAGGCCCCTCTGCAGGAATTAGATAAAGGCCACTAGAGCACAGGCTGGTTTTCTGTCTCCACTAATCCTGAAGTGGGCACCTCTGTGCAAGGGCACAGCAGTCATGAAGACAAGCACAAAGATCTTCAGTATCTGACTGGCATGCCTGTGTAATTGTTTATATGACATACACACATCCTCCGACATGACTGAAAGTTGTCAAGGAAATAACTGAGTAAACGGAGGATGTAAAACTGAAAATATGGAGTTTCAAAAAAGTCAAGAGAGCAAGTCCTGTCCCCCTTCCTCACTTTTAGCTATCCAGTAATGGGATGTTGTAACCAGTAGGAACTTGGTAGGTAGAGGCTTCAACACTGCAAAACTCTGATCCCCAGCAAAACTATGGTCTTTCTCCAGCAGTTGCTCACTATCTGGAAGGGAGGGAGGGAGGGAGGGAGGGAGGGAGGGAGGGAGGGAGGGAGGGAGGGAGGGAGGGAGGGAGGGAAAGGAAACCCACAGACACCAATGAATTAACTTACCTGAGTTTTCAAAACAAGTAGTATATGAAAGGCTGTTGTCTTGTTGTTTTGACTGCATTAAAAATCTGTAATCCCAGACAAGAATATGCTAAATGATGAAGGAACTAGTCTTAAAATGGTAACACTGTCGATTCTGCCTCCTTGAGCTTTTCCCTCCCAGACACCTGATACTCATATAGAAAAGACACAACATTATGTGTTTACTATTACATATGCATATACATCCTGCTAAACTTTTTAATGATAGCCTTCCTTACAAAATAAAAATACACTTTTAACACTTTTGTACCTAGCCCTGTGACCTGCATAACACAGCAGCTTCAAGAGCTATTTATGGAACAGAAATTCCAGGGTAAATATGGTACCTTATTTAACACACACCCAAGGAGACAGTGTACATACAAGAATATTCATTGCGGCATTGTTTATAGTAAGTTTGGAAATAATTTAAATGTCTATTAAAGGGACAATGCATAAATAAAGTATAATATAGCATATAATGAAAAACTATGAGTTAAAACAAAAAATTTAAGCTACCAGCTCAAACTGAGGTTTATATGGATAAATCGCACACATGAGACAGTAAAAGAAAGCAAACTGCAGAATGATACATGTAACACTATTGATACTTATAAGGTTTTAAAACTCTCAACATTATCTCTGCCTTAGAATTTGTTATAGCAGTCTTACATATTCATTATATGGGCACTAAAAACCCAAGGAATAGCCACTCAAAAATTTTTTAAATAAAGTTAAAAAAAGACTATTATCATATTTATATTATCATATAAAGTTCCCCAAGTGCCAGGGAGGGAGTCTGATTTAATAATGGAAATAAATCACCTGGCCCTCAGTCATAAGATGTGTCTTCTATCTCCATTCTGCTACTCACCAAGACACTTGATTTCACCAAGCGCCAGTTTGCTGACCTAAATGGGGTTGACAACGCCGCCTTGCAGGATAAAGTGAATAATGCACGTAAATGAGTTACAGAGAAGGTCTTGGACTTGTTTTTTACCTAATCAGTCAAGAGATCACACAATAACGCTCTACAACCCCCACCCGACGTTGAGTTTCACCTTTTTTATCTAGTTTGGTAAATCGTTAAGTATGACAACACAACAGGAAAATGTAACCCCTCACCTTCCCTCTTCCCAATCCCTAATCTGGCTGCCTCCTGTGCGTTCTGTATTTAACACAGAGCGACCCTCACCCATAAGAGAAGCGCCCATACACCTAAGCACTCGGGGACCCTCCGCGGTGCACACACGGGCGTGGACCCACACTTGGCACGCGGAATGCGTTCGTGGGGGGAGCGCGCCTGTCCCCCGGGGCTGGCCGCGGCGGGCGTTGCGCCTCACCTGTCTTGAAGACCATCTGGTCATCGTCCTTGGACCCGAAGGTATCCAGCATGGACACGAAGAGCACCCCGCAGGCGTTCTGGATGCCAAACACCGACCCGTTGCACCACATGGCCGCCAGCATCACCAACCAGCCCCAGCCGCCCTCGGGAGGCTGAGGGGGCTCGGCGCCCGCCGGCCCCGCCAACTCTACCTCCACGTTCTCGGCGGCCGCGTCCGGACCCTCTGAGGGTCCCCGGCCGGGCAGCGGAGCAGCCCCCATGGGCTCGGAGCCGAGCGACTCCGTCTCGCTCGTCCCCTGCGAGGAGCCGGGCTTCACAGGGGAGGGCACCATCGCCCCAGCGGACCCCGTTGGGGGCCGCGGGAGCGCGAGGGGCGGGAGTTCCCGGCGGGCTCCCAGAGGAGCTGCTCGGAGCCCGGAGGGCGAGCTAGTGAGGCCGAAGCGAGAGCTGTGGAGCCGCAGGCGGGGGGCGCCACAAGGCGCAGGGGCTGCCTGGGGAAAGCGGCTGCGCGGAGATGCCTCGGGGTCCGAGACTCGAAATCCCAGTCCGCAGCCCCGCACCCCTACGCAGCCCAGTCACCGGCTCTTAAAGACGCCCGGACCCCGTCGGCTGGGGGCGTGGCCGTCAGCGGGACGTGCCCAAGGTGTCCAAGCGATTGGGCTTCGGGAGAGCGGAGGCGGGGCCCACCTCCTCCCTCCCCCCGCCCCCGCCCCCCCCTCCCCCAGCCCCGAGGAGCGCAGATCCAGGTGCGGCGGGGTCACAGAAGTGTAGGTCACTCGGCCTCAGTGTTAACGGCAGAGGAGCGTCTTCTAGGTGCAGGCCGGAGGGTCCACAGGGCAGCAGGATGGGATCCTTAGTCTCAGCTCACTGAGCGCCTCACAACCATTGTTTCTTTGTCTTGTGTTTTTGGCATTCAGCTCTAATGAGTAATTATAATATGTAAGAGACATTATGCCACCTGCTTACTTAAAAACGGAATCGGAAGGTCAGACTCCTTATTTAATTAGCTTAATTTCTCCTTCATTCATATACAATTACCTATGAATTGAAGATGCTCATTTTGGAAGACACAGAGTATAATACCAAAATCTTCAAATAAACATTTCTGACAGAGAGCTAGTAAACATTACTGTTAAACTACAGCAAAATTGTTTCACTTAAAAGCTAACGCAGATATACAACTCCTCTGTCTCCCTGAAGCATGGAACAACAATGCAAAAAAAGAAAGGAAGAGTAATTAGCTGTGCAATATTGAGCACACTTCTAAATGTCTCAGTTACTCGGATTCGTCATTCCAAAGTCAAAATGTTCTGTAGTTACTCTATGTGCCCACCGCAGTGATGGTACGGGTACACAGATGAGTATGACTGATCACATTTCTGCCTGTGCCCATTCATGAACTAGTAGGAAAAAGTCCTGGGATAGAATAGGAGGCTCAGGTGAGGTGTTTTAATACATGTTCAACAAAGAGAAGTGGAATGCAACCATTAAATTATATTTGAAACACTAGAGAAAAGTTTCCACAGCAAGCAGCCTTTTGAGCTGAGCCACGAATCAAAGAGGAAACTTCGGTGGGCAGAGATGGGGGAAGAGCATTTTTTCTAGGCAGAGAAAACAGTGCAAACTGAGGAAAGCAAGTATAATGCATCCTAGGGATGGGCTTAGAATAATAAACTAAGAATAGTCACGCAAGTGCTCCCCGAAAAGTGAATGTACAAGGATGTTATCCCATCATTGTTGGAAGTGAGGAAAAGGGGAAAGCAAAAATGTGCCCCAGTAGAGGACTGATTAAATGCATTCTATTAATATATAACTTCTAAAAGTTATCATGTTCACCTCTACTGAGTTTGAAAGTTGTCCACATGTATTTTATTTTATTTTATTTACTTTTAGAAAGAGGGGAAGGGAGGGAGAAAGAGAAAGAGAGAAAGATCACTGTATGAAAAATAACATTGATTGATTGGCTCCCCCAACCAAGGACCTGGCCTGCAACCCACGCATATGCTCTGACCAGCATCAAACTGGTAACCTTTTGGTTCACAGGCCGGTGCTCAATCCACTGAGCCACACCAGCTAGGGCAAAAGTTGTCCTCATTTTACTGAGCAAAGAAAACACATCAGATAAAGTATGGATTATAACACAAAATATAAAATAAATATCTATGAGTTGATACTGATATAGGTAAATAATTAAGTACATAAATGGAGGGGGCAGGGAATGGGAATACTCAGATCTCTCCTGCAGAATATTTCCAATAATACGCCATCTTCAAGGAGGTGAAGTATGACACCTCACTCTGTAAGTGTGGACTGCGTGCTCAGTGAGTTACTTCAAAAAGAAAAGTATGAAAAGAGGGAGAATGCAGGGTGGTCTTTTGGGTGCAAAAACTGACAAGCACTATTTCAGCCAGGTAATCAAGTATGTATCCCTGATATAATGTGATGAAAATGGCACTTTATCTCTGTGATCGTCCTCTAAAAAACCCATAACCCCAGTCTAGTCATGGGGAAGAAAATAAGACAAATCCCAGTTGAGTGACATCCCTCAAAATAATTGACCAGCACTCCTCAAAACTGTCAAGAACATCCAAAACAAGCAAAGTCTGAGACACTGTCACAGCCAAGAGAAACTGGAGACAAGATGAACAAATATAATGTTGGGATGGGATCCTGGAACAGAATAAGGACATTAAATAAAAACCCAGGGGCTCTGGCCAGGGAGCGCAGTTGATATGAGCGTCATCCTGATACACCAAGCTTGTGGGTTCTCTTTCCAGTCCAGTCACATGCAAGAAGCAAACAATGAAGCATAAATAAATGGAACAACAAATCAGTATTTCTCTTTCTCCCTTCCTCTCTTTCTGAAAGATCAATCAATAAAAAAAAGAACCTAAGGAAATCTGAGTAAAATATGGAAGTTTGTTCATTATTAATATTGGCTCATTAAGTGTAACAAATGTGGCAACTAATTAAGTTGCTAATAATTGGAGAAACTGGATGCAGGGGTATGGGAACCCTGTACTATATCTTTAGAATTTTTCTATAAATTTAAAACTATTTTAAAAATAAAGTTTATTTCATCTTGTAAAAATGTACATATGTGTATGTGCATATCAAAATATTCAATGTGACAGTTTATTTGTAAACTTTCATTTTATACATAAGTGCTACGTATATTTGTACGGAGGTTTGGAATGTTATTTTTAAGTATATAATTCATTCTCAAACTTTTTTCCCACTTGTATGTCAATATTATTTGTAAACATAATCTAGTGTACCCTAATTTCAGATTAAAGTGTGACACTTTGCAGGGAAGATTTCTACAGGAGCAGCTCTGGCTTAAAGGACTGAAGAGTCGACACCAGCAAAGCACTCCGCACACGGCGAGCTCTCAGGAAACATTAGCGGTGATTCTCATTACCGCCGATGATGTCCATATTTCTTTCTAGGACTTCTCATGACCACTGTTTTCTTGGGATCAAAGTAATGCAAATGGATGTTTGCATCTTTATAAATACAAGTTTTCTCTAATCACAAATGTATCAGTTCAGGAAAATTTAAAAATAGAAAGATTTAAAGCTAGAATTTTACACATCCTTGTCCTCAGCTATTATATTATCTGTTCCTTAAAGAGAAAGTTTTTTATTTTCTACCAGTTACTCTTTCCCCAACTCACCAAAGGCACCACTTACAAAATCTGATACAGCATCTCTCTAGCCATACTAATTTGATCTGTTTGGCTGAATTACTCCAGCCTACGGTCTGAATGGAGGATGCAAGCTGCCGTTTGGCAATGAAAACTAAGTTCCAGTTCAGCTACACTAGGGCCTGGCGGTGCCTTCATCTGCACTGCTTTCCTTTGTTTTCTTCAAATTTCTAAGTTAGTGAAAGAAAAGATTTCACAATGTGAAATGAAATAATAAAACAAAAGCACTTTGAAAACTATAAAGTACCTTAAAAATTAAAGTGTTACTTTAAGTTCCAATGCTCCAAGAAAAAGACATCTTGGACTACAAATTGGATTCCAGGCTGAATTTTTATTAAATCAGGCAAGTTGGTGTTTAGCCTTTTAAGAAAATTTTATTACAGTAAGGTGGACATACATTATAGTAGTTTCAGGTATACAGCATAGTGACCTTACATTTACATACACCACGATGTGAGCGCCACACTAAGTTTAGTGACCACTGTCGCTGGATGAAGCTATTACAGCATTATTGACTACATTCCCCATGATGTACGCTACATCTCTGTGGCCTATTTATTTTATAACTGGGAGTTCGTGCCTCTTATTCCCCTTAACCTTTACATCCATCCCCAACCCCTTCCCCTCTGGCAATCATCAGTTTGTTCTTTTTCTATGAATCTATTTCTGTTTTGTTTGTTCATTTATATTATTTTATTTTTTTAGATTTCACATACAGGGGAAACCATACAGTATTTGTCTTTCTCTGTCTGACATTTCACTTAGCACAATACCTCTAGGTGTGTTCATGTTGTCACAAGTGGCAAGACTTCATTTTTTATGGCTGAGTAATATTCCATTGTATAATGTGCCACATGTTCTTTATCCATTCATCTACTGATGGACACCTAGGTTGATTCTATATCTTGGCTAATATAAATAACATTGCAATAAACAAAGTGGGAGGATGCATATCTTTTCAAATTAGTGTTCTCATTTTGTTCAGATAAATACCCAGAAGTAAATTGCTAGATCATATGGTAGTTCTATTTTTTTTTTTTGAGGACTCCATACTGTTTTCCATAGTGGATGTACCAATTTAAAGTCCCACCAACAGTGCAAAAGGGTTCTCTTTTCTCCACATCCTTACCACACTTGTTATTTGTTGATGTTTCGATACTGTCCATCCTGACAGGTATGAGGTGGTATCTCATTGTATGGCATTGGCCAAAAAGTCCATATGATTTTTTCCGTAAAATAAAAGGCATATTTTTCATTTTCACCAATAACTTTATTAATTCGGATATTTTGAGTATGTCAGCTATCTCTCACATGGTATAACATTGATTATTCTCAGTTAATGTCTCAATTTGATAGCTATCAACTTCAACTGGTCTACCCAACCATGAAGCACTGTTCAGCAAGAAATCTCCAGCATGAAACTTCGCAAACTACTTTTGACATGTTTGATCAATCACAGCACCTTTTCCATATACTATACACTTTTTTTTTGCATTTCAGGTGTGTTTTTATCTTTCTTGAAATAATAAAGCATAATATGCCAAAATGTTGTGCATTTTCTTCTATCTTCAATATTAAAATGGCTATACAAAAATTCACCAATTTTGTTTTTTTTAAATGTACACTGGTATGACAGCTATCACAGTAAAATATAACAAAATTGTTTCAAATGAAATTAAAGGCAACTAAGCACTACTAAAGCCATCTTACAGAAAAAAAACAAATGAACTTTTTGTCCAACCCCATACCTCTTTGCTGCTTCCCGCAAATACAATGGTGCCAACTCGAGCTCCAGGTGGTCTTCTGACTGGCCCCCCCATTCTCCATCTAGCTGCTAGTTCTTTAACAATTCCTTATCAATTCTCATGGAGCAGCATAATGACTTCCCAACTAGTTTCAATGCCCAAAACTCCGCCTCCACCGTTTCATCCTTCTCCATATCCCTGCCTGTACATGATTCTCCAGGCTTATGGCCTGCTCCTCATTTCAAAAGCAGGTATGAACACCTCCATGCCCGTCTGCCTTCTTGCTGACCCCCCTTTTAAAGGGGACATCTTTCCCCTTCTTTGAATGGTGAAATCCTACGCTATCTTCAAGATTTAACTCTAAAATGGAAGTCACCTCTATGAAGCGTTTATTGATTCTTCCTCTAGGCTTCCATATTTTATTTATAGCAGTTTTCACATTCAGCAAAGTGGTTTCTGGTCTCCTTAACTAGAGTAAGAATTTTCAAACAGGCCAGATATGTGTCATAACGCTTTCAACCATAACACTGAGCACAGTGTTGGTGTACAACAAATAACTGTCAAATCGAACTAAATAGAATTTTTTTAAATGTAAAGAATCACAAATCAGGAAATTGAACACATCAATTTTGGTACCATATTTTCTGGTGGAAATTTTTCAATATTTTTTAAACAACATAAATTTATTTCCCAGTTATAAGAGCAATACATGCTCAAATTACAAATATTATAAAAAACAAAATTAAAAGAACATTATCATATTACTCAAATAACCTCTCTTAACTTTTAATACTTTTTATTACTTACAGGACAGCATCATTATTTATAAATACTTTGTAGCATATTTCCCCTATAAAATATGGTATGATATCACCAAAAAAATTATGTGACTCTTAATGAAAATTGCTTCATCTAAAACAATGAGTGAAACATAAAGAAACTGATGAGGCCCTGTCTTGTGTGGCTCAGTGGATTGAGCACCTGCCTGTGAACCAAAAGATCACTGGTTCCATTCCCAGTCAGGGCACATGCCTGGGTTGCAGGCCAGGTCCCTGGTTGGGGGCTCATGAGAGGCAACCACACACTGATGTTTCTCTCCCTCTCTCTCTTCCTCCCTACCCCTCACTCTAAAAGTAAATAAATAAAATCTAAAAGAAAAAAAGAAACCTGATGAGATGAGGATGCCCAGTTGTTGTTGCCACGGGCCATCTTTAGCAATCCATATGACTCGGATTTGTACATGAGTAAAGCTTTTTTACCAATGAGCACATATTATGAATCTTCAGGATTGCTCACAACATCACAAATCTACTACAGTTCCTTTCAATCTTTTTTGAAATGTGTATTTTAAAATAAAATTAAAATCATAGTGTTGTGGACTAAGTTGTATCCCTCCCCAAAACAGAAAATTATACATTAAGGCCTTAATCCGAAGCACCTTACAAGGAATGTGATGGTATTTGAAGACAGGGCCTATAAAAAGGTAATTAGAGAAGACCATTAGAGTGGGCCCTAATCCAATCTGACCGGTGTCCTTATAAGAAGAGGAGATGAGCATACACAAAGAGAGAGAAACACCTGGGAAATGCCATGCGAGGACGCAGAGAGAAGTGGCCATCTGAAAACCAAGTGGGGAGGCCTCGGAAGAAGTCAAACCTGCTTACACCTTGATATTAGATTCTAGCTTCCAGAACTGTGAGAAAACAAATTGCTATTGTTTGAACCACCCAGTCTGTGATATTTTGTTACAGCAGCCCTAGTAAACTAATACACGTAATAAAGAATAATAATAATAATAATAATAATGTAAAAAAGAAACAAAAGACCCAAAATGGAGTCACTTTTGCTAAGCCGAGCCACCAAACCAAAACTTAACAAACAACCGAACTGCAGTTTCAACCTCTCCCAGGGGTGGAATTTTAAAGCAATCAGTTTAGAATTCTGATGAATTTGCTCTCTCTCCTGGGTACGCTCCAGCAAAGCCTGAGCATATACCTGACACACAGGCTTGAAAACAAAAGAAAACAACAACAGCAACAAAAAACTTGTGGAAGAAAGTTATTTGTCAAATATATGAGGGAAAAAGTATGATTCAAACATGAATGGGTGGATGGTTGGACTAGATGATATTTGAAAACCCTTCAAACTGAGGAACTCTTGATTCCTCTGATCCGTTTTCAGCCACTGAGTGAGAAGTTCTGGAAGCATGGATGAAGTAGAGAAAGTGTCCAGACTATTGTGAGCGAGATCAGATGGAAACTCAAGAATACGACAGGGTCAAAGAGAGTACCAAAGAAAAAGAGAAGAAAGTGGATGATTAAGCAATTTAACTGAAATTAAATGGAGCAGAGAAACAGGAAAAAAGTGCAGACGGAAGGGAGAATCTTGTGAAAAGGAAAGACAAAGAGAAAAAAGAACTGGGGTGGGGAGAAAGAATGAGACACATATGGCGGGTCTGTGATCAAAGGCACAAAGAGAAGCTTCAGCTTTGACGCTCTCTAAGTAAATAAGCTTATAGACTCTTGATAGAACGGTTTGTTTGAATAGGATGAAAAATATGAATGGGATGTGTAAACAGAGGGCTTGATAAAAGGAGAGATAAAAACAAATGAATATGATAAATACAAAACATAGCTTTTGAAGTACAGTGTGGAAAATATTTGACCACTCACAGAACAGAAAGAACTTCTTTTTTTTTAAAGATTTTTATTTATTTATTTTTAGAGAGAGGAGAAGAGTGGGAGAAAGAGAGAGAGCAAAACGTCAATGTGTGGTTGTTTCTTGCATGCCCCCTACTGGGGACCTGGCCTGCAGACCAGGCATGTGCCCTGACTGGGAGTCAAACCAGTGACCCTTTGGTTCTCAGGCCTGCAATCAATCCACTGAGCCACACCAAACAGATATAAAAAGGATTTCTTCTACCACCTATCCACCCTCCAGATCATCAACAGTCTAATAAAAAAGAATAGATTAGAACTACTTTAAAATGAAGATTATATTAATTTCCTATTACCGCTGTAACAAATTACCACAAATTTAGTGGCTTAACACAGCACAAATTTTGGGGGTCAGAAATCTGAAATGAGTTACTAGGCTAAAATCGAGTTGTTACCAAGGCTGTTTCCTGCTGGAGGCTTCAAGGGAAAATCTGTCCTTTGCCTCTCCCAGCTTTCACAGGCTGCCAGCATTTGTGAGTGGGCTACATCACTCCAATCTTTGGCTCATTTTCTGATTCTGACATTCCTGACTCCTCCCGTGAAAGACCCCTGTGATTACCTGGGGCCCATTCAGGTTATTCAGGATAATCCTTTTATCTCAGAATGCTCAGTTTAATCACCTTTCATTATTAAAGTGACATATTCACAGGTTCTGAGGATAATTAGGATGTAGGCTATTATTCTGTCTACAATAAGAGTGGTAAGCATTTACTTTTCCTCATTAGATGAAATATAATATAGAAGTATTCAAACTGAGGCCACTGACCCAGCATTTATTTGTAGAACATATGTTATTACAGAGCATGGTGGTATAAAAGCCATAAATCAGGATTCAGGGGACCTGGCTGCTAGTCCTACTATCATTGTCCTTAGATAGCTACACGGCCTTGACCAAGTCATTCCCTCTTCTCTGGAATTCTCCTTGCCTTTGAAATAAACTCTATCATGTTCTGACAGAGAAGGTTAAAGCAGCATGCTTGGCCCATTTCTTCCTTGTGATAATCTTTCCCAAAAGTTTGCAGTTTATTCACTGTTGCTATGAACCAAGTTTTTCTCTTAGTAGCTAAACGAACTCTGGGTCACTTTTTGAAGCATGCCATTTATAATGGTGTCAGTCTGCATTGCATGCATGTCATTTGAGTCCCTTAAGAAAAGGATGTTCTCAAGATTGTTAAGACCTATGAACTATGTGAATACAACATCCTAGGCTGGTACACTCAAATAATATTTGAAACTATGGTTTAAATACTGTACATGAATGAACTTATTCAACAAAAACTCATTGATTATCTATTAGGTACAAAGCGCTGCGCCAGGCCAATTCCTGGTAAGCTTGGTACTTGAACATAATAAACACTACATACAAACTTCATTAAGTGGAATACTAGAACATTACCAGTCAGCAAACGATTCAGTAAATGCTTATGAGGACTAAGCAGAGGAAATAAGAAACCGAAATTCTCTAACCTCAAGCAATACCATACAAATATAAAGCAACATGAAAATTTCCTCATTATCAAAATATTTTTTCAGTTTTCATTTTCCCTTATATTTATATTTACAAAACAAGTGTCAGCCTTCACCCCTGCTGCTTTCTAGGTGCTGCTCTCTCTAGTACAGAAATATGAAAACAGGCATTTTGATATTAGGTTCTGAGTATTTTTCCTATTACAAATAGTATAATCCCATTCTTTAATTTTAAAAAGTATATGTGTTTTTTTCCCTACAGGATGGACTTTTGAGTGATTTTTTCTCTTTTTCATGTCTCTACATTTCCTAACTTTTTAATAATGAATATTTATTTACCATATAATGAGATATATGCAAATGTTTTAATAGAAAATAGATCCTAACTACTTATGATGAGTTTACCCTCAAAGCAATCTCTGTCAAAAAAATGTACACATACCACTCAATTTCTGCAATAGTTATGCATATCTATACCACCTGATAGCTTTGAAGTAATAATTATAGTCATAAAGCTTTAATGAGATTGTAGGGTTAAATTTTGACTTCTCTGCACCTCATTCTGGAACTTGGGGAATTGTCGGACTTCTCTGCCCTGGAGTTTCTGGTCCCATTTCTCCCATGACTGGGTGCAAATTAAGAGTGATATGGGCTTCGATGGTCAAACAGCCTTTGAAAACATTTTCTTTGTTATATTTATATCCACTAATGATCACTTTATGACATAAGAAATTGAGCGAGCTAATTTGGCACATTATTGTAAATCTCTCAAAACAAGTAAGTCTCAAAACTTGACAAGCTAATTAATTTGCAGACTAGATACTAAATTCTTATTGCAGTTTTTTTAAGATCAATGGGAGAAAAACAAGCTCATATAAGCAGCATTGTAAGGTTTAAATTTAAGCAGCATTTCCGATTTGAGGTGAACACATTCCTACACACAAAAAAGGGAAATGTTTATTAACAGTTTTATGTGTTTCCTTCCATGGGATTTAAAGGGATTTACAATTGAGAAGCAGTAATGTATTATTCTAACTCCAGCTACTTTAATGAACTTCAGGATGGAGCCCAACTCACAAATACAGCACATCGCAGGTGCGGTAGTCTCATGGCAGGGTGGTACTCCATTACTCAATCCCAGAGAGATTAAGGGGCCCAAGTCACATGGTTACAAGAAGAGCAGTGTATAGAACATTGAGTTCCCAACCGCTGAAATAATCAAGGAGCCCTGTTTGGTGTTTGCCTGAATCACACAGATCTCCTTTGTAGTTTTCAGCCTCTACTGTCTCGAGTACTCACATATTTTGGCTTGTTGTTTTGATCCTGCTCCTTATTCATTCATTCAACAGCCATTTTTGAACACCTGTTCCATGCCAACCACTGTATTAACTGTTGGAAAAATAACCAACACATTGCAGTGTTTGCCACTCACAAGCCACTTTCACAAACACCATACGTATCATTTGGCCATGAAATGTGAGCTATTTACATCCAAGATCCAAGACTCATTCATTCTCTAGTCTGTCATCTGGGACTTCATTTGGTGCCTTGCTCAAAGTGCCCAATGTTTTTTAAATAGATGCATAAATGAAAATGAAGAAGTGAATGAATATATAAGCCTCATAGCCTAGGTCCATGCCATTTTTTATTTTGATAGGATTGTCAAACTTTTCTCCTTAACTCTTTTTTTCCCTTGGAAAAGATTTCTGGTCCCTACTTATTTTCTTCTTCCCTGTAGAGCAACTCCTAATGATGCTCGGGGGCAAGACCTTGACTTCTCAGTAAACAAGCTGCCTTTTTCTCTAGAGGCCGGGACCCTTGCCATTGGCTGCTAGCAATCTCTGGGAGAGGGAACACTGTAAGTCAGCTGTGCTCTGCCCAACTCTTTGTGAAGAGTTTAGCAAATGATATGAAACAAATTTTGTCACTCATCTTATTACTGTTGTAGAATAATTTTAATTGGAACAAAAAGCTAGGCTTTTATTCCAACCTAGTTTTTATTTCACCTTGGTTTTCCTTGTTAAATCTGAATCAGGAAGGCAATATGCCAAGAAATCCAGAAAACATGGCCTTGGCCAGGAAGCTTAGTTGGTTAGAGCATCATCCTGATACACCAAGGTTAGGGGTTGGATCCTGGATCAGGGCACACACACAAATCAACTGATGAATACATAAATAAGTGGAACCACAAATCAATGTTTCTCTCGCTCTCTCTCAAATCAATAAGTAAAAATTTAAAAAAAAGAAGTCCAGAAAACAGCAGTGGAAAACATAAGCTAATGCTGATGTGCATTTAGTGCTACGGAGAGGGCAACAGGCAGAATTGGGAATTGGATGGCTTCCAGAAATTGCTACCAATGTTTTTTTTAATTATCTACTAGTCTCACAAACCAAAATGGGTCTTTTTCTATTTTTTAAAAATACCTTCCAGATCAACTAAAAATGTTAAAACCTTTCAAAGCATCACCTTGAAAACAGCCCCAAGGATAGATAAGACTCAAAAAAACCAAACCCACCTTTTCCACCTAAAGTGGCAATTGCCCTGCTCCTTCGTGCACTCAGTTAACAACTATTTATTGAACATTTATTTGTCAGGCAGTTGGGGGGGATTCAGTGGTTTAAAAAAAAGACAGACAAGTTTTCAGCTTTCGGCTCAGAGGAGGCCTAGGTGCGACTTTCTTCTGTCGTCCAGAATCTGGGTTCTACTGACACTAGCCGCCTCCACCACCCCACCTAAGTTCAACCCCAACAAGACCAAAGTCATATACCTGAAGTATCCTGGTGGGGACGTCTGTGCCACATCTGCCCTGAGTCCCAAGAGTGGCCCTCTGAGTCTGTCTCCAGAAAGGGCTGGCGATGACATCACCAAAACAACCAGTGATTGGAAGGGTCTGAGGGTTACAGTGAAACTGATCATTCAGAATAAACAGGTCCTCAATCTGCACCTGTTCTCTGCCTCTGTTCTACCTTCTGCCTCTGTGCTGATCGCCACAGCCCTCAAAGTACTGCCGAGAGACAGAAAGAAGCAAAACGAAACGAAACATTAAGCATAGTGGAAATACCATTTTTGATGAGATTGTCAACTTTGCCCAACAGACGTGGCACTAATCTTTAGCTAGAGAACTCTCTGGAACCATTAAAGAGATCCTGGGGACGGCCCAGTCTATGGGCTGCAGAGTTGATGCCCAGCTAGTTGATTCACGATGCTATCATTTTTTTTTACTTGTTTGTCTCCCTCACTAAACACACTAAAGAAACAGTCTGTGAGTTATCTATTAATCCCCAGCACCCAGCACAGTAGTTGGTGTTGGTGTAGAAATTAATATATAGTAACACATAGCATAAAGCTCAGCTAGTTAAGAACCAAAGGAGCCCTCACTGGTGTGGCTCAGTGGATTGAGCACCAGCCTCCAGACCAAAATTCCTGGTCAGGGCACATGTCTGGGTTGCAGGCCAGGTCCCCAGTTGGGGGTGGGGAGGAGGCAATTGATCGATGTTTCTCTCTCCCTCTATTCCCCTCTCTCTAAAAATAAATAAGTATAATCTTTTTAAAAAACTATAAAGGGAAATATTTCAATGAAAGATCATTTGACAACCAAAGCAAATGACAGAGAGGGACACTGCTGGGTGGTAGTCAGAGAAGGGGACCCTTCAACTCAGCCCCAAAGGACGAGAGGGAACAGCACCTGCAGAGCTCCTAAAGCAAAACATTCTGGGCTGCTCCCTCAGTTAAGAGAACAGACAGGGAGAACACATGAGGTGAGATCTGAATGGAGCAAGAGCCAGACAAAGAAGGGCCTCAAGTTAGAAGAGGCACTTGGGTTTTATTCTGAGTCCAGTGGAGACCCCTCAGAGGAGTGGAGTGGCAGGTTCTGGTGTGTTTTTTGTTTCTTTGTTTGTTTGTTTTTAAAGATTTTATTTATGCCCTGGTTGGTGTGACTCTGTGGATTGAGTGCTGGCCTTCGAACCAAAGGGTCACTGGTTCAATTCCCAGTCGGGGCACATGCCTAGGTTGCAGGCTAGGTCCCCAGTTGAGGGTGCATGAGAGGCAACCACATGTTGATGTTTCTCCCCTCTTTCTTCCTCCCTTCCCCTCTCTCTCAAAATAAATTAAAAAAAATAATTCAATATTAATAAAAAGAAGATTTATTTATTTTATATGTTGAGAGAGAGGGGAAGGGAGGAAGGAAGAGGGAGAGAAACATTGGCATGTGAGAGAAACATAGACTGGTTGCCTCTCACATACACCCTGACTGAGGACTAACCCAACTTGGCAACTTATTAAATGATAGGCTGATGAGGGAAGGGAAAGTGCACAAAGGAGGTAAAAATGGCTCCGAGGTTTCCCGGCCAGTAAAGGAAAGACCACTTACCCCAGTTTCCCTATTCTGTGAATGGCACTACCATTCTCCCAGAGAAGAAGAGCATACCATCTGAGAATACTCAGCAGACTTGGTGTCTTCCCTGTCCCCACACTACCCATGTGACGACCTCCCCCTGGATGTGTGGCGATAGCAGCTGCCTTCAGCAGGGCCTGGGCCTGGGCCTCCTCTGGTCAGCAGGGCTGTGGCTCCCCGGGAAGCTGGTTAACCACAGTCTGAGATTACCTCCTCCCATTTCGAGATCACAGCCACAGCTGCTCCTGCTTCTTGTCTCAAGTAATAAAGTGAAGAAATAAAATGGAGTCACTATGGTCAAACTGCTAAATGATTAAAATAAAGTAGGCCAAGGCATGAGAAAACGATTCTATTCTTGCCCTAACTAGCCTGAGAATTTAAACTTATGAACTTTCCAGTCCAAGTCAATGCCTGGATATACATCAGATCCTCAGATGACCATCTGAATGACCTCAGGAAGAAATTGTTCCATTGTTTTGACCACCAGACATCTGAAGATTAGCATCTTGGACCAACTGACAGGCTAAGAATGCAGGACCATAAGACCCTTCAATATTTATTTCTAACGAAAGCCTCCTGACTCTTTTTGAGTGTGTCTGAAAGAACCCATCTCCTAATGTTGTATCATGTCTGGCTCTGACAACAATTTGCTGTTGTTATTCTTTTTTGCGTAATGGTACAAACCCTTGGTCTACATTCCTGGCATAGAAACAAAGAGCTGGTTAAAGATAATACGTTGTTCTAATGGAGCCATGGAGATCAAAGCCAGAGGATGGGGTGGGCAGCTCTCGTCCAAGGGCCTGGAAGCCCTTTTCCTGCCAGCACAGTTTTGATGCTCCCCTTTCCTCTGTTTGCTCAGATGATTCTTAGCTATAATAGAATCCTCTTGCTCCACTTGCAGCCTGATACCAAGGGAGAATTCATGCTTACTTATTAAACCTTTGGAAAGAATAGAGTTGAGTAGGATGAAAATTAAGAATAGAATCAAATCAAAGGCTTAGTTGTTTTATTATGCATACTACCACCCACATAGCTTAGGTCTGCTGATTGAGAGATAAGTGAGAAAGGGCTGGAGGAAAGAACCAGAGAAACAGGTAAAAGGAAAGTTTTCTTTACTAAAAACTCTTCTGGTCCACAGCTCTTTGTCACCCAGTGATCTGACCACATTTCAGGGCCACTGTAGCATAGTGGGAGTACAGGAGAAATGCAAACCTTTCATGAATGCATTCAACATTCAGAGCACTTACTGTGTGGTGGACATTGTGCAGGGAGGGCTCTGGGAAAAGAAGAATTAATATATACTCCCCGTTCTTATGTAGTGGCAAGAATTAGAGATTAAAGCCTGGTACCAAGCACACAGAAGAGGGAACTGCAGCTACCTTCTGGGGAAGTTGGGAAGGCTTCAGGGAGGAGGTGATAATTCAGGTAATTCTGCAACGAGAGTAGGAGATAGCTAAGTATTAGAAACAGCATGTACTAAAGTACTGAATTGTAAAGGACATATTTTGTTCAAGGAGCATTAAGAAACTGAAGGTTTATATAATTTAGGCAATGGCAGGGGATGTGGCCAGAGAGGCAGGCCGGGAATGTACTATGAAGAACATTTTCTGCCGCACTAGGTATTTGGATTTTATCAGGTCATGGAGTTCTGCTGGGAGTCTTTTAAGTAGGAGAGTTGCTTAGTGAGATTTTAATTTTAAAATGATAGACTGGATCCCCTAGAGCAAGGGACATAAAGGAAAGAATAAACAAATAGGATCTCATCAAAATTAAAAGCTTCTGCATGGCTAAAGAAAAGAGTATCAAAATAAAAAAGAGAACCAACCATATGGGAAAACATATTTGGCAATGATAGTCAGACAAGGGTTTAATCTCCAAAATATATAAAGAACTCACATGACTCCACTCTAAGAAGATAAGCAACCCAATTAAAAAATGGGCAAAGGACTTGAATAGACACTTCTCCAAGGAGGACATATAGAGGATCCAAAGACACACAAAAAGATGCTCGGTATTGCTAGCCATCAGAGAGATGCAAATTAAAACCACAATGAGATACCTCTTCACACGGGTCAGAATGGCCATCATAAACAAAGCAATAAACAACAAGTGTTGGAGAGGTTGTGGAGAAAATGGAACCTTAGTGCACTGTTGGTGGGATTGCAGACTGGTACAACCACCATGGGAAACAGTATGGAATTTTCTGAGAAAACTAAAAATGGATCTGCCTTTTGACCCAGCAATTACACCTCTAGTATTATATCCTAAGAACCCTGAAATACCAATCCAAAAGAACCTATGCACCTCAATGTTCATAGCAGCACAATTTACAATAGCCAAGAGGTGGAAGCAACCTAGGTGCCCATCAGTAAATGAATGGATCCCAAAACTATTGTACATACACACAATGGAACTCTATGCAGCAGAAAGAAAGAAGGAGCTCCTACCCTTTGCAACAGCATGGATGGAACTGGAAAGCCTTATGCTGAGTGAAATAGGCCAGGCATTGAAAGACAAATACCACATGATCTCACCTTCAACAGGAATCTAATCAACAAAACAAACAAACAAATAAAATATAACCAAAGACACTGAAATTGAGAACAAGCTGACAGCGACCAGAGGGGAGGGGGAGGGAATTTCAGGGGAGGGGAAGGAAGGAAGGAACTAGTATAAAGGACACATGGACAATAACATGGTGTGGTGGAGACACGAGGGAGGTGGGGAGGGCTTGGGGTGGGCTGGGTTGGGGTAAAGGGCAGAAAACTCTACTTGAACAATAATTAAAATTAAAAAGATAATTAAAAAATGATAGACTGGACTAACAGCTGGGAGATTAAAGATGAACAATAGCAGGCAAGGGTGTAGAGAGAAGGGAACAACTGGCAGAAAAGAGGGAAAGGAGACTGTCAGGGCGAACTTAGAAATCCCTGGCTGGGCAACTGCGTGAGTGGTAGTGCTGTTCACAGAGATGAGGAATACAACACAGGCAGCAGGCTTGGCCAGGGATCTGCACCTTCATTTCAAACCTGTTTAATGCACCTGGAGCTCTCTAGGAAGACACCCAGGAAACAGCTGACCATGCAGCTCCACAGAGCAGGAGGTAGGGACTTTTGGCATTGTCAGGGACAAACCTGTGATGGAGATGCACCCACAGGTGGAGAATCAAATGGATGCTACCAGGCAGTACAGGAGTTAAGTGTGAAATTATGAGCTACAAACTAGAAAGTGCTTAGAAGAGTAGGTGACCCAAGAAGTGGGAGCATAATAGATAGAGAAAGCTTTAAGGAGCAGGTATATCCACCCAAGAACACATGACTCTTCCACATGAGGCAAATGTCAGCAGTGAAGGGAAAGAAAATCCCTCAGGTGGAAGGCAGTTAAAATTCCTGCCTTTGTCTTTATTTGACTCTGTTCACTGCCTCTCAGCCTCATTTCTACTTCAAATCTCACCCTTCCAGCCCACAGGAGTCAGTATCGTGTGGACACTTTAGTTCTCTCCTCAATGGCTCAGTTGCTGCAACCTCAGAAGGAAAAGCAATTCATTTTTTTGTTATAAGATTCATGTCTTCACCATTATGAAATGAAAGATATAATAAAAGAGCCCTGGCTGATGTAGCTTAGTGGATTGAGTATGGGCCTGCAAACCAAAGGGTTGCTGGTTCAATTCCCAGTCATGGCACATGCCTGGGTTGGGGGCCTGGTCCCCAGTGGAGGGCATATGAGAGGCAACCACACATTGATATTTCTCTCCCTCTCTTTTTCCTTCCCTTCCCCCTCTCTAAAAAATAAATAAATAAAATATTTTTAAAAGAAAGATATAATAAAAGAAAATTTAAAAATAAAAAAGGAGAGAATACCTATAGTTTCGGAAATCACCAATAACCTATGGTGTATATTCTTCCAGTGTCCTTCTGTGTACATGGGGTTTTGCTTATTGTTACTTTTGTTTTATAAATGCACATAATGGTTCATTTGAAATGATATTATAAACTATGTTTCTTTTTTTACTGATCAAAATATATTAGGTTCTTTTTTTTGTATTTTTTATTACCATTTATCCCTCCACACCCTCTTCCACCTCCACCCACCCCTCCTACCCACCATAGAAGCTATGTTATTATACATGTTTCGTAACATCACTTATAAGGCTGCATAAATTGCTTTGATTGGAAGCAATAACTTATTTGAATAAGTTATAACATGTTTCGGTAAAAAATTCCAAACGCAAAAAGGGTGCACATGAAAACTAAGCCTCTCCCATCCTTACCTCGCAGTCACCCAGCTCACTTCAAACAGAAAACCGGCTCCAGTCTGGTGTGTGTTCTTCCTTTCCCCCACTAATGGTAGCATATTACACAGTGCCTGTACTTTTTTTTTCTCACTTATCAGTGTATCTTGGAGCCTGCTCCAGATTGCCAAGTTAAAGCTGCCTTGTTTTATTTATTGGAAAAGCAATTTCTTAGGTGAGTCTCCCAGGAGCAGCTGGGTCCTCCCTCGAGCCAAGGTGGCAAGAAGTAAGGGTCCTACTTGCCAGGTCTTCCCACGTGAGCCAAGAATGTGAAGTCTGAGATTTCCAACCCACAGGATAGCAATACTCTCAGAGGCCCAGGAGGCAGGAATGTCTCATGTTAATAAATGAAAACAGCAAATACAGAGAAAACAAGACTGGAAGAGTGAACTTTGATCTAGAAATAACGTTGTTTTTTATCTCTCATTCACTGACTTGTGCAAAGCCACGTACTCCAGGAAACCTCCCAAACCCCCCCAGCCTTCAGCCTCTCCGACACCTCATGTGCAGATGGGTTTAAGGGCCCTGAATGAGTGGAGGGATATTCTTGGTATCCATGTGGGGGCTGCTTAGGTAATGTATCTTGTGTCCTTCCTCCCAGTCCTTTACTGTCGTTCTAACACAGGTACTTGTCATCTCTGATCTAGACTCTGACAAAGGCTTTCCAATTCGTGTTCCTCCTTCTGCTCCAGTGCTCTGTATTGATCAGAAATGTGTTCAGCTGTATCAGGAATCCCTACCTCAGTAGTTTAAACAAGTAGGGATTTAATATTCTCATGCAACACGAAGTCTGGACGCAGGCTGATCAGCATTTGTATAGCTGCTCAAGGGTGTCATCTGAAAACCAAGCTCCTTCTTTCTGCCCATTCTGTATCCTTGACATGAAACCTTCTTCGTGGTTGCAAGGCGGCTGCTGTATCTCCAGGTATTATATCCTTCTCTCAGATAGGAAAAAGAAGAAAAAGTGTAAGGGAAAGTAACATATATTTTTATCAGCTAAATAATAGTTTTCCCTGAGATTATTAGAAGTCCACTCAGTGGACTTCCAAATTATACCTCAATAGCCACTTATATTGTCACACGACCACCCCTTATGCCAAGGGAACCAGTCAATTTGCATTTTTGGCTGAACACATCAATGCCTCGAACAAAAAACCCGGGTTTTGTTAGTAAAGAATTGATATCTAGAAGCATCTGCTACATCTCCTTCAACATAGCCCCTGCTTCAACCCCTGCAGTGGTTTTTTACTGCTCTAAAAGAAACTCTAAAATCTTTAAAGTGGGAGCTTCCGGTGGTAGGGTCTGGGGAAGGGGCAGCGAGCACCATGTTAAGCCACGAAGTTGACAAGAAGAAGCCCCTGACGCAGCCCGAGAGGCAAGCCAAGGAGATGGATGAGATAGGACATTCAAGCAGAAACAAAAAAAGAAGCAGAAGAAATTTGAAAAGCTAAAAGCAAAGGCCAAGGGCCCCCTGGCTACAGGTGAAATTAAGAAATCTGGCAAAAAGTGAGCTGTTCTTGTGCCTGGGGCAATGGTGATCCTTCATTCCATTCCTGTTTTAACGTTTGGATTCCCTGTCATAACATCACTTGCCACCTATAGCTAGAATGAAGCGTTGTCTTGGAGCCTGTTGTACATTTAATATTAAACTTTTGTTAATCGTCATCATCATGATGCAGTGGCTGTCTCTTTAGCTCAACTCACTGCCATTTCAACCTTAGCCGTGAGGTCAGAGTAAACCTAGCCCAGAATCCTGTCAAAGTGCGTTCTTCAGTCTTTGTTCCACCCAGAATTCTGTACCAGCTGGAATTAAACCAACTCGTTTCAAATGGCAAAATAAAATAAAATCCTTAGAGTCGCTGTTAGAGATGGAATTGTGTTCCTCCCCGCCCCTGCACCCCCTACCACCAACTCACTGTTGAAACCCTAAGTCCTGTTAGAAGATAAACTGAGGCAAAAATTGATTTGAATCAGGAAGTATCCAATCAAGCAACTAGAAAGAAGCTCTGAAAGCTGTGCAGAATGAAAGGCTATTCATAGGCAGAAGGGAGGAAGAATAAGAAAACTATTCTAGGCAAAAAAACATAGTTGGTTATTGGAAGGTCACTTTCCCGCAGGGGTGTCCAACCCGCAGCCCAACACAAAATTGTAAATTTACTTAAAACCCTTTTTTTTTGTGCTCATCAATTTTCATTTTTTGTGTATTTAATGTGTGGTCCAAGACAACTCTTCTTCCAGTGTGACCCAGAGACGCCGAAAGGTAGGAGACCCCTGAGAGGGTATCGTAGGAGTCTATCTGCAAATTACCTAACCAGTGCTCATGAAGTAATTCCTAATTGACTGGTTTAAGATTCCTTTCCTGAAAGAGGTGAAACTAAGTGTTGGTTTCATGACCTGGGACTTAGTGTAAATGACCCCATTTTTGGCTTGTTGTCTTGTTTTTCAACATCCAAGTACTTCAGAATGTAACTATATTTGGAGCCAGGGCCTTTAAAAAGGTAATTACGTGAAAAGAATGACTTTTCTTTCTAGTCAGATTTGATGGGACCTGATCAAATCTGACTAGCACCCTCATAAGAAGAGTAGATCAGGAACTACAGAGAAGTACATACCAGAGAAGCTTGGGCACGGAGCAAAGGCCCATCAGCAAAAGGGAGACTATCGGCAAACCAAGGAGAGAGGTCCCAGGAGAAACCAAACCTGCTGACCCCTCGATTTTGGTCTTTTAGCCTCCATTTTGCCACTGCGTGAAAATAAACTTCTGTTATTTAAGTCATCTCGTCTGTGCTATTTTGTTATGGCAGCCTGTGCTGTTGTGATTTATAATAAATAATGTATATTTTGTCCTCTCCCTATTCCTGGCACTAAACTTCTAACACCGTTGGGATTTTCAAAGCGCTAAGAGCAGAAGAAGGTGTCTTTTGTTATGTTAATGAGACTTTTGGAAAGCCGCTAGTAACCTATGGGTGGGGACTGGTTGTCAGGGGAACCAACCGCGTGATTAAAGGGTTGAAAATCCCTCACCCACAACCTTCATTTCTGGGGAGAGGGGCTGGAGATTGAATTCATTCACTGATGACCACTGATTTAATCAATCGCTCCTGTGAAATGAATCCTCCATAAAAACTCAAAGGACAGAGTTCAGAGAGCTTCCAGATTGGTGAACACCTAGAGATTCGGGGAGAATGGTAAGCCTAGAGAGCAGGAAGCTTGGTGCCCCTTCCCACACTGCCCTAAGCACCTCTTCCATATGGCGTATTTCTAAGTTATATCCTTTATAACAAACCAATGATCTAGTAAGTAAAATGTTTCTCTGAATTCTGTGAGCCACGCTAGCAAATTAATCAAACCCAAGAAAGAGGTCATTGGAACCTCCAGTGTGCAGTTGGGTCGGTCAGAAGCACAGGTGACAACCTGGACTTGCATTAGTGTCTGAAGGTGGAGGCAGCAGCCTTATAGAGCTGAGCCCTTGACCTGTGCAACCTGACACTGCCTCTAGGTAGATGTGACAGAACTGAGTTACTTATTTGGCAGTGTGGGAAAAAAAACCCTCATATATCCTAGAGCCCTAGTAAACTAACACAGTTGCTTAAAGCAGCTCAGCATGATCCAGATGCCTACTGATCTGGGCTCCCTCTGCTGCAGTTCTCCCTTGCTCACTGCCTTCGAGAATGGCTGGCTTTCTCTACTTACTAGAACAGGAGAACCCAGTTTCAGGCCCTGGCCTTTGTGTGTTGGTCCTTCTCCCTACAGCTCTCTTTCCCACTTGCTTTTGGAAGTTCCCCAACTCCTTGTCCCGTAGCTCACAGATTCCTTCCTCAGAGAGGCCTCCCTGACCACTCCATAGAACTGAGTGGCTCCCAGATATTGACCCCAGGCTTTGGTGTGTTTCTTCTATAGATCTTATGAAAGATTATGACATGTAATAATTTAGTTTCCTTTTGTCACCATGTTGTTTGTCTTTTCCAGTAGAAGACCTCAAGCTCCATGAGTGTGGGAATGGAGCTAATTCATAGTTGTGTCTCTATGCCTAGGACATCCTATGCTTTCAAGAAATAATTTCAGAAAGAATGAATGGAATGTATGTTGTGTGGTATTTTCTGTTGGTTAGATTCATTTTTTTTTAACTATGTGTTGAATGAGAGGAGGAAGAGGAAACCTCGCCTTTCTGGATGGAAGGTGGGTAGCAGGTGGATACCATCACTGCTAACAATCAGAGCCCTGGAGTTTGAGGGGGGTGACACTCTCCCCCTTCCTTTAAGCCACTTAATGACTTTTACTGACATCATTGGCATGGAGCAAGGATGGTCTTCCAATTAGCTTGCTTGTTAGTGGTTCTAATAACAAACAGCTCAGTGAGGGAAGAGTTTGAAAGTAGTGGTGTGACTTCAAATTTCTCAGAATTTCATTCAGTGCAGTGTATTTTCTTCTAACTCTGCTCCAAACTCCACCTAGTTTGTTAAATAAAAACATCCAAATGTATTCAAACCCTTATGTGTTTCCTTTGTAACACCCGACAACGTAAAATTCAAGCTATTTTATAAGTTTTGTAGATAGGAAGATTATTCCAACCACCATGTATTGCAAAGGCTGAACTACTCAACAAGAAAATAACAAATGGAAATTGGAATTTGCTCCAAGCCTCTAACACTCAGCCAGTGGCAAAAGGAGTCTGTTATAATCTCCACATCTAACATGAAACCGAGATTCAGAGCAGTGACTGCCCTGCCTTGGTTGGCCCTAAATGTCTCCTAGTCTGAAAAATCCATGCCTGCCAGATTGCTGGAAAAATGCAATATTATTTCAAAACAACTTAGTTTAGGCAAAAGCAGTGAGAGTAATGAATAGAAAATAAGAATATAATGAGTTTGTGAAGTTTCATTAATAAAATCTACTTCAAAAGTTATTTGTACTCCCTATCCCAAAGTTTTCTGAGTTTCTGAACATGTTTAAGAGAAGCAAAAATATTGTTTTCATTTTCTTGCTAAATGAATCTAATATGAACAGAGTTGGCTAATCACCTCAATAATTAGCTCAGGGCTTTACCTCTAAAAGAAATCCAAGTATTAGCATTTCCATTTTTCTCATTTTACAACCATAAGTGTGCCTTATTTCAAAAGTCCCTGACTGGTGTGGCTCAGTGGATTGAGCACAACAAGCCTGTGAAATGAAGGGTTGCCTATTTGATTCCTGGTCGGGGCAGATGTGTGGGTTGCAGGCCAGGTGATAAAAGCTTCTCTCACATGTCAATCTTTCCCTCTCTCTAAAAGTAAATAAATAAAATCTTTTTTTATAAACAGACCATTGTATTTCTGAAAGGTTGTGGGTGAACATTTTTGGAAATGGAGAGAGCTAATATCTAAAGATGCCAACTATGTCCTCGGGTGAGGATAAAAAAAAGATGCCAACTATTTTAGGGATCTTTATATTGAATTTTGTTTGCAATGTTAATAAATATGTTTTGATGAAAATATTCACTTTCTAATTCTTCCATATTTATAAAGTAGATTTTAGGGGCTCAGATTAGTTTGTTTTAGAGAGTTTAAAAAGGATTACACACCATGAGCAAGTAGGATTTATCTCAGGAATGCAAGACTGGCTTAAAACTAAAAGTCAATTAATGTAATGCATCGACCAGTAGTATAAAGGTTAAACTCCACAGGGTCATCTCAGTAGATGCAGAAAGTTTATTTGACAGAATTCAAGACCCCGTCACAATAAAAAACACTTAACTAGTAATAGAAGGAGTTTCCTCAACTGGACACAGAGCATCTACAAAACCCACAGTAAACATTACATTTAATGGTGAAAGACTGGATGCTCCCCCACCAAGATGACGATCAAGACCAGGATGGCCTTTCTCCCATTCCTATCAACATTGGGCAGGACATTCTAGCCAGGGAAATTAGGCAAGAATGAGACATACAAGCATCCAGATTGTAAAAGAAGAAGTAAAACTATTCTGTTAGCTGATAATGTGAAGTTACATATAAGAAATTCTAAGGAGTCCACTAAAAAAAAAAACAATTAGAACTAATAAAAAAGTTCAACAAGGCTGCATAATACAAGAGCAGAATACAAATACAAATTGAACTTCTACACTAGAATTACAATGAACAACCAAACATGAAATAAATAAAATATTTGCATTTATAATAGCATCAAAAGTAATAAAACACTTAGAACTAACTTTAACAAAAGAAGTAAAACTTGTACACTAAAAATGATAAAATATCATTTAAAGAAATTAAGGAAGACCTACAAAAATGGAAAGACAGCCCATGTTCATTCACTGGGAAATTTAAAATTGTTAAAATGGAAATACGCCTCCAATTGATCTATAGACTCAACACAGTGCCAATCCATATCACAGCTGAAGTCTTTGTAGAAATTGTCAAGTTGTTCCCAAAACTGATGTGGAAATTCAAGAGTCCTAGAATAGACAAAACAATCTTGAAAAACAACAAAGTTGGAGAACTCACATTCCTCCATTTCAGAACTCACTACAAATCAACAGGAACCAAGACAGTGTGATCCTGGCATAAAGATAGACATGTAGACCAAGGAACTGAACTAAGGATCCAGAAATAAACCCTCATCTTGACTGTGGGCTTATTTTTCACTAAGGTGTAAGACCACACAATTGTAAAATTAAAATAGTCTTTTCAACAAATGGTGCTGGGACACTTGACATCCACATGTAAAATAATAAAGTTAGACTCCCTATCTCACACCATATATAAAAAAATTAACTCAACATGGATCAAAGACCTAAATGTAAGACCAAAACTCTAAAAATGTTCAAAGAAAACATAGGGGTAAGTCTTAGGGACCTTAAAATAGGCCGGGTTTTTTTTTTAAAGATTTTATTTATTTATCTTTAGAGGGGAAGGAAAGGAGAGAGGGAGAGAAACATCAATGTGTGGTCGCCTCTCATGCGTCTCCTGCTGGGAACTGGCCGGCAACCCAGGTATGTGCCCTGACTGGGAATCGAACTCCAATCCTTTGGTTTGCAAACCCGCACTCAATCCACTGAGCTACGCCAGCCAGGGCGTTGTTTTTTTTTTTTTTTTTAGATGACCAAATAATTAACAAAAAAATTAATAAATTGAACATCATCACAATTTGAAACTTTAGCCCTGGCTGGTGTGGCTCAGTGGATTGAGGGCAGGCCTACGAACCAAAATGTTGCTGGTTTGATTCCCAGTCAGGGCACATGCCTGGGTGCAGGCCAGATTCCCCAATGCGGGGTATGCAAGAGTCAACCACACATTGATGTTTCTCTCCTTCCTTTTCTCCCTCCCTTTCCCTCTGTCTAAAAATAAATTTAAGAAAAATAAATAAATAAATAAATAAGTAAAGTAAAATAAATATTTGAAACTTTAGTGCTTCAAAGGACATCAAGTGAAAAGACAGGTCACAGAAGAGTAAAAATATTTGTTAGTCACATACCTAATAAGAAATGTATGTAGAGTACATAAAAAACCTTTACAAAAGATAAAAGTTAAAACCTTACTCAAAAGTTAAAAAACAACACAATTAAAAAATAAAGGGGGATCTAAATAGACATTTTTTCAAGGAAGATACACAAATAGCTAATAAACACATCAAAAATGCTTAACATAACTGGTCATCAGAGAAATGCAAATTGAAATGAGAAACAAATCTTTCTGGAAAGAGCTTACAGCACACTCTTATTTGTAAATAGCATTCAAAAAATAAAAAACACACAGAGTTATTATAGCAGACCCAATATGGTGGCTATAATAAAAATGGTAAATGAAAAGTGTTGATGAGAACGTAGAGATAGTAGAAGCCTTGCATGTTGCTGGTGCGAATGCAAAATAGCACAGCTGCTCTGAAAAATAGTTTGGAAAGTCCTCAAAGAGTTAGACATAAAGTTACTCTATGAAACTTTAAATTATTTATTATTTATTGATTTCTTAGATGCAAAGGGAGGGAGAAAGAAACATCAATGTGAGAGAGAAACATCTATCCTATCGGTTGCCTCTTGTAGTATGTGCCCCTACCTGGGACTGAACCTGCAACCTGACTGGGAATTGAACCTGTGACCTTTCAGTTTGCAGTATGACGCCCAACCAACTGAGCCACGCCCACCAGGACTATTTTTTTTATCTTGATAATAGTTAGACAATGTGTTTACTTTGTAAATGTTAATCACATTTACTCATTTAAGCACTTCCCTGTACATGGGAAACATTTAAGAAAACTTTTTAAAATTTTGCATTTTTTAAAAAGTAGAACTCCAGATAATAGAGTAAGATATTTTTATTTTAAAACCTGTATTTTTCAGAAATGGAAAGTAACAGAGCAATATGGTAATAGGTGGTAAGATTATAGGTGACACTATTATAGGTGACTTATTTTCTTCTCTGCCACTTTCTCTTCAATAATCAGAAAAATGATTCAATTTTTTAATAATCGGGTTAAAAATCAAACTTGTATTGCTTTCTAAATTGTAAACATATACAATGGAAGTCATTATTCTAGCACAATTCTTACAACATAATGCTTGAGAACTACGGAGTGAATGATTACTCCTCTAAGTACCAGGTGAGTGCTCCTTTCAAAAAAGGAAGGAGTTCAGCTGACACTTAACTCAGAGAAAACTCCTGCTGGTTCCTAGCAATGGCTACCTCCATTTCCAAGATCTCACAACCACAGCTTGATGATTCTTCCCAAAGTCATCAAGCCAGGGCCAGATCTAGAAGATAACTACCTCTCCCTTACTCTACTTTCCTTACCAGGGATTGAGGCTTCAAGTCACTCCAGCTGGCCAGGTGCTTTCCATACCCACCTTGAGGTTAGGATAGGATTTCCCTCTGGAGCCCCATTTCAACCATGATGGCTCTGCTCCTTTTATGAGCATGGAAATCATGTGAGAATTCTGCCAGCTAGCTTATACCACCTATCTTATTAGGACTCTTAAAAAATTCTTTGTTATACTGCTACCACCACCACCACAAAACAAAACAAAACAAAGCCTCGTTTATTTCCTTTGCATTTCTGGAAAAATGCTAGGAACTACCACTTGTAACTTACAGAACCATACCACTCGTTGGCCTTGCCCATGGTTTTGTACTGTTTTTATTGGGTCCTTGTCCTTTAAATCTTAGCTGAGCCCTGAGAGAATATCAGAGCTGTCAGTTTCTTGTAATGCCACAACTTTCAACCCCAACACCGCACTGCCTGCTGTCCCTCCCTCACAGATATGCCAATTTTGAGGAGCTCCCATGCCTCTTGAGCTGTATTTGTTTATTGATTTTTCAGGATTCTGTCTAACTTTCTCCAAGGTCTCCCTGTATGGTGGAAGTGCTGAGGATAAAACCCAGACACATCCCTGACATGGGCTAGCTCTAAATGATGAGCCCAATGGATGGAAATGGGGTCTAATAGGGACTATAACGAATTCTCCTGCTCTTTCCCTCAGTGTCATAACCTCCAAGCTGCCTCTCAGAGGCTGAGCCAGAGGTGCTGTTGCAGGTTGTCATTTACAGTGATGCCCCAGTCAAGTCACTTTCCCATCTACTTTTGTCACATGACTCTGGGGAACTACCTAAGGGACTGGAAAATACACCTTTCCAAGTCCATTTGAAAGGCACCAGTTGTATAAATTGTGCTCTGCCCTCCAGGCACCTCTTTCTGAGCTCACTTGCAGTATGAGAGAGGGACCCAGGGGTTGTCTGGACACAATTTTAACTCCAACCCCGGCTGCAGGTCCCTTCCTCTGGTCTAGTGTCCCAACCACACGGTGCCTCTGCAGCCCTGGGCTGCTGCTGAGTGGCAGAGCGTGCTGGCCAGAGCCAACGTCTGCTACTGTGCTTCTCGATTTGAGCTTGAGGAATCAATCTCAATCTCATAAGGGTATTGCAAAACCCAGGGGCTTTGACCTTTGCTTTGCAAAAGCCCTAACTGTGAAATACTAGGAGCTTTGCCATTTCCTCTTTATCTGCCTTCTTTCATCCTGGCTCCGCCCCTGCTTAGTGGCAGGGGTCTGCACAATGTCAGGCCTTTCTCTATGTTTGGAACACCCCATAGTGTGTGTGTGCAAGGGTCGGGTGGGGGTGAGAAGGGAGGGAGAGGAAAGAGAAAGTTCTTTAAAGGAAGAAGCAGAACAAGAACAGATGAAAAAGCACAGTTATCTACAAAAAAAGGCCTATCTTACATTTACACCATATTTACAAACTTTTTTCCCTAAGGGCTTTGAAATGGAAAAAGTGCAGACTGGCTTCCAATTCAACTATGGCACAGTTTAAAATCCTAACGTGGCCCACTCTGGGTGGTACAGGAAACACAGTGATATCTTTGCTGTTTTTAAATGTGGACGACTTAATCAAATGGTGACATTCTCTGGAATCGCTGTACTGCCTTGATGAAAGTACACTTGAACCCTTTTCCATCTGACGACTGAGTAAAAAAATAAATAAATAAATAAATAAATAAATAAAATAAATGTGGACAACTCAAATTGTTGTGAGAGAAAAACAACATATATTTACAAGCAAGTTGACTCTTCTCACAGCTAGCGTAAATCTCAAACCAGCAGGCCCATTTTATCTTGTTCACAGTAACTTATTTCAATGGCTATGAATAATAAATATTCTATACAATTTAATGTTTATATGCTAGAATAAACTTGACTTCAATGCAATTAGAGGATGTTTTCATCATTTCTGTGATTTACTAAAAGTGCATTAAGCCTGGCTGGGGTAGCTCAGTGGATTGAGCTTGGGCCTGTGAACCAAACAACCGCAGTTCGATTCCCAGTCAGGGCACATGCCTGGGTTGTAGGCCAGTTCCCAGCAGGGGACACACGAGAGGCAAACACAGATTAATATTTCTCTCCCCCTTTCCTTCCCTTCCCTTCTAAAGATAAATGAATAAAATCTTTTTTAAAAAGTGCATTAAGGACAATGAAGACCTATTTTTGCAGGTTCTTAATTTTAAAATAGATAAAGTACTGATAACTGAATTTTGTTTTTTTGTTTCTACTTTTTAAGAAGCATGTATTTCATTGATTACACTATCACAATTGTCCCATTTTCCCTCTTTGCCCCCCTAAGCACGGTACTCTCCTTCCTTCCAGCAATCTCCCTCCTTAGTTCCTGTCCACGGGTCATGCATGTAAGTTCTTTGGCTTCTCCATTTCCTATACTATTCTTAACATGCCCCTGTCTATTTTGTACCTACCAATTATGCTTCTTAACCCCTGCACCTTTTCTCCCATTCTCCCCTTTCCCCTCCCAGTTGATAGCTCTCTAAATGATCTCCATATTTATGATTCTGTTCCTGTTCTGGTTGTTTGCTTAGTTTGTTTTTTTAGATTCAGTTATTGATAGTTGTGAATTTGTTGCCATTTTAATGTTTATAATTTTGATCTTCTTTTCTTTAAATAAGTCCCTTTAATATTTCCTGTAAAAACGGCTTGGTGATGATGACCTCCTTTAGCTTTACCTTGTTGGAGAGCACTTTATCTACCCTTTCATTCTATATGGTAGCTTTGCTGGATACAATAATCTAGGTTGTGGGCCCTTGCTTTTCATTAGTACGTTCTTGCCATTCCCTTCTTGCCTGAAAAGTTTCTTTTGAGAAATCAGCTGACAGTTTTATGGGAACTCCTTTGTAGGTAACTCTCTGCTTTTCTTTTGCTGCTTCTAAGATTCTCTCTTTTATCTTTAACCTTTGGCATTTTAATTATGATGTGTCTTGGAGTGGGCCTCTTTTGGTCCAACTTGCTTGGGATTCTCTGTGCTTCCTGGACTATGTCTATTTCCTTCACCAAATTAAGAAAGTTTTCTTTCATGACTTTTTAAAAAATTTTATTGTATATTTTATTGACTATGCCATTACAGTTGTCCCATTTCCCCCCTTCATTCCCCTCCATCCTGCACACCCCCTCCCCCACCATTCCCCCTCTTTAGTTTATGTCCACGTGTCTCAAGTTCTTTAGATTCTATATTTCCCCTACTATTCTTGCCCTCCCCCTATCTATTTTCTACCTACCACCTATGCTACTTATTTTCTGTACCTTCTCTCCCCTTCTCCTCCCAATCCCTGTTGCTAACCCTCCATGTGATCTTCATTTCTATGGTTCTGCTCCTCATCTAGCTGTCTTCTTAGTTTGCTTTTGTTTTAGGTGTGGTTCTTAATAACTGTGGGTTTGCTATCCTTTCACTGTTCATATTTTTTATCCTCTTCTTCTTAGATAAGTCCCTTTAACATTTCATATAATAAGGGCTTGGTGATGAACTCCTTGAATTTGATCTTACCTGAGAAGCACTTTACCTGCCCTTCCATTTTAAATGAAAGCTTTGCTGGATAGAGCAATAGGTCTTTGGATTTCATGACTTGGAATACTTCTTTCCATCCCCTTCTTGCCTGTAAGGTGTCTTTTGAGAAATCAGCTGACAGTCTGATGGGGGCTGACAGTCTCAGAGTGGGTGGTTTGCATATGTTCTGAGACTGTGCAGATCCTTTAAGTGATGTCTTCCCACCCTCCCAAAATCTATGCAGAATCTAGGACAGACAGAGTTGTGTGGCTCTGGGGCAAGGACCACTCCACTAACCTCCCTCCAAGCCTGACCAGCAACTACCACTCACAGAAGATCTACACCCTTTGAGACAGCCAGGGAGCTGAGACCAGGCTCCTTGGGGAATCTGGGACAGACTGAGTTGTGGCTCTAAGACGGGGCCATTTTTCCCTTGCATGCCTGACTGGTGTAGAGCCCTCCCTTCACATATCCAAACCTCTGTCTGTCTGGGCCTGATACACTTTGTTGACCTCACCCTGACAACTCCCTGAGACCTGCTCTACCACAGAGATGTTCAAACACCCAGAGTATGGCAGCTAGACTTGGTATGCCCTGGGACATTTGCAGAGCGGCCTCAGACCCAGCACTGGCACTGAGTTTGAATTTGTATCAATCCGGTGAACATCAGTCACCCCTACCTGGTGACTCACTGAGAACCTACCACATGCAACTCAAGTATCACTAGAGGGTCTTTCAGTGACCAAGACTAACAAGCAGCCTGCAGATGGAAGCAGATCTGGGTGCTTTAAGAATTTCGCTGATCCATTCCTGGTGCTGGTAAAACTGGCCTTGGGACACAGCCTGGTCCTTACTGCATGCACCCAGGCCCAGTAGAGGAAGCCACAAGCTCAGGGTCTCTCATAGCTCCAGGGCAAACAGGTTGCCCAGGGCCAGTCACCACAGGCAGAATCTTGCATAGCCCTGCACCAGAGTCCATCAGAAAGGCCCAGAACCTATATTCCCAGTGGGCAGACAATAAGGCAAGACCCAACAAGCTTCACAAGCAGCACAGCCAGAGATCTCTGCAGTCACCAAACCCTGCTGGAGCAAATTCTGCTTCGACTGATAAGCATCTGCACAGCAGTTTGCACACTGTGTTGGGTGTTGAGTTTCATAGCCAGGCAGCCTGAGGGTCAATCCCATGCACAAAAGAGCCGATAGCAATCAAGACTAAATTATAACAGGAGGAAATACATAATATACAGAAGAGACATTCCTAGAGTACCCAGCTCAGGTGATCAGGGAGACTGTACCACTGGGTCTCACAGGATGCCTACTACATTAGGCAACCCTACCAATACTAGGAGTCATAGCAGATCTACCTAATACATACAAGCAAACACAAAGAGGGAACCAAAATGAGGAGACAAAGAAACATGCCCCAAATGAAAAGAACAGAAGAAATCTGCAGGAAAAGGGAGCTAAAGGAAACAAAGATAAGCAACTTATCAGATACAGAGTTTAAGAGAAATGATTATAAGGATGGTCAAGGAACTTAGTAAGAATAACAACAGCATGAAGGACACAGAAACCATAAAAAGCACCGGTCAGAAATGAAGAATACACTGCAAGTAACAAACGGTTGGATGAGCAGAAGATTGAATCAATGATTTGGAAGACAAACACCCAATTAGAGCAGGAAAAAAATTAAATTTAAAATTGTTTAAGTGAGAATATTTTAAAGAATCTATGGGACTAGAAATATAACAACATTCATATCATAGGAACTGAACCAGTGGCTTTTCGTTTGCATGACAATGTTCAATCCACTGAACCACACCAGTCAAGGCCAAAGAGAGTGTCAAAAGTAGCAAGAGAACCCTGGCTAGGTGTGGCTCAGTTGGCTGGGCATCATCTGGCAAAGCAAAAGGTCGCTGGTTCAATTCTTGGTCAGGGCACATGCCTGGGTTGCAGTTCTGTCCTCATTTGAGGCACGTGCAAGAGGTAACTGATAGATGTTTTTCTCCCTCTCTTTCTCCCTCCCTTCCCCTCTCCCTAGAATCAATATAAAGAAAAACAGAAAGCATAAAGAGAAAGAAAGACAGTTAGTTACCTGCATGGGAGCTCCCATAAGACTGTCAGTTGATTTCTCAACATAAACACTTTAGGCCAAAAGGAATTGGCATGAAATAGTCAAAACGATGAAAAGCAAGGACCTTAAATCAAGACTACTTTGCACAGCAAGGTTATCATTTAAAGCCGAAGGAGGCCCTGGCTGGTGGGCTCAGTGGATTGAGTGCTGAATCCTGTGAACTGAGAGGTAACTGGTTCATTTCTCTGCCAGAGCACATGCCTGGGTCCCCAGTTGGGGTGTGCAAGAGGCAACTCATGTATTTCTCATGCATCAATGTTTTTCTCCATCTCTTTCTCCCTCCCTTCCTCTCTCTCTAAAAAATAAAAATAAAATCTTTAAAAAAGAAAACAAGGCACATATATATGCTATCTACAAGTGACCCACTTCAAAATGAAAGATATACATACACTAAAATTGAAGGCATGGAAAAATTTTTCATGTAAATGGAAATTTTTTAAAAAGCTGAAGTAACCAATACTTATATGACAAAAAATAGACTCTAAAACAAAGACTACAGTATGAGACAAAGATGGCCACTACATAATGATGAAGGGAAAAATCCAACAAGAGGATAGAACACTTGTAAACATTTATGCACCAAACACAGAGACACCTAATATATAAAGCAAATCTTGACGGACATAAAGAGAGCAACAGTAATATGGTCAGGACAGAAAATCAACAAGGAAATGGTAGCCTTAAAAGACACACTAGATCAGATGGATTTAATTGATATCCTCAGACAATTACATCCCAAAACAGCATAATATACATTGTTTTCAAGTACACATGAAACATTTTCTAGGATACACTACATGGTAGTACATAAAACAAGTCTCAATAAATTTAAGATTGAAATCATATCAAGCATTGTCTCTGAACATAATTGTATGAAACTGAAAAATCACACACACATACACAAGCCCCCTAAAAACACACAGAGACATGGAGGCTAAATAACATGTTACTAACCAATGAATGGATTAACCAGTGAGATCAAGGAAGAAATCAAAAGACACTTGCAACCAATTAAAATGAGAACACAACGATCCAAAATCTATGGGACACAGAGGAAACGGCCCTAAGAGGGAAATGTATAACAGTACAGGCCTGTCTCAAGAAACAAGATAATCTCAAGTAAACAATCTAACTTCACACATAAAGGAACTAGAAAATGACAGAGCCCAAAGTGAATAGAAGAAAGGAAATAATAAAGATCAGAGCAGTAATAAACAAAGAGTCTTAAAGAAATAACAGTATAGAAGTTCAATGAAACCAAGAGCTGGTTCTTTGAGAAGATAAATAAGATTGACAAACCATTAACCACACTCATCAAGAAAAAGAGAGAGGACCCAAATAAGTAAAATCGGTAGTGAGAGGGAAAAAAATGAAAAACAAGTAACAACTGACCCCCCCCCCCAAATACAAAGGATTGTAAGAAAATACTATGAATAACTATATGCCAATAAACTGAACAGCCTGGACAATATGGAGAAATTCCTAGAAACATGCAATTTTCCAAAACTAAATCAGGAAGAATAAAAAATTCTGGATAGATTACAACTAATGAAATTGAAGCAGTAATAAAAAAAAAAACCTCCATTATTTTCAGATGATGTGATACTGTATATAGAGAATCCTAGATTCAATAAAAAAACTAAAACTGAAAAATGAAATCAGTAAAGTAACAGGATACAAATATCCAGAAATTAGTTGTATGTATGTGCAGTAATAATGAATTATTAGAAAGAGAAATGAATATAATCCTATTCCCAGTTGCATCAAAAAATAAAAAATAAAGTACCTTGGAATAAATTTAACCAAGGATATAAAAGGTCTGTACTCAGAAAATTTTAAGACACTGAAGACACTATACTTACTACAAAGCCATAGTAATCAAAACAGCATGGCATTGGCATAAAAAGTAGACATAGCATCCCCAGCCATCTCACCCACTGGGCCATCTATCCTGCTATTGTCGTTGCTGACATGAGCTCCACACAGTTCAACTAGTGGCCCTCACACAGAACTGGCTCCGACTTAAATATAACCCTCAGGAGGCAGAACTCTGTAGCTGGATTGAGGGACTCATGAGCCTATTGGTTGTCTTCCAGAGGGTCGGAAGGGTGTGATTCTGTGTACACTGAAGAATAAGCTGCAGCCTGGCTCTGTCCCTAAGATCAACCACTCCATGCAAAACTGGTACCAGAAGAAAACCTCTCCAGCTTCATCAAGGCCATGGTCAGCTATGGCATGAACTCCATGGACCTATTTGAGGTCAATGATCTCAGAGTAGAAACGTGGCACAGATGCTGGTGTCTCTTCTGGCTCTGGCAGGAAAGGCCAAGACATAGGGGCTACAGAGTGGTGTGGGCATCAGCATCAAGTTCTTGGAAAAGGAGTGGAACTTTGATGACGCTACCACGAAGGCAGGCCAGTGTGTCATTGGGCTTCAGGTGGCACCAAGTGTGCCAGCCAGTCAAGCATGACAGCATATGGCACAAGAAGATATGTGCAGGACCCCAACCATATCCTGCCACCCATGGACCATTCAGCCTCCAAGTAGGTGCCCCCCAGGTGCCAGCCAGGGGTGCATGATGGCTCCTGGGACCAGGTGGCACACCTATGACACCAAGTTGGGGAACAATAACTGTGACAATTCCTCTATGCTTTGGATGGGCTACACACAGGGCACCAACCAGAGTGGCTAGGTCTTTGGCTGGGGCCAGCACAATCCCAAGTACTGCCTAGAAGGCCCAGCGGCCAACAGGACTCCGGGGTCAGCAGGTGACTATCCAAGCCCAGGGAGGGCCCAGAGTGCCCCACCCCACTACCAAGAGGAGACAAGCTCTGAAGCCCTCCTCATGGGGTTTCTCCCTATAACATCACCCCATCTGGGATTTCAGGTTTTTCTGTCTTCATCTTATTTTTCTGTGTTCAAGTGCTTCCAGCCGAGGCTCTCCAAAGGCCAGATCCAGATGCTGGGGGTGGGAGGAACCTGCCAGGGTACATCCAGGTAGTAAGTTTCCCAGCAGGTTTGGGACAAGCTGTGAAGAAAAGAAACCTGCGCAAGGAGGGAACTGGCTCCAAATGGCTTCCAGGTTTTTCCACCCCCCCCTCTCTTTTCTCTGCTGATCTGTTTGTGGTTTCCATACCCCCAAGTTATAAGGCAGTTTTAACAAAAGTAATTGGGGGGGGGGTAGTGATATAAGGGAGGGTGCTGGAAAGGAAGTCCCTTGGAACAGAGCCAGGTGATAGTCACCAGATATTTTAGGCATCTTAAAGGACTGGATTTCCCCAGGACCCTCCCAGGGACCCAGTGAGGAAACTGAGGCCCAGCCAAGACAATGACGTTCTGAGTGGTTGAGGCAAAGCCAGACACCCCTCTTCCATACTAGCCCCTTCTCCCCCATGAAGTACTACACAAGGACCCCCACCAGGAGGCCCTCTCTGGGACAACCCCACCCAGGAATCCTAGGAACAAGAGAGAATATGAAATACCAACTGTGGACCAAAGGCAATAAATCTTTTCAAGAAGGAAAAAAAAAAAGACAGATTTACTAAATGGAATGGACAGCCAAGAAATGAGCCCATGCCTTTATGGCCAATTAGCATCTGACAAAGGAGGCAAGAACATACAATGGGGTAAAGATAATAGTCAATAAGTTGGTCAACCAATGGGAAAACTGGATAGATACATGCAAAAAAATGAAACTACACCACGTTCTTACACCATATGCACAAATGAATGCAAAGTGGATTAAAGACTTGAACGTTAGACTTGAAAACCATAAAAATCCTAGAACCAAACAGAGGCAATAAAATCTTAGATATTTCTTGTAGCAGTATTTTTCCTAATATACTTCCTTGGGCAAAGGACATAAAAGAAAAAACAAACAAACAAATGGAACTATGTCTAACTAAAACGGTTTTGGACTTCCGCCAAGATGGAGGATTAAGGTGGATGTGCCTGCCTCCTCTCACAACCAAGTTTAAGGACAACTAAATATTAGCATCAGAAAACACAACCAGAACACGGAAAACTGAACTTTTCGGAAGTCCGCAAACAACAAATTCTCCGGCCCGGCCGGTAAGAGACGAAACCGGCGGCGGCGGGTTGAGGAGTTACAAAGGAGAACTCGTTCGACCCGGGCGCGGGCGCGGAACCCAGACGCGAGACTTTTCGGAAGTCCGCAAACAGCAAATCCTCAGGCCCGGCCGGTAAGAGGCGAAACCGGCGGCGGCGGGTTGAGGAGTTACAAAGGAGAACTCGTTCGACCCGGGCGCGGGCGCGGAACCCAGACGCGCGACTTTTCGGAAGTCCGCAAACAGCAAATCCTCCGGCCCGGCCGGTAAGAGGCGAAACCGGCGGCGGGTTGAGGAGTTACAAAGGAGAACTTGAACGACCCGGGCGCGGGCGCGGAATCCAGTCGCACGGGCTCCAAACCCAGGATTGGACCTAGTGAGCAGCCCACCGGGTGAGTGACTACGGAGGAGTCAGTGGGGAGGCGGTGGCAGCGAGTTGACTGTGGGTGCCCGGTTACGCGCGAGTGAGGAAGTGAGCGGGGGACGGCGGCGGCGCCATTTTCCCCCGCTCTGACCACGCCCCCACATACAGCATCACAACCCAGCGACCTGGGACTCCAAGGCGCCGCTTCTCTCACTTAAAGGGCCAGAACAGACCAAAAATGTCGCAGGGGGACCTCAAAGTCCCGGAGATAAATCTAAGTGACGAAGAAATAGCAAATCTCTCAGACGCACAATTTAAAACACTGGTCGTCAGCTTCCTCACAGATCTGGTGGACTATAGCCACAAATTAGAGAAACATATGAAGGCTAAATTAAGGGAAATGAATGGAATTCCACAGGAAACCCATAGAGATGAAAAAAAAACTGGGACTCAACTCAATGGAGTAAACCAGAAGGAAGAAAAAAATGATCAATCAGGAAGGAATGAAGAAACAAGAATTCAGAAAAATGAGGAGAAGCTTAGGAACTTCCAGGACATCTATAAACTCTCCAATATCCGAATTATAGGGGTACCAGAAGGGGGAAAGACACAACCACCAGTGGAAAAACTATTTGAACAAATAATAAAAGAAAATTTCCCCAATCTGGCAAAGGAAACAGACTTCCAAGAAATCCAAGAAGCCCAGAGAGTACCAAAAAAGTTGGACTCAAGAAGGAACACACCAAGGCATATCATAATTACATTAGCCAAAATTAAAACGAAGGAGAGAATCCTGGAAGCAGCAAGAGCTAAGGGGACAATCACCTACAAAGGAGTCCCCATCAGGCTGTCAGCAGATTTCTCAAAAGAGACCTTACAGGCAAGAAGGGGCTGGAAAGAAATATTCCAAGTCATGAAAACTAAAGACCTACAACCAAGATTGCTCTACCCAGCAAAACTTTCATTTAGAACGGAAGGACAGATAAGGTGCTTCTCAGATAAGACCAAATTCAAGGAGTTCATCATCACCAAGCCCTTATTATATGAAATGTTAAAGGGACTTATCTAAGAAAAAGAAGTTAAAAAAACATGAACAGTGAAAGGACAGCAAACTCACAGTTATCAACAACCACACCTAAAACGAAAGCAAACTAAAAGGACAGCTAGATCAGGAGTGGAAACATAGAAATGAAGAGCTCAAGTAGGGTTAGCAACAGGGGAGTGGGAGTAGAAGACGGGGAGAGAAGGTACAGAAAACAAGTAGCATAGACAGTAGATAGAAAATAGATGGGGGGGGGCAAGAATAGTATGGGAAATACAGAACCTAAAGGACTTGAGACACATGGACATAAGCTAAAGGGGGGGTAATCGGGGGGTTGGGGGGGCAGGGTGGAGGGGAATGAAGGGGGGAATAGAACAACTGTAACAGCATAAACAATTCAAAAAAATAAAAAATTAAAAAAAAAAAATAAAACGGTTTTGTACAACGAAGGAAACCATCAGCAAAATGAAAAGAATCTATGTTGAAAGAACGTATTTGTCTATGATACATCTGACAAGGGGTTAATAGCCAAAATATATTTTAAAAACTTAAAAAAAAAAAAAAAAGAGTTCAGGCCAAGATAGAAGCATAAGTAGAGACACTTCGTTTCCTTGCACAACCAAAAGGATAACAATCAATCTAAAAACAATAATCAGAAGTGCCAAAAAATCAAACTACACAGAACTCCAACAACTGAGTTAAAGAAACATTCACCCAGACCAGTAGGAGGGGCTGAGATGGGCAGCTGAGCCGAGAGGACTTGTGGCAGGGTGGCAGAATGTGTGAGCAAGGCAGGGCTGGCTGAATGGGAAACTAGACTCAAAGCTAGCTGTAAACTACTGCGGGGCCGCCACAGTGGCCAAAGGTCCCAGTCTCACATGAGAGTCTGAGTTCGTTGGAAAGTGGAGCTAGAGTGGAACAAGCCAGCCGAATTGTTCCCTCTCTGACCCCTTCCCCAAAGACAGCGCCACAATGCAGCAAAGAGGGTTGCCCCATCCTCTGGTGTAAGGGACAGAAATACAGCCCAAATGAAAAAAACATCAAAACTCCAGAAAAAGAGCTAAGCAACGAGGAGACAGCCAACCTACCTGATGCAGAGTTCAAAACACTGGTAATCAGGATGCTCACAGAAATGATTGAGCTCAGCTGCAAAATGAAGGAACAAATGAAAGCTACCCAAAATGAAATCAGCAAAATATACAAGGAACCAACAGTGAAGGGAAGGAAAATGGGATTCAAATCAACAATTTGGGGGAAAAAAGGAAGAAATAAACATCCAACTGGAATGGAATTAAGAAACAAAAATTCAAAAAGATGAGAGAGGCTTAGGAACCTCCAGGACAACTTTAATGCTCTAAGATTAGAATCTGGGGTGTCAGAAGGAGAACAGGAACAAGTCGAAAACTTATGTGAACAAATAATGAAGGAAAACTTCCCCAATCTGGTGAAGGAAACAAACTTCCAGGAAGTCTGAGAGGCCCAGGAAGCCCAGAGTCCCAAAGAAATTGGACCCAAAAAGAAACACACCAAAGCATGACATAATTACATTAGCCAAGATTAAAGATAGAGAATCTTAAAAGGAGCAAGAAGAGTTCCCTACAAAGGAGTACCCATAGGGCTATCAGCTGATTTCTCAAAAGAAACCTACAGGCAAGAAGGGGCTGGAAAGAAGTATTTGAAGTCACGGAAGGCAAGGACCTACATCCAAGATTATTCTATACAGCAAAGTTATCATTTAGAATGGAAGGACAGATAAAGTACTTCCCACGTAAGGTCAAGTTAAAGGAGTTCATCATTACCAAGCCCTTATTATATTAAATGTTAAAGGGACTTAGCTAAAGAATTGAAGATCAAAAACTATGAACAGTAAAATGACAACAAACTCCAAACCATCAATGACTGAATCAAAAAAACACAGAAACTAAGCAAACAACTAGAACAGAAACAGGATCAGAGAAATGGAGATCACATGGAGGGTGTTCAGTGGGGAGGGGCTGGGGAAGAAAGGGGGTAGAAAGGTACAGGGAATAAGAAGCATAAATTGGTAGACACAAAATTGACATGGGAAGGTTAAGAATAGTATAGGAAACAGAGAAGTCAAAGAACTTATAGTACAACCCGTGGACATGAACTAAGGAGGGGGAATGCTGGAGGGTTGGGGGTGCAGGGCAGAGAGGGGTTAAAGGGGGAAATATTGGAAAAACTAATAGCATAATCAATGAAACATACTTAAAAAAAGAAATGGGGATTCAGGGAGAGGGAGAAGAGGGATAACTAGATGAAGCAAAGGGTACTTTTAGGTCAGTAAAGCTATTCATTATGATACTGTAAAGGTACATACACAATGCATTTATCAAAACTAAAGAACTACCATTCAATACAAAGCGTGAATGCTAATATTTTTAAAATGTGATTTTTCCTTCATACTAAATAAAAATGTTGAGGCCCTGGCTGGCATAGCTCAGTGGATTGAGCGTGGGCCTGCAAACCAGAGTATCGCGGTTCAATTCCCAGTCAGGGCACATGCCTGGGTTGCAGGCCAGTTCCCAGCAGGGAATGCATGAGAGGCAACCATACATTGATATTTCTCTCCCACTCTTCCTCCTTCCCTTCCCCTCTCTCGACAAATAAATAAATAAAATATTTTTTTAAATGTTGACATTAAAACTAAAAAAAAAAAACCCAACCCCACAATCCAATTTAAAAATGGGTGAAGGACCTGAACAGACACTTCTCCAAACAGGACAGACAGATGGCCAATAGACATGTGAAAATTAGAGAAATGCAAATTAAAATCACAATGAGATAGCATCTCACACCTGTCAGAGTGGCCATCATCAATACAACACACACCAAGTGCTGGTGAGGATGTGGAATAAAGGGAACCCCCAGGAACTGCTGGTGGGAACGTAGACCTCTGTAGCCACTGTGGAAAACAGTGTGACATTACCTCAAAAAATTAAAAACAGAACTGCCTTATTACCCAGTGCTTCCACTCCTGGGAACATATCCAAAGGAACCTGAGAAACTAATTCGAAAGAATATATGCATCCCTACATTCACTGCGGCATCATTTACAATAGCCAACATTTGGAAGCAGTCCAAATGCCCATCAGTAGGCGAGTGAACAAAAAAGCTGGTACATTTGTATAATGGAATACTACTCGCCGTAAAAAGGAAAGCTTACCTTTTACAACAGGATGGATGAACCTGGAGAATATTATGCTAAGAAAAATAAGCCAGTCTCTTAAGACAAGTACCATATGATTTCACTTACACGTGGAAACCAACCAGGAAAATAGAAACAGACTCATAGATACAGAGGACACACTGATAGGTGTCAGAGGGGAGGTAACTAGGGTGGCTGGGTGAAAGAGATAAAGGGATTATGCAAAAAACAAAAACAAACTCATAGACACAGAAAACAGTATGGTGATTACCAGAGGGTGGAGGGTGGATACAAGAGAGTAAAGGGGGCACAAATGGTGATGGAAGGAGACTTGACTGAGGGTGGTGAACACACAATGCAATATACAGGTGATGTGTTAACTGTACACCTGAAACCTATATAATTTTACTAACCAATGTCACCACAGTAAGTTAAATAAAAGGTTTAATAAAGAAAATTTCAGGAAATAAACTATAATGGGCAAAACAGAGCCAGAGGCACTGAACTGTGGAACAGACTGAAAGCTGTGAGAGGGAGGAGGCCAGTGGGGTCTGGATGAGAGAGGGTGAAGGGATTTAGTCGAAGAACATATATGATGGACCCATGGACATGGACAATAGTATGGGGATTGACTATGGAAGTGGGGAGCTGCCTGGGTGGAGGGGGGCCAAAAGGGGAAAAATCGGGACAATTGTAACAGCATAAACACCAAAACACTGAAAAGAAGAAAATTTCAAAATAAGCTGTTTGGCTTACTTCTGCTTAATGTGCAAACAAACACAAAGGCCCTTTGTGTGACCTAAATTTAACTGCCTCATACCCTAAAGTGTCCTGTGTCTTAAATTCTACCCACTCCCCCTCTATTAAAACTTCCTTTCTGTCAGAGAAGGGGGTAAGACTCCACTTAGTGGCAGAATCTCTTGAAATAATCAATAGTTAGGTAATATGTCTATGAGCAGGTAGTAAACATCTCTATTAGAGACCTATGTTTTATGACACAAAGCTTAAAATCTCAAATTAATCTCCAACTAGTAGAATTTCAGGCAAAATAACTGAAAAGTAAAAAATAGAAGCCAGATTGTAGGTATGTGTTGGAGATGGGGACAGCTTTCCAGGTAGGTCATACTGAGTCATACTTTCTTTGGACCATTTCTACTTTTCAAGGCTTCCTTTTTTTATCTAAAGCTTTGAACTCAGAAATTTTCTGAGATACCAAAGGCTGTTCTGGACATCCTTCCTCATTCACCCAGCCAATGAGATGGGGGACTTTGCAGGTTGGGTGTACATAAGTATATCTTGGAGAAAAAAAAATGTCTCTAGTAAGAGGCTTACTTTCAACCTAATAATAGTACACTACTGTTCATAATACATATGATTTACACTTCAGGTATATTATTATTATTGTATAAAAACACAATAAAATCTTGTAAGAAACTGTGAAATAACTGATGCTCAATAATTCTCTTTAAATAAACAGATTACAATAAAACTAGCTATTGGCTAAGTTTCATCAATCTTTTTTAATTCTCTTTGATTTTTTCTCCCGGTCTTCTTCTGTTATCCTTTCTGCAGGTCGCTTCTTCAACCCCTTCATTTTTCTGGTTTGTAGTTTGCTCAAGTCTTGCTTCTGCATATGAATCCTTCCGTAAGTTGTACCAAAGGTATCATGGGAGATATTTTTCTTCTTCTTTGGCTATGAAACAGAATATATCTATTTAATGGTCTCTACTATGCTGAACTGATATAAAATCTAATGTACGACCACACCAACAATTTCCCTTAGTGAGCCCCTCCGCTCAATGCTGTAGGTCTGCAGTCCCACTGACCTTCTCGAATTCAAATGTACACACAAACCATTTGCAGATCTTGTTAAAATGCAGATTCTAATTCAGTAGGTCTAGGGTGGGACCTGAGATTCAGTATTTCTAGCAATTCCCAAATAAACTGTCAGAGCCCACTTTGATATGCCACACAATAGACTACACAAGCCTTTAACATGTGCTGAGAGAATTTCCTGTGTTTGGCTTAAAGAATTGTGACTATCGTATCTTTATTGGCATTCCAAAGATGCCATCTCTACGTGTCCTTTAAAACCATTCAAAAGTCAAAACACATTTTATGCAAGCACAGATTATACATCCTGTGCTCTAAATCCCCAGTCTTCACAATGCCCAAAACAATTCTCCTTTTTCCTGAAAACTGGCATTCTTGGCTACCAGAAAGCCTCAGCCACACTTGATGCCTGGTTTCTACAGCCTTTTACTTTTCCTTTATGACTGGCTTATTTGCTTCCTTCTCCTTTTCTTGAAAGTCTAATTTTATCTACTGCATTTACCTCTTTAGGTATGTCCTTTAATGTATGCCTTTTTGAAAAGAGTGAGATATACAATCCACAAGTTATGTACCTTTAGGGCTTTTGGCATTTTCATGGATAACTTATAAAGGTCATCTGATGCCAGATGTGTCCTCCTCAGAACCAGATCCAGTGAGGGTCCCATCTCTTCTAATTCAATCCGTGGTGTCCGACAGCCAGATTTTTTCAGCAGCAGCCTTTGCCAAACAAGAAAAGAAATGTTACTTTGACTTTGATAAACATCCTGTTCCCACCAAATATTTTTGTCCAATTACAGTTCCATAAAATGACAAAATCTTTAGAAAGGCTAAGCCTCTTAACTACTTCATACATTTTGGCCAAATATATTTTTGATTTGCACATTTTTTAAATAAACAAAGAGTGGCCCTCAATGGTGTGGTTTGGTGGATTGAGTGCTGGCCTATGAACCAAAGAGTTGTGGTTCAATTCAGTCAGGGCACATGCCTGGGTTGCAGGCTGAGTCCCCAGTTGGGGGCATGTGAGAGGCAACTGATTGATTCAATGTTTCTCTTCCTCTCTTTCTCCTTCCCTTTCCCTGTCTAAAAATAAAATAAATAAAATCTTTTTTAAAAAGTATACAATATTGTTGGGAAGCACCAAGTGAGATAGACAATTCTTATAAGAAATGGTCTTGAATTCAGGGTACTTCCAGCCAAGATGGTGGCGTAGGTGGAAACACTGTGCCTCCTCGCATAACCAGAATTAAAGACAACAAAGATTTAAAACAAAAACACAACCAGAACAGACAGAAAATTAAACTGTATGAAGCCGGGCAACCATTCAACCAGACTGGTAAGAGGGGCGGAGTCAGCAGCTGGCAGAGAGGGATTGTGGCAGGAAAAGGTGATGGCTGCCAGACCAGGGCGTGCAGGTGGGCGAGCAGGTGGTGTGGGGCTAGAAGACCCCGGGCAAGGGGAGGAAAGGAGCAGAGCACGCAAAGTGGTTGGCTGACCACGGTCACACATTCATACACAGATAGTTTATCTGCCTAGTTAGGCAAAAACAGGCAGTGAGACAGACCACGCAAACCAGGGCCCGAGCCCCGGGAGATAAAGCCTAAAAACATCGACGGAAAAGGTGCTGGGAGAGATGCCCAGCCTCACAGGAGAGTTCACTGGAGAGACCCACAGGCTCCTAGAACGTACACAAGCCCATCCACCCGAGAACCAGCACCAGAAGGGCCCAATTTGCTTGTGGGAAGCAGCAGAGAAGACTAAAATCTAAGAGAGAGAGGAACAAGCACCATTGTTCCCTTTCTGACCCCACCGCCACATACAGTGTCACAACCCAGCAACTGGGTTGCCCCACCTTGGTGAACACCTAAGGCTCTACCACTCATACGTAACAGGTGCAACCTGACCAAAAATGGCTCAATCAGAAGAACAAATCAAAGCCACAGAGCCAATACTTTTAAGCAACCAAGAGATAGCCAACCTGCAAGATGCACAGTTCAAAACACTGGTGACAAGGATGCTCATAGAAATGATTGATTTTGCTCACAAATTAGGTGAAAAAAATGAAGGCTACACACTAAGTGAAATGAAGCAAAATACACAGGGAACCAATAGTGATGGGAAGAAAACTGGGACTCAAATCAATAGAGTGGACCAGAAGGAAGAAAGAAAACCAAACAGAAAAGAGTAAGAAACAGAAATTCAAAAAAAATAAGGAGAGGCTTAGGAACCTCCAGGACATCTTTAAACGTTCCAACATCCAAATTATAGGAGTACCAGAAGGGGAAGAGGAAGAGCAACAAGTGGAAAACTTATTTGAACAAATAATAAAGGAGAACTTCCCCAATCTGGCAAAGGAAATACCCTTCCAGGAAATCCAGGAAGCTCAGAGAGTCCCAAAGAAGTTGGATCCAAGAAGGAACACACCAAGGCACATCATCATTACATTAGCCAAGATTAAAATGAAGCAGAGAATCCTAGAAGCAGCAAGAGATAAGGAAGGGGACAGTCACCTACAAAGGAGTTCCCATCAGACTGTCAGCTGATTTCTCAAAAGAGACCTTACAGGCAAGAAGGGGATGGAAAGAAGTATTCCAAGTCATGAAATGCAAGGACCTACAACCAAGATTGCTCTATCCAGCAAAGCTTTCATTTAGAAGGGCAGAGAAAGTGCTTCTCAGGTAAGGTCAAGTTCAAGGAGTTCATCATCACCAAGCCCTTATTATATGAAATGTTAAAAGGACTTACCTAAGAAAAAGAAGATAAAAAAATATGAACAGTGAAAGGACAGCAAACTCACAGTTACTAATAACCACACCTAAAACAAAAGCAAACTAAGCAGACAGCTAGAACAGGAGCGGAGCCACAGAAATGGAGATCACATAGATGGTTAGCAACAGGGGAGTGGAAGGAGGTGAGGGGGGAGAAGGTACAGAGAATGTAGCATTAATGGTGGGGAGTAAATAGACAGGGGGAGGGCAAAGAGTAGTGTGGGAAATGTAGAAGCTCAAGAACTTATGACACATGGACATGAACTAAAGGGGGGGAATGTGGGTGGGAGGGGGTGCGCAGGGTGGAGGGGAACGGGCGGGGGAAATGGGACAGCTGTAATGACATAATCAATAAAATAGATATATTTTTAAATGGTCTTTTTTATTAAAAATTTTGTTTATTTTTTTCAGAGAGAAGGGAAGGGAGGGAGAAAGAGGGAGAGAAACATCAATGTGTGACTGCCTCTCATGCCCCCCCCCCCCCACTGGGGACCTGGCCCAAAACCCAGGCATGTGCCCTGAGTGGGAATCAAACTGGCGACCCCTTGGTTCGCAGGCTGGCACTCAATCCACTGAGCCACACTAGCCAGGGCAAAAATGGAATCTTTTGATCTGACTTCATTTTACATAAGATAAAATAATTTTAAAAAAATTTTATTTATCTGTAGAGGGGAAGGGAAGGAGAGAGGGAGAGAAATATCAATGTATGGTTGACTCTTATGCATCCCCTGCTGAGAACTGGCCTGCAACCCCGGCATGTGCCCTAACTGGGAACTGAACCGCAATCCTTTGGTTTGCAGGCCCATGCTCAATCCACTGATCTACACCAGCCAGGGCAAGATGAAATAATTTTAACTGGGCATTTAAAGCATTATGTTTAAACAACTAATACATTCTTTTTTCTCTAAGGTGCATTTAGAATCAACTTTTCTCCGTAGCACGTACATTTACTGATCTCTATAGATTATAATGAACCTTTTAAATCTTAATATATCCACAACTTTCTGGATACCATTTTTCCAAACAGCTCTGGATCTGGAAACATAAGGGGAATAGTGGGGAGGCAGGGAGATCAACAAATTCTTCTGATGAGTGATACCACAAAAACAGCTGAAAGACCTTAAGATAATCTTAGCTGACTCAATTTGTTACAGTGGCCAGATCTCCACATTAAAAAAAAAAAAAAAAAAGAATTGACTGAATAACGATGTTTATACAAGGTCAGCCTTTTCACACAAAAACTGGAGTGTGAGATGTGAGAGAGGCAACAGGTGGTGATATGAAAGAAAAAAAGAAGAGCAAAGCCCAGTAAGCAATACCCAAGGCAGAGGCAAACAATGGGAAGAAGTGCATCTGCAAAAGCCAATTATCAGCTCTTTGGGCCTTAAGTGCATCACATGCAGATGGCCAGCCAATACAGTCCACGCACAGGAGATGCATTTACTGGCTGCAGGAAGAGTCACGGAGATAAATATGTTGTACAATAATTTATACCCAACCGAACAAGGAGAAAAAAAAAGGAAAGGAAAAAAACCCCACCAGCCTAGGATATATAAAGATGTTAAAACAAAAAAAGAAAAGACTATACTAACATTAAAAGATAAATGAGTATTAGCATGGAACTTGAAGGGAGCAAGCACAGGGTAAAGAGCCTAAAAGAGAGTCCTTAGGCAGCCACTCCCTTTATGCGGTTCCAGGAGAGAGAGAACACCTGTCTCAGGCTCAATGAGGGGGAAGTATTTTTAGAAGTTAGAGTTGGCTGGCTCAGGGCATGTTCACAAAGAACTAATCTGAAGCATACAGGGGCAGTGATCATTGGACGGTCATATCACACACTGTTCTGCATTTGCACCCACATTTTCAGTGCCTCCAAATTAACCATATTTATAATGCTGAACATATCAAGATTAGGGTCTTGATGAACAACACATCAAGAAAAAATGTGTTCAGTTGGCTACTTAAGAAATCAGGGAAATTACACATAAGATTTCAACGAAAAAGTTTTCTACTGCTTAAAATGCTTACTTCCAACTAAGTGGAAACCTCGCCGATCCAGGACAGTGCATGTGTGCCTAACAGATTCAAACCAGCCAGGCACCGCTAGAGGCGGCAAAATTGCTCTAAAGCACCTTTTTATTTATAGAAGGGTCCTCCTAGCAAAGTAATCCCAGTGGTATACAGAATTAAGATGGTTTCTGAATAACCACATATGCTGCTATTTGTCGAAGAACTAAGTTAGTGTGCCACCCTGTCTATGTACACGACTGATCTCAATCACTTCATATTTACTGACATCAAATTGATAAGAAGCAGAAGGAAGTGTTTAGTCTTCAGTTTCCTGCACATGGTTTCTGGTGACAGGCCTATCATCCCTTCTCTTTATCAAGCTTCTAATATGTAGAATCTAAAATTACCTCTCATTAATCTTTAAAAAAATCTGTTCACTTTATCAGAAGAAATATATTAATAGAGAATTTATCATTTTTATGATCATGCTATGAAAAACAAAGACTACTGTTAACTCATCAAAACCATTCCCTTCACCTTTATCCCATTATACACACTGCAATTCTGTTTTTAGATGATACATTGATGTTTCTCTCCCTCTCTCCTTCCGAAGATAAATAAATAAAATATTTTTAAAAAAAAAGATTTTATTTATTTACTTTTAGGGGGGATGGGAATGAGAAAGAAAGGGAAAGAAACATGCAAGACATAAATCGATTGGTTACCTCTTGCACGCACCTCCCCCCCTTCCCCGGTGGGGACCTGGCCTGCAACCCAGGCATGTGTCCTGACTAGGAACAGAACTGGCAACCTTTTGATTTGCAGGCTGGCGCTCAAGCCACTGAGCCACACCAGCCAGGGCTACACTGCAACTGTTTTGAAAAAGATACGGTGGTAGCCCTGGCTGGTATAGCTTAGTGGAATGAACAGGGGCTTGCAAACCAAAGAGTTGCTGGTACAGTTCTCAGGTCAGGGCACATGCCTGGGTTGTGGGCCATGTCCCCAGTTGGGGGTACTTGAGGGGCAACCACACATGGCTATTTCTCTCCCTCTTTCTCCTTCCCTTCCTCTCTCTCTAAAAGATAAATAAATAAAATCCTTAAAAAATGCTAACAGTAGTGCTGCCCCCTTATGCATGGTTTCATTATCCAGTTTCAGTTACTGAAAGTAACATTAATGTTAGAAAAATATTAAATGGAAATTCCAGACATAAACTATTCACAAGTTTTAAATTGTATACTGTTCTTAGTAGCATGAAGAGAACATGCACTGTCTCGTTCCGTCAGGCCCCGGACGTGAACCATCGCCTTGCCCAGCGTGCACATCTGTACAAGCTTCCTGACCGTCACACAGCAGCCGTCTCAGTCATCGGATCCACTGCAGTACACAGGTACTGCAGTGCTCGTGTTCAGGTTGCCCTTACTTTACTTAATAATGGCCCCAAAGTGCAAAAGTGATGATGCTGAGAACTCAGATATGCCATCAAGTGCTTCCTTTAAGTGAAAAGGTTAAAGTTCTCAATTTAATAAGAGAAGAAAACTCTCATATGGCAAGTAAGGGATGGCTACAAGTGACACACCACACCATTTCCTGCAAGTAAGGGATGGCTACCAATTCGGGAATAGGTTTGGACTGAAAATATAAAAATTACTAGAGGCTGCATCTGCTGCTGAAGAAAATGACAAGCTGAAGAAGTTGATTAGGGTTCGGTATTATCCTTGGTTTCAGGCACCTTCTGGAGGTGGGGGGTCTTAGAACACATGCCCCAGGGATAAGGTCACGCCAATGGCACTACTGCACAGAAGAAGCTTTCCACACTGAGCCGCTGGCTTTCAGGTTGCCCTGTCATGACACAGCTCAAAGTAAACATCAGTCTGAATTAGATCTTCAAAGGAAGGCCGTTTGTCCAAGTCCATGTACTCTCTAGGAAAGTGTGGGCTCTGTCAACTCAAAAGGCACAACTGCAGCATGTCATAAGCTATTTAAGAAAAACAAACTCAGCTTGCTACAATTTCTATTGTGGTGGGGGCAGGGGTAGTAAGTAGATCTAGGCTGAAGAATAAGGATAAAATGAATCTAGGCACTAAGTCTTCTTATTCCTGTCAGACTGTTTTTTAGACTCAGGGTTTTGAGATTCGCTTTGGCAGCCTAAGTCTTGTGGCCTGGTGCTCTAAGTCTAGTCAAGGAAAACAAGGAGAGCTTGCATCAGATAGGGTCAAGACTGCAGTAGTGTTCTAAGCTCAGAGGGAGTGCAGTGGTGGACGCTGGGGCCCTGGAAAAGCAGGGATTTGGACAGAGGTGAGCAAGGAACACACTTGAGGACCACCACAGGGGGCTGCGCCACTGCTGGTTGGCAAACTCACCAAACTTCTGGCCCAACATAATTCCAAGTTTGAGCTCTGTAACGGTTACACTAAAATACTAGCCATGGGGATTAATAAAAACATGCTAAGAAAGGCACTTACTTATAGCTTCGAAAATAAATCTTCCCATTCAGTGCAGTGAAGTGCAAGACATACTCTAAACCAGCCAGGCGGATATTTGATACCGTGGGGCCTCTGAAAAAATCTAAAAGCACACACATTAGATTGTTAAAAGTAATCCCTGAAAAATGCCTGATTGCTCCATCCCACCCCTCTGCTAATCTCATGACTGTATTTCTCTGTTTAGCTTACTAAGCCATTTTATTTTTATTATTATTATAATCCTCACCCAAGGAAACGTTTTATTGATTTTTAGAGCAAGAGGAAAAGAGGGGAGAGAAAGAAACACTGATTGCTTACCTCCCACATGCGCCCTGACCAGGGATCGAGCTTGCAACCTTTTGGTTTGTGGGGAACACGCTCTAACCAGCTGAGCCACCTGCTAGGGCTACTAAGCCATTTTAATTTTTCAGTTTTGAAGTTCTCCCTCTAAGCCAATGCTCAGCATAGAAGTGTGTCATATTTATCATGGATATCAACTATCAAGGCATAAAATTTTAATCTATAAAACAGGTAGGTTAAGATGGCAAATTTCTATAAAAGTGGATGCTGAAACATTGACTAGTAAATCAAACAAGACTGTTCTATGGTGGAGGCCAAACAAAGAAAGAAATTCTACCAAGAAATCTCAATTGTTAAAGGCAAGAAAAAACCAAGATCAGTGATTAGGCTGATTTTCCCAGACTGATACAATCATACCACTGGTGGCACATGAGATGATCTCAAATTATAAAAAGGCAGATATAACTTACTATATATTATTTATTTTATTATACATCATTTTCCACTCATAGTAGAGACATAAAAGTTCCTTTTAAAAAGGAGAGTTACTTTAAAGGAAAATCCCCAGTGAATGCCACCATGGACGCCAACTGCATGGACTTGGCTAAAGCTACGAAGGCCACGTATGAATGAAGAAGTTTGGTCCCTTCATTTTGCTGCTAAGAGCACTGAACCCCGAGGAGGATAAATGGAAACACACAAATAACACTGAGTAAGAAAAGCACATGTAAGTTTATCTAACTGGAGTCTCACACATGTTGGTGGACACGTGCAATTGGACAACCTCATGCATCGGTTTGGCAGTTTCTTGAAATGTTGAACATGCACTAGTCAAATGACTCAACCACTATGTTCCTAGAAATGAAAACATGTGTCCTCACAAAAATCTGTATGTGAATGTTTATACCAGGTCTATTGATAACAGTCAAAAAGCTGGAATCAACCTAAACATCTATCAACAGATGAAGGAATAAACAAATTATGGAACAGCTATAAACGGAATACTGCTTGGCAATAAAAAGAAGTAACTATGGATACACAGAGCAACATGGATGAACCTAAAAACAATTGGGTAAAGAAGATGGGCCAAGAAAAGTACACACTATAAAATTCCATTTATCTAAAATTCTAGAAAACGCAAACTGACCTATGACAGAAAGCAGATCACCATTTGCTTAGAACAGAGAAACAGGAATGACTGCAAAGGGGGGCGGGGAAGTTCTGGGAGCTGACGGAAAAGTTCCGTGTCTCGTCTGCAGTGGTGTTTGCACAGGGGTACATGTCAAAATCCTTCAAATTTTTAAACTGTAAATGCGTGCCTGGCTGTAAATTACACCTCCAAAGTTGTTTAAAAATAATTTAAAATGAAATAATTTGAAGTAATCTCTAAAAATTGACAACAAAATGAAATGAACACGTGTTCTGAGCTGCAGGTATAATCACACAGAAAAGATCTTTCAAGTGACTTCAAAACACTCTTCCCAACAAGGGGTATCATAGATAAACACAACTGTAAAACAAGTGAACACCAAAAGCACTCGCCCGCACTCAACAGTCACAGAACCAGTGGTAATAGTGGTACTTTATGCTGAGAGTATGTGTGTACAGCACAGTATTAATTACCTGCACAATTATGCTGAAGTCACTGAGAACCTGGATTGTTGTCATGGATGAAAGAAGGTACTTCAGTGAGATCAATGAAAGATGGTTTTGTACTAAATTTGAGTTAGAAGTTTTGGTGTGAACTCAGGATGTATTTTATCTCAACAAATAAACAAATTTCATAGTTCTGTCCACTAAAAGAGCCTAGAAACAATGATTAACCCAGAAACAACCCATAACACCCTGATTTTTAAAGTAATTTCTCATTAAACAAACAAACAACCCCCCCCCCCCAACCAGGGCACCCTGATTGGTGTGAATCAGTGGGCTGGGCGTCATCCCAAAGACCGAAAGATAACCAGTTCGATTCCCAGTCAGCGCACATGCCTCGGGTGTGGGCCAGGTCCCTGGCTGGGGGCATGCAAGAGACAACCAACAGATGTTTCTCTTGCTCATTGATGTTTATCTCCCTTTCTCCCTGACTAACCCCCTCTTTAAAAATAAATGAAATCTTAAACAAACAAGGTTCCTTAGGGAAAAAGCTGATCCGGGGGTTAGGGCAATAAAAGAACAAGAGGAGTTTGAAACATCAGAGGGGGGATGTGATGATGGATGACCCTGAACCTTGGACACTGCCACAAAGGCTCACCCTAAAATGAGCAGAAATGATGGCTTGGGCACAATGGAAATGAGTACAGGAATAAGGAATTCCAGTTAAATAGGACTAAGGAGATGGAAAAGGTAGAAGATAAATTATTGGTTGTAGTCAGAAAGAAAGCCCCAGTTTGGACATTTTTCCAATGGCTCAATTCTAAGTAAAAATAAGATCTGAAATATTAATACTATGTCCCAAATACATTGGGAAAAGGGCCAGGGGATCTGAGAGAATAAATCAAACCCTGATTCTACCACTTACAGCTCTTCATCCACAACATGGGAATAATATTACCATAATAAACTGAATGATTGTGTTCCCCAAAATTCATAGGTTAAAGCCCTAGCCCCTGGTGCGGCTGTATTTGGAGATGGGGCCTCTGAGGAATGAAGGTTAAATGACGTATGTCATAAGGGTGAGGCCCTAATCTCACAGCATCGATGTCCTTATAAGAAGAGATACCAGAAAACCGACATCTTCTTTCCTCTGACTCCCTCCCTCCCCTGAACACAGATAGAGAAAAAGCTATGTGAGCACATGGCAAGATGCCAGCCAGCAAGACAGTTCTTACCAGAAACTTTGATCTTGGACTTCTGGCCACCAGAATGGTGAGAAATATATTTCTACTACTTAAGCCTGCCAGTCTATGGTATTTTGTTGTGGCAGCCAAGCACATGTGAATACAATGACCCCTGTAGCACTGTAGAAAGGATTAAATTTAATGAATTACCTGACCTAATACATGGCAGTTATTTTCATTATTACCCGTATTTCAAGTAGAGTAAGAGTTAGGAAATAAGAAAGGTTAAAAAAATTAAAAGAATGACAACTGATTAGGTATGACCACTGATATAAAGGCAATGAGGAAAAAGAAACCCAGTTAGGTAGTTAAATTTAAGGCAGGCCTTAAAGAAACCTTAATAAAACTGACCTATTTGATTTACTGTCATATTTATATACACAGAATAGTCATATAAAAAAGTAACCATAAAAATTAGGACTGCCTTGGGCCAGGTGGTTCAGCTGGTTAGACTGTTGTCCAGGACATCAAAAGGCTGCGGGTTCTTTCAATCCCTGGTCAGAGCACAGACCTAGGTTGTGGTTCAATTCTGGTTGGGGCTTATGCAGGGAGCAACTGAATGATATTTCTCATGTCAGTGTTTCTCTCTAAAAAAAATAAACTTAAAAAAATAAAATAAAATACTTAGGATGGCTCTTTCCAGGTGGCACTGAGCCGTAAGCATCTCTCAGGACAACTGGCACAAGTACCATGAGACCAGGGGCAAGCGAAGGCTCCACAAAAAGCAAAACTATAAGCCGGGAGGCCCTGCTGCCAACACTAAGATTGGCCCCTGCTGCACAGAGTCTGGTTCAGGGAGGCAACAAAAAGTACCACGTCCTGAGGCTGGACATGGGCAACTTCTCCTGGGGCCCTGAGTGTTTTATGTGCAAAACAAGGATTATTGACATTGTGTACAACACATCCAACGATGAACTGGTCCACACCAAGGCCCTAGTAAAGAACTGCACCGTGCTGACTGACAGCACACGGGACCGACAGTGGTAAGAGTCCCTCTGGGCCACAAGAAGGGGCCAGGCTAACTCCTGAGGAGCAAAAGATCCTAAAAAAATGATCGAAGAAATTTCACGTGAAATAGGATGAAAGGAAAAAGAATGCCCCAAAACAGCAGCCTCCTCCAGGAGCGGTTCCAGCAGGGAAAGCGTCATGCGCGCATCGCTTCAGGGCCAGGCCAGCGTGGCTCTGCAGATGGCTGAGTTCAAGGGCAAAGCACTACAGTTCTATCTGAGAAAATCAAGGCTCGGAAAGGCAAATAAACCCTCCTCCCCCCATCTTAGTCATGTAATAAATGTGCTTCTTGTTAAAAAAAAGTAGGATGAACTGAATATAAGAATAGGTATTTACTAGTTTTCCATCAAGTAGGACCCACTAAGATTAACCACCAAACTATGTGTTTAAGAAAGCAAAGCAAGGGTCACTGGTTCGGTTCCCAGTCAGGGCATATGCCTGAGTTGCAGGCCACGTCCCCAGTAGGGGACACATGAAAGGCAACCACACATTGATGTTTCTCTTCCAGTCTTTCTCCTTCCCTTCCTTTCTCTCTAAAAAATAATTAAATAAAATATTTAAAAAAAAAAAAGAAAGCAAAGCAGAAGCAAAATTCACAATGAACAAAATGGGTACCTGATGTGAAAATACTGAAGAAGTTAACTTTTCTTTCTGGCCTATTGTGCACACACACACCCCTTCCTAAAGGAAGAAAGCCCTTGATAAAATTCCCTTTCTCTCTGCTCTACTGTATTTCATTTGAACACAACACAAGCTGCCTTACTTCACATCTGTATTAAAATCTCAACTTCCCTTGGTACCCAACGACCTCGCTCCATTTCTCTACTCTGCTATCTTCTTTCCCCAGATTCCTTTATGGTTTCACTCCCTCCCTCTCAACACTGCAATATGTGGTTATCCCTAACATCCAGTAGAAGCACAAAACACCTTAAAAAAATTTTTTTTGGTCACTCTCTTTCATGTATTATTTTTTTTAATTCATTAGAAATACAGGTTAAGCGCCCTGGCTGGTATGGTTCAATGGGTTGAGCACTGGCCTGTAAACCAAAGTGTCGCCAGTTCCATTCCCAGTCAGGGCATATGCCTGGGTTGTGGGCCAGGTCCCCAGCAGGGGGTGTGCAAGAGGCAACCACACACTGACTGACATTTCTTGCCCTCTCTTTCTCCCTTCTTGCCCCTCTCTCTAAACATAAATAAGTAAAATCTTTTAAAAAAAATACAGGTAAGAACCTGTAGCAAAGACTCTGCAAGCAAATTGTTCACTACTGGACAATAGGGGGAAAAAAGCTCAGGGTTTGGATTCTGGCTCACCTACTTAATAGCTCTTAACCTTTCTGAGACTCCATTTCCCCACCTGTAAAATGGAATGTCATTATATTCAAGAGCTTTAGAAAGGACTGAATAGGTTATAGTGATACTCAAGTTTTCTAAAATTAGTCACTTATTAATAAAGAAATGAAAAGTTCAGAAAACTGTTAAACCCAGCAATAAGACCATACATAATGCCAATAAGGAAAATGAAAGCAATGTGTCTGTCTACAAGCCTTTTTTGGTCAACATCTGTAAACAGCATATATACAATTTATTTATAATATATAACCAACCAATTTTTCAAAAATGATCTAGGGCAAATTATACAAAAATCCAAAAGAAGGGCAACCAAAAAAGTATATGACCTAGCTTATAAGCTTGTAAGAATGATGCAAGACATGCTGAAATGAAATAAACTATTTCAACTTGGGATAATGCTACTGAGTACCAGAAGTGTCTATACATATAGGTACTAACTAAATTTCTCTCCAGAGTTAGAAAAGAGCTAGCAGATGTGACTGCAGAATGAGCATGAAGAACATTTAAGAAATCATGAAGAACAATTTATGCCAACTTTTCAAAAAAGGGGAGAAGAGGCGGTTTAAAACTGGTAAAATTAATGTCAACCCAAGACGATGACAATAACTACATATTCGACTTTAAGAAGTTGACTTATGAACACATAGGAAAGAATGTAGTTGTAATGTAAATCATCAGGAACTAGCACAGTTCGATAAGAAATCTGTAAAACAATCTTATAAGGTCATTGTGAGAATGAAGCAATATATGTACAGCACCTAGTATATACCTAACATGTAGGATAACAACAGTGAAATAACGGGAGCTGAGGACGTCACTGAGGATTTCCTGGGAGAAAAATGAAATTTGCGAGAATAGAAGAAACCCAATAAATAAGAATGAAATTGGAAAAAATAGCAAGAATAGGCATAACATACTTTCAATAAACCACTTTTATTTGTTTTAAAGATTTTACTTATATATTTTTAGAGAGAAGGGAAGAGAAGGAGAAAGAGGGAGAGAAACATCAGTGTGTGGTTGCCCCTCATGCACCCCTCACTGGGGACATGGCCCACAACCCAGGCATGTGCCCTGACTGGGAATCGAACTTACAGCCCCTTAGTGTGCAGGCCAGCTCTCAATCCACTGGGTTACACCAACCAGGACCAATAAACCACTTTTTAATGGAAAAGTAGGAAGAAAATTGGGAGAGATCAAGAAAGCAAGTTATAGTAGAAAAAACCTTGTATATCATATTTTTAAAAATCTAGTAGAGATTTTAAGTGGAAAGTAAATGATATATAACCATCTTGAAAACTTAACTTTTCAACTTTCTAAATTTAATTTAATGATGTCAACAATGACAGGAGACAATTGTAAGCATTTTATAGAGTATAAAATGCTATGTAAATGGGTTGAGACCAAAGTTACTATAGCAACAACAACAACAAAATGATCTATAGAATATAGTACCCTTTTAACTCTCTCCTTAGTGGGAAATAGAAAATAATGAAAAGGGTCCTGGGTGGTGTGGCCCAGTGGATTGAGTGTTGGACTATGAACCAGGTCCCCAGTAGAGGACGCTAGAGAGGCAACCACATGGATATTTCTCTCCCTCTTTCTCCCTCCCTTCTCCACTATCTAAAAATAAATTTTAAAAAATAATGAAAAGGAAAAAAAGAGATCAAAAAGAACAAGCTGTATACCTTTTCCATGAAGTGGCAGAGCCACCAATAAGCCTTAGATTGCCTACCTGAGCTACCCTGCAGATAAGTATTAAAACACTTACCAGTAAGAAGACTTTTTAGCCTTCTGTAGTCTTCTGTTACATCAAAATCATTACCGGCAAATATTAACATGGGTTTTGTTCCCTCGGGGCATTTACTATTCTATGAAATGGGGAAAAAATAATTATATAATTATCAAGTCTAAATTGTTTATATGCTTAGAGTTATTGACACGTACATGTAATAATCCATTTTCAGTATTTCTTAACTGTCCTAAAACTATGTCTATGAATAATGATTTTAGATGTAAAACCAGAGCTGAGATTTTGAACTTACAGATTTTTAGACTGAAAATACCTTTCATTCCACCACCTCACACTACCAAATTAATAAGTCATCAAAGAATGATATAAGCTACCTATTAACATTATTCCATGCAAAGAATTAAAAAAAGCCAAACTTGCTATAAAATAAGCATAGCCCTCTAGTAGCCAAAGTCAAAATAAATTTAACTTCTTTGAATTATTTGTACCGCTGTGCCCTTCCTACTATATTACATAAACATTTTTAAATGAAAGCTAAATTAAACCACCAACTAAACAGTCACATGAGAACCAATATAATTTTATACAAGCTAGAGAAAGAATGAGTTAATCCTCACTCAGCAGGATTGAAGCTCTTACTAGAAAAAGTATTTTGTCCAGCTCTGAATTTCCTATACTAAGAAGAATGTGATATAAGTAATAAGAGGATTTAAATGTAAAAGCTATTAAAGTGAATGAAAATCAAAGAAAAAAGTTGTTTAACTGAAGGATTAATTTATAAAGGAAGGTAAATAGCTGTTGGTCTGAGCTTCCCACTGATTCTAGTACCTCTGCTCTGACATCAGTCAAAGATTATTGGAAGTTAGCAAAAGGAAGGCAGGCAAAAAAAAAAAGTCCTCTGCCATAGGACTAGAAGTCACCTGTTGCTTCCCTGTTCACCACGACTTCTCTTGCTGGCATTCCCTGCTTCCAACTCCTGAAACTTAACTGTCTATAATTCAGAGATGTGCCTAAGATCTGTCTGTCAGATCCCACTTAGGACCCCTAAATGGACTTTCCAGATCCAGTGACTCCCCTGTGCTCCAACTGTCCTACCTGACATCCTACTGCTACCCCTAAGGTCGGTCTATGGGGGTTATTTAAGTAGTAAGAGAAAGTGAGGCAATACCAACTATAACTCTGGCTTTTAAACCATCCTAACCATGATGCATAGTAAAAAAAAAATTATTTCAAGTCAAGACCCAGTATACACATTATAAAAATGTACCAAGTTATGCGAAACAGTACTTATCATATAGATCACAAACCCCAAACTAGAAAAAGATACAACAAAAGAGCTTTACTCTGATGGCCTAAAGGTATTTAAAAAATTTTTAAAGTATATAATACTATGATACAGTACACCAAAAAATGCTTTAATTATGATGTCACTGAACTAACCTTTTTTAATAAAGAAGTTACATTTATTACTTATGTTAGTGCGATGTACCTTTTGTTTTTTAATTTTATTTTTCATATCTGAAACTAGTCTTCACATAGATTACATACATTCTATGAGAAATCTGTACTTTAATATATATAAAACCACATATTCATATGAACTAACCTTCTGAAGTGTTTTTAAACAAAGAAAAATAATTCTTATAAATTATACACAAACTTTTCAAATAAAATATCCTAGGAAATTGTGATGTATTTTATGCTACCTAAAGTAAAATCAAGTAGCCTTAAATTTTAATCATCTCACTCATTCAGGTTTATCTTATGCAGAAAAACCATCCCTAGAAGTTTGGCTATCTTTGAAAACAGGTTCCTAGAATAATCGATCAGTTTCCTGGTGGAGTCTAATCTAATGTTGCTTAAGTATTAACAGGGATGAGGCTTGGCAATAAAGGAAAGTGAGAAAAGAAATACCTGGTGAAGATGTCTTAAAAATAAGAAGGCAGAATAAGGAGCAAATAAACATGAAGAAAAAAGTAGAACAAAACATGCAATCCAAAACAGACTAAAACTATAAGCTTGAAGCCAAATAACATGGTAAAAAGTGACGGGCTAACAGTCTACACAGGGATTGCCAATGTAAGCATATACTCAGCAATCAACAAATTTTGTGGTTATGGATATGCTCCATGAGTCAAAGTTTAGTACTCAGTTTAAATGGTTCTCGTTAAGAATGAGACCTGAAAACCATTCATGGTCCAGTTTACAAGCTGCAGTGACAGTGGAAGGAGTAGAGGGGTTGGCGTGCATACATTATCAGCCAGTGCTCAAGCCCAAGCCCAAGCCCACTAACTGGTGACCCAGCTAGCAGAAGTGGTGAAGGCAATGTGCTGCTCATTTCCAGGAATCTGTGCACAGCCACAAAGAGAAACTAAAAAATGATGGCTTCCACCCTAATAAAGCACCACAGTTTACACACTTTACAAAATGACTTCCAATATATTATTTTCATTGATAAGCATTTTCTCATATAGTATCTCATTTGATGTTGTTATTTAATACTTGATTGAAATTGAGTGCTTGGGAAGTAATGGACTTTATCAGGTCACAAACATCATCTAAATGGCCAAGACAGGCCTCAAACCCAAGTGTTCTCCCTCTAATCCAATCTTGGGCTACTGTTCTACACTGTGCCTGAGGACACTGATGTAGCTAAGTGGGGATCTGGTAAGAACCTTTGTTTCAAACGCATGGGAAACCTGAAAGTTATGTCCTCTTTTTAGAAGACATTGGGGGAAGGACTTATTACAATATTTGCTATAGTCTTTTCAACTTACACCATCACCCTAAAAGACCCATACACTAAAGCAACTATATAACTTTCCATTATAAACTTCAGTATCCTTTCTTTCAAAGTCCTTGAGTCCTAACTGTTTATACCATTTACTTTATGTATGAGTCCGAGTCAACAGTGGAATTCCTCTGGGCTTCAATCTCTAAATCTATATAATAGGGAAAGTAATTTCTACCTTTCATAGGATAGTTATGAGGTCTAAGTGAAATAATGTATTTGATGGAATAGATTAAGTCCAGAAGCAGAGTTCTGAGGGAGCAGAAGCCCAATTTGGACCCACAAGCTAAATTTCTTGCTATTTACTACTTTCCATCTCATAATCCCATTCAAACAAAGGAGGCACCAACATGCAAGTCCTAAAGAGGAGGACCGAGCTAACAACTGGAGGCTACTAGCCAAAATACTGTAGGATCAGTTAAAGCTTCCTAGGTTTAGAACAGGGCTCACTCTGAAAATTGGAGAACTTCTGGAGTTCCATGAAATAGGTACTGTGATAACTTGGAGGGAAAGAATAGCATTTAAACTATGGGCCTAGACAAGAGATAGTAACCACTCTGAAGTCTAACTACCAGAAGACCCACATGTGCCATACGCTATAAATCTATTCTTTTTAAAGTAAAGGTCGAATGAAATTGTGCTTTCATCTTAGAGCACATTAGTATAAAAACAAAGTTCTTTCTTATGGTACAAAATTGTACCAGCACTGTTCACCGCAAGATGTCACTACTGCCCAAGAGCAACATTACAAAAAAATTTTTTATCACCATCTTACCTTAATATCTTTTAGAGAGACAAACTTCTCAATACCTAATTCAATCATATCCAGCACATGGTAGTCATACATACGACCTAGAAGGAAAATCATTTTCTTTTAAACATTTGTTTTTCCCAAACAGCTTATCTGTAATGTTCAAAACGTTATGATACCTGCCTCTTTTCTTTCTGCTTATAAGCCTCAAACACGTTTCCTCTACTTTAAATTCTCAACATTACCTAGGATAGATTGTTGCGATCTTGGTCCTTAAAGGATCTTAGAAATCATTTAGCCAAACTCCCTTATTTTATAAATTAGTAGATAGAGGTCCACAGAGGGTACAGGGTTTGCTTGCCTGACCCACTGAGCACGGCAGACCAAGTCTCAGAACACCCAGTCAAGGGTTTTTCTTCTTTTTAAATGTATCCATTATTAAACAGATAGTTATTAGGAAAGGGTTAATCTATATAGGTAGGAGTGCTATTTTTTTCCTAACTCTAATACTGATTTAGGATATATATGTCTTATATTAGAAAAATATCTACAACTTGAGGTAGGGCAATATTTATATGTCCACTCTTTCTTTACCTGAAGACCAGTAGACAAAAAATTTTATTCAAACTCACATGGAAAAAAATATTACTTTAGAGCTTATTAGTCACTCCTGAATCCTCAATATCACCAATTACTTGTCACAGAAGTGACTCTGTAACAAAAATATCACAAAGTAAATGATACTTACCTATTACTAGATTATTTGGCCGCTTCTTATTATGGGAGCCAAACATAAATAAAGAACAATCTGACTTCTTTGAAAAGAATTCCTAAAAAACCAAAGAAATCCCAATCAATGAATAAAATAAGAAACTTAAGACCTCTACCTCTGAACTAAATATGTGTGTGTACATATCAGTTTTTTTCCCCAGTGTACGTTAATGAAGACTTAATAAATTAAGTGGGAATGAACAGCTGAAAAGAGCTTTATTTCTACCTCTTACTTCAAATTTGCAAAAACATGTAAATTCAAAAATAAATATATATGAAAACTACTAGGTTAATAAATGAAGACCATTTATATTTTCAGCTATACAGTTAGTTTGAAACAGCACACCGAGTATTTAATTTGCCGAACAAATGCCTTTACTCATGGGACATTCCTGCTATCATTAATCAACATGGTGCTTTTGGAATTTTACAACTGGACTCAGAAGCTTACAGTGCATACATCTACTTTTCATTACAACCTTCATCCACACAAGGACCTTGCCCTAGAACCTCCACACCACCCCAGCTGTGACTAGTTCCACTGTGTGTGCACAGCAAAGGCTGACTGACCGAACTACGTTGTCCTACCAGTAAGAATTCTCTCTTCCATTAGGCTCTCCGAAGTGCTGACTTCCATACAGATCTCATAGGAGTGGAAAGTCATCCTGGACAGCTCCTTTTATACTGATACACATGCTCACTATACCCCAGTCTGATTCAGTTTACTGAGATTACCAATCTCAGCACAAAAATTAGATTCGATGTGTTCGAGTCTAGTTGGAAAGGGTTTTTAAATTAATCATGAAACATTAAAAAACAGATAAAACTATCATGATCCTCAACTTCTCTTTAATGGTTATAAGACTCCCTGAGACATGGCCCCCTGGTGTGGTTATCACTCTTTCCAGTGTCTAAGCAATGCAAGTGGGGAAAATACCCACTTACCTATCCACTGCCCGTGAGGAGGACGCAAAGCCAGAAAGCCCAAGGATTCTAGCTCTGTCATTTACCATGGAAGGCAAGGCGGTCAACCTTTCTGAGAACTTTATCACGTGTACATCAGGGACAAAAACACCTGAGGAAAAAATCTTTAAGGCCCACATGATTTGTCGTATATGAAAGTACCTGATACTGTCTCGAGCACAAAATGGATGTTTAAAATGTTTTTTAAGTGGCCAAATCAATAAAAATGCTCTCTTAGCATGTCTTTTTACATCCTCATATTATGATTACACGCCAAGCTTTCCATAAACTTTCACATATATACTGCATTGGCCAAAAAGTTTGTTTGGTTTTTCCCCCTCTAAGATGGCTCTAGTAGTGCTTAGTTGTTTAACTTTATTCAAAACAATTTTGTTAGACTGTATTGTGACAGCTGTTGTATCAGCACCCATTTAAAAAAAAATTAACAACCTGTGAAGCAAAAGATCGCCATTTCGATTCCCAGTCAGAGCACATGCCTGGGTTACGGGCCAGGTCCCCAGTGGGGTACATGTAAGAGGCAACCATACACTGATGTTTCTCTCCCTCTCTTTCTCCTTCCCTTCCCCTCTCTCTAAAAATAAATAAATATTTTTAAAAAATTAACAAAATTGATGAATTTTTGTGTAGCCATTTTAATACTGAAAATGGGCTCTGGCTGGCATAGCTCAGTGGATTGAGCTCAGGCCTGCAAATCAAAGGATCACGGTTCAATTCCCAGTCAGGGCACGTGCCTGGGTTGCAGGCCAGGTCCCAGCAGGGGACGCACTAGAGGCAACCACACACTGATGTTTCTCTCCCTCTCTCCTTCCCTTCCTCTCTTAAAGGTAAATAAAGAAAATCTTTAAAAAAAAATAAAAAGAAAAGAAAAGAAAATAGAAGAAAACACAGTATTTTGGGCATATTATGCTTTACTATTTCAAGAAAAGTAAAAATGTAACTGAAATGCAAAAAAAAAAGATTTGTGCAGTGTATGGAGATGGTGCTACGACCAACCGAGGGTGTCAAAAGTGGCTTGCACAGTGCTGTGCTGGAGATTTCTCACTGGATGATGATGCTCCATGGTCTGGTAAATAAGTTGAAGTTGATAGTTATCAAATTGGGACATTAATTGAGAACAATCAACATTACAACACATGGGGAGATAGCCAACATACTCGAAATATCCAAATCAGTAAAGTCATTGGCAAAAATGAAAAATGTGTCTTTTATTTTACAAAAAATCATACATACCTTTCTGGCAACCCAATATAATACCTTTCTCTCTGCTGTTATTCTCTATAAAGCCCACTTTCTGTTAAAATTCTAGAACAAGGTTTTGACAAATTATCTGCAAAATGCCAGAGTGAATGTTTTAGGATTTTTATATACTTAAAAAAAAAAACCCTTAAAAAATATAAAAACCATTTTCAGCTCTTGGACCTCACACTAACAGGGATTTGGCCCACAGGGAGGCATACTTGCCAATTCTTATTTTTATTTATTTATTTTTTTCAATCCTCATCTGAGGACATGCTTACGGACTTTTTTAAAGAGAGGGGGAGGGAGAGAGAAGCATCAATATGAGAAACATTGATCGGCTGCCTCCCGCATGCTCGGACCACAATCTTGGTATGTGCCCTGACCAGGAATCAAACCCACAACCTTTCAGCCTATGATATGATGCTCCAATCAACTGAGCCACACACTGGTCAGAGCGCCAACTCTTATTCTAAAGCACAATTCCAAGACTGTAGTGTAAGGAATGGGGGTAGGGAGGTCAGGAAGAGGAATTCAATCACATTTGCAACATGACCACCGTTTCCACAGTCATTTTAAGCTTAGAGGCCTGAGACTTAGTGTAGCCAATGGACTATCTTCTATCCCCAGAGGCGGTAGAACAACAAGGAAATGTCCAATTATTAAGTGTAAGAAAAAGTGTCACATCAACACTGGATTGAAAGAGTAAAGAATGCTATAAATTCTGTAACATAATAGCACTGCTAAAGTGTGGTCACACAACTAAAAGCATCATGGTGCCACAAAACAATACTAGCTCTTGATAAGGGATGGATGGAAGAGATAGAATCCTGGGTTAGACCAGGTATTTTCACTTTCATGATCCCTTCAATAAATAACTGTTAAGAACCTAAGGCTTCCAATGAAAGTAATTCGGTAAACACTGAATATTTATTTTGCCACTTTTCTTCTTTTTTAAATTTTACTTTTCAATTATTTACATTTCAATATTATTCTGTATTAGTTTTAGGTGTACAGCATACCGATTAGACAACCACATACTTTACAAAGTGTTCCCCCCAGTATTTCAAGTACCCACCTGGCACCAAACATAGATATGACAACATTGTTGACTACATACCCTATGCTGTACTTTATATCCCTGAGGCTCTTCTGTACCTACAAATCAGTACCTCGTAATCCCTTCACTTTTTCCACCTAGTTTCCCAACTCCCCTCCCCTATGGCAACCATCAGTCTATTCTCTATATCTATATCTATTCTGTTTGTTTATTTTGTTGTGTATGTTCCACATGTAAATGAAATCATATGGCATTTGTCTTTCTGTCTAGCTTATTGCACTTAGCATGATATTCTCTAGGCCCATCCATGCTGTCACAAATGGTTAAGATCTCATTCTTTTTTATGGCAGAGTAATATTCCATTGTACATATGTACTACAATTTGGCTATTATAAATAACATCACAAGCCAATCATTTTCTTTTTTTAATTGATTATGCCATTACACTTGTTCTATTTCCTCCCCTCCGTTCCCTTCTACCCTGCACACCCCTCCCCTACCATTCCCCCCTTTAGTTCATGAACATGTGTCTCAAGTTCTTTAGAGTCTATATTTCCCCTACTATTCTTACCCTCCCCCCTATTTTCTATCTACTGTCTATGCTACTTATTCTCTGTACCTTCTCTCCCCTTCTCCTTCTCCCACTCCCCTGTTGCTAACCTTCCACTTGATCTTCATTTCTATAGTTCACTCCTGATCCAGCTGTCCTCTTAATCTGCTTTTGTTTTAGGTGTGGTTGTTGATAACTGTGAGTTTGCTGTCCTTTCACTGTTCATCTTTTTTTATCTTCTTTCTCTTAGGTAAGTCCCTTTAACATTTCATATAATAAAGGCTTGGTGATGATGAACTCCTTGAATTTGGTCTTATCTGAGAAGCACTTTATCTGTCCTTCCATTCTAAATGAAAACTTTGCTGGATAGAGCAATCTTGGTTGTAGGTCTTTGGTTTTCATGACTTGGAATACTTCTTTCCAGCACCTTCTTGCCTGTAATGTCTCTTTTGAGAAATCCACTGACAGTCTGATGGGAACTCCTTTGTAGGTAACTGTCCCCTTCCTTATCTCTTGCTGCTTCTAGGATTCTCTCCTTCATTTTAATCTTGGCTAATGTAATTATGATGTGCCTTGGTATGTTCCTTCTTGGGTCCAACTTCTTTGGGACTCTGAGAAGTCTTTGGGACATCTCTTTCCTGGAAGTCTATATTTCCTTTGCCAGAATGGGGAAGTTCTCCTTTTATTATTTGTTCAAATAAGGTTTACACTCATGACTGTTCCTCCTCCCCTTGTGGTACCCCTATAATTTGTATGTTGGAGCATTTAAAGATGTTCTGGAGGTTCCTAAGCCTCTCCTCATTTTTTTGAATTCTTGATTCTTCATCCTTTTCTGTTTGGTCATTTTTTTCTTCCTTCTGGTCCACTCCTTTGAGTCCCAGTTTCCTTTCCATTACTATTGGTTTCCTGTGCATTACCATTCATTTCAATTAGTTTAGCCTTCATATATTCCTCTAATTTGTGACTAAAATCAACCAGTTCTGTGAGCATCCTGATCACCAGTGTTTTGAACTGTGCATCTGAAAGTTTGGCTACTTCTTGGTCGCTTAGATTTACTGGCTCTTGGGCTCTGAGTTGTTCTTGAGCCATGTTTTGATCTGTTCGTGCCTGTTAGGTATGAGGAGTGGAGCCTTAGGTGTTCACCAGGGCAGGGCCACCCGGTTGCTGGGTTGTGATGCTGTATGTGGGGGCGGAGCCAGAGAGGGAACAATGGCAGTCCTCTCCGCTCACCCAGTCCACCTCACCTCCCCTCTCCCCCCCGCCTGTTTATCTGAGCACAAATGTGCGAGCCTGCCGCCCCACGCCTCATGGTCTCAATGCTCGCCTCTTCACTGGCTTATCTGCATGCAAATGTGTGACCAACCACAGACAGCCAGCCACGCCTCTTCCCTGTGTCCACCGGTAGCTAGCCCGCACCTGGGATCCGTGCCCTCAGCTGCCTGCACACTGCCCGGGTTGGGGATCTTTTTTGCCCAACCTGCTGTGCTGCTGGCTTCGCCCCTCTTACCGGTTTAGCTGAGCGGTTCATTGTTTTCAGACTCCGTATTGTCGATTTTCTGTGTGGTTTGGTTGCGTTTATTGTTGTTAAAACTTTGTTGTTTTTAGATTTGGTTGTACGAGGATGCAAAGTGTTTCCACCTACGCCTCCATCTTGGCGGAAGTCCGTCAATTATTTTTTAATACGATTTTCATCACAGTTAGTTTCTACATTAGCAAAGACATTAAATGTCTCTTCTAAATAATTGAGATTCTATTCAAAAGCCCTTTCTTTTAAAAAGAATCTACTAACTCAAAGAAAAAAACAGTAATGGTGTTCCTGTCAAAAGAATATAATCACACTCTGATTCCTTTTATAAAGTTAAACAGTTCAAAATAGTTATTCCCTTAAGGTTTTTTTAAAAAAGAAACCAATATGATCACATTCTCAAAGTCCATTCATCATTCACTATATACCACCTTTTACTTTCTGATTTCATTCACTAGGCTTCTTCATTTCATTCTGGTTACAATACATTCAAAAAGAAATTTGATTAACTTTATAGTAAAGTAACCGAGAACTGTTAGCAATTAATTCATGTAGAGTTCCTTATACTAAAAATATCCAAAGAAGTCAGATTCTTAAAAATCAAACCTGCTTTATAAGAATAGACTCATAACAAGCTTCCTTTGATAATCCATTAATTATGCACTTAAAATACAATTAAATTTTTTAAAATTCTACCAACAGACTTGCAAGCAGTGGATAATAACATACTGGTCACAGTGAAATGTAAGCTCTATAGTCATATTTTAAAAGTATGAAAGCCTTATCTCCCTTCTATTTTACACCAAAATTCTCTCGCATAGGATGATTTCTAATTTAAAAAGTATCACATATTAGATGTACTAAATAATTAGTCTGAATAATCACATACATGATCTCTTAAATGAGAAAGATTTGCATACTTACCAATGATGTCTGATCCTCAAATGGTCTTGTAATATTTTTCCTACAAATATATTTAAAAGGTGAGCCAAGTTTTAATAATCTTAATAAGTAATTCACCCATAACAACTAACATATAAGTAAATATAATTTTATATTCAGATGATCAAAAAAAAAAGAAGCTAGGAAGATATTCACTCATTGAAATATTTATTTAGGACCTATTCTGTGCCAGACTCTACTCTAGGAGCTAGAGATACCCTAATGCCATGTCAACAAGAGCCTTGCTTTCTTGGATATTACATTCTAGTGGAAAAATTACACAATTTCAAAAAATAACAATTATTGTGACAAAAATAAAATAAGGTATTCTTCAATGTGAAAAGTAGAAAATGAATATTTGAGCTGAGACCTGCAAAATGAGCAGTTAGCCGGAGTAAAGTTTTGGGGCTAAGAGTAGGAAGAGGGACTAGACTAAGCAAAGATTCTAAGATGAAAACAAGCATAGACTATTCAAGACACAGAAAGCAGGCAAGTGTCACTGGAACTTAGTGAGCAAAGGAACAACAGTGGTTAAAGATGTAGTACCTTTCTACATCTTTAGGCAGAGTTAGGGAATGTACATATTAAAAGAGAAAGGGAAGGCACTAAAGAATTTTAGGCAGGAGAGTAATATGAATGCATTCAAATTTTCTTTCCAAAGGACTGCTCTGTCTTCTATATGAGAATGGTAGGTAGTGTAGTAAGAGTGAATGGCATCAGTAAGGACCCATATAAGTAATATAGAAAAGAAACAAAAATGATGTAATGGACCACAACACTAGTAGAGGAGAAGGGGAAGCAGTAGGTAGAGAAATGGATAATATGCTATCTTTCCTGTAAAATAAGAATATATACTTTTATTTACTTAAATATGCATAAAGAAATTCTGGTAAAATACATGTAAGAAACTAGGGATGTTGGTTGTTCTGGAAAAATATATTTATATTTTCAGTGTATAATTATAATTTTTAATCAAAAAGTATAAAACAGTTTATAAGTTTTATGAATTTAAAGAGAAAACCATATATATATATATACACACAACATGATCTCAATTTTGTTTGAATAGTAACTGTACAGACATAAAAACAGATGAGCAACAATCATGTCAAAATGTATGGTGCTTATCTATGCATGATTATTTACTCATTATTGTAATTATCTAACATAAATACATCATTACTTTTTAAAAAAATATTCTATTTATTTTTAGAGAGAGGGGAAGGGAAGGAGAAAGAGTGGGAGAGAAACATCAATGTGTGGTTGTCTCTCGTGTGTCCCCTACCGGAAACTGGCCCGCAACCCAGGCATGTGCCCTGACTGGGAATTGAGCCCGCAACCCTTTGCCTCACAGGCCCGTGCTCAATCCACTGAGCTATACCAGCCAAGGCAATACATCATTACTTTTAAAAGAAGTAGCTTGATTAACAGCCAACAGCAATTCACAAATAAGTAAGTATGACCTGTTGGAAACATACAGAAGTATAAGTTAAAATATTTTCATTTATTAATTAAAAAATAAGTAAGCCCTGGCTGATGTGGCTCAGTGGATTGAGCGCCACCTTGTGGACAAAAGGCTGCCAGTTCAGTTCTCAGTCAGAGCACAAGCCTGGGTTGCAGGCCAGGTCCCCAGCTGGGGAGAGGCAACTGATGGATGTTTCTTCTCTCCCTCTTTCTCCCTCCCCGTCTCTCAAAAAAAAAAAAAAAAAAAAGGAAGGGAAGAAAGAAAGAAAGACAGGAAGAAAAAAAGGAAATCTTTAAAATAAAATAAAACCAATAATACAAAAGTAGGTAAAAGCCTATATAACTTTTTTATATTGTGCTCCATCAAAAGGATAAACTTTTCAAAAAACCAATGTTAATATGCTATATTAAGCATGAAGCTGTAACCTGTAAACACATGTCTAGGCACCTCATGTAGAATCTAATTCAAAAGATAACTCATTTATGTAAAAATGACCACTTTAGCATTACTTCTAAGGACAAAAAAGTGAAAAACCTAAATACCTCCATGTTAAGGAATAGTAAATTTTAGTATAACCATTTAATAGGCATTATACTGGCACACTGAAAGGACCACTATTTATAACATAAATGGAAAAGGCTTGATACAAAATTGCATGTACGGAACAACAGATAAATTTTAAATTCATTTTGCTAATGAAAGAATATGATGTCAAATATACAACACATGTTGTATAATTTGATTTACATGACATTCTGACAAAGGACTGTAAGGATGGAAAACAAGTCACTGGTTACAAGGGAGAGAAAGGGGGAGAACTATAAAGAGCACAGCACAAAGGAATTTTCAGGATAATGCAACTATTTCTGTATGGCTGTAGTTGTAGACACAACTCAATGCATCTGTCAAACCCCACAAAATTGTATACCACAAAGAGTAAATTTTACATACATAAACTAAAACCACCACCACGATGCAGCTGAAAACCCAAAATAAAATATAAACTGTAATAAATAACCCTAACTGTAGTATAAATAAATAACAATCACATTAAAGAAGGGAAGCAAACAAACAAAAAAGTATGTAACCTAAGTTATATTGGAAAACACTACTTTGGTTGGACACTGTAAGGTTAAAGACACAAAAAAAATTCTGTACTCTAGTTAGTACATTGTTTCTTATAGGGTTAGAAATTCTGAAACTATGTGTATACTAGAATTATACAAATAAATATAATAATGGAAGCCAGGTTTCTCACTGTTAGAAGAAGTTACAAATAAGAAAAGGAGAAAGATGGAAATGAATTCTGTGGTACAGGATTGAAATTGAAAGTATCATTATGAACTCAGGGTTTTTAAATATACAGTGTGGGACATAGTACATTTATAGTTGCTCATATGGAAAATAATAATTAGTAAATAGTAATACAAGAATAAAGAGTTTCATGTACTCACAACTGTAAACCTACTGTTGCTCCACCCCATGAAGATAAATATAAGCAAATGGAGATGTGCATGTATGCATAGGTTAATATATATAATATGCATTTTTAAGATCTGCCTGCCCAGAGCACCTAGACACAGTGACATTTCAGCAGCAACTTAGCACACTTAGTGCTCAGATCTTTGTTTCTCTAAGGCTCCACGGAGCAGGGGCTGATTCCAGGGCTGCAGCGAGGAAAATACAAGATGAGCCTGGAGTATGTTGGGGTCCCAGAAAGTAAGGACTCAAACAGGGTGCACGCTGAAAGGGCAGAGGAGCCAACCTGAGAGAGATCTCAATGGCCAAATGTAGAATAATATAAACCACAAAAATAAATAATAGCATGGGATTATAACTCAATATAGTAAGTATCTGTAAGCCCACACTTATATAAATAAATAAATAGAGAGAGAGACAGGAGACAGATTTTCTTTACAGAATTCGAATTAATAAATACAGAAGGAATGAGGAAAATAGAAAACCATTAAACCACCACTGTAATCACTGTTGTAGACCAGATCCACAGATGGATGCTAAAATTAGTAAGCAGAAGTTTCAGGAGAAAAAAGATTATTTGCATAGTCTTTGTATGGTCTCAAAGTATCTCTTCCAAACTGTAATGTACTAGTTACAAAGAGAAAAATAGTAACTTTATAGTGGAGAAACTCAGCAGACACCCCTTCAACCAAGGTTAATGCCACCAGTCTAACACATCATCATGTACTCCCTGGTGTGATTTTCTGAGAAAAAGCACATCACTGTGGTGGTATTCTTGCCAAAAATGCATAATCTCAATCTATTCATGAGAAACTTCAGGCAAATCCAAAATGAGGGATATTTTACAAAATAACTGAGGAGTATCAAGGTCATGAAAGACTGAGGAACTGTCACAAACTGGAGGAAACTATGGAGACATATTGACTAAATGCTATGTGGGATCCCGGTAGAGAAAAAGGACATTAGTGGAAAAATAGTTCCAAACCAAACCAAGCCTGCAATTTAGTTAACACTGTTGTACCGGTGTTAATTTCTTATTTTTTATCATTGCACTATGGTTATGCAAGATAAACATTAAGAGAAGCTGGTTGAAGGACATATGGGGAACTCGACTATTTTTTGCAACTTTTCTTAAGTCTAAAATTATTTCAAAATAATATATGCTACTATTACAATTATGTAAGACTATTCAATACATGTGAAAACAGACTGGACAGAAATAAATTTTAAGAAATACAAATAGCTATATGTAAGGAACTATAGTGTTTTTTAAAAAATATGTTCCTAAATCTTTCTTAAAGTGGCTGTTTGTTATTTTTATAATGAATTAATATAATTTAAAGTAAAATTATAAAAAAAAACTTACTTTTTATACAGGACTCCATATGGTTTTTTCAGTGCATACTGTAAAACATAATTTAAAGCTTTCAAAACAAAACACATTCGGTAAAGCAGAGGTAAAAATAAAGCATTGTAACAGTCATTATACAAGATTACTCTGCTCCCTAAACCGTATTCTGATGTCCTCTGCTTGGCTCCCTTTTGATCACTTACGACAACGTGCAGCATAAGCTTCGTATTTTAATTAAGCCTGGACTTACCTAGTTATAATTTTCTATGCCCCTTCAATAGTCTATCCAGCTTAAATGCTTCCCTTCATTTCTTTAAATTCTACCTACTCCATTCTTTCCAGGCAAACAATTTGAGAGTAAAAAGAGCAGAAAGAAATAGAAAAAATAAATACTACCAGGAAAAGCTGACAGAATTGAAATAGTATCTGGAAACGAGGAAACTGAAACAGTTATAATGATGGCAATCAGAATACTAGCCAGTTTAAGCCCTGGCTGGTGTGGCTCAGTGGATTGAGCACCGGCCTGCAAAATGAAGGGTCGCTGGTTGATTCCCATTCAGGGGACAGGCCTGGGTTGTGGGCCAGGTCCCCATCATGGGGCATGCAAGAGGCAACCACACACTGATGTTTCTCTCCCACTCTTTCTCCCTCCCTTCTCCTCTGCCTAAAAATAAATAAATAAAATCTTTAAATTTTTTTCCCTGTTTTTCAACCCTCTTTTCATTTTTCTTCCTACTTATTTTCACCCATCCACTAATAATCAACTTATTACATATATACAGTCAGTATTTCTGTGCCACAGGGAACAACAAAGATCTAAGACATTGCCTTGCATTACAGAAAGAGGTAAATGAAGGAAAACAATGAAAAATAAGGTGAAATGATCATTCATTAACTATTACTGCTGGTGAACAAAAGAAATCCACCAGCCCTGGCTGGTATGGCTTAGCTGGTTGGAGCACTGTCCCATGACTGAAAAGCTGCAAGTTCAGTTCCAGGTTGGGGCACATGCCTGGTTTGTGGGTTTGATCCACCCTGGTTCAGGTGTGTAAGGAGGCAACCTGCAGATGCTTCTCTTTTGCATCAGTGTTGCTCTCTCCCCTACCCCTTCCCCTCTCTCAAAGCAATGAAAAAAATATCCTCAGGTAAGGACAAGACAAAAAAAGAGGGAGAGAAGAAATTCCCCAGTAAAATCTATCTTTCTACTAACACTTATGATGATTCTTGACCACGTTTCACCACCTCTGTGGAATGAACATTACCACCTATTCCTTTTTTAAAAATTGATTTGAGAGAGAGAAGGGAGGGAGGGAGGAAGTAAGCCACACGAATCTCCTGTTCCACCCATTCATGCATTCACTGGTTGATCCTTGTCTGTGCCCAGACCGGGGATCAACGCTGCAACCTTGGAGTATGGGGACATCGCTCTAACTAACTGAGCGACCCAGCTAGGGCCATTACCACCAATTTTTGACAACTCAAGAGACATCAGTGAGTGTGAACTATAGTAATAATCTGTAATATTGCGCTGTTCTTACAGATTACGTAAACACAACATAGGGTTATTGTGTTGAAAGGATACTGGGAGGACAAGAGCAGTATCCCATCAACACAATGACATTCAGACAAACAAAAAGAATGAATATATGTTAGATAGCTGAATTGACTGCTGTTTAAAAATCATAGGGCGTTTAGTCAAGTTTCAAAATCTATTCAATTATTTAGTTGATTTAACTCCAAGAATCTATCTGCTGTACTCAGACACCTACTACAGACTATGCCTTTCACTCACTGATTAAACATTTACTGAGCAACTTACTATGTGCCAGATACTGGGCCAGACATCAGGCTACACAGGTACATAAAACTTTTATCTTCACCACTTAAATTACTGGTTCTAAACTGAACATATCACTCCCCCCCCCAAAGAACCTGCTCCACAAGATATATTCTTTAATTGGATTATCGCTCATCAAGCATCCAAGCAGTACCTGGTTAAGTCATACTTCTTACTCACGCACAAACTCTTCTAACCTTAACATCTATTCTCTCTGATTATCTCATTTTCATCATCACCACTGACCCTCTTTACCTGGCTGACAGCAAAGGCTTAAATAGTTCCCTACCTTTGTTTCAACCCTCTGTAGTCAAGTTGATTAAATGGATCAGATCTCTTACTTAAAATCTTTCAATGGTCCCACTGAGCTTTCAGAATAAACCTCAAACTCCATATTATGTTATCCCTACCTATTCTTCTAGTTTTCATATAGCCCACTTTTCTTTTGCCACCCCAATTATTTTCAGTTCCCCAAATGCATCATGATCCTTCACACTTTCTTGTTTTCTTTTTTATTAAAAAATATATTTTTTTAAAATTTATTCTCAGAGAGGGGAGAAAGAGAGGGAGAGAAACATCAATGTGTAAGAGAAACATCGATCAATTGCCACCTGCTTGCCCCCAACTGGGGACCCGGCCTGCAACCCAGGCATGTGCCCTGACAAGGAACTGAACTGGCAACCTTTTGGCTCGCATGCCAGTGCTCAATTCACTGAGCCATAACAGCCAGGGCCTTATTTATTTTCTTAATCCTCAGCCAAGTACATAGTCATTGATTTTAGAGAGGGGGAAGGGAGCAAGAAAGAGAGGGAGAGAAACTTTGATGTGAGAAACACCAACTGGTTGCCTTTTGTATACACCTCAATCGGGACCAAACGCACAACCCAGGCATGTGCTCTGCCTGGGAATTAAACCTGCATCCCTGCAGTTCACAGGCCAACCAACCAAGCCACACCACCCAGGACCACACTTCCTTTGAACAAGCTTTTTCCTCAGGCATAAAAAACATTCTCTTCCTCACCCAGATCTTGTTCCGAGGCTGCCAACCATCCCACCCAGTGCATGCTTCCAGCACAGCACTCAATTCACAATGCTGTAATTTTTTACTTGTCTGTCTCCCTGACTGCAGGAAGAGACTGTTTCCTCTAACTATTAATCCTCAGCACCTAACACGGTAACTGCTGTTGGTGAACAACTATATAGTAATATGCGGTTATTTCACTTTACAAGTTAGATATGTTCCTTAAATGTGAGTAAATCAAATGTTAAAATCAACTGCTTTAAGGAAAACCAGTACTCAGTGCCTCGGCAAGGCAAATAACCTCCAACTTGAGCTTTTCTCCAAGGCTAGCCCTTCTTAACTCATCTATGTATATATTTCTCCAGCAGCCCAACTCGTACACTGGAAATGTCCTAAATGATTTCAAAACCATTTAAAAAATATGTATATATACCTACCACATCCCTGAGCACTTGTGTCACCGTTGAGTTTGCATTTCCCCCTTTAATAAGCATGGCATTTTTAACATTTTCACTGAGCTTCGGCTCTCTCTTCTCAAGGAATCTCTTGGCTCTTTTCGTTTTGGGTTTTCTGTTCAGAAAAATCACAATTTATAACAACTTAAAATATTTTCCTCATATTATAAAACCATAACTTAGCTAATGTGCAAAATTTTTAAAATCAACAGAAACATTACATAACACTTATCTGTTAGGATTTCACCACTAAACAAAATCTCACTTTTTGGGGAGATAATTAGTAAAAAAAAAAAATTCAGTTATTACTGTTAAATAGGTTAATTTTATTAGCTTTTGAGTTTTTTTTAAATGGCTTTCATTTTAATATTCCCAACATTCTTTTATTACTGCTTCTTTATAAACCTTTTTTATTAAAGAGGGAAAAAAACTCAAGTGAATACTGTTGCTATTTTTACTTCATTTTTTTCCTCAATCTTAAGGCAGTCAAACTCTGTAACCTACCACAAAGAACTGCACACCGACTGCTGATCAACCTGTGGGCAGTTACTAAACATAAGGAGGCTCATTATTGGTTATCTTTTCTCCAGGTTTAAGACCACAATGCTTGCCAAGAATTATACACTATCCCACTCCAACAAAACTGCTGAGAAAGTCACACATTATTGTCATCAAAAGGGAATAATGACTGATACTTATTTATAGAATCATTCTATTAAGGCTTAACCTTCACCAAGACCCTAGGAGACAAGTTCAGTTATTATCCTCCCTCATTTTGTAGATGAGGACCATGAAGCCAGAGAGGTAGTATGCCGAAGGTTACAGAGCTTGTAAATAGTCAGAATCTTCAAAATGAGCTAATTTTAAAACTCATCTAGACCAATCACCCTGCAAAATACGAGGGGAAAACAAATTCAGTGTTCTCATTTTATAATGTGACAGGAGAGATAGAATGTGTTTTACACATTCCTGTTCAGAAAAAGAGCTTCACCTCTGCTTCCACTACAGTGAGATCTTGCTTTTCCAACAGTTCTCTGCCATTTACTGAAAGAATTCCTCCTCTCTTAAATAATGATGACCATCCCTCCTTCTACCACTCCCGATGGACACTTCAGGAAGGAGGGAAAAAACCGAAACCGAATGTACACACACTTTGGCTTACCATGCAAATTTTTAAAAATTCTCCTCCAGATAAAATGTCAAGCATATATAAATGCTTGACATATATTCTCCTAATAGAAAAGCACATATATTCTCCTAATAATTTATTGGTTGATACAGACATTATTTACTAAATCAAGATATATTTAGTGTGTCTATATGGCAGTATAAATGCTATTTATATTATACATGTACTTTCGAGATAGTTACTTCTCACCAACCAGCAAAAAAAATGCAAGTAACACCTTATGTTTTATTCGTTCCCCAAGTAGATCGTAAACTAGTCTTACTCATCTTTTGCAGTCCCCACATCTAGAGGAATATATAGCAAATTCATTTTAGAAACCTCTAAATTAATGACTAAAAGAATACTTTGTTGTTTACACGTTAACCCAGGTATTGGAAGAAAGCAACAGCAAATAACAGCAGGAATATTTAGGAGACAAACAAGTATTTTTCGAATTAGTTTAAGGATAAATCAGGGAAGTGTACATGGTTGGGAAGAAACGAAAAGCTAATGAGCATTTTTACGCGCTGTAGCAAAGGCTTACATACGTTCTCCCAACAAACCTCACAGTTCTATGAGGTACCTTTAAATCGTAGAGGTACGATTATGAACGCTATTTCACCAAGTGAGACCTGGAGAAATTAAATTGTCCAATGCCAAAAAGCATAAGTGGACGCGCCTAGTCTGTCATCTACATCTGTCAGACAGATTCCGAGGCCTGTGCTTATAATCCCCGACTCTTCCACCTCCCTCACATCTCGGAAATCGCAACATCTGCATTTGGCTACAATAAAAAAGCGGCCAAAACTTCTCTGCAACCTCTCCCCTCAACCGCCCCGCTCTGCGGCTACCACGGTGGGCTTCCCCGCGATCCCGCTCGGGGCAGGCAGACTAACCCAGAAAAACCCAGACTAGCGAACCGATCGGCCTCCACCCGTCTGGCTGGCAGAAGGTGTGAGGAACCAGGAGGGGATGCAGGAACTACATCACTCCACTCCTCCACTGGCGCCCCTCTCCCAACGTTGCCCGTGGCTGGGAGCCAGGAAACTTACACAACCCGATCCAAAGCGTCCATCGCTACAGCAAGGCGATCTAAACGTGAACGAACACACGTGCACCGCGCAGTTACCGCGAGATGACAGTGACCGGAAACAGGCGGAACCGGAACTGTAGTGTGACGCCAGTTCCGGGGCCGGCGCTTCATGGATGCTAAGAGGCACCGGCGGAGAGTTTGGAAGGAATCGCGTTCTGCTCCCTTGGTTACGGGTGTTTGTGGAGCTTCTGTCCTGGAAATCGATGTTCAGGGACCTAGTGCTCTCTCGGACTGCCCCTGGATTGTAAAAAGGTTGATAGGTACTTACGTGATCAGAAGAAATAGATTAGTGTGAGATGTGCACAAAATTACGCTTCGGATTGTGATTTTTGTTCCAATTTTTTAATTGCCATACACTTAACATGCCCTTAAATTTACCCCCGTAAAGTGTACAATTCAGTAGTTTTTCGTTATATTCACAAGGATGTATCACCATCACCACTATTCGCAGAACACTGTATCTCCCCAAAAGGAAATATCCCCCCTTCGCAACAAAGTAGCAGTCACTCCCTATTTTCCCCTCCTGTCATCCTCTGGCAACCAGTAGTCTATGTCTCCGTGGATTTACCTGTTCTGAACACCATACAAATGGATTCAAACCACATGTGGCCTTTTGTGTCAGGCTTGTTTCATTTTGTATGATCATATGTATCTGTGTTTAAGGTCCATATATATGCTGTAGCATGTGTCAGTAATTCACTTATTTTTTGAGGGTTGAATAATATTCCATTCTATGAATATACATTTGTTTATCCACTCAAAAAATTATGGACATTTGGGTTATTTCCACATTTTGAGTATTAATGAATTATGCCGTTTTAAACATTCATGTACAAGTTCTCCAGTAGACTTTTATTTTCAACTCCCTAAACGCACCTGGATCATATACTTAGTATTCTGAGGAACGATCAAATTATTTTCACCTGCACATTTTACATTCTCATTAGCAATGTAGGAGTGTTTGGCATTGGTTTTTCTATTGTTGCTGTAACAGATTACCATGATTACTGGCTTAAATAACACAAATTTATTATTACAGTTCTGAAAGTCGTAAGTCTGAAATTAGTTTTGCAGGTCAAAAGTTAAAATGTCAGTAGGACTGCATTCTCTTGGAATGCTCCAGGGAATGATCTGTTTCTGTGCATTTTCTAGATTCTAGAAGCCATCTGCATTCCATGGGGTTCTTCCATCTCCAAAAAGCATTGACTGATCTTGTTTCCATTGTCACATCTTTTTCTCTGACTCTGACGCAACTGACTGACTCCCTCTCATAAGACCCCTGTGGCCCTAATGTATGTGGCTTTGTTTGTTGGAGTCTTGTCCCATAACCTAAAGGTTGCAGGTTCAATTCCCTGTTAGGTCACATACCTAGGTTGTGGGTGTACCAGTAATCCCTGGTCCCGGGATATTTTTAAATTTGTCTCAAGATTTATTCTTTGACCATGTGTCATTTAGGAATGTGTTGTTGAATCTCTTGAACATTTTGGAATTTTCTAGCTCTTTCTGTTCTTGATTTCTAGTTTAATTCCATTGTTGTTTGACAGCAGACATTATATATTGATCTTTTTATATTTGTTAAGGTGTGCTCTGTGGCCCCCCAGTGTAATGTGTTGGTGAATGTTCCATATGATCTTGGGATGTATGATATATTCTGCTACAACTGTGTAAAGTTGTCTATAGCTGTCCATTATATCCAGTTGATTGATGGTGTTGAATTCTAATGTCCTTACTGATTTTCTGCCTGTTGAATCTATCAATTTCTGATAAAGAGGTGTTAAAAGTATCCAACTATACACCCTGGCTGGTGTGGCTCAGTGGGTTGGGTGCCAGCCTGTGAACCAAAAGGTTACCAGTTCCATACCCAGTCAGGGCACATGCCCGGGTTGCAGGTCAGGTTCCCAGTTGAGGGCAGGCATGAGGAAGGCAACCAATTGATGTATCTCTTATACATCAATGTTTGTATCCCTCTTTCTCCCTCCTTTCCCTTTTCTCTGCAAATAAATAAAATCTTTTTTAAAAAAAGTATGCAACTATAATATTAGATTCATGTACTTCTCCTTGCAGTTCCATCAGATTTTGCTTATGTATTTTCACTCCTTTTAGGCACATAGACGTTAAGAATTGTTATGTCTCCTTGGAGAATTGAACCTTTACCAATATGCAATGCCCCTCTTTATCCCTGATAACTTTCCTGAGGTCTTCTCCATCTGAAACTAATATAGCTACTTCCACTTTCTTTTGATTAATTTTACCTTGGTATATGTTTCTGTAGCATTATTTTTAATCTGTGTCTTTATATATAAAGTGGGTTTCTTATAGACAACATCGAGTTGGGTCTTGTTTCTCGAACCACTCTGACAATCTGTTTTAATTAGTGCAATTGGACCACTGACATTCAAAATGATTTTTTATAAAGTTGAATTAATATCTACTATATATACTGTTTTCTATACATTGCCACATTCTTTGTATTTTCTCTCCCAATCTTCTTCTGCCTTTTGCAGCTTAATTGAACATGCTATATAATTCCACTTTCTCTTCTTTCTTAGCATACTTGGTTATACTTCTAAAACATTTTTTAGAGATTGCCTTCTATAGCACATAGACCCAGGGAAAGGCCCGGAGACTGAAAATCTACCTCCACAAGCAGAGGGCAGTGAAAGACTGAAGAAAAAGGCTGGCCACTTCCGTATGATGATTAGTAGTTCATCAAGGGAAACTTACAGAAGAGGTGCGTTTTGGGAAGATGCAAGATGAAATGGACCCCTGCGCCACTTGGCAGGTGTTACATAGGGTGAAGTGGAGGAGGACTGACAGGGGTATTAGTACCTGAATGCTCCCAGGTACAAGGAATTACATGCTTGACCAGGCCAGGCCAACGGCCTGTTCCAGGAACCAGCACGTAACAAACAGGTGGCACGGATAGGGGTGCTGGTGCACATCAAAATGAACATCAATTATAACCTCTAAGGGAGGCCTTAATTGATGACCATCTCTATTCTGGCCATTAGTTCTGGTCCAGCTCATGTGTCAGACAGCAGTCATGTTTCCAGAAGCTGGAAAAAGGATTTTTAGGAAATGGATTTCCCTCTTGGAGCCTCCAGAAGCAATGCAGCCCTACCAACACCTTGATCTTATCTCCCTAAGATTGAATCTTGGAATTTGACCTCCAGAATTATAAAATAATAAGTTTATGTGGTTCTAAGCTACTAAGTTTGTGGTAATTTGCTACAGCAGCAGTAGCACACTGTCACAAATTGGGAGCATGGAATATGAGTAGGAAATAGAAGCTTGTTAAGATATGAAAATGAAAATCTTATTTTGGATATGAGAAAACTAGAACCTTGGCCTTGACATTTTTATTAATGATATACAAGTGTGACTACATTAAACCCAGATACAAAATACCAGTAACCCACCCCTCCAAATATGAACAACAGAACTTTTAAAAAAATTTTGAGAGTACCTTTGTTAAAGCTGGGACAGTGAAACGAGGAAGGAGTTAGGATAGAAGCAACAGAAGAGCCTAGCAGGGCTGCTTTGGCTCACCGAGAAGTCATAGAAGAGGGGCCTTGGAAACAGGTTTTAGGGGTTAGCCTGGGACGAGCTATCACTGACCATTACTTCCCTGGTTGCAAGTCTCTTGGGGACCCTTAAAGTTTAGGAGATGAGTTCCTGAGAGGAAGAACAGGGAGAAGGAGAAGACATGGGCACGCTCCCCAGACAGGGAGCACATCAGAAAAAGATTTTCAAAGAAAGAAAAAAAACGCCTAGAAACTACAAATTGTCATTAAAAAGGCATATTCACTCTGCAATGGATTAATAATGTACAGTGTACTTCTAGACAATTTTATAAACAGGATTTTCTTATTCTACCAGGAAAAACGATGGAAGTCATAAAAGAGAGTCGTAAAATCCATTTCCAAAAACCACTAAGAACATTTCTGGAAGATTGCTCTATGCAAGCCTGATACATTTAGAAGCTTGTTCAGTTTCACCTAAGCTGTAAGAACAAAAGGAAATGAAAACAGTAGGTTCTAAAAAAAAAAAAAAAAAAACAAAAAACTTAAACTGCTGCTAAATGAATAGAAAAGCATCTATCAACAGCTTCACTAAACTGGTCATATCTGTCAATAAACTTGTTATGATCATCCATCTATGACATAACAAATGAATGGATTTTCAAAGATTTCAATAATGGCCTGAAGGAATAATTCCCACTGAGGCAGCTTAACAACACAGCCCTTTTGAATAGACTATTATTTGTGAGCAGAAGCCCCCCATTGCATTCAACGACAGTAGTATTTAGTGTGATGCTACATAGGGACTGGCTCCACGATTAGCTTGTAAGTAACCCTAGTAAGTTAGTAAGAAAGATTAATGGTGTAGAAATTCTAGTTTTACAAAATATTTCACTGTTGAAAAATAAGATTTTACTCAATTCCAAGCATTTCATCTTAACATGTAAGAAGCTGAAACATGTGTTCTCTTCAGAATTTATGACTGTATTTTCCTCTTCAATTTAAGGTACAACGTACCTCACAGTTTAGATGTTTCTTTTGCAAGATTACAAATCTCGAGAATCTTCCAGTCAACTTCTTTATACTTTCCTAAATATTTAAAGTTTGCTGAAATGCATAATGTATCAATTAGGAGTGTGTGCTTATTATAGTGATTTAAGTTCTTTCTTTCTCAGGTAAAGACCAGGGGTGCAGTTACAATGGACAGCAGTAGTCGTCAAGGGTTTGGAATGACAGTCACGCTCACAGGTCCCAGCCTGGCACTAGACTCACTTACCTTTATAGGAAATGTCACAACAGCATGAGCCTTGTTTCAGCAGGAGTCTTTACTCCAGTTGCCTAAGTGTCAACGCAGATGTAAGGAAACAAGACCATTTGGGTGGGTGCAAAAGCCATGCTGGCTTAGAAGCTTCATGCTCCCTAAGCATGAAGAACCAGTATCTCTTGAAATAGTATGAGCGTAGCTTCAAGGGATCTTAGTAATAAGAAACATACACTCTTTTTAAAGCCCAAAGCCCACCCTACCTAGGTAGCTCAATCGGTTAGAGCATCATCCCAAGACACCAAGGTTGCAGGTTCAATCCCTGGTGAGGGTGCACACAAGGAACCACCAATGAATACATAAATAAGTGGAGGAGCAAATTGGTGTTTCTCTCTCTCCCCTTTCCTCTCTCTAAAAATCAATAATTAAAAGAAGTTTTAAGTCCAAAGCCCATGTTTTCCAATGGCTATTTATAGTTCTTTTCACAGTCTTGATCCACTTACAATTTACCAGCAATCATTTTTCATCATAAACAATATCGCCTGGCATCACAGCTGTTTTTTTTTAGTATCTTGTCTAGTAAGTTTCCAGAGAAAACAGTTTTGAAAGGTAAGTGTGAGGTCTTTTTACTGAGAGAACTTAATTAACTCTACTCAGAGCCACCCAGGGCAGAACCATAAAGTTAGGGCCCAACCTTCTGCCTCACTTTGCCACCCACGGCTTCTATTTCTAAGGTTCCTTCATAGTCCAGGAAGCCTGCTGCAGCTCAGTGTTCTAGCAGGAAGAAAGAGAGGACAAGCGGGCCCATTTCCTTTCACACCTAAAGTTTAAGGAAACTTCCCAGAATTACCCATCACTCAACACTTCTGCTTCTATGACATTGGCCAGGACTTAGTCATATGGCCATATGTATATATATATATGTATCAAGGAAAGCTGGGCACACTGATGACCTGAGTAAATTCTGGGGTTCTATTACAAAGAAAAAATGAAATAGATACCAGGTCAGGTAATTAGCAGTCTCCCCTACACATACATACGGTGTGGAATATAAGCTTTTTATTAAACAAAAGCTGAAACTAAGGAAGTCATATAAAAAATGGGAAGATACACATGCTTGTAATTCGGAAATGTTTTTAATCAAGGTAAATTGTTTTTTGTAAAGAGTTACAAAACTTAAGAAAAAATAATTCTATAACATTAGTTCTCTAACTTCTCATACATAGTTATATTTTCTAACAGTTATGATTAATTAATGTAGATGTGTTTTAACTTACTAGTAACAGGTTAAACCCCATGAAATTGCCTGCTTTTTATAGTCTGAAACAATCAAATATTGGCAATTTCATGGTTCGATCTGTAACAAGGTATAGTTTGTCAATATTTTATGTACAAATACAAATTAGAGCAGATCTAGGTCATCATCAGAATAGAGTGGCTGTTACGGCCAAACTCCAATAACCTTTCTCGAGTGGTAAAGGAACGGAGTTACAGCTGGAATAGCAGGAATGTTACCTTTATCCTTAAGCACTTCTGAATTATTTTTCTGTTCCCAGACACATACTTACTGTGGTATGGTAGACTGGATAATGCCACTGCCCCTTGCCCCCACAAAGATTCTCATGCCCTACTGTTCAGTTCTATACCTGTTTATGTTAAGTGACATGGCAATAGGGACTTCACAGATCAATTAAAAGTCACAGAAGAGGGGCCTTAGAAACAGGTTTAGGGGGTTAGCCTGTTTCTTTAAAGGTTATAGACCTTAAAAGAGCGAAATCATTCAGATGGACTCAATGTATTCAAATGGACCATTAAAAGTGGAAGGCAAGAAAGGCTGGTCAGAAATAGGATAATAGAAGAAGCAAAATAAATTTTAAGCAGGAGAGAAACTTGACCTGCCATTGCTGGCTTTGAGGAGAAGTGCACCATGAGCAGGTAGCCCTAGAAGATTAGAATGGCCTTTAGCTGACAGGGAAATGGAAGCTTGACCCTTCCATCGCAAGGAAATGTCATCTCTACCCCTACCTCCCACTCCAGAAAAGAATGAAGTCCTCCCTACACCTTGATTTTAGCCCAGGTGAGACCCATGTCAGACTGCTGGCCTACAAAACTGTAAGAAAATAAATACATTTGCATTGTTTTTATCAAAGTTTGTGGTAATCTGTAATAGCTGCAATAGAAAACTTATACACTTACCTTAGTAAACCTCTAATTTAAAGGACTCATCAGAGAAGTTTTCCTATAGTTATTTTAACCAATTTTTTAAAATTCCATTTATATCTGGTCCTTAATGTCTCTGGCATATTAAGTTGGAGCTATAACTGAAAATATTATCAATAAAAATAATATAAGAATGAATTGAAAGCTTCACAGGCAATTATTTTATATAAAACTTTTCAAAGTTCATCACTATTTATTTCATTTAGGAGTGACTTCTAAGGCAGTATCTTGAGTTTCCATAAAAACAGAATTTTCTGTTTCAGAAGAAATACTGGTAAGAGGCACAGAATGCTCTGTTTCCAAGTGTGGCGGTTTCTCCTGTTCATAATTCAGGTTTGAATTATCTTCCATTTGCATCTCTTGTTCTTCCAACTCCAAAGGTTTACCTGGGGCTGGGGCTACTTCCTCATCTTCATTTTCATGGAGAAAACTACACATCATGTTGGGTCTATAGGAGAAATCATTGTCTTTGATTTGCAGCCATTCCACACCGTCTAATTGGGGCGGAAGGGGTGGTGGTAAAGAGTGGGAAGACAAACCAAGAAAGAAACATGAAAAAGGAATTTTAGTTACTTAAGTATATTTTCTTTAAATTTCCATCATATCATATACGTCAAAATAAAACCTCAACATGAACCAAGGTAACTACTGATAAACAATGACACAATTTCCATCTTATATGGAGACCTTGTTATGCTTACAGGGCACACATCATCAAAATCACTAAAAGTAACCTACTGCAGTTATTATTCTAAGCTTTTTCTTCTTTTTAAAGATTTATTTTTAGAGAGAGGCGAAGGGAGGGAGGGCGAGAGAAAGAGAAACACTGATCTGTGAAAAATTGTTCAGTTGCTTCTCACACATCCCCAACTGGGGACCAGGCCTTCAAACGAGGCATGTTCCCTGACTGGGAATCAAACCAGTGACCTTTCAATTTGTCGGATTATACTCAACCAGCTGAGCTACACCAGTCAGGGCCAAGCCTTCCCCCCCACAGTTCAATTCCCATCTCATTCTGAGAGATAGTTGAGCTCTTACCGCCATTTCATGCCTTAAAGAAAACTGTCACTTCTCTACCATTGTCTCCTTACCCACTTAGTTTTCATAACGCCATGGATGATTCTATTCTATCACCTCAAATTTAGCACTTATGTTATTTTGAGTTGGGACGTCCAATTGCAAAATAACATACCGCTCAAAAAATAAAACTTGAAAAAATGTTTGTTCCTTTCCATACTCACAGTCAAAGCCATAATCCTTCAATACACCTCTATAATCAATAACTATTCCAGCCCTGGTTGATGTGGTTCAGTGGACTGAGTGCTGGCCTGCAAACTGCAAGGTCGCTGGTTCCATTCCCAGTCAGGGCACAGGCCTGGGTTGCAGGCCAGGTCCCAGGTTGGGGTGTGCCAGAAGCAACCAGTTGATTTGTCTCTCGCACACTGATGTTTCTCTCCCTCACCTTCTCCATCCCTTCCTCTCTTTTTAAACATAAAATAAAATCTTAAAAAGAAAAGAATTATTCCAATGCTTTTTTTGTTTATTCTTGTTACCCTTACAGGCAAATATTTTCAATGGATCTTCACTAATTTTTTTTCCTCATTAATTTCTTTAGCAAGCCCAAGCTGTTTAGTGTCAACCTTAAATTCCATTAGCTGTTAAGATACTCCAACGTATATTGCCACCCTATTCAAATTTCCATCTGTTCCTATTCCTCACTACAAACTCTTCTGCAGCTGTTTGTTGAAACTTCCTAACTGCTGACCCATGTCTTCTCATGTTATTCCTATAAAGTCACCATCAAAAATTGATTAGTCCTTCCCTCCCCTTCCCTCCCTCAGATAATAAATAAAATCTTAAAAAAAAAATTGATTAGTCCTTTTCTCTCCAGTTCAGCTTCAACTACCGGCTTTCATATTTTTCCCTGCAGGAGCAATGTCCTGCCACTTCCCCTTGCAGCCATTCTTTACTCTTAGTTAGCATAATACTTGCCACAAAGCAGGTACTTAAAATACCATATTTTGCCAGGTATAATGTGCACACACATTTTTGGCCCAAACTTTCAGGAAAAAAAATATTTTAATTTTTTAATTCAATTATTTGTTTTTTTTATATTTTGAAACAAAAGCAATTATCATATTCCAGGATGTCATTTTGCATATGGATATCATTATTGCTTTCTAGAGTTACACTTTTAACACATAAGCATAAATAAACTAATTAACATTTATATAGACATGGAATTAGTACTACCCATGTATAATGTGCATCCTTATTTTTCCCTAAAAAAATCTGGGCAACTTCCGCCAAGGTGGAGGCATAGGTGGAAGCACTGCGCCTTCTCACACAACTAAGTTTAAAAACAACAAACTTTTAGCAACAAAAACGCAGCCAAACCACAGAAAATTGAACTACACGGAAGTCTGACAATAACGAACCCTTCAGCCAAACCGGTAAGAGGGGCAGAGCCAGCAGCAGAGTGGGGTCAGGTAGGAAAGATCCACCAGACCAACCCGGGCGCGAGACCCAGGTGCACCAGCAGCCGTGGGCACATCCGAGGTGTGGAGTAGCAGGCAGACCCACTGAGGGTGCAAGGTAGTGGGATCCACTGAGGGCTGACCACGGGCACACATTCGCGCGCACATAAACCGGTAAAGGAGCGAGCAGTGAGACAGACCGTGAAGGCCCCAGTGGCAAGAAGCAGCAGAGGGAACCGCCATTGTCCCTCTCTGACCCTGCCCCCACATACAGTGTCACAAAACAGCGACTTGGATTGCCCTACCCTGGTGAACACCTAAGGCTCTGCCCCTCATATGTAACAGGCACGAACAGATCAAAACACGGCTCAAGCACAACTCAGAGCCCCAGAGCTGATAAATCTAAGCAATGAAGAAATAGCCAAACTTTCAGATGCACAGTTCGAAACACTGGTGATCAGGATGCTCACAGAACTGGTTGATTTTAGTCACAAATTAGAGGAACATATGAAGGTTAAACTAATTGAAATGAAGGGAAATACACAGGAAACCAATAGAGATGGAAAGGAAACTGGGACTCAAATCAAAGGAGTGGACCAGAAGGAGAAAAAAAAATGACCAAACAGAAAAGGATGAAGAAACAAGAATTCAAAAAAATGAGGAGAGGCTTAGGAACCTTCAGGACATCTTTAAACATTCCAACATCCGAATTATAGGGGTACCAGAAGGGGAAGAGGAAGAGCCACCAGTGGAAAACTTATTTGAACAAATAATAAAAGAGAACTTCCCCATTCTGGCAAAGGAAATAGACTTCCAGGAAATCCAGGAAGCTCAGAGAGTCCCAAAGAAGTTGGACCCAAGAAGGAACACACCAAGGCACATCATCATTACATTAGCCAAGATTAAAATGAAGGAGAGAATCCTGGAAGCAGCAAGAGATAAGGGGACTGTCACCTACAAAGGAGTTCCCATCAGACTGTCAGCAGATTTCTCAAAAGAGATGTTACAGGCAAGAAGGGGGTGGAAAGAAGTATTCCAAATCATGAAATCCAAAGACCTACAACCAAAATTGCTCTATCCAGCAAGGCTTTCATTTAGAATGGAAGGGCAGATAAAGTGCTTCTCAGATAAGATCAAATTCAAGGAGTTCATCATCACCAAGCCCTTATTATATGAAATGTTAAAGGGACTTACCTAAGAAAAAGAAGATAAAAAAGATGAACAGTGAAAGGACAGCAAACTCACAGTTACTAAGAACCACACCTAAAACAAAAGCAAACTAAAAGGACAGCTAGATCAGGAGCGGAACCATAGAAATGAAGATCACATGGAGGGTTAGCAACAGGGGAGTGGGAGGAGGAGAAGGGGGGAGAAGGTACAGAAAATAAGTAGCATAGATGGTAGGTAGAAAATAGATAGGGGGGAGGGCAAGAATAGTATGGGAAATATAGAATCTAAAGAACTTGTGACACATGGACATAAATTAAAAGGGGGGATGGTGGGGGAGGGGGTATACAGGGTGGAAGGGAATGAAGGGGGGAATAGAACTGTAATGGCATAATTAATAAAATATGTTAAAAAATATAAAAATCTGGGCAAAAAAGTGCACATTATACACAGCAAAATACAGTAAGCTGAATGAAATGAATGTTGTACATTCAGCCATGTGCATCAATGGGATTTACTTTTAAATGCAATTTCCTAGAAAGTAAGGGCCACGTCTCCTATCTATTCTGTTCTGCCTCCAGCATACTGCCACATTTGATAGCCATCATCCAGTCCGTCTCCAATGATCCTCACCTTCCTGGTATTCAAGCTCATGTACTCCTCTCCCACACTCAACGGGACATTGTAGAAATGACAGAGTGACTTCTAAGGCTGGTTCATAAAAGACATCATGGCTTCTATCTTGTTCTCCCGGATCATCTGATCTGGGATAAGCCAGCTCTCATATCAGGAGGGCACTCAAACAGTACTATGGAGATTCAAGGAACTGAGGTCTCATGCTAACAGCCAGCACAAACTTGCCAGTCATGTGAGTGAGCTATCTCGTAATTAGATCTTCCAGCCTTACTCAAGCCTTCTGATGCTTGCAGCCCAGCTAACATACTGACTGGGACCTCATGAGAGGCCCCAAGCCAGAACCACCTAGTTTAGCGACTCCCAAACTCTAGATTCACAGAGACTATGTAAGACACTGGGTTCTTTTCACTGTTGTTATAAGCCATTAAGTTCATGGGTAATTTCATATGCAGCAATAAATAACTAATACAGCCTTAAATAACTGGTTACTAATTTATTTGATTAAACAAAACACCCAAATCTTCATAAGGATCTATTAGGTTATTAAAGACAACAGGAGAGGAAATTCTGTAATTTCCTTATCTTAATAATCAGAGTATCTAGATGCTAGCCCAGCTTATCTAAATAGGTCTCCTTTTCAAGTTCATTCTAGAACTTCAAAATTCCTCCCTCTTTCTGTTATTTTCAAAGTGCCTAAAAAAGGGGGATAGTTTGGGTATATGCCCAGTAGGAACCAAAATTTCTTATGTAGTTATGTGTAGTTGGTATAATTAATTTCTGCATGGCTAATGTACTTTCAAATGTTTACTCCTTAAAATACAATATATCTATTAAGCCATAAATATTCATCACTAAAGTCACATTTATGAGAGTTTTAAATATGTCTTTGAGCAATGAGCTTTTAGAATTATTTTTTATTTTCTTAATCCTCTCCCAAGGATATATTCATTGATTCTAGAGGGAAGAAAGAGAGACACAGAGAGTGAGAGAGAGAGAGATTATGTGAGAGAGAAACGATTGGTTGCCTATTGTACACACCCCGATCAGGTACTGAGCCTGCAACCCAGGCATGTGTCCTGACCAGGAATCAACCCATGACCTTTTGGTGCACTAGGCGATGCTGCAATCTGTGCCACCCATCCAGGGTGAGCAATGAGCTTCTAAACCATCAGGGGATTATTTGTTCATCTCTACAAATATGTAACTGCTAAAGTGCAAGCAGCACTGGTCTAAATCTAATCTCAGACAATAAGCAACTAGAGAAAATTAAATGAATGCTAATTAAGAACCAGACTCAGGAATATCAACTGTGGCCCTAGAATCTAATCTCGGACAATAAGCAACTAGAGAAAAATAAATGAATGTTAATTAAGAACCAGACTCAGGAATATCAACTGTGCTCTTAGAGTCCCTCCTCACACATAAAACTAGCTTCTTTCAGTTCTAAGTTTCTTAGGGAGGGTTGCTACAGCTGCCAAGTTTCCAGGAGATCCTCTGAGGGTACACCTTGGGAATCCAGAACTGCTAATACATCTTCCCCACTTACAAAGAATTTTAATTAAGAAAAAAAAAAAGGCAACTGCTGATTTCCCTAGGGGTTGGAAATCACATCAAGCTTCTCGACAAACACCTCCCAAATATTTCCAATGCAAAGCAGAGATTTCCTATATGTTTTCAGTGTGCTCTGCTACATTAGAGTTCAACTGACTTTACTTATTATTATTATTATTATTATTTTCCTCATCTGAGGATTTTTTTTCAATATTTTTAGAGAGAGAGGAAGGGAGAAAGAGAAATATCAATGTGAGAGAAACATCAATTGGCTGCCCCCCATACACGCCCAGACCAGGGATTGGACTGGTAACCTGTGGATGTTCCCTGACCAGGAACTGAACTCGAAACCCTTTGATTACGGGACGATGCTCCAACCGAGCCACACTGGTCCAGGCTTGAACTCAATTTTAAATCTATCTTTGGTACTTTTCATGGAGTATCTTCAATAACATATTTAAGATATTACACAGTTATTACTACAAAGTACAACAATGCTCCCTCCGGTAGCAATGTGTCACTGTCAAAGCCAATATTAAATCACCTGTCTTCAGAGAACTACGTGAACTAACCTATGTTTTCTTCTCCTTCCTTCTTTTCTGTCAGGAGAGTTCTTGTCATGCTGAGCTTCTTCATTGTATGGCATTTATATTTTAGCATTGTTTTATTGTTACCTTCTGCATCCACTAGAACATAAAATGAGCTCAATTAATATACTGCTTAATGCGGTATAATAAAATAAAATAATCATGTTAACCCTCGATAATTCCAATTTAGGCAGTTAGACTAAACTACTTCTTGTCTAGATAGTTGAATAAGTTTAAAATTTAACTCATTTCCTCCCATTCCAAGCAGAGAAATGACAGATAAAATACAGTAACAATGGAAGGCAGAACTGGACGCTAAACAACAAACAACTCCAGGGTACAGCCACACAAAGCTATGTGTGAGATTAAAACTCAAAGCTATGGGCCTACTAGGCTCCAGCCCTGAAGGAGGAAAGTGAAGCCAGAAATTTGGCTCTATAGGGTTATAGAGGTCTAAAATTCTATCACACAAATGAAGGACCAAAGTGACACTTTCTACTTAAAGCCAGAGGCTAGAGTCAGGACGTTGTCAATCATGAAAGAAAGCTGAGAAATAAACATGATGCCAGCCCACTGCTTGGGAACAGAGCTTTATAGAAAACCGTGGGCATAGGCAGGAGGGAAGATGAGGCTCTGAGCTAAGGATGTGAAATGCACAGCAAACTTCCATACACTGCTGCTGTGAATGTAACAAATACATGTTAGAAAGCAACAGTCAGTCAAACCACATGAAATTGTCAATACTCAGGCTAATCGGTTATTTCATATTGTTGAACCAAACACACAGTCATTGATCTAGCAATTCTATTACTAAATATATACCTTAAACATTTTTACACATAGACAAGGAGACATAAAAATATTCATGGAAGCACTTTTGTAGTGCATTGATAAGCATAATTAAGTAAATGGGCTCTGGAGCCAACCATCTGAGTTCAAATCTGATTCTGCCTCTTACTTTAAGTAGGACCTTGGGCATGTTATTTAAAACCTCTGTGCTTCAGTTTTTTCCAATGTAAAATGAAGATAACCTGGGGTCTACCTTGTAGACTTGTGAGGATTAAATGAGTTAATATATGTAGCACTGACAATAGTGCCTGACACATAGAAGGCACGTGATAAGTTTAAGTAGTTATTAATTAGCACTGGTAAAAATGGAAACAACTAACATGTCCATTAACTGGAGAATAAATTGTGGTATAGTCAGAAATGGAACACTTAAGAAACAAGAAAAACAGAGTTATGTAAATCATCATGTATAAATCTCAAAACATATCTCTAATTGAAAAAAGATTGTACAATAATAATATTATGCTATAATTTATATTGTTTGAAAACACACAAAAATACTATTTATTTTTTGTGCACGCACACATATGTAATATAAAATTAGGTATAGGAAAGAAAAACATCAACTTCAAGTAAATGATTATGTCTGAAGACCAAAGAAAGAGAATAAATTTGGAGAGGTGTATACAGTACATACAAGGGGCTTTGAATGTATCTGGAATGCTTTTTTCACTGTGTGGCAAAATGGTATGATTTGATACAGCTAGACAATGGGTACATGAAACATTTAATTTTAATATTCACTGTACATAAGTATGTTTGAAATATTTCATAGTAAAAAGTCACCACAGCAATCACTTACCATGTTCAACATTTTCTTCAAATATAACACAGGTCCCAGGAGTGTCTGTGGAAAAATTTAAAGACCTGATGACAAATAACAAAGTTGCTTTCTCGGAAAAGCATGTAAAAAAAGGAGTTTCGTCTATCTGACATTCTGCTACCTTCGTACTCTCCAGCGAAGACATAGCCGTCCACTTGCAGAATGGGCCTCTCTGTGTCAATTCCCTACATCAGAATAAAGGATCATAACAGATCATCGTCAGAAAAAGCCTTAGGAGTTGAGTAAAATGGGTGAATGTGATAAAAAGAAACAAACTTCCAATTATAAAATACATAAGTCCTGGGGATGTAATGTGCAGCATGGTAACTATGGTTAGTAATGCTCTATTGTGTATTTGAAACTTGCTAAGAGAATAAATCTTAAAAGTTCTCATCACAAAAAAGGTAAAATTTATAACTATGTGGTAACAGATGTTAACTAGACTTTTGGAGTGATCTCTTCATAATATGTACAAATATTGAATCATTATGTCATACCCCTGAAACTAATATGTCAGTAATATATCAACTTTTTAAAAAGGAAAGAAAAAGGCTTCCAGATGTAACCTTGCTACCAAAGTGAATGTCTAACAGAGGTGTCCAACCCGTGGCCAGGGAACCACATGCAGTTCAGGATGGCTATGAATGTAGTCCAACACAAAATCGTAACTTTACTTAAAACATTGTAAGATTCTTTTGTGATTACATGTCTGAGGTATTTAATGTGTGGCCCAGAGACGCCAAAAGGTTGGATACCCTGCTCTTATCCCAGCAAGTACAAGACTAGCTAAACCTGCTCTGATCACAGCACCTACGACCTGCAGCTGCTTAATTCATACCCCAGCAGATAGGTCTATTTCAGTCAACATGCTCTTCAAGTTAGGCCAAGAAGAGGGCAAGTTTTGACAACAGTAGCTGAAAGATTTTAAGGCAAAGTGATAAAAACAGATAACTTGGAATACCACACATAACTCAAGACAGCAGAGTGTGAGGTCTTTGAAGTTCTCTCAGTAGGCACCTTCTCTCCCTTCTCTGAATGTAACCTGTGTGCATAACCAATTACCCTCTCTCCTTCAGACTAAAACAACTTATTTTTTCAGATTACATCGTTCCATTTAAAAATGCCACCTCCTCCAAATCTTGAACTCTCTGCAGTCAAACATTCGGCCACTTGAGCAGAGTTAAACGTTTTCTCCCATGTACATCCTGTACATCTATGTCCCCCTGTATATCTATGACTGTCTTCGGAGTTCACTGCTTTGTAACATGGAATATATCAGTCTCTAGGGATAGATGGTTCACCAATCATTATTGTTCTAAATTTAAGAACATCTACAACCATCCTTCACTTTCGGAAGACTTACCAAAATTTTGCATTTATTTTCACATTTTGAGAGAAAGTCTGAATCAATAATTCCCGTCAATTCCACCAGAACCAGCTGCTCCTGGTGGAAGAAAGGGGGGTCAATATGCTAGCCTGCGAGTGGTGTGCAAGAGGCAGTTAACAAGAGCAGCCCAGAATCACCAGTGCAGCAATCCCAGCCCTGTGAAAACTACGTCCTGCTTTCAAGGCGAAGAAGAAGGCGAAGTTACCCTGAGGCAATTACTCTACTTCCCCAATCTGAGAACAATGCGGCCATCAGGCTTGGGGCAAGCTCCCTTGCAGCCCGCCCCCTCCCCCGACCTCCAGCAAAAAACCCGCAAGGCGCCCGTGGGGGTCAGCGGTGCCGGCCGCATCCTGGCTCCCTTCCCCTCTCCCAGCCCGTGCGGCTCTCACCGCCACCGCCCCTCGCGCAGGCTTTCGTCGTAGCACTCACCGCCTCCTCTTCCCCATCTCCGGGACGCCGCTCCTCCACCGCCGCCATGATCCCACTCCCCCTCGCAGCCACTGAGCAACTAGCCACGCCCACCACGGGCGCCATCTTGAGTGTGGGCAGCGCCCCGCCCTCATTCCTTGCTGCGCTTCAGGCCCTGGGAACCACTCCTAGGAGGGGGCGGGAAGGCCGCCGCCGTGCCCACGTCGACGCTGCGTCCGGGCTCGACCTTGTTCCTTTGTTGTTGTTTTTCTTTTCCCCTTGTTCCTTACTTGCGGGCTGGAGCCGGGTCCCAGGCTGGCTAGGAGGTCCGGTGACCCAGGCATCCCTTAGCCGCCCAGGCCCTAAGTTACAGGAGAGGACTGGGGCGGGGGAACCACCGCCTGCTGGGCGATGGAGTGGTCTTGTGAGCTGAGTCTGCTTTCTTGGGAAGAAATTCTTAATACTGTGGAGGGGAAAGTAACTTCACAGGGTGATCTGAGTATTAATTCCTAACTGGGCTGATCATGGAGGGTGGTTTCACCCTAGGCATAAACTTCTTAGTAAAAGGCTTTTATCCAAATGTAAGTACGCTCTGTGCATCTAGGGCAACACCTTTGAAATAAGCGGAAGCCACTTTAAAGAGAGCGCATACTCTTGTTAAGTGTCCTGTAATCCAGAACTGCATTGCTTTCTCTTACGTGAGTGTAAACTTCCTCAGTTCCCTCATTTATCTGATGCATAAAAGAAACATTCTCTGGACCATTTGAGATCTCGCTCCTTGGCATATGCGTCAGTGTGGCTCAGACTCATAAAAATTCTCCACAGAATTTGAAGAATTCTCCAAAGGTGTCCACACAGGTGGACACACCTATGTGATGATATCCTGGGCACTGATCAGTTCAAGTTTTCCCTGAGCCCATTTCATGTGGATGAAAGGCCACAAGCTAAACCTGAGAAGCTCAGGGGAGGCCTGCGTGACAGCGTTACAAACTCAGAGACCTAAAGTAACCACATAAAATGGTCTGAAATTAAAACTTTCTAACTAAAAGCAGGTCATGGCCTGCAGTGATGTCCAAGACTAGAATCTTCCCTGACAAGTCAGTCTTTACTTTGATGGAGACTACCTATTGTCTTCTCGCAATAACATACTTTGGAAATATGTTATCTGCAAATACTTCTAAATACTTCCAAATACTTTGGAAGTGTGTTATCTGCAATAACATGCTTTGGAAATGCCAGATTTCCTTTTTCTGGACCCACCTCAAAGCACAGGCACTCATCAGAGTGGAGATCACAAATCCCCTCGTTGTTGTTGTTGCTGTGTTAATTGCTGACTGTTAACTATCCTGTATCTACCCATGTAAAAGAAGTATATGTCTATTGGTTTACTTTTTATCCAATCCCAGATGTGCCCCCCCAGCCTGACTTTGCTTTCTCCTGGCTCCCTACTGTAGCCCCAATGAATTTCATGTAAGCCCCTTAAGCCTCCTGTTTTGATTGTGCTATGTAAAATAAGGTGCAAAACTGCCATTTTCTGGATCACATACTCAATCCACTGAGGTTTTGTTTTCCAGCAATTGTCTTAAGTTGGGCTCAAATAAACTAATAAAAATTCTTAGAGGTTTGGGCACTTCTTATGGTAGGGGACTCAAGAATTGAAAAATTTTAGTTTAAGGTAGATAGGTAATAAGCCTAGTAAGTAATGCATATGTTAAAGCTGTTGTTTCAGAAACTACAGATAAGGCCCATCCCAGCTCCCGGGAGAGACTGCCAACCTCCTGGGGCACTGCTAGAGATCACTGCCTGGGGACAAGTGCAGGCATCCAGGCCATTGTGTTCGAGGGAGAGACAGCCAGCCACCCACCCATGGGAACAGCCTAACTGCCTAGGGCAAGAATACTGCAGTTTTTTAAATCTAATTTCCGCTGAATTTCAAAACCCCTCACTGAACTTTGTTCTCTGTTATAAAAACACTGGCCTGGAAAGAAAATGTAAGATAGTTTGTTAGGGTACGAACCTGCCATCTTCTCAGATCACCAGCCATCTGAATAAAGCACCCATAAAGATTTAATCTCGGTCCCTGCTTATTGGGTTTGGTAGTGACAGGCAGCATGAGCTCCGGTGTCTTTTCCAGTTTCACTTACATTGACATTAATAACACATTTCAGATTAACTAGTGTGAGCTACCCAAGTGACTTCTGGCCAAGATGGAGGTATAGGTAGACACACTGTACCTGCTCGCACAACCAAAAGACTGAGGACAGCAAATTTAAAAGTAAAAAACAACAGAACTGACAGAAAACTGAACTGTATGGAAGTCCAACAACCAAGGAGTTAAAGAAGAAATATCCATTCAGACAGGTAGGAGGGGCAGAGATGGGCAGCCAGGTAGAAAGGACTCATGGCAAGGTGGCAGTTGGAGGACTGGGCAGTCCCACATTTTCGTGCAGATAAACTGGGAGGAACAACTGGGGAGCGAGACAGACTGCACAACCCAGGGCTGTAACATGGGAAGACAAAGCCTCAAAGCCTCTGACTGAAAACACCTGTGGGGGTTCAGGCAGCAGTGGGAGAAACTCCCAGCCTCACAGGAGAGTTTGTTGGACAGACCCCCAGGGGCGTAGAACGTACACAAACCCACCCACCAGGGAATCAGCACCAGAAAGAACCAATTTGGTTGTGGGAAGCAGGGGAAGTGACTGGAAACTGGCAGAGAGGAGCAAGTGGCACTGTTCCCTCTTGGACCCCACCCCCACTTACAGCATTACAAGGCAGTGACGTAGGTTGCCCTGCTCTGGTGAACACCTAAGGTTCCTCCTCTTACTAGGGAACAAGCACCCCAAGACCAAAAAAATGGCCCAAATGAAAGAACACTTCAAAGCTCTAGAAAAAAACACAACCAAGCAACAAAGAGATAGCCAACCTATGAGATGCACAGTTCAAAACACTGGTTATCAAGATGCTTCAGGAACTCACTGGGTACTTCAACAGCATAAGAAAGACCCAGGCAGTAATGAAGGTTACAGTATGTGAAATAATGCAATTTCTATAGGGAAATCTATAGGGAACCAACAGGGACAGGAAGGAAACCAGGACTCAAATCAATGGTGTGGACCATAAGGAAGAAAGAAACATTCAACCAGAACAGAATGAAGAAACAAGAATTCAAAAGAATGAGACGAGGCTTAGGAACCTCCAGGACAACTTAAATATTCCAACATCCGAATCATAGGGGTGCCAGAAGAAGAATAGGAAGAGCAAGAAATTGAAAACTTATTTGAAAAATAATGAATGAGAACTTCCCCAATCTGGCCAAGGAAATAGACTTTTAGGAAGTCCAGAAAGCTCAGAGTCCCAAAGAGGTTAGACCCAAGGAGGAACACACCAAAGCACATCATAATTATATTAGCCCAAATTGAAGATAAGGAGAGAATCTTAAAAGCAGCAAGAGGAAAAGGAGACAGTTCCCTACAAAGGAGTTCCCATTAAACTATCAGCTGATTTCTAAAAAGATACCTTACAGGCAAGAAAGAAGTACTTGAAGTCATAAAAGGCAAGGACCTACATTCAAGATGACTCTATCCAGCAAGGCTATCATTTAGAATGGAAGGGCAGATAAAGTGCTTCCCAGATAAGGTCAAGTAAAAGGAGTTCATCATCACCCAGTCTTTATTATATGAAATGTTAATGGGACTCATTTAAGAAAAAGAAGGTAAAAAATATGAACAGTAAAATGACAACAAACTCATAGCTATTAACAACCAAACTTTAAAAAAACCTAAGCAAACAGCTAGAACAGGAACAGAACCACAGAAATGGAGATCACGTGGAGGGTTAGCAACAGGGGAGTGGGAGGAGGAGAGAGGGGGAAAAGGTACAGAGAATAAGTAGCATAGATGGTAGGTAGAAAATAGGCAGGGGGAGGTTAAGAATAGTATAGGAAATGTAGAAGCCAAAGAACTTATATGTATGACCCATGGACATGAACTAAAGGGGGGGGGGAATGTGGGTGGGAGAGGGTGTGCAGGGAAGAGGGGAATAAATGGGGGGAATGGGACAACTGTAATAGCATAATCAATAAAATACCTTTAAAAAAAGAAGAAGAAGAATGAGCTACCCAAAGACGTGCTCCTGGGCAGAGTTTTCTTAAAGTAGCCTCATGGATTGTTCTGATGATAAATAAAGGATTTTTGTACAGGAGACAGGATGATCTAGCTCCAAAGAGTATGCGCTTTGGGTCTAATGCTTGTCCAGTTTTGCTGCAATATTATCAGCAAGGCCTTGTACAAGTTGGTTATTGTGAGGATTAAATGAAATACTGTGTATAAAGAGATTTAGCCCAGTGTTTGGCATATATTAAGCATTTAATATGCTTTTTAATATATTATTAGTAGTAATATACAAAATTCGAGAATATTACAACTTTGAAAAATATTTTCATATGTTTTTCAGGTTCTTTTTACACACTTTATTTACTTAAAGATTTTATTTCTTTTTAGACAGGGGGAAGGGAGGGGGGAAGAGAGAAGGAAACATCAATCTGTGGTTGCCTCTCACACTCTCTCCTGGGGACCTGGTTTGCAACTGAAGCAAACCAGGCATGTGCCCTGATCTGGGGATTGAACCTGAGACCCTTTGGTTTGCAGGCCAGCATGCAATCCACTGAGCCACACCAACCAGGGATGTATAATGAAATCCTATCCAGCTATAAAAAAGAATGAAGTACAGATACATGCTACAGCATTGTTGAACTTGAAAGCATTAAGAAACCAGATACAGAAGGCCACATATTGAATGAGTCCATTTGTAGGAGAGATCCAGAACAGGCAAACCTGTAGAGAAAGAAAGTAGCTCATTGGTTGTTAAAGCCTACAGGAAAGACTTTAACTTGGGGAATGACTGCCACTGGATGTGAGGTTTCTTTTGTGGTTGATGAATATGTTCAGGAATTAGGTTGCGGACCTTTCTCAATGTACTGTGTACTTTAATAGTGAATTTTATAGTATGTGAACTGTACCTTTAAAAGCTGTTATTAAATAAATATTAACAATAGTAGAAGCAGCTAGTTTTAAACTGAACAGGGAAGAGAAAATTGCTTGGGTGATTAAGAAAAAAATCTTTGAAGGCTAGATCCAGGCCAGATACCATTGAAGCTGCGTAGCAGAAGTAATTTGGTCCTGGATCCAAAACAAACAATAACTTAAGAACCCGTATCTGGGAGTCGGAAGGAGCTGGTAAGGATCAAGCATCATTAGCCCCTTTTAATTGGGCCCTCTTTAGGCCTCACGACAGTCTCAAAAGGTAATAATTATAAAGAGTGACATTCAAAACCTGTGATGACCAACAAGGCACAGCACTCAGCCATGCTGGAGTCAGGTCGTGGGAAAGCTGGGCGATGTCTAGAGACACCTAGAGGCTCGAGGTAGTTTCTTTTCACTGAACGATAGGGCAGTTTCATTAATTTAACAGCCGGTATGGTTTTACTACTACATACAAGTAGACTATCAGCCTTCATTAGTCTAACTTCCATTTTACACATCAGAAAACTGAGACAGAAAATTAGGAAACTTGCCTGTCTGTCTGCCTTATTCCTCTATACTGTTGTCTCTTCTGGGAAAGGAGAGAACCTTGAAGGACAGAGTAGAGATGCCAAGCCCTGCATCAGGCTAGCTAGAGTCAGAAAAGTGAGATAGAACATCCAATCTTAACAGTGTTGAAAGGGGAGACGAAGAACGAGGGAGCTGCACACCTGATAAAACTGGGCTGGCCTCATCCTTCTGTATTGCAAGACTTGAATGACATTACAACAAGTGTCACGTTTTCTGTGAAATGGCCATCACTGTAATTGCCAGAAGTAGAAACTTTATTTTCTTTATTTCCATATTTTTATTTTTTTTAATTTTTCAGTCATTGATTTTTAGAGTGAGAGGAAGAGAGAGAGACACATGGATGAGTTGCTCCACTCACTTATTTATGCATTCATGGCTGATTCTTGTATGTGCCCTGACTGGGGATCTAACTGACAACCTTGGAGAATTGGAATGACACTCTAATCAACTGAGCTACCTGGCCAGGGCAGGAACCTTATTTTCTTCAATCTGGCCTTTTGTTTTTGTTTTTGATTTTTCCTTTGACTAAAACTGACCTCACCCATCTCCTGACCCCTCTTTAATCATTATGCCCTCAGGACAGTGAGGTTCTGGTCAGCATCCAGGAGTCTTAGAAACAAGGTCCTGGGACTATTGACCATTGAGACAGAGTTTTCTATCAAACGAAACATCATATCTTGGCCTCAGTTATGTTTTTGCTCCAGACGCAGGAAAGCAGAATGATCTCACAGAACAAAACCTTGCAAAATTGGACAGAACAACTCCATGGCTGACTGACATCAGGACCAAATACAATGATCAGTTCCCCCTACCCTAGCACCAACCAATCAGTAGAGACCATGATCCTAACTGTAACAGTCATCGTGATTAATGATTACAAGTGGGCACTCAATCCACTGAGCCACAGTAGCCAGGGCTAATGATTGTTTTTCTTATATAATCCACCCCCTGAAAACATTTGGAGAACCAGGTCTTTGAGCATGAGCTACCTGTGACTCCAGGCGTGGCACCTCCTTAATAAATCCTTCCTTCCTTGACTGCACACTCCTGCTTGTGTCTTATTGGGCTTTGATGCTTGTGGGCAGATGGACCCCTTCAGTCCAGTAACAGCTATATTCCACATCTCCTTTTGCTTTGTTCTTTGTTGTGTTTCTTAGTATGTGAATTGCAACCACAAACCTGGATGTATAAGAAAAAACATGTTTTGCCCTGGCAGGTGTGGCTTAGTGGATTGATTGCTGGCCTATGAACCAAAGGGTCACTGGTTCAATTGCCAGTCAGGGCACTTGCCTGGGCTGCAGGCCAGGTCCCCATCTGGGGGTGTGCAAGAGGCAGCCAATCAATGTATCTCTCACACATTGATGTTTCTCTCTCTCTCTTTCTTCCTTCCCCTCTCTCCAAAAATAAATAAAATCTTTTTAAAAAAGAAAAAAAGTGTGTATTTTCTTAAATGAAATTAAACTTGACTGAGCCCCTGTCACATCAGGATGGCATGAAAATTTAATCTTAATTTACTCCCCTTAATACCTCCAGATTATACACAGTATTTGGAGAGAACTTTCTAATCTTCAGTCTGCACTGTTTGGTGCTGAGATTCCTGTGGTTGAAGACACAGATCCGTGAAGGTCAGGGGCTCCGTTTCTGCGGCGCATGGGAATCCCTGCTGTGTGTGGGAACCTTAGTGACTGGTCACTCTAACCACAGGTCCTGGAACCTCTGCGGGGTACTGCCAGGGTAGTGAGGGCGCACCAGTTTACACTCCTTCCAGCCCGAGAGAATCTCCATTTTTTTCCTTCTATTTTGAACAAAGGCACCCCTCTACTTTTCCCTCTCAAATATCTAGCATAATTTCAGAGGCACACCCTTCAGGTAGCTTCAGCTTTCCATTCCTTAGACATTCCAGACAAAGGACTACAAATGGCCTGGCTACCTGTTTGGAAGGAATAAAGCAGAATATGTAGCGCATTAGTACCTCCATAAAGAAACCTGTCATATCAATAAACTCTTGTGGGAAAAAAAGCAAACCTTGTCTTGCTGGTTTCAAAAGAGTCAAAGGAATATGTTCACACCCCAGGTCAATATAGCCTGGGAGCCTGAGGGCTCTAAGTGTTCACTGGGAAGAGGTTTGGTGGCAGTGGCCATCCTAGTGCCCAGGAGGGTCTGGCGTGATTCCTGGGTCGTCGCAAGAAAACAGGTCGTGGGTGGTGAGAGGAGCTTAAACCCGTGATGTTGTTGCCATCCCCTAAAGGAAGAAAACTCATTTCCCAGTGTTCTCAGTAATGAAGTTTACCGCTAGCAGTTATGGGTAAAAGTAAGAAAGAAAGAAAAAAGAAGTCGTGGGTAACAAAAGGAGGGAAAAATTAACAAGTCCAATGAAAAACCATATAAGAGACAAATTGCATAGTTTTGTGTAACCGTGGTTAGATCTAATAGAGAAAAATCTATTTAATTTGGTGGGGAGGGGCGATTGATTTGAATTGTGGTAAATAGAGGAATCTGAAGAAAAAATTCAGAAATACAATTTCTGAAAAATATAAATGGGTGTTGTGCTCAACCTTAAAAAGCCTGCCACTAGGAGGAGACAAATGAATTAAACATTATGTAATCTGCTCTTTAGAATACATTTCCAAAGTTAAGAAGAACCTCATGAAAAATATATTTAATAGAAGAATTCTAGTAAAAGAGTCTTTGGTGAATATTAACATTTTGTTTTAAAAGTGAACATTTTAACTTTAAGTAAAGTTTATACTAATTAAGGCCTTTTCTTTATTTTTGAAGGTTTTATTTATTTATCTTTAGAGAGGAAGGGAAGGAGAGAGGGAGAGAAACATCAATGTATGGTTGCCTCTCGTGTGTCCCCTGCTGGGAACTGCCCTGCAACCCAGGCATGTGCCCTGACTGGGAATCAAACTGTGATCCTTTGGTTCACAGGCCCGCACTCAATCCACTGAGCTACACCAGCCAAGGCAAGCCTTTTTCTTTTTTCTAATCCATTATCTTACTCTGTTTTATCTGAAAGCTAAATGCTAGACCATTGGCTCTCAGACTTCAGCCACCTCAGAATCACCTGGAGGACAGATTGCTCAGCCCCAAACCCAGAGTTGCTGATTCACCAGGTCTGCTATAGAACAGGACAGAAAAACCTCCATTTCTAACAAGTCCCTTGTGATGCTGATGCTTCTGGTCTGAGAAACACATTGTGCTACATGACTACAGAAGTGAACCACTTGCCAACAGATTCAGTTCAATATTCAAAACATTGGTTACTAACATTAGTTAGTATTCAAAATACTAACTAAAGTATTTCAGTATGTTAGGATGTAACTTAGCATTGGAAGTAAGATTGAAATGATAATTTTTGGAGGTCTTTGAATCCAAAAGAAAGCAATCCAATAGCAGCACAGTACCATTGGAAGCTATCGTGGCGTGTGTTTATGCAGTGGTGAAATTAAGTGGCACAGAGAAACACTGAAGACCAAGAGACCAGGTGGAGCCTACAGGGTCCATCTCAACCAAGGGCACAGGTACCCTCTATCAGGGGTCCCCCGCTCCCCTGGTCATGGGCCGGTACTGGTCCGAGACCAGTTAGAAATAAGGCCGCACAGCAGCAGGTGAGCTTGAATGTAATGCACTTGGATTATCCTGAAACCATCTCTCTCACCACTGGCCATGGAAAAGTTGTCTTTTACGAAACTGATCCCTGGGTGCCAAAAAGATTGTGGATCGCTGTCCTATATGAGGCCCAGAAAAACAGGAAATGTTCCAAAAGCATCATTTTTGGTTCACTGACCAGTAACTACTAAAAGCATTCTTTTCATGTAATGACAAAAATAGATGGAGGGTGAAAAATCAGCGTTTTTTTTAAGAGATTGTCCCCTAGGGGGCGCTCCATTCCCGTAGGTACCACAATGCCGGGTGGATGCAGAGTGTGGATACAGCAACTCCTATTCGAATTCCCTGCTCCAAAAATCCATTTAATCTGTTGCCATGGATAGAGGATGTATGTATCAGATGTTAAATTGATAAGAACAGGTACCTGTGCTTGATCTTAGCCAAGGGGATGAGAAACAATTGCATAACTTTAAAATATATATATATTATTTATTTATTTTTTTTAGACAGAGGGAAAGGGAGGGAGAAAGAGAGGAAGAGAAACATCAGTGTGTGGTTGCCTCTTTCACGCCCCCTGCTGGGGACCTGGACTGCAACCCAGTCATGTGCCCTGAGTGGGAACCCAAACTGTGACCCTTTGGTTCTCAGGCTGGCGCTCAATCCATTGAGCCACAAGAGCCAGGATGCAATTGCTTAACTTTTTCAAAAAATTATTTATTTATTTTTAGAGAGGGGGACAGGAGGGAGAGAAACATCCATCGGTTGTCTGTCACATGCCCTCAACTGGGACCCGGCCTGCACGCAACCCAAGCATGTGCTCTGACTGGGAATCGAATGATGACCCTTCAGTTAGCAGGATGATATGCACCCCACTGAGCCACACCAGCCAGAGCTGCATAACTTAAAGAATTTTTTTTATTGATTGATTTTTAGAGAGGGTGGGGGAGAGAGACATGGATTTTTTGTTCCGTTTATTTATGTATTCATTGATTGATTTTTGTATGTGCTTTGACTGGGTTCGACCCTTCAAACTTGGCATATATGGAGATGATGCTCCAATCAACTGAATTACCGGGGGGCCAGGGCCTCTCCTATCAATTTTAAAAGTTATGCACTCATGCCCTTGGGTGGGTAGCTCAGTTGGTTGGAATGTCCTCCTGATACATGATGGTTGAGGTTTCTATCCCATTCAAGGCACATACAAAAATCAACCAATGAATGAATAAATAAATGGAACAACAAATTTATGTTTCCCTTTCTCTCTTTTCCTTCTTTTCTCTCTCTCTCTTAAAGTCAAGAAAAACTTTTTAAAAAATGTATTTCATTGACTATGCTGTTACAGTTGTCCAAATCCCCCCCTTTATATCCCTCCTCCCAGGACCCCCCCCCCCCCATTTTCTCCAGCATTCCCCTCCACCTTAGTTCCTGTCCCATAGCCATGCATGTAAGTTCTTCTTTGGCTACTCCATTTATTATACTGTTCTTAACATCCCCCTGCCTATTCTGTACCTACCAATCTGTACTTCTTAATCCCTGCATCTTTCCCCCTATTCTCCCCCTTCTGTCTTCCAAATGATAACCATCCAAAGATCTCCATATCTATGATTCTATTATGCTTATTTGCTCAGTTTGTTTTTTAGACTCAATTGTCGGTAGGTGTGAATTTATTACCATTTTAATGTTCATAATTTTGAGCTTATTTTTCTTGAATAAGTCCCTTTAACATTTCATAAAATAAAGGCTTGGTGATGATGAATTTCTGTAGCTTACCTTGTCTGGGAAGCGCTTTACCTACCCTTTGATTATAAATGATAGCTTTGCTGGATAGAGTAATTTAGGTTGTAGGTCCTTGCTTTTCATAACTTTGAATACTTCTTGCCAGTCCCTTCTTGCCTGCAAAGTTTCTTTAGACTGGGAACTCCTTTGTAGGTAACTATCTGCTTTTCTTTTGCTTCTTTTAAGATTCTCTCTTTATATTTAACACTTGGTATTTTAATTATGATGCATCTTGGAGTATATCCATCTTGTTTGGGACTCTCTGTGCTTCCTGGAGTTGTATGTCTATTTCCTTCACCAAATTAGGGGAGTTTTCTTTCATTATTTTTTTCAAATAGATTTTCAAATTCTTGCTTTTTCTTTCCTTTTTCCAGCACCCCTATGACTCAAATGTTGGTGTGTTTGATGTTTTCCCAGAGGCTATTTACCCTATTGTCAGTATTTTTGGATTCTTTTTTCTTCTTGCTGTTCTGATTGAGGTTTTTTTTTCTTCCTTGTCTTCCAAATCATCAATTTGATTCTTGGCTTCATCTACTCCACTGTTGATTCCCTGAAAACTTTTCCTTATTTCACTTAGTGTAATATTTATTTCTGCCTCAGTCTTTTTTATGCTATGGAAGTACCCAATGAGTTCCTTGAACAACCTAGTAACCATTGTTTGAACTCTGCATCTGATAGATTGTTTATCTCCATTTTGTTTAATTCTTCTGCTGTAGTTTTGGTTTGTTTTTTCGTTTGAGCCATATTTCTTTGTCTCCTCATTTTGGCATCCTCCCTGTGTTTGTTTCTATGTATTAGGTACAGCTGCTTTGACTTCTGGTCTTAATAGCATGATCTAATGTAGAAAAGCACACTGCAAGTTGGATGTGGTAGAACCTTAGGTAATTGCCTAGGCAAGGCACCCCATGTGAACCAGGTTGATGGAGTCTCAGGTTGATGGTATTGCTGCTCTGTGGCTCTGTGTGGGAAAAAGCTCAGAAAAGAAACAATGGCTGCGGCCTGGCCTCTGCAGTTTTGTCCAGGAGTAAGCTTTTCCCCAGCACATGCCATGATGACAGACACTTTGGTTTGTCCCCATATGCCACTGGTGCCCCTTTAGCAGCTGCCCTGGTGCTGGAGTCCAGAGGGAGTAAGTCTGTGTACAAAGTCCTAAGTCTGTTGCTGGCCCTTTAAGAGGAGACTCCTGAGAACCCAGCAGTTTCTTTTGGCACCCCAACCCTCACTAATTTTTATAGCCAGAAGTTATCGGGACTTATCTTCCTGGCACTGGAACCCTGGGCTGGGTAGCCTGGGCTGGGACTGGGATCCCTCACTCCCCTGATATCCCTCCTGATTTTTATCCATCACAAGTGGGTGCGGACTACCTGTTCCACATCTCCACCCCTCCTACCTATCTGAAGAATGCGACTTCTTTAATTCCTTGGTTATTGGACTTCTATACAGCTTGATTTTCTGACAGTTCTGGGTGATAGTTGTTCTGTAATGTAGTTGTAATTTTTGGTGTGGTTGTGCAAGGAGGCAAGCTTGTTTACCTATACCTCTATCTTGACAGGAAGTCAAACTTAAAAAAAAAAGTTGATAGGAGTCTACCAAGATATTTCTTGAAAGTGGTTAGAGAGAAATTTAAAAGCTACATTTTCTAAGGGTACCCTCCTCCACACAATCTACATTTTCTCTACAGTTAGAGGTACTATCATGAAAAAGTTTGAGAAATGCTGGTGTAGTTCAAAAGCAAATGGTGGCTTGGAACATCATGATAACATTTGTAGTTAGAGAAGTGCCCCTATGATTTGTAGTTAGGTTTCAGCAGCCCTTATGATAATGAGATTGAATTGGCAACTCGTTAGAAGAAGTAGCATGAAGGGAAGAGAGAAAAGAGGAGCAGATAAGAGAAAAATTTGAATTACTACAGTTAAGAGCCTTAATGGCTCCCATAAGATTGTGAGCTGATTTCTCAAGAGAAATTTTGCAGGCCAGAGGATTTGGCATAATATGTTCAAACTGATGAAAAGCAAAGAACTACAACCAAGATGACTCTACCCAGCAAAGCTATCGTTTAGAATCAAAGGGCAGATAAAGAGTTTCCCAGACAAGAAAAAGTACATGAAGTGTTAAAAAGTCTCCTTTAAGGAGAATAAAAAAAATATGAACAATAAAATGGCAATAAATACAAATAAAAAAACAACGGAATGTGAAAAACAAGATAAATGAACGAGCAGAACAGAAAGAGACATAGACGCAGAGAACATTCCCATGGTTGCCAGATGGGACCAGCATTTGGGATTTGAGGGGCTGCGTGAAAAAGGTGAAGGGATTAAGAAGTACAGCTTGGTAGTAACAGAATAGTCATGGAGACGCAAAGTAGAGCACAGGGAATATAGTCGATAGTATTCTAATAACTATGTATAGTGTCACATGGGTACAAGACTGATCGGGATGATCACTTAGTAAGTTATATAATGTTTAATCGCTGGGTGTACACCTGAAACTAATATAATGTTGTTTGTCAACTGTAATGGAAAAATAAAAAATGATTTTAAAGAAAAAAGGAAAAGCAATAGGACTTGGGTGACTGCATAAATGAGGAGGCCCAAAAGAGAAAGTCGTTTTAAAAATCTCCCGCTTCTGAGCCTGAGTCAGTGTGGACGTATGCGATGGGTGACGAGAGGTAGGGCCTCAGCTGCCCTGTCCAAACGGATGAAAGAGTGATTAAGCAGGCCAGTGGTTCTCAAGCGTGGTTCCAAGGCTTGCGTAGTCAGCATCGCCTGGGATTTGTTACAATTCCAATTCTCAGGCCCTACCCCAGACTACTAAATAAGAAATGCTAGGAATGGGGCCCCACAATCTGTGCTGTAACAAACTTTCCAGGTGATTCTGACACATGATTCAGTCAAAAATTGAGCTAGGCCAGTTAGATTTCTTTTTTTCCTTTCAAGAATTTTTAAGTGGGATACAAAGGGAGAATCAGTCTGTTGATTGTGGGGAAAGAAGCTAAAAGTTGGTTATAGAGAGACTGTGAGTAAGTTGGAATTATGATTAAGCAGGAACCGTAACTAAATGCAGTCGTCGGCTGGTAGTGGTAAAGACAGGGAAGAACGGAGCCACCCTGTGCTTGGGGAATACTGCCTTCCTGCTGCAGCCGGAGTGACAAGTTAACCCAGTCTTCCGGTGGGCATGGAATTTGTCCAGTTCCGTGTTCATGTTAGTTCCCAACTGAAGCCTGGTCATATTGCTATTCTTAGGTTCCCATGATATTCTTATCTCTTTTATTGTCACATGTGTCCTTAAAATAGAGAGACTTCCCATTAGCTGAGGTGACCTGACTGAATCTGTATTCCTAAAACATAAAAAGCTGATAAAGCTCCGAAGTAGATGGAGCAAATTTTAAATTAATAAAAAGAATTGCTTTTTAAAAAAATATGGACACTTCAGTTTAAAAAAAAAATACCATCCTAACCACTTTAAAGTGTACAGTACAGTAGTTAAGTATATTCACATTGTTGTGAGGGCAATTTCCAGATATTTTTCATCTTGCAAAGAATTATTTTTTCAAAAATTACTTTTTGGTGCTATTCAAATGTATTTTAATGCTATTATCTTTGCCCTTGTACAACTGAACCATTTCCAAACTGAACCATCAAGTCTGATGCCCAGGTTCATACTTGGGGTTTGTTTTTTTGTTTGTTTTATTTTGTTTACTTTTTGGCTTCCTTTATGCAGGTAGTCACTCTGAAAAAGTACTATTACTTTTTCAGCTAAAGTGTATCTTAATCTCTCATCTCCTTCAGCTAATGCCATCTGATCCAGGTCTAAATGTCCTACCCTTAGATTTCAACATCTTTTCTTTTTCTATTTTTTATTTATATGCTTCACATTTTTCTTATTGATAATCAAGCAATTACAGTCATGCAATTTAGGTAGAGTTGGAAACATAAAAGATTCCATCAACTGTTGGTAAGTGAGCCAGTAGCCTCACCTGGCTTCCTCAATACCTTAGACAGGACCCTACGTTGCCTGGATCCTGGACCTCGCATCTGGTAAAAGATGGGTTAAATGAGATGAGATAATCTCCCAATTTGTTTCCATCCCTGAACTGCCTATATCATTATATTTTGCTTTATCATCTTGATGGTATTTCCCTTTATTCTGCTTATAAAATATTACTTACTTAAATAACTTGAGGTCTTCTAGAATTAACATTTTCTTACGATTAAATTACAAAAAAAAAAAGAAGTCACCCTGGCCAGGTAGCTCAGTTGGTTAGACATCATGCAGATATGCCAAGGTTGTGAATTCGATCCTGAGCCAGAGCATACACGAGAATCAACAAATGAATGCACAAATAAGTGGAACAGCGAGTTGATGTTTCTCTCTCTCTCCCTCAAATAAATAAATAAATAAATTTTAAAAGAAGTGGAAGTTCTAAGAATAAAACTGTTATACTTAGGATGTTACAAATATTTTAATTTGTTATGACAGTTTGGCTTTTATTAGAACATACCACACCTTATCAAACCTCACACTCTTCCTTTTGACCCACCAACTAACCCTCTTGTTCTAACCAAGCCAATCTGTTGAAACTCTACATCCTGCCTTTTTTTTTCTTTTTGCCACTGGGTCTTTGCTGATATCATTTGTTCCACCAGGGTGACTTTTGCTCCTTCTCAGTCAATGTCTATTACTTCTGTTACTCCAAGAAACTTGTCTTCACTCACTCTAATCTTACATTCATTCATCAAACCCACATTTACTGAATACTTAATATTTGCTAAGCCCTCTCTCCACTTTTTATGTGAATTTCTGTGTGCTACTTTAACTTCTATTGTGCCTATTCTGTTTTGTATTTGTGAGTTTGCATACGTATATATTTTTCTCACTTTGAATTCAAGAGCCTTGAGTTAATGTTTGGGCTTCTTGGTACACTGTGGTGCATCCATTAAAGTTATTGAGTGAATGGATGGATAAGGGAATGAAATAATGTGAAACTAGTTTAATTTAATTCAGGGGAATTTGAGGGAAACACCTAACTAGAATTTACAAGTCATTCTAAGTCCAAACAGCTTTGAGGATTCTATTGTAACTGATCCCACTGAGACACTCTGTCCGCACTATGCACTCCTGTGTAAGGATTTTGATTGGGACCACACTTCTTTTTAATTTATTGACTTTTTTAGAGAGAAAGAAGAAGAGATAGGCAGATGAGAGAGAGAGAGAGAGATTTATTTTCCCACTTATGTATGCATTCATTAGTTGTTTCTTGAATGCGCCCTGACCAGAGATGGAACCCTCAACCTTGGTATATTGGGATGACACTCTTATCAGTTGAGCTACCCTGCCAGGGTCCGAATCACTAATTTTTGACCCTTACTTTTTCACTGTTAACATTATTTCTTATTTATAGAAGTGAGCTGACCCAATGACTGATACACGTTAGATGTTCAAGGACTCAATAATTGAAGTAGTCTCACCTACGTAAACTTTAGAATTATACAATTATGAATGTACAGTTCATAGTTAATAAATGCTTCTGAAATAGATAAATAAACTGCTTTTCCCTCAAAAGAAAGAGGCCTTATTAGGAGTCAGCACTTCTCAGTATGGTACTGGACCCCTTATATTAGAATCACTTGCAATGCTTGTTAAAAAATATAGATTCTTCAGCTACATCACAGACCTACTGGAATCAGAATTTTATGGGCATGAGATTGGGTGGATAGGAGGTATAAGGGCCCAAAATGCACACTTTTAACAAGTGCCTCTGATGATACTGATGCTCCTACAAATTAGAGCACCACTGCCTGAAGTTCAAGGTCGGACTCATAAATAAGGCTCATAAAGGGAGCAGACCAAGCATGGACCTTAGAGCCAGACTGCATGGGCTCACCAAACTCTGCCACTTTCTAAATGCATGTTCTGGTCATGCTGTCCAACCCCCTTGTGCCTCAGTTTTCTCATCTACAAAATGCTATAATTATATCCTAAGGTTGTGAGAATTAAATGGGTCAGTACATGTAAGGTGCTTGGAACAGAGCCCGACAGTGTGAGCACTATGTATACGTTGGCCATTATCAGAATTCTAAGTATCCACTTTTCATCAAAAATAGTACATTTCCGTATAAAACCTGTCTTGTTATCGAAAACCTAACCCACAGAGTTTGTTCTTTCTTCCTTTCTTTTTCTTCTGTTTTAGAGACATAGACACGTGAAACCAGGATATTGCCTTATTGCAGGTAAACCTGCACAAGGGAAGCTTAGATCTTTTACCACGTGCTGAGGAGCCAGGGATCAGCACTCCGTCTTTTGTACAACTTCCCCATAATTAAAATCACATGAAAAGGGCAGGGATTCAAAACGTGAGTCTAGCATGTTTTCTTACTTGCCAGAAAGTGTTTGTGCAGCTACAAAGGGTAACAAAACACAAAGCCTATTGTAGCAACAATCCTGCAGCCAAGTCATCTCCTGTCCCAAATCTCTGTGGAGATCATGTTGACTCCAGGACCTCTTCTTCCTTCCTACCCTTGTCTCCGGGAGTTTTGCTAGCCTCTGAAAGATAGAAAACATTCCCAAAACCAAACAAGAGAGTTTATATCTCCCCATATTCCTCCCATTTTTTTAGCGAGATGAGTTTTGACAACTGGTTCCTGGAGCACAGATCCTTAACAGCGGGTGTGCTTGGGATGTTTAAGGACAGTTTTTCCACAATGAGCTCCTTGTTGTTATATGAAGTCTGTCCAGAAAAAGTCCAGCCATTGTTAATATAATGAGAACTGTTTGCATGACAGCCTGGCATGCATGTAACCTGGCAGCCAAGGAGAGTGGACTGGAATGTGCATGCTTGAACAATGATGACTTCACTGTACTAGTCAGTGGAGGCAGTAGACACCGTTGAGTGATCATGTGTCCTGTGTGGCCATCGCATTCAAAATGAGTAAGTAGAGCAATGAATCTGCATCAAATTTTGCATTAAGCGCCCTGGCTGGTGTAGCTCAGTGGATTGAGCATGGGCCTGTGAACCACACGATCGCAGTTGGATTCCCAGTCAGGGCACATGCCTGGGTTGCAGGCCAGTTCCCAGCAGGGGACTCACGAGAGGCAACCATACATTGATGTTTCTCTCCTTCCCTTCCTCTCTAAAGATAAATAAATAAAATCTTAAACAAAATTTTTTTTGCATTAAGCCTGAACATTCCTCTGCAGAAACTATTTGAATGATTCAAAAGGCTTTTGGAGATGATGCAATGAGTGCAGCACAAATAAACGTGTGGCACAAACGCTTCAAAGATGGTCAAGAATCTGTCAAAAGTGATCCATGTTCTGGAAGACCTGCAATAAGTAGAACACCTGAGAATGTTGAACATGTACAGACTGCAGTCAACAAAGATTGGTGGCCAACAGTGTGAGAACTAGAAACTGAGCTGGGGATTCCAAAAACTACTGTGTCCAAGATTTTGATGCAGGATCTTGGCATGAAATGTCTTGTGGCAAAATTTGTTTTGTGGATTCTGTTACCACAGGAGAATAAACATTGTGCTGCAGTTGCTAAGGATGCTGCAAGAACTGTGCCTACTTTGGAAGGGAACTGAGGTACACTGTTTCATGTATCTTGTATGTTCTTCAGTAAATGTCTTATTTTTCACATTACATGGCAGTATACTTTCTGGACAGACCTCATATGTACCCAGACTGGATATGACTAATTGAATCTTGATGTAGACTCTGGCCCATGAAGTTTGTGTGTTGTGGATGCAATGAACAAATTCACACGGACTACAGAAGTAATCTTCTGTAGTCAGAGGGGACAAAAGGGACAGCATAGCAGCCCTCTGAGAGAGAGGGCCCTGACCTCTGCCTGGACAGGCTTTTATTGCTTTTCTGTGTACATTACATCAAGGATGGTCCTCATTTACTATGCACAGGTTCACTGTAGGTGATTACCTTTTACAGATAACACAGGAAAGAATGTTGCTAATTACTTCAAAAAGAAGGATATTACAGATCCAGGGGAAAAGTGGTTGAACTGGTTACACTCCATACTTGGGAGGTTTAGCACAGACTTTAGGAAATTACTTTAGAAATATGCAGTAAACATTTCTGCCTCAATCCAGGGTGAGGGAGTTTTAGCAAAAGCAAGTCTCATAGCAGCCTTGGTACAATGCAGGTCTGATTCCCCACGGGAGAACCTATCTGTGGGTGTGGGTCCTGTGTGCTGGACCTCGCTCCCCACTGGCCTGTCTGAGTGGGAGCTTGGCTACATTTCCCTTGCCACGTGGAATGGTTCCCTATAGAGTCTTAAAATTAGATTTTCTTCTTATCACGTGACTCCTAGAAGGTTGCTTAACATTGGACTTTCTATTTTCCTATTTGTAAAAAGGAAGTTACATTAAATATTAATGGTAGCTAGAACTTCTAAGACAATTTAATATAACTCCTTAAATTTTTAAAAACAGCCTGGATCCAGAGAGGTTGAAGAACTTATTTAAAGTCAGAGAGTTGGGTCAGGAATAACACTTGTGCAATTTAGTTAATTTTGTGATCAACAAAGTGATAAATTTTGGGAATTTTGCTTGAAGACTAAAATGCACTGGTGATTTACTTTCTGGTATATTTCTGACAATCTACTGAATAAAAACATAACAAACTGTTTTCTAGTATTTCATCTAATGAGAATATAATAGAAACATTGGTATTAAACTTAAGTTATAGAATTGTTAAAGTTTCTTTTGAATATATATGTTTTATAGTAATTTGAGATCATAATTTTAATTGCTATATTAATGAATTGATTCTTTGAAGTTGCAAGAACAGCACAGAGAATCCCAAGTCTTCACATTAGGACATTATACATATTCTATATATACGTTTGGGTTTTTTTGGGTTGTTTTTTTTTTGAGCCATTTAGAGTAACTTGTAGACACGATGGCCTTCTAACCTTAATTCTTAACTGGAAACAAATACCACACCCAGTAACTGTAGGGTAATCCAGTATCGGTCTTCTCAGCAACACCCACTCAAACAGATAATAATCGTGGTTGATAGCATCATTTTTAAATTGTAGCACCTTCTGACTTGAACAATGGTAGATAAAAATCTACCTGTAAAAACAATTAATACAGTCTTTTCATCCAACTGATATTTACTAACCAGTACATTGGTGCCCTCGTGGATGGAAGAATAAAATTCTTCCATTTTGGAAGAATTCTTCCAATTCTTCCACCCTTAACATTTTGTTCATTTGAGAGTTGCTGAGCTCAACAAATTCTCTTTCTCTCTTTATGCCCTATTTCCCCCTTAGACACTGAAGCATTTTCTTTCTGAATGAGAAGAGGATTTAAAATGAAATTGCTTTTGCTCATAGATTAAGGATCAAAGGATCAAATCAGAAGTGTGCAGTGACCGTTTTGAACTCTCCAAGGATTGTCCTGTTTTCTGCAGTTTACTGTGTTAGCTGTTTCTGTTTTTGTTGAAGTTGGAATGAAATTTGAGGGTATCTAATAGGTCTTTAGGAAGTTTCTCTGTCTTGCTCCTTTTGACTCATCTTCCAAATGATGTTAACATTCAGTGGATGCTGGTAGTACTAAGGAAACTCATTTGTCACCTTGAATATACATTCTTTCTTGATCTCCTCATGAGTCCTGGTTACTCTGGCATTAATAGCCATAGATATTGTGAGATCATGTTAAGGGTACAGTGGACAATCAACATGGGTGCCCTTGTACCAAAGCTACCCCAGGATCTCTGAGTAGCAAAAGAGGGGCCAGAGGGTCAATAATAACACTACACTTGGGATTTAGTTAAGTATACTAGATTTCCAGTGCTATCTTTTGTGAACAAAGCACCCTTGGGTAGGAAGTTTGTTGTTTTTTTATCATCACTACATACAACAGTGATGTAGTATGTATACTTACTAATAATCAGAAAGCAAAAAGTCCTGCCATAAGCCAAGCTCATCTTTACAAGCAAGAGAGTTTCATAGTAACATTTTTAAAGCAACAACCAGGCCTTTATTCCTGGTTTTAAACACAAACATTTGGAACACACTTATTTCTCATATTTACAAGGATAATTTTGCGAAAGATAGCTAAACTTTAGTTATGGCCTCATCATCCTGTGCTCCCTGATGTCAAACAGCTTCTTCTCAGATGAATAGAACATTACTTACTGATTTAATAACGCCTAGAACTGTGAGGGTACTGCCATCTTTCTGGGCCAGTGTTGCTTTGGTAATTAAAGTCTGAAAAAAATACTGTATAATGTGAGCATGAGTAAAATGCACTTTATTTTCGTTGCACTGATAGTCAAAGCATAAAAAAAGGTTAAAAAAATCCAACTAACCTAGTGCCTGCTGTAGAAATGTAGAGTCAGTGAATATTTATTGAGTTCCTCTGGTACATGATACTCTCTTATGTATTCATGAGTGTGGAAATAAATTAAAAAGCTGATGATGCAAGTTGATTAGATTATGCTAGGATTTATTAAGCTGTGATTTTCCCACAAGATAATGTTTCTTTTCATATTTTGCATGATACAGAATTGCAACTAGTTAAGAATAAGAACATTCAACATTAAACAGAAATTTCCCAGTATTAAAAAATAGAATGTAATTAAGTAGTTGTCATTGGATGTTTCTCTTATTTTGTTTCATCTTATTCTTTGAAATGATATCTTTACTGTAAGGAATGAACACCAATGAGTATCATCTTAACTGAATTACATTCTCTCAGTTACATTTATCTTCTCAGGTATTAGCTCATACACCTGGGGTGGGTTTTAAACGAATTCCTGCCCCCCCCCCACACCTTTTAAGGGGGGAGGCACTGGTTTTAGTGGCACAGAACTCTCGTAATGATTCTTCACAATTTTGTAAGTGGAAGTTTCTCTGGTAGGTGAGGAACATGAATGGGCATTGCTGGGGGCTTTTCACAAGCCCCTGGTAACCTTAGGTACACTTCAGGGAGAAGAAACAATAGGTCACTTACATTAGGCTAAATCAACAGCATCTGTTCACTTTTCATGAACTCGTGTTCCACGAAACACTGCCCAGTATCTGATAAACAATTTGAGAGTACGGACCATGTGTGACTTATTGTGTTCTTTGGCATTAAGCACAAAACAGCACACATTGTAGGAAATCGGTAGGTACTTGATGAATTGGAAAATTCCAGTTTGCAGGTAAAAATTTAGTACATAACGGCAAAAAGGAATTGACTTGGAGAAACAAAGAAACCTCAGTCTTCTAATGTTCCTAACATTTAAACCTCGTATATTTCCATTCAGAAGTATATTACCTAATCCACTTGGGTGACATATAAAGCTGAAGCTTGGGGGGGAAAAAGGTAGAATATAGTAATAAAAAGTAATTTTAAGTTTGTTATATGTTATTGCATTTGAGAGTATTGAAGTTCTATTTGGAAAAATAGTGAAGAAGTCTTGCACTAAGGCGGGGTGTGGGGGTGGGCAACAGGGGTTTCTTAGAGCTCTTAATGATGTCAGTGCCAACTTTCTGTCTCAGTGCTTCACACCCTGCATTAGTCATGAGAGCAGAAGTCCCCAAGTGACAAGTTATAATATAAAGCTTAAATATAAGTGCATTTTCATTAAAGAAATGAATGAAGGAAAAGGCCTCATGATCTTTGAGTAAACTCTTGAAGAGGCCCCAGCTGCCTAATTTGTAAAATGAGAAAGTTGAAAGGAAAAAATAAAAACACCCCCGCCCCCACAAATTTGAAAAATGAGAAAGTTGCATTGGGTAATACTAGGTCCCTCCCACACAGCTTCTTTATGCTTTTTGAGGAACAAAAATGCTGTCACATGGCTGAACCAAGGAACTGACAAAAACCAGTCAGTTTGTGAAACTGTGAAAATCATGATAAGGACGATGATGGAATAATACAGGTATCGCCATTCAGTAGTGCAAATCGATGGATTTCTATTTGCCCATACTGGGCACTCTGTTATGTACCTGATGTAATCCACAGTTATAATATTTTACCCATATTTGCCTTTGAAGGGATTGGCTATGTTTTAGAGATGGACTGACTACACAATAATGTGGTGGTTAGGACATTTTTATTCTAGTCTTCGGTCCCAGCTCTCTGAGCTTCTTTCTTTCTGCAGGGTATGTGCCAGCTTCTTTCTTTCTGCAAGGTATGCGTCAGGTATTTACACGTTGGTGTTTTCCACTATATTGTAAGTGCCTGCAGGCAGAGATCGCACCCCAGTCAGGTCCAGATCCCATTCTACCTTGCGTAGTGCTTTGCAGATAGTAGGTACTCAATAATGCCATTAGAATGATTTCTTCATCTATAAAATGAGGACAAAATCTAGTATTTAATGGCATTTTACATTAAAGAATATGATATTTATATAGTATCTACCACCCAAAGTATTTTCTTTTCCTTGTGTTCATTAAGCTTTTGACCCTTTCTTTAGGGATCTGATCAGGTTCATCCTTCTCTATGAAGCACTAACTGGTTGTTACAACCTGTGAAGATGGCTTATATTTTGCTCTACTCAGGTGCCTCAGCATATTGGTTACATGTTGGGTCTACGTCACATTAAATTGTAAGATTTTCACAAGGAAGAAGAGTTCAGTGTCTCCTTGAACCTTGTAAGCATGATACCTTCACAACAAAGGTGCTAAATAAATATTTGTGTGTGATAAATATATGTGAAGGCCGTAGTGATCATTATGATAAATAATTTGTGATTTACTGTTAAGGTAGCTTCTTGCAGCAAACCCCAGAGTATGTTAACCACATGTTTTGCTCCTGTGTTCCTTGGCACAGACCTCTCCTCCAGGTGACTGCAGCCTGTCTCAGCTTATACCCAGGCAGAGCTTCCCATGTGTCTTATTGTCTTAGTTTTCCTGGAAGTCAGGGGATTTGGGGGAAGAGCAAATGTTTAAAAAAAAAGAAATAAAGAAAATCAAAATGGTTTTCCGCGTGTTAATTGTGAACATATTGTACAAAGGGTAACCAAAGAATAGACTAGCAGATTTTGAGGACATTATACCTCATGGGATAATCTGGATACATACAATTGAAAATATGTAATAATGTATAATATAGAAATACAAATGTAATATAGTGTATGTAAGCAATTGTATCTCTGTACTCATAGCCAAAGCTAGTCAAAGAAGGTCTGAGGGAAGGAAAGAGGCTAAAAGAGAAGAGAGGAAGGATAGAAGGAAAAAAAGGCAAGATGAAATGAGTACTAGGGAGGAGGGATGGTGCTAAGTGGAGCTTTGGGGTGAGTGTGGATGACCTTTGAGCAGTATATTTAGCTGTCTGCATTACCAGAGGGGAGCTCACCTTCCACAGCAGGTTAGGAAACTGGTTCAGTAAAGGAAGACGAGATACATTGACTAGGGGCCTTAAGACACAATTTAGCCCTGGCTGATGTGGCTCAGTGGACTGAGTGCCAGCCTGTGAACCAAGGGGTTGCTGGTTCAATTCCCAGTCAGGGCACATGCCTGGGTTGCGGGCCAGGTCCCTAATGGTGGATGCATGAGAGGCAACCACACATTGATGTTTCTCTCCCTCTCTTTCTCCTTCTCTTTCCCCTTAAAAAATAATAAAATATTTTTAAAAAGACAGTATAGATCATGTACAGTTTCTACAGTTTCTATGAGGAGCTGCTTTAAAGGTTTATAAAAAAAGGACTTATGTTCAAAACAGTGCTTGAGAAAGATGAATTGTGCTATAATAATAGTAATAGCTAATATTGAACACTGACTATTTGCTAGGTGCATACAGTATGTAAGAGCTTTACATATTGTCCCATTTAATCTTAAAACAATCCTATGAAGGAGGCACAAGTTACCTCCGTAGTACAGGCAAGGGTATTGAGGCAAAGACCTGCTAAAGTAGGTCCCATTGCTCTACATAGCAGACCTGGAATCTAAACCTGGTGTTCCTTCCTGTCAGGTGACAGGGCCTCCCTTTCCCTAGGGCCATTTACCTATCTGAGAAAGAGCTAGGAGGTTCCTAAGGAGGTCGTAGGAGTCTGAAGCAGAGAGTGATTAGCCCTGAGCTTGGACAGTGATCACGGAGAAAGCAAGGAAGGGATGAAACTGAGAAAAATTCCCATTGCAGAACTAATCAGACTTGCTAGATATATTTGAAAATGGAGATGAGAGAGATTAGGCAGGAAAGGATGACACCTGTTTATATTATTTTGTCCCCCAAATATTTACTGAATACTTACCACGTGGCAGGAGCTGTTAGGTGCTAGGGAAGAAACAGTAAACCAAATCGGCAAATCACCTACATGTATGAAGCAAGATCATGTTATTAGTTTCAAAAAAGGTTACATATGCATATATATGCACAGACTTTGTCTAGAACTGGCAACACGGGTTGTTTTGGCGAGAGCAAGCTGGAGGCAGGGGCACAGACGGGAGGGGAACCTCGAGTATTAAGCCTGTTGGATTTTAACACATGGCTATGTTATTTCAAAGTTACCGATATTAAAGACTGAGTAATAGGACTGTGTGCTGTCCACTAAGACATATGTGTATGTATGTATATATTCACCTGTGGATGCAAACACATATCTGCCTGTATATGCAGACTTTCTGGTGGTTCATACAAGAAACTGGCAAAACCGAATGCCTCTGAGAAGGGGAATTGGGCGGATGGGAGAGGGAGGTAGGAAAGTGACCGAATTGCACCCCATACCCTGTTGTGTCATCTGCATTTTTATGAATTTGGTTATTGAGTATTATGTGCAGAAGTACTGATTTTGAAATCACCTGAGTTTTAAAAATCGTAAGCAGAAACGTATAGAATAGAGGCTTTATATAGAAATAAAATCCCACAAATTTTGAATGTTTTATACAGTAGTATGATTTGTCCGAGGTGTAACTTCTACCAATTTAGCATTCAAAGAAAAAAGTGTGTGTGCAGGCATGCATACATGCATTGTAGGGAACCATCAAAAACGTTGGTTTTTGTGAAGACAGGGGCTCGAAATATTTTGGCTTTTGGCTAATGTAGGATTAAACTCCTCAGCTATCAAAATTGTCTAGATAAGTTTTTAAAAAACCACCTAAGGCAGTTTCACTTCATACAATAGACACTCTGTTGAAACAGGTTCAGGTGGTGGCGGCCTCCACCCAGAGGCTCCAGGGGTTTTGTGCTTTCTTGTGGAACCAACCAGCCCTGTCATTACGGCTTGCACTTTGTTTTACATCTGAATTGATCCGCTCAGCCGCAAACAGCATTTGGATTATGAAACCCCTTATTCTTTTACAGAAGTGGGATGGCCAGTTTGGTGAAAACTTGACTCGAAAATTTAGTTTTGTTGCATGTATTTTAACTTTCAGGGTTTTACGAAGAGATTTATTGAGGTACAATGCACGTAAATTTACACATACTAAAAGTGAACAACTCAGTAAGTGTTGGTATGTGTACAGCCATGACCACAGGCGAGACATGAACACATCCGTCATCTCTAAAATTTTCCTCGTGCCCTTTTAACAGTCCTTCCCGCCCTCCCCGTCGGACCACCTCTTCTTCTCAGGTAACCACAGGTCTGCTTCCTGTCACTGTAGAATAGCTTGCACTTTCTAGAATTTATTTAGATTTTTCTCCTCAGTGTGGGCTGTGTTTTCCTGCTTCGGTGCACGCCAAGTTATTTTGTATTGGAGGATAGTGTGAATTTTGCCTTGTTAATTTCCTGAGCTTTGTTCTGGAATGCAGTTCAATCACCTGAAACCAATTTGATCCTTCTGGGTCTTGCTTTTCAGGAACACAGAACGATTTGGGCTAATTTTATCTCACTGTTGAGGCAAAAGGCTTCTGACTACTCTACCCAATATCCAGTGAATTAGGAGGTCCTTTAGTTTGGCTACTAGGAACAGGAACTATTGCTATCTGTGAGTAAGCCCTGAGGATCCTTCTTACTTAATCCCTTCAGGCGATTCTTTCCTTGGCCTCTGATAGTTTCATTTCACACACAGTGATGAATGTGTTGCTCTTCAAGGCAAACCTCTGTATGGTCAAATTCGGTGTGTACTCCTCCTGGATGGTACTCTGTCCTGTGAACTTGAGCTGTATGCGCCTCCCTGAACACACTGCCATAAATTCTCAACCCAGGGCACAGCTACACTTTGCCCAGGCTGCCCCACCCGGTGTCACAGTCTGGAGTCTTTTCGGGCAGACCATTGGGTTAATTATTTACCTTGCTTATTTCCTTCCCTTTACACTTTAAAAACTGTTTTACAGGGCCATCAAGGAGCATGTACAAAAGACACAGGGACAAAGCTGACAGGATAGAATCGAGGGTGGGAGGGGGGGTAGGTGGGGAGGGGGCGGAGAGTGGTAGGGGGAAAATGCAGACAATTGTACTGGAACAACAATAAAAAAAAACCTTTTATGTATTTTGCTTGGTTTTTCCATTGTTTCAGGTGGTAGATCCTTTTCCCCATTATTCCATCTTGGCCAGAAACAGAAATTTATCTCCAACGTTAACTTTTTAAAAAGATTTTATTTATTTTTAGACAGAGGGGGAGGGAGAAAGGGAGAGAAATGTCAGTGTGTGGTTGCCTCTCATGTGCCCCTCACTGGGGACCTGGCTGCAAGTCAGGCATGTGCCCTGACTGGGAATCAGACCAGCGACTCTTCAGTTCAAAGGCCAGCACTCAACTCACTGAGCCACACCAGCCAGGGCTCTCTCCAACTTTTAAAGAAATAATGTGCTAATACATCTTTGATCTTCATGACCCACAATGCACTCTTGACTATTTAAGACATGACTGGCAATAAAAGATGGGAGAATTCTGGGGGCAGAATAACATTCTTGTCACTAAGCAAGTACTTCATATTCCATTCCACCCTCAGCTTCTCCTCCTAAATTCACCTATCCTGTCTACTTGCCTGAAACCCTGTGTTGTTTTGGGCTAAGGGACAATAATCCTATCTAATTTTGATGAAAACTGGGTTACTTCAGTTTTGTTCCCTCTTTCTTCCAATATTAAACGCCTACTATGTGCCGGGAATATGGTTCTAGATATTTGATACATTCACTATCTTACTATGTAACTCCCCCAAATTCAGCAGCTTAAAATAAACCTTATCTCCTACACTTTCTCTGAAATCTGGGAGGAACTTAACTGGGTGGTCTTGGCCCAGGGTGTCATGAGGGTGCAGACAGTATGTTGGCTGAGACATCTAAAGGCTTGGCTGGGTCTAGCAGATTTATTTCCAAGGTGCTTTTTATGACCTGTATTTTGAAGTTATACTCTGTACTTCTTGCAATACCCTATTGGCCACACAAGTCAGCCCTATCACTGTGGGAATCACTGGGGACCATTGGAAGCTGGCCTCTAAACCTGGGAAATAAACAAGAGACAAATCCCTGCCCTCAAAGTTTACCTTCTACTAGAAGCAGCTAGATAGTAAACATAATTAGTTAGTGTATAATAAAAAATGAAGATTAAGGGCCTTTAGAATTGCTTTGGTGTTGGGTTGCAACTTAAAGCCAGATGGTCAGGATAGGTCTTATCGAGCTATTTAAACACACTTCAACCGGTGAGGGAGTGAGATGTGGAGATGACTACAGGGAAACCACTCCAGGGCACAGTAAGTGCCAAGGTCCCTTCTAGGGTTCACCTTGAACTCACACACTACTAAAATGCTAAAGCTGAAGCCAATAAAAGCAAACATGCGGTCAAGGATGAGGAAATAATTTTGAATTGTCAACAAAGTAGGTGAAATAACTGAATCCCAAGATTTAGATTAGTGTAAAAAGGAAACTTTAGGAAAGCTATGGCCGAGGCCGCGGTGTCTAAGAGAGCATGAACCACCCTTTGACTACGGAGGCAGAAACGTGTGCAAATTTGGGCAGTTACTTCTTCTCAAGTACTAAATCATAGGGCTGAAAGGGAGCATATACTAGTCCAAGATGTGGAAGAGCTGCCTTTGCCCACGAGGTTCTCTCGGAGCAGGGTAGGCGCACGGTGTAGGCCCCTGCGGTGCCCCAGTCAAGTAGGAGAGCACGGGCTGGTGGGACCCTGGCAGGCTCGCTTGGATCTCCGGAGGCCTGGGGAGCAGGCAGTGCTTCGGAGTGGGGCTGCTGATGAATAGCATCTACCAACACCACTGAGTCCGATGTGCCCTTTTTAAAAAAAAATTATTTATTTTTAGAGAGGGGGAAAGAAAAAGAAACATCAGTGTGTGATTGCCTCTCACATGACCCCCACTGGGGACTCGGCCCACAACCCAGGCATGTGTCCTGATAGGGAATTGAACCAGCAACCCTTCGGCTCGCAGCTCGCACTCAATCCATTGAGCTACACCAGCCAGGGCCAATGTGCCCTTTAACTACCACTCAGTACATTTTACAGCAAGATTCAAGGAAAATATATAGGCTAGAAGAGGTGTGCGCAGGTGTCTTGGAAAAATTATACTTCCAAGACAGGAAGCCCGCGAGCGGGACACGTGCTTGTTTCCCTGTGAATGTCGGAGCTCCAGCAAACCTCAAGGTCCATTCGCTCCTGATTGCTCTTCTTGGCAGTGTTTTACCCCATTGCTGATGCAGGCAGCACAAAGGGTTTTTTTCTGTCACAACGATCTGCTCTGAGGGGTACTCTGGCGTGGGCAGGTGGACTGAGGTGTTGTCGGCTCGAGGTTTTACACACAAAACGTAAAATCAGCTAAAATGCTTTCATTGCTTCAGAAAAACCTGAATTCCCTCCCGCACCTCACAGGTCACCCCAGTCAACGTGAGCCCAGCCAGCTACTGCTGCACAGTAAACCGGGGTTAATTTAAAGAAGGTATTCGTCTCCAATACTTGGGGGCCTCTTCCAGTCCGAAGGTTCCACTACTAAGCTCCCCAAAGGCAGGAATAGTACTTTTACAGAATAAAGGAGACAGACTACATGACCACCTCAATGCACGGGGCCCGGTGGGGGGATGGGTAGGCACCTGACCAACAGCCATTCATGAGAAAAACAAGGCAACCTATAAACACGACTATGCAAAAGATGCCATCTACATCAAACCAATAGCAAACATTCTTGATGGGATACTGAGTGTCTTCTTCCTAAAGTTGGAACAAGGTGTACGGTCTTTCTACAGGACTCCCCTAAGGAGCAGAAGGGTGAACTTCACTCAAGGTGCCTACTGCCACCATCTTGAGTTAGCTCCACGAATTTTGTTCCCTCGGTGTCTTGCTTACCTCACTTTTGCCACAGCCTGCTCTTAATCACTTGTACTGAATATGTATTAGAGGTGCTAATCAGTGTAATGAGAACAAAATAGTGTTTAGCAAGTCTCATGATACAAGGATTTAAAAATTAGACATCAAAACTGTACATCTATAAACTAGGAACTGGAAAAAATTCTACTGAAACCAGCATCAAAAAACTAAAATACTTCATGCAGATTATAATGCTAAATCCAGAAGCCACAAAAATGTTTACGTACAAACTCTGGCTGGTGTGGCTCAGTGGATTGAGTGCCAGCCTGTGAACCGAAAAGTAACTAGTTCAATTCCCAGTTAAGGCACATCCCCAGTTGAGGGTGTGTAAGAGGCAATTGATGAATGTATCTCTTCCACGTTTCTCTCCCTAAAATTTATATGCAAATATTTACAGCAGCTTGATCTTTCCCAAGAACTGGAAACCAGTAAATGTTCGTAACTGAATGGGTAAACAAATTGTGGTACATTTCATGAGTCCCAGATATGATGGACACAGAAGAGGCCCACTCCAAAGCATGCCATTCTTAAAAAGCCAAAGTTTAAAGGGACTCTTAAAAGCAAGAAGAAAGAAGTTACTGGAAGGTTGCCAGATGAGGAGGTAGGGGAGAATGGGTTAAGGGGTGAGGGGATTAAGTCCAGTAGTTACTGAATAGCTATTGGAATGCAAAGTGCAGTATAGGAAATAGAGTAGCCAAAGAACCTATATGCATGGCCCATGGACATGAGTAATGGTGGGGGGGATTCTCTGAAGGAGTGGGGAGTGCTGGGTGGAGGGGGACAAAGCGGGGAAAAATCAGGACAACTGTCCTAGCATAAAATATAAATTACTTCAAATAAAATTGTTGAGATTAGTATTTCAATGTATATAAATCTTACCTTAAAAACGTGTGAATAGATGGATGTGTCAAACCAGAACTGAGGATTATTGAAGTTCAGGTATGAAGGTTCCAAGTACTATTTCATTTTGTATGTCTGCAAAGTCTCCAATAATGCTTGATTACAAATCACTTATTTTTAAGGTTCCTAGCTCATCTATCCAACAGCCTATTGGACATCCCTTGACACTTCCCATCAATGGTTTTCCTCCCATCTTGGTTGTATCACAGATCTATGACCCTATCTCAGTTTCATCCTACATTTCTTGTTTGAGCATCCAGGAGAATGATTGTAAGTAGTTGAAGAATTCAGTTTGGGGGTTAAGAATCTGGGCACTTGTCATACTGTAAAGAACTAAGAAAGCAGATCCTAAGAAGCAAAAAGGCAAGTGGGAAGTAGGAAAGTAAAACAAACCAACGGGAAACTTTTAAGAAAAGTAACCAACAGTGGGAATTACTGCAGAGAACTGAGTTTTATAAAATCTCTGAAGTTCGGAATGGGTGGAATCCAGAGGAGCAGCACTTCATCCACTGTAAGATGAGGATGAGAAAGCAAAGTTTGAATGTGAGGAGCCAGGAACTGGTGACATTGATCTGGCTAGGAAAATGCAATCAAAGTCCTGTATTTTCCATAATGCAATGTCGCATTTACCATTTATGCGCCTGAATCTTGTCAATTCACACAATGAGTTCTCACTGGTGTCCTCCAAAACTCATGTTTCAGTAAAAGAACCTGGCATTGCATAAACATCTTGCCTGTCTAGGATCAACCCGTTATTCAAATTTTGGAAAAAATATTCTCTAAGCTTGTTCTAAGATTTAAATACAAATTTTTATATTCTGATTTCTAGCGTCCTGTAGCTAGAAGACAAATCTTACCAAATAAATAATTGTAAAATATGTACTTGTATTGCAAAAAGATCAAGCTTGTATTTTGTTCTAGTTAACAGAAATAATCATCAATGAAATAAAGGAAGCTCACAGCCTGTTCTTCCCCAATCCCCATTACAAGGGCAGTCTCATGAAATAAAGGCTGGAATATTCTACCATCCACTTCCTCTAAGATCAAACTGAAATACATTCTTTTTCTACTCTGATATCCTGGTATATAGCCCAGATACTTTTCTTTGTAAAAATCCCTATCTGAGGACATATCCATCAATTTTAGGGATTGGGAAAGCCCAAAACAAAACATCAGCTGTTTTCTGCATGCATCCAATTGGGGATCCAACTCACAACCCTCTGGTGCACAGGACAATGCTCCAACCAACTGAAGCACCTGGCCAGGATCCAGATACTTCCCTTGCACTCCAGTTATAAAGCCACTAACAAAAAATGTTTAAATCTGAATACAAAGTGGATATTATCCCAGGAGCTTAATGATCTTTTGTCTTCATAACTCACAAATCTTAGAATAATCATTAAATGTAGATAGATTTCTTCAATTTCAAAAACTTTTACATGTCATATTTGGTCATGCATACTGCTTAAAAAATACATCGACAGAACACTTTCTGAATGTCACCAGACAATCGATTAAGCAAACTTTTATTGAAGCTTAAAGTGTGGTACATAAATACATTTCAACCAAATTTAAGCCCAACACCATCAAAGAGAGAAATTAAGGTAACAAAAAATTCCCTCCTCTATACATACTAGAATCAATTTAAATTACTATTTAATCTACAGTTTTCATTCTTCTAAGTTTTGTTTCATATAAATTTGTGTAGTTTCTCAACATTAGATAGAAATCTTAAATCTATTAGAAAAAAATTAGACCTCAAGCCAACACGTCATCAAATCTACTGGGACACTGTTCAAGAACAAAATCCACTTTGAGCATTGGTCCTCAAAACAGCACCGAAACACTAGGTACTGTGTGCCAGTTAAGAATCAAACTGATCCATTGATTGAAAGCTTCTTCAATGAAACTTTGAATCAAGAACGTACATAAAATAAAAGAAGTGTTCCAACCACTTGATTTCAAACCAAGTAGATTTTATGTTTAGAAACACTAAAAAAAATGTGTTTCATTTATAAGTACGGAAGGAACAAAAACATCACTGCAGCACGCCACAAAGAAAAAAAATTTGAGGACAAGAATACAAAAATTTAGTCAACCTTGCTGTTTTCTAGGCTGCTTAAATCTCACAGTATTTGGAAATGTAGCCAAAAAACGCTAACTCTTGAAAGCCTGTATTTCTAGTCATTTCCCATTGACCACTTTGGAAATTCTTATGTTCTGTCTCATGGATAATTCTGCTTCCCTGTGTATGTCTGAGTAGCCCGAAGAGTTCTCATTCTGGTCACTCACTCGATCCTCTGGAAACACGGTGAAAGCACCCCCACCAGGAAGAGGAACACATGGAGTCAGAACACTATCACATGTATTACACACAAAGTCACAGACCTTCAAGTCACAAGATGGCAAAGACACTGGTGCTGCTTTGAACTAAAGTTTATGGTACATTATTCATGGAAATTGGTGGAAATGGCTGCTAAGCTAAAAATTAAGGTGAGTGATCCGATTTGACTTACTGAATCCAGTACAACCTGTATCTGAAATCTCCTTGCTAATAATGTACTAATAACATTTTTTATACTACTACTTACCAAGTTAGTAAAGACATGGTACTCATGAGAAGCTAATCTTATTTATTGGAGAACACAGAATGGCATGTAGTTCCCGTATAAGTTCTGCCAGTATGTTCTAATGTTAATTTATGTGTCTTCCTTGCTAATCAACACTGTAAGTTTATTTTTGTCACCATCTTCCAAAAGAGCCAATGCCAATAAAAAAGCCAAACTTCCTTGACCTTAAAAGACAATTAAGCCTAGGGTCCATCCGCTCTCTCCCCCCTCTAGGGTATAAGATTGGTTAACCCACAGTGTAACAGTATATTGCTTTATTGGGGCAAGGTTGGGAGGGGAGACACCATGGTGAGGAATGAAATCAAAGGAATACAAAGAGCTGGAAGCAATGTTAAAATAGTATTACATAAAATGGATAATTGCAATCACTTTCTTAGAGGACTGTACTCGTGGAAGAAAAAACTTTAATTGCTGTTGCAAAAAACATCTGTATAAAGTAGAAATTGGTTTCAATAACATTAGTAGAGAATACGTTCTAGAAAGTGGAGGTAACTGGATGTAATTATCCTGGGCAGCAATTTTAGAACAGTCCCGGATGGTTCGGCTGAGGCCAACACCTAAGGAGGACGAAAGCCTTGTCTGTGGGGAATTTTGGATGATACCTGGAGGAATATTACACTGTGCATAAACCGAATTGAATTTTTGTCACAAGTGTTATAAAGATTCACGTAGTAAAAGTTTTTTTCTACATGCACTTCAATTTCACAGCAAGAGTGGCATAGGATACCTAAACACAGAAGAGAGCATTCATGCAAGATATCTAACTCCTTGATATAATAATGCATACAATTCAAAATGATTACACTATCATTACATCTAGGGCTTTCTGCAACTACTAGGTGGTGGTTATGAAAAGCACAGCCCCCTTTATCAATATCTAAAGAGCAGCCACCACCTTCTTCTAAGTGTGTTCTCTTTTTGCGTTTTTTCTTCATTTTTCTTAATCAACTCTGCTGCTGTTGCTGCTTCTTAGCAAAACTGGTAAAAACAAAGTTGTAATCATTGAACATAGCACTCTGGCAATCAAGACGTTTAAAACCTTCAATCTTCTGGGGTGAAGAAAGCACTGTGCGACATTTAGAACTCTAGGCAAAAAAAAAAAAAAAAAAAAATCTATTAATACTTCCAATCTGCAGAAGTGATGCAAACAAAATAGTCATGCCACAAATACTTAAAACTACTACCTTAATAAAACTGTGGTATTTGAATATTTTAGCTGCTTTCTTATGGGCTGGAGTAAGATATCTTATGCCCCCCATCCTCTACCCCAACCCCAGGCCCACCAACAGGGAAAATAAACAGGACGGTGAGAAGTCTACCAATTAGGTTAGATACAAAACAAGAGAAAGCTAATGAAACACATAAAGCTTTTCACCCCAATAATCTCAACCAGCAGCACCTCTAGATATCTGAGAATGGGCCATCTTAGAACTTTATATGAATAATGGGGACAACTGTAATTGAACAATTAAAAAGAGATTATTTAAAAAAAGACCATTATATGACATTCCCCACTATCCTTATTTTCTGGAAGACTTTAATGTCAACAATAAAAACAAATTACCTGGTTTACAAACAAGGTGGTCACAAACTTTCCTGGCTTGAATACTTCCACAACTTTCCTGATCAGGTCGTCATAGGAGGTCTGACTTAAGTTTGTTTCAAAGCTAACATAAGAAAATTCTGGTTCTGGAGTGATGTGAATAGTCCAATAAGTTCCCTTAGGAAAAACATTTTTGTGTTAATAATGGAAAGGGTACACTTAAATATTTAGTAAGTATTAAGCAAATAATACTACTTACATCCGATTTCATGCCATTCATTGAATACCCACAAGGATTGAACATTGTGGCATCAATGACAGAACCTGGTATCAGGTCACGAATTCCACTCTCCTAGGGGGGCGGGGGGAGGGGAGAGGGAGACTAAATTACATACAAATTTGAAACGCAAAACAAGAATGAGTTAAACAATATATTTAATCCCCAAGCAGAATCCAGAATTATTGAAAACCCTTACACGAGTGACATCCTTTGCAGTAACACCATCTTTCATGTAGAACTGGTCCATAACTGCTGGGTCAAGCTCACTCATCAGAATTTCCAGGGTTTGATCTGGCTGACTGATTACCCTACTCTCTGGGAAATCCAAAGTATACAAGTACCTACACAAAAGAAAATAAAATTGTTTCTAAAAATGACAACTGAAGTTTAAAGTAAATTTCATATAAAAAAAAAGTATCCAACATACCAACAGTCAGAATTCATACGTCCCATACAATATGCTGCTCCATCTGTTGAGGGAGAAAAATGTAAAATCAATTCAACAGATACATTTGATAGGATGGATGGCTTTTTCTCACCTTTTCAATAGCTAGGACAATACATTTGCCTATCAGAAATATCAGTAAAGAAAATTTTAAGTGGATGAATTCAAAAAGTAGGCAGGATTCTCCCCTTTCACCTTTCAAAAATTGAAAACTGGCTGTTATTTGGAGACACACTTCAGCAGCCAGTGAGTCAGTCTAGATAATGCTGAGGAAACTATGGCCCCTTCTCTCCTAAAACTCCATTAGGAAATAAAATTTAGTTTCCCATATATCTATTCTCCCAAGTAAACACAAATCATTTTTGTGTAATACTGGGTTGGCCAATAAGCCTATTACATTTTTTCTGTACAATGGCTCTCGTAGTGCTTAGCTGTCATTAACTTCACTTGAAACAATTTTGCTAGATGGTACTGTGACAGCTGTCATATTAGCGTTCATCAAAAACAAACAAAAAACCCCAACAACAAAACTAAACACTCCTTACCAAAATTGGTGAAATTTTGTGCAGCCATTTAAATATTGAAGATGGAAGAAAATGTACAATATTTTTGGCATATTATGCTTTATTATTTCAAGAAAGGTAAAAACACAACTGAAATGGAAAGAAAAAAAAAAAGGCTCGTGCAGTGTATGGAGAAGGTGTTGTGACTTACCGAACGTGTCAAAAGTAGTTTGTAAAGTTTTTTGGTACAACTGACATTTTGCCCAAGTAATTCTTTGCTGGGGGACTGTCTTATGAACTGGAAGATGTTTAGCAGCACCCTTGGCATCTACCTACTAAAAGCCAATAATAGGAGCTAGCCAGCACACTCAAAACTAAATGGACTTTTTGGCCAACACCATACTTCCTTTCCATGTTGTTTCTAAGCCTCGCTCAACACAGTAAATTAACTGGTAGCAGATACTCACACTAAATTATACTCAACACCCAGTGACTTAGATCAAATCAGTATAGTTTCATATTAGTAGCTAAGTTAAAAATAGAATAGAAACCAGATTTTCTTTTAAAATCATGCCCAAGAGTGTCTTCACCAAGTTATTAAAATACTAAGTTTTCAGCCTCATCTAGGATATAAGGGTATTAGATTAGATAACCTTTAATTCCCTGACCTTGACACTCAAAAAGGAAAGTCTATAAATAACAGCTTTGTAAATGAATAGAAGAAAATCTTGCCCATTTGTTGAAGTCACACTATGATCTCATTGTGTTGGTCATTTGCAAGTCAGCCTAATTCCTGTATAGAATATGCTGGACCAGTGTCTTAACACATGACTATGAAGTCATTCACTGGGTATTTACTGAATGAAAGGGTACACAGCCTTTATAACTACTAAGTTAGACGTAAGTCAGAGCAAGTGGCTAGATGAAGATGAACTCCACCCCTCTAGGTGGTGTCCCATACTTGTCTTTTTCTATCACTTTAACAACAACGACGTGAGGTGCACACACGAGTACTATAAAATTTGTAATCAGCTATACTGATATGTTTATCTTAATTTTATAATGTGCTACTATTTAAACTTACTTGGGAAAATTGCATTAAGAAACTCTATTTCTTCCTGGAAATTCCGGTGTGGGTACCCTTGGTGAGAAGGCTTCATGAAATTCTTACGAGAATAAAAGAAGCTCTAAAAAAGACATATAAACCAATATTCATGAGTTAAGTGTTATAAGAAGCAACTTAATTTTACGCCACAGAGAAGTCTCAACAGAGTATTACTAATTTAGGGTGCATCGATGAGTTTCTAGAAACTAAAATGCCCAGTCTACTGATGATGGGTCACAACAACTACAGTGATTAGGTCCAGTATTTCTAGAGCAGCTGTTTCTCATCTGAACTTTTAAACAGGCATGAAAGTAAAAGCTTTGTGGAAGAACAACATGTATATACTAAAAGAGGCAGTGATTCAAAAATTAAGAACATACTGTTTTAGATTTCTTGTAAGGGTCAACAATTAACAAAAACTTTTATGTCCTAACAACAAGACATCCTTTACCCCAATTAGGTGAAATATTAATCTTTTCTCATTTGATTTTATCCTAACTCATTCTCTGCTTCTTCCCTACTCTGCTATTCTCGGGCATCAGGACGAATATTCTTCCTCCCACAGTGGGCCCGTCCTTACCCATTACAACTATGGAAGTATATAAACTTATTTATAACTTAAAGGATTAATTCATGTGTTTTGATTACTTACTTGAATTGAGTCAAACCCACTGTAATCCCTAGCAAGTTTCAACAGGGGAACCAGTGCTTTCAGCAAGAGGGTGGTACCACATGTCTTCAAAATGAAACGTCTCTTGGAGACAAACATGCTACTCTCACTGCAATCAAAAAAAGTTACAATATTATAAGGCTGTTTATGTACTACCAAGGTACAATGAACCCATTACTGTGTTAATTTATCATTTACAATATAAATTTCTGGGTAGTCATTTAAATGTTAAGATTTCAAGGAAGCAAATAATGTTCTGCAGTAATCTTCCTCTTCTTTCATACAAAAATCAGTTTAAGGTCCGAGAACCCACAGAAACAATCTTTGAATTGGATATAAAGCCCATTACCTCATTACACAAACCCTCTTTTTTATTGCTAAATTTTCTTCCTCACTTCATCGAACCAAAGACATTATTTACTAAATTCATACTCTACACCTCATCTTGCACCACCCACTCTCATGTTTTTCTACAGCTGTCTCATTACTACTTATAGTAGAGGTAATAAGCCCAATGAGGAAAGGAATGTTTGTTTTTATTCACCATGATATCCCTATGGCCTGGCACATAAGCCTTTGATAAACGTCTGTATCCACCAAACACAACCTTAGTAAAAAGCAGATATATTTTGGGACCTTGTTCAACCCAAGGCTCGTTAATAGTATGTATAAGAATTCAATGTATTTATTGAATAAATTATTTTTGTACCTATAAAAGGGTTTAATGGCTTTCTTTTGTTATATATGGCAATCCTATCTGTATGGGGAAGCTAATTTTCACTTTGTCTGAAGTTCTGATATTGAGAGGCATATACTAAAAAAGGAAGACCTGCACCTGTGGTTGAAGGTAAAGGAACAAGGTCATTTCACCCGGCTTGACAGATACTTTTCCTTCTAACTATATGACAACCATCTTGAAGACCTTTCAGGTAAGACATCAAAAAACCTACTGCCTAGGGATACCTGAAGTAAATATTTTACTTTATATCATATTTTAAAAATAATATACAACTAATTATAGAACTAAGGTCCACAGAGACAATTTGCTGTTCTATATGCAGTGTGACAAGCTGAAATGTGTTAGCTAGCATTTGTTTTATAGGACTTACCTGAGTACATAAGCTTCCTGCTTGTCAGTTTTTGTCACACTTATGATTGAACATTGCACATCCTTCAAAAGTATGTCCCACTCAGATCTATTATTTAATAAAAAGGATAATTAATTCATTAAACTATTTGCCTATTCTTGAAAATTATCAATTTCTCACATTTAAAACAGCTTTCCAATGATCAACATAGCATTTTATTTGCTGGCACATTCTTATTCTAACTTTTCTTATGAATACCAACTCCCACCCCCAACTTGTCTGTCTATATTGACACCCACTAAATAAGATGAAACACTTTGCTATACATGAAAAATAATTTAAAAAGCAAAACAAATGTAGAAATTAAGAAAAAGACAAATAGATAAAATCCTGTGAATAAGCCACATACAGAGGAAATTCAAGAGGCTCATAAACCCAGGAAAACCATTACCTTTTGCTAGTTAAATGATTAAAGAAAAGCAAGTTAAAAGTTGAGGAGCATTGTCAAAAAAAGAAAATTATCCGCTTTGTTGTGGATACTCTCGGAATGGATTTCATCCTACCCAGAACCCTGGTCCCCAACTCCCCCTTCTCCAGCTCAAGTTAGCCCACAAATTCCACCAGATCAAATCTGTCATTAAAAGGTTTAAAAACTCAGAAGACTTGTCAAAGTATCTTGTGTAGCTATTTTGGTATTCATGCCAATTCTGCTAGTCATTCCATGTAGTTGGGGACTGTGCCTACTAGTCTAGTTTGTACCAGGCTTTCCAGTACTTGTTGAATCTGGCAATAACTATTCTAATTAGAACTTAAAGGACTTGCTGGGAAATCATGAACACCCCTAAATTTTAAAAACCTAAACTACTGTCACATAATCCTGTTTTTTAAAATGGTCACCACAATAATTCAGGTATTTAGAGGGTACACTCCTGAAAAAATAAAGACTCATTTGACAGAATTATCCTGTCAGCGAACTATAGACATACATTCTACTTAAATGCCATCTTATTTTAATATACATAAATGAAGCTTACTCATTTCACTGCCAAATAACTAAGCTGCTACAGAACCCATTCACTATAATGAATCTAGACATAGATTGTTTTCTTAAATATTTTTTATGCAACACTCCCCCCTTCCTTGGAATCTGCTGACACAGGCCGCCCCCCCCCCCCCCGTTCATCCTCTACGCCCCACAGTACTTTTCCTCTCTTGCTGAGCTGGTAATTCCTAGCCATCTGTCTTCAAGTTCACTCACTTGTCTGTCATTTCCATTCTACTAAAGCCCATCCAGTAAACCTTTATTCCAGTAGTTACTTTTTTGTATATTTTTAAGTTCCATATTCTATTTCTCTCCTAAGACCTCCTTTCATTTTAAGAGTGTTCACTCTTACTTTCTTCTACAGAATGGTTATGACAGCTGCCTTTGAATCTTGATCTGTATCACTCCAAGGCTAGTAGTGTCTGTTGATTATCTTCCGTTGAGATGCTGAGAATTTCTTGGTCATTTGTATTATTGAGCAACTTATGACTGCAGCCTGGACATTTTGATCACGTTATATAATTTTAAATCTTATTTAAATCCTATAAGGTGTGTTGATTTTTAAAACTTGTTTTAGCAGGCAACTGAAATGTTTAAGGTTCAGTCTTCAAGTTCTTACCCAACTTCTGAGTTATGTTCCAGTTTCAATTTAGTTAGGAAAGGATAGTATGCATATCATGGTATTCAGATCTGTCCTACTCAGTGGCCAGTATGGGACTGGTAGGTGAGCTATCAGTTTGCAAAGCCTTTGATATCCTGTTTAGGGCCAGAGCCATATATGAGCAGCCCAGGGGTGTTCATATAAATCTTAATGGCATTTACTTTATTCAACTCCCCCTTTTCCATAACTGCTGACAATTTCTGGCTCAGAGGTGGGCAAGTTTTCTGGTCTCCTAGCTAAAAAGCCAAGGCTTTAGTTTTCCCACCCTGCAGCAGGCTGCCTGTGATTGTCTCTCTCTCTCTGGGCAACGGGGAAGATGACAAAGAGTGAAAAGAACAGGAATATATCCCTGATGCTATTCCATCTTGGGACCACACAGTTCCTCTGGTCAAAAAAAGGTTCCCCCCTCCCTTGGAGTTCATGGCCTGGCCAGTGGCCAGGAGAAGAAAAGGCTGCCTGAGCAATGGCCAGAGAAGAAAAAACATAACAAAAACCAAAAAGGGATTTCCCTCTATTCTCTCTGACCCAAAGGGGCCTCCTTTCTGTCTTTACAGACAAGAAAAAGAGGACTTTTTGGACCTTTTTATTTGTACCTGGCGTGCAGTTCTGGGTTTCTGGACACTTGAGATCACCTGAGGAGATTGGGGGGGGGGGGGAATAAAAGAAAGAAAGAAACAGAAAATCATGGTTGTTTTCATAGTATTTTGAATTCTGGTTTCCTTCTCCCATTCACCTGCTAACATTTACTTCTCAGAGTCCTCAGATAGCTGCTCCATGCATTCTGTCTAGAGTTTCTAGTCGCATTTAGCAAGGTGCTTATTCTATCTTAATGAAAAGCACAATGCTCTTTTAACTCATTCATCATTACTTAATAAACTCTGCAACTATATTCTTCCTCACCAAATGGAAACCCTCAAGCAGTATTTTCCCAAAGTCACAGTATGAAAAAAAGCAATTATGTTAAAACACCTTGGGACAAACAGTTGGACAGCCTACAAACCAAATGATTATAAAGACGTAATCCTAGAGGAGCGGATAGGCTCAAAAATATAATAAATCAAGGGGCAAGAAAGATATATCCGAGAAGTAAAACTAAAAACATTAATATAATGATATACATGTACAAAAAAAAATGTTGAAAAACCAACACAAAAACAGCCAAGAATTCCAGCATATTATTTTATTACATTTCTGTGGGGAAAGAAAGCCTCTTTTTATAAATAAAACTTTATCAGATCTTGGCCACATCCACTCATTTGTATATTGTCTATGGTTGCTTTCTCTCTAAGGGCAGAGCCAAGTAGCTTCAACACAGAATGTCTGCCTTACAAAATTTAAAACTTGCTCTCTGGCCCTATAGAATTTGGCCGACTGTTTTAAAGGGAAAGGTTTTCAGTGCCCTATTTTATGCCCAAATTTAATGATGAAAAAGACAGTGTTTTATATAGCTGACCAAAGCATTTTCTAAATTACTTATTTGTGATTTCAAAGCAAGCTGGTACCAAGTTACAGAATAGAACATCACAGCAGGCTCAATACGGTGGAAGATGCCTGTGCTTTGCTCCCAAACACACTAACACCTAGACTGAGAATCACTAGTCTGTACTACAAACTACCTTACAAAATTGGTCTTTTTGTCAATACGGATGAGTTCAGTAAATCAAACTGAAAAGTAGAATGAAGAAGGCAATTTTGGAATGTGTCACATAATACTGATTTAGTGACTGGAAAACACCGCAAAAGGTATTCAGTGTTACACAATTGCTACATGCTATAGAACACAAGGAAATTCACAGATAAACCAAAACATTCCAATTTGAATTACATTTTCTCTACTTAAGTGCTGCTGTCTCACCTCACTGGTCTAATTTAATGGTTTTCAACTGTAGATAACTGTCACCCAGAAAACGTTTGGCAGTTTTTGGAGACATTTTTGGTGGTCACACTGGGGGTAGTGGTGTCATTGCTGGCATATAGTTGGTATGCTGCTACAGCATCTATTAGTAAATAGTCCTATTAGTGAATAGGACTTACCACACACACACACACACACAAATTATCTAGACCAAAATGTCACAAGACCTGTCGAAAAATTTTAATTAACTTAAATGTAAAGTACTAAAAAACAGCATCAGACATGGCTGGTGTGGCTCAGTTGGTTGAAGTGTCATCCTATAAACCGAAAGGCCATTGGTTCAATTCCTGGTCAGGACACATACTACCTACATTGTGGGTTCTGTCCCCGGTTGGGGTATGGGCAAGAGGCAACTGATCAATGCTTTTCTCTCACATCTTCCCTCTCTAAAAATCCATAAGCATGTCATTGGGTGAGGATAAAAAAAAAAGTATCAGATCATGATAAATGATCCCAAAAAAGTAGTATTCTTTACTAATGATAGTAACCTATAGCCTGAATAATCTTGGTTACTATGCCTGAAAAAGCAAACATTAATGGCAAGCCATATTTTATATTTAAAGCTTTCTTTCTTAAAGAATCTGTGTTCTAATTAAAAAAAAAGTTGGAGTGTTTACCAGGGAAAATATGCGATTAACATGACAAGAGCCACATTGCTTGATTCAGGCACACTTTAAATGACCAACTGACTTTTTTTTTTTTTTAATGCCTCGGGTCAGATGATAACCTTTAACAAAAGTCCTAAGACTGCACTGGGAAAGGAGAGCCTCTTCATCAAATGATGTTGGGAAAATTGAGTCTCCATACAGAAGAATGAAGTTGAACCCTTACACTGCACCATATATAAATGAACTCAAAATGGAGTGAAGGTTTACTACATTAAGACCTAAAACTAAAGACCTCTTATGACTGAGGGAACGATGCTGCTGGCAGGTTTTCACCCTTATCACCTGAAGGGCTGAGTTGGATCTTACTCTGGGATCCAGTAAGTCTGACACTACAGATAGCGCCTGAAAATTCATATTGAAAAAGCCTTCATGTGATTTGATTCCTTTGATAGATAGATTACCTCCTTAAAGTAAAAATTGCTGGTTTCAAAGTTATCAATTTACCTAAAAAGCCTATGTGAATCTTCTCAACTGTGACATGAGCTAATCAATGGTCTGCCTTGTCTATGTCAGAGATTCTCCATACAGCCAGGCTGCTACACCTTACCAAGGTCACACCCTAAAACATTAAGATTATTATTCAAAATCTAGACTGACCAAAATAATTCTGACTATGCCTTCCTAGGGCAGGCAATTCAGATATCCAGAGAAATAAATCAACCCAGAATGCACTGCTAATTATAATCGCAGTACACTCTACCTCAAATCTTTCCCCCCAATTTAAATCACTACCAGTATAATTACCGCTACCTTCAATTGACTTACTTTCAATACGTACTTTGTAAAGAAAGGTGGTTTAGAGAAAGCAGCTCAAACTTTTTTGAAACTGCTGTCAGGAATGTGATGAGTTAAATTCAATAGGAAGCTTTTCTACTCCAAAACATTTACACTAAAAGGTTTTTTGGCAATAGGTTATAAATTTCTCCACTGTGAATGATCAATACTGCTATACTGTACAATGATGTAGTCAAGTAAGGCATGAGTTCTGGAAAAGTTAATACTAAGATGTAATTTACTATCTTTGCAACTGTCCCAATCCTTTACTGCAGATTATGTTTTAGCTTATAAATGTAAAATACTTCAGAGTTCCTCACAATTAATTAAATATTTATCCTCTTCACCCACTAGCATTTCCCATCTGAATTCACCTCAGTACTAAGAATAGGTCAGGTCTGTGATGAATTCAAAAGCAAAAAGCCTGTTTTGTCGTCTTGAGAGACCAATAAACTATCTTTTCTTTTCACCAAAATTTCTTATCTTCTAACAGACTTCCTTCTCATAGCTGCCATCAAAATAAGACTTTTGTTTGGTCCAACATTTTAGTTTTTAGCAACTCTAAAACATTTTTATATATCTTTTTGAAATATGAAAAACTAGTAGACAAAACTGTAGATTAAACCCTAAGATACCATCCCTTCTTTTTACATTTCAACTTTGAAAACTGCATGAAATAAGTCAGTTTTTCCTGTATTTACTTGGATATGCCAGGACTACTGCTTTTCTTCAACATATGATTAACCAGCATTCTTTAACCCAAGCCATTCCAGACAAGATTTACCTACTAAAATAACACCCCAATCACACAAGTCCCTTTTTATCTCTCTTGAGATACTAGTGGATAAGATGGTCAGTATTATGTAATATGTTTAGATTACACTCAAGACAATTCTACTAAATGGCCTATAGGAGGATAGGAAATGTTTAACAGAAAAGGCTAACATTCAGGAAGAGGGTTCCAGCTTGGCTTGGAGGTGAAGCTTAGAAAGATAAGCCAATTTTACTTTAAGTATGTTCTATTCCCTCATGCCACATTAAAAAAAAAAAAATCAATTCCAGATGGACTGCAGATATAAATATGCAAGACAAAACAACGTTTAGGGGGAAAAATTATCACAGGATGAACAAAGTTATCTCAAATAGTCGTGGATGAAAAAGGGTCCATATACTAAACCCAACAAGCTCAGGGGAAGTGTGTACGATGGCCTTAAAAACTCAGAGATCTAAAGTAACCACATAGAATGGTCTAAAATTAAAACTTCCTAATTAAAAGCAAAAAACTATGGCAGGTAGTCTTGTACTGGGCCATTATATAGCCTGACAAAAGTCAATCTTTACCTTAACTGAGTCTATTGTTTTTTTCCACATCTATGATAACACACCGAGCAAGTCCAGGGTAATTCACTTTCCCACACTCCTCAGGGCACAATCTCCCACCAGAGCATACCACAACGAGAACCCCTCACTGTTATTGTTACCCTATTAACTGTTAACTATCCTCTATCCACCAATGTAAAAGAAACGTATCTATCCAATCCCAGCGAGTTCCTGCTTTGCTTTCTCAATCATCCCTCATTTTCATGTAACTGCCCTTCTGTCTTCCCCTGATTATGATGCATAAAGTAAGTGGTAACACTGTCACTTTCTGGGGCATTTTCTTAATCTGTTGCTACCTCCAGTTTGGCTCAAATAAACGCACGAGAATTCTCTACTAGGTTTGGATGTTTCTTAAATCAACAGTGCATAAAAACCGCTACCTGTTAAAGGAAAAATATCAATAAATTTAATTACTTTAAACTTAAGATCTTCTATTTTTAAAGATATCAGTAATGGAATAAGGAAAACCACAAGGGGCTTATTTGTGTTTTTAAAAAGACTATTTATTCTTTAAAGAGAGGGTGAAGAGAGGGAGAAGGAGAGAAAGACATTGATAGGTTGCCTCTTGCATGCCCCCAACTGGGAACCTGGCTGGCAACCCAGGCATACGTCTGGACCAAAATTGAACCAGTGACCCTTTGTGGTTTGTGGGACAATGCCCAACCCACTGAGCAATATCGGTCAGGGCTATAGAAAGGTGTATTTGTAATACACATATTGGATAGATAATTCATCTCTAATATATTGAGACTGTAAAGAGAAAGTCACCCCAGAAGAAAAATAGGCAAATAAAACTCAACTCCATTAGTCTAATGGGGAATACATACAACCCCTCCCCAAACACACACTAGCTAAAATTAAAAATACCATGTGTTAAATACACAGAACTGGAACCTTCAAGCTAGATATATGCAATCTAAGACCCAACAATTCCACTTTTAGATGTATGTATATCTGACAGAAATGCATAATGTTCAGTAAAAGACACATGGCAATAGTGTTCATAGCAATATATTTGTATTAGCAAACTGGAAACTATCCAAATGCCCACTGACAATTGAGTGGGTAAATTGTAGTATCGCTATATTCACACAAAATACTATGTATACAATGAGAATGAACTATAAAACCTCAAACATAATGTTGAGCACAGGAGGCCTTACATGATGCAAACTAAATGATTCTATAGCTATACTAGTGTATTAGAAGTTAAGCTAGTATTAGGCGAGGGCAGAATAGTAATTGGAAGGGGTGCAAGTGGGACTTCTGGATAAGTATATTCCTTAGAGTGCTGTTTATAGGAGTGGGGTCAGTTTGTGAAAACTAGGTCTGTACTAATAATTTTCATAACTTTTTGGTTATGCTTCAACAAAGTTTTTTTTTTTTAATCTGTATTCAAAAGATATGCTGACCCTGGCCCAGATGGCTTAGTTGGTTGGAACATTGTGATGTAAACGGAAAGGTCCCAGGTTTGATTGTGAGTCAGGGCACATATGGGAGGCAACCAATCCATGTTTCTCTCTCACATTGGTGTTTCTCTCCTTCCCTTCTAAAATCAAAGAACATTAAAAAAGATATCAGGCATGACCCAACCCCCCCACCAAAACTTATTGTTTCCCTTTGAGGACTTTTTTCATCCAGGAAACAAACAAAAAAATCACTCAGGGTGAGATCAGGTGAATAGGGAGGGTGGGGCAAGGGGGTCAACACCCAGCCCAGTAAGGACAGGTACACTTGTAAATTACCCATCATGAAATGAGCAAATGCACTGTGTCTTAAAAAAAAAATCCACTGAAGCCAAATGCAGCCTCTCACAGCAATGCCAGCTGGTGCACTGCTACAGATGGTTTCCTACAACATCACCTAGCAGGGAAAGCCTATACTAGAAGGGGCCTGCCATCCAGAAGATAATTCTGGGGTTGGGGTGGAGCACCTCCTTGTAAGCTAAGCTGTTTCACTAATCAGATTATTCCTATCATACTTTTCTGGGGCTGATTACCGCTTCCTCAAAACTTTGCTGGAACGTTTCCTTCATAATGTCTATATGTGTATTTCTCTTGGTTCAAGTCTTTGTAATAATTTTCATGTTACATTCTATGAACCCTGCATCACTGCCTATTAAAATTTTTGTCCTTACACTTGATGAAAGCAGCTTTCCTCTAAAATCATTTCAGCAGCTTTCCAAATTCATATTCATCTTTGTAACTACAATGATTTGGGGGGCATACATTGGGAACCACCCTTGGTTTCAGAAGCTATAACCCCTCATGGCTAAGGCTGAATAAAAGACCTTGGAACCCTAAGCCACTCAGCAGACAAAGCTTATCTCCCTGGCAGAAGCACTGCCTCTGCCCACCTGACTTCACCCTGCCTGGCCCCCAGTGCATGACCGGTTAGCCAATGACAGGTAAGATTCCTCAAGGGAGGGACCACCTAAGACAGGCACAGTCACTAGTGGCCCTCAAAGAAGGACTTGGGGAGCTACTGAAAAAGGGGATGATGGACCCTCGTCCCTCAGCTTTGACATAGTCTGGTGAGTCCTCACTCTGTCTGCAAGCAGTCTCCTAATCTCTTTGCTGCCTTACTTCCCCTGCTCCACCTAAGCCTGAAACAATGCAGGAGTGGGTACGGCCCTGTGCTGGAAAGAGCAGGTTCCCTGGGGGCCATCAGGACTAAGAAAGAACACATAAAATCCCGTGAAACCTGCTTTGCTAATACCCTCAATTTAAATGATAAGGGTCCAAGCCTGAAATGAGTTTGTTCCCCAAGTTTTATGGCCCTTCTCCTTTGAGAGATCGGCCACCTTTCCTTCCCAATTAGACCATGTTTTGGGAGACTTATTCTTATCTCTGGCGGCAAGAGTGAGGTGAGTTGGGGGCGGGGGAGGCCTGCAGGGAGAGCCCCCCACAGGCACATAATGCTCAAAGTTGATTTCATACAGATGCTAATTACTATGTTTACACACTTGGGGGGAGGGAGAAGAGGGCTTAACAGCAACCCAAATTATCCTTTGGTTTGTAGCAGTAAATACAATATGTATGCCAATAATTACATTAATATTTCTCCTAGTAAGGCGGTTCAATCGCACATAAGGGTGTAAATCACTAAAAAGATGAAGTTACTATGCAAAAATGATCAGACTATTTATTGGATGCACACATGTATTTATTTTAGCTTGTGTTGTAGAACTCTACATGCATCTTTACATTTAACCTACAGAATTTCTGACATTCTTATCTACTAGTAAAGCTGTCAATCACACGGTGACCATTCCCAAGGTCAACATACCTCTCTCTTCATAATCCACCCTTCCCTTCACTCCCATGCTCAGACAACCACTGATCTGATTAGCATGCATTTTCTATAATTTTACAGAAATTAAATCTTATAGTACTTTTTAAGAAACTGCCAAATCATTTCCTAAAGTAGTTTATTCACTTTCCATTCTCACCAGCCACATGAGAGTTCTGGTTTCTTCACAGCCTTGTCAGGGTTTGGATATCAAAATTATGCCAATTAAAAATGAGCCGGGAAATGTGTCCCCTTCTTTATTTACAAGAATATGTGTAAAAGGCTGAAATTATGTCTTTCTTAAATGTTAAGGAGAACCATCCAACGAAGCTATAGGAGCCCAGAATTTTCTTTACAGGATGATTAATGACTAATTCAATTCATGTAATGGTTATAGAACTATTTAGAGCTCCACTTTTTTTTCTTCCATCAATGTCAGGTAGGTATTTTTCTAGGAATTTCCCCCTAACACCCCATTAGGACCTTTGTGCTTTATCACCCTCAACGTCCTTAAGGTTTTACGTCAGTTTAAAAAGTAGATTTACCTTTCATTTTTAAAAGCATATAATTTTTATTCTCACATAATGTCCGAGGACATTTTTCCATTACTTTTCGAGAGAGAGAGGAAGGGAGAAACATCAGTGCAAAAGAGAAGTACTGACTGGCGGCCTCCCGAACTTGCCTGGATGGGGGATGGTCTGGGCGTCACACCTGCCCTGCCCAGACCGGGGATCAAACCAGCAACCTTTACCATACAGGACTACACTCCAACCAACTAAGCCACACCCACCAGGGCTATTTTTAAATTTTAATCCACTCAGTCAATATTTTTCAATTGTGACCTTTCACAATTCTTTGAAATGTGACTTATTTACATTTTAATGGAATTACTTGAGGTAAGGACAAACAAGGACTTTCTGGCTTCCCAATTTCTGTATCATTAAATAAGAACAAAGCTACTAAAGACTGAAACGAAGCAATCTAAAAATTCCCAGTGACACGCTATCTCCTCTATTTGAATAAAAACTACATCAAATTGATAGAGCACCCTTTAATGTGTAGCCTTTTATATTGTAATCAGATATATTTTATTCTCCACCTTTGATTGCTAAGAAGATTTTGTCTTAAAAGAGCAGACTCAAAGATAGATAACACTTGTACAGTGGTTACCATGTGTCACTGTTATTAAGTTCTATAGTATACTAACCCACTCAATCCTCAAAACTACCCCAAGTAGGTATTGTTTTTGAGTGGAGGAAACATCACACAGCTATCTAATAAATGCTGTTCAATTCAAATCTAGACCACGGACCATTTCATTATGCACTCTCGTAGATCAGGGGTGTCCCAGGGTGTTCACCTGGGACATCAGCCTCACAATTACCTTTAATGGGCCAAATGTATTTAGGACTGTATAAATATGACTACTCCTTAACCAGGGGCAAGGAGCTTGGCGCTGCCACCAAGTAAAACAAGATGGAGGGCCGAATTTGGCCCTTGGGTCTTGTGTTTGCCACCTGTGTTCTAGATGACCCTTACAAAATCTCTGGGAGTCCACATCACATCACCCTTCTAGTGACCAGACTCCAGTGATTCCCTCTTGCCAGGTCATGGACTTATAGGTGATTTATCTAGCATGTAATCTTTTGTTAGGTACTTTTTTAGCTTCTTTGTAAAATAACCCCTCTGGTTCACCCTTACTTGACTGACAGTTCACTTGAAGAAATATTCCCAGAAAGGTTACCAATGGACTTCTCAGTTAAATTGGATTAAACTTTTAGTTCTTAGTGATTCCACCTACAACAGCTGAAATGCGCTGCAAGACTCTCAAAATAGTGGTTTTACGAATATTAAATGGCACTACACCATGAATTGTACAACACAGAATATTCTGCCCCGAAGATTAAACTTTTGCCATTGTTTTAGAGCCACACTCACATAGTCAAATAATTTCTACTGATAAAAGTACACAGGAAGCACTTGTCCCCAAATATTTGAAGAAGCTGCCTTTTTCTATAAGCCTTTCTGTCCCTCCTGGATTCAGGGAACTTTTCACCACCAACAAACAAACAAACAAAAAGGCCCAAACTTCAATTTTGGGGTTTGTACACAAGAACCTGGGAAGGAAAAACCCCCTTCCTTATTGTAAAGAACGTGTTCTTAGCAAGAAAGCTTCAAAACATTTACTGAGCCTCAGCAAAACAAAGTTACTCATTTAATAAGATTTTCAAGATAATCCAACCACAATCGTTTTACCAAACGCATATCACCAACAGCAGGGAGGTTTCCCACTTGTGAAATGGAGGAAATACTTAGCTTCCCCATATTGGTACAAAAGTAACTGCTTCCTGTAACATACACATAAAAGTGTTTAGAACTGAGCCTGGCAGATACTAAATATTTTAAATGTTGCACAAAGCTCGAAAAATGAGACCTGTGACAATCACGCAGCTTTTCTACCGGAGAATTAATCCTGCAAGACCTAATGTCTTAAAGTTCCGGCAGCACGTGTCTTCCCGGAATCGCTTCTCCAGTTGCTTTTTGTGAGGGACAGCGATCAGCCCAGCCAACATTCCTGAAACGCCTATTGGCTCACACCCTGGGGCCAGGCTCTCAGTGGGGCCCAGGAGCTCATTGGTTGTCCAAGCTCAATGAAGCGGCCACGCCGGTCTCTGCGCCGCACCGCCACAACTCGTGCGCCGAGGAGCTTAGAAAGGCTAGGGGTGTCTAGCGGGCTGGGTGCCGCGATGAACAGGCCCAGGCACCTGCGGAACTGCCCGCGCTTTTATTTGCGCTTGGATCACCCGAAGACCACTGGAAGACCTCTCGCTTTCTGCGCAGGCAGCCCAGCTCTCTCATACAAGTGCCGGGGTGGGAGGCTGGGGCCCCAGATTCCAATGCTGGTTTAGGCACTCAAGATACCATGCCCGGAGCTGGACGGGCCTGCTCCCTGTAAATGCAGGTAAACCTCGCACCCCGCCGGAACCCCACCAGTTCGGTAACAGATTACACCAACCAAGGTCGGCAGACTCCGTAGCAAGCCCCGGCGGGCTCCGCAAGCGTCTCCGCGGACGGCCCCAAAAAGGCTTTGGTGCAGAGCATGTTAGGGCGGCGGTGGGGCCCTGCCACTGCGACACCACCGCTCCCCTCGAATTCCCGCTGCCCGGGAGCCACAAGCTGACATTTCGGACCAAGAGCGGGAGGTCTCAAGACAGCCCCTCAGCCCCAGACCCGCAGGGGGCTTCCTCCTACCCGCTGCACGCGGCGAGGACAAGTCCGGTTCAAACCCGCTCCCTCCCTCCTCCACTCCCCGAAGTGGGCACGCCCGAATTAGCGCCTGACTAAGCCCGCGGAGCCACACCTGCCCAGAGAGCTCGCGCGGCTCCTAGACGCCCAGCCCTGGGGGCTCGGACCCTCAGCGCCAGAGGGGAAAGTCAGAGGCTCGGGCGCCAAACTGCCCTGAGCGGCACCGCCCACCGCTCAGCCGGGGACGTTACCTGAGCACGAGGCGGCACCGGCCTCTCCCCTCGCCCCAGGCAGCGCCCGTGCCCCCGCAACGGCTGCGGGAGAAACCAGCTCAGCCCCCCATGTGAAGACGGCTGCTCCCCCCAGCACCAAGGTCCCTCTCCACAGCGCCAAACGACTCCCGAAGGCGGACCTGCCCCCACCTGAAGGCTGCGGGAACCCGGCCCCCGACTTACGCCAGTGGTTAGTACCTTAAGAGGCAGCGACAGCCCCAGACCAGACTGTGAGCGAGAGCTCCCTGCACCCACCTTGGGATGGTGCGAAGATCCCCAGATCCTTGATTTGCGTCAGGTTGCTGCCTGGAGAACCAAACCTCCAGTAGCTTCTCGGTCCCTTCGAAAAAATGTGCAGCTTCCATCACCGTGAGACTAGCGAACAACCAACAACCACAGAAAATCAACTAAATTAAATCTCTTCTCCTGCCGCTGCTGCGGATTGTTTCAGCTGTTACTAAAGTTCAGGTTCCTTTTTTTTTTTTTGCTATAATTTTATATTAACTTTTTTTAAAAAAGGATTAATAAAATTTCCCCGGCTTTTTTGTGAGCTAAAGTTGAACGTGAGTCTGTTGGATATAGAGGCAGATACAGTTCAGTCTCTTGCAGTCCGCCGTTTCCCCGTTAGAGAGAGCAGAGCGAGCGCTAGCTAATGTCGCCGGCCATACTGTGGAAGCGAGAGTACTGCGTGAGCAGCGAATTTATATACCTCATCTCCCTTGAAAGGCCAGGAAGTGACGCACGTCCCGCCCCTGAGGCTCATAGCTGTAGCGGCCTGTCAATCACCAGCTGCCAGGTTGCTGCTGGCTGGCTGCGGGCCTGCTCAGAGCACGGAGAGCTACCCGCCTCACCGCTGTTCGCGATCGCGCTGCTCCTTGGGCGGGAGGCAGCTCTATGTTGTCCGGCTGGGGATTAGAAACCTGGCCTCGAATGCAGAGTGGGTGGGGAGAGCGGGAATAGAGTGAAGAAAAGCTGTGCAGCTATGCGTGAAACAATTGATTAGCCGATAGCATGGGTGGGTCCTTAGGAAGATTGGCGGGTTTCGGTGGGGGCGGTGGCCATTGCTGCGCTGCTGTGGTGGTTTTGATCTTGCGCATTTCGCCGCGTTTCCCGAGGTAGTTGGCCATTCCCTGAAGTGTGTTCCTCACAGTGAACGAAGCCGGGCATCAAAACTCAGTGTTTGTTTGTGACGCATAGGTTGCCAAGGATCGGATTAGAAGGCACTTTAATTCTGCTTACGCGTTAGCTGATTTTAGAACGAACTGTTCTTGACCCGTTTACACAATAGCCAGAAACATTGTCTCCCTGTTTAAAAAAAAAAAAGGAAAAGCAACGTGGCTCCCAACCCTGGAGGGCTCCGGTTCTACCTACCTCCCACCCTGTGGCTTGCCAAAGCCTGGAGTTGGCTGAGCACGGCAGCTGCCATGAAGCACTGGCAACTCCATGCTCCATTAGGTCAACTGGTGGGAATTTATTCAGCAAAACTATCTCTAGAAACGGACTTATTTAATATAATATGCGATTGTTTGTTAATATTTTCCTTTGAATTGTCTGAAGATTATGAACTAGTTTAAATAAGTGCCCACCACCTCCAATATTTACAATGCTACCATCTTAGTGCGTGAGAATATACATGGAAATTAATATAACAAGGATTCAAAGCTATTAGTGGTTATTTAAAGAATCATGTATATAGTAGTTGAGTAATCAAAGTGTGGAAACAGTTGTAAAGTGCTATTCAGTTTAATCTGAGGTAACAAAATTGTGGTAGCAAATTTATGACTTTTACTCAGAGGTATGGGGCGGGGGGAGAGGCCAACCTCACACAAAAACTAGCATTGTGACAAGACGAAAGACTTCTCTATCCTTAAAGAAAGACTTTCCCGAAGTAAAAGTGAAATACGATAATGTAAGCGTGAAAAACCTAATGAAAAAAAGACATGGTTTGAGTTTGCACTCTAGACTCCCTGCAGGGTAGAACTTGTCTTAGAAAAATGTTTATTTGCATTTCTCCATAAAACCTGTTGAAAGAAGTTGCGTTGTGCGGTAGGTACATATACTGCTCTTGCCATGTTTTTAAAAGCATCCAACACAAATTGGGGATTGGGACAAAAGATAATAAATGTTGCTTACTATATTGTAATAATAATTCTAAGAGAATGTGGTAGTTACACTTGGAATAAAGATAAAAGTAGTATTTATGTGGTTTACAAGCTATTCAGTTATTTAGATGTTGCTTATTGAAATGAATCAGTTTACTAAACCACCTCAAACACTAATTGTGGTATAAACATAATTTGGCTGATAATTGCTTATAATTAGTTGCTTTTCAATTACTATTATGCTTTTTCCCAATGCTATTTAAGTTAACATAAAAGTGCCAAGAATCTTGGCAAGGTAAGTCCTTGTTAGTTTGATATAGGAAAAATTTTAAAAGTGTCTACCAACTGGCCCAGTCCTTTGTAACATATATTATTTTTCCTAAGTGATGCCCTCAGATGATTTACTACAGAGCAGCCAGAGTGAGTTTTTAAATATAATTTCAGTTTGACAGTTTTAAATACTATTCTAAAATTCTCCAATGGTTTCCTATTACACTTAAAAGTAGAATATTTTACCTTATCCTTCAAACTCCTATATGACCTGATCCCAGACTAAACAAGTTCATTTCCAGCATTCACTCCCTGTGCCCCCATAATTCTGACATTTCTCCTTATTGATCCTTCTCATTTGTCAGAAATGCTCTTTCTCCTCCTCTTTGTATGGCTTGTTCATTTTTGTCACTTAGATCTTAGCTTAAATGTCACCTTTTCTGAGAGGTCACCTGTAGTAGTATGGCATAGGCTAAGCTACTATAACAAAGAGATCCCCAAAGATAGTAATTTAAAAAAGATTATAGTTTATTTCTCTCACACATAACAGTTCAGAGGTAAACAGGTGTTTGATGAGTGGGCAGCTTGGCCCCATGAAATTATTCAGGGACCCAGGTTCCTTCTACTCTGTTGTTACCAAAGAGTTGTAAACTTCATTTACACGATTAAAGCTAGCCTACATCTGTTTATATTCCAGCCTGGAAAAAAAGGGGAAAAAGAGATTGTGGAGAAAAACAATTTCCTTATGAAAACAAGACCAGGAAATTGTAATATTAGCTCTGCCCATTTAGTCACATGTTCACACCTAGCTGCAAGGGAGGCTGAGAAATATGGTTGCTACCTGGGTAGCTAGTTTCCTGGTCAAAACTTGGGCAATTCTACTACTAGAGGGAAAGTGGGAAAGAATGGGTATGGGGGAAAATTTACAGGTTTGCCACAACTTTCGATACCAACTACTCTGTAGTACCTAGCTAGTCCTGTATAGGACCAGCTAGGTACTTAACACGTCATTCTGCTTTAATTCTTTACATAATTCTTGTTATTCTCTTGTATTGGTTGATTCTCTCTTTACTAGTTGATTGCTAGCTCCTTCTCACCTTCAGGTTATACTTTAAGCTACATAGAAGCTTTGCTTAATACTTAATAACATTGTTACAGAACAGACTGGGGGGGTGATGAGAGATATAAAAGATCCCCCTTTTCTCTGGGGCTTCCTCCTCCATACTAGGTTCACCTTGCCTGCTGCCAGAGGAAAGATATCCCTTAATTCCAGAGATTGGTGAAAAGGAAAGGAATTATTTATTTAAAAGTTATACAGACTAAAGTTCTTTAGAATACCCACAAACACAGTCCTTCCTTCTCCTTCTGCCCAGTCTGCAGTACCATATCTCAGGAAAGAGGTGGGAGTCTGCCATTCAGGCTCCTGGCACCACTCACATGGCAAAACGGGAGCACTTCCAAAGCTGCCTGGTCCCCAGAAAGATACCAAATGGCTGCCACACCTGGGTTTAAATCCCAGTGCCAATCTTCCTCTGCAGCCTCATTCCTGGCTCCTCCCATAGTTGGTCACAGCTGCCAGCATTCTAGGCAGGCGTGGCCCTGTGGTGTGGAGCCAATCATCTCCAAGCTCTTCTGGACCCCATTACAAATCCCTATTTGGGGCCCCCTCTTGGCTGCACCCTGTTACAAATCCCTTCTTTCAGATAAACAATCACTTAATAATCATATAAAGGGCAATGGATGAAGGTCTCATCTTCTTATAACTACTGCAGGCTAGACATGGACATTGTCCTGCCTACGCTTGGGTCAGGGGTACCCTGAAAGGAGGGGGTAGGAGCAGCATGGAGGGAAGGGGAATGAACCTTCCTGTAAGGGAAGGACCTTACAGAATCCAGGTCAGTTGGCTGTCATCAGGAAGTTGGCAGCTTGATGTCCAAAGGCAACATTACTGGACAGTTAGCATCCTTGTTGTATTCTGTAGGTAAAGAATGGCTTATCTGGAGGAAGATGTACAAGATATGCTACTCCTATCAAAAACCCTTGTGGCCCACTATACTGAACTTGGGCTGAGGGTAATATATTAGGATTTCCCTCCTTTCAGATCTCTGGGCTCTTTCTGTCTGAGCCTTTGGGACAGAAAGGGAGAATCAGTTCTAAAGTGAAACCCACAGAGTGCTCCAACCCAACCACTTAGTTTAGTAAAACCACTGAGTCTCAGGGAGCGACGATGAGGATGGGGTCCTTAAGTGAGGCCTATATTGCAACCAGTCACTCAAGTAATGAGGTCCTAGGCATATGCCCTATGAAAACAGAAGGAGGAACACATGTTAATTTACACAAAAACCCCAGCCAATCTCTGTGCCTGTGAGACTGTCTTTGGGAAGACATCCAGTTGCAAGGCCCTTGCTGCAATGACATCTAACAGTGGCAATTTGACAGGTCCTTCGTGCCTGTAAATTGAACATTTTTGGTGATATTACAAACCCAGGCTTAACTTTCAAGTGAAAAACAAACTTTCAAGACAGTAGCTGTGCCATTATGATGTCCAATACTGAGCATTGTGATTTTCTTTGAATCACAATTTTTCCCCTTAAGATCACCCTTATTGTTACTAAAGGAACTACATTGAGTCCAGCTTTTAACTGTTTGCCTGTTTGTTTGCATAAACACACGAAGACCAGCCTGGACCACCTACAATCTTTAATTCCACTTTGCTGGAACTTACACAGGGAACCTTTAGATTGACTTCTCAGTTTGCCCCTCCGGACACAGAAGCAGAGCCACACATCTGCCATCTGGCTTTGCCTGTATTGATTGTTTCACTCAAATCCTTGAGGCTTCCATTGTGCCTATATGTTACTTTTTAGCCATCTTTCAGGAAAGCAACCTCATTCTTTTCTGGAAAGACTGCCAACTAAGGTACCAGGCTTTTTCTTGTGGGCTTTTGCTAGCTTCGCAAGTCAATCCCAGTTCCTCAGTGCTTTCTGGTAACAACCAGAACCCAGACATGCCTCCATTGGGCATGACATTCCAGCCAAAATCTTGGTTAACAAAACCACCGTTGATGACTGGTCATAATGGATTTATGCAAAGAAACCTTATGTCATCACTCATTACTTCAGAATGCCAAATTCTGGAGGGATCAGGTAGAGAGAAAAACACAAAGTGTGAAGAAAAATCCTTTTCCTTCTGATATCCTTTTATATACCTTGAGATGTGTCCTTTGCCTCAGGCTGAAACACTCATCAGCCCTGAATGACCCTTCCTGGATCCTGAGTGGCAAAGGCATTCTCTCCAACCGGTTACAGGCAACCTTTCCTAGGTCTTCAGTTGATCTTAAGCAGGTCTTCAGCTGACCTTAACTAGGTCTTCAGATACAGAGATTTTCTGATCAGAAACAAAACCAGTGGCAGAGACTTACTCCTTTGTCTCAGGCTGAAACACTCATCAGGCCTGAATGATCCTTCCTAGGTCCTGAGTGGCAAAGGCATTCTCCCTAACTGGTTACAGGCAACCTTTCCTAGGTCTTGCAGGCGACCTTTCCTAAATCTTGCAGGTGACCTTGCAGGAGACTTTAACTAGGTCTTCAGGTACAGAGGATTTCTGATCAGAAACAGAACCAATGGCAGAGACATGCTCCGTTTAGACCTTGTCTCAATGGCAGAGACATGCCTCAGGCTGAAACACTCATCAGCCCTGAATTACCCTTCCAAAGGTATTCTCCCCAACTGGTTACAGGTGACCCTAACTTGGTCTTCGGACCAAGTAGAGAGGGTTTCTGATCAGAAACAGGACCAAATTGAAACCACATTCCCATAAAACCAGAAAATGAGTAGTTGAGGTTGCCTTTCCTCTAGGTTTAAAACTTTCACAACTTTTCCTACATAGTTTTACCCATCCGGATTTAACCATAACTTATTTTTAATCCCTGTTCCTTTCACACACTGGGAAGGACTATACTTAAACTTAGTACTTAAACTCAGTATGGCAGCTAAAAATCTCTAGCACTATAGGTACCTTCCACTAAAAGTCCCTAAATTCACAGAAACATCCTGCAGCTTTCTTAAGCTTAGATCTTGCAACCACCCTATAAATTAGATGGTCACCCTTGGATTCTAGTTCATGACCTTCAGAACCAGAGCCCTCCCTATCAGAACCAGTTGCACAGAGAACCTGACTGGTGCAATGCCCACACAGCAGCAACACACAGCCCATAATCTGAAAAGAACCCTTAGCCCATCACCTTACTGAGTTCCAAGATGGTGAAACTTGGAACTCGTGACCCATCATCCAAGATGGCAGCGCCCATGCACGCTGGGTCATCCAAGATGGCGGTGCACATGCATGACCTGTCCTCCATAGTGGGGCACTCACATGGCTCATCCTCCATTTTACCCAAATGGTGGCACACCCACCTGGCTTGCTGCCGAATCTCCAAAATACAGACAGGCTCAGCTTACAGAACGTAGAGGTTTGCCTCCTCCCCAAACCTGAGTACAGGTTTCCTTAGTGCCACCTGGGCTCACCCAAACTGTAAGTGAGCAGACTGGAAGCAGCATACCAACCAAACCATTATCCACTACTCCGTTATTCAAAAACAGTGTTCAGAAACAAGTTTTCAACCAAACCATTTCACTTCTGTGCTCTGTTCCCCATTTTGTTTCCTTTTCACCTTTCCAGGCATGAAGGGTGCACTCAGGAGTGCAGAGAAATTCTCAGAGACTGGGAAAATTCCTAAGTCTTACTCTCCCACACCTGAGGGGATTGGTCTGCCACCGGCAATTAGGGTCACATCTCGGTCACCAAAAACCGTTACAGAACAGACTGGGGGCAGGGTGATGAGAGATATAAAAGACCCCCCTTTTCTCTGGGGCTTCCTCTCTGGGGCTTCAAGGTGAATACTAGGTTCACCTTGCCCGCTGCCAGAGGAAAGACATCCCTCAATTCCAGAGATTGGTGAAAAGGAAAGGAATTATTTATTTAAAAATTATACAGACTAAAGTTCTTTAGAATACCCACAAACACAGTCCTTCCTTCTCCCTCTGCCCAGTCTGGAGTACTGTATCTCAGGAAAGAGATGGGAGTCTGCGATTCAGGCTCCTGGCACCACTCACATGGCAAAAAGGGAGCACTTCCAAAGCTGCCTGGTCCCCAGAAAGATACCAAATGGCTGCCACACCTGGGTTTAAATCTCAGTGCCAATCTTCCTCTGCAGCCTCATTCCTGGCTCCTCCCATAGTTGGTCACAGCTGCCAGCATTCTAGGCAGGCGTGGCCCTGTGGTGTGGAGCCAATCATCTCCAAGCTCTTCGGGACCCCATTACAAATCCCTATTTGGGACCCCCTCTTGGCTGCACTCTATTACAACATTGTCCCACAAAAGTATTTGGCATAAGGTGGTATTTAGTAGTAGATGGATAAATGTCGTTAAGTGTCCTCCTGATAGACACTACTACTCTTTTAAATTAACCTTATATCCCAACATTCCCTTAAAGTCCCCTCTATTCCCTGAAGCATCAAACTCTTATTCAATTTTCAATACTAGCTACAATTCCACATGACATTGTCTAGAACAATGCTCCAGTACACCCTGGCTGTATTAGCTTTCCATTGCTGTGTAACAAATCACGCAAACTAGATGGGTTAAAACATTATATATTTATCTCATTATTTGTGTGGGTCAGGGTGTTTACACATGGCTTACTTAGTTGGGTCCTCTTACTTCAGGGTCTCTCACAAAACTGCAATCAAGGTATTGGTTCGTGCTGCAGGTTCAACTACGAAAGGATCTATTTCCAAGCTCACATGGGTGTTCGCAGAATTCAGTTCCTCACAATTGTTTGGACTGAGGGCCTCAGTTCCTTGCCATGTGATCCTCTAGGTAAGGGTACAACATAACAGCTTGTTTTATCAGAGCCAGAAACAGAGCATCTGCTAGTAAGACAGAAGTTACAGTAGAATATAATTATGGAAGTGGCATTCCATCACCTTTGAACCTTTTCTGTATGCTAAGAAGGTTAGAAGAAAGTCACAAATTCCGCCCACATTAAAGGGGAGTAGATTCTACAATGGCATGAATACCAGGAATTGGGGATCACTGGGGACCCATTACACTCACTACCCTCTGGGAACTCCAAAAGCACTTGTAATTAAGACCATATTACCACTTAATAGCATCATTGTGGGTTTAATCTGCCAATAAGCCCAGCACATTTATATCTTTTATTTTGATATCACAATCTCAGTCAAGGCACATATGTTAGTTTCCATATACATTTGAATTAAATCAAAGTGACTGGTTGGTACGCTGGAGCTGGCTTCTTCCTGTTTGCAAAAGCCAGTGGTTAGGTTTTCAGAACTTTTAGGAGCCAGTTGACATCACATTGGTAGTTTGAAATTGGCCATCATGGGAGTATTTATTCCATGGAAACTGGTCAACTCTACCATCAAGGCTTCGAATACCCTCCAAGAGTCAGGTGTTAACATTTACCAGTATACCACTGGTTGTCACAAATCTGTCACTTGGTGATGTTGAAAACATGATTTTCTCTAATGTAAATGTGAGTTGAACACCCAAGGCTGTTGTAGAGCTTTATTGCTATTATATTGATGAAAGTGATTTGGAAACTACAAAACAGCATACAAAGATAAGATATGGTATCATCACTACAAAATTCAGAATCAAAAGTATTCGAGAAGGAAGAGCACTGCAATGCCTGAGACATTTTACATTACATTATAAAACATAAATACCCAGATATAAAGTTCTAAAAAGCTGTTGACTTCTTTGGTGTGGCTAATGCAAATAAGAGGAGATATGCCAAAGGTGAAAATGCAGTTTAATTTAGAATGACTCCCCTTAATATTCTCCATTGTATTTCTTTTTTTTTAGATTTCATTTTTAGAGAGAGGAGCAGAAAGAGAGAGAGAGAGAGAGAGAGAACATCAATATGTGAAAGAAACATTGATCTGTTGCCTCTCACACGTGCCTCAACCAAGGACCAGCCTGAAACCAGGCCTGTGCCCTGATGGGGAATCAATGGGCAACCCTTCACTTGGTGGGATAATACTCAAACAATGGATCCATGCTAGCCAGGGCTCTCATTGTATTTCCACTTATTAGACACAGGGGAAAGAAAAGTAATAGATAAAGTGAAGCTGGTAAGAGAGAATGAGAAACTCAGAATATAATGAATTTAGTAATGGTATTTCCTAGGACAAATTAAATATTTAACAACAGACATAAAGTTAAAAGAAAAGATAGGCAATGCACTTAATGAATGGAAATGGACAATGACACTTATAACCAATGTGGTTGACCATTGTCCTGCGAAAATATGCTATCTTAATTTTCTTACTCATTTTCATTAGCAATTAAATATTCAGTAAGCAAAGAATTTATGTGCTGTTTGCAAATTTTATGTGGTTCCTGAACACTTTTACTTTCAATTTTTGAGTATTTAAGTAGATGATAGCCCCTTTGAAGATTTTTGTATTTCTTTTTTCTTTTGAGGCTTTTTATTAGTGTTTTTGAGCTCTACTTTTGTATTCTCTTTTTCTATCATGATTTCAATTTGTAGTCTTTCTGTCAGCTAGAGAATTTAAAAAGTAATTGTTTTGAATGTGTATGAAATAGAAAGTAAGTGTAAAAACATCACAAATTAAATTTTTCTGGTATTTTTCTTTCAAAAATTATCTGTTAAAGTTAAAGACAACAAATATATGAATTATAATTAATAACTCAAGTTTACAATTATAAAATTTTAATTTAATTTTTGAAAAATTTAATGAAACCTATGGAATATTTTTATGAAAATTAAACTATTTGCAATGTCCATTTTACTACTAATGTAAAGAGTCTGTATCACACTTCATGCATGTTATATCTATATCTACACATATACAAATTTAAGAATAATAAAAACATTTTAGTATAGTAAAATGTACCTCAGCTACTATGTTCAACTATTGAAATTTCACCCTAATTTGTGAGCATCTCTGGTGTCCTGAGAGAAGAAAATGGATACTTGATACTAGGAAAGATATTTCATTAGGCCAAAAGCTATTGCATCCACAATGAGAAAAAGAATCTGTCAAGTTAATTATTTTGGTTATTTAAAAATCTGTTTCTATATTCAAATCTTACCAACATTCCCAAGCAAGGTCTTTCTCCTATGTCAACAGCACCCTAAACCATAAACCTTTATGGCTACTGTATTCAGTTGCCCCGTGTATTGTGGGCATAGGTGAAGAGATGTGGAGTATTCCCCTGGGGTCTAACTGGTGTTATTTCCAGGAGTGGGTGTTTATGAGTCACACTATGCCAACAATATGCACTGGATTTTGAGTGAAAGGGGTGCCCATGTATTATTTAATAAATGTATCATGGACTGTGTTTGTGACACGCAGGGTCCAGGGCAGGGCCTTACTGTGGCCTAAGGTACCAGATGTAGAGTTCATGGAATTGTTATTTTGGACTGTAATCTCTTCTCCTCCTCCTCTTCCTTTTCCTACTCCTCCTTCTTCCCCACTCTTACTCCTTTTGCAATATTTTCATTTACTTATTTATTTACAATATTTTATTGATTATGCTATTACAGTTGTCCTAATTTTTCCCCCTGTGCCCCCCTGCACCCAGTACCCCTCAAACCCTCTGGTAATTCCCCACCATGGTTCTTATCCATGGGTCACGCATATAAATTCCTTGGCTACTCCATTCCTATACTGTTCTTAACATCCCCCTGTCTATTCTGTACTTACCAATTCATACTTCTTAATCCCTCCATCTTTTCTCCCACTTGCCCTTTTCCCTCTCCCAAATGATAACACTCCAAATAACCTCCAGATTTATGATTCTGTTGCTTTTCTGCTTGTTTGCTTGGTTTGTTTTTTTAGATTCAATTCTTGATAGTTATGGACTTATTGCCATTTTAATGTTCATAGCTTTAATCTTCTTTTTTCTAAGTCCCCTTAACATTTTATAGAATAATGGCTTGGTGATTATGAATACCTTTAGCTTTGCCTTGTCTGGGAAGTACTTTATCTGCCCTTCAATTTTAAATGATAGCTTTGCCGGATAGAGTAATCTTGGCTGTAGGTCCCTGCTTTTCATTACTATGAATGCTTCTTGTCACTCCCTTCTAGCCTGCAAAGTTTCTTTTGAGAAATCAGCTGACAGTCTTATGGGAACTCCTTTGTAGATAATTGCCTGTTTTTCTTTTGCTTTTAAAAATCTCGCTTATCTTTAACCTTTGGCATTTTAGTTATGATGTGTCTTGGTGTGGAACTCTGCATCCATTTTGTTTGGGACTCTCTGTGCTTCCTGCACTTGCATGTCTAATTCCTTTACCAAATTAGGAAAGTTTTCTTTCATTATTTTTTCAAATAAGTTTTCAATTTCTTGCTCTTTCTCTTCTCCTTCCAGCACCCCTATGATTCAAATGTTGGTATGTTTGATGTTTTCCCAGAGGCTACTTACCCTATCCTCAGTTTTCTTGATTCTTTTTTCTTCTTGCTGTTCTGAATTTTGAATTTTTTTTTCCTTATGTTCCACATCATTGATTTGGTTTTTGGCTTCATGCAGTCCACTGTTGATTCCCTGTAATTTTTTCTCTATTTCACTTAGTGTAATCTTTATTTCTTCTTGGGTCTTTTTTATGCTGTTAAAGTACCCAGTGAATTCCTTGAGCATCCTAATAACCACTGTTGAACTCTACATCTGATAGATTGCTTATTTCCATTCTGTTTAGGTTTTTTTCTGGAGTTTTTTCCATTCTTACATTTGGGCCATATTTTTCTCTCTCCTCTTTTTGGCAGCCTCCCTGTATTTGTTCCCATGTGTTAGGTAGAGCTTCTTTGACTCCCTGTCTTAGTAGCATGACCTAATGTAGAAACGTGCATCTGTAAGTTGGATGGGGCAGAGCCTTAGGTATTCACCAGGGCGGGACAACCCATGTGAACCAGGTTGATGGAGTCTCAGATATGGTGTTGCTGCTCTGTGGCTTTCTTTGTTTGGGGAAGGGCTCAGAAAAGAAACAATGGCTGCTGCCTGACCTCTGGAGTTTTATTTGGGAGAATGCTTTCCTCCGGCACTTGCCCTGATGTCAGATACTTCAGTTTGTTCCCATATGCCCCTGGTTTGCTTCCAGGTGCTACCCCAGTGCTGGAGCCCAGAGGAAGTGAGTCTGCATAAGTCCTAAGACTGTTTTCTGGGCTCTTTTTTTTTGTAATAACATTTCCTTTAATGTAATCATGTTTCTGGTTTCTACAATTTTATATCAGTATTTTCTTCCTCAACTGCTTTTCTAAGCTAAGATAATGTCCCTTTAATATCATTAAATGTTATCTAACCAATCAAAATATGGCATTGTTTTAGGATACATCTGTAGTTTTATCACAAAATCATTCTTTTGGCATTAGTTGGTTACAGTGATAGTGAGATAACGAGATAGTGAGATAGTGAGTGACATAACGGTTCTAAGTAGCAGTTTCATTCCTTGCTTCCTGACCCAAAATTGAAGTTACTTCATATCCATTACGTACCAGTTATCTGCAATGATCAATGCTGCAAATCCTGACGCATATACCATTTAAGGAGCTGATACTAAGGGATTGGAGTAAATGTTGATAAGACTACAAAAGTTCCTTTATGTGACTTTGTTTCTTTCCTCAAATTACTTTGCTTTAAAAGAATCAAATGACTAAGAGCTAGTATGAATAGCATCCAGGGAATATTACACTTAGCTCTTGTTAAAAAGCAACACCTGTGCAAGTGTTACACCACAGGCAAAAGGAATGCTCACTCCAGTTTTAAACTCCTGCATTAGAGTCTCTTAAAAAAAATAAAAGCATTCTATGAAGTTCTTCTAGATGGTGTCATTGCTGTACATTTGTTGGTGGGTCACTTTCTGTGCGGTGTTTGCTTTGAAGAGATCTTCTGATATATCTCCAATATTCCTTTCTTATAGTGTCCTTTTCTTTAGCTAGGACCTCACATAACTCCAATGCTTTACTAAGAATGTCCTCCTTGTTGTCACATTGGTTTTCTAGCATATCTTCACAGATATCCACAAGAAGGGCAATTAGGTAGGGGGAACTGTGACTTGGTTGCAAATCAAGTAATTGATTTAATAGATTGGGATATTTGGAAAGACCATGATCTTGCAAAATCTCTTTCAAATAGTTCCATGCACTTTCATTATATGCTACTAGTCTGATCATTTCCAAAGTGTACTGGACTTCTCTTTCCAATACAGCATGATCATTGTAGCCAGTGGTGTTAGAAATTACAAAGTATCTTTGGTTCCAGACAGAATTATTTCTCACATCCTCTTTAAGAAGTTGGTCTACATACTGCAGCTCATTATCCCAAAGTTTAAATTCTTGAATAACCCACTGTCCATGTTGCCAGGCATGATAATTTTTTGCATCCTGATTAAGAATATCAGCAGTAAACTCAAGCTCCTGAGATGGATCTTTCAGCCATTCCACTAACACTCCAGGAATTCCAAGTCAAAGATGGGAGGAAAAAATGAAACACTAGTTTATCAGGCTACAGACAAACACTTCCATGAGAAAAACTCAGGATCCAGTATAGTCCACAGGTGAAATATAAGATTTTAAAGACAGTTAAGCTATCTAGAATTTAATATCTATAATTGGACATTATGGTTTCTATTGAAACAACTTTTTCCCCTCTCAAATCATCCTCATTTTATCAAATATAGCCAAATTAAGATTAATTTAACATATAAATCAATGTTTAATAAATTTGGCCTGTTATTTGCATAAGTACAACAAGAATAGTCTTTTATCATGCAGGCTCTTTTAAATGCTTTGTTGGAATTTTGTAAGACTCTCCAGATTGAACTTTAGCCTCTCAGGGCTAAAAAGCTAAGCCATATACTTGCCAACACTATTTGCCTGCAATACCTATCGATTTGGGTGAATTCCTCAGATTCTTGAGATTCCTCAAAATGTCTCCACATTCTTCCTTTGCCATCTCCCAGGAAAGCAATTTTTTTCCTTCCCTGGAAAGACTGCTGTGAACCATAGTAACAGCCATTTCTCCAAGGGGTTCTGATCGACTTCCAAAGTCAATCTTAATTCCTTAAAGCTTTCTGGTGACATCCAGAGTCTATGTATGTCTCTCTCAATCATGACATTCCAGTCAAAGTCTTGGTAATAAACCAATTTTCAATTGTGTCCTGTTATAAAAATAACATATTTCTACCAAATTTATGCAAATAACCATATTGTCATGAAAATAATACTCATTCAGAGTCTTCAAACTTCCACAAGGATCAGGTAGAGAGAAAAATATAAATGTTTCCGTATTGCTTACAAAGGTATAATTTACCAAATTGCTCTAAGTCATAGGTAGTTTTAGAGAAAATAAGGTTCCTTATATCTGGAGAAAAAAAACAGGTTAAAAATTAATAGTATTTTTAACAAAAAGCTATAAAAATTATCAACCTTATTTCATTCAGTCCCTCACATGTAATTCCTATTTATCTTGATCCTTAGCCAGTAGTTTTTGGATCCAGTTGTTCCTGAGAGCTTTATAAATCTTCATCCAGTTTAAAGGTATGATCTTAAAGTTTATTTTTAGAAAACTTTGTTTTAGAGTAAGTTGGAATCCTTTTATGGATCTTTCTGAAGTTGAAACATTCATGCAAAGGCATCATAATAAAATAGTGACTGTAAATAACAAAAAGCCCACAACACCTTAAAATGACATGATTATAGATCTGACTATAATGCAGTCAACAAAATACTTTGCTTTTCTCTAACATAACATTTAAAAATAACAGGGATTACACATGACTTATTGTGTCAGGACATTGTAGACTTCTGGAGATTTTAACATAGTCCCCAATATATAATACCCATTGAATAATAAGATTATATACATACAAATATAACACAACTATTTCCTTAGTTGATGAAATTTCCCTGTGCAACTCAAACATATCAAAGGGGCCTAATTAGTTAAAAAAAAAATTCCTTTGAGAGTTTGAGGGACTTCCGCCAAGATGGAGGCATAGGTGGAGATGCTGTGCTTTCTCACACAACCAAGTTTAGAGACAACTAAATGTTAGCAACAGAAAACACAGCCAGAACACAGAAAATTGAACTTTTTGGAAGTCTGATAACAATAAATTCTTCAGCCTGACCGGTAAGAGGGGCGAAACCAGCAGCTGGCGGGCGGGGTTGCACAGGAAAACTCGGTCAGACGAACTCAGGTGCGCGGAACCCAGGCACAGGGTTGGACCTAGTGAGTGACCCAGCGAACAACCGCGGGGAAACACCAAGGGAGCAGGGCTGCGGGTTGACTGTGGTCACGCATTCATGCGCAGATAGACAAGCAAGAAAGTGGGCGATTAGACGGGACCCAGCAGGACCCACTGCCAGCAGCAGCAGAGGGCGCCACCATTTCCTTGATCTGACCATGCCCCCACATACAGCATCACAACCCAGCGACCTGGGAGTCCAAGGCTCGGCTCCTCATTCTTAATGGGCATGAACAGACTAAAAATGGCTCAAGAAGATATCAAAGCCCCAGAGCCCATAAATCTAAGTGATGAAGAAATAGCAAAACTCTCAGATGCACAGTTTAAAACACTGGTGATCAGGATCCTCACAGAACTGGTTGATTATAGCCGCAAATTAGAGAAACATATGAAGGCGAAACTAATTGAAATGAATGGAATTGCACAGGAAACCAATAGCGATGAAAAGGAAACTGGGACTCAAATCAATGGAGTGGACCAGAAGAAAGCAAATAATGGCCAAACAGAAAAGAGTGAAGAAGCAAGAATTCAAAAAAATGAGGACAGGCTTAGGAACCTCCAGGACATCTTTAAACGCTCCAACATCCAAATTATAGGGGTACCAGAAGGGGGAAAGGAACAGCCATCAGTGGAAAACTTATTTGAACAAATAATAAAGGAGAATTTCCCCAATCTGGCAAAGGAAATAGACTTCCAGGAAATCCAGGAAGCCCAGAGAGTCCCAAAGAAGTTGGACCCAAGAAGAAACACACCAAGGCACATCATCATTACATTAGCCAAGATTAAAATGAAGGAGAGAATCCTAGAAGCAGCAAGAGCTAAGGGGACAGTCACCTACAAAGGAGTCCCCATCAGACTGTCAGCAGATTTCTCAAAAGAGATCTTACAGGCAAGAAGGGGCTGGAAAGAGGTATTCCAAGTCATGAAATCCAAAGACTTACATCCAAGATTGATCTATCCAGCAAGGCTTTCATTTAGAATGGAAGGACAGATAAAGTGCTTCTCAAATAAGATCAAATTCAAGGAGTTCATCATCACCAAGCCCTTATTATATGAAATGTTAAAGGGACTTATCTAAGAAAAAGAAGTTAAAAAAAACATGAACAGTGGAAGGACAGCAAACTCACAGTTATTAACAACCACACCTAAAACAAAAGCAAACTAAAAGGACTGCTAGATCAGGAGTGGAAACATAGAAATGAAGATCTCAAGGAGGGTTAGCAACAGGGGAGTGAGAGGAGGAGAAGGGGGAAGAAGGTACAGAAAATAAGTAGCATAGACAGTAGGTAGAAAATAGATGGGGGGCAAGAATAATATGGGAAATATAGAATCTAAAGAACTTGAGACACATGGTCATAAACTAAAGGGGGGATAATGGTGGGGACGGGGGTAGGGTGGAGGGGAATGAAGGGGGGAATAGAACAACTGTAATGGCATAATCAATAAAAAAATAAATTAAAAAAATAAAGAGTTGTCTAAGTTTTGTTCATGGCTTATTCTCTTGTACTCTTCTTGTTTGAGAAAGATAATAACTGGAATAATTGGAGCAATAAACTCATTATTGGCCTGTTGTATCTCTTAGGATATCTTTATTTGGAACAGAAGAACAAAAGCTCTATTCTGGCATCTGAAAACAGGTTTTAGTTAGTCACTCAAGCTTCCATTCATTCTGAAAGCTGGGGAGGTAGTTGGAAACCAAGAATTCCTAGTACATCCACCCTCTCATTTTTTAAAAAAGGTTTTATTTCTTTGTTTTTAGAGAGAGAAGAAGGGAGGGAGAAATAGAGGGAGAGAAACATCGATCAGTTTCTTCTTACACACTCCTGAACCGGGGACTCGGCGGCAAACCAGGCATGTGTCCTGACCTGGAATCTCACTGGTGACCTTGGGACAATGCTCAACCAACTGAGCCATGCCAGTCATAGCTTCTTTTTATAAAGGTTTTATTTATCACCTTTCCGTTTTTAATAGGCCTGCCACAAACCAAAGCCCTGCCTTATTTTAGATAAGGAGAATTATGCTGTTAGGGTTTGTCTCTTCCACCACTCGTAGCCTGAACTCCCAACTTGAAAGAGACAAAAAAACTGAGAAAGTCCAAACACAATCCGTCTGGTATCCGGGAACTTGAGCTACTAAGTGTTTCATTTCCACCTACGTCCATTTCTGAGAGGGCGCAGCCCTATACTTGCATTATATTTTGTCTCCCCAGCCATGGCTGATTAGATTAGGAGAGAACACCTAAGCTGATCAGATTCCTTTGCTTGGTTATTTGCTTGACCTAGCCATTGAGTCAGTAACTGCCTGGAGGATACTACAGCTACAAGGTCAGGTAGACTCAGGAGTGGCAGCCAGTTTTTGTTGTATGCATACAACCACACTGAGAAATCTGGTCTCCAGAGATAAGCCATAACTGGAATGTGCCCGATGAAGCAGTATCACACAGCCCTTGAGAAGAGTAGTCCTCTTGACAACTTTGATGCTGTCTGCGCTTGTGTTGGGATCCATGAGATTTTCCTTCTGGCCCTCTGACACCCACTTTGTTCTACACTTAATTGGGATGGCTTCCTTTTGCTTGTAACCAAGAATCTCTGACTTGACAGCTTTTTAAAGCTCAGTTTTGGGATGCCACACCTCTACTTTTTCATATCTCTCTGCACCCACCTGTATGCTACAGGTCTCCTGTAACCTGTTTTAGGTTGTTTAGGAGCCAGGAAATTTTAGAAAGCAGAATAAATTTCCTTGCAGTGTCCTACTGAAGAGATGCCTGGATCCTTCTAGCCACAGAGAGTCAAGATGCTTAGAGGACTGCCTTCAAGACTCAACCTGCTCTTTAGCAGTTCTGGTGGATGGAGAAAGAAACCAGATGATCAGCCACCTGATGAATAATCTGTGTAATTTGATGCCATTTATTAATTTATAAATTTATCAAACTAACTTGTGAGTAAATATTGTAATAATGTTATTATATCTATCATGGTTCATTGTAGTTTCAGTACATTTTTGTAAATAAAGTATTAAACCTTGGTTGTAGGTTCCTAAACATTGGTTTTTCTATGAGTTTTGTACATACAGTTACAATGTTTTAAGTACACATGGACATTTAAAATTTTTTTCATTTATTTTCTTAATCTCAGGAATCTTAAACATCTGTGGAAAAAAGATTTTTGCAAAAACTATAATGAATTTTATTAAAGTGTCAAATTCCTGGACAGGCTATCTGCTAGAAAAGACCAGATTTTAAAACAATAATAGAAATTTGCAATGAAGAAAGTTATTGTTTAAAATTATAACCTTAAACCCTGGATGGTGTGGCTGAGTGGACTGAGCACAGGCCTGTGAACCAAAGGGTCACCAGTTCGATTCCCAGTCAAGGCACATGACTGGGTTGCAGGCCGGGTCCCCAGTAGGAGATGTGTAAGAGGCAATCACAGATTTATGTTTCTCTCCCTGTCTTTCTCTCCCTGTCTCCCTAAAAATAAATAAATAAATAAATAAAATCTTAAAAAAAAGAATTCATAGCCATTAAAAAAAAAAGTGTAACCTTAATACACTCAGTAAATTAAAATCTATAAACAAGATAAAATTCTCCTTCATACACTGATGTAATTAATGACACTGATAATACTTTTCTGGACAACACTCTTGGCTCCTCACCACATGTTGAAAATTTCCCGCTACAACACAGGACATTTCTTTTAAATTACCTTCTTGTTCTTAAAAAATGTAAGATTACTTTTTTGTGTTGGAATGGAGTTTTCTTCTTGGTTCCTTGTTGAAACTTTAACAAACAATATGGTATTGGGATTGTAACCAAAAGCAGGTCTGGCTGGCAGCCACTACAAAAGCTAATACTTGAGAGGCAGGTGCTAATGTACAGGAAAGTGGGTTATTTGCAGATGCTGGCCATCTGAAAGACAGGGAACTCGTGTCCCAAAATCCATCTCCTGGAAGATGGAGGACTCACGTCTCAAAGCCCATCTCCACCTCTTATTGGAGGCGGAGGTTTCTTTATAAGGAGGGACAGGGAACCAGAACAAAGAGATCAAGGGAGGGAGTTGTGAAGTTCTCTATGTGCAGACGAGCACAGTCCATTCCAATAAGGCAAGTGATGGTCCAGTGTGCATCATCCTGGATTCATGTCATTCTGGTTTTGCCTCATCCTGACTCCATGGTTGAAGGTCAGCAAATCTTCCGGAGCTGAGATACTTGAAGGTCTGGGTCTGTATCTTTTGAAGTTAGTTCCCAGGATTCTCATATAAACATGCTGTTCATCTATAAGCTACATATTAGTGAGAATCAGCACTTACAGAAACAAGGTCAAAGAATGGTGGGGTGGGTTACAATTTCCCACTGTTACAAGATCTCTATTTGAGGAAGCCTGTGCTGAGAAATTATTAAAACAAAGAGTTTTCAGCATGCACTCAGAATGTGCAGAAAACCTCCCTAGGGTAGATATTCATGAACATGCCTAATCTTCACATTTTATACAGAATCAGTTTACTGTTACTCAAAATTCACTAGTTACCAACTTAGCAAAAGTTTGTTGTGTCTACTGTGCACTCAGCATTATATGAAAGCATAAGATCAGGACTCTTCAAAAGACTACATATAAAATGCATGAAACTAGGAATTATACATTTCACTATAAACTCAACAAACAATTTTTATACCAAAGAATATAAGAATTACAAAAATTTGAAGTAGGAGAGATTCCTTTGTTAAGAATGGTGAAGTAGATAATTTTTTGTATTTGTAAACATCAGATAATTATAAGTACTTGGGTATCTGGTCATAGCACAAACAATGAACTTTTCAAGCAGTTTCCTTTTAAAATAACTTTCAAATTACAGTGAGTAAAAACCATACATTTATAAGTCACACTGTTTATAATAACTTAATCCTTATGAAATTGAAATAGACTAAATATAAATGTTGTCATTTATTTAATAGAAATCAGTTATTTTTATCCTTGGATAGTGAAAACTTACAAAATTTTATGAGTTTAACTATATATGACAGCCTAATTCTTATCTACTCTGAATAGTGAAGTCACAATACTGTTTTAGTTTCATACCTAAACAAAATGCAAAGCTTTTCAATTCACTCTGATATTTCTACAACCTATTTCACATCTAGCATTACTTCCCATCTTTCTCCCTCCTGTACATTTTATTTTAAAATAAATAAATAAAATCTTTTATATATGTGTGCATAATTATACATATATGAAGTAGGTATGCAATGGATGTGAGCGATATCTTACTGTGGCTTAGATGTGCATCTCCTTAGTGAATAGTGGTACCAACCATCTCATCAGGTGCCTGTATGCCATGTCTAGAGATGTATCTGGTCACATGTGGAAAATTGTAACAGTGGGAAACCATAACCCACTCCACCATTCTCTGACATTGTTTTTGTAAGATGGGGAGAAACGCTAGATGTGAAATAGGTTGTAGAAATATCAGAGTGAGTTGAAAAGTCTTGCATTTTGTTTAGATATGAAACTAAAACAGTATTGTGACTTTACTATTCAGAGTAGATAAGAATTAGGCTGTCTTACATAGTTAAACTCATAAAATTTTCTAATTTTCTACTTCTACTTAGCCTTATAAGTTTTTTTTCCTGAGAAGAACAGTATTTAAGAAGGTAATTAATCACTTCAATTTATTTAATTATTAATTTAATTAATTTTCTAATGATTCTTTTAAAGCTAATTTTTTTAGTTCTATACTTTAATGAAGAAAAATTAAAAAAAGAAATTGAGTTAACAATTTCATTTACAGTAATATCAAAAAGTAAAATAGTTATATAAAAACCAAATATACATTTTTTTTTAGTATAAATCACAATATAATAAACTTCTATACCTCAACCAAAACCCCCATAAAAATCCCAAGTATCCTGATTAAATAGTGGAAAAAGGACCTGAGCCACCATTTCTCTAGAGACGGCATACAGGCACATGACGAGATGGTTGGTGCCACTATTCACTAAGGAAATGCATATCTGAGCCACAGTAAGATATCACTCACATCCATTACATGCCTACTTCATATACGTATAATTATGCACATATATATAAAAGGTTTTATTTATTTATTTTTAAATAAGATGTACAGGAGGGAGAAAGATAGGGAGAGAAACATTGATCAGTTGCCTCTTGCACGTGCCCCAACTGGGGATGGACCTGCAACTCAGGCACGTGCCCTGACCAGAAATCGAACCTGCAACCTTTTCATTTGCGGGATGATGCCCAATCAAATGAGCCACACCAGTCAGGGATATATGGCTACTTAAAAAAAACCACAACCTAGAAAATAACAAGTGTTGGAAAAATGGGAATTATGTATCAGTTGCTGTTGGGAAGGTAAATGTTGTAACTGTCATGGAAAACACTAAGACAGATTCTTGAAAATTTAACACTGACCTACCACATGCTATGGAATGAATGTTGGTGTCCCTCTAAAATTCCTATGGTGAAATCTTCCAAAATACAATGGTGAGCTTTTGGGAGGTAATGAAGTCATGAGAGTGGATCCCTCGTGAGTAGGATACACCTGCAAATTGGAAGGTGGTCCTCATCCAAATGCAATCATGCTGGACCTGTGATTTCAGACATCAAGGTTCCAGAACTGTGAAACATACTTTCCTGTTGTTAATACGAAACTCAGTCTACTGACACTTTGTTATGGAAGCATGGACTGAAAACACAGCATATGGCCCTGGCCGGTGTAGCTCAGTGGATTGAGCGCGAGCCTGCGGACCACACGATAGCTGTTCGATTCCCAGTCAGGGCACATGCCTGGGTTGCAGGCCGGTTCCCTGCAGACCAGTTCCCAGCAGGGGACGCACAAAAGGCAACCATACATTGATGTTTCTCTCCCTCTCTCCTTCCCCCCCTTCCCCTCTAAAGATAAATAAATAATAAAATATTTTTAAAAAAAGATTAAAAAAAAAACACAGCATATGATCCCACAATTTTACTTGTGGCTACATATACAAAAAAACTGACAGCAGGATCTGGAGAAGATATCTGCACACCCACATTCACAGAAGCATTAATCACAATAGCCAAGCAGTATAAACAACCCAGTTGCCCAATGGCAGATGACTGCATGAACTGTGGTAAACCCATACTGTGAAATATTATTCAGCATTCAAAATAAGACATTTATCAAGTCATTGCTGCAACATGGACAACCCTTAAGGGCATTATGCTAAGTGAAATAAATGACTTGCAGAAAACACGAGTGCTGTATGATTCTATTTATGGGAAGTACCAAAAACAGTCAAATTACTACAAGTAGGAAGAAGAATGCTGTTTGTCAGAGGCTGGGGAAAGAAGAAAATAGGGAGGAAACAAGTGATTTTACATACACATGGCAATCAGTTGAATCTACACTCAAACAACAACAACAAAATGTAAGACAGTGTACCTCTGCTAAGCACAAATGATATCAAATAATATGTTATATGATACAATAAAAAAGAAACATAAGGAGTGCATATTGTATGTATTAGTAGACATGTATTTGTTATGGATCAATGAGACTTAAGCTGCACTTATCCTGAATTATTAAGTTCTATTCTATAAATATCATCGGGAGAACACAACAAATCTTCTATAAGAAAGAAATAAATGAACCAGAGTGAAGAAGGACTTATATTCAGACTTATATTCTTGTAAGTAGCAGCAGTTACATGCAGAAACACTTTCTGGAAGTGGAGTGGAGATCCATGGTAGAGGTGGACGTGCAGAAAGGTGGTTAGTAACATTTGCAACAAATAAGAGCTGGAGAACAACAGGATAGCACCAAGAGGGGGACAAGAGGGCCCAGATGCTCTCTAGATGAAGTCTGGATGGAAAGATGAGCAGCAACAGTCTTCATGTGTTCACTAACAATGCAATTCCAGAACTTCAGAAATTTTGCATAAATTACAGATGTTATAAATAACAGTGAAGAAGTCCTTAAAGTGAGAAATTAGCCAAGTTTCTTGTAAAATACAATTAAATATTTAAGTATTAATTCAGTATACCAATGGGGATGTGATAAATCTAGACAGGGCCAGCAATTATTAGAAGAGGGCAGTGATACCAAGAAATAAAAACTTGGTAAAACACAAAACTCAACAAATTAGGGATAGAAAAAAAGCAATGAATCTTATATAACAAACCATGACAAATCAATTTAATGCTATTTCTGCGATGAAGAAAATGACAAAATATTTATACATATATATGCATACATATTTACCAGGTATTAACTATTTCCAATTTAAATCCTATAATAAATCCAATTAACAAAAAGTAACATAGTATGAGGTACTAAATTAGGCAAAAAGAAGTAGAAGGAATAATGAAGGCTATATTTTCAAAATAGGCTTGTACATATCAAACAATGTCAATTCCCCAATTCAACCTTCCCACATATTAGAAATATTAGTCCAGAGCAAATTTTCTTGCTCCAAAATGGAGATAATATTTAGATCAGAAACAGAAAGTCCTTCATATATGAAGAATGGGCCCTGGCTGGTGTGGCTTAGTGGATTGAGCTCTGTCCAAAACTCGCTGGTTCGATTCCCAGGTCAGGGCACATGCCTGGGTTGTGGGCCAGGTCCCCAGCTGGGGGCATGTAAGAGGCAACTAATCAATGTTTCTCTCACATATCATTGACTCTTTTCCTCTCTTTCTCCATCTCTTCCTCTCTTTAAAATAAATAAATAAAAATCTTTTTTAAAAAAGGAATGGAACATGAAGATCTGTAGTTTTTTCAGAATTCCCAATCTGTGCTTAACTGAAGTTATGAGGATATTATAGACGGGTTGATAGAAACATTTTGCGTATCCATCCACTGCTTGCCAGCTTTTGTGCATAGGGACCAATGTCTTATGCAGATGCCACACTCTCTTCCAAGAACTACTGAATCGATAGTTCAGAGACAGAAAACAAAAAAATAGATATTTTAAGTTTGCCATAGGGCTTCATAAACAGTTATGCTCTAGAACAATATCTGACATGCTGTGAAGTGGGCAGAGCATCTGGAGAAAGAGCAGTTTAAACTCCTGATGCCACATCATGAAGACTTTTGTGTCCGAGTAAACAGAGCTTCAATCGCAGTCACCCAAGGGAGAGACTCTCAAGCAGCACACAAGGGAAAAGACAGCCAAGGCAAATCTTGACTTCTGGAGGAAAGTTATCCTCACCCAGGGAGAGAGGTCCCAGTAGTTCTCCAATGTTATGTGCCTGTACAAGGCACTTCAAGCTGGGTTCAGGTATTCCCACTCCTTCTGAGAGAGATCAATGGCCACGTCCTTGCATCGACATAAAGACTTCTCTGTGTCAAAGGATACAATCCATAGGGTAAAAATGCAACCTCCAAAAAATGGATGTGATAAGAATGACTTGAAGAATCTCCAGCCCTGGCTGGTGTGGCTCAGGGAATTCACTGAGTGCTGGCCTTCGAACAGAAAGGTCACTGGTGTGATTCCCAGCCGGGGCACATGCCTGGGTTACAGGCCAGGTCCCCATCTGAGGGTTAGCGAGAGGCAGCAAATGGATGGTTCCCTCCCTTCACCTCGCTATAAAAATAAATTTAAAAATCTTAAAAAAAAAAAGAATCTCCAACTGTCAGATATATTTCCAACCTCAGAAAGAGCTATTGCCGAATCCTCTTCTTTTTCTCTTCCTCCTTTTCTGAGCTTCTCCCTCAAGAAACAATAATCTTTAGCATTGAATGCTCCTTACTGTGACCTTGGCTCGGGCTCCACTTAGTTCTTTTTTAAGAAAGCAATTATGTGAACAAAGTATTGCACTAATTTCAGCGTAGTTTTGTCCATATAGCTGGTATTAATGTATATACATTATTCACTCAGACTTACAATTATATTCAAGGAGTATTTACTTAACCATTCAGATTTACACTTATGCCCAAGAAATTATATAGGCGTGATCCTTCCTCCTTTGAACTCATTTACTTTCTTTTTCATGTACCTTGCCGACCTACATAAAAGTCAGTTGTAACTCATTTAAATTCAGGTTTCCAGTGTGAAGTAGTGTATTGCTTAACTCTACAGAGCTGTAACCCCAAATGTGAGAAGGGGAGTGTCAGTATTTCCCAAGAGTAATGTCTTTAGCAATTAAGGTGTGGTAGCCCCAGTGCTAAAAAACCCTGTTCCAGTCAAACATGTTTCTCTTCTGCATTTTTCATTGTGCAATAAACTCTCTGATATATATTCTCTAATCCTTAAATGAAGAAAAAAAAAGCTAGACTGAAAAAGCAAAAACCACCATCCAAAACCAAATGTCTATAGCCTCTGAAAGTTCCTGCACATGAAGTATCAGTCACTGGATTTTCCTTCAACCCTGCCAAGTTCCACAGTCTCTGAGCAGGTTTCTCAACGGCAGATGAGAGTGTGGACAGGGAAATGTTACTAAGTAACACACAAGCATGCTTGTGTGGTGTACCTATCAAATGACACAGCCTTGAGCCTTACTCTGGTTCACAATCATTCCACAATATAATAAAAGAGCTTCAATATTATGTAGATGCAGGGAGGCAAAATGAAGAATTCCTAATCTTAATTGTTCATTTCAAAAGATCAGGTATTTTAACAAAGATATGATTATTTAGACCTATGAATTTTTCTTGTTAGTCTTACCTTTTTCCCAGAACACTTTTATGTTTAGGTATCATCTTTATGTATTCACAAATGAGTGAATTATTTCAGTCACTCACTCATGCAACAGTACCTATTTTGACATTGTATTAGGTCTTTTTTAAAAAACTATATTTTATTGATTATGCTATTACATTTGTCCCAATTTTTCCCCTTTTGCCCCCCTCCACCCAGTGCCCCCTACTCACTCAGGCAATCACCCCACCATTGTTCATGTCTGTGGGTCATACACATAAGTTCTTTGTCTGCTCCATTTCCTATACTGCACTTTACTCCCCTTGTACCCCTGCTCCAGCTATTCTCTAACTATGTATTTGTACTTCTTAATCCCCTCACATCTTCACCCATTCTCTCCCTCTCCCTTCCCATCTGGCAACCTTATGATAGCTAACTGCTTTTCTCTTGCTTTTAAGAGTCGCTTTATCTTTAACCTTTGGCCTTTTAATAATGATGTGTCTTGGAGTGGGCCTCTTTGCATCCATCATAATTGGGACTCTCTGAGCTTCCTGGACTTGCATGTCTTCCTGCACCAAATTAGAGAAGGTTTTTTTTTACTATTTTTTCAGAGAGATTTCCAATTTCTTGCTCTTTCTCTTTACCTTCTCTGATGCAAATGTTGGACCTCTTAAAGTTGTCCCAGAGGCTGTTTATACTATCTTTTTTTTAAAATTTTTTTTCTTCTTGCAGTTCTGCATGGTTTTTTGCTTCCTTACATTCCAAATAATTTATTTGGGGATACATTTGAGGACTTATCCTCAGCTTCATCTATTCTACTGTTGTTTCCCTGTAAGTTACTCTTTATTTCAATTAGCATATCCTTCATTTCTTTTTCTTTAAGCATACTTTATTGATTATGCTATTATAATTGTCTCATTTTTTCTCCCCTTTATTCCCCTCCACCCAGTAATCCCCCCAACTTACTTCATGTCTATGGGTCATACATATAAGTCCTTGCTACACGTCCTCTCCACCCCTGCTGTCCATCTCTGCTCCTCCTACCAGTCTGGATGAATGTTTCTTTAACTCTTTGGTTATCAAACTTTCAAACAATTTGATTTTTCTGGCAGTTCTGGTTATTTTTTGTTGTTGTCCTTCTTTTGGTTGTGCAAGTAGGCAAAGTATAGCTACCTATACCTCCATCTTGGCCAGAAGTAAGTCCTCATATCCTTCATTTCTGACTCATCTTTATATGTTGCTGAAGTCATCACTAAGTTCCTTGAGCATCCTTATAAATAGTGTTTTGAACTCTGCATCTGATAGATTGCTTATCTTCATTTCATTCAGCTCTTTTTCTGGAGTTTTGATCTATTCTTTCATTTGAGCCATATTTCTTTGTCTCCTCGTTTTGGTAGTATCCCTGTGTTTGTTCTATGTAGTGGGTAGATCTGCTTTGACTCTGTGTCTTGGTAGTGTGGCCTAATGTAATAGGTATCCTGTAGGTTCCAGTGACACAGCCTCTATCACCCCCTGTTACCCAATCTTGGTATTTGAGGTTCACCCTTTATGTGGGATGAGTATACCTTCCTCTTGTAGTTGTGCCTTGATTGCTGTTGGTAGATCAATGGGAGGGATTTACCCAGGCCAGTCAGCTGCAAGGACTGGCTGTGACCACTGACCACCGACTTCTGCCCTCTGAGGAGGATCAGCTGTGTAGGGGCAGGGTGGTGGGGCTCCAACATAGTCTGTAGCTGTCCACTGGGTGTGTTGGCCCTGAGGTTTCCCAGGTGGTACAGGCCAACGTCAGCCCCCACCTGTGTTTTGTCCAGAGCATTCTGCCTGAGCTGTAAAGCAATCTGAGATGGCTGCCACTTGTACTGGGCTTGGAGATTCTCAGGTGAAGCCAAGCTGTGACTCTAATCTGGCTGCCACTGGGGCTCAATGAAGCCAGCTCTTCCTTGTTTGATAGGAGTTGAGAGCCAAGATCAGCCATTCTTATGGAAAAGTAGCTTGGGTGGGTTCATAAGCTGGGTGAGGTAGAGCCTCTGTGGATCTCCAAGGTGGGTCATACAGGTAAATGGAGTCTCAGATATGGCACCAGCTTCCCAGCTCTGTGGGGGGAGGGCTCAGCAGAGGGACAATGGCCTCTGCTTGTCCTGATGCCAGATGCTTCAGTCTCTCCCTGTATGCCACTGGTGCCCTTCAAGTTGCCACCCCGGTGCTGGAGCTCAGAGGGAGTGAGTCTTAGTAAGTGGGTCTGTGTGTAGGTTCCCCAAGAGGAACTGCTTGGAGCTCAGAAGCCTCCTCCATTGACTCAATCCCCACTGGTTTTCCTAGCCAGAAGTTGTGGTGACTTATCTTCTTGCACTGGAATCTTGAGCTGGGGAGACTGGTGTGGGTCTGGGACTCCTCACTGCTGAGATATCCCTCCTGAATTTTTACCTACATGGGTGTGGGGCCAGCCTGTTCCACATCCTTGCCCTTCCTATCAGTCTGGATGGATGTGGTTTCCTCAATTCTGAGTTGTCAGACTTCCATTCAACTTGATTTCTGATGTTTCTGAGTGACAGTTGTTTTATATTTTAGTTGTAATTTTGACATGGTTGTGTGAAGAGGCAAGCCATTTCAGCCTACATTGCCATCTTGACTGGAAGCCTTACATATTATTATTTCTGTCATGTCTTAAGTATTAAAATAGAAGCTCTTCTATTGCTATTGTGAAGTTTTCATAAAAATGAAAAAGTATAGAGATCAAAACCAGCAATTCTTTGAATTATTTATTATTGCTGTATTTTATTTTTAAGATAAGGCTAGAATGTAAGCTTTTATTTAATATGACTTTGGGTACAAAACAGATATTTCCCAACTGTTAAGGAAGATGGAAGTTTAAACACAAAGAACTAAATAATACCTGTTGAAAATTACAATAGGTTATAGAAGAATTTAACAGAGTTCCCTTTTAAACAAGAAGCTTTGGGTTTGACTTCAGTCCAGTTTCCACACATTTAAAAAAACATAGTATTGTCTAAAGTGACCCATGCCTGTTATTCAGTTTTGTACATTCACCCCCTATTCTATGTCTAGGATAACTTCTTCCTGGCAAAGTTAATATGCCTAAAATATATTAATGCAGCTCTGCCAAAATTATTAATTTTAATATTGCCTCTACTTCATTCTTTCTCCTTTTCTGGAACTATGATTCAAACCATATAGACCTTTTTTTTCTTTAAAGATTATATTTGTCAATTTTTAGATAGAGAGGAAGGGAGGGAGAAAGAGAAGGAGAGAAACATCAAATGTGGTTGCCTCTCACAACCCCCTACAGGGAACCTGGCCCACAACCAAAGCACGTGCCCTGACTGGGAATCAAACCAGTGACCCTGATGTGGTCACTGGCCTGCAGTGTCCATGGCATTGTGGCTAAGACAAGACAGATTCACATGGACTACCAAGTCCTGTGGAGGAAAAGGCCACTCTCTCAAGAGGAAAGCATGTTGACCCTTGCCTTGACAGGATTTTCTTGCTTTTCTGGGCACATTACATTGATGATGGTCCTCATTTAATATGCACAGGTTCACTTTAGAACCTTGTACAGAAAACAGAGGAGAGGATGTTGCTAATTACATCAAAAAGGATATTTGCAAATGTAAAGGGAAAAGTGGCTGAACTGGTTACACTCATCTTTGGAAGGTTTAGCATAGATTTTAGGAATTTACTTTAAAGATACGCAGTAAACGTTTCCTGCCTCAATTCAGGGTGAGGGAATCTTAGCAAAAAGCAAGTCTCACTGTGGCCTAGGTACAATGCAGGCCTGATTCCCCATGGGAAAACCTATCTGTGGGTGTGGATCCTATGTACCTGACCTTGCTTTCCACTGGCCTTTCTGAGTGGGAGCTGGGCTCATGCCACACAGAATGGTCTCCTGTATTCCCCCCATTATTTTTAGTTAGGACCGCTATAGATCTCACAACTCTTGCTACTTGCTGGTCTCTCATATGACCCTGGGAAAATAATTTCAAATGTGGCAAAGTACACAGAGCATTATTATAATCAGTAAGCAACCAGTGGTTCCAAAGACCCACATTCTCAGATTAAGCCCCTGAGTCATTGTCAAGTAGTAAGGATCAAATAATAGATAACATTCAAAGAACTAGGAGGGCTCATTTAGAGTCAAGGTCAGATAGCTAAAGGGCCATAAAATTTTGGAGAAGAAAACTCATTTCAGGCTTGAACCCTTATCATTTAAATTGAGGGTATTAACAAAGCAGGTTTCACGGGATTGTATGCATTCTTTCTTAGGCCTGATTGCCCCTGGGGAACCTGCCCTTTCCAGCACAGGGCCACACCCACCTCCTGCATTGTTTCAGGCTTAGGTGAAGCAGGGGAAGTAAGGCAGTCAAGAGATTAGGAGACTTTTTGCAGACAGAATGAGGACTAAGGTTGTGTCAAAGTCAAGGGATGAGGGTCTATCACCCTCTTTCTCCATAGCCCTCCAAGTCCTTTCCTGAGGGCCCCCTCATGACCATTCCTGTCTTAGGTAGTCCTCCCTTGAGAAATCTTACCTGCCATTGGCTAACTGGTCATGCACTGAGGGCTAGGTAAGGTGAAGTAAAGTGGGCAGAGGCAGTGCTCCTGCAAGGGGTATAAGCTTTGTCACCTTAGTGGCTTAGGGTCTCAAGGTCTTTCACTCAACTTAGCCATGGGGGGTTACAGCTTCTGAAACCAGGCAGGGCGGTTCCCAACACAGCCCTCTGGTTTGCAGGCCAGCACTTAGTCCACTGAGCCATACCACCCAGGGCCGTGTAGACCCTTTTACTCTGTCTTCCACAGAGCATAATCTAGCTTTAATATTTGGTCTGCATTATATTCTGGGTAATTTCTTTAGCTATGTTTTCCAGAGCACTTATTATTTTTTCAGCTCGTTTTTTACTGATGTTTAACTCATACATTAAAAATGTCACCTGAACAATTACAGTCATACTTTGTTTTATTCTGCTTTACTTTATTGCAGTTCCCAGCTATTGCATTTATTTGCAAACTGAAGGCAAAACCCTCTACCAGCAAAAAGACTGACTCACTGAAGGCTCAGGATGATGGTTAGCATTTTTTGGTAACAAATTATTTTTAAATCAATGTATGTACTTTTCTAAAAAGATATAATGCATTGCACACTTCATAGACTACAGTATAGTGTAAAAACCTGGGGGGGGGTACAAAAGTAGATTTATAGTTGTCTGTATGGAAAATAATATGAGAGGACCCAAAAACCCCCCGGAATTTATTTATTAAAAATTGTGTATTTATTCTTACATGTTTAAACTTCAGTCACCTTCAAAGTATTCTCCATGTGATGCAATACACCTATTCAGACATTTTTTCCACTGCTCAACAGTTTCTGAACTCATCAAATTTGATGTCTTTTAGTACTTCTGTTGTTTTTTGTTTCACCTCTTCCACATGGGCAAAATGTTTCCCTTTGAGGACATTTTTTTTCATCCAGAGAAACAAAACAAGGTCACTGGGGGTGAGATCTGGTGAACAGAAAGGGTGAGGCACGAGGTCATGCTGTTTTGGGTCAAAAACTGCTGAACTCAGTGTGTTGTGGGCAGATGTGCTCACAAACCACCCATCATGAAATGACCAAATGGGCTGAATAAGTCTTTAAAAAAAATTCACTGAAGCCCAGTGCAGCCTCTCACAGCAACACCAGCTGGTGCACTGACACGGATGGGTTCCTAGAACACTCAACTATGGGGGAAGCCTGTGCTACGAGAGGCCTGGCCTCCAGAAGATAATTCTGTTTTTTGGAGATCCCCTCTTGTACAATAATTAAAAAATACAGAAGAAAAAACTCTATTTTGCCTAGTCACAACTTTAAACCTACTTTGGCCCCATCCTGTATAATTTTTATACATACTGGAAAACCAAACAATTTGTATGATTCATTTTGTTGTGATATTTTTTTATTGTTGTGGTCTGCAACCAACACTGCAATGTCTCCAAGATATGCTTGTACGTATTTCTTTTCTAGAGGTCTTATTGGTTCCTTTGCAAACTTGACTGGGCATTTTTTAACCCTCTTTATTTTCACTCAAATTTTCATTCTTATTTTTTATTTCTTTAAAGATATTAAATATACTTATTTTATATTCTATGATTTTAACTCTTTAAAAAAGATTTTTATTTACCTACTTACTTCTAGAGAGCAGGGGGAGGGAAATAGAGAAGGAGTGAAACATCAATGTGTGGTTGCCTCTCAGCACCCTGAACTGGGACCTGGCCTGCAACCCAGGCATGTGCCCTGACTGGGAATAAAACCAGTGATCCTTGGTATGCAGGCTGATACTCAGTCCACTGAGCCACTCTGGCCAGGACTAGCTTATTTTTTGTACAGATTTTTTAAGTTTATTTTTAGACAGAGGGGAAGGGAGGGACAAAGAGAGGGAGAGAACTTCAATGTGTGCCTGCCTTTTGCACACCCCTCACCAGGTCTCTGGCCCACAACTCAGGCATGTACCCTGACTGGAATCAAAGTAGCAACACTTTGTTCAAAGGCTGGCACTCAATCCACTTAGCCACACTAGCCAAGGCTATTCTATAATCTTAATATCTGAAATTTTTTGTGAGACCATGTCTAATTCACGGTACTTTATTTTCTTACATGTTTTGTGACTTGACAGAAAGCTCATGGTTCCTTGGTACATTACCTGTGGGAATTGCTGGAGGATTCAACTGAAGGGTGTCCATCCGGAGAGGATTTTATTTGCTTATCCAGGCTTTCTAGTGGTAGTACCAACCTAGGACCAATTTAATAAATTTTCAGCATGAAGTGTTTGGACCACACAGATATTGAAAACTGTGACAGGTTTGAGATGGTACCGGCTATTTAACCTTCCATCATTGCATGAATTTTGGCAGAAGACATGCTAGTCTTGGGTCAGAAACTAAGAGCCGGCCCTGGCTTGTGTGGCTCAATGGATTGAGCACAGGAACTCTTTGGCCTGAGAACCAAAGAGTCACTGGTTCGATTTCAAGTCAGGGCACATGCCTGGGTTGTGGGCCAGGTCCCCAGTGCAGGGGCATGTGAGAGACAACCACAAATTGAGGTTTCTCCCCCTCTCTTTCTCCCTTCCCTTCTGTCTAAAAATAAATAAACAAGTTAAAAAAAAAGAAATAGAAAAAGAAACTAAGAGTGGGTATTACTCAAAGCAATAGTGGTAGCCAGAGTATCAGCATTTGTGTTAGTTGCCCAAGCTCCAATTCCCACAGGACAACACAGAGTGGTCCAGGAGACATCTACACATGCGATGGGTAGTATTAAAGAAGAGGAAGCCTGGACCCACAGAACACGGATGTTTTAAAATGGGCAGTAAGCGTGCTTGCCTTTTTTCCTCCAGAGGTTGACACTACAGCTACCTTCCAGGACTGTACACGAATCTGTCCTTGTTCTCTTCCAACACTGCTCAGTATATAATCCATTGAAAATGTCGTCTGGGACAGGCAGTGGTGCCTCTGCTCACAAGATGTAGAAACTCGAGACTTTTGAGGAACTGTCTCTGAACAATGGGCAGATGGAATTGAGTAATGAATGCATGCTTGTGTTTGCAAATTATTACGGTAGCCTTTTCTCACTTCTGTCTAGAGTCAAGGTCAAGAAGGGTAAGTTTTCTTGCTGTCCTCTGGTGTAGGGCAGGTGTTTTGTTGTTGTTTGATGAGGGCGTAGCAGGGGTGTCCAACCTGAGGCCTGTGGGCCACATGTGGCCCAGGATGGCTATGAGTGTGGCCCCACAGAAAATCATTAATTCACTTAAAGCATTATGAGATTCTTTTGTGATTATGAATCACAATGTATTTAATGGTGGTCCAAGACAACTCTTCTCCTTCCATTGTGGCCCAGAGATGCCAAAAGGTTGGACAACTCTGGTAGACCTCTATATCGTGTGGCTGAGTTTCTCCTATCAGGTATCCTACCTTGGCTGGGGTCGTGGGTTTGTCCCCTGTTCCCTCACTCTTTAGGGACACTAGAACTCTAGTTCAAAGTCAGCAGAATTCAGAAGATACCCCCCATAAAAATTTACTTTTTTGCTTACTTACCTCTCCCAATTCTTTTCACTTGTTTTTGACCTATGAGTAATCCTTCACTTTTTGTTAGCTCAGAAGTTCATTTGAAGACATAAATGTTCTAGACAGAATTCATGTTCTAGACAGAATTACATTGTGTGTACGTGTGTGTGTGAGAGAGAGAGAGAGAGAGAGAGAGAGAGAGAGAGAGAGAGAGAAGGTTGTTCTGTGTCTCTAATCTCCCATAATGCCAGAGTGGCTGGAATGCAGGGGAGGCCTTCACAAAGGGAGCTTAGGAATAATGAGTCACCTGTGAGAATGCTGAACTCACCTAGAAGACTGGCATGTTTGGAAAAGGGTATACTTAACCATCATGATTAGGAGATGAATTTTTAAGTTAACTGGATTTTTCTCCCAGTTGACTAAAGAACTGCTGGCTTTGAAAGGAATATCTCTCCACATTAGGCTGCTATACATAGCAAGCAAGTCCTCAGGATTCCCTAAGTTATACATAGTCACTGTACACAGTTGCATTAGTTGATGATTCCATTGACAATTTTAGAAATGCTGCACATATTCAACTTCCTAGTTTAGTATTCAATTTCACAGTTTTGATATAGAGACTACCTGGATCACCAGAGTGTTAACACCTCTGAACATTCCCTGCTCAGTGCGGCCCATGATCAGCAGCATCAGCTCCACCACCTGGGTGCTGTCAGAAATGCTGACTCTGAGGCCCTTCCCCAGCCCTACTGAATCAGAATCTGCATTTGACAAGATACCCAGGTGGCTCCTCTGCTCATTAATGTTTGAGATGCCCTGCCCTGGAAAAATGCTTTGAAGAAGCTACTGTTGCTGTTGATGACTCTCGCGATAATACAATTTGGAGGCCATTTGGGACAAGATGTATGGATCCTGAGAATATTATGCTAAGTGAAATTAGTCAGATGGGAAAGGATAAAAACCATATGTCACTCAGATGTAAAATATAAAACCAAAAACCAAACCAACAAACACAAATGAATTAATGGAAACAGACAAAAGAATGAGGGTTACCAGAGGGAAGGGGTAGGAGGAGTACAAACTGCGCCAACTGGACTTTGGGTGGTAAGCATAGAGTGGAATTTATAGACACTGCATTATAATGCTGTACACCTGGAATTTATAATTTTATTAAACATTGTTACATTGATACATTTAATTTGGAATCAATTGGTGGGTAATAAAAATTGGAGCATAACACAATAGAGAAAGCATGGTTTTAAGATTCAGCACCTGAGGTCCATTCCTAAATAACTGCATGAGCTTCAGCAAATCGCTGAACATTTCTAAATGCTGGATCGTGTTTCACAAGATTGTTAAAGGAATGAAGAGAGATTGTGTAAAAAGGTGCCAGTGAAGGTGCCTGCAGCATGTGTGGATGAACAAGGGGCCATCTACTAAACCTGACGAGCTCAGAAGAGGCCTGCATGTGAGTGTGACAAACTCAGAGACTCAAACTAACCACATTGGGAGGGTCTTGCGACAGCCTCTTCCAGATAAGATTGGAATTTCCCTAGGTTGTGCCTCAAACCAGGCACACAACAGACAGAGAGACAGCATGCCAGCAACTGCAGGTACCCCATCATTATTAGGCCAACAGATTTTCACGATGACCCCAGTGTCAACTTACTCCTCAATATAATAGTAAAAATCTCCCTTGGGTGGAGATTTAACATGCTGATGAGACATGCATGTAAATCCTACTACACAGGCACCAAAGAGTCCCTGCCTCTAAACACTCAGACATCACTAGACGTCATCTTTCCTGCTTCAGCTTCTTCGAAACTGTTCCCCAGCTTTTGATAGGAGAGCAGCCCCTTCTTCCTTTCCCTTGAGGGTAACTCTTGGCAGGCATGAACTTTTCCATAAACCTCTTACCCAAGTAAAAGGCTTCGTTGGGAACTCTCTTGATTTCCATCTTGGCAGTTTCCAAAGAACTCCAGGTGCCAGTCTGAACATACAAATTTGAAGTCAAAGCATGTCATGGCGGGTTGTCACGTCCTGGGCCTTTATCTTCCTTGGAAAAGGTTTATGTTTACCCCAGAGGAGCCTGTTTTTATTTTTGCATGTGAGATAACATGGCCTCGGAATGTCACAGTAATCTTTTTCCACACCCCTCAGGGTACAGCCTGGAACCAGACTAGAGACCACAGAACCCCTCCCTGTTGTCTTGTTCCTCAAGCAGCATCTCTAGGTGTGGTAAATGTTTATTCGTGACTGTCCCGTACCCACCTGTGTAAAAGTGTGTGTCTATCTCACTACTTATCCAGTCTCAGAGATTTATTTCCCCTCTTTGCTTTCTTCAGACCCTTTAATCAACCACGAATGGATGTCTCCTTCTTTGATTCTAATGTATAAAATATTCAGAAGCTGCAAAACTGCCTTTTCCAAAGTGTTTACTCAATCTGTTGAGATTTTGCTTCTCGGTAATTTTCTCCAGTTTGGTTCAGATAAACTCATGAATATTTTCTGCAGGTTTGGACATGTCTTTTTTTTTTTTTTAAGAGTTTTTATGACCATTTATTTATCTTTAGAAGGGAAGAGAAGGAGAGAGGGAGAGAAATATCAATGTATGGTTTTCTCTCGTGCATGCCCTGCCGGGAACTGGCCTGCAACCCAAGCATGTGCCCTGACTGAGAATGGAACCTTGACCCTTTGGTTAGTAGGCCCACCCTCAGTCTACTGAGCTATACCAGCCAGGAGGACATTTCTTGTATCAACACATAGTAGGTATGTTGTAAATGTTAGCTGATTTTCATTCCTTTTTTATATATTTTTCAAATGGAAAAAAATTCATTTTTAGAGAGAGGGGAAGAGAGAAAGAGGGAAAGAGATAAAGATAGAGAGAAATATTGACTTGTTTTTTCACTTATTTATGCTTTCATTGATTGATTCTTGAATGAGCCCTGACAGGAGATAGAACCTGTATCCTTGGCATATCTGAATGATGCTCTAATCAACTGAGCTACACTACCAGGGACCCTTTTTTCCTGTTTTTTTTTTTTTTTTTTTAGGGTGGGGAGGATTTTATTTCTTTATTCTTAGAAGGAAGGGAAGGGAGAGAGAAAGAGAGGGAGAGAAACATCGGTGTGTAGTTGCCTTTCACATGGCCCCCACTGGAGACCTGGCCTGCAACCCAGGCATATGCTCTGACTGAGAATCTGAGCATTGACCCATTGCTTCACAGGCCCGTGTTGAAATCACTGAGCCACACCAGCCAGGGCCTTTTTTCATGTTTTGCTGAGAGATAACAGAGAATAACTTCTTCCTCTATCATTCAAATGTACAAAAACAGTGTTGTAAAAAATCTATGAGAAATGTCAGGTATTAAAACACTTAGCAGTTCATGAATAGGCAAGATATAAATTATAAGTTTCCATAAAGTATGAAATACAGTTTACAGTACAAGACACACACAAACTAGTTTCAATTAAAACAGCAGTGAAAATCATTGAAAGTTGAATACGAAAACACCTACCACACAGCCCATCACAGTAGGCACGTCTACAGTGTCACACTGACTTCCTGATCACCAAAGCAAAAAGGAATACTCAGTAAATTACATGAGAAAATATTCCAGAGACAGTTTCCTTAGAATTAAAGTACAAAAGGAATGTGTTATATGGGTTCTCGTCCAAGGAACATCAAACTACTTAATGGGATATATTTTAATGGTACAATTAGAAAACAGTTGTTAAGAAAATGTGACTTTTAAGGGGTCTTTATTTCTTTATGTTTGCAGACTAGATATAGATGAAATATAGGCTGATTTTTTTCTTCTCCCTTAATTACTAAAAACCAGCAGAGGCCAAAGGAAAGTCTCTTTATAAGTTTTCTAGAAATGGATTCTTTTAAATTCTTAGAAAATGAATTTACACAATCAGCAAGGGTCTGTCATCCAGAAAGACTCAGTCTTGAAGACCCTCACCATCAATAGCCAAGTTCTAAGGTTCTCCCTAGGTAGCTTGGTAAGAAGCTAGAGAAACTCCCCCACTAGCGGAAGAAGACGAAAGGAGACAAACACACAGCTGAGCGATTAGCAGCCAGCTAATAAATCACAAGGTCTCATCTTCCTAATCAAAGACACCCAGGAGAAGATGGTTTCCATCTCTGCTCCCTAATCAAAGACCAGGTAGCTTCAATCACCCTAGTGGGGAGATAGATAGAAAAGACAACTGATGCCAAATAAACCCAAGAATGGATGAAATCAAGGGAATACTGTATTTCACCATGTATAACACACTTTTTTGCCCAAATTTTTAAGGGAAAAATAAGGACGCACATTATACACGGGTATAACAATTGCACACCATGGCTATCATAAGGTCCATAACAATCCCGTGTGTAATGCATGAAAAACTGTGGCAAGATATGTTAAATAACAAAAAACCCTCTTTACACCAAGACAGGTGCAGCTGAACAGAGTGATGAAAACCCCACTATATGCTCATTTAGATTCATCAGCATATTAAAGGACACACCTGGAAAGCTGCTGCACATTGTGATTGAGACCCTCCCTAGAATTCCTGCCTGCACAAAACCGATAAACTCCCTGGAAAGGATAAAGTCAGCACCATTTGCTTATCAGGCCTATGACCTTTTTAAACATTTCTGCCATTTTACTCATCTGAGCTTATGTCTCCAGGACTGGAAATGACGGGAAAGCAGGAAGAGAACTCACCTCTCCCTACAGCCACAGGCAGGAGATAGCATTGAAACAAAGGGCAGCTGTGTTACAACACCCCCAACAGCCCTGGGGCCACACAAAAGCAACTCCCCCACCCTTTTTAAATCCAATTACAGTACAATGCCAGCCCGAGGCACTCACCACTCAATGCTGGTGTATCCATTCCATTCCCTCTCCTGTCTTGGAAAGTGAATACAAAGTTTATTCTCTACACTTTCTTCTCTTTGTGAGTTCTTTCACAGGTAGTGTCACCGGCCACCCTAACATTTTGATGGCCTGTATGGGGATATTCTCTATTTCTCCCCTTCCTCTGGCCTCCCAAGATTTGGGACTGGGGGAGCAGTGGGCAGCAAAAGCATGACCCGGGGTAAACCCCTCACTCTGTCTCTGTGGGGTTTGGAGGGAGGGTTCCGATCCTTCTCTGTCTCCCCAGACTCTGCAGACAGCCTGCCCTTCCTCCACCTCCACTGCCGGAGATTGGGACGTGTCTCTGAATCTCAAAGCGAAAACATACTATTGAGAATGATAGCTAGCCACTTGTCTCTTTGTCATAAAGCCCTGTACTGGTTTCTGCAGGGAGGGTCACCTCCAACCATCTCTCTGCTGGTTCAGTTTGCTCTTGGGGCCCAGGGACGCCTGGCTCTGCGGCAGACCGTCCTGTTTAGTCTGCCCTTAGGCTGGAGGACACCCAGCTCTGGCCCTAGCCCTCTAGGTGATTTCAGTTGGGGATAACCTTCTGAACCCTTCCCCATTTGGGGTAGCCAAGGGGGTGTAAGAAATGACTGGGAGCCAAAAAGGTCCAATTAAGGGCATTTATTTCAGGCTAGACACTGTGATGGGGCCGGGTGGGGGGGCTGATGAGAGCAGACTGCGGGCGCAAGGGAAAGGGAGAAGGGTTTTTAAGGGTGCGTAGCAGACCCCTGGGGAGGGTAGCAGACCCTGCTGATCTTCTCAGATGTCCTGGGTATAGGTGTTTGCAAGACAATGTCCACTGGTCAGAGATGTCTGATCTGGCAACGGAAAGTCTGGGAGATTTATGGGCCTTGTTTCTGGGGAAAGCTTGAGTGAGTGGGGACAAGCAGTGAGGAATCCACTAGTTTCCGGCAGGACACCGGCGGCTATCCCTCAGGTGCTTCTGATAATGTGTAATCCCATAGTCAGGAGTTGAGCCCTGTGACACCTACTTTCTTTGTTCCAGGAAGACAGTGGCTTAGGGGCTCCACCTCCCAGTACATTCTAAAGCCTTCCCTTTGTTCTTGTCCCTGAGATATCCTTCCCTTTTGAAATGGGCAATACTCAATCAACCCCACCAAACAACTCCCCACTGGGATGCAACTTGAATGCTTTGGGATTTACCAACCTCCAGCCCAAACGCTTGATTTTCTGTTGCAACAAGGCCTGGCCTCAATACAAACTGGGTGACCAGGAAGTCTGGCCCATGAACAGATCTCTTAACTGTAATGCTCTCCTGCAACTCAACCTTTACTGTTGCTGCCTGTATCCTGTACTTAGCTTTAGTTCTTGAGAGAAGACAATATTTTAACCTTTGGCGGAAATTCCAGGCATTTCAGGCCTCTTTTTTCTAAGTACGCCCTTTGGTTCAAATTTGCCTCACAAGTGTTTCCCTCCCTTGTTTGACCATTCCCTCTATATCTCTCACACCACCTCCCTCCCAAACTGTAAAACACTCTAAATTCTCCTCCTGGAGACCTGGGAGATGCTCATTCCTGGGAACAATTGGGCCTACCTCTCAATCTAGAGAAAAAAAGTGGCATTTTAAACTCAAGGCACTTTTCCGCCCCTTTGCCAGACTCTGTACCATCCTTCTTCCTACTTGTCGTCCCTGGACCTCTTCTCCTGCCCCCCTTCAGATGGGTTTTTCCAGGCCACCCCATTCGTGCCCTCTCTTTTGGGAACCCCCGAAGCCTGTGCCGCAGTTCCCTCTGGGTGAGGTTGCTGCATCAGAGGGCATTATTCGGGTCCAAGCCCCCTTCCCAGTCAGACCTCTCCCAAGTTCAGGTCAACCTCTGCAGGTTTCCCTCCCACTCCCCCCCACAAATCGGCTAAATTTACAAAGGGGTTTGATTATCCTACCCTCTTAGGTGACATCTGTTTACTGTTTTGTGATGGCGAATTTGTACTTGTCAATCCCCTTACTTTACTCAGACCCCCTTTGCTTCTGTCCACTGTCACCCTCCCTCAGAGCAAATGTCCATAGAAATGGTAGAGATTATTATCCAATGTGTGCTTTTAAATCAGAATCTGTTTTCTTCCAGCTAGGATATGTTATGGGACAACATATATTTTTACTAATCAAGTTGGCCCCATTCGCCTGGTAGGGTGAGACTTTCTGGAAACCAGTGATGCCCAAATATCGTTTTCCAGAGTATATTTAGAAGTAAGTAAACCAGCCACTGGACCAAATGGGAAAAGAATGACTTTAATGGAACCCCCCCACACCACACCCAGGAGACAACTAATCTGGAGACTGAACGTTTAGTAACCTCCTCTTCTTCATTATTAACTTCCATGAGAGCCTCAGGCACGGCTTAACAGGGTACCTGCTCTACTCAGAATGGCCCAAAACAGCCCAGAAACTTATAGGGAAGCCTCTAACACTTGTCTTGCTGTACAACTGTCTCTCCATAAATGGGGAACTGGTCCAGAATGCCTAAAAAGTCCCCTGTAGGTACACATACCAATTGGGAGGAATTTGACCCTGAGTCCTTCAGGAAAAAGCCTAGTCTTCTTTTGGAACAGGGCCAGGTGTTTCTGAAACCTTGCCCGGCAAGTTTTCAGAAATTGTAATCCGTTGTGGCTAAGTCTGAGTAGAAAGACCTTGGGGCAATAAGCCACTTAGGAGACACAGCATATCTTCCTTGTGGGGAGCTGCCTTTGCCCCCTTTAACTTTACTCTGGGTAGTCTCAAGTGGATGGTCAGTTAGCTATGATGTGTAAGATTACTCAAGGGAGGGACAACCTAAGACAGGCATGGTCATAAAGGGGCCCCCGGGGAAGGACTTGGGGAGCTATAGAAAAAGGAGTGATGGATCTTTGCCTCTGGGCTGTGACACAGCCTGAGTCCTCATTCTGTCTGCAAGAAATCTCCTAATCTCTTGGGTGCCTTTCTTTCCTCGACTATCTTAAGTCTGACACAATGACAGATCTTGGTGCTTTTCCTTTGAGAGATTATCCACCTTCCCCCCCTAGCAGCTGTCACTTTTTGGGCTGTTCAATTCCACCCTCTTCTCCTGGATGACCCATATTTAGACCCACAGGAGGAATAGCTCGAGGCCTATAGACCACCTAAAGTACTTACAGAAGAAGAAAACTTTGTCCATACTCCTCCAAACCAAAACCAGGCCAGGTCATAAAGAAAAATCTATTGTAAAACAAGAGAGAAATGAAAAGATAAAGTCAGGACCATTTGCTATTCCCTTTGCTATCATGGCATCATTTGCCTAGCAAGCCTATGACCTTGTTAAACATGACTGCCGTTTTATTCTTTTGTGTTTATGTCCCCAGGACTGGAAATTACTGGAAAGCAAAAACAGAACTAACTGCTCCCTACACAGGCAGGATATAGTACTGGAACAAACCGTATACTTACAACACCTGCAACAGCCATACAACAGTAACCCCCACCCTTTTTTAATCCAATTATAATGCAATAAAAGCTCAAAGCCCCTGGCTTTCAAGGTTGTTGTAGCTCTCCACACCATGACCCTTTCCTTTCTTGGAGAGTAAATAAAAACTTGATTCTCTACAACTTTGTTTCTTTACAAATTTTTTCACAGCCTATGTCACTGACCACCCTAACAACCCTCAAAATAAAAGACCTAGTGTGCATTCTCCCTTGAGCATGCCCATCTGCCCCCTTTCCTCAAGTGTGTACTTTTGTTTTTTCCTTAGCTGTAAGGGTTCCAGTGAGAACTGCAACCAGGGGAGCAGTGGCCAGTGGCAACTTGTCCCAGACTAAACCTGATTCTGTCTCCAAGGGCCCTCCTTTTGCCTCTGTGACTTCTCAGTCAGTAAAGCAAACCAGCTGTGGTTTATTTCTATTGCTACTGTCTTGCTTCCTCCATCCTAAGTCCTTCATTTGTCTCACTGTCCAGCCAAAGCAGCCCCACTTTGGATCACTCCTGTTGCTGTGATCTTGCTTCTTCCACCCTAAGCCCCTTTTTTGCCTCATTGTCCCAAGCTTTAATGAGCATATTTCAAAATTACCTGTACTCATATCTTGAAATCTTTCCTGCACAGAGTCAAGAACATTACAGGGGCTTATTTAAGAAAAAGTTTGCCAGATGAGAGCAGGATGTGGGGTATTGAGTGAATAGGTGACAGGATTAAGAAATACAAATAGGTAGTTACAGAATAGCCATGGGAATGTAAAGTATAGTATAGGGAATGGAGTACCCAAAGGGCTTATATGCATGACCCATGGACATGCACAAAGCTTTGGGGATGGCCTGAAGGAGTTCGGGGTGCTGGGTGGAAGGGGGCAAAGGGAAAAGTTGGGACAACCATAGTAGCAGAATAAAATAAAATACATACATACATACATGCATGCATGCATACATACATACATAAAGAACCCACACATTCCAAACATGTGTAGGAAGACACACCTTGGCTTGGTCCCTTCCAAGTGACACTTCAATTACAACTTGACCTGCTAACACTTCCGCATATCTGTTCCCCATAACCCCTTCAAAAAAGGCCATTAAGTCTGGATTAGGGCAACAGATTTGAGCGTTCTCTTTATCTCATTTGGGTGCCTCTCAACATAAACTCTTTATTTGTTGCATATTTGGTATTTTAGTAATTAGTCTTACTGCATGTTGGGCATATGAACTTAGGTTTGAATACACATATACTATTATTTATTTAACCAATATTTAAACCGTTTTTTTTTAATCTTAAGAACTATAGTGAACTTCCACCAAGATGGAGGCATAGGTGGAAGCACCGCACCTTCTCGCACAACCATGTTTAAAAACAACAAAGTTTTAGCAACAAAAACGCAGCCAAACCACAGAAAATTGAACTATATGGAAGTCTTACAACAACAAACCCTTCAGCCAAACTGATAAGAGGGGCAGAGCCAGCAGCAGAGCGGGGTCAGGCAGGAAAGATCCACGGGACTGACCTGGGTGTGCGACCCAGGCACGTCGGCAGCCGTGGGCGGCCCAGGTGTGGAGAAGCGGGTGGACCCACTGAGGGCTGACCACGGTCACACATTTGCGCGCAGATAACTGGTGAAGGAGCAAGCAGTGAGACGGACCACGCAGGCCCCAGCAGCAGGAACCACCATTGTCCCTCTCTGACCCCGCCCCCACATACAGCGTCACAAACCAGCGACCTGGGTGGCCGCGACCTGGTGAACACCTAAGGCTCAGCTCCTCATACCTAACAGGCACAAACAGATCAAAACATGGCTCAAGAACAACTCAGAACCCCAGAACCAATAAATCTAAGCAATGAAGAAATAGCCAAACTTTCAGATGCACAGTTCAAAACACTGGTGATCAGGATGCTCACAGAACTGGTTGATTTTAGTCACAAATTAGAGGAACATATGAAGGCTAAACTAATTGAAATGAAGGGAAATACACAGGAAACCAATAGAGATGGAAAGGAAACTGGGACTCAAATCAAAGGAGTGGACCAGAAGGAGAAAAAAATGACCAAACAGAAAAGGATAAAGAAACAAGAATTCAAAAAAATGAGGAGAGGCTTAGGAACCTCCAGGACATCTTTAAATGCTCCAACATCAGAAGTATAGGGGTACCAGAAGGGGAAGAGACAGAGAAAGTGGAAAACTTATTTGAACAAATAATAAAACAGAACTTCCCCAATCTGGCAAAGGAAATAGACTTCCAGGAAATCCAGGAAGCTCAGAGAGTCCCAAAGAAGTTGGACCCAAGGAGAAACACACCAAGGCACATCATCATTACATTAGCCAAGATTAAAATGAAGGAGAGAATCCTAGAAGCAGCAAGAGATAAGGGGACAGTCACCTACAAAGGAGTTCCTATCAGACTGTCAGCGGACTTCTCAAAAGAGACCTTACAGGCAAGAAGGGGATGGAAAGAGGTATTCCAAGTCATGAAATCCAAAGACCTACAACCAAGATTGCTCTATCCAGCAAAACTTTCATTTAGAATGGAAGGGCAGATAAAGTGCTTCTCAGATAAGATCAAATTCAAGGAGTTCATCACCACCAAGCCCTTATTATATGAAATGTTAAAGGGACTTATCTAAGAAAAAGAAGATAAAAATATGAACAGTAAAGGACAGCAAACTCAGTTAATTTAGAACCACATCTAAAACAAAAGCAAACTAAGAGGACAGCTAGATCAGGAGCAGAACCATAGAAATAAAGATCACATGGAGGGTTAGCAACAGGGGAGTGGGAGAAAGAGAAGGGGAGAGAGGGTACAGAAAATAAGTAGCATAGACAGTAGGTAGAAAATAGATAGGGGGAGGACAAGAATAGTATGGGAAATACAGAATCTAAAGAACTTGAGACACATGGTCATAAACTAAAGGGGGGGTAATGGTGGGGGTGGGGGGTAGGGTGGAGAGGAATGAAGGGGGGAATAGAACAACTGTAATGGCATAATCAATAAAATATATTTAAAAAAAGAACTATAGTTATGGTCATTTTTTTTATATAGCTCTTTGCACTCTTGTCTGATTGAGAATTCTCAAAAGTGGAATTGTTATGTCAAAGAGGATATATATTTAAACTTAAAAATTTATATTGCCAGACTGCATTCGAGAAAGATATCAATTTACTTTCCCACTCAAAATGTATAATGTTGTCTAACTTCTTTGTCTTTAATTAAAATGAAGCAGCAATCATTAATAATTTTCAATCAAAGAGGTGAAAAACGATTCAGGAATTATTTTGGGTTATGCTCTCAAAAGGAAGGGAGTGAGGGAAGTAGGATGGGTTAGGGGAAAACATCAGTTGAGGTTGTGGTTTCAGCTGGAGACTAGCTACAGCCACACCTCAAGGGGAATATGACTTTCACCACAAATGCACTGCCTTGAGGCAAGAGGGCCAAGTTTTTGTGCCATAATATCAGTTGGTCATTGGTTGTGAGCTGCCTGTGGGAGGGGTCAAATATCTTCTTGGGTGAAGCAATTTTTGTCAAGGGCAATTCTCTAGACTCTAGAGAAAGGACAGTTTTGAACTTTTAGCCACCCATATTCACAGCAGCTCTGGGATTGGTTACCTTGGGAAATATTGGTGGGTCTAGGGACTTGAGTAGTGTTCCCACAAATTCATGTTTATCTAGAATCTCAGAATGCATCCTTATTTGAAATTCAGGTCTTTGTAGATATAATTAGCTAAGATGACATAATGATAGGAGACTTAAGAGTTGAAAAGTAATAGCTAATAAGCTTAGTAATCAATGCATATAAACGCTTTTATTCCAAGAACTAAAGGTATGACCCATCCTGACTCCAGGAGACCATAAGCAGTCCCACCTTTGTTCCTCAGAGGTACTACAAGCAACTCAAGATGGTATTTGAACCATTGTTCTCCAGGGTGAGATGACCACCACCTAGGACACAGCTAAAGACCACCTGGGCACAGCTTAAGACCACCACCCAGGACAAGAATGCTGAAATCGTCATCTTTTAATCCAGTTAACTTTTTCCTGAATTTCAAAACCCCTCACCACACCTTGTTTAGTCCCTGCTGTAAAAACCTTGGCTTGGGGACTTCCGCCCAGATGGAGGCATAGGTGGAGACGCCATGCTTTCTCACACAACCAAGTTTAGAGACAACTAAATATTAGCAACAGAAAACACAGCCAGAACACAGAAAATTGAACTTTTCAGAAGTCTGATAACAACAAATTCTTCAGCCTGACCGGTAAGAGTAGTGAAACCAGCAGCTCGCAGAGCAGGGTTGCACAGGAAAACTTGGTCAGAAGGACTCAGGCACGCGGAATCCAGGTGCAGGGTTGGACCTAGTGAACGACACAGCGAACGACCGCGGGGAAATAGCAAGGGAGCAGGGCTGCAGGTTGACTGTGGTCGCACATTCGTGCACGGATAAAGCGAGGGAGTGGGCGATTAGTCGAGATCCAGCAGGCCCCCCAGTGGCAGCAGAGGGCGCCGCCATTTCCCTGCTCTGACCCCGCCTCCACATACAGCGTCATAACCCAGCGACTCTGAGTGGCCCGGCCCTGCTGAACCACCTAAAGCTCTGCTCCTCACCCAGCTGCAAGAAACAGCAGAGGGAACCGCCATTTCCCCGCTCTGACCATGCCCCCACATACAGCGTCACAACCCAGAGACCTGGGAGTCCAGGGCTCTGCTCCTCAAACTTAAAGGGCACAAACAGACCAAAAATGGCTCAAGAAGATTTCAAAGCCCCAGAGCCTATAAACCTAAGCAATGAAGAAATAGCAAAACTCTCAGACGCAGTTTAAAACACTGGTGATCAGGATCCTCACAGATCTGGTTGATTATAGCCACAAATTAGAGAAACATATGAAGGCGAAACTAATTGAAATGAATGGAATTGCACAGGAAACCAATAGCGATGAAAAGGAAACTGGGACTCAAATCAATGGAGTGGACCAGAAGAAAGCAAATAATGGCCAAACAGAAAAGAGTGAAGAAGCAAGAATTCAAAGAAATGAGGAGAGTCTTAGGAACCTCCAGGACATCTCTAAACGCTCCAACATCAGAAGTATAGGGGTACCAGAAGGGGGAAAGGAACAGCCACCAATGAAAAACTTATTTGAACAAATAATAAAGGAGAATTTCCTCAATCTGGCAAAGGAAATAGACTTTCAGGAAATCCAGGAAGCTCAGAGAGTCCCAAAGAAGTTGGACCCAAGGAGAAACACACCAAGGCACATCATCATTACATTAGCCAAGATTAAAATGAAGGAGAGAATCCTAGAAGCAGCAAGAGATAAGGGGACAGTCACCTACAAAGGAGTTCCTATCAGACTGTCAGCGGACTTCTCAAAAGAGACCTTACAGGCAAGAAGGGGATGGAAAGAAGTATTCCAAATCATGAAATCCAAAGACCTACAACCAAGATTGCTCTATCCAGCAAAGCTTTCATTTAGAATGGAAGGGCACATAAAGTGCTTCTCAGATAAGATCAAATTCAAGGAGTTCATCACCACCAAGCCCTTATTATATGAAATGTTAAAGGGACTTATCTAAGAAAAAGAAGATAAAAATATGAACAGTAAAGGACAGCAAACTCAGTTAATTAAGAACCACATCTAAAACAAAAGCAAACTAAGAGGACAGCTAGATCAGGAGTGGAAACATAGAAAGGAAGATCTCAAGGAGGGTTAGCAACAGGGGAGTGGGAGAAGGAGAAGGGGGGAGAAGGTACAGAAAATAAGTAGCATAGACAGTAGATAGAAAATAGATGGGGGGCAAGAATAGTATGGGAAATATAGAATCTAAAGAACTTGAGACACAGGGTCATAAACTAAAGGGGGGGTAATGGTGGGGATGGGGGGTAGGGTGGAAGGGAATGAAGGGGGAGAATTGAACAACTGTAATGGCATAATCAATCAATAAATTAAAAAAAAAAACCAAAAAACAAACCTTGGCCTGGAAAGAAAAGACAAGATGGTCTGTTAAGGTATGAACCCACCATCTTCTCAGATTGCCAGCCATCTGAGTAAAAGGCCCATAAAGATTCAGGCCCTGTCTCTGCTTATTGGGTTTGGTAATGACAGGCAGCCTGAACTCTAGTGTCTTTTCCAGTTTCAATACTACCCTAAAATATGGCACCTTAAATATTTTAAGCTAAAAGAGTTTGAGAAAACAGCAGAAGTGGGAAGGTCACTCTGACACCTCCCCCAAGTTTCCCTGAAATAGATCATAAAACTCTTGTGTGAGGTGCCCTCTTATATCTGGAGGAAAGAAACATCCTTATGTCTATAGACAAAGAGATGCTGATAAGAATATGAACAAACAGGACTTGCTAAGTTTTTCTTAGTTTACTACACTTACCTTTTACTCTTTAACATCATATTTCTCCACAACTGTCCACTGTTCATGAAAGGTAGCATAAAAATACTCACATCTGTTTCTAGAGGTCATCATTTCCTTAGGAAGTTCTCCCATACTGTATAAAAGAAATTTTCACATCTAGCTAGGGACCTCCTGAGAGGGTCAAGGACAACTTTTTCCTCCCCTACAACATTATACTCGAGTAGAATAGGCCCTGAATCTATTAACTATATTCTTATAAGAAGAGTAGAACATACAGAGATATACACAGAGGAGAAGCCTACATGGAGATGGAGGCAGAGATTGGAGTTATGCTGCCACAAGCCAAGAAATGCCTGGGGCCAGCAGAAGCTGGAAGAACCATCTATGAGAACACGGCTGTATTGATAATCTTGATTTCAAACTTTGAGCCTCCAGAACTGTGAGAGAAAAAAAGTTCTGTTATTTTAAGACACCCAGTGAGAAGACCAAACTATGAACAGTAAAATGACAATAAAAACATACCTATCAACAACTGAATCTAAAAAACAAATTAAGTAAACAAGAAGAACAGAGACAGAATCATAGATATGGAGTTTTGATGGTTGCCAGATGGGAGAGGTTATAAGAGAATGGGTGAAGAGATGAGGGGGTCAGGAAGAACAAATAGGTAGTTACAGAATAGCCATGGGGATGTAAAGTACAGTATAGGAAATAGAGTAGCCAAAGTGCTTACATGCATGACCCATGGACGTGAACAGTGGTGTGTGTTGGGGGGGCAGTGCTAGGCAGAGAGAGGCAAAGGGGGAAAAATTGGGACAACTCTAGTAGCATAATCAATAAAACATAATTTGAAAAAGGCATCCAGTGAGAGAACAAACTTCTGTTGTTCTAGGACACCCAGTATACAGTGTTTTGTTATAGCAGCTCTAGAGAATTTATCAAGTGGGACACTAGCTATTTACCACAGCAGTTCTTAAAGTATGGTCCACGGGTTCCTGGGAATTGCTAACACCTTTTTGGGAGTCCACAAAGCTTAAAACCCCTTTTATAATAATATTAAGACATTATTTGCTGCCTCCCTTTTTTACTGCATCAATATTTGCACCAATGGTGCAAAAGAAATCAATGGTGGGTAAAATCATTGGCACCTCAACGTGTATGAGACAGTGGCACCAACTGTACTGGTAGTCGTTGTATTCTTCACTGCCACACACTCAAAGTAAGCAAGATGCCAGTTACACATAGGAATGTCCTAAAAGAAGCAGGAAAATTATTGGATTTATTAAATCTTGACCTTGGAGGACATATCTTTTTAGTGTTCTGTGGGACAAGATGGAAAGTACACATAAAGCACTTCTGCATACTGAAGCAAATGGCAGTCTTAAGGAAAAGCACTGTGTAATCACTGGAATTTTGAGCTGTACTAGCTACTTTTACTGACCTGTATTCTCATAATGCAGATATAAAGATTTACAAACATGTAAAACAGTGACATTCTTTTCACTAATTTGTTTTGGAGAATAGTTATTTTTAAATGTAAATATGCTAACATAGTTCATTATTGTTATTTTTGAATAATTTCTATTTCTATGTCTAATTCTATTTCTAATATACTGTCTGGGAAGAAAGACATAAACATGATATGCATAAGGTGAGGAAAGAGTAAGAAAATCTTACAGAATGTTATGAATCATGGACGAAGGCCACCCACCCAACCTAGTCTGGGGAGGCAAGAGAAAACTTCCTAGAGAGATGATCTTGAGCTGAGGCTTAAACCATGGGGAAACAGCTTGGTAATCCTCTTCAATAAACTTTCCCGATCTAAATTAGGTTGTGGTAAATGTTACCTTCATATTCAAATTTGACTTCCACATAGCTTATGAAGTGGTTATAACTAAGGGCATAAGTATTAGAAAAATAGTTACGATTTTGCTGACTACTTCTATCATGTATGCATCAAACACGATATGCAAGATTTGCAGCTCAGTCTTCTTCATGACTAACCCATTGGAAGCTGGGCACACCTGCCTTACCTTTTGGTGTGAACAAATTATTGAAACCATCATTTTTTTTTCTTTCATCGTGATTCTCTACCTGTGTCAAATTAACTCAGTTTTTTAGTGTTTAGATGAAACTTTTCAAATACCTTACTGGCATGTGATTAGGCCTTATTAATTTTTGTGTGATATCATTTATTTGATTTTTGCTTAAAACCTAGGGCAGGTTGCATTCTGGTGTCAAGAAACAATTACTGGTATATTGGGGCTAAGAAATTTAAAGAATGTAAGAATGACTGGCAAACTGCTATTTGTGAACTTTTAATTTCGCTATATTGTCCTCAAACATAGTTATCTCTCACATTGATGTTTCTCTTTCTTTCCAAAAAAAAAAATCAAGAAACATATCCTCTGGTGAGGATAAACATTAAAAAAAAATTAATCATGTGGAGATCCAAGATGGTAGCAGAGGAGGTAGAAACTATGTCTATCCTCTCCCAGAACAAAACTGGAATTGCTACTACATTATACAACAATCAACCTGAAAAACCAACTGAAGACTGTCTGAACAGAGGTCTTATAACTAAGGATTTACATAAGAAGCCACATTGAGACTGGTGAAAATTGCAGAGATATGAAAATGACTGGCCCCGCACCTACATGTGGTGTTTGGGGAATCTAGAGGGATATCTTAGCTACAAAGATTCCCACTGAGGAGTGAGGGGTCTCACTTCCACGATGATCTCCCTCACCCAGAGCACCAGAGCCAGGAAGAGGAACCCATGTAACACATGGCTGGGAAATATAGTGGGGATGCCCCATCCACCAGAGAGATGTGAGTCTCCTAGAAACCCAGGGGTACTTTTAAAGGGTCAGCACACAAAATCCCATTCACTGCTACTCACCCTGGGCTGCAGGAGAAAAAGTAGCTCAGAGCTGACTGAAGTTGTAGAGACATTGGGTTTTGTGGATTTGGGGAGACCCCTGGATGAACAGCCGAGAAAGTCCCTATGCTAAGTTCATTTCCCACAATGCCCACAGATACCATCTTTCCTGGGTCAAACACGTCTCTTCATGGGACACCAGCCTAGGGAAATGCATTAGTCACCACCTTCCCTGTGGTCTGTCCTGCTTAGCTCATGCGTTGTGGAGGAGTCAGTTGGCTGTGGCCAACATGGACCCCAATGCAGACTTTCTTAGCTCTCCAGCAGATCTGAGCAGACTCAGGATATGGCAGAGAGAGACTGAGTTGTAAAGCTATAGGGAAAGGGTCATTTTTCCCTTGCATGCCCAAATAGTGCCACCATTCCTGTGTAGCACACCCTGTCCACGTGGGCAAATCTTGGCCTGTTTTAGCCTGATTAATTATATTGGCTTCACCATGACAACTCCCTGAGACTCTGCCTAACCACAAAGTCTGGTCTGAAGGTCCCAGGCAGGTGGCAGCTGGCATTGGTGTACACTGAGACTTTTGCAGAGTGGCCTCAGACCTAGCACTGGCATCCAGTTTGAAACACTTAGAGGCATTCGGTAGGCAGAGGCAGATCTTGGGGTAACTTCGGCCTTTTGCTGACCCGACCCTGGGCTCATTGTGCCTTGGCATGCAGCTTGGATCTACCCATGTGCACCCAGCCCCGTGAGGCAGCCACAAACTGTGGATTGCAGTTCCAAACAGGTAGCCAGGGCAGTCACAGGCAGCATCTGACATTAACCTGTCCAAAACATCCAATGGCAGATTTCAGACCACGTCAGAGCATGATCTAATTGGTAACACAAGTGACACCCAAAGGGAGATCTCAACAGGCACCACACACTGCTGTGGTGAATTCTGCTTCATGGGGCCATTCCCTATATAGCTGCTCATGCAATGTAGTTGGGAGTCCATCCTCATAGTCAGCCAGTCAGAGGAGCAAACCAACCCACAGATGAGGCAACACTAATTAAAACTCAAGTATAACAGGAGAGCCCACATAACCATGTGGGAGACATAGCAGATCTACCTAATACACAGATACAAATACAGAGAGGCAACCAAAATAAAAAGACAAGGAAATACACCCCAAACAAAATGGAGGTAATCTACCAGATAAAAGTTCAAACAATGGTTATAAGGATGCTCAAAAAGCTTAGGGGAAGAATGGTGAACTTGGCAAGAACCTCTACAAAGAGATAGCAATTATAAGAGATGACATACAGATAATAAAAAATAACCAGTCAGAAATGAAGAACATAATATGTGAAATGAAGAATAAACTAGAAGAAATCAATAGCAGATTAAATGAAGCAGAGTACTGAATCAGCAATTTGGAAGACAAGGTATCAGAAAAGACCCAATTAGAGCAGAAAAGAAATGTAAAAAATGAGGCTAGTGTCACTTCTATAGCACACATACTAAAATTGGAATGCTACAGAGAAAATGAGCCTTAGCCCCCATGCAAAGATGACATGCAAATTCTGAAGTGTTCCATATTTTTTTATGCCTTGGACATTGTGGCTCAGATGGTTGGAGCATTGTCCCATAAACCGAAGGGTTGAGGGTTGAATTCCCAGTCATGGCACATGCCTTGATTGTGGGCTCAGTGCCCAGTAGAGGCGCATGCAAGAGGCAATTGATATTTTGCTCTCACATCAATGTTTCTCTCCCTCCCTCTACTCTCCCTCCACCTCTCTCTCTAAAATCAATAAGCATGTCCTTGGGTACATATTTAAAAAATTAAAAATTTGAAATGAGGATAATTTATGGGACCTCTGGGACAACATCAAGCTTAACAACATTTGCCTCATTGGAGAATCAGAAAGAGAAAAGACAGATCAAGGGATTGAGAACATATTTGAAGAAATATTGACTGAAAACTTCCTTATACTTGTCAAAGAAAAAGACGCACAAGTTCAGGAAGTGTAGAGAGTCCTAAAGAAGATAAACCCAAATAGGCCCACACCAATACATTTCATAATTAAAATGACAAGGTTAAAAACTGGAAATTTAAAGCAGCAAGAGAAAAACAGTTTCCTACAAGGCAGCTCCCATAAGACTGTCAGTTGATTTCTCGATAGAAACCTTTCAGGCCATAAGGGACAGGCACAAAACAGTCAAAGAGATAAAAAGCAAGGACCTATAGCTAAGACTAGAGTACTCAGCAAGGCTATCATTTGAAACTGAAGTAGAAATAAAGAGCTTCCCAGACTAAAAAAACCCCCCAAAACTAAAGTAGTTCTCACCATCACACAAGAAATGTTATAGAAACTTCTTGATGAAGAAGAAAAGAAGAAACATAATTGTAAGAAATAAAATATGTACAACATGGCAACTAATACACACTTATGTTCTCACCCAAGGACATTTTCTTTGCTTTTTTAGAGAGAGAGAGAGGAATGGAGAGAAGAAGGGATAGAGGGAAACATCAATGCGAGAAAAGCATTGACTGGTTTCTTCTACATACCCAGACTGGGGATCTATACCAGGACCAGGAATTGTATGTGTCTGGCCAGGGATGAACCCACAAGTTAGGTATGTGCCCTGACCGGGATTCAACCCTGACCTGCAACATTTTGGTTACAGGCAGACACTCCAACCACTGTACCACACAGGCCAGGGCTATCAATAATCACTTTAAAGTAAATGGATTACATGCTTCAATCAAAAGACATAGGGTAGGTAAATGGAAAATAAAATAAGATCCATATATATGTTGTTTACAAGATATCCACTGGAGAAAATTCTGGGAGCAGCAAGAGATTAGGGGACAGTCACCTACCAAGGAGTTCCCATCAGACTGTCAGCGGATTTCTCAAAAGAGACCTTACAGGCAAGAAGGGGCTGGAAAGAAGTATTCCAAGTCATGGAATCCAAAGACCTACAATCAAGATTGCTCTATCCAGCAAAGCTTTCATTTAGAATGGAAGGGCACATAAAGTGCTTCTCAGATAAGATCAATTCAAGGAGTTCAACATCACCAAGCCCTTATTGTATGAAATGTTAAAGGGACTTACCTAAGAAAAAGAAGATAAAAAATAGGAACAGTGAAAGGACAGCAAACTCACAGTTATTAAGAACCACACCTAAAACAAAAGTAAACTAAGAGGACAGCTAGATCAGGAGTGGAACCATAGAAATGAAGATCGCATGGAGGGTTAGCAACAGGGGAGTGGGAGGAGGAGAAGGGGGGAGAAGGCACAGAAAATAAGTAGCATAGATGGTAGGTAGAAAATAGATAGGGGGGAGGGCAAGAATAGTATGGGAAATATAGAATCTAAAGAACTTGAGACACGTGGTCATAAACTAAAGGGGGGGAATGGTGGGGGAGGGGGTGTGCAAGGTGAAGGGGAATGAAGGGGGGAATAGAACAACTGTAATGGTATAATCAATAAAATATATATTTAAAAAATCTAGGTATAAATTCAACCAAGGAGGTAAAAGATTGGTACTTGGTAAATTATAAGACACTGAAGAAAGAAATTGGAGAAGATAAAAATAAATGGAAGCATATACTATGTTTATGGATAAGATATATTAACACCATTAAAATACCCATGCAACCCAAAGCAATCTACATATTCAACTCAATTCCCTTCAAAATACAAAAGGTTGCTGTCACAAGACGAACAAATAATGCAAAAACTTGTATGGAACCACAGAAGATCCTGGATAGCCACAACAATTTTGATAAAAAAAGAACACAGTTGGAAGTATCATGCTATATGATATCAAACTATACAACAGTGCTATAGTAATCAAAACAGCATGTTACTGGTATAAAAATAGGCACGTTAATGAATGGAACAGAAGAGAGCCCAGAAATGGATCCCCAGCTATGTGGTCAGTTAATATTTGACAAAGGAGGCAAGAACATCCAATGGAGTAAAAACAGCATAGCCAATAAATGCTATTGAGGAAACTAGACAGATACATGAAAAAAAAAAAAGAACACACAAAAAAGAAACTAGAGCATCTTCACACACCACATACAAGAATAAACTCAAAATGGATTAAAGGCTTAAATGCAAGATGCAAAACCAGAAAACTCCTAGAAGAAAACAGACAGTAAAATCTCTGACTTTCTCTTATATATTTTTTTCCTGCTGTATCTCCTTCATTAAGGGAAACAATAGAAAAAATAACAAGTGAGACTACCAGTACATCAAACTGAAGTTTTGTACAGCAAAGGAAACCATCAACAAAACAAAAAGACAGGTTACCCAATGGGAGAACATAATCACTAATGATACATCTGATAAAGCATTAATATCCAAAATTTATAAAGAACTTATACAACTCAAATTCAAAAATCTCAAACAATCCAATTAAAAAATAGCCAGAGAGCCTGAATAGGCACTTCTCCAAAGAAGATGTACAGAGGGCCAATAGACATATGAAAAGATACTTAAAGTCACTAATCATCAGAGAAATGCAAATTAAAACCACAATGAGATATCACCTTGCACCTGTCAGAATGGCTATCATCAATAAATCAACAAGCAAGTGTTGGAGAGGATTATAAAGAAAAGGAACACTTTTGCATTGTTGGTGGGAATGCAGATCAGTACATCCACTATGAAAAACAACATGGAGGTTCCTCAAAAATTTTTAAATGGAACTGCATTATGAACCAGTGATTTCACTTCTGAGTATAGAGTTGAAGAAGCCCAAAACACTGATTCAGAAGAATATATGCATCCCTATGTTCACTGCAGCATTATTCACCATGGCCACAGTATGTAAACAACCCAAGTACCCATTAATAAAATGAGTTGATAAAATGCTGTGGGACATACATACAATAGAATGTTACTTGGCCATAAACAAAATGAAAATTTTACCATTTTCCAACAGTAAGGATGGACCTAGTGGGTATTATGCTAAGTGAATTAAGTCAGTCAGAGAAAGACAAATATGATATGATTTCATTTAAATGTGGACTAAAGAATAAAATAAACAGACACATAGATGTAGAGAACAGACTGATGGTTGCCAGAATGCAGGGGGTTGGGGGACTAGGTGAAATAGGTGAAGAGATTAAGAATTTCAGATTGATAATTATGCAATAGTCATGGAGACATAAAGTTCAGCATAGGGAATATGGACAATAATATTGTAATAACTTGGTATGGTGCCAGGTGGGTACGATAAATATCAGGGGGAGTATTTTTAAAAATATATAATTTTCTAACCACTATGCAGTATATCTTAAAGTAATATAAAATAATATTGAATGTAGCTGCAATGAAAAAATTAAAAAAAAAAAAAAAAGAAATCCTAGTCTGAGGATGCCGAAGATTTCCTCTCATTCCCATTGAGTGTGGTTGGGATGAGGGTAAGGAGCATTTTCCTCCCTTTTTCGTGATGGCTCATTCAGTATTTTCAAAGCGTGTGCACTGTCTTGGATTGAATAGTGTACCCCCCAAATTCATGTACACGTGGAACATGGAGTGTGATCTTCCTTGGAAATAAGGTCTTTCTAGATGCTTACAATTTACAATCATGTTATGCTGGATTAGGATTGGGTCTAAATCTGAAACAATTGATATTCTTTTAAGAAAAGAGGTCTTTGGACTGGACACATAAAAGATGGCCATGTGAAGAGAAAGGTAAAGATTGAAATTTAGTTGTCACAGAACAAGAAATGCCAATGATTACCAGCAACTACAAGAAGCTAGGAGAGAAGCATGGAACAGATTCTCCAAGTCCCTAGAAGGAACCAAACTTGCTTACTTATCTTTTAAAAATATATTTTATTGATTATGCTATTACAGTTGTCCCATTCCCCCCATGTATTTCCCTCCACCCTGCCACCCCCTCCCACCCACATCCTGCCCCCCTTTGTTTTATGTCCATGAGCCATACATAGAAGTTCTTTGGCTTCTACATTTCCTATACTATTCTTACCCTCCCCATGACTATTTTCTACCTACAATTTATGCTACTTATTCTCTGTACCTTTTCTCCCTCTCTCCCCTTCCCACTCCCCTGCTGATAACCCTTCATGTGATCTCCATTTCTGTGGCTCTGCTCCTATTCTAATTGTTTGCTTAGTTTGTTTTTGTTTTTGTTTTAGGTATGGTTGTTAATAACTGTGAGCTTGCTGTCATTTTACTGTTCTTAGTTTTTACCTTCTTTTGATTAGATAAGTCCCTTTAACATTTCATGTAATAAGGGCTTGGTGATGATGAACTCCTTTAACTTGACTTTGTCTGGGAAGCGCTTTATCTGCCCTTCCATTCTAAATGAAAGTTTTGCTGGATAGAGCAATCTTGGATGTAGGTCTTTGGATCTCATGACTTGGAATACTTCTTTCCAGCCCCTTCTTGCCTGTAAGGTCTCTTTTGAGAAATCCGCTGACAGTCTGATGGGAACTCCTTGGTAGGTGACTGTCCCCTTATCTCTTGCTGCTTCTAGGATTCTCTCCTGCATTTTAATTTTGGCTAATGTAATGATGATGTGCCTTGGTGTGTTTCTTCTTGGGTCCAACTTCTTTGAGACTCTCTGAGCTTCCTGGATTTTCTGGAAGTCTATTTCCTTTGCCAGATTGGGGAAGTTCTCCTTTATTATTTGTTCAAATAAGTTTTCCACTTGTTGCTCTTCCTCTTCCCCTTCTGGTACCCCTATAATTTGGATGTTGGAATGGTTAAAGATGTCTTGAAGGTTCCTAAGCCTCTCTTCATTTTTTTGAATTCTTGTTTCTTCATCCTTTTATGTTTGGTTGTTTCTTTCTTCCTTCTGGTCCACTCCATTGATTTGAGCCCCAGTTTTCTTTCCATCACTATTGGTTCCCAGTGCATTTTCCTTCATTTCATTTAGTGTAGCCTTCATTTTTTCATCTAATTCACAACCAAAATGCAACCAGTTTTGTGAGCATCCTGATTACCAGTGTTTTGAAACGTGTATCTGATATGTTGGCTACCTTTTGGTAGCTCAAAAGTAGTAGCTTTGTGGCTTTGATTTGTTCTTCCATTTGAGCCATAATTTTTTGGTCTTGTTGTGCCTGTTACATATGAGGAGCAAAGCCTTAGGTGTTCATCAGGGTGGGGCAACCCATGTTACTGGGTTGTGATGCTGTATGTGGGGATGGGGTCACAATGGTGCTTGCTTCGCTCGTATTTCAATCCCTTCTGTTGCTTTCCATGAGCAAATTGTGTCCTTCTGTTGCTGGTTCCCGGGTTGGGGGCTTGTGTCCCTTCTAGGACCCTGTGGGTATTTCCAACAAACTCTCCTTTGAGGCTGGGAGTCTCTCCCAGCACCTCAGCCCCCACAAGTGATTTCAATTGGTGCTTTTAGGCTTTATTTGCCATTGCTTGGGCCTTAGGTTGGGTCTGTCTTGCTGCCCATTTTTGCCTGGTTTATCCACGTGTGAATGTGCGACTGGGGTCAGCCAACTGCCTTGTGTGCCTCACTGGGTCTGCTCATTTCCTCCCCATGCCCAGGTCTGCCAGCCATAGCTTTTTCCTTCTGAAACCCCTCTCTGCTGGCCTCTGACTGCCCCCCCTTTCCAGTGTGGTTGAATGGTTGTCGAACTTTGGTACAGTTCAATTTGCTGTACTGTTCTGGTTGTGTTTTTGTTTCTAAATCTTTGTTGACCTTAATTTTGTTTGTGCGAGGAGGCACAATGTTTCCACCTATGCCTCTATTTGGGCTGGAAGTTGCTGTAAGAATTTTTAAAACAAGCCAAACCTATTTAGTTAGGGGGCAATGACCCTTTTCCCTTAGATTGTCAAATAAAAAATGACAACAATCAACACAACAATAGCTCTCTGGTATTAATGAACCAAAATTATACATATTTTTTGTCAGATTGGCAAAAAATATTTTTTTGGTGTGCTGTGGAATTTTAGTAGTTTATGTGTGGCATGAGATGATAAAGGTTGAAAATTGCTGCCATATGAAAATGGCATGACCTAGGTGAAGTGGCTCTTCAGCCAAAGCAGTTCCTGAAGGGGGCTGACAGCTTAAGGTTGTCTGTAGCAGCACTCCCAGCAGCTTGGGGGTATACATCCTTCAGTCCTGAAGGGGTTCTGGGAGGCAACATCATGGCTTCCACCACAAGGAATATACTTGTAAGATTGTACTATGTAATTTTGACAGATGTTGCTAAGATCAAAATCTAATATGTACATTTGTACATGATTTTCAATATATACTTCCAATGTAGGAGAGTATCTGTTTTTCATATCCCTGATAACACAGGGCATGGTCAAATTAATAAAAAGTGTAACCTTTTCATAATCTATATTTGATCTTTTACTAATGTATTTGTCCACTTTCCATTTATTTCCAAGTACATATTCATTAAGACCTGGCTCTACAATTTACTGGTTGTTTCAGTTTGTTACAAGGTAAAATAGGAATAATACAGAAGACTTTATAGGGATATTTTGAGAATATAAAGAATGCAAAGCCTCTATTTAAAAATAGCAACCAACTAAAGAATAATCTCCATACCCCACCATTATACACTGATGATTTCCAAATCTATACATTTAGGTCATACTTTCTATTGGCAGGTAAAAATATCCATTTGCTTAATTGTTATTTCTATCTTAATGCTCCACAGGCATTTCAAATTTAACATTTTCCCAACCAAACTCATCCTCTTTCATTCAAAAATTGCCCCTATTCCTTTGTTTACTATTTTACATTAAATTAAAAAAACCTTGAAGTCATCCTGGATTATTCTCTTCCCCTTAATTCCCCGTATTTTATTAATCACCAGATCTTTTTGAATTTGATTCATAAATAATTCTGGTATCTGCCTTTTCATCATAATCAGCACTGCCACTCCATGGTTCAGATTCTAGTATTTTAGGAGAAGAAACACACCAAGGCACATCATCATTACATTAGCCAAGATTAAAATGAAGGAGAGAATCCTAGAAGCAGCGAGATAAGGGGACAGTCACCTACAAAGGACTTCCCATCAGACTGTCAGCGGATTTCTCAAAAGGGACCTTACAGGCAAGAAGGGGCTGGAAAGAAGTATTCCAAGTCATGAAATCCAAAGACCTACAACCAAGATTACTCTATCCAGCAAAACTTTCATTTAGAATGGAAGGACAGATAAAGTGCTTCTCAGATAAGATCAAATTCAAGGAGTTCATCATCACCAAGCCCTTATTATATGAAATGTTAAAGGGACTTATCTAAGAAAAAGAAGATAAAAAAGAGGAACAGTGAAAGGACAGCAAACTCACAGTTATTAACAACCACACCTAAAACAAAAGCAAGCTAAAAGGATAGCTAGATCAGGAGTGGAAACATAGAAATGAAGATCTCAAGGAGGGTTAGCAACAGGGGAGTGGGAGGAGGTGAAGAGGGGAGAAGGTACAAAAAATAAGTAGCATAGACGGTAGGTAGAAAATATATAGGGGACAGGGCAAGAATAGTATAGGAAATATAGAATCTAAAGAACTTGAGACCCGTGGTCATAAACTAAAGGGGGGTAATGGTGGGGGAGGGGGTGTGCAGGGTGGAGGGTAATGAAGTGGGGGAATAGAACAATTGTAATGGCATAATCAATAAAAATAAATAAATAAATTTAAAAAAGAAGTAGATTACAATTTAGTAAGTCAAAACTCTTAACAATTTATTATTCCAACTGGTATATAAAAATAATTTTCTTCTTATTGTATTTAAAATAAAATATTTAAATGCAATAGCTGTTCTACTGTTCTTATCTTCATCCAATCTATCCCTGATAGTGTTGTCAGAAGGATTTTTTTGAATACACAACACTTATTATATTACTCCTTAGCTCAAAAGTTTTCATGGGCTTCCTGTTGCCTACAGAATGATGAAATCTAAAGCTTCTGCTTGATGTATATATATCTTCATAATTTGACCTCTGGTTACCTGTCTAGTCTCTTCTTAGCCATCCCCTACCCCTGCCTTAATCTGCAATATTCAAGCCAGTTGTATTTCTCAGAATATATCCTGTTCTTTAATGGTATACATACATGCCAATTCTACTTGAAATAATTCTTTGCTCCCTACTTCCCAACTTGGCCTCCAAATAAGGTTCTTTAGTTTGTCTCAAACCTACATTCTTTGTGAAGTCTACCCAGAGTCCTCAAGTAGTCCTCCAATATGTACCATTGTCATTGTACCCTCAGCTTATTTTTGTTGGCATGTTTATTTCTTCAGTAGGTTTTAGCTCCTTAATGGAAAAGGATAAATTTTCATGTGATATCTCCAGCATTTATCATAGTGCCTGGAAATAAGAGAAACTCAGATATTTTTCGCTTTACTTCAAGATCTGAGGAAGTTTCAGAGAATCTACTGTTGTGGTAGATAAAACATCCTTCTCCCTCCCCCCTCTAATTGTCCAGTTTTTTGTTTTGTCTTGTTTTTTTATAGAAGCTAGCAGGCAGGTCACTGTTTATTTCCTTACCGCTTCAAGTGGACTTGACCATTCCCTCCTTTGTGTTTTCACTGAATGTAGTAAGTCCCATCCTAGCAGCAATAATGTTTAAGACTGTATCCCAAGCACCTGACATGTTATGCACAAAATAATGAAATGAATTGGTGTTCACTTTGGAGAACGTCACCATTATGCATACACTGTAGAAAAACTTTACAATCCAAGTGATTTTTTTTTTTAAACACTGCATCCTCCAAGCTCTTTAATTGTCCTCAGACAGAGAACCCAAGCTTAGCTATGGAGACCTCAAATGCTGAGACCATGACTAGAAGGCCAGGAAAAGGATGATTGGCTGCAGGGCTGAGAAGTTACACGTTCTTCTCAGACCGATGCTAGAACTAGGAAACAGCTGAATGTTCAGTTTTTGAAATAGGGTTTTTGCATCGTCAAGAAAAAGATTAACCTATCAGGAAGAACTCAGCACTTTCAATTACCAATCAAGAGCGGGAAAGAAGCCAAAGCCTGGGGAATACCCACACACTAACAAAGCTGTCATTCTGTAGTCTCCGCCAATGAGCGGTTGGATAGGGGGCGGGGCAACAGGCGGACCAATTGCCACAAAAAATCTGCAGTACAACTGCCCTAACCACAGTCCTCGCTTCTTAAACCATATCCCTAACCTCTCAAACCACTGGCACAAACTCCAGGATAAGGCGTTTGTTAAATCATCGCTCGGGGACGGTTATAGTGAAGTCCCTTCCTCATACTAAAACAAGGGCTTTTCACCAGCTCCCACGGACTCACAGAAAGAACTGCAACTTTGCGCTTTCTACCTTCACAGGAACTGGCAGTCCAGCTTTACCTGAGGGGGCGGGACGGCCAGAGTGCGCAAGCGTGCATGCTTTGTTAGGGGCGAGGCCGTAGCAGCTCAATGCAACTTGGGAGGTGTATTTCTTCTACTAGAAAAACTAACGTGCTCCTGGCGCTGCTAGAACTACATTTACCAAGAGCCTCTGCGACCTCAGGGCGGGAGGACTGGTTTGTTAATGAGCTCGAGAAAGCCGAGGTGCGGCCCACCAGGTTCCAAAACAAGGAAATGAAGGGGGGAGGCGGGACTGGGGTTGTCTGCGGGAGCTGCTGCCTTCCCCGCCGCGGAGGAGAGGAGGAGGAGGTGGAGGAGGTGGCTGCCGCGACCGCCGAGGAGTCCCTTGCTGAAGGCAGACCGCGAGGCAGCGGGCGGCGCGCGCGCGCGTGCCCGACAAGCGGCTGTTGGAGAAGTGGAGCGGCGGTCGCCGGGGGGAGGAGGAGGAGGGACTGAGCGGCAGCCCCCGCGTCCCGGTGCCTCTATGGGGGAAGCAGACAATGGATTATGATTTCAAGGCGAAGCTGGCGGCGGAGCGGGAGCGGGTGGAGGATTTGTTTGAGTACGAAGGGTGCAAAGTGGGACGCGGCACCTACGGGCACGTCTACAAGGCGAGGCGGAAAGATGGGTAAGAGCAGGGGTGGGGGAGTAGGCTTGCTCGGGTCCTCGCCCTGCCCGCCACCGGGCGGGATGGGTGGGTCAGAACCCGGCCGGGCCGTGCCAGGGGGGGCGAGGCGGAGATGGTCGCAGCGCTGCGTCCCGGGGCAGACTCTTCGGGACGCGGGTTCCGCCTGTCCCCCGCGCGGCCCCGTCGCGCCCCTGGAACTCTCGCGGCGCAGCTTAATCGGGGGGCGTCGGTCCACTCCCGGAGGAAGCTCTCCGCCTGCATGGAGCTAGCGGCGGGACGTGAGTTGGGACCTTGGTTAGAAGTGGAGTTGTGGGGTCTGGTCTCCTGGGGAGATGCGGAGCGCTGGGAGAGCTCCGCCGAGGAGTTGTCGCTCTGGCCCTGGGCTTGTGACGGTTGTTGTGGAACTTCCAATGGGCTGAGCTCCTCCCGGGGGCGGTGGTTTGAAACCTCGAGGAGGAGCCCGTCGGACCGCTGAGCGCCAGTCTCAGCCTCACGGGTGTGACCCTCTGGGACCCTCCGCCCTTGGGACCTGTCTGCCCGTTCGCCCCTCAGAGCAGTCTCATCCGTCCCTTTCGTGTACCCGGTGATTTCTTGAGTCCTCCCCTGATCTTGCTTCCTGACATTCTGAGTTCCACATCTTCCTTCGAATATAGGACTGCCTGAGAGATTAACCGCATTTTGCCCACAGAATGTAAGAGTTCGTCTAGTTCTCTGGTAACTCATTTTCCCCTACGTTGGGTATTCTTAAGTCCTTCACTCCATTCTTTGCCCAATGACTGTGTGCTGGGGCTTACTGAGCGCCTAGGTTATCCACAACGGAATGCGGAATGATACAGATCTGGGCCCGAACCTTTGTTTTCCTGGTTGTTCAGGGAGAACCAGAGGAGTCCTAGGAGGCCTATTAGGAAGCCCTTACCGATTGTTCTGCTAGGAGAAGGCTGAAAGGATAATGTATTGAGAACACCGCTCCGTCATCCCGTAGGGTTTACAGGCTTGCACTGCAGGACAGGTGGAACCAGCTCCCTGCCTGCGAGGGGTAGGTTTAAACCAATCATCTCATCACTGCCCATCCTGGCAGGAAATCCCCTCCCCCAGAGTGAGGGCTGCTAGGAACATCTACCTGCCCCCCTTAGACTTTAAAGCTGGTCAAACTATATAGCAGAGAATTTTTAGGATCTTAGCGGAACCTTTGTGAATAAACTGAATGTCAGTAACAATGACATTAGTAAGTTTGAAGTATTGCTTATCGTTCTTAGCATCCTGTTGTAATTGATATGGTTGACTTACAAATTCTGGGACCGAAGTAAGTAGTGTGTATGTGTCCTGATTTCATACAGGAGATGAAAAAGCACACTTTATAAATTGCTTTACCATAAAACGTGAAAATTACAAGATACTATACAATTGTAAATAAATTTTTTTTGTTATGGTTGAGCGAGCCCCATAGTATTCAGTTCTTACTAAACTTTTTAGAAATTCTTTCAGTTAATTGTCAAGTGTCCTTGAATGAATATTTTGGAATGTGAGGTACTGCGATTAAGTTGTGTCAATATTTTGTTTTAGGATTATCCACTCGTTATACTAGTGTTCCTGTGGGACTCTAGTATATTTATCTTAATCAGATAAATTTGGGGAAAGCACATCTAATATTCTTAATTGGACATTGGCGTTGCAATGCAAATCAGATGTGCTTTTTTTTTCCATACTCTTCATGCTACCTTTGTACTCACGCTAATATATGAACTTGATCTGGAATTTTAATGTATTTTGATTTTTTTTGTAAAATAGGCAACTTTTGAAAAAAGTTGAAAGTTCTGCTTTTGAATTATATTTGAATAACACGGGCTGGAACAAAAACCAGATAATTTAATTCTTACTTCTGTTCGTTCTTTTAAAATATTTTCCCCTCTAATAATAAAGTTCCTGATCTGAATACACTTCCTTCTTGAGTGAAATTTGTTTGACTAGAATTAAGAAAAGTTCTCTAGTAAGTTTGTGCATATTCCAAATATTATGCTTTAAAGAAAACTTTTAGGATCTGAAAGCATTAGTTTTCAATCACTATATTACATGGAAAATCAAAGTAAAGGTTTTTTTTTTTTAATCTTGCACCAAAGGTCTAGTTGAGATTTAAGACTAAACATCCACATCTCTTGTGACTTGTAGCAGGATTAGTTTGATACTCATTGATAACAGCAATTTGAAAGAAAAAAAATGTTTAGAGATGGTTCTAAACTGCTATACGGATTTGCATAACAAAGGATTTTACACTCTGATCATGGTAAATACAGCTTAGCTCTTTCCAGAATTTATTTTGGTTAACTCAGAAAAATGTATAACTCTATTTCAAGGAGCAAGAAAAATCACAAGGGTACCTTGAAGGGAAATTGTTCCAGTGTAAGTGTAGTGTAATATACCACATAACCAAGAAATTGTTCAGGGCTTTAGAACAAATACTGGTAGAAGTAATGTAGCATAAAACATGACTAGAAAACCCTCTACTTATAGTTTAATTTGCAATTTACAAAACTTTAGACTGTTATTTCCTTTGAAATATATAACTTAGGCTATATTAATTATGCTATATAAAATAAGAACGGACTGGAAAATGCACATCTGGTTTTTACTTTAAATGTTATTTATTTCATCTTTTTGTTATGAAGGAAGAGAGTCTTGAACCAACTATCCTTTAAAAAAATTAGGCTCAAGTTATTCTTGAAGATAAACGTAAGTTAGACTATTTCTGCACTTTTTAGTATGAGAAGAATTTGTAATACAGTTTTCCTTTCAACATTAGTAAAAAGTCACGCATACCAGTTTATGGTTACAAATCTCAATACATTACTTATCAAGATTGAAACATTTTTTCATTTTGATTAATAAAGGAATATTGTTAAAAAGTTCTTTGTCAGCATAAGATACAGACAAACATGATTCTATAGGCCAGTGTTATGTCTGAAAACTTGTACCCAACAAAACTACTATTCAACTTTGCTGACATTCGTTTAGTCTTCTGAACCATTCCAATAAAAGAATGCTCCTTTTTGGAGATGATTTTGAAATCATTACTTAAAATGATTTTGATTACTTAGTAATTGAAAGTGAAATGGCTGACAGAGAAGTCAGAGTTTCAGTTTTGCCTTAGGGTTTCGGATGAGTAGGTGACTATATGTCCTAGTGTATATCATGAAATCTTTCACAAATATAGTAGGTAAATAATAGATACAATAGTGTTTGTCAGTTTTTGATGGATTTTTCACATTTGGTTGGTGGTTAAATAAAGAGATGGTTGTATTTGCATCCTTTTTGGAGACCTCCTAAAGATTAAAATGTATCAGTATGATCATAGCTTTTTAGAACTTTCAAGGGTTTTAGGTCATATAGTCCTAATTCCTCTTTTTCACAAATAAGAAAACCAAAGCCTTTAGAACACAGGTGGCAAACACAAGGCCCTTTACTTTGTTTTATCTGGCCCTGCATCTTGTTTCTACCTGGCGGCAGCACTAAGCTTCTTGCCCCTAGTTAAGGAGTACTTATATTTATACAAAAAATTACATTCGGCCCTTTGAAGGCAACTGTGAGGCTGATGTGGCCCCCTGTGAAAATGAGTTTGATCCCCTGCTTTAGAAGTGAATTGTCATGCCCACAGTCTCACAGCAAAGATAAGCCTGAAATCCAGATCTAATGCCGAGTTACCGTATTTCTAATGTCTTTTCCATGCTAATACTACGGAAGGAAAACTGAAAAGGCCTTAGTTTTGACAGTCTTACTGAATAGGCTTTTTCCATGTAAAGAATAGATCTATACCAAAAAATATGGAAAAGGGAAGATGATTACATATGAAGGACATAATTCAAACCCAAGTAGGTTTGAATAATGAGGCCAATGAATTCTACCACATGTAGGTGCTCTCTACCTGGTTTCTCTTCATCTTCACTGCCATTACTTGTGGCCATCTTCTGATTTGCACAGCTGTTTGGTCTCAGTCTTCCCTCACTGCTGTCCCAGGGCAAAGTTGCTGCCAGTGTTATTTTCCTACAAAATAAAATCAATCATGTCATATCTCTTACTGGGAAAACTGCATTCTCTTTGGCTCATGTAATCACATCTGATCTGAATTCCTTGGTTTGGCATGTGGAAGTCATGGCATTCAGCTTCTCAAGTCATTAGTCTTTACAGTCTTCAAGTCAAGTCTTTACCTGTGTTCAAGCCATATGCTTCATAGCATTGACCTCATATTTTTTAGGACTTGGCTAAGTCCTTTTCATGTCTAATTATCTTTTTTCTGCATTCAAATTAGAATGGTGTTGCTCTGCCATTCCTCTCCTTTTCCACTTCTCACCCCTGTAGACCTGGCAAACTTCTGCATATACTTCGATACCCAATTCAAGTAGCTTTGCTTCCAGAAGTCTTCCTTTATTCACTCAGTATACTCATTAGATGTGCTTCTGTCCCTTTTTGTTCTTTTGTGTGTAGTATCACTATAAGTGATATTAATCTGCCCCTTAAACTATTAGCTATGAATGCGTGATTATCATTCTCTTTCTTGTGCCTTGTACAGGGTTGGGCATATAATGCACACTCAAAATTTGTATTTCATTAAAAAAATGTCCTAACTTGGTAAATGTGCTTCACTGATATTTTTAGTAGTTGTTTTTGAAAGCCTGAACTATAATGATGTTTCATAAGGTAAGTGAAATGTAAATATTTCTATAGCACTAACTAGGTCTAGTGTAATTTTTCTAATAAATATGCTTTTTAAGACAGTCAAAACATTTCTTATAGATTGGTGAAGAATATAGGTGAATTTTTTTGAATTATGAAGCTTTTTCTTTTGTTTTGTTTTTGTCTTTCAGGCCAGCATTCAAACATTTAAGGACTTTTTTGATATCATGGATATATGTTAAAAGATTAAGTATCTTTAGCACTTAGCAAATCAAGTAGACATTGGTTTATATTTAATTGGTTCTTCATTTATGCAGTGCAAGCCTTCAAAACTTTATTTTGAGGCCCAAGGGAAATGTTCTTTTCAATGAAATCAAGCAGTTGTTGACAAACTTTTTCTGTAAAGAGACACAGATACCACATGTTTTAGGCTTTGTGGGCCATACTGCCTCGGTTGTGATTACTCGAATCTGCTGTTGCAGTGCCAAAGTATCCACAGATAATATGTAAACAAATATATTAGAATGGCCGTGTTTTGTGCGTTGTGCTTTATTTACAAGAACAGGTGGTGGGCTGTAGTGTGCCAACCCTTAGACTAGAGCAGTGATGTCCAGTAGAACTTCCTGCAATGATGAAAAAGGTAGCCTGTAGCCACATGTGCCTCAAGAAACTTGATTAGTGTGCCTGAGGAACTGGCCAGTGCTATAACACTGGACTGCACAGTTTTAGAGTTGTTGGAATGAGTGGCTTAGCAGCACGTAATTCTCAGATCCATGAAGTGACCTTTTAATAAAAATGTATACGTGACAGTGTGGACAAATAGGAAAGATGTTCATGTCTTTTCTTTCAAGTTCTAGGTGAAATTTTGAGGATGAAATAGTTTGCTAAAGCAAACCAGTATTAGAACTGAAAAACTCAATTTGTGACTGGAAGCAAGGATATTTGATTACTTTTTCAAAAAAGTATTTTGTAAAAAAACACAAGGGAATGTGTGTTTACTAGGTAATAAGTGTATGTGCATAAAAAGATAAAAATACAATGTCAGCCTTCCCTTTGCCACCTTTTTCCCTTTCTAGAAGCAACTATTCTTGGTTTCCTTTTTGGAGAAATTTTCTTGGGGATTGTGTGTTTAATGGTAAATGGTAGTACACTTTTTTCTCTATATTTTTAACCTTAATTATAACTTGAAGATTATTATATATATATATATATATATATTATTATTATATATTATTATTATTATTATATATATATATATAATGTACTGAGATGCCTAGTTCCTTTTAATCATTTCATTGTATTCCATTGAATTTATTTATCCTTCTTGATGGAAGTTTAGGCTATTTCCAGTCTTTTGCTAGTACTGACACTGCAGTAAATATTCTAGTAGGTACAATATAGCTGTAAATTAAATTCCTAGAAGCTGCTAATCTTTGGAAGTAATGGCTGAAATGATTTGTTAATATGGTATGTATGAAATATAAATTTCTGAAGACTAGAGAGGGAGCTGAGAATAAGGAAGAGAAATATTACAGCTTTAAAAATAATTGTTAATACTTAAGAATGAGCTATAATCATTAGTTTGCAATAGGAAGTGCACATTACTGATTTAGCAGCGTGAGAAAGGCATATCTCCAAGTTTTATGTAGGAAAAAAGGAGACAGGCTTATGGGAAGGTTTTTGATGAATTGATAATTTTTACTTCAATGTAGTATATTTTCGAACTGGATATGCTAGATTAAAAAATTAATGTCATGTTTAATTGTGTTTTAGTTTTGAAAATGCTCCAGTAGTGCAGTGAAGGTTAAGTGTCAATGTAGAAGACTTAGGCAGTCCATTAGAATTTGAAATTTCCTTGGTGGTTAAACAATTAGAGTCAGAATATTTGGCTAAGGTGTTTTTAAAGATCAACTTGTTCCTTATCTTGTTATGCTGTGACTGTGTAATGTTAGTGTTGTTTTTGGATGCCAACACAAAGGAACTTGTTTTTCAGAGAGCTTTTGAATATTTTGAAGAACCAGCATGACCGTGTCTTTAAAAACAGGTAGTTTTTTTGAACTAGAACCATAAAGAGGTAGCCGACAAAGCTATTGAAAGATTTTTTGACCATTTATAAATAGCTGATGGTCCAACAGTTCCTGTAATAGCTGTTTTGAGCACGCATTGTGTAGGATAAAAGAGAGTCTCAAGAGAGATGACAGGATGTAATTCAGGATACAAGTATGCAGCAGTAGTTTTTATTGAGCGTTTGAGTTCTTATCCAGAAGTCAGCAATGGACCAAGGAGAAATAAAAACCTGTGAAGTCCTAAAATAATTGCTGTTATTTTAAAATGTTTTAAATTTCTAATATAAAGTCTTCCTAAAGGAAAAACACATCTTTATAGAGGCTTTAAACCCATTGTGTATTTTCTATTTAAAAATATTATTTCGATGAGACTGTGGTTGATAATCTCAATTACCAAGCTGAATGTAATTAGGAGGTGGATTTTATTACCAGGTAGGCCAGCTACCCCTGTTTTGTCTGTGCCCATAGACCAAAACCCTGCTATGGCAAACTGTTTAGCAGACATTTGTAGATATTTACATTTGGATAGAAAGGTAAGTAAGTCCATGGCTGTTGGAAAAATGAGGCAAACTTTTGGCTCTATAGGGTGGACTAATTGCCTGTCATTTTTGTTATGATTGTTGAATAAGCTCATCCATAACAATACCAAGCAATTTGAGGCACAAAGTATGTTACTTTATATAAAAGTTACCTTTCTCTTTTTCCGTTTTGCAATGTAATTATTATAGTTTCATTTTAAGAGTGACTTAAACACTGAGCTAATCCTACTGTTTTGGATTTAGGTGGAAATTAAAAAATATATTGACCTTTTTTTTGAAAAGTTATACAGAGTGGGGCAAAAATAGGTTTACAGTTGTGAATATGTGAAACACAGTTTGTTCTTGTATTATTTATTAATTATTGTATTATTTTCCGTATGAACAACTGTAAACCTCCTTTTGCCCTATCTTGAATATAATGTGAGCTTGTGTAACTTAGAAAACCACACTTCTGTTAACTAATTTCACAGCAGTTTTTAAATTCTTGGAGTATATTTGTATCAAAGTGGAAATATTTTTATGCTATTAAATTTTGCCAACTAAATAATAGTTGGCACATGATTAAGAGAAACTCCACTGTACAATTATACATAAAAGGACAAGTAAAAGTCTTCTTACTGTTCACTCCCAAGCCCCCTTCATTTCTCAGAGGAAACTCGTGTTAACTATTTCTAAGTTTTGCTGATATTTAGTATTAAAACTTTAAGTGACATATGTATAATTCTGTTTCTTGATTTATCAATTCTAGGCAGTTTTGTTGACTTTCCTTTGGGAAAGCTGAGCAGTTTTGTGAAATCTCACTACCTTTTATTTTCTCTTTTCCCATCTCATCTTTGATATATATTACCTTTGTTACTTTTAACTTTAAAAAATATATATATTTTATTGATTATGCCAGTACAGTTGTCCTATTTCCCCCCTTCATTTTCCTCCACCCTGCACACCCCTCCCCCACCATTACCCCCCCTTTAGTTTATGTCCATGTGTCTCAAGTTCTTTAGATTCTGTATTTCCCACACCATTCTTGCCCCCCCATCTATTTTCTACCTACTGTCTATGCTACTTATTCTCTGTGCCTTCTCCCCCCTTTTCCTCCTCCCACTCCCCTGTTGCTAACCCTCCATGTGATCTTCATTTCTATGGTTCTGCTCCTGATCTAGCTGTCCTCTTAGTTTGCTTTTGTTTTAGGTGTGGTTCTTAATTAACTGAGTTTGCTGTCCTTTCACTGTTCACCTTTTTTATCTTCTTTTTCTTAGATAAGTCCCTTTATCATTTCATATAATAAGGGCTGGGTGATGATGAACTCCTTGAATTTGACCTTATCTGAGAAGCACTTTATCTGCCCTTCCATTCTAAATGAAAGTTTTGCTGGATAGAGTAATCTTGGTTGTAGGTCTTTGGATTTCATGACTTGGAATACCTCTTCTTCCAGCCCCTTCTTGCCTGTAAGGTCTCTTTTGAGAAATCTGCTGACAGTCTGATAGGAACTCCTTTGTAGGTGACTGTCCCCTTATCTCTTGCTGCTTCTAGGATTCTCTCCTTCATTTTAATCTTGGCTAATGTAATGATGATGTGCCTTGGTGTGTTCCTTCTTGGGTCCAACTTCTTTGGGACTCTCTGAGCTTCCTGGATTTCCTGGAAGTCTATTTCCTTTGCCAGATTGGGGAAATTCTCCTTTATTATTTGTTCAAATAAGTTTTCCACTCGTGACTGTTCCTCTTCCCCTTCTGGTACCCCTATAATTCGGATGTTGGAGCCTTTAAAGATGTCCTGGAGGTTCCTAAGACTCTCTTCATTTTTTTGAATTCTTGTTTCTTCATCTGTTTGGTCATTTTTTTCTTCCAGTCCACTCCATTGATTTGAGTCCCAGTTTTCTTTCCATCGCTATTGGTTTCCTGTGCAATTCCCTTCATTTCAATTAGTTTAGCCGTCAATTGTTCCTCTAATTTGTGACTAAAATCAACCAGTTCTGTGAGGATCGTGATCACCAGTGTTTTGTACTGTGCATCTGATAGGTTGGCTGTCTCTTTGTTGCTTAGAAGTATTAGCTTCGGGGCTTTGAGCTGTTCTTGAGGCATAATATTTTGATCTGTTTGAGCCTGTTATGTATGAGGGGCAGAGCCCTTGGTGTTCACCAGGGTGGGGCAACTCAGTCACTGGGTTGTGATGCTGTATGTGGGGGGCGGGTCAGAGAGGGAGCAATAGCAATCCCCTCTGCTTCTTCCCCCCTCTGCTTCTTCCCCCCGCTGGGGCCTGCGAGGTCCATCTCACTGCTCACTCGTTCACTTGGTTTATCTGTGCATGAATGCATGACCAGAGTCAGCCTGCCGCCTTGTGCGCTCACTGGGTCTGCCCATCGCAACCCTTCACCCGCGATCTGCCAACTGCCGCCGCAGGCCTGGGTTGGTCTGACCAAGTTTTTCTGCAAAACCCTGCTCTGCCAGTTGCTGGCCCCGCCCCTCTTACTGGTCTGGCTCAATGGTTCGTTGTCGGAGTTTCGTACAGTTCAATTTTCTGTGTTTTGGTTGGGTTTTTGTTACTAAAACTTTGTTGTCTTTAAACTTGGTTGCGTGAGTAGGCACAGTGTTTCCACCTACGCCTCCATCTTGGCCGGAAGTCCTTATTTTTAACTTTTTATGAGTTTATATTATAAACTTAAATGTATTTTTCTTGATTTATCAAGTTATTATATGTGGTTTTCTTCATGAATGTTAAGGAAACATTATTTTGCTCTTTTTTTCCCTCTATCTCCTGATTGTTTAAAAAGATTTTATTTATTTATTTTTAGAGAAAAGAAAGGGAGGAAGAAAGAGAGGGAGAAAAACACCAATGTGTGGTTGCCTGTCATGTGGCCCCCCACTGGGGACCTGTCCCACAACCCATGCATGTGCCCTGACTGGGAATCGAGCCAGTAACATATTAGTTTGCAGCCCGTGCTCAATGCACTGAGCTACACCAGCCAGGGCTCTGTCTCCTGATGTTTAAAGTGTAATTTTTATAGCATCTGGGATTATTCATTGCTTTTTTATATGGATTGATTCTAAAAAGTGAACTTTGGAAACCATTCAAAAATCTTAAACTATTATGCTTATGAAATTTATTTATTGCTGAATGAATTAGTGTATTGAGACCCATAGAGAAGGAAGTGTAATCTTGTGTATTAAATAAGTGCTTCTTGAAACAATCTAGGTATTAAGGCCTAATGGACCTTCTTCATGTATTTTGCTGTTTCTTCAAGTGTTCTGGGTCATACTCAGGTAATAGTATTTCTTAATATCTCATGTGTGCTTTTTGTTGGGTTTCTCTTTTTTTGTTTAGTCTAGGACATCTTTTTGAGAACTTTTTCATATAGGATGTGTAGATTTTCTGGGTTCTTGTGTCTGATAATGTATTTTGTCCTCATACTTGATTAATAGTTTGGTGGAATTTAGAATTCTATATTGAGAATATTTTTTCTCTCAGAACCCAATGTTATTTTCATGTATTCTGGTATTTTTTTGTTGTTTATGGGAATTTGGGGGGAGAGGGGAGGAAAGCTTGTTTTCTTCTCTGCAACTGCAGGATTTTTCACTATATACACGCATTCTAAAATATCACAAATCTGTCTAACAAATTGTTTAAAAATATATTTTTTAAAGAAATTATCTAGTTTTGTTTCCTGACTTCTACAGATTATTTTTTTGCATAGATAACCTGTGCACACAGTTTGAACTTTAAAAGTCGTATTTAGGAACTTTAGTTGTACTCCTCCTATTTCATCCTCCATGGCTTCATGCCTCTTTACCAGTCCTGCCAGTTTCTGTGGATCCTTTAGTTGGCCCTTTCTTTTGTCTTTGGTTTAGGGCAATTTTTATTTTTTGTTCTTTATTTGTTTATTTCCTCTTCTCCCTCTCTTGTTCTCTTCTTCAGGTGTGCTTATTTAGAAATTTTGATCTTTCAGGCTCTGTCTTCCATGTCTCTTGAATTCATTCTCAAAATTTTAACCTTTTTTTCTCATTCAACCTTCTGGAAGATTTTCTTTATTTAATCTTCTAGATTAACAGTTTGGTCTTTGATGGGACTCATTATTCTTTTATTAAGCATGACCTCAAATCAGGAGTCTGACTACTTGAGTTCAATAGGGCATTGATTTAATAAAATTAATTCCCTATGAATATTTAGGTTGTTTCTAGTGTTTCACCATTATAAATAGTTATTCATTAACTTATTTTATGTAACATGTGCTTTGTTTCTTAATTTTTTTTTATGATCTGAGTACTAGACCAAGATAATAGAAACATTTTTCTGTTTTTACTTACAGAGAAATTATATTTGTTTTACATCTGTGTAGGGAAGTTAAATCAGTATTCACAATATAATAACTTACTGATTTTAACTTTGTGTCTGGCACTGTGGTAGCTGCAAATTTGGGACTCATGTTTATAATATACAGTTGATGCTTGAACAACACAGCTTTGGGCTGCACGAGTCCACTTATGTGGATTTTTTTCTTTTTCTTTTTTTTTTAAGGTTGGTTTCTTTTAAGAAATTTTTGTTTTTGAATCATAGTTTATATTTAATATTATTTTGTTAGTTTCAGGTACAGCATAGTTGTTAGACAATTATAGAAATTATAAAGTGATCCCTTGATAAATACCCACCAGACACCATACACAGTTATTACAGTATTATTGACTGTATTTTTGTGCTGAACTTCATATCCTTGTGACTGTTTTGTAACTACCAATTTGTACTTCTTAATCCCTTCACCTTTTTCACCTAGTCCTCCAATCCCCCTTCCCTCTGACAACCATCAGTTTGTTCTGTGTGACTATGAGTCTGTTTATTTTTTTCTTTAGATTCCACATGTAAGTGAAATCATATGATATTTGTCTTTCTCTGCGTGACTTATTTCACTTAGCATAATACCCTCTAGGTCCAGACATGCTGTCGTAAGTGGTAAGATTTCATTCTTTTTTATGGCTGAGGGATTTTTTCAATAAATACAGTAAATGTATTTTCTCTTTACTATTATTTTCTTAATAACATTTTCTTTTCCTCTAACTTTATTATAAGGATAAAATACATATACAAAATATAGGGTCTGGCAGAAGTAATGCCTGCTTGATTGTGGTTGGTAGGGTAATAATATGGGCGTATTAATTTATAGTTCTAATTTGAACATTTTACCTAAAATGTTATATGGTGTGCTTGAGTGTGGTATTGTTATGTTAAACAATTAAATGTTTGTGATTTTGTAATAAAAAGGGGGTGTTATTTCTGCTGGATCCTGTATGTGTTAATTGAATGTTTATGTTTTGGGGATTAAAAAATTATAGGTAGGTTTATGGCTGTGTGGTGGGGGATGCCCCTAGCCTTGTGTTGTATAAGGGTCAACTATAATTGAAAGGATTGAAACAAAATCTCTGGTTCCCATTTCCTTTAAATATGTAAAAACTGGTTCATTTATGTCTACTTACAATTTTCTTCAAGAAGAAATTTTTTCAACAACCTCTCAATAATATATTCACCTAGGCACATATTCATTCAACAATCTGTTCTTAATCCAAATTTCTATCCGTCTGCTCTCCATCTGCCAATCTGCTGCCTATTTGTCCATTATCTCTCTTTATGCATCCTCCATTTTTCTGTCTGTCCACTCATTTATCCATCCTTTACTATTTATCATTTGATACCTTTCCATGAGGTAAGTAATGTGCATAGGTAGTGTGGTTACAAGACAAATGAGATTTAAGCTCTGACTGCAAACATTGAGACTGAAAGTATTCACAACAAATTGCTAATAGTGATTGTCTATAGGAAGGAAAGTTGGATGGGGAGGGAAAGGCTGTATACTCTCATATTATTTAGAAAAATATATCTATATTTTACTACCTGTATACGAGTATACCTAGAAGTGGAATTGTAGGAAAATGTAGTAATTCTGTTTTTAACTTTTGAGGAATTTTCATACTGGAATTAATAGGTATCTCTTTTTTTTTTTTTTTAAAGATTTTATTTATTTATCTTTAGAGGGGAAGGGAAGGAGAGTGGGAGAGATATGTCAATGTGTGGTTGCCTCTCATGCATCCCCTGCTGGGAACTGGCCTGCAACCCAGGCATGTGCCCTGACTTGGAATCAAACTGCCATCCTTTGGTTTGCAGGCCAGCGCTCAATCCACTGAGCTACACCAGCCAGGGCAGTAGATATCTCTTTTGATCTAGATGTGCTGTGAACAAATTACAAAGTTACTAAGAGCACTGTAGATGAGTTCGGGCTCCTCTGACTTAAGGATAGATCAGTATTTACCGGTATTAAATTCCCTTCAAAAACTTGATTTTTAATGGATGTCTGTATTCTTCTCTCATGTGAATACATAATGCTTTCTAATTATTGAACATTTAAATTTTTTCTGGTATTTTAATAACATAAATAACACTAATAGGTGTTCTTGTATATAAATCTTGGTCCATACATATGTTTGAATTTTTTCCTTAAAGCAGAGCATTATATATAAACTTGTTGTGTCAAAGGGTATTGGTTGTTTTAAGGCTCTTAATATGTATTTTCTAATTGCTCTATATATATAGTTTTGCTCACCATCATCACCAATATCTGTGTTCTCCTCTTAAACTCAGTAGCTTTAAATGTTCTTTATCACAATTTGATCGGTGAAATGGTTTCTGTCTTAGATAGGAATTAGAGCTGTTTTTTCTGTACTTTCCCAGAAGCTTAAATAAAGGTCTGGCTAGCTTTACAATTTACATCGCTCTTTAGCTTTTTTAGGGATTGTAGTTCATGGCTGAGATGTCTGTTCTTTCACCTCTCTCATGAGTATGTACCCATTTATAGTTGGTAAATATCTTTGGCTTATTAAAAGCACTTTTTTTGGGGGGGGGGGAACTACATGTTTATGTAACATCGGCATCCACATATTTCCTACTTTTGTGTTGAATATAGGTTCATGAACATAATTTGGTAGTATACAATTGCTAGGAAGTTATCAAGTCATCTTAATACTATATATACTCTTAATTTTTATTATAATAAAATGTGATTTAAAAAAAAAATGTAAGCCCTGGCTGGTGTAGCTCAGTGGATTGAGCATGGGCCTGAGAAGCAAAAAAGATGTATATTTTGTCATTGTAATGAATGGTAAAAAGAATAAAGAAAGTTTCATACTGTATTTTAAGTGAAGAAACTGTTAAAAGCATTGAAAACAATTCAAACTGCTAGAGAGGGGAGAGAACAGATGTTGCTATCCTTTAAACCCTGGAAGGAACACATACTAAGGTGTTTCTGTGTCATTTTGGCTTATGAAACAGAGAACCAATCAAAATGGCTTTAACAAGTAAGGGGTTTATTTTCCTCTCCTATTAAAAAGTCTAGAGATGGGGTGCACTGGGCTGGTGCAGCTGCTTAAGGATGTTGTTACCAAAGATGTACCCCCTTCCCTCTCTTCTGTGGTTTTTATACATATGTTCCCAGATGATTGTTGTTGCACCTCCCCAATCAGGGGAAGAGGCAAAGGCTGCAAGGCAAAAGGGGTTCCAACCAAAAGGTAAGTAAGTGATTTGGGTAGAGGGGAAAGGAAAGCCAATTGCAAATGGCTTTTGGGTTTGCCGTGCTGTGGAACGGAGTTCAGTTTGAGGTGGTTAAGGAGAAAGAAACCTTTGTGTTAATTTTAAGCTGTTAAAAAACAAAATTCCACTGAATAACATGACAGACCTCACTGAATTCATGAATTGATCAACATCCAATCTAGAAGATAGAAAGGGCTGTATAAAATGAAAGACTTTTATAGTCATCAGGGAGCAGAAACAAGGAAGTTACACTAGACACAAAAGTGGATTGGTTGTAGCGAGGTCATGTTTCTTTAGGGAATTGCAGGGATCTATCAGGTAGATTACCCAAATAGTGCTTGTAAGGTGATTCCTGATTGACTGGTTTAAGAATCCATTTCTGGGAGAGCTGAAACTGTAATTAAGTCTCAGTTTGGTGATGTGGGGTTTAGCATAAATGACTCTGTTTTGGGCTTGTTGCCTTGTTTTTAGCAAAGCTTAGCCATTATCCAAGTGCTTAATGATAAGTACAATTTATGAACTCTCAAAGTTTCTTAAACTGTGTAAAGACTTTCCGTAATTACCAAAACAAATTTTATAGACTTTCAAGTTTGTGTAAATGTAAAGGTTTAAAATTTAGATGGATAAAGATGGGTTTTTAAAATCCACTTACATTATGGGAGTCTTATCTTTTTATACAAATGGTAGGACAACAAAGTAGTAATTCGATACTTAGAACAGAACTTGGTCATATTAAATTTTATGTGTAATTTTACTGTAGGCCAACTAACTAAGTTTTTTTACTTAGTTTATTGAGGTTGTAAATTATCTGGAAGATACTTTTCATCACAAAGGCATTTGAATAAACAAAGTACTTACTCATTCTTAAAGAAATACTTGAATTTTCCTTTCTCAGAGAGGAGTTTTTACTTTTGATTTGGTATAAGGAAATCTTGGGAGTTGGAAACCCTTATTTCATATCTGGGTTAATAACTCTTTAGCTGTGGGATTTTTGGTAAAATAATATATCTAAACCTCAGTTTCTCTACCTGTAATGAATTTCCCTTAAGATTAAATTATAAAGTACAAAAGGTAGATACTTTTGTACTTTCTAAGTAAAAATTGGAGCTCTGTAGTTTTGAGAATGAGGACCTAACATTGTTAGGTTTAGTAGGAAGATAGAATTTTCCCCCATCTATAATTATAAAAAACTATTGTATTAGATGGGGAAAATGTCTTCCATGATGGAACCTTTATCTTATACCCTCAAAATAAAACAAATGAAAGAGTAGAACCTCATTTTTTAAAATTAAGATCTTTTTTATAAATAGAACATGTTTGAAGAAAATTAGGAAATAAAGATAAACACACAGAAAAAATTATAACTATGAGAGATGATGATGTATTAACAGACTTTATTGTGGTGATCAGTTACAATAAATACATAAATCATAACATTTTACACCTTAAACTTATACAGTGTTGTATGTCATTTATATATCAAAGCTGGAAAAAGACAAAGATAAGCAAAAAGAAGTAAAATTTCTAGATGAATTGCTATGACTGGTGTATATATTTTCTACTTGTTTTTCTGGGCAAGTTATACTTTTATTCTTTAAAAAAATAAACATTGACTTTATTATTATTATTTTTAGATTTTATTTATTTTCAGAGAGAGGAGAAGAGAGGGAGAGAAACATCTTTGTGCAGGAGAAACATCAATTGGTTGCCTCTCACATACCCCACAACCCAGGCATGTGACCTGACCAGGAATGGAACCGGTGACCTTTCAGTTCGTAGGCTGGTGCTCAATCTACTGAGCCATAGCAGCCAGGGCTATGCTGTTATTTTCTCAAGAATGTGGTCATATTCTACATGGTTTTTGGTAACATGAATTTTCCATTTAACAACGTATAATGGATATTTTTCTATTTCATAAGTGTTTTTATCCAGCAGTGGTTTTCTTTTAAAGAAAATCTATACCATTCACATATATAACCCTTCTGTCAATAATATCATTACTTATAATTATATCATTAAGGATAATGCAGTTATTTTTCAGAGTGTTGGTAAAGTCTACTTTCTGACCTTTCCAGAGAATGTTACTTCTATACTTTTAATGACTATATTCCACTGTACAGATGTTTTTAAACCAAGTACTCTGTTGATCAATATTTAAGTTGTTTGTAATATTTTATTATTACAAATAGCACTGTCATCAACAGATAATTTAATTAAACTTTCTGAAAGAACTGTCTAAAGTGAAAACTATAAAGTGAAAAGACAGAAGTACATAAATGAAAATATGTACTTCTATTAACAAAATTTTTGACTTTAAAATGAAGATCAGCCTCGGCTAGGTTGCTGAGTGTGTAGAGCGTCCTCCTGTGCACCAGAAGTTTGTGGATTCAGTCCCTGGCCCGGGCACGTACTTAGGTTGCTGGTCAGTCCCTGGTCCAGGTGTTTCTTTCTCACACTGATGTCTCCCTCTCTTTTTTAATCCTCACCTGAGGATTTAAATTGCTTCTCTTTCTAATTGCTTTTAGAAAGAGAAGGGGAGGGGGGATGAGAGAGAGAGAGAGAGAGAAACATTGGCATGAAAGGAAAATACCACCTCCTGTACAGGCCCCAACCAGGGATCAAAACTGGAACCTAGAAATGTGCCGGAGCGGAAACAAAACAGTAACCTTTTGGTGTGTGAATGACGCTCCAACCAACTGAACCACCGGGCCAAGGCTCCTCTTTCTCTCTTTCCCCCCATCTGGCTTCCTCCCTCTCTCAAATCAATAAACATATCCTCGGGTGAGGGGTAAAAAATATTAATATGAAGATCATGGTTAGGAGACTTTAAAGTGAACTAGTGTTTCTTAGTGTCACTGTTGATCTGCATAAAGTAGGTATTTTAAGAAACTATATAATTAACAACATAAAGTCTTTTCCTGGATGGATGTATAGGCAGTGTTAAAAACACAATATAAACTTTTAGAACTTTATGGAATGTTATATCTTGTTCAAATCCCTTGGCTTAAAAGGGAGACCAGAAATATTAAAATACCCTCTTAAAGATCACATAGTATGTTTCAGTGTCTGACATATTAGTATAGTTTTCTAAGTCCTACCCTAACATTCTTATCTGTAACATGATGTCTAATATAAAGGCAATGAAAACTATTTGCCTTTGGAGCATCCATGATGATCTTTAACGAAGAGACTGATTAATGGAAATTAATTATCAATGGTCAGGATGAATTTTTTTTAAGGATGCATTTTTTTTATAAACTTAAGACGTTGATTGACTTACAAATTATTTTATTTTCATCAGTGAAGTATTTATTTAGGTTCTTCTTGGTAGAGGCTCTTTTGGGTGGACAATTTAGTGGTTTTTAGTATATTCAGAGAATTGTGTAATTACCACTATCTAATTTTAGAACATTTACACCCCACCCACTTCACAAAGAAATCCTGTACTCATTAGCAGTACCTCCCTGTTTCCCCATTATTCTAGTTCTTGGCAACCACTGATCTACTTTGTGTCTCTATGGATTTGTCTATTCTGGTCATTTCATATACATTAACTTATACATATGTAGTTTGTGTCTGGCTTCTTCACTTAGCATCGTGTTTTTAAAGTTCATTTTGTAGAATGTGTGAGTACATCATTCTTTTTTTGGTTTGCAGGCTGGGGCTCAATCCACTGAGCCACACCAGCCAGGGCCACATCATTCTTTTAAATGGCTGAAGAGTCCTGGCTGGTGTGGCTCAGTGGGTTGAGTGCCAGCCTGCAAACTGAAGGGTCACTGGTTTGATTACCAGTGAGGGCACATGCCTGGTTTGCAGGCCAGGTCCCCAGTTGGGGGCTCGTGAGAGGTGGCCAATAGATATTTTTCTTCCACAGCTCTTAGACATCAATATTTCTTTCTTTCCCTTTCTCCCTCTTTTCTCCTCTAAAATAAATAAAATCTTAAAAAAATAGCAACTATTCAAAAAATAAATGGCTCAAGAATAAATACTCCGTTGTATGGATACACCACATTTTGTTAATGCATTCATCAGTTGATGGGTATATGGCTTATTCTACTTTTTGGCTGTTTGAATAATGCTGCTGTGAACATTTGTGTAGAAGTTTTATTTGGCAATATGTTTTAAATTGTTTTAGGTATAAATACCTAAGGTTATTTTAGCTTTTTATTTAATCTTTTGAACTACCAGACTGTTTTCCAAAGCAGCTGCCCCATTTTACATTCCTACATGCAATGTGTGAGGATTCCTATTTCTTTACATTCTGGCTAACATTTAATGTTGAATTTTTGATTTTAGCCATCCTAGATGTGTGAAGTGGTATCTCATTGTAGTTTTTACTTATTTTTCTGGTAACTAATGATGTTGAGCATCTTTTCATGTGTGGGTTTTTTTCCTGTTTGGGTATATTCTTTGGACATATGTCTGTTCAGATCCTTTGTCCATTGTTTTTATTGGGTTGTCTGTTTTTTTGTTGTTTGTAAGAGTTCTCTATATATTCTGGATAATAGTTCCTTATCTGATGTGTGATTTGCAAATATTTTCTCTTATTCATGGGTTGCCTTTTTACTGACTCGAATGGTGTCCTTTGATGTACAAAAGTTTCTAATTTGATAATGTCCAATTTATGTCTTTTTTTTCTTTCATTGCTTGTGCTAGGAAACTGCTGCATAATCTAAGGTTGAAATTTACTCCTTTGTTTTCTTTTAAGACTTTTTTGTAGTTTTAGCTCTTTTATTCAGGCCTGGCAGTGTTTGTGTGTGCATATGTATGTGTGGAGGGACATGTGACAAGTTTCCAGGCTTTAAGAATTTATGGTATATTGGGCTAAATTAAATGTATACAGTGAAAAGATAACTAACAATATCATTTATTCATTTTTTGACTTAGTAAATAACCCTGTAGAAATTAAGGGTGTAAGGATGAAAGACATAGTTTCTTTCCTTAAAATATACAGAGAATCAAAGAGATTACAACACAGGGCTATTAATAATGTTATACAGATATGCGCAGAATGCTGTGGGGATAACTAGGAGGAACACTGAACAGACCCAGGAGTTTGCGAGTGATTTGGAAAGCTTCCAAGAGGAGCAAAAACCTGTGTGTGGTAGCTGAGTATTGAAGGCTGAAGAGTGAGTCAGTCAGACAGGTCGTTTTTCTTTTTTTTTCTTTTAAGATTTTATTTATTTACTTGTAGAGGAAAGGGAAGGGAAGGGGGAGAGAAGGAAAGGGAGAGAAACATGGATGTGTGAGAGAAATGTCAGTTGGTTATCTCTTGCATGCCCCCAACTGGGAACCTGGCCCACCACCTAGGCATGTGCCCTGACTGGCAATTGAACCAATGACTTTTCAGTTTGCAGTCTGGCACTCAGTCCACTGAGCCACACCAGCCAGGGCGAGAACTGGTTTTTAGTTTAGTAAAACAAGTGGTAAATACACAATTCAGAGGTGAAAGAAATAATAAATTAAGAACTGGAAGAGATTTCTGTTCTTGTTTGAGACAGATAAATTCTCTATATACATAAAAAGGTTTTTTTAATGCTTTTTAGGAACTGGATAGAATTGGGGTCTGAAAACAGATATGTAAAATGGGAATGGTGTCATTTCCTTATGAATTGTGAGAAATTAAGGAGATGAGGCTTTTATACTATAATGTGTTAATCCTACATCATAAATTTTTTAATATGAAAGTTTGATAATCATTGATTCTTCAGTATCTTTATTTCTAGAGTGTCACAAATTATTCTGAATTCCTTAATTAAATACATCGCATATTGTAAGTAAGGAAATAGTTTTATGGATGTTATAAATAAGGGAATGGTGATTATTGAGTTGTAAGAAACAGGTGTTTAAAATTGTTTTTAAAAGTAATTATAGAAGTTATCCAATCTGCATAAGTAATTAGATATTAAGTAAAGATATAAGGGAGAAAGTAAGAAGTACTCAAAGTACCATCATCCAGAGATAATTACTTAATACTTTGGTACATTTTCTTCCTGATAACATTTCATCCTTTTGTGGCATGTATACAAAGACACCATGTTAAAAAATTACAAAAGTAGGGTCATCCTACATATTAGTTTTACATTTTTAAGAAATCCTTACAAGGATGTATTCATTGATTTTTTTTTTTTTTGAGAGAGAGAGAAGAAGGGGAAGAGAGATTAAAAAAATAGAGTGGAAAAACATGGATGTGAGAGAGGAACATCTATTGGTTGACTCCCATGTACGTGCTAACCAAGGGTCAAACCTCCAGCCTTTTGGTGCATGGGACGATGGTCCAGCCAAATGAGCCACTTGGCTAGGGCTACTTGTGTATTTCTTGAGCTGTTTTTATATTATTTATTTCCTTTTTGTGAAAAGGAAAGGTTTTTAAAAAAAAACTTGGGACCACCAAGGTTCAGAGATGTGTGTTTTTACCTGACAGTTACACTATAGGTAGACTGTCTAGCTGAGAAGAGTGAATTGATAGCATGTATTTGTTTTTAAATTAAATTCATTGTAGAGAAGAGTTGCTATTTTTTTCAAGGAGTTTGTCCTTGACCACTAGTTTGATACCATCTCTGTTTTGGCTGACCTGTTTCACCAGCAGGCCTGTTAATTGTTTGTGACTAACTGTGTAAGTACTCATTATGAAATAACTTGCTTTTCTACATAAAAAAGGTTGGGCTTTGAAGTTGTATTATCTGCATTTATAATCTCAGCTATATCACTTATTAGCTGTGTGACTTGGGAAAATTAATTCTGTTTCTTAGTTTCTTCATCTGTAAAATGAGAATAATAGTAGCACTTACCTTGTAGGGTTGTGAGAATTAACATGTGAAGTGCTTGCACCAGTGTCTGGCAGATAACAAGCACTGCTACTACTATTAATCTTTTTACACTTATGTATTTCTATAGGATAAACTCCTATTAGGGTACGGCTGTTTAAAACACTAAATTTCTGTCTTAAAAAGTTGTTCCTTTTGCATTAAACTGCATAATAACTTTTTAAAAAGATTTTATTATTTATCTTTAGAGGGGAAGGGAAGGAGAGAGGGAGAGAAATATCAATGTACAGTTGCTTCTTGTGCATCCCCCACTGGGACGTCCCCCCTGGGAACTGGCCTGCAACCCAGGCATGTGCCCTTACTGGGCATTGAACTGTGGTTATTTGGTTTGCAGGCTTGTGCTCAATTCACTGAGCTACACCAGCCAGGGCAAAACTGCATAATCACTTTTAATATGTCATTATTATGATTGTGTTCAAGCTCTGTTTCAGTATTGTTTCTGTATTTATTTGATTTTTGAGAAGTCAAATAATTCATGTATAAAAATTATATAATTTCCAACTTTCGATTACAAACAATTTAAACAAAGAAAAGTTTACAGAGTTAGGCCTATGATCACCTGTGTATTTACTGCATAGATCAGGAGTTAGCAAAAAGTTTTTTCTAAAAAGGGCCAGATATTTTCTGTATTTTTTAAAAAGACCAGTAAATTTTTTAGATTTTGAAGGCCATGTGGTCTCTGTCACAACTACCCATAGTTCTGTAGGTGTAGTGAGAAAGAACCCAGAGACAGGTAAATGAATGGGTATGGCATTGTTCCAGAAAAGTTTATTTACAAAAACAGGCTCAGCTAGATTTGGCCTAGGCTGTAGTTTTCCATCCTGGATCCAGATTAAACAGTTACTAGACTGGTAATTTTGATTTTTCTCTGAATATATTTGTACACTCACATGTATTTTTCAACTTTACTTGAAAGTAAGTTGCAGTTGTTATGGCACTATACCCTTTAATATTTCAGCATGCATCTCCTAAAAATGAATATATTTTCTTACATAACCATAATACCATTATTATAGTTAACTACATTATAATTTTTTCTTTTTAATAGAACCAAGATTATATAAATCAGCACAAAAAGTTTGAAAATCTTTAGATTTGCTTCTCAATCATTGTAACTTACTGAACTGTCTTTATCCCCACCCCCTTTTCCTGTATTTTTTTCCTGATTTATTTCTTTAGATAGAAATCTGTATTGGGTAATACTGTTTGCTGATTTCATTTGATCCAATTGCACAATCAAATAAAGGGGAAGTTTTGATTTTCTTCATGTGTTTGGTTTGTATTTTTAAAAATCTGGGTTATGTTTCTGTGTTTTATATGATATGAAAAAGAATTATGTGTAATTTATAATCAAAAGAGATCTCATTAAGTTACATATAGTCTCTATAATTTACATTGAATTATTCTTGTTACATAGTAGAAGAAACTAAAGTAAAGCCAATTATGTGCTTTTAAAAAGTGGCCAACTTTTGTATTTTTATGCTAAAAAATGGAGCAAAAGTAATATTTCAAAATATTTCAGCTATTTTCAAAGTTAACCTTATTATGTTTTTATATTATACAAAAATTTATAACACTTTGGGTAAAGCTATTTCACTCTGAAAAGTCATGCTGCAAATTTTTCCAGAGCCCTTGCCTTATTTTTTTCTACTCTCTGATCCCCTACCCAAATTTAGCTCTTTGCATTAATTCTCCTCAAATATCATTTCTTAGACTAAGGATGCAAAGCATCATCTTAATTTTATTTTTTCCAAAACATCAGAAGGAAAAATTTTAGTGTGTTGGTATAACTGTGGAACTGTAGGTCACTGCTAGGAATAACATGCTGCAAGGTGAGGTATATTGGTACTCTCTTTCCTGGGAGCATAGCTGTGCCTTCCCATCTCCTAAGTTGCCAGGGCCCTTTTTTGCTTCTGTGACTTGTTTCCTATGTTCATTTTGAGAGGCCAGCATTATCCTAATTTTAAAACCAGATAAAATCACTACAAAGAAAGTTATAGGCCAATATCTCTGATGAAATAGATATTAAAATCCTGAACAAAATATTAGCAAATTGAATCCAGCAATACATGAAAAGACCATACACCACGATCAAGTGAGACTTATTCCAGGAATGCAAGGTTGGTACCTATCCTCAAATCAATAAATGTGATTCACCCCATAAACAAAATGAGGGATTAAAACCACATGTTTATATTAGTAGATGCAGAAAAAGCTTTTGATAATATCCAGCTCCCATTTATGATAAAGTCTCTCAGCAAAGTGGGAATGGATGGACTATACCTCAACACAAGAAAGGCCATATATGAAAAACCTACAGCCAACATCATACTCAGTGGTCAAAATCTACAATTGCTTCCCTTAAGGTTGGAACAAGACAGGGATGTCTGCTTTAACCACTCTTATTCAACATAGCATTGGAAGTCCTAGCCACAGCAATCAGACACAAAGAAGAAATAAAAGGCATCCAAGTTGGGGAAGAAGTAGTAAAATTCATTATTTGCTGATGACATGATATTATATATAGAGAACCCTAAAAATTCCACCAAAAAACCACTAGAACTGAAGCAAATTTAGTAAAGTAGCAGCATACAAAATATCCAGAAATCAGTTGTGTTTTTATATACCAATAATGAACTATCAGAAAGGGAAGCCAAAAAATCCCATTCACAATTATCTCAAAAAGAATAAAATACCTAGGAACAAACCTAACCAAGGATGAAAAAAACCAGGATTCAGAAAATTATAAGACACTGAAAACAGAAATGGGAGAATACACAAATAAGTGGAAGTACACACTATGTTCATAGGAAGAATCAGTATCATTAACATGTCCATACTACCCAAAGCAAGCTATAGATTCAGTGCTATTCTATCAAAATATTAGTGATGTATATCATACAACTACAACAAATATTCCAGAAATTTATATGGAACTACAATATAGTCACAGCAGTCTTGAGAAAATAGAACAAATTTGGAGGAATCAGACTGCCTGATATCAAACTATACTACAAGGCCATAGTAATCAAAATAGTGTGTTATTGGCATAAAAACAAACATGTAGATCAATGGAACAGATCAATGGAACAGAGAGCCCAGAAATAAGCCCACACCTTTATAGTCAATTTATATTTGACAAAATAGGTAAAAATACACAATGGGGTAAAGATAGTCTATTTAATATATGTTGTTGGGCAAATTGGACAGATTTGTGAAAAAATGAAACTAGGTCACCTTTTTATACCATACACAAGAATAAAAATGGTTTAAAGACTTAAAATATGAGACTCCAAACCATAAAAGTCACAGAAGAAAACAGTAAAATCTAAGACTTTTTTTTTTTAAGATTTTATTTATTTATCTTTGGAGGGGAAGGGAAGGAGAGAGGGAAAGAAACACCAATGTATGGTTGCCTTTCTTGCGTCCACCGCTGGGAACTGGCCCGCAGGGAACCAGCCTGCAACCCCAGTATGTGCCCTGACTGGGAATCGAACCGCAAGTGTCTGGTTCGCAGGCCCGCGCTCAATCCACTGAGCTACACCAGCCAGGGCAAAAATCTAAGACTTTTTTTGTAGCAAAATGTTTCTGGTGTGTCTCTGCAGGCAAGGGAAACAATAGAAAAAATATAAGTGGGATTACATTAAACTACAAATTTTTTGCACATCAAAGGAAACTCAACAAAATGAAAGGCGGCCTACTAAATGGGAGAACATACTTGTCAATGATACATCTGATAAGGGTTTACTAAAAATTTATAAAGAACTTATAAAAATGAGCACCAAAAAACCAAACAACCTAATTAAAAAATGGGCAAAGGACCTGAATAGACAGTTCTTCAAAGAGGACATACAGATGGCTCTATGGGCCATCTGTGAATAGACATGTGAAACGATGCTCAGTGCCACTAATCTTCAGAGAAATGCATATTAAAACCACCAGGAGATATCACCTGTCAGAATGGCTATTACCAACACATCAACAAATACCAAGTGTTGGCAAGGATGTGGAGAAAGGGGGAACCCTTTTACAATGTTCGTGGGAATGCAGATTAGTGCAGCCACTTTGGAAAGCAGTATGGAGTTATTTCAAAAAATTAAAAATGGAATTGCCTTGTGACCCAGTGATTCCACTTCTGGGATATTATCTGAAGAAACCCCAAAACTTGAAAGGATATGTGCACCTCTATCTTTGTTGCAGCATTATTCACAATAGCCAAGATTTGGAAGCAGGCATGTGTCCATTAGTAGGTGAGTGTATAAAAAAGCTGTGGTATATTAACACAATGGAATACCACTTGGCTGTAAGAATGAAGGAAGTCTTACCCTTTACAGCAGAAGGGATGGACCTGGAGAGCATTATGCTAAATGAAATAAGCCAGTCAGAGAAAGACAAGTACTATATGATTTCAGTCCTCTATGGAATCTAATGAACAAAATGAACTAATATGCAAAATAGAGACAGACTCATAGACAGCAGGCTGACAGCTGTCAGGGAGGGAGGCTTTCTCAGGGAGGGTGTTGGAGGGATTCAGCAAAAAAAAGAAAATACTCATGGACATGGACAACTGTGTTGTGATTGATGGGGACGTGGGGGAGGGTATAGGGAGACTAAATGGTGATGGACGGAGACTTGGGGAAATGAACACAAAATAGAGTGTACAAATAATGTGGTGTGGAATTGTGTGCCTGAAATCTGTATAATTTTGTTAACCAGTATCTTCCCCAGTACATTCAATAAAAAGAAAAAAGACTTCCGCCAAGATGGAGGCATAGGTGTAGACGCTGTGCCTTCTCCCACAACCAAGTTTAGAGACAACTAAATATTAGCAACAGAAAACATAGAACACAGAAAACTGAACTTTTCGGAAATCTGATAACAACAAATTCTTCAGCCTGACTGGTAAGAGGGGTGAAACCAGCAGCTGTCGGAGCGGGGTTGCACAGAAAAACTCGGTCAGATGGACTCGGGCGCACGGAACCTAGGCGCAGGGTTGGACCTAGTAAGCGACTCAGCGAGCGACCTCGGGGAAACAGCGAGGGAGCAGGGCTGCGGGTTGACTGTGGTCGCACATTCGAGCGCAGATAGACAAGCGAGGGAGTGGGCGGTGAGACTACGGGACTGAGCAGGCCCCACTGCGAGCACCACAGGGTGCCGCCATTTCCCCGCTCTGACCCCGCCTCCACATACAGCGTCATAACCCAGCGACCTGAGTGGCCCCGCCCTGGTGAACCACCTAAGGCTCTGCTCCTCACCAGCCGTGCAAAACAGCAGAGGGGGTCGCCATTTCCCCGCTCTGACCACGGCCCCCACATACAGCATCACAACCCAGCGACCTGAGAGTCCAAGGCTCCGCTACTCATACTTAACTACTTAACGGGCGCGAACAGACCAAAAATGGCTCAAGAAGATCTCAAAGCCCCAGAGCCTATAAACCTAAGCAATGAAGAAATAGCAAAACTCTCAGATGCACAGTTTAAAACACTGGTGATCAGGATCCTCACAGAACTGGTTGATTATAGCTGCAAATTAGAGAAACATATGAAGGCGAAACTAATTGAAATGAATGGTAATACAAAGGAAATCAATAGCGATGAAAAGGAAACTGGGACTCAAATTAATGGAGTGGACCAGAAGAAAGCAAATAATGACCAAACAGAAAAGAGTGAAGAAGCAAGAATTTAAAAAAATGAGGAGAGTCTTAGGATCCTCCAGGACATCTTTAAATGCTTCAACATCCGAATTATAGGGGTACCAGAAGGGGGAAAGGAACAGCCACCAGTAGAAAACTTATTTGAACAAATAATAAAGGAGAACTTCCCCAATCTGGCAAAGGAAATAGACTTCCAGGAAATCCAGGAAGCCCAGAGAGTCCCAAAGAAGTTGGACCCAAGAAGGAACACACCAAGGCACATCATCATTACATTAGCCAAGATTAACATGAAGGAGAGAATCCTAGAAGCAGCAAGAGCTAAGGGGACAGTCACCTACAAAGGAGTTCCTATCAGACTGTCAGCGGATTTCTCAAAAGAGACCTTACAGGCAAGAAGGGGCTGGAAAGAGGTATTCCAAGTCATGAAATCCAAAGACCTACAACCAAGATTACTCTATCCAGCAAAACTTTCATTTAGAATGGAAGGGCAGATAAGGTGCTTCTCAGATAAGATCAAATTCAAGGAGTTCATCATCACCAAGCCCTTATTATATGAAATGTTAAAGGGACTTACCTAAGAAAAAGAAGATAAAAAAGGTGAACAGTGAAAGGACAGCAAACTCACAGTTATTAAGAACCACACCTAAAACAAAAGCAAACTAAGAGGACAGCTAGATCAGGAACGGAACCATAGAAATGAAGATCACATGGAGGGTTAGCAACAGGGGAGTGGGAGGAGAAGGGGAGAGAAGGTGCAGAGAATAAGTAGCATAGATGGTACATAGAAAATAGATAGGGGGGTGGGCAAGAATAATATGGGAAATATAGAATCTAAAGAACTTGAGACATGGTCATAAACTAAAGGGGGGGTAATGGTGGGCATGGGGGGGTAGGGTGGAGGGGAATGAAGGGGGATAGAACAACTGTAATGGCATAATCAATAAAAAATAAAAAAGAAAAGAAAAAACATTTTACAGAATTTTTGTGAGGCTTGAGATAATGTACATAAAAATGTGATACAGTGCTACATAGTGGGCGCTAAAAGACTTCTATCTTACCTACAAACAAACATAAAAAATGAAAAATTAAAACCTGCCTTTTTATTGAAAGTTTTATTTTTTTTTAAAAATTAATAAAAAGCCTAAATGCCATTTCTTTTAAGCTCTCATAGAGATGGGAATAGATATACTCATAATACCTTGGGACTTGAAGAGCTTGTTATTCTGTATTTTAACTCCCTACTAAAATGTTTGACATATTAATGAGCCTCAGTAAATATTTGTTGTAAGGATGTTGTGCAAAGAGAGAAAATGTCTGTTGCCTTCTCTTGAAGATTTGGAAAGTTGTACTGAATAAATAAATTTATCCACTTAGGATACTTGGTTTGTTTTTGAAAAGAAATGATATAGCTAAGGAAATTAAACACTGCTGTCTGGCTTGAAATCCTAATGTCTTCTGATACATTCCTTGATATTAGAATTTTTGTGATTTGAATTGAAAGCAACTGTTTGGTTTTAAGTGTTGGAGGATATGAAACTTTTGAAGTACTTATGAATAACCATTTCTCTAAACTTCAGTAATTCACCCAACATTTGTTGAGTTTTTCTGTGAGCTGTAGACCATGTGCTGATATCTCTATCCTCAGGGGTGTTCACTTTAGTGACAAAGCCTGACAAAACCAAAATTACATTATAATTGAAAAGTACTGTAGTACCTGGGTAGAAAAGATAAACACACAGGAAGATCATCTATTTACATTTGATACACGAGGGTGTTGTCTGTGCCTGTGTACTTGGTAGGTACAGCAGAAAAGCTATTCAGAGGGGCTGAGACTTGCAGGATGGATGGAGAGAGGGTCCGCAGAAGAGCATTCTGAGATGCTTGGGCAAAGGCAGACTGGAGTGGAAGCCTACAAGTGGTTGTTTTTTTAAAAAGTTTTTTACAATAAAAGAAAAGTTTTACTGCACCTTTCATAGTAAATGATACAACAGTACACTCAAGACTTTACATTTTGACCATTTGGATGACTCTATAGTAAAATTGGCCTAATGCCATTTAGATCACCATAGCCTGAGTGTAGAATATACTATAGTCTCTCTTTTCTCTCCTTTTTATAAACATCTGTCACCATAGTTAGTTTCTTTTTCTTGTGATGAGAACTTGTAAAATCTACTCTCTGAGCAATGTGTTATTAACTAGTCACCATCCTGTAAGTGTTCCTTTGTGGCTAGAGTTTAGAGCTAGGATAAGGCTGCAGAGATAAGCAGAGGCCAGAGAAGTTATGAAAGGACCTGTGTGACAAGATAAGGGTTTTGACAATTTTAATTTACATTCTAGAGAGATCACTGATAGCAGCATCAAGGCCAGTCTATTAATAATTAAATTTAGGTTTACCTAGAATACAAAACAAAATAGATGTACATTTGACCCTTAAACAACATGGGGATTAGAATTGTTGACCCCAGCACATCAAAAATTCATGTATAACTTTTGACTCCCCCAGAACTTAACTATTGGTAGCCTACTGTTGACTGAAAGCCTTACTGATAACATAAAGTTAGTTAACACATTTTTTATGTTATGTATGTTATACTGTTCTTACAATAAAGGCAGAGGAAAGAAAATGTGAAAATCATAAGGAAGAGAAAATACATTTACAGTATTTATTGAATAAAGTCTATGTGTGAGTGGACCTTCTCAATTTAAACCCATGTTGTTCAAGAGTCAACTGTATATTATCACACTGAATCTAGGTGTCGACTCTAGGATTGTCATGGACCTGATTGCTTCATTGTCTTTTGGCATAGCTTCTATTAGCCTGTGGTCCCAAATGAGTGCTGGAGTGCTATCCTTCGTTTCTAAGCTGCAGAAACTGTTATGCAGACATAACAGTTTCTAACTGTTATGTCAGTTCCCTTTCAAGTAGCTTTCTGGAAGTCCCATCCAATGATTTCTACTTCTAACTTATTGACCAGTCTTAGCAGCAAGGAAGGCTGGGTGCATGCTGGCCAGAATAAAACCAGGGTCTGTTACCAAAGAAGAAGGGGAGAATTAGATATATGATAAGCAGCTGGTAGGGTCTGGAGGACACTCCAGAGAATTGAGAATGGAGGTGGGGAGACCAATGTAGTCCAACACCTAGTTATCTTCTACAAAAGAGATTTGGATTATAGTCTTGAAATGGAAGAAAATAACTCTGGTAACTCTGAGTAGAGAGGATGTTTTCTGGGAAACTTAGGATTCATAGTATTTTGATGGTATTTGCATATAATGCTGTTTTAAGTTTCTGGAGCAAAAATTATGCTTTACAAAAATCCTTTTGCCCCAGCTGGCTAGCTCAGTCCTGGCACACCACGGATGTGGGTTTTATCCCTGGTCAGGGCACATGTAAGAAATAACCAATGAATACATGGGTAACTGGAATAATAAAACTATGCCTGTCTGTCTCTCAGATCAATAAAAATTTAAAAAATCTTTTCAATTAAATTTTTAGTAAGGAAATATTTAACTACTAAAGATGATTAACATTGGTAAAAATGGCTGATAGGAGTTTCTTTTTAAAAAAGTATATAGTATGATTTTTTTCCAATCATAACTCTACATTAAAAAGGGATTTACAATGGTTTTTCTGGAAGATGAAATTATGAATGATTTTATTTTCCTCTATATGTCCATTTTTAGATTTTTATACACTCAGCACATTTTACTTTAAAAATTGTGATAAAATACACAAAATAAAATTTGCCATCTAATAACTTAAGTGTACAGTTCAGGGGCGTTAAGTACATTCCCATTTTTTGTACTACTATCACCATCATCTGTCTACAGAGCTCTTCGTTTTACAAGGTTGAAACCCATACCTAGTAAAGAGTAACTCCCCACTTCTCCCCTTCTCTCAGCCCCTTTCAGCCACCATCCTGCTTTGTCTTTCTATGGATGTGACTATTCTCAGTGCCTCATATAAGGGTCATACAGTATTTCTCCTTTTGTGATCGTCTTACTTGATCAAGCGTAATATCCTCAAGGTTAGTCCATGTTGTAGTATGTGCCAGAATATCTCTCCTTTTTAAGGCTGAATAATATTCCATTGTATATACCATGTTTTGTTTATTCATTCATCGATGAAGATGTGGTGGCTTTCACCTTTTGGCTAGTATGAGTAATGCTGCTATGGGCACGGCTATACAAATACCTCTTTGAGAATCCCTGCTTTCAACTCTTTTGTCTATATACCCACAAGTGGAATTGCTGGATAATATGGTAAAATTCTATTTTTAATTTTTTGAGGAATTACCATACTTTTTTTTAAGAGTTATTGCATGAAGTTTATTCACAAGATCCTGTGATCTGAGAAGCGAAATGAGTCAGGAAGTCACAGTGATGACTAATGAAAGTGTCAGATATTTTGTCTTCTATCTCAATAGAAGGAAGACTTTTGCCACAAAGTATTTTTATTAGTAGTCATTGAACAGTGCCTGGATGTGGATTTTCAAGGGACTGCTTTCTCAGCACTAATATGCCCCAGCCTTCTGGTGACCCGGCCTTCTGGTAACCCAACCTCAGATTTGCTGCCTGTGACCAGTGAGCTGGTTAAGCCAGGAATGAGGATTTTTGCAAAAGGCAAGATTTGCTCTGTTTTGGGTCTCTAGACATACTATTTTTTTATAGTGACTGCACCATTTTAATCATTCTCATTAACAGCACAGGGGTGCCGGTTTCTCCATATCCTTGCCAGCACTTGTTTTTTCTTCCTTCAAAAATTGTTTTTGATAGTAACCATCCTAGTGGGTGTGTGGTAGTGTCTCATTGTGTTGATTTTTTTAAATGTTTATAAAATGTTTAAGAATAAGTTATATAATGACATGGCAATGAGTTTTTAAAAATGGAAACAAACTCAATTTTGATAAACTCAATTTTGATACTCTAATATCAACATTATTTGAATGTTATTTATATATGTGTTCTTTACTCTTTTTAAGTCCTTTTTTGTTTAAAAAATTTTAATTTTTTAGTTTATATTGTAAGCATTTTCTATTTAAATTTTTTTTTTTTTTAGTGATTCTAGAGAGAGGGGAAGGGAAGGAAAAAGAGAGGGAGAGAATCATCAGTGTGAGGGAGAAACATTGATTGGTTCCCTTTTTATGCACTCCAACCAGGGATGAACTAGCAACCCAGGCATGTGCCCTGACTGGGAATCAAACCCGTAACCTTTCTGTTTGTGGGAGGAGGCTCAACCAACTGAGCCACACTGGCCAGGGCACATTTTCTATTTTTAAAAACATATTTTGTACAACAATCATTTGAATTTGAATTTTCCCAGACAATATTGCAAATGCTAATAAAAAAAAATTGTGTGACTGAATACATGCTCAATTGTTTGGCTTCTACAGATAGCTGCCTGGTTTGTGTGATTTTGATTCCATAGACTAGATGATATAGTAACTAAAAGTGTGGCTGTAGAACTCTAGGCAGTCCGAATTGCAGATCTGCCACTTCTGGCTATGTACATTTAGGCAAGTTTCTCGAGCTCCCTGTGTCTCAGTTTCTGTCTTTGTAAAGTGAGGATAATAATAGTACCTGTCTCGGAGTTGTGAAGACCAAATGAGTTAATACCAGTAGAGCTGTTAAAACTGGCACATCATACATCCTATATGCCTTTGCTTATTATTGATTTATTGGGTGTGATCTTATCTTTTTGGTTTTTAGAAATATATGCAATATACAAATAGTTACTGTGTCTCAGCTTAGACTGTCGAAAGCACCACCTTAGAGGAAGATGCAACCTAAAAGGTTGTTTTGGGAATTAAGATGCTTTCAAGGCAGATAGTGCTGGGAAAATTGCTGAATTAGTATTATGGTAAAACCATCTCTTGGGGACTGTCACCTTCTGGCTGTCATTTAGCCCTGCTGACTACTCTAGGCATTTTTGGTAAGCTCTGGCTTTTGTTTTTGCTTTACTTTTTGGGCTTTCTTTCACACACATCAACCCAAATTTCTTAGCTTGGCACTCTATATTTCCACTATTTCTTAGTTAATTTTGAAGTTGTTAATTTAAGTCAAATGCACTGATTTACAGTTTTTGCAAGCTATGACATTCTGTGATTTTTAACATTTTATTTTATTTGATATTCAGTATAAATCTGAGAGACGGTGAAGTCCTCACAGAACAACTCTGGTTGTACTGTGAGGTTGAGATGTGCCTGATGTCACAGGGCTACTAACTGACTTAGCTGGAACAAGCCATCTGACTTTGGGGCCAGTGTTTAATAATGCTATGTTTCTTTCGTGACATACCATTGTGTTTTAAGACAGTACTTTGTTCCTTCTTCCCTAATTATTTTATGATATTTTTAAGGATATCTAAATGTTTCATAAAGATAACCTGCACTCCTCTTTTAAATTTAAGAGCTAGTAAAATTTATATGATTTATTTTTTTATATACAAGCTGCATTTTGTAGTCTTTTATTCCTATCATCAGAAAAGAATGAGATGAAATCTGAGATTTCATATATATATGTAATTAGCCACATAATACTTAACGGAAGTTATCAATATATTGTTGATTTGCTCATTGTCAAAGCTAAAAACCTGATTTCCTTGGCAGATATGTAGACTTGTGATAGGCATTTGGCATTATATGTTTTGGGCAGTGTAACTTTAAATCTACATAAACTTCTCTGCCTTTTGCCTCTGCTGTGTTCATAGATTCCAGGAGGGCTTCGTGTATGGACCTCAAGCGTTGGAGGTTGCAGACTTTTCAGCAGAAGGTAAAGCAGAGTGTTTGCCTTCTGGTGTCATTGTGTGTGTGTGCTGGGGTGGCTATGTGACAGGTGAGAACTTTTCACAAATGTCATCATAAAATTATTTATTTACTTGTATCCTCACCGGAGGACATTTTTTCATTGCTTTTAGAGAGAGAGGAAGAGAGAAAGAAACATCAATATAAGAGACAAACATTGATCAGTAGCCTTCTCATACGCAGTATAAGGTATGGAATTCACAACTAACTAGGTATCGAATTCACAACCTGGTTATGTGCACTGGCCAGGAATTGAACCTGTGACCTTTTGGTCTACGGATGATGTTCCAAACGAGTCAGTCACACCAGCCAGGGCAAATCATAAAATAATTTAGACTGATGCATAAAGTAATTAACTTTCACAAAAATTAAAACCTAGTTACCACTTACATAATTTTATTCTGTATTATAAATTCTATTAAAAAAAGAAAACTTCAGATAAAACTAAATACTCTAAATTTCATTCTCTTCTGTTAACGAAAGAGTTACAGTGATTAAGAAAAGAGACTATTAGTGTAATTTGTAGTACGTGCTATCTAACTTTTTCAGACTTAGCTTCACCATGAGTTCTTCCTGGGAAGTTGTCCAAGTTATTATTCATATGTTGTATTCTTCTTTGCTGCTCCTTTTACTGAAAGATTGCTTTACAATAAATAGGCAGCCTGGATTAAAGCATGACTCATGACTGGAGGATAGACATTCTTGGTCTAGGTCCCATGTGCCAAAAATGTTAGTTTCCAATATGCTAATTACCTCTCTTTTCAGAACTTGTTAATATGCTTTTCTTTCAAGTTAGTTCTTGTTTCAGTAGAGAAAGAAACACATCCCACATACTTGTAAAATATGTTTTTATAGAAGCTTTCTTAATGAGTTACTTTTTAAGAAAATAATGTAACATAATGCTTCTTTGATTTTTATAAAAAATAGCAATATTTTGCCATTTATATGCCAACTAATATAGATACTACTTTCTGTGAATTTATGAAACCATTTATGAACCTTCTTCAGATGATAACCCAAATAGGATTTTTTTGAAAGATCTATGTCTGCTAACAAAGTTGTAATTTTAGACATAAAGTTAATAATGTAACTAGTTTTTAGATAGGTTCTGAATGGGCATTAGAGGAATGCTTTCTTATGTCTTATGGAAATTATATTTGTTTTCATATCTAGTGGCTGCCCATTATACCTTCTATTCAAGTTGTGCACTGTATATGAGGTTAGGATAGTACATATTTATTAAATTTCTGTGTACCCCAAAAAGGATTACTTCATTTTGTGGTCAACCCTGTTTCACTATTTCTTTTCCTTTCCTTCTATTAAGAGGAGCTGCTTTTTTAACTAGAGGAAATAGATGGGTTTCAGGCTGTTTATCGAGGTTGGCTATAATTTTACCTCCTAAGCCCGTTATCCTTTCTTTTACTTTTTTCAGTGGTCATTTTGAGGATATTTACCGCTAATAGATAGGAAGTAATTTGTTGAATGCCTTTTTATACTTCATTTTTAGGCTAGCTGGCTGTTTTCACCACCGTTGAATTATGCAGTCTTACATTTGTTTATATAAGACTGGTGTATTTTGTTGCCAATCGAGAATCTCAATAGATAATCCAAATCACTAGTGTAAGATTTGTAAAATACTGTCCATATCACAGCACCTCATTCATGTCCTCATCTCCCACCTTCTATGAGAAAGATTGGTAAACTGGATGGTTAAAAAGTATTTTAAAAAATAATGGAATTATTTTTTAGAGCAGTTTTAAGTTTACAGGAAAATGAGTGGAAAGTACAGAAGAGTTCTCATATATACCCCTTACCATCCTGTCCCTCCACCCATCTCCTTGTGATTAACTACTTGCTTTAGTGTGGTATATACACTTAGTGTGGTATACATTTGCTATAATTGATAAGATAATATTCATACATTATTATTAGCTAGGAGCCATAGTTTACCTTAAAGTTCACGCTTTGTTTTGTATATTCTGTGGACTTGACAAATGTGCAATGACATGTATGCACTGTTACAATATTATGCAGAACAGTTTTACTGCCCGTATCATACCCTGTTCTCTACCCATTCATTCCAGGCTCCCTCCTTCAGACCCTCTGGTAAACATTAATCTCTTTCTGTTTTCTGTAGTTTATTTTTTAAACCTTTTCCAGAATGTCATCGTTGTAATCATATAGTATGTGGCCTTTTCAGATTAGTTTCTTTCACTTAGTAATAAGCATTTAAGTTTCCTCCATGCATTTTCATGGTTTGATAGCTCATTTCTTTTTAGCACCGAATAACATATCATTGTTTGGATGTACCACAGTTTATTCATTTACCTCCTGAAGAATATCTTGGCTGTTCTAAGTTTTGGCAATTATGAATAAAGGTGCTATAAACATTTGTGTGCAGGTTTTTGTGTGGATATAAGTTTTCAATTCATTTGGGAAAATACCAAGGAGTACAGTTGTTGAATTGTATAATAAGAGTATGTTTAGTTTTATAAGAAACTGCCAAACTGTCTTCCAAAGTGACTTATTTTTTTGCTTTCCTACCAGTAATGAATGAGTTTTCTTTTTGCTCCACATCCTTGTCAGCATTTAGCATTGTCCTGGATTTTAGCTGTTGCAGTAGGTGTGTAGTGGTATCTCATTGTTGTTTTAATTTGCAGCCCTCTAATGACATAGGATGTTGAGTATCTTTTCATATGCTTGTCATCTGCTTATCTTCTTTAGTGAGATCTTGTACCCATTTTTAAATAGGTCCTTTTGTCTTATTGTTGAGTTTTTAAAATATTAAGTCAAGTATTTTGGATACTGGTCCTTAAACAGTTATATGTTTTGCAAATATTTTTTCCCAATTTGTGGCTTGTCTTTTTAAGTCTCTTAAAAAACTGGCTTTTGCCTTGGCCGGGTATCTCAGTTGGTCGATCATCCCAGTACACCAAGATTGCAGGTTTGATCCCTGGTCAGGCCACATACAAGCATTAGCTCTGAATGCATAAGTAAGTGAAACAACAAACAATGCTTCTGTCTCTCTCCCCCCACTCCCTCCCTTCCTCTAAATTAAAAAATTAATTAAAAAAAGTATCTTTGTAGACCATGTTTTTATTTTATTTTATTTTTCAGTTGCAGTTTACATTCAGTATTGTTTTGCATTAGTTTCAGGCACAAGGCACAGTAGCCAGACAGAGTCTACGAGGTGTTGGCCCTCTGACACTTCCAGCACCTGCCTGGCGCCCCACACAGTCGCTGCAGCACCTTGGACTGTGTGCCCTCTGCTGTATCTTACATCGCTGTGACTGTTTTGTAAGACCAATCTGTACTTCTCAGTCCCTCCACCTTCTTCACCCATTTTCTTACCCCCCTTCTTTCTGGCAACCATCAGTCTGTTCTCTCTGTCTATGAATTTGTTTAAATTTTGTTTGGGGTGAAATGCCCTGAAAATTTCAATTAAATCCATCTGGTCCTATGTGTCATTTAAGGCTGCTGTTTCCTTTTCACTTTTCTGTCCGGAAGATCGATGTGTTGATATTAGTGGATGTTAAAATCCCCTACTGTGACCATATTACTGTCACTGTCTCCCTTTATGTCCACCAAGATTGGCTTTATATATGTATTTCAGTGCTCTTATTTTGGGTGCTTTATATTTACAAAGGTTATATCCTCTTGTTGGATCGATCCTGTTATCATTATGTAATGTTCTTCTTTGTGTCATTATATACCTTGTTTTAAAGTCTATTTTGTCTGTCCATCCCTTTCCTTTCAGTCTCTTTCATTCCTAGGTGGGTCTCTTATAGACAGTGTGTATATGGGCCTTGTTTCTTTTCCATTCAGCTACCCTATGTCTTTTGATTGGGGCATTTAATCCATTCATTTTTAAAGTGAATATTGATAGTTATATATTACTGCTATTTTACTCTTTATAATTATGTTCTTTCTATTTTTCTTTAACATTTCCTTTATTTTTCTTCTTTAACATAAAGAAGTCTCTTTGTTAATTTCTTGTAATACTGGTTTGGTGGTAATGAATGAACTCCTTTAACTTTTTCTTGTCTGGGAAGTTCTTCTTCAATTTTATTTTTTTTATTTATTTTTTTTATATTATTATTATTTTTATTGATTATGCCATTACATTTGCTCTATTCCCCCCCTCCATTCCCCTCCACCCTGCATACCCCTCCCCCACCATTTCCTCCTTTGGTTCATGAACACGTGTCTCAAATTCTTTAGATTCTGTATTTCCCCTACTATTCTTACCCTCCCCCCTATTTTCTATCTACTGTCTATGCTACTTATTTTCTGTACCTTCTCCCCCCTTCTCCTCCTCCCACTCCCCTGTTGCTAACCCTCCATGAGATCTTCATTTCTATGGTTCTGCTCCTGATCTAGCTGTCCTCTTAGTTTGCTTTTGTTTTAGGTGTGGTTGTTACTAACTGTGAGTTTGCTGTCCTTTTACTGTTCATCTTTTTTATCTTCTTTTTCTTAGGTAAGTCCCTTTAACATTTCATATAATAAGGGCTTGGTGATGATGAACTCCTTGAATTTGGTCTTATCTGAGAAGCACTTTATCTGTCCTTCTATTCTAAATGAAAACTTTGCTGGGTAGAGCAATCTTGGTTGTAGGCCTTTGGTTTTCATGACTTGGAATACCTCTTTCCAGCCCCTTCTTGCCTGTAAGGTCTCTTTTGAGAAATCAGCTGACAGTCTGATGGGAACTCCTTTGTAGGTGACTGTCCCCTTAGCTCTTGCTGCTTCTAGGATTCTCTCCTTCATGTTAATCTTGGCTAATGTAATGATGATGTGCCTTGGTGTGTTCCTTCTTGGGTCCAACTTCTTTGGGACTCTCTGAGCTTCCTGGATTTCCTGGAAGTCTATTTCCTTTGCCAGATTGGGGAAATTTTCCTTTATTATTTGTTCAAATAAGTTTTCCACTGGTGGCTGTTCCTTTCCCCCTTCTGGTACCCCTATAATTCGGATGTTGGAACGTTTAAAGATGTCCTGGAGGTTCCTAAGCTTCTCCTCATTTTTCTGAATTCTTATTTCTTCATTCTTTTCTGTTTGATCATTTTTTTCTTCCTTGTGGTCCACTCCCTTGATTTGAGTCCCAATTTTCTTTCCATTACTATTGATTTCCTTTGTATTACCATTCATTTCAATTAGTTTAGCTTCCATATGTTTCTCTAATTTGTGACTAAAATCAACCAGTTCTGTAAGGATCCTGGTAACCAGTGTTTTGAACTGTGCATCTGAAAGACTGGCTATTTCTTCATCGCATAGATCTATCGGTTCTGGGGCTCTGAGTTGTCCTAGAGCCATTTTTGGTCTATTCGTGCTGTTAAGTAAGCGGAGCGAAGCCTTAGTTGTTTACCAGGATGGGGTGACCCAGGTCGCCCGTTTGTGACGCTGTGTGTGGGGGCGTGGCCAGAGAGGGAGCAGTGGCGGTCCTCTCCACTAGCCCAACCCGTCCAGTCACACCACTCGCCCCGGGTTTGTTTATCCAATCGGAATTGTACGAGCCTGCTGCCCTGCGCAGGCTTCCCTTCTCACTGGTTTCTCCGCACGCAGATGCGCGCGACCGAGACAGCCCGCCGCGCCTTTTCCCTGTGCGCTCCCGTAGCTAGCTCGCATCAGCGCCTTCGGCTGCTCGTGCACCGCGCACCACCCGGGGATTTTTTCTTGCTAACCTGCTGTGCTGCTGGTTTTGCTTCTCTTACCGGTTTAGCTGAGCATTTAGTTGTCCTCTGGACTCCATATTGTCGATTTTCCGTGTGGCTTGGTTGTGATTGTTGTTAAAAATAGTTGTTCTTAGATTTGGTTGTGCACAGAGGCAAGGTGGATCCTCCACCTACGTCTCCATCTTGGCGGAAGTCAAGATTTTATTTATTTATCTTTAGAGGGGAAGCTAAAGTAGGAATCGACCTGATGATGCGGACACGACCCCGAAGGCTCTTCTTCAATTTTAAATGATTGCCTTGCTGGGTAGTCTAGTCTTGATTGTAGGTCCTTACTTTTTAGCTCTTTGAATATTTTGTGCCAGTCCCTACTGGCCCGAAATGTTTCTGTTGAGAAATCTGCTGATAGTCTTAAGAGAGCTCCTTTGTAGATAACCAACTAAGTTCTGCTCACTGCTTTTTTTTTTTTTTAAGATTTTATTTATTTTTAGACAGGGGGAGGGAGGGAGAGAGTTAGAGAAACAACAGCGTGTGGTTGCCTCTCATGTGGCCCCCACTGGGGACCTGGCCTGCAACCCAGGCACGTGCCCTGACTGGGAATCAAACTAGCGACTCTTTGGTTCGCAGCCCGCACTCAATCCACTGAGCTACACGAGCCAGGGCTGTGTGCTGCTTTTAAGATTCTCTCTCTGTCTTTAACTTTTGCCATTTAATTGTGATGTTTCTAGGAGTGGGCCTCTTTGGGTTCATCTTGTTGGGGACTCTGCACTGCTTCATGGACTTGTGTGTCTTTCACCAGGTCAGAGAAGTTTTTGATCATCATTTCTTCAAGTAGTTTCTCGATTCCTTGCGCTGTCTTTTCTTTCGACTATCCTTATGATGCAGATGTTATACTTCATGTTCTCCCAAAGTTCCCTTAAACAATGCTCCTTTTTAAAAAATTCATTTTTCTTTTTTCTGCTCTGATTGGGTGTCTCTGCTACTGTCTTCCAAATTGCTGTTTTGATAGTCTGCTTCAGCTAACCTACTGTCGATTCCTTCTAGTGTGTTCTTTATTTTAGATGTTGTGTTCTTCATTTCTGACTAGTTTTTTTCATGGTTTCTATGTCCTCTTTTCTGCTTACTATCTCGTTGTTGAGATTCTCACTAAGTTCGTCTATTCTTTCCCTAGGTTCCTTGAACATCCTTATAGCCGTTGTTTTGAACTCTGTATCTGGCAGACTGGTTGCCTCCATTTCTTTTAGTTCTTTTTCTGGGGATTTTTTTCTGTTTTTTCACTTTGGGCATGTTTCTTTATCTCTCAGTTCTAGCTGCCTCTCCATATTTCCTTCTGTGTATTAGGTAGATCTGCTGTGTTTCTCCGTCTTGGTATAGCATATGTTGTGGAGCTCAGTGGTGCAGTCTTCCTGGCCGCTTGTGCTAGGTGCTCTAGGAATGTCCCTTACGTGGTGTGAGCCTTTCTGTTGTAGTTGACTCTTGATTGCTGTTGGCATCTTCTCAGGTGGGGTTGACCTCAGGCTGGCTGACTGTGAGGATGCAGCCCAACCACAGTGTCTTGAGTGGTTGGGGCTGAATGAAATGGAATTTCTCCCAGCAGGTCAAGTCCCTGCTAAGATTTCTTGTTGGGAGTGCTACTTGTGGCGCCAATTGGGTTGTGCTCTGATGTGGTCTTAAACCTGCCATTGGGTGTTTTGGTCCTGAGGCCTCTTGGGAGGTTCTTTGGTGCATGTTAACATCAGATGACTGGTTCTGGGTTGCCTTTTTGGAGCTACAAAGCAATTCACAGTTTGTGGCTGCCTCTGTTAGGCCTGGGTACACATGAAGGGCTAAGGTGCCCACCAAGGCTGGCTTCCACCACACTGAGCCTGATTCAGATCAGCAAAAGGCCCCGGGCACCCGGAAGTCTGCCTCTACATGCTGGCTGCCTATTATGCTCAGTCAGTGAAAGAATCTCTGGAAGTATCTGAGTTGCATGAGGTAATTTTTCAGTGAGTGATCAGATAGGGGCGAGTGATGTTTACCAGTTTGATACAGATTTAAACTAGATGCCAGTGCTAGGGTGAGGTCACTCTGCAAAGTTTCATAGTACACAATGCTAGCCACTACCTGCCTGGGTCCTGCGTACTGACCTTTGTGGTGGTGCGGGGTCTCAGGGTCTGTCAGAGTGAGGCCAGCAGAGTTCATCAGGCTATAATAGACCAACATTTGGCTGAGAGGACTGGGGACTCTGCACAGGAATGCTAGAGCTGGTTGCGTGTGCAAGGGAAAAATGTCTGTAGCCCTAGAAGCCCACAACTTAGTCCCTCTCTGTGTCTCTGACCCTCTCGAGTCTCCTCATACCTCCTCATAGCCTTCCAAGAAAGGTTGCACCGCATGCCCAGGCAGCCACATCCAGCCGACTACTCCACATGGAGAGCAGGGCCACAAGTATTTGGGAGGGTCGGGGCTGCTGTATTCTCCCAGGCTGACGCCTAGGAAAGGTAGTGCTTGACCCAGGGAAGATGGCATCTGTGGGCGGGTTGGGAAAGCCACTTAGCATAGGGACCTTGGTAGCTGTTTGTTCTGCCATCTCCCCAAAGCCACACAACCCAGTCTCTCCTGAAAGGCTCCAGTTTACCCTGAGCTGCTTTCTTTATGCAAGAGCCTAGAGTGAGGGACCGGGAATGAGATTTTATGTGTCGACCCTTTAAGAGGGCACCTGGGTTTCTAGCAGATTCCCATCTTTTCATGACTGACAGAATCCCTGCTGATTTTCATAACTAGGTAGTATGTGGGCTCCTCTTCCCTCTCTGGTACCCTGTGCTGGGGAGGCTGGCTTGGGGTTGCGAGTCCTTGCTCCTTTGCAGTTCAGATATTCCTCTGGATTCTTATTCACTGTACCTGGGTTCAGGGACAGCCTCTTTCTCATTTCCACCCTTCCTACAAGTTTTGATGTGGCTTCTTTTGTAAATCTTCGGTTATAAGACTTCTGTTAAGCTGGTCTTCTGTTAGCTATTCAGTTTGATTATTTTATAATTTAATTATGATTTGGTTTGGTCCCAGGATGTGGTGGGTGTAGTATCTACCTACTTAAGTTTTTAATTTTAGTCAAATCCAACTTACCATTTTTAAAAATGGATTTAAAAAAAATCCTCATCCAAGGGTATATATTTATTAACTTTAGAAAGAGAGAAAGAAATGGAGAGAGAGAAAGAGAGAAACATTAGTGTAAGAGAAACATGGATCAGTTGTTTCCTGTAGACTCCCCGACCAGGTATTGAACCCACAACCTAGGTATGTGCCCTGACTGGGGATTGAACCTGTAACCTTTTGGTGTATGGGATGATGCTCCAAGCAACTGAGCCACCTGGTGAGGGCTGGATTGTGTTTTAATAGTGTAACTAAAAGTTATCTCTAACCCAGTGTCACCTAGATTTTCTCCTGTGTTTCTCTAGGAGTTTTATAGATTTACGTTTTACATTTACATCTGTGTTCCATTTTGATTTAATTTTTGTGAAAAGTGTGAAGTCTGAGTCTAAATTAAATTTTTTTGCACGTGGGGATATATTTGTTCCAGCACCATTTGTTCAAAAAGTATATTTTTCTTTAATGCTGTTTTTAGCTTCTTTGGCAAAGAGCAGTTAATTATATTTATGTTCCATTGATCTATTTGGCTGTTCTTTTGCTAATACCACCCTGTCTCGATTACTGTAGCTTTATAATAAGCCTTGAAGTAGGGTAATGTCAGTCTTTGGCCCTTTTTTTCCTCTTTCAACATTGTGTTGGCTATTCTGGGTCTTTTGCTTTTGCATATCAACTCGAGAGTCAGTTTGTCAATGTCCACAAACTAAGTCTAGGGGATTTTTATTGGGATTGTGCTAAATCTATAGGTCAAAATTGGGAAGTACCGGCATCTTGACAATATTGGGTTGTCTTAGCTACTGACATGGAATATCTCTCTGTTTATATAGATCTTTTTAAGTTTCTTTCTTCAGTTCTGTAGTTTTCCTTATATAGATTTTGTACATGTTTTATTAGATTTATTTCTAAATTTCTTTTGTGCTAATATTAGTGTTATTGTTTTTAACTTGCAATTCTAACTTTTCATTACTGGTATATAAGAAAGCAATTGACTTTTGTATATTAACCTTGCATTCTGCAACCTTAATCATTTTTTGTTCCAGGAGTTTGTTGTTAATTATTTGGGATTTTCTCCAAAGATGATTATATCATTTGTGGACAAAAACAGTTTTTTCCCTTTTCAACTCATATACTTTTTCTTTTCTTATTTTATTGTATTAGCTAGGGCTTCCAGTATGATATTGAATAGGAGTGGTGACAACAGACATTCTTGCCTTGTTCCTGATCTTGGCGGGGAAACCATCTAGTTTCTGTTGGTGCAGGATGGTAATCTCAATAGCGTATCCCGATCAGTAGTATAAAAGGTGTAGAGTAGTGCTCATATCAAGTCAGAGGAGGACTCCTTCACCTCCCCCCAGCCCCTTCCCTTCACCTAAATTTGTGCCAGAAAGATAGGATTAAACTGATGGTAATAAAAATATTTTAAATGATGGGATTCAGGCACTTTTTTGTATAATGCCTTATATTTAGCAACTGTGTATGTGACTTCGTTCCTCTACTCTCTGGTGAACTCCTGCAGGGCAAAGACTATGTGTGTACCTCAGTATAGTATTGCAACCCTTGTATTGTCCAAGATGCACCACAGTAGGAGTAACTTTGTTGAATGAAAAACTTAATTGTAGACTTTCACTGTCAACCTCCATTTTATTAGAAAAGGGAGATAACCAGTAAAATCAGTCCTCTATTCACAGACTTCTTTCATATTACCTTAAGAAAAGGTCACAGTTTTGGTGCAGGAACTGATATTGGGGATTGAACGCCGTGCTAGGTACTTTGCATATGTGATCTCATTTATCATCGAAATGATTTGTGCTGTGCTGGTATTATTATTCTTGATTTCCAGATGCAAAAACTGGGAACATGTGGGTATAAATAACTTATTAGCTGTGTGACTTGGTATAAAAGTGTATGATTCCAAACCCTATGCTCTTGAAATCAGACACTGGAAAAGCTACCATACACAGTGGTACAGGGTGAACATCATGTGTATAGTACCAAGATATGCTTGGCAAATGCAGAAAAGAGCGGTTTGGCCTCAGGTTAGAGTGCTCACAAAATTTTTGGAAAGCTTAACTTTGTCTGATGCATAGGAAGGAAGGAAAGAAGGTTAGGAAAGGGGGGAGCATTTTGAGAGATCAGGGAGATCAGTCAATGTGAAAAAGACTGAGGGCCAAAACGGCAAGTATTTTGTGATTTGACAGTATAACGTACAACCATAATAAAAATTTATACTGTTGTAATGGCAGTAGAACAAACTTTGTCTAGTTTTAATCAAGAACTCTGCCATTTTCCTGTTGAACTTAATTTCTCCTGGGTTTGCTATTAGGTGTCAGGTATGAGAGTGCTCACTGAACTGTGACATAGCCCCCACGTCCTCAGTCGTCACTGCATTAGCACGGTCACTGCACCCAGTGCAGAGGGAGTGAAAGTCCAGGGGAAAGTGGAAGGTCAAAGGAAACCTAATAAAAGGATTTTTCGTCAAAAAAAAAATATATATATATTTTTCCTCCATATCTCAGTTGGTTAAGTACCCCACAAACAGTCATTAATATTTTAAAAGATATGGACTTGCAAAGGCCTGTAGGAGGTATAACTGCTTTCAGAGAACGTGGTATTTAGTTGGCAACACCAGAGGGAAATAGTTACAAGCTACTTAGCAATATCAGCACCAAATAATGTAGTATACATTATTAATACTGTGGTATCCTTTTTCTTAAATAATATTTTTGTGTTGTAATCTTTCTGCTGTTCCCATGATTTTAATTTCTAAGTACTTTCACATCTCTCTCTTTAGTCCACATTACCCTTGTAAGCTATAGGTTCATCAAAATGCTTTTTTAAAAAATGATATTTAGAGAGAGAGAGGAAGACGGGGAGAGAGAGAGAGTAACATTGATTTGTTGTTCTACTTAATTTATGCAGTCCTTGGTTGGCTCCTGTATGTGCCTTGAGGATCAAACCTGCAACCTTGGTATATTGGGATGACACTAACCAAGTGAGCTACTCAGCCAGGGCCTCAAAAATGCCCTTTGGATACCTCTATTTAGACAACACCATACTACTCTCAGCTTCAACTTTTCTAAAACTTCCCCAGTCTTTTTCTTTTTTTGACTCAGTGGACAACATCATTGTTACCCAGAATCTTTCTTGCTTTTCTTTCTGTTATTTGTTACTTGATACTGTTAACTATTTATGTTTCAGATCCATCCATTTTTTATTCCCTCTGCCGCCATCATAATTTAGATGGTAGTTATCTTTTTTTTTAAAATAATTTTATTTAGTTGTTTTTCAAGTACAGTTTTTTGTCTATTTCTTTCCCATCCCAGCCTCCCCCGCCCCGTGCTCCCCACCTCCCTCCCATCTCCACCCCCCTTAGTTCTCGTCCCTGTGTCCTTCATATTTGTTCCTCCAGTGATGGTAGTTATCTTTTAAATTACTTCAGAGGCCTCTTGACTAGTCTTCTGTGCTCTCCTCACCTCCAAACTGTTCACAAAAGCACAGACTGTTTAAAATCCTCTTTTCCTTGCAATAAGGTCCAGTTTCCTTAACTGTGGCTTACTTTTCTTGATTTGGTCCTGCCTCCTTCTTCAGCTTTAGCTTGCTTTCCTCTATTCTAAACCAGCCTCACTGAACTTTGTATGCATTGTGCTGTTTTGCATCTGAGCCTTGATGCATGCTGTTCCTTTTTTTAGAAGTGGAATATGAAGAAATGAACCTGTGGTTATTAAAAGCACATGATCTCTGGAGCCAGAGTTCTTAGATTCAGATGAATTCTGGATCTTCCACTTAACTAGCTGGGTGATCTAGAGTGAGTTACTTAACCTCTCTGTTTTCAGTGGCCTCATCTGAAAGTACCTGCTTCACAGCATGTTATGAGGACTAAAAGAGTTAATTAGTTAAGGCTCTTAGAAAGGTGCTTGCTTCATACTAAGTACCACATAAATGTAGGTATTATTTTAACTCTAATCATATGTTTGTGATACTAGATATTAATTTTTATGTTTAAAGATAATTCAGTGATAAAAGAAAAATACTATTTTTCCTTGTAAGTTATAAACTTATTGGCTCATTATTACTGGTATTTTGTTCTTGGATGGTCAGAAGCTTTATTTTCCTTTTGTTTTCCAGTTTTCTAGTGACTAGAATTTGATTTTAGGTTGACATTTAACAATACCAGGTTTACCTGAATGTTTTTTATACAGACTAATTAATACAGGTCAATCTATGTGGAAACTTTTAAAAGAAAATTAATTTTTAATAGGTATTAGCTGATTTTTCACTTTATGATTTATGGCCATGTTGAGTAAAGTTTAAAGTAGTCTTTTAAAGGAATTTACTTTTTTTCTTTCAAATTTATTTCAGAAATTTAGATTATAATGGTTTAAATGGTGTGGGTTCTGGTAAGGTTACTTACTATAGTATTAGGAAATAGATTTTCTGAAAGGAAAACCCTGTTTTTCTATTCATAACTCACTTATACCAAACTTCCCAGAACACTTGTGATACCAGATATGTGGACTTTTTTCCCATATGGACCAGTTCCTGACACCAGCTGGGTAGCCTACAGTTTAAGTCAGTTTTGACACTAGCTGCCTGGAGTTGGTATAAACTCCATAGGTGAAGAGCTCAGTTCCACAAGATCGCCACCTAACTCCACTTCAGGCGCCAGTCGCAAGTATGGGGCCCCCAGGTTAGTTCCTCCCAACTTCTGTCCAACTTGGCTTCAAATCGGAGGTTCCTATGGCCCCCTCCTCAGATTTAGTTGTTTGTTAGAACAGTTTACTCACTAGATTACTGGTTTAGTACAAAGTCTGTGTGAAGGATACAAATGAACAGCAGATGAAGAATACATAGGTCCATATTTGGAAGGGTCTGAGCACAGGAATTTCTATCTCTGTGGAGTTGTAGGGTATGCCATCCTCCCAGCAGGTGGATGTGTTCACCAACTTAGAAACTCCAGCCCCCAACCTAGGAGTGGGAGTGGGGTGTGTGGGGGTGGGGCTGAAAGTTCTAATTATCTGGTATGTTTCCTTGGCAATGAGCTTCCCCATCCAATGGTTGTCTAGAGACTTTTCAAAAACTCAGATGTAGTTGAAGGGGCTTGCTATGAATAAAAGAGTTTCTTTCGCTTATTCCTCTGGAGCTAATCCTGGAGCAAAAACCAAATATTATGATAAAAGATGCTCCTATGCTGTGAGCCAGGAGCCCTGGAGGAAGACTACAATATATATTTCTTACAATACCACAATATCACAGTCCCTACTTTTACAGTAGTTAAAATTAGCTAGGAAAGAAGTACACAACTTGAATTTTATCGAAAGATTCCTCAGTGGTCTAGGTTTGGCAGAATCTTAAGTGATATGCTGAAGAACATTTAAATTTTAAGTGTTGATGTCAACATTCTGAGTATTTACCCCCCCCCCCCCTTTTTTATATCCCCCTCCCCCCCCCCAAAACCCTAACCCCCCCCCCCTTTTTTAAAGTATGTTTTATTAATTATGCTAATAGAGTTGTCTCAAGTTTTCCTCCTTTGTCACCCTCCACCCAGCCAGCCCCGCTCCTTCAGGCCATCTGTACACCATTACTCATGTCCATGGATCATGCTTATAGGTTCTCCGGCTACTTCATTTCTGGTACTGTACTTTACATCCCCATGATTATTCTTTTTTTTAAAAAAAAGTATTTATTTGTTTTTAGACAGAGGGGAAGGAAGGGAGAAGAGGGAGAGAAACATCAATGTGTGGTTGTCTCTCATGCATGCCATGCTGGGGAACCTGGCCCACAACCCAGGCATGTGCCCTGACTAGGAATTGAATTGGCGACCCTTTGGTTTGCAGGCTGGCGCTTAGTCCACTGAGCCACACCAGCCAGGGCTATTCTGTAACTACCTATTTGTACTTCTTAATCTTTTCACCTCTTCACTCACTTGCTGACCTGCCCCCTCACCTGACAGCCATCAAAACCATCAAAATATCTCTCCATGTCCATGATTCTGTCTCTGTTCTTGTTTGCTTAGTTTGTTTGTTAGATCCAGTTGTTGATAGATACGTATTTGTTGCCATTTTATTGCTTATAGTTTTGATCTTCTTCATTTTCTTAAATAAGTTCCTTTAACATTTCATATAATAATGGCTTGGTGATGATGAACTCCTTTAGCTTTTTCTTGTCTGGAAAGCACTTTATCTGCCCTTTGATTCTAAATGATAGCTTTGCTGTGTAGAGCAGCTTTGGCTGTAGGTCCCTGCTTTTCATGACTTTGAATATTTTTTGCCAGGCCCTTCTAGCCTGCAAAGTTTCTTTTGAGAAATCAGCTGACCTTCGTAGGGGATGCCCCTGTAGGTAACGAACTTTGGGGACTTATCTGAGATATCCCTCCCAAATTTTTATCCACCACACACAGGTGTGGGACCAGCCTGTCTCTGCATCTCTGCCCCTCCTACCAGTCTGGATTAGTGTTGTTTCTTTAATTCCGTAGTGGTAAGACTTCATTCAACTCAGTTTCTGGTGGTTCTGAGTTATGGTGGTTGTGTATTTTAGTTGTAGTTTGTATGTGGTTGTGTGAGGAGGCAAACTGTATTTACCTATGCCACCATATTGCCTGGAAGAGCCGGCATCTTGGCTATTAATGTCTCTTTTGAGTACTTGTTTTTCTTCGATACTTATGATATGAGATGATTTTATCGATACCAGAATCTGATAATGTACTTAAAGTAGTAGGTTGTTGATCTAGTTCTGTTTATCTGACCTTGCTAGATTTGAGAATGACAAAATATTTATTTTTTCCTCCTTCCCCCCTCAGAGGAGATTGTTGCTTTCCAGTGAAATTTTTTTCCCTTTAAATCCTCACCTGGGGACATGCTTATTGGTTTTAGAAGAAGGGGGAGAGAGAGGGAGAGAAACATTGGTGTGAGAAAAAGAAAGACACTGTGGTCAGCTGTGCAGGGACCGGTGGTGGGCCCCCACCTGTGTTCTGGCTGGGGCCGCGTGGGGGCATGCCGGTTGCCTCTCGTATGTGCCTCAGCTGGGGATGAACCCACAACCCAGGTATGTGCCCTGACCAGGAACTGAACCTGTGACCTTTCAGTTTACAGGATGATGTTCCAACCAACAGCCCCACACCTGCCAGGGCCAGTGAATTTTTAGATATAATCATATCTTTTCCAATATAACTATTATATTGTATTGCTATTTTAATGTTATTTTTCCAGGGCATTTTATATTTTTATTATTTTTTATTTAACAAAAATTTTTTCTTGTGTATTTTTTGTTACCATTTATCTCTCCTTCACCTACCTTCTCTACCTTCCACCCACCCCCTTTCCCTACAGTCACCACACTGTTGTCCACGTCCATGAGTTTTTTCTTTTTGTTTTTTGCTCAGTCCCTCTAGAATATTTTATTTTTATCTTTAAAAAATATATATTTTAAAAGAAGGTTTTTCCAGATTTTCTGTTAAGCTGAAATATTTTTAAGTTGATCAAGACTCAAAAACAAGTTTATTTCAGTGCAAGAAATGTTTAGTTTTTACTGTTTGCGAGGTACTTTATTAGCTCCTCAAGAATATACAGAAATGAGTAAGATAGTCTCCTTCCTCATTTGGGGGCGGGGGGAAAACACAAGTCAATTATAAGTAATTGTAATAACAAAATAGAAGTAGGTACAGTCCCTGAAAGAATTTTGAACAAGGTGATTGATCTAGTAATGATGTTCTTGCAGAACATCAACAGCTGTCAAATATACTAAGTTCCTCTTCATTCTTTCCTGTTTGTATTGCTTCCACATTTCTTTTGCCCAACTTGGCTTTTAATACTTTTTGACTTCTGCATACAAGTTTCTTGTTTTTTTAACTCTGTAACTGCTGTTTATAGTTACTTTCCTTCTCAGTTTTTTTTTTAATTGAGAAAAGTTTTGTAGAAGTGGGAAAGTTCAAACTCTAGAATAATGAGTACTCACACATGCCCCACCTAGATTCAACTATTATCATTTTTCCATATTGCTTTACCTTTTACTCTTATAAAAAACATGTTTTTTATTGTCTTTGAACCATTTGAAATTAAGTTGCCAGTGTTACGACACAGCACCCCAAAGTACTTGAACTGGCACCTCCTAAGAATAAGGGTATTCTCTTTTATAACCATAATACCATTATCTTATATTTAAGACAATATAAATTAAAAAAATAAAACTAACCATGGTAAAATAATGCCATATAATAGCTAGTCAATATTCAAAATTTCTTGTGTCCTGCAAATAAACTTTTATAGTTATTTTTATTTGAACCACAATCTAGTCAAACTTTTCATGCATAGTATTGTTTTTAAGACTAAAATATTCTCATTGTGACGTTTGATTGTATTTCTTAGCTGTGGTTGCTTCTTTCTCCTTTCACCAGTTTGTTATGAAATTAGACTTTCATTTATACATTGTAATTTAAATGTTCATGAAGACTAAAACTATAGATTAGAAATGCATGTGAATTTTGACAATAAAATGATAGGACCTGACTGGGTGGCTCAGTTGGATAGAGTGTCCTCCCGTACACCAAAATGTTGTGACGTGGGTTTGATTCCCGGTCACGCTGATGTCTCTGTCTCCCTCTCTCTCTCTCTCTGTCTGTCTCTCAAACAATCAATAAATGTATCCTTGGGTGAGATTTAAAAAAAATAATAAAATGATGTATTTTAACACAACCTATTTTGTACAGTAAAAACTATTGTACTTATTTTGCCTTTAAAATTTGCCTTAAGAAATTTTCTACATGTTAAGTAAAAATCATTGTCAACTAGTATATCAGTACTTCCAGTGTTGAGTTAATTGGCTATTACCTATATTGAATTTTTTGCAACTACTCACATTATAAGTTCAAATTGCAACTTGAACCCATGTGCTAAACTCTGCACTTTGGAAATGCTTTTTTTAAATGATGGTGACAACATAAAGTGATGAAAACAACATGTAATGATGGAAAGAATGTTATCAATCATGGTATAAAAATACAGCTATATAAGTATGAAAATAGTTCCTTCCCTTGACTTTATATGTAGATTTCTGCCTTCCTTAAATTTTGTCAAAAATCAAAAAGAACATGTAGGTAACTGGAACATACAGAAAGACTCTTGAAAAAATATTATTTGGAACTAGGGCTTATCACTGACTGTGATAAATTTATTGGAATGTTCATTAAGTGGAAAGCATTTCTTTCATTCAGATTCTCTCTCCCCCCTCCCTCCCACTCCCTCCTCTCCCCCCACCTCACCCCACCCCTATCCACCCATCCATCTATTCATACTGTCACAAGGGGTAAAATTTTCTTCTTGTTTATGGCCGAGTAGTATTCCACTATATAAATGTCCTATAGTTGTTTTATGCCTAAAGTCTTAAAGCATTCCTGTCGATATATTTGTTAAAATTATAATCACTTCTGAGCAATAAGAATTTGACATAATACAAGTTTATGAAATTTTGCTATTTTAGATCCTTTAAAATAGTAAATGTTTACCTGAATTGAAATTCTGAATGACAGAAATAGTATAAAATGAAGACTTTTTATAGAGTGAGAGATATATTAATTGATAAATTTGTTTTTAAGTAAAGTGACTGAATAAAGGAAGTCTTACTAGAGATTGAAGTCAAAAAGGTAAAGTTTTTAGAATCCTGTGTTGCAAGAGAATTATGAACTCAAATAAGGGAAACTTACTATATTTTGGTGATGTTTAGAGAATGAATAGATGAAATACTTGACAGATGAAAACATAAAGAAGGTTCTGGTATTATTTGACATCATTTATTGATAAGGGAATACAAAATAACAACGGTACCTTGTGTTATAAGACTTTAAATATTTCAGAATGATTTCAAAGGACTATTATTCTTTAACCAAAAAATTCCTGATAATTAAAAGTGTTATGGCATTGAACTGTGTATGAATGAAATGATATCATGTCTGGGTTTTATTTCAGAATAAAGAAAGGGCCCTGGCTGTTGTGGCTCAGTGGATTGAGTGCTGGCCTGTGAATCAAAGGGTTGCTGGTTTGATTCCCTGTCAAGGCACATGCCTGGGTTGTGGGCCAGGTCCCCAGTGGGGCCGTGTGAGAGGCAACCACAGGTCGATGTTTCTCTCCCTTTCTTTCCCCCTTCCTCTCTCTCTCTCTCTTTAAAAATTAAATAAATAAAACCTTTTTTATAAAAGGGGAGGCAGTGGAAATAAGACTGGCCGTGTGTTAATAACTGTTGAAGCTGTATAATATATAAAATAGTGCTGTCATTTTTTTTTTATTTGTTCATTTTTCAAAAATCTCTTGATAAAAAAATTGTAGAATATTATGGTATTACATAGTGAAGGAAAGTTCCCAAAAAAGGAAGGTATCATTACTACTAGGCTGCTGAACATTGAGTTCATGATACTGATTAATGATACAGATGTAAAACAAAATGATCTTTATTTTGTTTTTCCAAAATTTTATTCCATTTTTCTGTGTGATATGAAAATATCTTAATCAGCTAACCCAAATTATTACATCTTAAAGGAAAGTGATATAACATTAATTTGTGCCAGCATTCTTCTTGAAGAAAAAATTGTTGAGAAGACGCAGGTGTCATATTGTTCGAGGAATGCCTTATTGGAAACACATAGTTATAAAAACTAGTAATACTGTACCATCTTGGATACTGTTATTCTGATGATTTTAGTATTTGAATTTTATTCTTAAGGTTTTGGAAAGAAAACCTGAAAGATGAATTCATAGAATTGTTTTCTTCTTAAGGGACGTGCGAAAGAAGTGCTCAGAAATTGTTCTTTTGTCTTTTCTTCCCTCTCCCTGTCTCTTTTCCTCCTTGCCTCAGGTTTTTCCTGGGTACCAAAAACGTCATCTGTGTGCTGCTTCCTCTGGTCTAGTGTCTTGTGGCGCCCGAAGGCCTTTCAGTCTAACCTACTACTATGAGAGGCCTCAATAAACATCTCCTTTTTAGGACATCTCTTTTTTGAACTTTTCGGATATTTTCTTTTTTTTGGTTGGAGTTTCTTTCTATTTAAAAGAATCATTTATGAGTTGAAGAATTTTGTAAGCTCTGACGGACTATTATTCTCGATGATATCATTCTTCCCATCAACCAAGCTAAGATCCTCAAACATATTCTGATTTAGCCTTCTTAATCTTCATTATCTGTTCATTTGGTTCTGCCAGTTCCTCCTTTAAAATGATGGTCACAAGTGTTCCTTCTTTTTTCCAGTCTTACTGTTACCACTTTCTTATGGAGAATGTTCAAGTTGGAATTAGAAGATTCATCTCAGCTGCGTTTCTAGCTGTTGGCCTAGCTATCTCATCTTTAAAAATGAGGAGGTTGTAACAGGGTTGCCTTAAACCTTTTTTGGAACTTTCTATTTCACTAATTTAGGTTCTTAACTTGTCACACTTACAGTAACCTCCTAATTGTTTTTCATACTTCTAATCTCAGTTCTTCCTAATAAGATTAATCTTTCTACATAACTTTCATTGCCTTTAGAATAAAATCTTATATTTTCTGGTTTTCATTTATTCACGTCATCAATTCTCTTGTTAATGGTTGGCAAATCTGTCAGTTCTGACTCAAATAACTTTTGAATCCATATTTGTTCTCCTCTGCCACTATTCTGATCTTTTCTTATCTGGACATTTGATGCAACCTAACAAAGGTTTGCTCTGCTACCACAGGTGTGTTTCTGAGCAAAGATCTGTTAATGTACCTTTTCTGTTCTAAAAATCTTTTGTTCCACATAAAGTTTACATAAAAGTATACACTTTTTTTTTGCAGAGCTCACACAGTCCTTTCCCAATCTGAGCTCTCGCTCCTGTTTTCTGAATATGCCTTTAATTTTTCTCATGCTGTACCTCTGCCTGGGATTTTGTATCCCCCTCATCCTTCCTCTGCCTGGGATACTCTTCTTTTAAAGGCATTGCTCACGTAGTTGCCTATCTTAAGGCTCTGAAAAATTAGTTTCATTTTTTCTGTGCCTGTTATGCATGCCTTTGGGCGCAGAGGGATTTATACCATTTACTTATTTATATTTCCCACCCAACCAGAATCTTTTTCCACCTAGATTTTGAACTCTGTGATATCTAGGGTCATCTAATTTTGTTTATTCTCAGGGTTTGACAAAGTGTTGGGGCATATAATATGTATTCACTAATTGTTGGTTGGTTGATATAAAATAAATTAGTAAGATTCTTCTTGTTCTTTTTTTTAGAAACAAATTTAAATTTTAACCCTGTTTGAAAACTAAAAATTTCCCCTCAGTCTTACTTGGGCTTGAATTCCCTCATGTTTCCTTAACAGATGTTTTTCAAGTTTCGTCTGTCATAGGTCCTTGGGGCCAAAGATGGTCCAGTGCTGATCTGGACACTTGATAGTATCATTGATGGGAGCCAAAAAAGCACTGTATTTGTTTAGTTATGATAATGAGAAATGGAGTTTTGACTAGACCTTAACTGTACTTGTGCATATAGACTGCTGCATGGCACTTCAGCTTGCTAAAAGTTACTGGAAGCTGGGCACCAAGCTTGTACATTATTGAAAATATAGGATACCTTTTTCATTAAACCAGTTCCTAATATTTCATTAAAGACATGTTCCTACTGAATTTGTTTCTTTAGCTTGAGCAAGTCTTCTTAGAATTATATTTAAAAGCTACCACTGAGTCTGGTAGAAGTTTTATTTTAAGACAACGATTTCTGCAATTTGCACAACTCTGCTTTTTATTTTTCTATTGTCTATAGAATTGCTTGCATCAAGAATTTTCAGAACACAGTGTCTCAGATGGAAAAAGTAATAGGATCACCGTCTCTGCCAAATTTTTTTTCTATTTTGTTGTTACATAATGTTTGTTTTCTTTGTGATTTTTGAGAATGAAGCCTGCGTGGTTTCGATACACACTACTAACATATAGGAGAAATGTCATTAAATTAAAAAAATTCTACATTAAATATGTCCCTAGTTATAGTACAGATTTGTGTATTTTTAATTCTCCTAAATTTACTTAGTAAACTCCTTTTATTATTTTTAATATGTAGTACTCTAACCATAGTATTTAATATGCGCTAAAATTTAGAGAGCAGTTTCACCAAAGGCTTTGAAATTGCTTTGTCTGTCTTTATTATAGTAAACAATAAACTACTTTTATTTAGAAATTAAACAGTTTTAAGAAAGAACTAAGCTTCCTCTAAAAGCCAGACTATCATAGCAGTGTAGGCAAGGTTCACCTGCTTTTCAGACTTGTCAGGTAAAAGAACAAATTGTACCTATGTATTTAATATTGTATGTGCCTGAGACATAAAATTGTCACTGCCATTTGGAGGACCTTTTGGAGTGGGTCCCTCACATGGGTCGAGAGCAATAAAGCTTCCCTGCACCATGTGCTAGTTACTGAAATATCTGTGGGCTTTGTGGTACCTGACCACAGACTGGCATTGACATAGCACCGCGGTGAAAGTGAGTTTCATATGCCTACTTGGATTCTGCCGCTTCTTTATATAGTGAACTGCAAAAGTGCTATATCATCACTTACACCTGACAGTTAATTTACAAGAGAAATGGAAAGCAATATGAACTTGGATTCTCAATGTAATAGTTGCAAGTAATTGTTAAGTTTGCAGATCTTGGAGTATTTTATTAACAGATGGAAGTTATATTTAAACTTATTAAGTGAAATAATTACTGGCTTTGTTTCTAGATCCTATCCATCTAATTTAGAGTAAAAAGCCTATGCTTCATTCTGTTCTGCTAAAGCTTTCAGATTCCTTTGACATCCTAAATATGAAATTCAAAAGTCATTAATGTGATGTGTTGATTTTGTACTTTTTGATTTATTGCAAAAAAATCTTACAGTTTCCATAGCAATGATAACCTATCCAGATTGTGTAATATTCTTTACAGTATTAAAAATAAAACTATGCAATTACATGAGCTTCTGGAGCACTTCATTTAGGGGAACTGGGGACTGAAATATTTCTGTTTAAAAAAATTATGGTTTCATATTAAAATTTTGTCAGAAAGCTTATCTAATTTTATTTTAATAAGTTATTAAATTTTAAAATTCTGTAATAGATGCCTCATAGTTAATTTAATTATTAAATTATGAAATGTACATTCTAAGCACATGTGAAGTTCTCAGGCACAAGTGCTCACACACACATATCTAAGGCGGGGGTGGGGGGGGACAGTTGGCTTTGATTACATTCAGTCGCCTGCTGCTTATACTTCTCAGTAGCTTCTGAGTAGCCTGAAAAAGTCTAGTTTTAAGTTTGGAGGAGACAGGATAGAAAAAAAGAAAAAAAAAAGATCCTTAATCTTTCCATGTTTTTGATTTTGCTCATGAAAGCATGCCTGACATATCATTTTGAAAATAGTAAAGGTTTTTGTAGTAGGTGACAATTTTCAGAGTGTCAAATTACTTTGGGTTTTTTCTTTTTTCTTTAATTCTAATTTAATAGATAACGTAATATTAGTACTAAAGCTAGTTAACACAACTTCCTGCATCCTAACAACTGTTTTTCATTTGTTATATTACCTCAGCATACATCTATATATATATATATATTTTTTTATGGTATAAGTCGTTTATTTTCTCAGTAGTATTTGGTAAAAAATACTCTGTTTCTAATAAACTTCATATTCATCATTTTATTAACTGATAACAGTCCATTCTGTTGCTATATCTGGTATATTTTTTGTTTATCAAAATGCTGCTTAATTATCTTGAATGCCATGTACTGGAAGAAAAATGGATATAATTTTCAAACTGATTGTGGGGAAAAGTAGCCATAATGGAATTATTTGCTCAAATCATATTTATGACAATTTTCAGAAAGCGTTTAAAATGATGTTGCAAAATGTATCATAAACAACCTCTTAAAGTGATTTATCTGCTCATAGACACAAAATGGGGAAAATGAGAAACAGGGAGGTAGGAAGGAAAGATGTGACACCACTAAGTATTATCATCTGACAGAACCATCATGACATGGTGGTATGTTGCTGAGGCTCTAATATAAGCAAAAACCAAAATTTGGAGGGTGTGGGTTATACTCAGCTGAACACCCCTCGATATGAACCACATTTCTGACATTCAGCTGGGGCCTTCATGTGGCTGGCTGCTCCTGGGGTCAGCGCCCGGAGGATGCTGTGTGGCCCTAGCCTCTCATCTGATATTGTTGCTATCGTTACGGACCATATGACCATTATTGACCTGTCTTTATTTGGCTAAATACCCTGGTAACTTCTTTGGTTTCCCAGGAACCCTAATCCTACCTCCATTATTTGGAAAATTCACTGTAACTACTGAGGGTTTTTTTGAGTTCTTGAGAATGAGATGTTGGTGGCTGAAGTTTCTAAGTTTTTTCAAGGCTTTTGGTTGAGTTTGTGGGGCTTTTTAATGTCCCCTATCCTAGGTGAGACCTAGAGTAAACCAGGCCAACATTATTCTGTAGCATCTCCCTCCTACTAAATAGTTGTAATACTATGAAATTACTTTAAATGAATATACCTGGCATTTATTTTTGTAGTTAATATTTACAACAGAATGCTTTCATAGACTCCAGATAGTTAAGAGTAGAATTTTCTTGCAGTATGCTTGAGTTTATGTTTGTGCTTGTTTACTTTTTGAAATTAGTGCCTTGTTTTGTTTCAATATTGAATTTTATGTGTTGGCTCTGTTGGTATCTTCATTATGACATGAATTTCTTCTGGCATTTCATATTTCTGTAGTTGAAATATCAGAAATTATAAGCAGTGCATGTACACAAGAATGTTTACATATCACTAAGAGACTAGTGCATTTTCATTCTTTTTGTAATCATAATTTTGAATCTGAAAATGTGTAGAAAAAATAATTTTTTTTGTTTGTATGCAGAAAAGATGAAAAGGAATATGCCTTGAAGCAAATTGAAGGCACAGGGATATCCATGTCGGCTTGTAGAGAGATTGCAGTAAGTGGATAAAATATATTATTTATTTTGTTACTGATATTGGATGATTGATACTAATATAAAATAGTTTCATTCGGGTATACACTGCATGGTTATTTCAGAGTTGTTAATGGTATTTTATATTAGATGAGAAAAGCTGCATAAACTTGTTGATTACTTAAAAATCATCTTGGAACATTCTTTTGATGATATTTAGGATTTATAATCTTAAGAATATTGAGCTAAGTGATGACTTAATTTAAATTCCAATCCAATGTAATTGATAATTTAATTAATGTCTTTTTTCTGTAAGTTTAGAACTGATATATATCTTTATAAGAAAAGGGATGAATCTATTGGATATTATGCATATGAAATATTTTTTCTGAAATACATGTTTTAGTGCTGGATTTTACTAGTTGCTAGAAAAATAAGACCATCATAGTATTAGGGTACAAAACAAGGTCATTTTTATGTTGCACCGAATGTAAGTTTTTCCTTAAATATGTGTCTAACTTTATAAAAGTATGGATTTATGGAAATAGGTGTCTAATTTTCAGGTATTTTATCCTTTCTATAAAGTAGAAAAAATAAAAGTATAGTATTAAGATTTTTGTGAAAAGCACTAATGGTAAAAAAAACATTTTGTTTCTCTCAATAGAATTTTAATCCATCTTCTGTAAAAATTATGTTCTTAAAAAATTTGGCTTGATTTTAGGAGACTAGGACTAAATAAATTATGTATGAAATTGCCTTTGAGCAAAATGTGTTCTTTGGTGTGATCCTGCGTTTTTAGAAACAAACAGAAGTTACTTTTGTGATTGAAGACTCAGCATAGATTTTTAAAAAAATATTTTATTTATTTATTTTTTAGAGAAAAGGAAAGGGAGGGTGAAAGAGAGGGAAAGAAACATCAGTGTGTGGTTGCCTTTTGCACATGCCCTACTGGGGACCTGGCCAGCAACCCAGGCATGTGCCCTGGCTGGGAATCAAACCAGTGACCCTTGGATTGAGTGTGGAATCAGGTTGACACTCAATCCAATAAGCCATGCCAGCCGGGGTGATTTTTTCCCCCTCTTTACAAATACGTTTTTTTTTTTCTTGCATTGCTAGTGATAGTTATTATTGTATTTTTCTCATGTATGTAATATATTTAGCTTTCTTGGAAAAATAAGTATATTCTTTGACTGTTATAATGAAAAATGAAATGTATAAATTGGGGATGGGATTTAGGATTATCCCCAATTGAGGATGGGATTTAGGGTTTTTGGAGGAATCTGGGAATTGGATAGAGGGTCTGTGCACAGGGAGGAACCATTCTGTCACACTTTTTGTTTTTAAGAGTTCAAACAGTACAGGGGGCCAGGTAAAAGGAGTCATTCAGCAGATAGATTATTGAGTCCTGTGGTGTATCTGTCTGCCTTTTGTATACGTTAGGTCATGAGTCTCTTAAAAGTTATTATTGGTGTGTATATGCACATGTGTAGACACATGCATGCACCTTTTGTATTATATTTCAATACAAAAGCTACTTTGTGTATCCTGGGAAAACTAAGTGATGAATCTGTATTTTCAGAAGCAGATTTAAATACGTATTGACAGTGGTAGAAAAGAGGTGCGCCATATGGGTTTCTGGGTTTTGTATAAAGGTGATGATAGTCAAAAGGAAAGTTTAGGAAGAGATAATACTGCTTTTATGAACCAGTTTTTTATGTGTTTATATGTGTATATCTTATGGTGAGGGAAGATGGATGGGTATGGTAACACAAGTCATAGATGTAACTGACAACTTTACAGTTTCTCCATACTCTTCCCCAACTCCAGGGAAATAGACTCGTGAATTGGAAGTAGTGCCTTTAGGCACCTGTGGTTGCTATAGTGTAACCCCTTTCTCTCTGTGAAGAATTGGTGGGTAAATTAATGAATTGGCTTTCTGCTTAGTAGTATCTCTCCCTGCAAAGATAGTCAGTGGAATTATTTCAATTGTCTTAAAAATATAAAAATGATCACTTTCATATTCCTGCTCTAATAAGATTAGATTTAATTGGCTATTAATTCCTTATTTTTAGTGTTTATTTTTCCCTTGAATAATATTGAAGCAAAATTATGCTAGTGACATAATGCAGGATAAAGGACTAAAAATAAATCTGATAATGGTATACAAAGGCTTACCTCAGAACCTGAAAATTAGCACAGTACATGGTTGTTTTTATTCTCATAATGATAATAATTTTTCCCTATCTAAACTCTAATCAAAGAAAATAAAATTTTTAGTTGCGATTGTTTTCACTGTTGTCCAAGCAGATCATTTTTAAGTATCTATGTATTTAATTTTTAGTGTATTATTATTACAGAAGATGCTAAATTGTAAGAGTCAACATAAATTTGGTAATTCTAGATTCAAAATAAGAAATGGAAGTAGGGAAAAAGTATTTATTAAAAAAAAACATGCCTTTGGTTTCAAATTGTAAAGTGGGAGGGAATATGGACTGTGGAATCAGATAGACTTGGGGTTGTATCTGGACTTCACCAGTAGCCCTGTATATCTAGGGTGTGTTGCTGTCAGCACCAGGACCCATTCTCTAGGTAGCTATAGGAATGAAGCTGTCGTAAAGGGGAATGGGGCTAAGCAGGCCGCGCAGCAGTCCACTGCTGCCACCATTCTCAGGACCCCTGAGCCTCTTAACTTGCTAATGTTCCAGGTCATTCTCATCTCCACTCTGTAACCAGAATATCAACTAAATCTCATTAAATGTTTTCACAAAATACCCCTTTCCATATAAACTCAAGAATCTTACAAGTTTTAGAAAGGAGGAGTTGCCCATGAGACCAGAGTCTGACCCTGGCCTGTACTTCAGTGGTACATACTACATCTAAATACGGCTGATTACCACTCTTATGTCTCTTTATCCGTCACACTTCCTGTTCTGATTTATTTGGTTTTGGAATTAAACATCTTTCACCATCAATATATTCTCTTTTTTTTGCCTAATAAAATTACTCATCTTAAAAACCAACTATCAAAATACCTGATTTTTGTGAACTGTAGTTTCCTTCATGTCCTAATCTCACAGAATTGTAGTAAAGATAACTTAAAGTGTGTAAGCTTTTTGGCTAATAATCAGGTCTCAGTGAAGTTTAGCTTTCTTCCTTTCTCTTAAGTCGAATTCATTAGTGTGATGGAAAGAAGCTGGGAATGGTCTTAGCTTAGATCAGTAATAATAAACATGGGGCCAGTAAATACTCTTCTAAACAACTCAATTTGTTGTGGTTTTTTTAATGCTAAATTTGTATTTAAAATATACTGTAGCAACAGATGCAGTTGTAACAGCCCCCACAATGTATCAGTCAGTTAACAGATACTGATTACTGTTCTTTGTAACACATTGCTGCTTGCCGAGAGAATACAGAGCAGTATTCACAGGAAAGTGGAAGTCACTTAAGTCAGTTATTGGAAATGTTGACATAAATGATGCCCAGGTTACCAATCTATTCTATCAAAACCTATTTGGCCTATACATAACTGAGTTATGGTACTCTAGTACTGTGGAACCTGAAGACTACTTATAATATTGTTTCTATGTAGAAACACATTCAGAATTAAAATCATATATGCCAGCATATACCTTGCTTTTTCATAGTTTTCTAAGTGGGAATAGCCTCTTCATTCAGGTCTAGGTTATTGGTGAGAGGTCTGAGGTATTAGAAACTAAAGTATGGATTAGGGGAGATTGGCCTTAATGTCAGAGGTTAAGGGGTTTTATGGCAACCAGAGGCAGGAGTAGAGATTGTATTGTCCAAGCAGTGAGGATTGGGAGCTAGGACTTTATCTTGGGAGAAAAGAGGAGGGAGGGGATAATGAGGAGCTGAGGTAGGATGGGGACCTGGGAGGCAGCTGGCGGGGTTCAGGAGGAACCAGGTAAATGAGGAATGGAGACGTTAGGCTAGTCAATAGCTGTCTTGAGTCAGTGGAAAGAGCTAGTAGATAGGGTAATCTAAAGTGATAGGTATCAGAAACAGGGAAAGCACATAATTAGGGTTTTGATATAACAACACATTAAAGCAAAGAATTTAGCATAATTCGGTAAAGAGTTTAGTTATTTCAAGTACCAGGGGATTATCATAATGACATAATCTCACATATTATTTATTGTGCTGTTGCTTTGGCTTTATATCTCTTCTTATATCAGTGATATAAGCTGTTTATATTTTAAATATAGACTTTGACTTAAATAAAAGCATAAAACCAATCAGAAAAGTGCAATATTAATATGAAGTAGAACTTCAGTAGATACAAACTAGAGTTTAAAAGACTGCATTTTGAAAGAGTGAAAACTATTGTTCAAGAACATAATTCTGTTTTACTAAATAGACAACATAATAAGAATAATATAAACTGATAAAGCAAATATTGACTTAGAAGCAATGGCATGATATAAACTGAAAAGTAAATAATTTCTATAAGCTTCTTAGCAGACTTAATAGCTCAGTAATTTTCATAGTTCAAATGGGCTTTTTTTTTTTTCCTTAGAGGAGAGGAAATTCTATAGTTTGTAAACTTTGGAGATGTGATTAGCTAACATAGCATTCAAATAGTTGAAGGTAAATTAACGTCTGAAACAAAATGACTGTAAATTATTAAACTTGCCCAAGATAATGCTGGGTATTGACAGTAAAATAATATTACAAAGGAAAAACATATTTGAAAATCTTACTTGTAGCTGAAGTTTGGGTACAAGCTGTTCTGTCACCTTTTTAGAAAGCTTTTGGGTTATCTGTCTTTGGATAAATGTGCCATACCACCTTACATTTAAGAAATAATTTGATTAATAAGCCTATCTTTATTTGTAGTTTTGATCTTTGAATATTGCTGGCATGGTGTTTATTTTAATCTATTCTTCCTCACTCAGAAAGAATTCTTAAAGTTAGGTATTTTTTAATGCAATGGAGAAGATATGCTGAAGAGTTAAACATGAACTTTATAAATAAGTGAAATATTAATGGCCAGTAAATAAAAAAGATGCTCAATTATATTAATGGTCAGAAAAAAATAAAGTAAAACCACAATAAGATATACATTTTTGCCCACTAGATTGGTAACAGTATCAAATGTTTGTAATGATGTAGAATACTGAAGCTGTCATATAGTACTAGTGGAATTATAAATTACTGTGTTACAGCACTGAGGAAAACAGTGTATCTAGTGAGGTTAAGATACACATACCTTGTTATCTAATAACTTTACTCCTTTACTATCCTGAACTGAAATTGATAGATAATATGACCTACATACACAGATAATTAAAAAAATCATTATAACCCCTTATTAAAAATAGAAATTAATTTATGATGAAATAACATATAAGAATTGGGAATTTTTATTATCTAAGTTATTTTTATTAATATTAATATCTTAAGTGCTGATCAGTCATAGATGTATACTTGATTGTGCAGTCTGTAAGAGTTGATGCTCAGTGTGTGGTTTTGGGTAGCCTCAAGTTACCATTGTTTTTGTGCTGTGTTAAATCTGTACTGTTACATACACAGATATACACTATGGTGTATGTGAATTGATTAATCTGTGCACTTCACAACTCAATAGGAGATCCTGAAAAATTCTAATTGTTCCCCAAATTCTTACCTTGAATTCAAAACATTTGTGAAAACATTAGCATACCAAGTAGAATTTTTATCTTGTCATATGATTGATTTTTCATGTCACCTTTTCTCTTATTGCTTATTCTATTTGTTGATTTTGTTCTTATTTCTTTCTGTCATGTATTTTCTGTCTATTTCTTTTTTTTACCATTTGCCCAAAGTAGGTCTGTTCCACAACTGTAGCTATTTGTGATATCACAAAGACTGTACTTGTTTTATCTGTTTTTATTCTTTTTATCAGGAACTGTCTTCCTATCTGTTCAGTTACACATGGTATGTAGATTCATTCTCAGAAGTGTAAAGAAATTATTTATTAAATAAAGTTACACTTTTAAATTATTAAAACTTTGCAATACTTTTGTTTTTCTCTAGCACAAAAATGAACAATCCAGTGGCTTTATGGAATTGAGATTCCCATTGTTGTGGGGGTTTTGTTGTTGTTGGTCATGTATTAGCATTTTAAAAGAGTTTTTAGTGTAGAGTCACTCTGCTTCCATAAAATTTCAGTGATTGAATCTGATATATTCACCCTTAAATCTTTGAAATCTATCTAGTGCATTGCTTAGAACAAAGTGGGCTCTTAATAAATTATTGAATAAATGTAACAGTTTATTTGAATTTGTTAGTTTAACAATATTAACAACAACTAATGGCTGTGGTTTTTGTTCTGATAAAGTTTTCTCAGTAGTACTAGAAGGTTTTAAACTTTCTGCTTAGACAAATTATTGGAAAGAAAAATTAAGCTTTGTACAGTATGTGTTTTTATTAAAGTTTTGGATTGATTCTGATTCTCCTTTCCATAACCATGTATTATTAATGAATAAATACTAGAAATAATATTTATATGAATAAATATTCAAATAAGTTGATTTTTCATGAAATATTTGACTTATTATCCAGACATTGTGCTAACTACTGAGGATATATTAGTGAGCAAAATCTTGCACTTTCCTTCAAGAAATTTATGGTTTTGGAGGAAACAGGTCAGAAAACACCAATTTCAAAACTATGTAACGAGTGCCACAAGTGCGTGGAAAGCCCCCCTAATGTAGCTGACAGACAATGAGGTGACTGGTGACCGTACCAGTCACTCCCCCAGCCTAAATCTTGACAGACGAATGAGGTGACTGGGTGACCGTATCGAAACCCCGCCAAATTGGTAGAAAACAAGGAATCAGCCCGTCCTTGAGCCTAAACTGCGGTTTTATGGTAGTGTAGGTCTGACAGACGATATGAGGTGACTGGGTGAGGGCCAGGGAGTTGGAAAGGCACTTGCTGCGAGGAAACAACATCTAGGAAGCCCCAGGGAGTTTTGTTTCTCTTTTATTATTATCTTTAAATGAGGATGTGTTTTCATTGATTTTGAGAGTGAGAGAGAGAGAGAGAGAGAGAGAGAGATAGATAGATAGATAGATAGATAGATAGATAGATAGATAGATAGATAGATATGAGAGAGAAACATTGATGTGAGAGAGAAACATTGATTGGTTGTCTCCAGTGTTGAACCTGCAACCTAGGCATGTGCCCGGACTGGGAATCAAACCTGCAGCCCTTCAGTGCATGGAACAATGCTTCACACAAATGAGCCATGCAGCCAAGGCAAGGCCCAGAAGTTTTATGGGCAACTATGTGGGAATGTACTATTTTAACTCCCTTCAAGCTTACCAAGTTAATTAGTTATTACAACAGTGAGATGTAAATTTATGTTGTGTTAAGCAATGGAAATTTGGGGGTTTATTTATTGCAACAGCTAGGGGTTATTGTTACTAATATATGAATAATAGAGGTACTGTCCAGAGTTGAGACAAAAATTTGTTGTAAAGAAAAACTTTAAGGGGTTGTAGGGCTGGGTGAAAAAGCTGAAGGGATTAAGCAAAAAAAAAAAAAGGAAAACAGAAACAAAAATGACAGAAAAAACCAAAACCTTATAGACACAGACAATAGCATTGTGCTTACCAGAGGGGAAGTGGGCGAGGGGGAGGTAGAAGAGAGTATAGGAGGCATAAATGGTGATAGACAGAGACTAGACGTGGGGTGGTGAACACACAGTATAATATACAGATGATATAGTATAGAATTGTACACCTGAAATCTATGTAATTTTATTAACCAGTGTAACCTCAATAAAGAAGAAGAGGTGGTAGACCACAGTGCTTTGCTCTTGATCAGCTAGGTGAATGGTGGCACAATTTACTGAGCAAAAGGGCAGAGGAGCGCCGGAGTGGGGGGTTAGGTGGAGGTGGTGACCTGAATTTTACAGATTTGATTGCTTAGTTTGGGAAAGATACAGAGGATAATGTAATATTAATATAATTAGAAATATAATAATACCATAAAGTTTCAAGGAATTATTACAGTCTAGATTATAATATATTCCTTTTGGCCCAAGCTATTCATTTTCCTTTTTTTTATTCATAAAGAGACAGATGATTTACCTTTCATAGCATATACAAAAATATAACTACTAAACATCGAATAGCTCTTACAAATAGGAAAGAAAAGTCAGATGGTTTTATTAAAAAGAATGGCTTTCAGTGCAAGTCTCTATATTTAATTTTAATAGCCAACAGTTAGTATTGAAACCAGCCCACCATATGTATGTATGTATGTATGTGTGTATATATATACTATATATACTATATACTTTATAGTATATATACACTTTATACTTTATAGTATATATACTTTATAGTATATGTACTTTATACTATATACTTTATATACTATATATATATAGTATTGAAATAACCAGCTAGACATCTTCATGGGAGAGACTGCAAAGGGCCCAGTGCTGTTACTATTCATCTTTTCTAAAAATTGAGATAGAATTCACATGCCATAAAATTAATCCTTTTGAAGAGTACAATTGATTGATTTTAAGTATATTCACACTGTTGTGCAGTCATCAGTACTTTGATTCCAGGACGTTTTTGTCACCCCAGGAAGAAACACTGTACCCGGTAGTAATTTTCCTTTCTCCCTACCCTACAGTCCCTGGCAGCCAACCAGTCATCTGCTCTTTGTCTTTGTGGATTTGCCTGCATTCTTTGTATATTAGCCTGTCTCCAACATTATCACAGCTGGTCATTCTATAATCCAGAGATTCTCAAACTTAACGGGTGTATACATCACCCGGGGCTCTTGTTAAAATACAGATTCTTATTGAGTTGATATGGGGTGGAGCCTGATATCCTGAATTTCTAACAAGGTCTCAAGTAATGCTGATGCCACTGGTACGAAGATGACACTTTGAGTGGTAAGGCTCAAAGCTGTCTCAGAATCAGAAGAAATTAAACAATAAATAAGAAATTTATTTCTTATAAGAAATAAATTGTTTGTTTCTTTATAAGAAACAATAAAAAAGAAATTAAACAATAAGTTAACTGTTAAATAACAATTAGCACTAATCTAGGTGAAATTATTCCAATCTATTGGGTTTACTTGGTAGTGTTTCTTTGTTAATTACCTATGAAAGCGATTTCTCCCCTATATTCAGACTATGTGTATGAGAGCTTGTTATGGGCTTATTTGTACCCTTAATTAGGTTAATGAAATCAAATAGTTAAGAAAGCTGAGTCAGAACTTGTTTTATAAGTATGACTTTGTTGTTCAAACATCTTCTAAGCTTTCCCACAAACTTTATATTAGTAGATCTTTGGCAAACTCAAATCAGTTCTCTATCTATCCATTTTCCGATAGACATTATCTTCCTCCCACTGTCTTTGGCTGATTAGACAGTTGTTAACTCCTTTGGCAAGTCAGTTAGGTTAAACCGAATACAGGAAAACACTTTGAGAATTCATTAGGATTCTTTCCTAACCCACAGTTAATTTGATCTTAATAAGTCCCATCAAGAGATACTGGCTTTGGATGTTGACTCCTAAAGAAGTCAGAAATAGGGACGCAGTGACCTATGTAGTGAGGCTTCTGTTGTGTTAGGACTGAGTCCTGCTCACACCACTGGAGGCCTGTTTCCCTAGCGACTGAGTCCCAGGACAGCCACCTTTCTCTTTCTAGGACCCTCTGTGGAACTCCATGGATTAATATTTCCAAATGAAGAGAAACTCTGATTCAATAGTGTTTTGCCCTTACTCAAAAGTATCTTGATATCTATCTGTTTAGTATGAGTAAACTTTTCAAGTAATCAACAAATATTTATTTAGTTCTATAGGCAATGGGTTGAGGGAGGCAAATTCAACTAATGATAAAAAGAATATGTTTTTGTGCCTGACAGATTTAGGTTCCGGTTCCAGCTCTTACACTTAATGGCTTTGTGACTTTAGATAACTTATTAATCTCTTTCTTTGTCTGTAAAAACTGGGATGATAATAATATAATTATTTACCTAGTATGAGATTTGGAAGATCAAGTAAGCTACAGTATGGAAAGATTTAACACAGTGTGTCTGGTATATATGGGTTCATTAAATATTAGATTCTACTATTCATTCAGTAAGTACATTGGCTGTTCTATGTACTAGACACTGGAAGTCTATTGGGGGAAAATAGTTAATAAGGAAATATTCACACAAACAGATAGTTGCACAATATGATAAGAACTAAAGAAAGCATATGGCAGAATAACGAGAACATATCAAGAGGATTTCCCCAAGGAAGTAATGCTGTGCCGGAATTTGAAGGAGAGAGTGTGTTTTTTGACATGTTGAGTTTGAGATGCCTTTTAGACAAGTAAGGAGAGGGAAGGGGCGGAGACAGTGCTGGTCTGGATGACGATGATTGTACAGCAATGACAGATGATACGGTCCTGTCCCTCAGACCTGATGTGCTGGTCAGGGAGATAAGACACATTTTTTAGTATAATTAGTACTACAGAGTTATGAATGAATACATTCTGAAAGAATCATACTGTAAATGGAGTGAGGCCACTTTGGACATGGTGTTCTCAGTTTTCTAGATAAGAAAATAGTTAAGATGGGTTTTAAAGGATGAGTAATGTGGGAGGGAAAGTCAAGCATTCTAACAGTAAGGGGGGGAAAAGGTGGTTCAAGGAGAGGAGCGGGTGGCAGGGTCTGGGGTTACTAATTTAGAACAATTTAGTGTTTATTACAGTTCAGCCAAGAATCTTTTGTACCTGAGTTGTCTTTTATAATACATGTTTTGATATCCCTCATGAGAAACTGTTAATGACAATTCTATTTTATATGGTTCTGCCTTTCCTACTTGTTGAAAAGTTCTCAGTATTATGATGCTAACCTACAGTATGATTATTAATATTGTTCAGATGTCCCTATTTAACAGTTATTCTTTCTAGCTTGATGTTTTAAGCAGGGGAATGGCATCTGATTTAATTTATATGAGAGCACCTTCTAGACTTTTCTTGAATTATGCAAATGCAAAGTATCATTATTATTAATACCTCCACATACTCCATGTCACTCTTCAGAACCTAGAAGTAAATATTCTGTGGTGTATAAAAGGACCACAGTCAGTGGACTTTTTTGCTCCTAAGTCTTTGTCTGATTCAGGAATCGGAAGAGCCTAGTTCTCATTTGTTAGTACTCTTTCTGTCTCACTCAATTATGGTGTATTTACAATAAATACAATACTTCTTTATTAACACAGATAAAAATTAAACACAAATTAACACAGATAAAACTTAAGCCACTACTTTAAAATATTTTTCTAAATTACCCAGTTAAGATAAAAGATTTAAGAAAAGTAAAACTAGTTAGGTCTTTATACCATTTCAAGTCTTACCTGTTATAAATTATTACTTAATCAATTCTCCTTACTCATTTTCTCCAGGCCTGAGTTGAGAGAACACTTAAACTTTGATTCCGAGGGCTTTCCAGGATTATGAATAGGGATGGTCCTTCAGTAGTTTTACCTCATGCCGAAGTCCTTTCTTATTGGGAGAAGGACCTGATTACAAAATAGCTGGTGTTAATTTGCCTTTGCTAATATAATACTCAATTAACTCCTATAGTATCTCCTAATAGTTTCCCTCCCATCTTTTGTAGATACACAAGAGAAAGCCTGTATATAGTTTTATTGCATTTAATTTTGTCAATCTTTTGTACAATAGATAGGGAGACTAACTTTGTTCAGGCCAAAAAACATGAAATGGGATTAACTTTTTCCTCCTGAGATAATTTTCCAACTGTATTGTTGCTTAATGCCTATTCCAGAACAGTGGCATAAAACACCTTTATTACTATGCATGGATTCTGTGACTTGGGAACTCCAAAAGGGTGCAGATGAGGATGGTTTTCTCAGCTCTATAACTGACTAGGATTTTAGCCAGGAGGACCTGAAGTTTGGGATCAATTGCTGGGAGCTAGAGTAACTTGAATAGTCATTTGATAATTTGAAGGCTTGCTCACCACCTTTGACAGCTGGGCTGGGAGAACTCAGACCAGGACTGTTGACCAGAGTTGCATACATGTGGTCTTGATTCTGCACGGCATGGTGTTGTCAGCATAGACCAAGTTTACGTGTTAAAGTGAACAAGGAGTAAGCTGCATTGTTTTGTTCTTTTGGACAAAGTTAGGCATCGTCATTTTTGCATTTTATTGGTGACAAGTGAGTCATATAAAGCCAGACAGATTTTACCTCCTCTTGCTGGGAGAGTGGCATGTTCCTGAAGAGGATGTGTACCAGAGATGCAGCTGGGGCCATCTGCCGTCTTTGACAAAGACATTCTATCACAATAGTCAAGTCCAATACTTGACAGTTTCATTTCCAATACATTTCAAATCTGTATTTTGTAATGACTTTAGAGATAAAAGGTCAGGAACTCTTTACCTGTATCTATGAGTGGAGTTTAGGACTTTGGAGTCTGTGAACTGAAAGTGGAAAACATTTTTTAAAAAGGTTTTTTAAAAATATATTTTTCTGTTAGTTTAAAGATTGCCTTTTGAAAGCTTTTTTTCCCCTCTCAAAGTCAAAATTGTTCAGGTATTTTTTTAGCTTCTTTTACTTTAAGCAAGTATAAGATGTCATGGATCATTAGTATATGTAGTTAGATTATATACAGCTTTGATTGTTGCTATATGTGGGGATAGATTAAATGGTTTCCCGTTAATAAGCACAAGGAAAATTTACCATGCTCTCTGTATTTCTGCAGTTTAGTTTTAAATGAAAAAATATTTTTGTACTTGATCTTATTGTCACAAAGGCTGAGAAGAGATGGAAAAATATTTTAAATATACAATAAAAAAGATAGAAGTAGGACAAAACTTGTGTGTCCTTTGATCTTATTCTAAAGATTGAGTGTACAGGCGTAGAAAGTCATGCTTTTTCTTATCTGGCAAGATTCTTACTAATGGAAGCCCAAAGCCAACAAAGCTGAAGAAGCCCTTCTGTCTGCCAACCAGAAAACATATTGGACAGTGTGAATTGTTTTGACAAGAAGGTGACTTAATTTGAAAAGGCTGGAACCTTTTCCCTATTTGGGTTTGCCCCAAAACAAAAGCCTTATCTTACAAAATCTTATAAGCAAAAGTAACACTGTGATTGGAGAGATTTAGATGAAGCTCTCTGAACTCTGGATGTTTTGTGATTGGAGGCAGAATGTTGAAGGCCTCTTTCAGATGATATTCTTCCAGCATAATTGGCATTTTTGCCCTGTAGTCCCAAATCTAGGTTTTAAAAGGATTGGAAGCTATAGCATTTTATTTCCACATGTAACCCAATGACATTCTGACGTTTCTTAGTGAAGCTAGTTTCTCTCTTGTCCTTTGAGAGTGTGCTGATGCCATTGAGGACTCTTGTTTTGTGAATCCGTTCTGGATATTGGAAAGACCACTGAGAGATAAGAAGTGAAAAGTGACTTGCTATTAAAACCGATGGAGTACCTGGTAACACATCTGTTTTTGCTGCTTTGGTGAAAGAAGAAGCTCCATAGGTCACTATGAATCAATTGCTTTTACATTAGCATCAAAAAACTGTGCCAAAGATCATGAAAGAAGTTTTGTCCAGTGTCTTAAAAGTCACTTTTATCCCTTGAATCACTGCCTTGTCCAGAGCTTCTCTTGAGAAATGGGAGTAGAATGTTGCAGAGAAGTTCACTGATTCTCCAAAGAATAAGTCTGAATGCACTGGGGAATTCGAATTGCATTTGCTGCTACATAACTTGGCGAATCAGGGTTTTGAGAACACTTGTCTTTTTGACACTTGTCAAAGCCACTGGCACATTATAAAAAAACCACTCTGCTTACTATTTTAGCTCTTTTATTTAAGAGGATTAGTAACACAAGGTTGATTTATGTGAAATTAATTGTCATATTCTTTTAAATTTAATATTCTTTCTAATTTAAGTATCCTTTTAAAGTTAGGAACACTTAATCTATTTACATTAATGTGTCTGTGCATATATTTAGGCTTATTTCTGTTATCTTATTTTCAAATTTACTGTCTCATGCTTTGATACCCCCTTGTTCCTGACTTCTGCAGTGTTGATTGAGTTTTCATTATTTCCTTTTTCCCCCTAAATTCTGGTTTAGAAATAACTTGTATTCTTTCTAAATTAGTAATTACTCTTGCAGTTTTACACACATATTTGACTTCAATTCTCAAATTAATCCAGCTTTCTCCATACAAGGACTTCGGAACTCTTAAGCTCAGCTCTCTCTCTTCTGTTTATTTCCCTTATTTTAGTTCTGCCTTGTTTTCAATTAACCTCTCCCCCAAGTCCCTAGCCCCCAACTTGGTATATTTTTAGTCTCTTTAAGTCAGGGCATACATAGATTTACTTATGTGATTGTTTTTTTTTGCACACACTCCTTACCGAGGTATATTTTTAGTGTTTCTTTCAGCAATACTAAACACATTTTTTTGTAGTCTTTGACCCAAAAATGTCTGTTTTGCCCTCACTTTTGAAGCATAATTTAGCTAGATATAGAATTAGAAGCTAGTAGTATTTTCAGCACCTTGAATATTCAGCACCCAGAGGAGCCACGGTCCCCTGGCCTTGGTTACTGCTGACGTGGTGTCTGCTGTCAGTGGTGTCTTCCCTTTCTAGGTCGTCTGTTTTCTCCATTTGGTTTCAAGGTTTTCTCTTTGCCTTTGGTGTGTCCTGTGTGCTGCACAACACAGAGGCACAGGACATATAACAAACTCCCTTGCTGCTTTACCAGACCAGTGGATATAGAGTGTTCTAAGTCCCCTTTTTTACCAACTTCTCACTTAACCTCTTCCTAGGGTCTGGCACTATGGAGGAGTCTCTTTTTAATACCTCAAATTTATACAACTAAGACATTATCTTCTATTTTTTAAATATATTTAATTGATTATGCTATTACAGTTGTCCCATTTTTCCCCTCCCCTTTATTTCCCTCCACTCAGTACTCTTCTCCCATCATCATTCCCCACCCTCCCCCGACCTTAGTTCATGTCCATGGGTTGTGTATATAAGTTCTTTGGCCTCTCCAATTCCTATACTATTCTTAACATCCCCTCTCTATTTTGTACCTACCATTTATGCTTCTTATTCTGTGTACATTTCCCCCCATTCTCCCTCCCTCCACTTCCTACTGATAACCCTCCATATGATCTTCATTTTTGTGAATCTGTTTCTGTTCTAAGTTGTTTGCTTAGTTCGTTTTTTGTTTGTTTTTTTTTTAGGTTTGGTTGTTGATAGTATTGAGTTTGTTATCATTTTAATGTTCATATTTTTTGTTTTCCTTTTCTTAGATAAGTCCCTTTAACATTTCATATAATAAGGGCTTGGTGATGATGAACTCCTTTAACTTGACCTTATCGGGGAAGCAGTTTATCTGCCCTTCCATTCTAAATGAAAACTTTGCTGGATAAGTAATCTTGGATGGAGGTCCTTGCCTTTCATGACTTCAAATACTTCTTTCCAGCCACTTCTTGACTATATGGTTTCTTTTGAGAAATCAGTTGATAGCTGTATGGGTACTCCTTTTTAGGTAACTCCTTTCCTCTTGCTGCTTTTAAGATTCTCTCTTTATTTTTAATCTTGGGTACCTTAATGATGATGTGCCTTGGTGTGTTTGCTTTCCGTTCAATTTTTGGGGACTCTGGGCTTCCTGGACCTTTCGGATTGTTGGAAATCTGTTTCCTTTGCCAGATTGGGGAAGTTCTCCTTCATTATTTTTTCAAATAATTTTTAATTTCTTGCTCTTCCTCTTCTTCTTCTGGCACCCCTATGATTTGGATGTTGGAATATTTAAAGTTGTCTTGGAGGTTCCTAAGCTTCTCCTCATTTTTTTTGAACTCTTGTTTCTTCATTTTTTTCTTGTTGAATGTTTATTTCTTCCTTTTGTTCCAAATAATTGAGTTGAGTCCCGGTTTCCTTCCCTTCACTGTTGGTTTCCTGTTTATTTTCCTTTATTTCACTTTGCATAGCCTTCACTTTTTCCTTTATCTTTCAACCATACTCAACCATTTCTGTGAGCATCTTGATTACCAATGTTTTGAAACCTGCATGTGATAGGTTGGCTATTTCTTCATTGTTTAGTTATATTTTTTCTGGAGCTTTGATCTATTCTTTTATTTGGGCCATATTTTTTTGGTCTCCATCTGCCTGTTATGTAGTAAGGGGCGGAGCCTTAGGTGTTCATCAGGGTGGGGCAACCCACATTGCTGAGTTGTGGTGCAGTATGTGGGGAAAGGGTCCAAGAGGGAAGAATGCCCCTTGCTTAGCTCTCAGCCGGCTTTCAGTTACTTTGCCCTCTACCCACGTGCAAATTTGGGCTTCTGATGATGATTCCTGGGTAGGTGGGTTTGTGTATGTTCTAGGACCCTATGGGTCTCTCCAACGAACTCTCCTGTGAGACTGGGAGTTTCTCTCGCTGCCACAACCCCCATAGGTTTTTGGGTTTTGAGGCTTTCTTTTTCCATGCTGGAACTTTTTGCTGCATAGTCTGTCTTGCTTCCTAGTTGTTCCTCTCGTTTTATCTGCACAGGAATGTGGGACCACCAGTTGCTGTCTTGCCTGCTGGGTCCTCCAACCACCACCTTGCTGAATGTCCTTTCTGCCTGTGTCTGCCCCTCCTACTGGTCTGGATGAATATTTCTTTTTTAATTCCTTGGTTGTTGGACTTCCACACAGTTTAATTTTGCAGCATTTTTGGTTTTTTGTTTTTAAATTTGTTGTCCTTTTGGTTGTGCAAGGAGGCACAATGTATCTACCTATACCTCTAACTTGGCCGGAAGTTGATTTTAGGCAGCTCTGTATGATGGTTATTCTGTAGTTGTAATTTTGTTGTGGTTGTGGGAGGAGGCAAGTACAGCATTTCCCTATACCATCGTCTTGCCTGCAAGCCAATATATTAAAGTTTGAATTTAGAACCTCAGTTTCTAGGGCCTTTATTCAGGTCTCAGATCCCCATGGTCTTTACACATCAGCTCCTTCTTTTGGCTCTGATTTGATTTCCCTCTTGTTCCCTACACCTGGGAATCTTCTTTTTTCTCTTTTTAGATTCACCATTTAAAACGTGTTTAACAGGAGGAGAAAGATATTGAGTCTTTAAAACAAGAGTTATTTTCTAATGGAACCAAAGACTTCTGTAACAAGGAGACTTATTTCTCTATCTCAGAAGATTTCCAGAGTGCTATTGTAAATGTTAGTTGAAGTGTTTAATATGTCCATAGCTCTAAGTACTTATCGATTGATTGTCTGCTTCATTCCACCCAAGGTTTTAGAGTGCTCTTTTGATGTGTAGGCAGCCCTGGTGGAGTGGCACACTCGGGCTCCCGTTTCCTGTTCAGTTGAGTTTGTCAGAGCCTGTGACCATCGTAGGCAGGTCCAGATAATGTCTGGTGAACTGTTCTTCAGATTACGTACTATTTCTTTAAACTACTCTTTCTATAGAATGATACTTTGCCATGATTTTAGGTGGCAGTTCTCAAAGTGTAGATCCTAAATCTCAGTATCAATAATAGCTGGGATCATATAGTTTATACTGTTTCTGCATGATTCATTAGATATTCTTATCATGATTTTTAAATTAAAATTTGATAAACGATTGTACTCATGGGTGGTTCAGTGATGGATGCTTTTCTTTAGAAAAGATTTTATGTGTTTATTTCTAAGGGAAGGGAGGAGAGGGAGAAAGGGAGAGAAACAGCAGTGCGAGAGAAAAGCATTGACTTATTGCCTTTCTTATGTGCCCCAATTGGTGACTGAATCTGCAACCCAGGCACGTGCCCTGAACAGGAATTGAACCAACAATCCCTGGCCCTGTGAGACAACACCAAGCCAACTGAGCCACACCAAGTCAGGCTCTGATGGATACTTTTAATAAGTAGATGAAGTGTAAGTTTTATGGCTTGGTTTATTTTTTTATACAGAGGGATTGCCTATTAATTCTAAGGTTTACTATCAAGTAAAATACTATAAAAATATTACATATATTGGTATATTGATGATTTCTTTACACTCAAGCATCCTTTAAAAGAAAGTTTAAAAGTTAAGTGTTAGATGTGGAATTTGGGAAAAGTTTTACATTTGTAGAATAATTAACTTATTTTTTTCTTTTTATAATCTGCCTAACCTAAGCTCAGAATAGAAGTTCATTGTTATTTATGTAACTCCTTTAATGGTCCCTATGGATTTAAAACACAATTAGAATTGTTATACTTCCTTCCATAGAGAAAATATATGCTTTTTAAATAAATGTAATATGCTTTTGTTCATGAAGAATGTTACTTAGTAGTGCCAACTATTTTAGGTTGCTAAAATAAAAATATTTACAACCTAAGAATACTTTAAAATGAAAGATGTTCCGTTGTTTTTGGGCAATTACTTCATCATATAAAAATGCTATGAAAAGCAAACTGCATGTATTTCAAGGTTCAGAGATTTGGTGATCATTTAAATTAAGTTTTTCCAAGGCACTGAAACATGAAATGAGTGATAACACCATTGTAAAGGCAGTAAACACTCATTAGACTTTTAATTAATTAAGTTCTTAAAAATACACAGTGCCTTGTATATGTGAGTGTTCAGAAAATGTTGGCTGAGTTTAAATGACCAAGTTAATTTTGACCCTGTTAACCTACTAGCATAATATTGCCTTTTTCACTTAGTGAGTAAGCCACTATTAGATGTGTTAGATATTGTGAACTGGCCCTCGTGCTCTCCAAAAGGCATTGTAAGATACATGTCATGATGAATCTTTTTAAAAAAATGAAAGTTAACACTCATAGTGAAAATATTTAGGATTTATTGATTAAATCTAGTAATGTTTAATGAAAAAGAAATTATTTACTTCATTGTAGAAACTCTTCCCCCCACCCCCATCTCTGTTTTCTTATAGTGCAAATACAGTTTTCTTCGCAGATTAGGAAGGAAGTGGATTTTCTGCTTAATGGAAACAAGAGACATTTCCTGGGTTGTATTTAGGTCAGAACATTTAGTAGCTTTCCTTGTTACTACAGTTAAAATTCCTGGGAGGTCTTCAGGAACTATAAATGATTAATTTATTTGAGTCTTCACTTCATGTGTTTATCTTCTCTACAAGCATTGTGAAGTGAAATATGTGCAATTACTGGCACTGGTAATTTAGCAATTAATAATTAATCAAAACTGCATTGGCGGGTGTGGCTCAGTTGGTTGGAGCATCGTCCCATAAACTGAAAGATCACAGGTTCCATTCCTTGTCAGGGCACATACCTGGGGTGTGAGGTTCCGTCCTGGTGGGGGTGTGTGTGAGAGGTAACCAGGTGCTGTCTTTCTCTCACGTCAATGTTTCTGTCCTTCCCTCTTTCCCTCCCTTCTCTCTTAAAAAAAAAAAAAAATCAATCAGCATGTCCTCGAATGAGGATAAAAGAAATTAAAGAATATTCAGTTTCTTGTATTTTCAGGGCTGGGGTGTCTGACAATAATTACAGTCATTCTAAAAAGTGGAACATTCCACAGGTATTAGACAGGTTCCTTCAGAGAGCAAAGGCCCTTCCCTCTCCCTGCAGATTCTCCAGCGTGGCCTAGGCGTGTGTGTGTGTGTGTGTGTGTGTGTGTGTGTGTGTGCGCATGTGCACAGGGATGAATTCCAGGGCTACTTAGTTGCCTGTTTTTACTAAAGAAAATGTAAACTGTTTATTTTAGAAATATGTTATAAAGGTCTGGGTTAGGTGTAAAACCAGATAGCTTGAGAGTACAGTGAGATAATAAATTTACTATAGCCATTTAGGATAAAATTACTACTTTATTTTGCTTAATCAAATACCAGCTCCAGGTTATTTTTCAGACTTACTAAATTTTTTGAACATTTTTACCTTGTTTGAGCGTTTCTGGTATATAAAAGATAACAGATTTGAAAATATTCTTTCATTGTAGAATAAATGTTATCCAACCAACATGTTTACATAAAAGCCACATTTCATGTACTATTCCTTTCATTTTCTCATTCACCAAAACTGTTGAGTACCTACTTTGTGCCAAGTGTTGTGTGAGGTGGTTTTATAAATTTTCATCTGGAAAGAAAAAAATGTGCTTACTTACCTAGTGACAGATGTCTGCCATAGCAAATTTAGAATAAATTAAGGATTTCATTTGATATTTGCTCCTAAAGAAGGAGTTCTTCTTAGAACCAGTGTATTCCTGATGATAATACTTGTTAGTACACTTTTTTCCTGGTGGAGGCTCTGTAATTCTCAATTTCCTCTTTCTTCTCTGACTTTTCAGACTAGGTTAGCTCTGTTGTACTGCACATTCTGTATTTTCCTTTTATAAAAAATATATTTAATTGATTATGCTATAAAGTTCTCCCATTTTTTCCTCCCTTTTATTCCCCTCTGCCCTGCACTCCCCCCACCAGATTCTCCCCTGCCCCCATAGTTCGTGTCCATGGATACATATAGGTTCTTTGGCTTCTCCATTTCCTATACTATCCTTAACCTCCCCCCCTCTATTTTGTACCTACCATTTATGCTTCTTATTCCCTGTACATTTCCCCCCATTCTCCCTTTTTCCCTCCCCACTGATAACCCTCCATGTGCTCTCCATTTCTGTGATTCTATTACTGTTGTAGTTGTTTGCTTAATTTGTTTTTGTTTTTGTTTTTGTTTTAGGTTCAGTTGTTGACAGTTGTGACTTTGTTGTCATTTTACTGTTCATGTTTTTGATCTTCTTTTTTTTAGATAAGTCCCTTTAATATTTCACATAATAAAGGCTTGGTGATGATGAACTCCTTAAACTAGACCTCATCTGGGCTGCCCTTCCATTCTAAATGATAGCTTTGCTGGATAGAGCAATCTTGTATGTAGGTCCTTGCCTTTCATGATTTTGAATACTTCTTTCCAGTCCCTTCTTGCCTATAAGGTTTCTTTTGAGAAATTAGCTGACAGTCTGATGGGAACTCCTTTGTAGGTAACCGTCTCCTTTTGTCTTGCTGCTTTTAAGATTCTCTCCTTGTGTTTAATCTTGGGTAATGTAATTGTGATGTGCTTTGGTGTGTCCTCCATGGGTTCAGTTTCTTTGGGACTCTCTGAGCTTTCTGGACTTTCTGGAAGTCTGTTTCCTTTGCCAGATTGGGGAAGTTCTCCTTCATTATTTTTTCAAATAATTTTTCAGTTTCTTGCTCTTTCTCTTCTTCTGGAACTCTTGTGATTCAGATGTTGGCATGTTTAATGTTGTCCCAGAGGTTCTTAAGCCTCACCTCATTTTCTTGAATTCTTGTTTCTTCATTCTGTTTCAGTTGAATGTTTATTCTTTCTGCTCCAAATTGTTGATTTGAGTCCTGGTTTCCATCCCTTCACTGTTGGTTTCCTGTACACTTTCCTTTATTTCACTTTGCACAGCCTTCACTTTTTTTCCTGTATTTTGCGATCATACTCAACCGTTTCTGTGAGCATCCTGATTACCAATGTTTTGAACCCTACATCTGATAGGTTGGCTATTTCTTCATTGTTTAGTTATATTTCTTCTGGAGCTTGATCTATTCTTTCATTTGGGCCATAATTTTTTGTCTCCATCTGCCCATAACATAGTAAGAGGTGGAGCCTTAGGTATTCTCCAGGGTGGGGTAACCCACGTTGATGGGTTGTAGTGCTGTATGTGGGGGAGGGGTCTGAGAGGGAACAATGCTGCTTGCTCAGCTCTGAGCTGGCTTTCACTACCCACAAACAAATTGGGTTTCCGATGCTGATTCCCAGTTGTGTGGGCTTGTGTACATTTTAGGACCCTGTTGTTCTCCCCAACACTGTCTCCTGTATGGCTGGGAGTTTCTCTCACTGCTGCAGTTCTCACAGGTTTTTACAGCTAAAGGTTTTGAGGTTTTATTTCTCTGCACTAGAACCCTGGTTTATGCAGTCTGTCTTACTCCCCAGTTGTCCCTCCTGGTTTATCCACATGCAAATGTGGGACTGCCTGCTCCGCCAGCCACTCTCTCGCCCAGCACAATTTGACACCACCTTGCCTTGAGTCCTCTCCACCCCTCCTATCAGTCTGGATGAATGTTTCTTCGTTAACTCCTTGGTTATTGGACTTCCATACAGTTTGATTTTCTGGCAGTTATAGTTGTTTTTTGTTTTTAAATTTGTCTTTCTTTTGGTTGAGGGAGGAGGCAAAATGTATCCATCTACACCTCCATCTTGGCCATAAGTATGTTTTGTAGTTTCTTAATAGCCTAATCATCTGTTTGTTTAATCTATCTTCTGTTTTGGCCTCTTTTTAAGCCATAAACTCCCTGATGCTTCCTGTGTCTGGAATATTCTGAGCACTCCAGAGTTGATTAATGCATTTTGACCTTTTTAGAAAAAATTATTGATACCTGCTGGGTATTTTCTATCTTGCTTCTGCCTCTTCCTCATGTCCTATGGTGTGGCCTATAGGATATAATGGATAATGGGCAGAATTCTGTGCAGTGGAGACCTTGGGAGCTTATACATGGATAATTACATAGGGAGCTTCCTAAGGTCTAGGCCATGACATATTGCTAGTTTTGATACTCCCTTTGTCAGGGCAAAACTCACAGGTCTTTTACTTGGATCTTATCTACCTGCCTCATTTTTGGTTAAAATATTAGGGTTATTAAGCAGTTTTATCTTGGGTTTCAGCCCATGACCCCCCTAAAAAGTATTTGTAAAAAAAGATGGATTTAGCCCTTTGGGTGAATGGTTTTGAATGTTCTGTTTAAGAGTTTATCTTTGAAGTTGCTTAAGATTTTGGAACAGGAGAGCTGACATCAAACTTGTTATTTAGGAAGATAATCTGATATTATTATAGGATATATTAGAAAAAATAGAGGATAGACCATCCCTCGTTAATTCAGCCAGCATTTGTTGAACACCTACCATGTATCTGGTGTGTACAAGACAGTGGACATGCAGAGACAGTAGACAAGCTCATGCCCCCAAGGAACTTCCATTCTATTAGGCAAAATAGATAATTAAACTGTATTGTGATTTGATGCAGTTAGTGGCTAGGGGTTTTAGGAAAGGTATCTTAGAAATACTAATAAGTTAGTCTTTTTTTAAAAAATATATTTTATTGATTATGCTATTACAGTTGTCCCATTTCCCTCTTCATTCCCCTCCACCCTGCACACCCTTCCCCCACCATTCCCCTCCTGTTAGTTCACGTCCATGTGTCACAAGTTCTTTAGATTCTATATTTCCCATACTATTCTTGCCCTCCCCCTGTCTATTTTCTACCTACCATCTATGCTACTTATTCTGTGTACCTTCTCCCCCCTTCTTCTCCTCCCACTCCCCTGTTGTTAACCTTCCATGTGATTTCCATTTCTGTGTTTCTGCTCCTGATCTAGCTGTCCTCTTAGTTTGCTTTTGCTTTAGGTGTGGTTCTTAATAACTGAGTTTGCTGTCCTTTCACTGTTCATCTTTTTTATCTTCTTTTTCTTAGGTAAGTTCCTTTAACATTTCATATAATAAGGGCTGGGTGATGATGAACTCCTTTAACTTGCCCTCATCTGAGAAGTGCTTTATCTGTCCCTCCATTCTAAATGAAAGCTTTGCTGGATAGAGCAATCTTGGATGTAGGTCTTTGGATTTCATGACTTGGAATACTTCTTTCCAGCCCCTTCTTGCCTGTAAGGTCTTTCTCTCTCTCTTTTTTTTTAAAAAAATATTTTATTTATTTATTTTTCGAGAGAGGGGAAGGGAAGGAGAAAGAATAGGAGAGAAATATCAAGGTATGGCTGCCTCTCATGGGTCCCCTGATGGGAACTGGCCTGCAACCCAGGCATGTGCCCTGACTGGGAATCGAACCACGATACTCTGGTTCGCAGGCCTGCACTCAATCCACTGAGCTACGCCATCCAGGGCCCTGTAAGGTCTCTTTTGAGAAATCTGCTGACAGTCTGATGGGAACTCCTTTGTAGGTGACTGTCCCCTTATCTCTTGCTGCTTCTAGGATTCTCTCCTTCATTTTAATCTTGGCTAATGTAATGATGATGTGCCTTGGTGTGTTCCTCCTTGGGTCCAACTTCTTTGGGACTCTCTGAGCTTCCTGGATTTCCTGGAAGTCTATTGCCTTTGTCAGATTGAGGAAGTTCTCCATTCGTATTTGTTCAAATAAATTTTCCACTTGTGACTGTTCCTCTTCCCCTTCTGGTACCCCTATAATTTGGATGTTGGAACGTTTAAAGATGTCCTGGAGGTTCCCAAGTCTTTCCTCACTTTTTTGAATTTTTGTTTCTTCATTCTTTTCTGTTTGGTTATTTTTTTCCTCCTTCTGGTCCACTCCCTTGATTTGAGTCCCAGTTTCCTTTCCATCACTATTGGTTTCCTGTGCATTTCCTTTCATTTCACTTAGTTTCACCTTGGTTTGTTCCTCTAATTCGTGACTAAAATCAACTAGTTCTGTGAGCATCGTGATCACCAGTGTTTTGAACTATGCATCTGATAGGTTGGCTATCTCTTGGTCGCTTAGAAGTATTGGCTTTGGGGCTTTGAGCTGTTCTTGAGCCATAATGTTTGGGTCTGTTCATGCCTGTTACGTTTGAGGGGTGGAGCCCTAGGTGTTCACCAGGAGGGGGCAACTCAGTCACTGGGTTGTGTTGCTGTATGTGGGGGTGGGGTCAGAGAGGGAGCAACAGTGCTTGTTCCTCTCTCTCTCTCGGATTTCGGTCCCTTCTGGTGCTGGTGCCCGGGTGTGTGGGCTTGTGCACCCTCTAGGATCCTGTGGGTCTCTCCATTGAACTCTGTGTGAGCCTGGGAGCTTCTCCTGGCACCTCGACCCCGAAAGTTTTTCTAATTGGTGCTTTTAGGCTTTATTTCCCGGCGCTGGGGCTTGGTCTGCACTGTCTGTCTCACTGCTAGCTCCTCTGCCTTATTTATCTGCACGCGAATGTGTGCCCACAGTCAGCCAGCCGCCTTGTGCTCTCACTGAGTCCGCCCATTGCCACCCTGTGCCTGGGGTCTGCCAACCGCCGCCTCTGCGCCTCGGTCAGCCCTTTTTCCTGCGAGACAACCGCCCCCCCCTGCCAGCCACTGACTCTGCCCCTCTTACAGGTCTGGCTCAATGGTTCGTTGTTGTCGGAGTTTCGTACAGTTCAATTTTCTGTGTTTTGGTTGTGTTTTCATTACTAAAACTTTGTTGTCTTTAAACTTGGTTGTGCGAGGAGGCACAGTGTTTCCACCTGTGCCTCCATCTTGGCTGGAAGTCCTAAGTTAGTCTTTTTTTAAAAACCTTAGTTTTCAATTACAGTTTACATTCAATATTATTTTGTATTAATGTCCAATTCTGAAGAATAAGACAACACTTTTTTTAAGCCATGACTTAAATAAAGAGTTTGAAATTAGTTTTTTCTGCCAAGGGATAATAAGGAAATAGACATTTGTTAGGAGTTTATTTATTGAAAAGCCAATGCACTAAAAAAAATTCCCAGAGTCAAAGACAAATTTAGTTTGGGTAATTGTGAAAGTAGAGAAGGTTTTCAGGATGAAGGAGTGAAGCAAAAAAGATTTTCTGATTACCCCTGAGAGTCCCAGGTAATTTAGGCTTAACTTTGTAAAGTCTTTATTTTGATATGCAGCTGTTCCATTTTTCATATTTAAACACTGTATATTCAGAGTCCTTTTGATGGACAAGAAGTATATATACAGTTTACTCATATGGAATACGTTATATAAAAGATTAAATACTCATTCCTTTAAAATGAGCGTATTTGGTATTATAGTTGAAGGGATGTAAACTTATCACAGACCTCACTTGGTTTCATGTACCTCTCTCAGACCAAGAGCAAGTAGTACTTGATGCCAGAAAGAAAAGGAGGCCAGATTGGGAAGGGAAATAACTTTGATAGAGGTATAGTATTATTATAGAATGTACTGAAGGAGTGTTATAGGCACCTTGTTGAGGAAATGCTGTGGCTTTCCCCATTGGAGCTTATTTCTCTGTAACAAGTATCTCTTACTACCTGGAGTGGTTAGCCCATTTCACTTAGTACAACAATAACAGTTGTTATTTATTAAGAACTTACAGTATGCCAGGCATTCTACATGTATTATGTCATTTAGTCCTTATGACATTTTTTGCATATAGTGGTGGTTATAATAAGAGTAATGACTATAATTTGTCAAGTATGTACTTAATATGTTCTAAGCATTGTTATATAGTTAATGTACTTACATTCATTTAATTCTTATAGAAACTGTGTGTATGTTTGGCAGTAGATACTTTTATTCTTCCAGGAGGCCCAGAGAGGTTAAACAGCCTGTTGTTATGTTATATTGCTATTAAGTCAAGACTCAAACTCAGGTCTCTGAATTCTGAAGCCTATACTTTTTGCATTATACCTGCCATCTCGCTGCCACTTCTGGGTGGCAATGGGGAACTGAGACCTGCTTGAAACTTATGACCTCTTTTCAGGGTATGAGTGCCACCTGCTGGAAGGTTATAATGTATCTATGTGCTTGTAAAGACCAGCTTCCAAAAAGCCTGTCAGAGGCATGAAAATCTCAGTTTTCAAAATATTAATTCTTAAATTTCAGTATAGGGATATTGAGGAATTTTGGACTCAGGCAAATCTTCTGTTTATCATAAAGTACACTGCTTCATTTATCTTCATTTGGGGGTGGGGTAGAGGGTGGGCCATACATTTTTAAAAAATGATATACTCAGTGTATTCTCAAATAAAGCCATTCTTACCAAGGGGAAAGACAATGGTCAGATGGATTATACTGTTACTTATAACAGATCAAATAAGAATAGACAAAAGTTGGATTTACTTTGAGATAAGTGAGTTATTGAAGTATAAGATGACTCTCTGTATTCAGATACCCTGAGAGGGAATCTGGAATCTATGGGGACCTCAGAGACTTAGAGAACAGAAATTGGGAATAAAATGGGAAGAAAGATGTGTGGATAAAAGTACACATGAATTCTATAATTGTTAATCTAACATAAGGCTCCCAAATTCAGTCAGGATCCTAAATAGTACTTTAGAGAAAAAGTTTAGGATTGTAACTTTAGATTGTTATATATTTAGGATAGTAAAAATTGGATACTGCAAAAAAATTTTTTATTGATTGATTTTAGACAGAAAGTGAAAGGGGGGGTAGGGACAAAGAGATATCAATTTGTTACCCACCCATCTATGCATTCATTGGTTGATTCTTGTATGTGCACTGACTGGGGATCAGACCTGCAACCTTGGAGTATGGGGATGATGCTCTAACCAACTGAGCCACCCAGCCAGGGCAATATTGGACACTTTTTATTGTTACTTAAATGCCCTGAAAGGGGAGTCAGATAAAATCTCGGCATGTCCATTGCACATTCTCTGGTAGGCTCCTTTAGGACCACATTAGTATTCTATGAGTATTGGCACAGGACACGTTATCTTTTAGTGTGGGATTTTCAGAGGAAAATCCCGTCATGCTATACTTACTCCCTTTTAAATGTGATTAAAACATTTATAGTTAGTTACATGATGTCATGTTGAGCAAATATTTGTGTGACAAGAGATTAAAGTCCATTGGTAAAATCAGAATTAAGGAAAGTACCAGCATGACTATCTCCTATCTTTGTGTTGCGTGAGAAGCTGCGATAGCACAGTAGTATCTTACCCCAGCAGGTGGATTTCTGGAGAGAAAGAGCTGTCGTGTGTGTGTGTGTGTGTGTGTGTGTGTAAATTACAAGGGTAATGCTCATTGTAGAAAACTTGTAAAATAGAAAAACAGAAGGAAAAAAAGAAAAATCACACATAATCTCACTACCTAGAGATAACTATATTAATGTTTTAGTATATTTACTGTTCTGTAAACACTTATATTTTGTAGTCTTTTTATATTATATCACAATATGATAGCACAAGTCTTTTCTAGTGTATTAGAAAACTTTTTTAGCATATATATTTGAAGCTACAATATGTGGATGTACCATAATTAAGTGGTTTTCTTATTATTGGGCATTTATGGTGTTTACTGTTTTTGTTTCTTCAGTAAATAGTGATAAAGAAATTTACTTTTTAATTTCTTTGTTTTCATAAATAAAGGTAAGCAATATAGTTTTGTACAGTGTTTGTCGAGGGCCTGGCATTTTATTAGTACCCCAGCCTTGAAAGTAACCAGTGATTGGGTTAATCTCTGCTTTAGTGCCTCAGGTGTGTTCTCCATTCTCCCCCTTTTCTGTGTATCATTTTCTTTAGGCTTCTGTAGCAATGACTGGATTCACAGCCCTGTCAGAAAAACCAGATGCTGTACCAAGTTACGTATCTCACCCTGAGCTATTGAAACTGTGTTCTGCAAGCCATTGGATTTATGAGAGAAAGTAGGATAGTTGTTACCAGGGCCTGGGAATGGCATGGGAAATGCTGTTTAAAGTACAGAGTTTCAGTCTGAGATGATGAAGAAGTTCTGGAGAAAGGATAGAAAGGATAGTTGGCGAACGTTGCACAGCAATGGTAATATACTTATGCTACTTAACTGTATACTTAAAAATGGTTAAAATGGTCAACTTTATGTTATGTGTTTTACCACAGTAAAAACAGGTAGCCTAGAAATACCATGCAGCTGAAAGAAAAAGAAAGATTTCTGTGTAGTACCAATATTGTATTGATACTGAGAGATTTCCAAGATAGATTACGTAAAAAAGGTAGAGTGCTCTTTTGTATAAATAAGTGCAGAAAAATTATATATTCATATTTGCATAAAGAAACACAGGAAGGATCAATAAGCAATTAATTAAAATTGTTATCCAGGACAGTGATTTTCAACTGGTGTGCTGCAAGAATTTTTTTTTAATTTTTATTTTATTGATTATGCCATTACAGTTGTTCTATTTCCCCCCTTCATTCCCCTCCACCCTGCACCCCCCCACCCCTATCATTCCCCACCTTTAGTTTATGACCACGTCTCAAGTTCTTTGGATTCTATATTTCCCATACTATTCTTGCCCTCCCCCCATCTATTTTCTACATACTGTCTATGCTACTTATTTTCTGTACCTTCTCCCCCCTTCTCCTTTTCCCACTCCCCTGTTGCTAACCCTCCATGAGATCTTCATTTCTATGGTTCACTGCCCCTGAGTAAATAGTCAGGTACAGCATGTTTTAAAAATTCCTGAGCAAGCTAAAAGAATAGCTAGATCAAGACTTTTTAAAACATGCTGTACCTGACTATTTAGTCAGGGGCATTGACATCTCAGACCAGGGGTGTCAAACTCATTTTCACCAGGGGCCACATCAGCCTCGAGGTTGCCTTCAAAGGGCCAAAATAATTTTAGAATTGTATAGATGTAACTACTCCTTAACTGTTAAGGAGTTGAAATTACATTCGGCCCTTTGAAGGCAACCATGAGACTGATATGGCCCCCAGTAAAAATGAGTTGGACACCCCTGTCTTAGATTTTCAGATTAAAAAAATGACAACAGCTAACATAGCAATAGCCTTCCAGTGTAAATGATTCAAAATTATACCTGTTTTTGTCACATCAGCAAAAACTGTATTTTTTGGCATGCTGCAGAATTTTAGTAATTAATTTGTGTACCATGAAATGAAAAAGGTTGAAAATTACTGATTTAAGAGCAAGCAGGACTAAGGTAACTGGGTGTAGGAGTGGTAATGAGACATCTCAATCTGTCCTTTTATGTAATTTTGATTTTTGAACCATGTAAATGAATTACCTACTCAAAGTAATGTTTGAACATGGGACTGAAAGTAGATTCACTGTAGAGGGGTCAACAACTTGTAATTATAGAAAACATAATTTTTTAGAGCTATTAGATTACATATTGCTACATGTGACTTCCTCTCTCCCAGATTAGTGGAGTCGAGGCATCAGGGGTCTGTCTAATGCTTGGTGTTTTAATAATAGCTTGGTTTAGATGCAGCATAGTGGGGCTTCACCCACAGGGGGCCCCAGCCCTGCCACAGATGAGGATAAGTCTACCACGACATGATCTGCTTGGGGAGGAAAGGTGGCCGATCTCTCAAAGGAGAAGGGCCAAGAGCTTTTTCCTCAATGGGCTTTTATTGGGTTCGTTTTGCACGGGAATACAAGTAAAGCTCATCAATCACTGTTAGGCAGTAATGATCAAATAATAGATAACGTACACAGAACTACTAGGGCTTATTCTGAGTCAGGGTCAGTTAGCTAAGGGACTACAAAACTTTGAGAAACAAACTCATTTCCTGCTCGACCCTTATCATTTAATTGACAGCCTTCTTAGTGAAGCAGGTTTCACAGGATTTTACATATTCTTTCTTAGGCCTGATCACCTGGGGAACCTGCCCTTTCCAGTACAGGGCTGCACCACCCTCTGTCACTGTTTCAGGCCTAAGTCAGGCCGGGGAAGTAAGGCAGCCAAGAGATTAGGAAACTTCTCACAGACAGAATGAGGACTCAGGCTATGTCAAAGCTGAGGGGTGAGGGTCCATCACCCCGTTTTTCTGTAGCCCCTCAAGTCTTTCCCTGGGGCCTCCCCATGATCATGCCTGTCTTAGGTCATTCCCCCCTTGGGGAATCTTACCTGTCATTGGCTAACTGATCAAGCATTGGGGGCCAGTTACTGATGAAGTAAAAGGAGCAGAAGCAGTGCTCCTGCCAGGGAGATAAGCTTTGTCTCCTTAGTGGCTTATGGTCCAAAGCTCGCTCACTCAGCCTTATCCAAGGGGGGGGGGGGGGGTTACAGCTTCTGAAACCAGGCAGGGTGGTTCCCAACAATGCAGAAGTGAGTTTTACCTGCCCTTCCATTGCTGGCAGCAAAGAGAACATGTTTTGGTTAGAGACTTAATCAAGTCACACTCTTTGAGTTCACCAGCACCGAGGAGTCAGAAAGAGGAGACAGTTCTTGTGCCTAAAGTGAGGCCTTTTACTGGGGTTCATGTGCTAGAAGGATAATGGTGGTGAGTGAGGTTATTAAACACATTGCTCTACCAAGTCTGGAAGCCTAAATAAAACATTCAAAAGCAGAAACTGGATATAGCTCTGCAAATGTCACTATCTTTGATCCCATCATCAATTAGTAGCATTTTATATCTAACATTTGCATCTGAAGCAAGAAGTAGGGCTGCTTAACATTTCTTAGGCAGTGGGGAGAGAGACAGCAGCTGATGGCTGAACAACACTCACTTTCTCACCCCTTCCTTCCCTCCCACTAAGGGAGGATTATTATGTCTTCCTTGGTCATTTCCCACCTAGATCCTCAGGAAAAACTAGAGACCAGTTGTAAAAAGTGTAAGGTTGGCTGGGAGCAGCCCTGCCTATTCTAGCTCTTACCCTTAGCTGTGTTCCAGGGCATGTGGATTGGATGGAGAACCCAGGGAGCCATATTTGGGAATCATGCTCAAAGCGTAGCTAGCAGAACATTTTCCAGCAAGGCTGTCAAGGTGTAGGTGAAGAGAGAGCTGAGGTACAGAGTCAAAATGAGAATCGGGGAACTGGAAAATCTGTCATTGAAAGTAGTAAAGAATTAGGCAACTGGGACATAGTCTATAAAAGTTCCCTGAGATGGACTTTAGAATTTTTTTGGTTGTATGTGTTTCCAGCATAGGCACTCAAAGTATGCTTTACTCATTTAAAGTTACTAGAATGGGTAGGCAGTTTATTTTTTTTTCCTGCCTCATCAATCAGTTTGTATGTCCGTCTTCCTCATTGCATTGTTGTCTTTGAAAACAGGGACTTCAGCAATAGTGTAAAGCATGGACTTTGGAACCAGGCAGATCTATTTAAAACCACACTTCTGCCTTGGCTGGTGTAGCTCAGTGGATTGAGTGCCCGCCTGTAAACCAGAGGGTTGCTGGTTGAATTCCCAGTCAGGGCACATGCCTGGGTTGCGGGCCAGGTTCCCTGGTGCGCAGCATGCGAGAGGCAACCACACACATTGATGTTTCTCTCTCTCTCTCTTTCTCCCTCCCTTCCTCTGTGTCTAAAAATAAATAAACTCTTTTAAAAATTTTAAGAAAAAAACCCTTCTCTTTCTAGGTGTTTGATTTTGGTCAAGTTATTTTTATTACACTGAACCTCAGGTTCTTTGTATATCATAGGGTTGCTATAAAGATTAAATAAGGTAAAAGCGCCTACATATAATCATCTTACACAAGAAAGTATTGAATAGAAGTTTTGTTCCATTTCCCTTTTTGTATCCATCCTTCACAGAGATTTACATGTAAAAGACATTCAATATATTTGTCAAATTGAATATGTTTCTCTGTACCTATTAAATCTGAACCCTGGTTAAGGACAGCCTGAGGCAGGCATATTTATCAGGCTTTCACTTTGAGCAGCTAATGTTATTGTTGCTAAATATTTTATGAAACAACTGCCTGTTATATGCCAGTGCTGAGTTTTCACGTGCTGGTTTGGTCTTTCCTTCTTATTATCAGAGTCCAGCTTGAAGCTTCTACATTGTGAAGGCCTATTTCTTTGCTCTATTTATAGGACCACTTTTCCACACCAAAAAACCCAACCACATACTCTAAGCATGGATGAATGCAGGGCTTGTTAAATTGTCTTTCTATCTTCTGTCAAATATGTATTGAGTGTACAGTGTGCTAGGGTGGATACAAGCAGTGTTAATATTTGATTGCTGCCTCTGAAAAAGCTTTTCTTCTAGTAAAAAAAATATACGCACCAAAACATATTTAATTATTTAGTAATATGACATTACTTTTATTTTACCACTTAAAATGACCTTATTTTTTTAAACACACACATACACGTAGAGAATGGAGTGGAAAGATACACACCAAGGTGTTGACAGAGCTCACTTGTATTTCTGAGTAATGGCATTTTGGGTGTTTTTTTCTTAATGTCTAAATGTGTAAAAAATTCATTTCGAAGTTACAGGGAATTTACCATTCTCCTGTACTTGTTAACAGAATGGTGACTCTTCTTTTCCTCTTGCGTTCAGCTTTTGCGGGAATTGAAGCACCCTAATGTGATCGCATTGCAGAAGGTGTTCCTTTCTCACAGCGACAGGAAGGTGTGGCTGCTGTTTGACTATGCAGAACATGACTTGTGGGTAAGTCTAAAATGACTTTATTTTTAGAACTATTTTATATAGGAATGGAGAAATAAATGTATGCACTAGATATCGCTAAATCACATAAAGGAAAACTTGCTCTGTTGATCATAGATCAAAACAATATAATGTAAATGAAGATACAAAAGAATTTGAGCAATACACATGATCTTATTTTACTGAGAAGATAGTATTTGCAATAATCAGAAATTTCACTTTGCAAAATGTTAATGAGTGGGAAATTATAATTTTATGCAAGTAATTAATGGCAGTTTACTAATATGTGTAGTGAAAATTGCTTTCTTTTGTGGTATACACAGTAGTGAAGATTAATCTCTTGCAGCATTTTCTCAAATAGAAGTATAAATGTGGTTTTACAAATAGTAGGGCTGTTTTATCAATAATAACAGAAGGCAAAAATTATAATTACATACTTCTAAAATTAAGAATCAGCATTTAAGCATTTTTATCTGACGAATTGCTTAAGGTAAAAAATTTCAAAATTGGCAGTAAGTTAATATTTTGGGTGATAAAACTTTGATTAATATAGTGTAGTTTGTCATGCATATAAACTACAAATCTGTTTAGGAATAACTTAACGGACTTACGTCTTGAAGGAACCAGAGTTCATGTTATTACAGTGAATTTTGACAAGAACCTCCAGTCTTTTCATGGAGGTACCTGTTCTGGCATGTTTTGGACAAGGGTGGATAGAGATGGAAGCAGAGATGGTGGTGTGGGAGGCAGATAGAATTTCTTTCCTTTTATTATATTACTTTTATAATCCACGATATGACATATGGACATAAAAATTTGATTATTGTGATCCAGTTTTATTTATTTCAAAAATAAGTCCCCCATTTTTATCTCCCTCCTCCTTTCTAGTTATTTGCTATTAATATTAACTAAGTTTATTCTTTGCCAGAAGAAGGTGAAACTTAACAATTCAAATATATACATAGTGATGATACTTAAATGCAGTAAGTACTAATTTTTTATAGACTAGTAAAGATGCACAGTTTTTTCCTTTTTTAAAAACATTTTATTTTGTCAGTGGAGAAAAAACGAGTACTATTTTTAGGTAGGCTTTTAAATATCATTCCTTTTTATTACCTGTTGGTCCTATTTAATGAAAAATCTTAATGGTTTCAGTAAATTAGTCATTATACCTACATTAAAACTGTCACATTCACCTCCAATATCGATTCCGTTTTGGTTGGCCTTGTTACTGAAATTATTGTTCTTTGTGTCATTGACCTTTGAGAAGTAATTTTAAAATTCAGAGCATTTACTGCAGTCTTGATTATATGTTATTGACATAGAGAAAGACTATGTGTTATTACTGTATTTTTTTAATTTTTAGCATATTATTAAGTTTCATCGTGCATCAAAAGCAAATAAAAAGCCCATGCAGTTGCCAAGATCTATGGTTAAATCATTACTTTATCAGATTCTTGATGGTATCCATTACCTCCATGCAAATTGGGTGCTTCACAGAGATCTGGTAAGTGTGTTTCTCTTAAATTCATCAATATGTTTCCCCTCCTCTTTGAAAAATTACCTTTTTTCTTGGTATAGTTTTGATCGATATTAATTACAGAAAATTTTGAAAATATACATAAGCAAAAAAGAAGAAAATATAAATCCCACATAACCTATGATAAAATATGTACTATTATTGTATTAACCTTTGGTGTATGTCCTCCCATTATGGTTATGCATAGCTGTAAAATGTCAGTGTAGTTTTCAATAGGTGATTGGTAATCTCAGTGTGATAGTACCTTTTGAAGTACCTTCATAGTACCTTATGAAGAAAGTACCTTTTGATCCATTTTGGTTTTTGTATTTTTCCTCATCAGTAAATTAATAATATTAAAAATTGAGTTCTAATTGTTTTTCTTATGAGCTAAACTAAAATAATGACATTTCATCTAGTAAATTGAATATTGTTATACATATTAACAATAAATAAATGAATTTAACAGGTGGAATATACTTATTAGACAAATTAGGCATGATTCAAGTGTTTGATTTTACTTTTTATTCAGTACACATAAATGTTTATTAATGTTGAATTATATGCTATTCATCTTTGCAATGTCATTTTAATGTATGTTGTTCTTAAGAAGATAATGGGTACTGAATAATTTTAATACCCATGAGTTTGTAATTGGAAGTTTTATTTTACTCTCCACAAAAGTGGCTTCATGATTATTTATTTCTTAGGCTTTTGGAGATTCTAGGGATATGGTAGATATAAATTTAGGTCAACTCAGTTTTATTGACGATAAGTACTTATTATAGAAAGGAATGAAGACACAAGGAGGAAAGACCTAGTTACCATATTTTGTTATGTATAATGTGCTCTTGTGTATAATGTGCATCCACATTTTGGGCCCAAACTTTCAGGGAAAAAAACTTTCATTTTAATTTTTAAATTAATAATTAATTAATTAATTAATTAATTAATGTTTAGAAACAAAACTGATTATCATATTCCAGGGTGTTATTTTACATACAGATATTGTTATTGCTTTCTAAAGTTGCACTTTTTAATACATAAGCAAAAATAAAGGAATTAAAAACATATATATAGATACAGAATTAGTACTACCCATGTATAATGCACACCCTATTTTCCCTCAAAAATTTCTGGAAAAACATACGCATTATATATGGCAAAATACAGTAGTACCCTTTGCTACCTTGTCAGTGAGGTCTGTTCAAATCATAAGGTTCTCAAAGACTTCCATATATCCACTTTACTATTAACCATGATTTAGCATGTTTTTAAATGATTCTTGGGTATGTGAGGTTGTTCTAGATCAAAACCTCCTACATACATGGTTTTAGATTTTAATTTGCTATAATGTAACCTATGTGAGTTATATTTTTGAGGTCACAGTCATGTTTAAATCATCGCTCAGAATCCTTAAGGGAAGATTAATTTCAACTCATCTTTTTTTTTTTTTTTTTTTTTCACAAAATTGTATACCAGCATACCTTGGAGATATTGCAGATTTGGTTCCAGACCCACTGCATTGCAGTGAATGTTGCAGTAAAGTGATTTGCTTTTTTGTTTGTTTCCCAGTGCATATGAAAATTATGTTTACATTGTTCTGTAGTCTGTTAATTGTGTGATAGCATTATGTCTAAAAAAAATGTACATACCTTAATTTAAAAATATTTCGTTGCTAAAAAGGCTATCCATCATCTTAAGCAATTTCAGTGAGTCCTAACTGTTTTGTTCATGGAGGACCTGGCCCCAGTGTTGATGGCTGCTGACTGACCAGAGTGGTGGTGGCTGGAGGCTGCGATGACTCTAGCAATTTATTAAAATAAGACAAGAACGAACTTTGCCACATTGACTGATGGCTCCTTTCACAAGCGATTTCTCTGTAGTATGTGATGCTGTTTGATAGCATTTTATCTGCAGTAGATCTTCTTTCAAAATTGGAGTTAGTCCTGTCAGATCCTAAAGCTGTTTTATCAATCTTTCATTTTCTCAGCAAGGAATATAACTACTACAGAATGTAACTATTCTAAACCCTTTGCTGTCATTTCAACAGTTGTAATAGAATCCTCACCAGGAGTAGATTCCATCTTAACAAACCACTTTCTTCACTCATCCATAAGAAGCAACTGCTCATCCATTAAAGTTTTATCATGAGATTTTAGCAATATAGTTATATTTCTAGGCTCCACTTCTAATTCTAGTTCCCTTGCTGTTTCCACCATATCTGCAGTTACTTCCACCACAACTTGGCTGTTTGGTGTAAGAGGCCTCGCTTCTGACCTTTCTCGGCTATCAACATGCCTTCCTCACTAAGCTTAGTAATTTCTAGCTTTTCATTTAAAGTGAGGGATGTGCAACTCTTTCTTTCGCTTGAACACTCAGAGGCCATTGTAAGGTTATTGATTGGCCTAATTTTAATATTGTGTCTCAGGAAATAGGGAAGTCTGAGGGGAGGGAGGGAGGGAGAGAGAGAGAGAAAGAAAGAGAAAGAAATGATTGGTAGGTAGAACAGTAACAACACAACGATTATCAGTTAAGTTTGCTAACTTAAATGGGGGTGGTTTGTGGTGTCTCCACCCTCAAACTTACAATAGTAACTTCTAGTATAATAATAATCAAAAGGCTTGAAGTAATACGAGATTATCAAAATGTGGCAGAGAGACATGAACATAGAACATGCTGTTGGGAAAAGTGGCGCTGATAGACTTGTTTTGATTCAGGGTTTCCACAAACCTTCACTGTGTAAATAATGTAAGGTCTGTAAAGCACAATAAAGTGAAGCTCAATAAAATGAAATGTATCTATATTTTGTTCTAAATAGCATAGATTAACTCATTTTGTTTGTGATGTTATCACCTGACTGCCCACTGGCACGAAAACACATTAAGACCAGGATCCAGTTTTCTCCCATCCAAACTTGCTGCTGCTTCAGAGTTCTCTGTGTTGGTTTTGGCACCTCTACCTCATAGCCTAGAAACTTCTCCCTGGCAGACCCTTGCACTCCACATCCAGAATTTGCCTGATCTTGTCAGTTTCACCTCTCAAGTATCTCTTCTGGTATCCAGTTTCATCTCTAGTGCCTCATTCCCAGATGGCCTTTATTCCTTCTTTCTTAGAGTTTGGTCTTAGCCTCTTATCTCTTTGTTAACAATGTCTTTCCCTTCCAGACCTTCTGACCTCAGCTTCTGCTCAAGAATTTGGACATAGTTCCTCATTGCTTACAGACTAAAGCTCTAGTTCCTTATTTGGCTTTCAAGGTCTTATCAGATGTAGCTCCAACTATCTTTAAATATTTTCTTTAAATATATATTCATATAATCTTTCACTTACACTGTTCTGTTGAACTATTGACTGTTCTTGTATCCTCCTGAGATTTCCCATCTCAGTGGTCTTTGTTTCTTCTGTCTTAAAACTCCTCACCCATCTCTGCACATTCAGGCAGCACCTGTCTTTCAGGACCCACACAAACTGTAGAATTTACCCTCATATCCATTCATTCCTACTTGGGAAAGAATCGCTCCTTCTTTCTTATTGGTTGCTGTTATACTTCATCTTCTCTTCTCATACTTACCTATTAGTATTACAATAATTTCTACAAATGTTTAGAAGATGTGCTTGACTTTTTGAGAGAGTGGGGTCTATGATTCTTTTGGCGTACTACTATTCCAGTAACTATTGGTTAGTGAGTAAGTATTTCCTTAGTGAATGAATGTCAGTAAGAATATTGATTATTATGACATATATTTTGATCAAGTAACAAAGTAACCTGCATTTCAACACACTGTCTGCAATAAACATTTATTATTTCATTATATGTGCAAAGCAAGGGGAGCAGTACAAATATGACAGCACAAAGATCTCCTTCTCGGGAGTTCAGTCTGAGAGAAGAAGTGTGACATGTAGACAAGCAGTTACACTGTAAGATAGGGGAGAGAGAATGTGGTCATGGCTGCGCGAGGAGTGCAGACTAAATGCTTTTCAAGGTTAGAAGTTCCTTAGAAGAAGTCCTAAGCACGAGGTGGGGGAAGGTAAGGGAAAGCTTCATAGAGGTGCCATTTGACCTGGACTTTGAAGGATGAGTAAAATTTAAATAGAGATTTGAGAGGAGTAATGGATATAAAACTGAGATGAGAAAGCACTTGAATTTACCGTAATTTGCCATGTATAATGTGCATCCATGTTTTGTGCACATTGTACATGGGATTATTATACTCACGTAATCATTGTACCCATGTATAATGCGCCTCCTTACTTTTCCCTCAAGAATTTGGGCAAAAAAATGCACATTATATGCAATAAAATACAACATCCCAAAAAGGTTGTGTAGTTCTGTCTGGCTCAAAAATGGATAAGCTGGATTAGGCTAGTATGAGGTAAACTAGAAAGACATGGGTTAGACCCTCAGTGAAGAAGGCCCTAAATTTCAGGCGAGGGAGTATTTTTGTGTATAAGTACTAAACGCTTGTGAGCATTTAGTTTAGAGACTGAGTTTTCCCTGGATGAAATTTTCTTCACCACTGATTATTATCACCTCATCCATAGCATGAACACAATGTTGAAAATAATGTTCTGAGCGTGGCTCTGACCTTGCACTGTTTATATTTTATCCACACATTCACCGAATGCTTCTTACTCTGTAACTCTAATAAGATTTGAACTTTGAACCAATAGGAATCTAGTCTGTGACACCTTGTCAGTTCTTTTCATTGACCGTGAATCTCCATACCCAGACCATATTGTCATGGTTTTGCCAAAGTATTTGCAGGGGCAGTAGGTTTAAATCATATGTTTACTTTGTAGGTGTATTCTATAGTATATAAAGAAACAAAATATATACAGTACAGATATGATCTTAAAAGGAGCATGATAGAAACATTTGAAAAAATATTTTTTGTGAGCTTAAGAGTAGATTTGTAATTTTTGTCAATGAGTAGTTTTTTAAAAAATGCCTCATTTCCTATTACTGTAGGAATTCTGGCTTTGCATTATTTGTTAGTAACAACACTATTGGAGTATGTACCATCTCTTTTTTTGTTTTTGATGTGAGAAATGTGGAAAATCTATACAGTTACATTTGTTAGAATAAATGTAAATTTTTAGTGTAATAGTATAATCCCCCAAATTAAAAAAAGTAAGAACAGGACTTCACACACTTTACAGAATCTGAAGCATTACATCATCAGAGAGGTTGGTGTTTTTCATTGTGATTGATTTCATAGCTGGAACAAGTGTATTTTAATTATGTCATTTGGATCCTAGAATAAAATCACCAAAAAGATTAATTATATTGAGAAATTGCTTTAAAAGGAAAGGCGAAAAGAAGCTAAATATATTCATTTTGGCTGAGAGAGAGTGAAGTAAAGACGTAAGTCTATAAACATTTGGAACTTGTAAACACTAAGGGGGAAGGGATGTATTTTAATTTTATAGCAGGATGTAGCTAAGGTTAAGAAGATGATACATATTGTGACTCATTTTTATGGAACTACTATTTTGGTAAGTTGGAAGAATGCCAAGATATACTTTATCTCTTTTTTAAAATTAGGCGATTCTTAAGAGCAAGGATCATATCTCACTGACTTTTGTATTCCTAGTGTTGGCATATTTTGTCTTCTCATAAATTACTTGAATTTCAGCAAAACATCTGGAAATTGCACATTTTTCTTTAGCAAAGGTAGAGAAATGCTGGCTAAATGATAATATTGTTAAATGGATTTATGGCTCCTTAGTTACTGAATGTTGCTACTGAATCAATGACGTAAACAGAACTATAAGTTAAACTATCTCTTTGTCACTTTTGTGTTTTGGCACCTAGCACATGATAAATACTAGGTCTTATTGAACAGAGGATTTGAATCCAGGGTCCTAACTCAAGCTCTGTCTTTTAAAAATATTCGTGGAGGCCCTATGCCAAAATCCTAACTTGAGTTTTAAGTGGTAATTATTATTCATAATAGTGGGTGAGTTTATAATCTTTTGAAGTTGATAGGCACAAATAACTATGTAGTCTGCCAATGTGGTACATGGAAATTTTGTGCCATCTGGTTGAAGAAAATAATTTTTGTATATTAGTAATCTTTTGGATTTTGTTATTAACACCTATCAAACATTTCTGGATTTTCAAAACTCCTGTCACAGACCCAAAGACTTACTTATTTTATTAGAGTCAATAATAATAATAATAATAGTAATAACTTGCCAACACCTAGAATCAGATATAATTTAGTTGATTAAAGAAAGTGATGCAATAGATATTTTACCTACAGAGAAGTGCATATGTCAGTTCTGGGTATTTTGTCATAGTGACTGATAGAAAACTGTATAGTTTTGGTTTGTTGATATATTTTCTTCCTTATGACATCTGCTTCTTCAGGCAGAGTTCTTACTGGATTTCCAACAGCATTCTAGGCTGTTTATGCCATGTTGGCCATGTATATTTTAAAGTCAGTGTATATATCTAAGTTATTTATTGCTGTGTAACAAATTGCCCCAAAATGTAGTGGCTTTAAACATTTATCATCTTACAGGTCTGTGGGTCAGGAATCTAGGTGCAGCTTCTCTGGGTCCTCTGTTTCAGAGTCGCTTTGAAAGGTTGCTGTCATCTCAACTCTTGACTGGGAAGAATCTGCTTCCTAGTTCACTCACATATTTGTTGTTAAGATTCATTTTCTCTTGAGCTGATGGGTGAAGGCCTGCCTTGGTTCCTTGCCATTGAGCATCTCACGTGACATGGCAATTTTCTTCACCAAAGTGATCAAACGAGACAGCGAGAGAGAGTGTGTGTTAGCAAGATAGAAGTCACAGTATTCTGTAAGTTTATTATGTAAGTGGCATCCATTACTTTTGCTGTATTCTGTTCAATAGAAGTCACTAGGTGCAGTCCATACTCAAGGGGAGTAGTTACACAGGAGTGTACCAGGGGTGGGGGTGATTGGGAACCAAGTCTGAATCTGCCTGCCACAGAATCTAAGAGGCTTTAAATGATAATTTGGATCCTTTTTAATTAGTAGAAATATAAGAAAATGCAGTAGGGTCTCTTCTTTCTCATATAATTTTCGCATGTATAAAAGTTGTTTGGGTGGATAGAATTTAGGGTTATTTCTGGTCCTAGAGCACTAAAATACTATAATGTACTAATTGTCCCTTCCTTTTTGTAAATATTCTTCAGTGATTTATTTCCAGAATTCAGTATACGTTCCTTAATTTACCCCTCTCCTCTCTCCACTCCTTCCCCTCCCTGCTATTAAACCACAGGTAATTTAACTAGATTTACTTAAATGTACAGGGTGTGTTCAGTTCAGACCCAGGATTTTTCTCTTTGAACATACCTGGAGTTCCATCTTTGTCACACGGCCTGAGGCCTGTGCTCATCACTAAGACTTTCTTCTATTTTTTAGTCACTTGTATAAAACAAAGGCAAAAATGCGAAGCAGAAAAATTTAAATGATGGCAAAAACACTGTTTTCCATGGTTGCTGGATTGTAACAGCTAGCTGACTGCCACAGAATTTAAGAGGCTTTAAAAGCAGTGAAAGGACACCATGAAGAAGCATGAAATATTATAGTCCTTTAGCCAAAGAGAGCATTTGTAGACTTTAGGAACATCACTGTATGAAAGCCCAATCACATGAAAATTAAAAGAGGGCCCTCTGTTTCTGCTCAGTTGGAAAAAAGTACTGTATTGTTCATTGTGATAGTTTGATTAAAATAAGTGCTTGGTAGCTGCAGAGTTGTTTAGAATCTCTGTGTACAGCGTAACTGTTCTTCATACCTTGTCTGACAAAGAAATAGAAGTTTTTTGTTTTGTTTGTGCTAAGAAGGCTTGATAAGGCAAATGTATTATGCCTCAAACAAATCATTAAAATCTTACTGTAGCCGTCATGCCAGCATTTTTTAGTGCATTTTATGTATTTACTCATTCATTCATTCATTCATTCATGTGCTCATGTACCACCTCCCTGGTGTGGTGGGCAAGACAGTCCACTGGTGCCCCCTTTGCAGACCGGAGAGGCCTCAGTGTTCCACCTCAGCAGGTGTCATGTGCCCATTGGCCTTCACCTTCATTGTACCACGACAGCCTTCGTGGGAGCCGCTGACTTAGGCACATGTTAGACTCCTTGGTCCGTTTGTCAAGGTGGGTTGGGTGGGTGGCTGACATTGCCACTAACCCTGTTTGTAAGCATTTTGATGATGTTTCAGAGTTCAGCCTTGTATGCTTCTAACGATATGACAGCTTTGAGATCCTAGACTTAAGGTTATTTCTAAGACAGCTAATCTTGATTCTTAAACCTCAGTTTACTTGTTTGTCAAATGAGGTTAGTTAATGATAGGTACTTTATATGGTTGTTGACTTCCTACGGTTAGCTTTACAGTTCCTGAATTCCTCCTAATTTCCCTTCTGTAGAAGCTTTTGTACATTCTTTCAGGATCCCATCAACAATCCAAAGATGCCCTTTCTTTAAACGTTTTTCTTCCTCAGAATTTTAGTAGCCTGATACTATTCCTATTTTCTTCTGCTTTACAAAGTACAGCCCAAATATAAATAGGTGGGAAAAAATTTACTCTATTTAAAAAAAAAAGTAAGCCACATTTCATCCTGTTTATATTTAAATATTGCTAATATTTTGCCAAGTCTTCATATTTAAAAATGTGAAAGTTTAAAAAATACTTGCTTGCATGAGATCCAAATTAGTGACTCATTTTTTTAGTTTAATTCTAACAATTCCAGGCTAATCAAATGATTTTCTAGTCAGTGTTTTTCACTTAACTTATTAACAGTCTCCTTACAGAATTATGGCAGCATGCAGTATATAATTTAATATGACTTAATTATCCTAATTTCATTCAGAATGAAGAGCTAACAGTGAAAAAGTAGGGTATGGCTTGGTTATCTTCTAACCTGCAACTTTATTTTATTTATTTTTTTAAATATATTTTTATTGGTTATGCCATTACAGTTGTCCCATTTCCCCTCTTCATTCCCCTCCACCCTGCACACCCCTCCCCCACCATTCCCCCCTTTAGTTTATGTCCATGTGTCACAAGTTCTTTAGATTCTATATTTCCCATACTATTCTTACGCTCCCACTATTTTCTACCTACCGTCTATGCTACTTATTTTCTGTACCTTTTCCCCCTTCTCCTCCTCCCACTCCCCTGTTGCTAACCCTCCATGTGATCTCCATTTCTATGGTTCCACTCCTGATCTAGCTGTCCTCTTAGTTTGCTTTCCTTTTAGGTGTGGTTGTTAATAACTGTGAGTTTGCTGTCCTTTCACTGTTCATCTTTTTTATCTTCTTTTTCTTAGATAAGTCCCTTTAACATTTTATATAATAAGGGCTGGGTGATGATGAACTCCTTTAACTTGACCTTATCTGAGAAGCACTTTATGTGCCCTTCCATTCTAAATGAAAGCTTTGCTGGATAGATCAATCTTGGATGTAAGTCTTTGGATTTCATGACTTGGAATACTTCTTTCTAGCCCCTTCTTGCCTGTAAGATCTCTTTTGAAAAACCTGCTGACAGTCTGTTGGGAACTCCTTTGTAGGTGACTGTCCCCTTATCTCTTGCTGCTTCTAGAATTCTCTCCTTCATTTGAATCTTGGCTAATATAATGCTGATGTGCCTTGGTCTGTTTCTTCTTGGGTCCAACTTCTTTGGGATTCTCTGAGCTCCCTGAATTTTTTGGAAGTCTATTTTCTTTGGCAGATTGGGGACGTTCTCCTTTCTTATTTGTTCAAATAAGTTTTCCACTTGTGGCTGTTCTTCTTCCTCTTCTGGTACCCCTATAATTCGGATGTTGGAACATTTAAAGATGTCATGGAGGTTCCTAAGCCTCTCCTCATTTTTTCGAATTCCTGTTTGTTCATTCTTTTTTGTTTGGTGTTTCTTTCTTCCTTCTGGTCCACTCCATTGATTTGAGTCCCAGTTTTCTTTCCATCACTATTGGTTCCCTGTGCATTTTGCTTCATTTCACTTAGTGTAGCCTTCATTTTTTCATTTAATATGCAACTAAAATCAACCAGTTCTGTGAGCATCCTGATCACAGGTGTTTGAACTGTGCATCTGATTGGTTGGCTATCTCCTTGTTGCTTAGAAGTATTTGCCCTGGAGCTTTGATCTGTTCTTCTGCTTGAGCCATAATGTTTTGGTCTGTTCTTGCCTGTTATGTATGAGGGGTGGAAGCTTAGGTGTTCACCAGGGTGGGGCAACCCAGTCCCTGGGTTGTGACGCTGTATGTGGGGGCAGGGTCAGAGAGGGAGCGATGGAGCTTGTTCTTCTTTTTCAGATTTTGGTCCCCTCTGCCACTTCCTACAAGCAAATTGGGTTCTTCTGATGCTGGTTCCCAGGTAGGTAGGTTTGAGTACATTCTAGGACCCTGTAGGTTTCCCCAGCGAGCTCTCCCATGAGGCTGGGAGCCTCTCCTGGCACCTCAAACCCTGAAAGTTTTTCTAATCTGTGCTTTTAGGCTTTATTTCCCATTGCTGGGGCCATGGTTTGCACAGTCTGTCTCACTGACTGTTTTAAAACCTGCCTGGTTTATTTGCGCATGAATGTGTGTGCACAGTCAGCCTTTCGAGCCTTACTGGGTTTTCCTCCTGTGCCTGCCTGGGTCACTAACCACTGCCTTTTCCTGCCGGGACCCCCTCTGCACCAGCAGCCAACTCTGCCCCTCTTACTGGTCTGGATGAATGGTTCATAGTTGTCGGACTTCGGTATAGGTCAATTTGGCTGGAACTATGGCTGGAAGTCTCTAACCTTCGTGATTTGAGGTGATTTGAGACAATTAACAGATCTTGTCATGCTGAAGATCGTCACCCTAGGGTTCCTGCGGAAGACCTCTCATTCCTAACTAGTTCCTTAGAGCCAGGTCCTCCATAGTCTGTGGCTTAGCTGTTCATGACTGCAGTGTGAAGGCCTTTGATTGCAGTGATGTCATCCACGTGCAGTGAGACCTGTCCTGCTGCCTTGACACAAGGCCTTGTGAAGCTCAGATGAGATGTTGTTTCTTACAATGATCTGGGTACTGTGATACACACCTTACAAATGTAAGAAGTTGTCATTCGAGTATGTTTTAGATATGGGCTGTGATTCCTTTTGGCACAACAGTTTTTCCATTATTCATACCTATAGCCAGGTAACTGGAGCTTTCAGCAGAGCTAAACTGTTTCAGTTAGAGTATAGATAGATGTTGCACATCTGTTTAAGTTAGAGTATAAAACTCTTCCAGGTGTTCCAGAGGCAGGTGATACATACTCAGTATCACAGTTCTAAGAGGACCAACTTCAAAGGAGACAGGTTAGACTCACAGTGGCCTGGTGAGGCCTCCTGAGGTTCAGCGTAGAGACAGGGAATCTTTTGAGGATCTATGATTTTAGCATAATGTGTTAGTAGCTTGTACTTACAAACACATTAAAAACATTTTTTTATTGTTGTTCAAGTACAGTTGTCTCCATTTTCCCCCACTGACTCCCACCTCCCACCCTCAATCCTAACCCCCTTTGGTTTGTCCATGGGTCCTTTATACATGTTCCTTGATGACCCTTCCTCATCTTTCCCCTGTTAACCCCTTCTCCCTCCCCTCTGGTTACTATCAGTTTGTTCTTTCAATGCCTCTGGTTATATTTTGCTTCCTTGACTGTTTTATTGATTAGGTTCCACTTACAGATGAGATCATATGGTATTTGTCTTTCACTACCTGTCTTATTTCACTCAGCATAATGTTCTCCAGCTCCATCCATGCTGTCACAAAGTGTAGGAGTTCCTTCTTTCTTTCTGCTGCATAGTATTCCATTGACAAACACATGTATTTAGAAGGCTATTTTCCACACTGACTTCAATGTCACTAAGAGATGTTAAAAAACAAAACTTTATTTGAGTAAATTTAAAGATTAAATTGGCCGTATTCAATGATTCATGAACCAAGGAGCATCCCATCTAACAAATAAAAAGAAGCTCAGAAGGAAAGGTTTTTAAAAGTGGAAAGTGTGGGGGGGAAGGAAATGACTGTATTTTGCTGTGTATAATGCTCACTTTTCCCCCCTAATTTTTAAGGAAAAAATAAGGATGTGCATTATACATGGGTAGTACTAATTCCATATCTACATAAATGGTTTAAGTCTTTTATTTATGTTATGTGTTAGAAGTGTAACTCTAGAAAACAATAATGATATCCACATGGAAAATAATACCCTGGAATATGATTATTGGTTTTGTTGAACTTTCGACAAACTTGCAGTGAAAGCGTTTCAGCCATGTATTGTTATCCACAGAGTAAGACAGATGATGCCGATATCATCCACTTGATAAGATAGGGGATGCCAACTTTATTATCACAGAGTGAACAGCATGACATTTTTCTTCACACACTTTAGGCGGGAGAAATTATTGGAAAATCCCTTGGAAAATGTCAAAATGGTTTTTGTACACTGCAAACTTTAAGCTAAAAGTTATTAAATATGCTAAAAAGCATAGCAGCAGAGCTGCTGAGAGACACTCTAGACCTCCTCCCACGGAGAGTGCAATCAGACTGTGGAGGCAGCAGGAAGAAATGCTGCTTCAGATGCCAGGACGGAAGAAGGCAACGCGGGGAAACCTCCAAAGTGGCCACAGGTGGAGCAGGAGGTGCAGACCTGGATCCCGGAGCACCGTCAAACTGGGATCTCTGGACCAAGATGATGCAAGAAGAAGGCAAAAGGATTGCACAAGAAAAGAACATCGATGATTTCTCAGGGACACCAAATTGATGCTTTAACTTTATGAATAGAGAAGGTTTGAGCATGAGGACACCAGCAAAACTTGCCCCAAAACTTCCAGCAGCCAATGAGATCAAGTTTTGGAATTTTATCCTTATGTTATCAGTCTTCAAAAGGCAACTTTGAGCTGTCCCAAATCATCGCCTATGTGGATGAGGTCCCTCCCACATTTGATGTGCCATCCAACAGAACTGTAGACATCCAAGGAGCAAAGACTGTGGCTGTTGAAACTAGTCATGAGAAATCACATTTCACTGTTATTCTGCCAGGGACATCCAACCTTTTGGCAGCTCTGTGCCACACTAGAAGAAGAGTTGTCTCGGGCAGCACATTATAAATATTGTGATACGTAATCTCAAAAAATCTCAGAATGTCTTAAGTAAATGTACGATTTTGTGTCGGGCCGCATTCATAGCATCCTGGACTGCGGGTTGGACACTCCTGTGCTAGCCTGTTGTGTGCAGATGGGACAAAGCTGCCACCTATGGTCATCTTTAAAAGAAAAACACTTCCAAAAGAAAAGATTCCAAGTGGAGTTATTGTTTACATGCATGGAAAAGGATGGATGAATGAAGAAGGCATGAAAATCTGGTTTAACAAAGCCTGGCCATGAAGGCTCTGGGGTTACTTAAAAAAACAGCTTTGCTTGTTTTGGATCACCTCAAAGCCCATTTTACTCAAAATGCAAAAGCATTTGCAGGGGACTGGAAAACCTAACTTGCTGTGATACCTGGTAGGTTAACCAGCCAACCGCAACCTCTGAATGTATCAGTAAACAAGCCCTTTTAAGACCCTAATGAAGAAAGAGTGGATGTCGTGGGTGCAGTTAGCTAGTAATGATGGAACACCTACAGGCAGGGTCAAGGAAGCATTCGTCGCCCAGGTTTATGATTGGATCCTAAGATTGTGGAACTGTATCAAGAAGGAAGTGGTTAGGAAATCGTTTTAAAAATGCAGCATCAGTAATGCTGTGGATAGACCCGAGGATGATGAAATTTACTGGGATGAGAAAAGTTACTCTTCAGAAGATACCAGTAACGTTGAAATTGAAGCAGACAACACTTCTGGTACTGACAGTGACAAAGAGTTCTTGGCCTTCTATAATGTATAAGTATCGTAAATTTGTTACTGGTACATAAAATTTCTTGTACCATAATATGTTCAAAAATAAATGTTAAAATTCCTTTATACTACAAAAAACCCCAAGTATCTAATATAAATAAATAAATAATTAAATTAAAAAATTAAAATGAAAGATTTTTTTTCTGAAAATTTGGCCCCAAAATGTGGGTGCTCATTATACACAGTGAAATACAGTATTAGCAAAGATTGTATTTCAGGCAGCATCCTCCTACCTTCCTACTCCCTATGAGGGAACAGGGACAGGAGGAAGCTAAGGGACCGTCATGCAGAATACCTCACTAGTGCTGACCTGGTAATTCCACATGGACTAGTTAAAGGTTACATTTCTGGGAGAGGCTGAAACTGCGATTAGGTTAAGCGTTAAATCTTGGTTTGCTGACGTGGGGCCTAGCACAGGTGACTTCATTTTGGACCTTTTGTTTCTTTTTTTAACAGAGGTATAGTTAAGATACATTCCACAGTGACAGCAGTGGCAAGCACTGGTTAGGAACCAAGGGCTGCGGAAGGAAGCCCCAGTACTTTGAGGCCTATGTTTAGAACTTAAGAATCAATTTGGGCATACATTTTATTAAATTAATTTTACTGAAGTACAACTTATATAATAAAATGCATCCATTTTAATTATAAATTGATGAATTTGGATAAAGTTATATACCTGGATAATCACCACCACAGGCATTTTATTTGGCCAGCACTGTAGGATGATTTAAGATCCCTTATTGATGGTGTCTTCATCAAGAGGGAATCTTGCACGCAAGATCTGATGATTCATTTCATTGAGAAATTATAGATGATGGGTATTTTGTGTGATGACATGCTCAACTAAGCACACATCTGAGGAGAAGTCTTCTAGAGGTGAATGCCATAAATCAAGTAAGTATCTTGCATTTTCCAAGTTTACTTTTCTTCTCATAACCCTGGCCTGGAGTGTCTCTGAGAGACTTGGGTTCTCATTCTGGACCGGCCACTATTTATTGACAGGAAACTTGGTTAAGGTTATGTAGGTCTTTCACCTCTGTTCATCGTGAGAAAAGTGACAGGGCTCATTTTGATAATTTCTGCCTCTGACTTTCCTAATTTCTCATGGTAATGAGACTGAAATTATTTTATTTGAATTGAATGTCACAAATGTCAAATGTAAATAGAAAACCACTTTCTACCAGTGTTGCTCTGTGGATGGATTGTATTCCTTAATGAACAGGATACAGTCTGAATGTTTTGTAGCATTCATTATTCCTGGCATTGCTGTCATCAGGGAAATGTATATCTTGATTATACTCACTAAGTGACCTTGAAGTTATTTGGGTAAATAGTCTTCTAGATACATGTGTTTGTCTTGCATTAAGCTTTTCATAATGGCCGCCTTTTATTGCTTCTTGTTAGAGAAAAGAAAACCTTATCTCTGCTGTTCAGGCCTGTAACCACTCTTAAAAAGCAAAGACAAAGAAGTGTATTGTTGTTAACTCTTGTGCCTGCTGGGTCGCCAGGCATTGTTTGCTATGAATATCAAGGTTTGATGAACATAGTTGCTTATTATGGATGTCTCTAGACCATTTTAAAGCAAAATGAAATTAATCACAGTTTTTAATATTATAGACAGCTCCCGATTTGCAGAGAGCTTGCACCTCCTTGGAGATGTGTAATTTCAAACTGGGAAGGCATTTTTGGCTTAGAAACAGCATTTTAAACAGTGGTTGGATTCTCATTCTCTGAAAACAAAGGCCTATTTAACTCACAGTATACCTAAATAATGACACTTATAGATCTGTGGAATGTGTCATTTTTAACTAAATTATTCATTTATAACTAGATTTCTGTGAGGGGAAGTAGTGGTTTACAGATTTAGAATGTACGCTTTACAAACATATTTTGACCAGACATTATGCTGGGCACTGGGAATACAGAGGTTAATAAAATACAATCCTTTCTCTCAATGAATGCATGGTGGGAGGATACACATAAATAGGTCATCCTAAAATAATAAGGTTTGAAAAAGAAATGACGAGATATATTCAGGGATTAGCAAAAATTAGTGAAAGAAGAGGCAGAAGAGAGAAGTAGGGACTGGATTGTAGTGGGTCATAATGTCATGTTTACAGGGGTGGATTCTTCCTGTGGTCAGTTGGAGCTGAGCAGATCAGATTTCTGCTTAAGAAGTACCATGGAGACAGGGATATGGAGAATTGGTTTGAGGGTGCTGGGGCAGCAGCTTTATTAGGCTTTTTTAATCAGCTGGTTGAGAAATGATGAAGGCTTGAAGCAGAGGTAATCAAGATAATGAAGTAAGGTACAGATCTGAGGACTGATTAAAGCATAGGATATAAAGACTTCTTTTGTTGACTGAGGTACTGACAAGGGAATACCAGAGAGACAGGAAAAATTCAGGTTGAACAAGTAGTGTTTGAGATGATTTTGAAGGTGGACAGCATATAGTTGACGCATTGCTAAGCTATATGGAAGTATAGATTTGGGAGTCATTAGCATGTGGGTGATGGTTTGATGGTTGAAACCCTGAAATAAACCAGAATTAGGACTTTTAAAAAAATCTATGTTCAGAAGTGAGCTTGCATATTTTGGGATAAGAGCTTACTCTAGTTTCTTACAATGTAAAAAAATTTTTTAAACAAAGGGCCATGAGCACTAAACAATGGCAGTTTTCATTCATTCATTTATTTGCTTTTCATTCAATAAACATTTATTAAAGACTGTGTCTGGATTTCAGCAGATGCATAGAGTGGTAAAGGAAGTATCTTCCCTGACCTTTAGGAGGTTGCAATCACAATATCAGATTCTCTTTATTTTTAAATCCTCTATTATCAATAAAGTTATTTTAAGGAGTAAACAATTATGATAGTCTGATGCTATTAGCAGATGACTGTCGTATTTGCTAAGAAACGAATGCATGTATTTTACTTTTAGATACTTCTTTGCCATGTTACAATACAGAAATCTTATTTGTTTAAGGTGAACAGTGGAGAACAGTATAAAGAAAGGAACATACACTGAGAGTTTTCTCCTGGGAATGTACTTCTGTATCAAATGTGAGGAGACTTGTGCCGCTTCTTCTTTTAAATAAAAGAAGAGCTGTAGCCATTAATATTAGGCCAGCCCAGTTCATTGTTCAGAAACTGGTCCGACTAATATTCTGATTAGTTTTGTTCCCATTATTCAGGACTGTAGACAATTGCGTTTGTGTTTTTCTGTCTTTATCGATACTGATAAGAGCCATCTTGTGGGTTCATATTTTTGTTGCAAATGTCCTGGAGTGGAAAGTGCAAAGCAAATGTAGATACATAGTTCTGTATCTTTAGGCTGTTCTATTTGTGATGTGCCAATTAACTGAAGTAAATTTAACCCTGTGAAAAAAGATGATTCTATAAAAGGGAAAGGCAAATCTGCAGTACATATAAATATAAATTTAAGAATTAACCAAGTTCTGCAAAAATGCATATATTTTGAGAATAATTCCTGGGTAATCATATTGTTTATCACATTATTTCCCCGACTTTTGCCTTTAAAATACAATTTAACTAAAACAAACCCTGAAGCCCTAATTTGTCTATCCAATTTTACTGCTGATAACTTAAATGTGAGGCATCCAACTCCAGCCATTTTTTCTGTTTCTATGGTAACTAAAGTGTGCAAACCCAGCAGTATCACTTTCTTTCACAGCTGGCATTTTGTGTTCGCAGTAAGAAGAGGAGTTTTAGTCAAGCACAGTCTTTGTTAATTGGGATGTAACTAGGTCAGAACAATTTTGGTATCCTTTCTTCATTCTTTTAGTTTTGTACATGTGACCGTAGGTGTGTGTTCACAAGCTGTGGTTTCCTTTATTTTCTTTTAAGGCGTATACTTTCACTTATCACTGTTAGAGTTAGCCTTTTGAAAATTAATCATAGTATCTAAACACAACTCAGTGTAGAATCTTGAGGATTATATGGAGTTGTTCCAAGACTTGCCCCTAGCCCTATTGGCCTTTGAGTATTTCCATTAAGAGAAAGGAAATTTATGTGAAAATCCTTTGAAAAGCTAAATGTATTTTAATGGTGAGTATAGTATATATTTTGTTACTCTTATTTTGAAATACCAAGAATCTTGTGATCTTAACATTTACAGTATTCTCCTCTTATTCTCGGTTTCACTTTCCATAGTTTTAGTTAGCTGGGGTCAACTGCAGCCCTAAAATATTACATGGAAATCCGAGAATTAAATTTCATACCATTCTGAGTAGTGGGATGAAACTCCGGGCTGTGTGCTCCATTTTGCCTTGAATCATCCCTTTGTCCAATGTATATGTGGTATAGCTTCCTGCCCATAAGTTACTTAGTAGCCATCTTGGTTATCAGAGAGACCACATTCACTTAACTTTAATTGAAATACAATGTTATCATTGTTCTATTTTATTATAAGTTACTGTTTATATTTTATTTATTTTTATTAATTTTAGAGAGAGAGAGGAAAGGAGAGATAGAAACATCAATTCGTTGTTCCACTTATTGATACTTTCATTGATTGATTCTTATGTGTGCCTTGACCAAGAGATTAAACCTGCAACTTTCCTATATCGGGTACAATATTGTAACCAACTGAGATACCAGGCCAGGTCCTAGTTACTGTTAATCTCTGTGACTAATTTAGAAATCAAACTTTAGACTTACGGCCAAGATGGAGGCATAGGTAAATACACTTTGCCTCCTTACACAATCAAAGAAGGACAACAACAAGTTTAAAAACAAAAAAATAACCAGAACTGCCAGGAAATCTTAACTGTTTAGAAGTTGGACAACCAAGGATTTAAAGAAGAAACGTTCATCTGGACAGTAGTAGGGGTGGAGATGGGTATCCGGGCAGAGAGGACACACAACGAGGTGGTGGCTGGTGGACCAGGAAGTCCCATATTTGTGTGCGGATAAACTGGGAGGAACAACTGGGAAGCGAGACAGACAACACAATCCAGGGTTCCAGGACAGGGAAATAAGGCCTCAAAGATGCTGACCGAAAAAGCGTGTGGGGGTAGTGGTGGCAGGAGAAACTCCCAGTCTCGCATGAGAGTCCATTGGAGAGACCCACGGGATCCTAGAACGTACACAAGCCACCCGCCCAGGAAGGGCCCAATTTCTGTGTGAGTAGTGGGGGAAGTGACTGAAAGCTGAGCAATTGGCATTGTTCCCTCTTGGACCCCCTCCCCCACATACAGCACCACAACACAGAGACGATGGTTGCCCTGTCCTGGCGCATACCTTAGGCCCCACTCCTTTCAATGGAAAAGGCACGCCAAGACCAAAAAAATACCGCTCAAATGAAAAAGAACAGATCAAAGCTCCAAAAATAGAACTAAGCAATGAAGAGACAGCCAAGCTATCAGATGCATAGTTCAGAACACTGGCAATCAGGATGCTCACAGAAATTGTTGAGTATGGACGCCAAATAGAGGAAAAAGTGAAGGTTATACAAAGTGAAATAAAGGAAAATATATAGGGAACCAACAATGAAGGGAAGGAAACCAGGACTCAGATCAACAATTTGGACCAGAAGGAAGAAATAAACATTCAACCAGAACAGAATGAAGAAACAAGAATTCAAGAAAATGAGGAGAGGCTTAGGAACCTCTGGAACAAGTTAAACATTTAAACATCCCAATCATAGGGGTGCCAGAAGGAGAGAAGAAGAGCAAGAAATTGAAAACTTATTTAAAGAAATAATGAAGGAAAACTGTTCCAATCTGGCAAAGGAAATAGACTTCCGGGAAGTCCAGGAGTCTCAGAGAGTCCCAAAGAAGTTGGACCCAAGAAAGCACACATCAAAGCACACCACAATTACATTACCCAGGATTAAAGAGAAGGAGAGAATCTTAAAGGCAGCAAGAGAAAAGAGGTAGTTATCTACAAAGGAGTTCCCGTAAGACTGTTAGCTGATTTCTCAGAAGAAACCTTATGGCTAGAAGGGGCTGGAAAGAAATATTCAAAGTCATGAAAAACAAGGACCTACATTCAAGATGACTCTGTCCAGCAAAGCTCTCATGTACAATGGAAGGGCAGATAAAGTGCTTTCCAGATAAGTCAAGTTAAAGGAGGTTATCATCACCAAGCCCTTATTATATGAAATGTTAGAAAGACTTATCTAAGAAAAGGAAGATGATCAAAAATATGAACACTAAAGTGACAATAAATTCACAACTGTCAGGAACTGAACCTAAAAAAAAAAAGAAAGAAAAAGAAAAACAAACTAAGCAAACAACTTGAACAGGAGCAGAGTCACAGAGATGGAGATCACATAGGAAGGTAGAGGATGGAGAATGGGGGAAATGATACAGGAAGAAGAAGCATAAATGGTAGAGGCAAAGTAGAGGGAGGTTAAGAACAGCATAGGAAATGGAGAAGCCAACAAACTTATGTGTATGACCCATGGAGATGAACTAAGGCGGAGGCATGCTGGTGGGAGGTGAGGTGCAGGGCAGAGGGGAATAAAGGGGAGAAAGAAATGAGACAACTGTAATAGCGTAATCAATAAAATATATTAAAAAATAAAAATGAACTTTATCATAGGTATGGCAGTGTATAGGAAGCAGCACAGTACACATAGGATTTGGTACTATCCATGGTTTCTGGCATCCATTGGAGGTTTTAAAACTTGTATTTACTTGTTTTGAAAGAGACAGGTGATCCTAAATAAAGGATGTGCACTTTAAAATGACTTCTCCTGCAATTCTAGATCTTAACTTGACTACTCCGTGGATACTGCCCAAACTTTGGGTTTCTTTCTTAGGCTGTACAAAAGAGGTCACAGCCACTGCTCCCCTAAACCATGTTACCACCTTTGCCCACATCTCAGATTCTACATGGAGACCCCACACTTAGAGCTTCCATAGGCTTCAAGTGTGTTACATCAAAATATTTTCCACTAGCTTCGATACTAGCTAGACCCCCCTCTCTCTATATATATATCCTCATTCCATTACGGTGCACATACTCTGTTTCCACGTAATACTGACTGTAGGAACTTCTAACAAGAGTTAACTAACACGATGTAAGACCAGCTTCCTGCTTTTCTTCTATTCAGCAGTTCATAATCTGTTTACATTTTTTATATGAAGTAGTTTTTGCTCCCATATGGCATGCATTGTGTTTTTGTCTGTCATTATTTTTTAAAGAATTTAAGCTCAAAATTTAGGAAATACAAATTATGTTTCAAATTATATCTAAGAGAGAGTCGGAGAAACATTGATTTGTTGTTCCACTTACCGATGCCTTCATGATTGATTCTTGCATGTGCCCTGACTGGGGATTGAATTCACAACCTGGATGTATCAGGACAGTGCTCTAATCAGCTGAGCTACCCACCCAGGGTTAAAATTGTTATATTCCAGAGATCCCCTTCTTACCAAAGCCTTCAGAAGTACACTATAGTTCTGTATTTATGTTCTTTCCACCTGTTTGAATATTATTTACTATGTCTGTCTTCTTTTGAGTCACCAGTGACCTCCTAATTGTCCAAAAGTTACCTTTTCCCTGCTTCGTTCTCTTGTGCCTAAAGATCACCTCTTCCTTTCTCGACTCTCTTGGCTACTAGAAGCCTGTGCTACCTACATTTTCTTACTGTGGGTGTTCCTTTTCAGGTTGTTTCATTGGCTCCTTTTCATCTAACCACCTGATTTTTTTCTCAGCATTATTTATTTCTTATTGTATTTTTTAAAATGCAATTTCTCTAATTATAAATAATACCAAAATATACAAAAGCAAACATTATAGAAATACATGTTGTAGTAGTAAATGACAGTCTGTCCAAACGCTTCTGTCGGAGATTGGGCAGAACACCAAAATCTACATATGTATTACACAACTTGCAAAAATTATAGATCATACAGAAACCTAATGTAAAATAATGCTAATTCTAGTCATGTAAAACCAGAAGTTTTCCATGTTTCCACATCATTCTGTATGATCGACAAGCCCCCTCTCAGCCTTCACCGTACCTCCCCACTGCTCCTCCAGCTAACTCTCCTCACACCGACTTCAGCCTCTTTGCCCCTCTCCTGGTAGCCAGCCTGCTGGCTCTCCCAGGTTTTTCCTTACTGCTCCAGACGCCATGTCCTTGCCCTTCCTGCAATTTGTGGCAGCCCTCACTGACTCTCACGGCACAGGCCAGGCAGTGCTCAGGTGCCTATCCTGTTCTCAAATGAATTGTACCAAAGGCAGAACAATCGGAAACAGCAGGCAGGCCCTCCCTTGGGTTACCTTCTCTCTAGAACCATCAGTGTCCCATCATTCTGTTCTTCCTGCTGCCTAGCATGTCTGCAGTTCACCAGGCAAACTCCTGCCTCAGGGCTTGCAACTTGCTCCTCCCTTTTAGATTCAGCCAGGTTATACTGTCCTTTCTTTAGATCTTATCCCAAATGTTAACTTCTCATGGAGGTATTCTCTGAATAATTTAAAATAGTGCTTATATATTGTTGAAAATAATGCCCTCCTAAACCACTCCCAGCAGGACTTGCTCCCACTTACTGCTTTCTTTTTGTCCTTATTATAGTCTTAATACATGGTGTATACCAAAGAATATTTGGAACATTTATGTACTTCACAAAGCTTAACAGTCAAGAGCCTGTCCCTTAGCCCAATAGCTGGAACATTACCAATAGCTTGCTTCTACTTAACGTTTTTCGCTATCCTACCCTCCAGCCTCCTTCCAAGAGGTAACAAATAACCTGAATTTTGAATCCACTACTCACTTCTTTGTAAAAACAGATTTATTACATTTACATGTATGCCTAAACAAGGCATACATGTAATAATGTACAGATATATATACACATATATATTTTTACTTTGCTTGGTTTTAAGTTTTATGAAAATGGCACCCTGCTGTATATAGCTTTAAACTGTTTTTTTTTTCCACTTAACATAATGCTTCTAAGACTTGAACATTTTTAAACCCTTATTTGTAGTTCACTGATTCTCACTGCTATTTTAAAGTTCATGTGTGACTCTACCACAATTAATTTCTCCATTTTTCTATTAGCTAAAAATCTGGGATGTGTCCATATTTTTTTTGTATTACAAACTGTGCTTCTAAGAACATTCTCCAGAAATGGAATTACTGAGTCGAAGGGTGTGCAGCATTTCAGTTTTGCAAGGTGATGCCAAATCCTTTTCCAAAGAAGCTGTACCGATTTACTCTCCTACCAGCAATGTATTGAAGTTTTCCCGGGCCCACTTACTATTTAACATTTCTTAATTTTTAACCAACATACCAGGTGTGAAACAGTATCTCACTGTGATATTCATTTGCATTTCCTTTGTTATTAATGAGGTTGAGCATCTTTTCATATGCTTAGTGGTTAAACATGGTTCTTGTTAAATACCTGTTTGGACATTTTGTCCATTTTTCTACTGGGTTGCTTTTCATACTGATTTGCAGGAAGTTCTTTATTCTGGATACTAAATCTCTGTTACTTGTATGTGTAACAAATACTTCTGGTTGGTACTTTGTCTTTATTTTCTTTATCTTTGATGATCGGAAGTTATTTTAATAACCAAATTTATCAGTCTTTTCTTTTTATGGTTATTTCTTGTATCTTGTTTAAGAAATTCTTACCTCAGGGTCAGAAAGAGTGTTTCCTACATTTTTTATTTTATTTTATTTATTTACTTTTAGAGAGAGGGGAAGGGAAGGAGAAAGAGTAGAAGAGAAACATCAATGTGTGGCTGCCTCCCATGAGTCCCCCACCGGGGACCTGGTCTGCAACCCAGGCATATGCCCTGACTGGGAATCCAACCAGCGACCCTTTGCTTCACAGGCCCGCACTCAGTCCACTGAGCCATAGCAGGCAGGGTCTGTTTTCTACATTTTCCCCCCCAAAGTTTTAAAGTTTTGCTTCACATTTAAGCCTTTAATCCACCTGAAATTGGTTTTTGTGCGTGTGGTATAAAGTGAGGATTCATTTTCTTTCTTTCTTTTCCCCATTTGGATGACCTGTTCCGCCAGCACCGTGTATTGCAAGTTCTTCTCTCCCCACCGAGCTCAAGTTCCTCTCCTCTCACTGTCTTGGTTCCATCCAGCACTGTGTTCCGTCCCACAATGAGTTTGTCTTCAGCGGGTCTTTCCCTGTACCAGTATCTTGTTGTCTTAATTGCTTTAGGTTTAAAATAAATCTTGCTGTCGTGTTTTGAGCCAGATTTCTCTCCTCATCTCTGCTTCTAACGCTTTCACAGTATCTTGGCTATTCTTAGTTCTTTGCTCTTCCACATACATTTTTAAACGAGCTTTTCAAGTTCCACAATAAAAGACCTGGATGAGATTTTGATTGAAGTTGCATTGAATTTACACATAAGTATGAGGAGAATTGATGTCTTTGCTATACAGGGGTGGGCAAAAGTAGGTTTACAGTTGTTCATATGGAAAATAATATACTAATTAATAATAAAAGAAGAAACTGTTTCACCTACTTCCTGTAAACCTATTTTTGCCCACTCACTCTATTGAATCTTATCTGTAAACATGGGCTTTTAATTTATTTAGGATTTTGTAATATCATTTAGTATAAGATTACAGGATGTGTTGTATAAAAATATTGTACATCCTTTGATATATTTATTCTAGGCACCTTACCATTTTTGTTGTTTCTGCTGTAGAAATGCTGCCTTTTGAAAAATTATGTTTCCCAGCTTTTTAAACAATTTTTAAATATATTTTATTGATTATGCCATTGCATTTGTTCTATTCCCCCCTTCATTCCCCTCCACCCTGCATACGCCCTCCCCCACCATTCCCCCCTTTAGTTTATGACCACATGTCTCAAGTTCTTTAGATTCTATATTTTCCATACTATTTTTGCCTTCCCCCCTATTTTCTACCTACCATCTATGCTACTTATTTTCTGTACCTTCTCCCCTCTTCTCCTTCTCCCAGTCTCCTGTTGCTAACCCTCCATGTGATCTTCATTTCTGTGGATCTGCTCCTGATCTAGCTGTCCTCTTAGTTTGCTTTTCTTTTAGGTGTGGTTGTTAATAACTGTGAGTTTGCTGTCCTTTCACTGTTCCTATTTTTATCTTCTTAGATAAGTTCCTTTAACATTTCATATAATAAGGGCTTGGTGATGATGAACTCCTTTAACTTGACCTTATCTGAGAAGCACTTTATGTGCCCTTCCATTCTAAATGAAAGCTTTGCTGGATAGAGCAATCTTGGATGTAGGTCTTTGGATTTCATGACTTGGAATACTTCTTTCCAGCCCCTTCTTGCCTGTAAGATCTCTTTTGAAAAATCTGCTGACAGTCTGATGGGAACTCCTTTGTAGGTGACTGTCCCCTTATCTCTTGCTGCTTCTAGAATTCTCTTCTTCCTTTTAATCTTGGCTAATGTAATGATGATGTACCTTGGAGTGTTCCTCCTTGGGTCCAACTTCTTTGGGACTCTCTGAGCTTCCTGAATTTCCTGGAAGTCTATTTCCTTTGCCAGATTGGGGAAGTTCTCCTTTATTATTTGTTCAAATAAGTTTTCCACTTGTGGCTGTTCCTCTTCCCCATCTGGTACCCCTATAATTTGGATGTTGGAATGTTTAAATATGTCCTGGAGGTTCCTAAGCCTCTCCTCCTGTTTTTGAATTCTTGTTTCTTCACTCTTTTCTGTTTGGTTGTCTCTTTCTTCCTTCTGGTCCACTCCCTTGATTTGAGTCCCAGTTTTCTTTCCATCACTATTGGTTCCCTGTGCATTTTGCTTCATTTCACTTAGTGTGGCCTTCATTTTTTCATTTAATGTGCAACTAAAATTAACCAGTTCTGTGAGCATCCTGATCACGAGTGTTTTGAACTTTGCCTCTCTTTGCTATCTGATAGGTTGGCTCTTTGTTGCTTAGAAGTATTGACTCTGGGGCTTTGAGCTGTAATGTTTTGGTCTTGGTCTGTTCGTGCCTGTTACGTATGGGGGGCAAAGCCTTAGGTGTTCACCAGGGTAGGGTGACCCAGGTCTCTGGTTTGTGACGCTCTATGTGGGGTCAGGGGTCAGAGAGGGACAATGGCGTTTGTTCTGCTCTCTCTCAGATTTCGGTCCCCTCTGCCGCTTCCCACAAGCAAATTGGGCCCTTCTGGTAATGGTTCCCGGGTGGGTGTGCTTGTGTATGTTCTAGGACCCTGTGGGTCTCCCCAGTGAAACTTCCTGTGAGGCTGGGAGTCTTTCCCGGCACCTCAACCCCTGAAAGTTTTTTTAGTCGATGCTTTTAGGCTTTATTTCCTGATGCTGGGGCCCTGGTTTGTGCAGTCTGTCTCACTGCCTGCTTTTTTGCCTGGTTTATTCGCACGCAAATGTGTGTCCGCGGTCAGCCATCCGCCTTGCCCGCTTCGCTGGGTCTGCTTGTTTCCTCCCTGCACCTGGGTCCGCTAACCACCACCTTTTCCTGCCGGGACCCTTCTGCACCAGCTGCTGACACTGCTGCTTTTACAGGGTTTGGATGAATGGTTTGTTGTTGTGGGGCTTGGGTACAGTTCAGTTTTCTGTCTGTTCTGATTGTGTTTTTGTTTCTAAATTTTTGTTGTCCTTAAATTTGATTGTGTGAGGAGGTACAGTGTTTCCACCTACGCCTTCATCTTGGCTGGGAGTTAAATAAAGTCTTAAAAAAATAAAATTAATAAATATAAAGTTGTTCATATGCTGCTTTTATCTTTCTAACCTTCACAGAATTTATAGTTAAGTTCATTTCTGTAATCTGTAATGCTGTTAATTTGTACCTTCTTTCCTTTTGCTCAGGTTGTCCTAGAGCAAAGGTGTCCAACCCGTGGCCCATGGGCTGGATGTGGCCCAGGCTATGAATATGACCCAATGGGAAATTGTAAATTTACTTACAACATTAGTTTTATTACTTAGATACGTACATTTTCTAAATTAGTGATCACAAAGTTGGGACCTGCTCGACAATTTTAAAAGATTATTGAAAGTGCTGCTGCATAATTTGGGTTATTGTGTGAGGACTTTTTTGCTTATCTGTGGTGGTAGATATCACAAGAATTATGCGTGGATCTGTTTTTCTTTTTGCTCTTGAGTTTTCATTAGTGTTTGTGTATATAATGTGTGGTCAAGGACAACTTTTCTTCCAGTGTGGCTCAGAGACGCCAAAAGTTTGGACACCCCTGTCCTAGAGGCTTCATAAATCCTCTCTAGTTCATGGGTTTCTTCCCTTGCCCCTTCGTTCTTCTGTGTGTTTTGTTTATTCTGTTGAGCTTTTTAAACTTAACTTTGGCACACGGTGATTTTTATCCTTCTTTCCTTTCTAACATAAATGATTTCTTCATAGTTTTTTCTTTTACTGCTTAGTGAGTTAGAATTTTTTAATATTTTCAAATATGTGGAGTTTTAAATTTATGCTTTTGTAATTGACTTTTAACTTAATTGCAGGGTGGTCACAGAATATAGCCTGTTTGATAATAATTCCTTGAAATTTCTTGAGACCTACTAGTATGCTTTCAGTATTTGTAAATATTCAAGTGTACTTTAGAAAAATGTGTACCTCTCCAATGATTGGGTAAAAGATGTGTATATGACTGCTATGTCATCCTTGTTCATTGTTTTGGGGTAGTCTGTATCTTTTCCTGCTTGACATCAGTAATCTAGAAAAGTGTGGTATCATGGGTCTTTTCCCTTCCTGAAGTTACATCATTTTTACGTGTATGTAGTTATTCAAGTACATCACAAATGTAGGAGTGTTACCTCTTCTTGGAGAACTGAACCTTGTATCATTATGTAGGGACCCTCTCTATTCCTAGTAATACTTTTGTCTTAAAGCTACTTTGTTTGACATTTACTTAGGTAATCTAGCCAACCCCCTCCCCCCCATTTATTGAATTTATTGAGCTGACTCTGGTTAACAAAATTTGCAGGTTTCACTTCACAATTCTATAACACATCATCTCTACACTGTATCGTGTGTGTTTACCACTCCAAGTCAAATCTCCATCACCATTCATCTCCCTCCCCATACCCTCCTCCAGCCTACTCCATGATCTAACTTTAGCCTTTCACTTTCAGCTTTTACGGTGCTTCCACTTAGGTGGATCTCTCGTAAATGGTATAGAATGGATTTTGTTTTCAAAATTTTCAATATGGAAATCATATGCTTTTAGCATGAAAATGGGCCTAAGTTAGGAAGTTTTTTTTCCAGAGAGGATTTCCTCTGCTTCTACTGGAAGCATCTCGGTTTATTTTCTTTTCCTTGAGTGTTTCAGCTGATTGAGGGGTAGCAGCTCAGCTTTCACATTTTGCTAGTGGCCCATGGTTCAGTGTCCCCACTGAAGTGTGTTACTGTCACCCACCTTCCTGTCATTCTCCATCCACAAGGATACATTATTTGGGGTGAGGCTGGGGGCTGTTATAGACCTCTGTTGAGATCAGGGATTCTTCAAAGAATGTTTCTTATGTAGCTAGCCTATGTCTGTTTTGTAGTGACAGAGTCCCCTAGAGCACTTAATCAGCTGTAATACCAGCTGTGGAAATTTCTGGTATTCTTGTTTTGTTTCGTTTTTCCACAATACTTACCAGTATCTGATGGACTGTACATTTGTTTATTGCTTTTCTCTTCCCGCTAGAATGTAAGCTTCATGAGGTCAAGGGTTTGTCCTATTTTCTTTACTGCTATATCTTTAGCATCTAAACCAATGCCTGATACTTGGTATGTTCTCAGTCAATATTTGTGGAATGAATGACTATGGAGGATGGAGAAGGTGGTGTAAAAAAAGCCATGCCAAGTACTCAACTTTTACCTTGAAATGCTCTGGTATGTTCCTCCTTGACTATTGTCACAAGTTAGGATGCCCTTACTTTTCCCCAGGTTACTGTAGCCCACATCCCCCTCGTCTCTCTGTCTCTGCTTTGTAGTTTATCCATCCCTTCCATTTCATTCTTCATAATCCTACCAGAGTTTTTCCCCTAAATAGATGTAGGGAACTGCCCTTCCTGGTTTCAGAAGCTGTAACCTGCCATGGCTGAGGCTGAGTGAGAGACCTTGGGACCATAAGGCACTAAAGAGACAAAGCTTATCTCCCTGGCAGGGGTGCTGCCTCATCCCCTTTTTCTTCACCCTGCTTGGCCTCAAGCCTGACCGGTTAGCCAATGAAGGGTAAGATTCCTCAAGGGAGGGATGACCTAAGACAGACATGGTCACGAGGGGGCCATCAGGGAAGGACTTCAGGGGCTATGGAGAAAGGGGTGATGGACCCTCACCCCTTGGCTTTGACACAGCCTGGTCCTCATTCTGTCTGTGAGAAGTCTCCTAATCTCTTGGCTGCCTTACTTCCCCTGCTTGACTTAAGCCTGATACGATGACAGAGGGCACTGCAGTCCTGTGCTGGAAAGGGCAGGTTCCCCGGGGGTAATCAGGCCTAAGAAAGAATGCATAAAATCCTTGAAACCTGCTTCGCTAAGGATACCCTCAATTTTTTGATAAGAGTCCAAGGAGGAAATGAATGTGTTTCTCAAAGTTTTATAGCCCATTAACTAACTGACCCTGACTCAGAATAAGCCCTCATAGTTTTTTGTATGTTATCTATTCTTTGATCCTTACTGCCTGACGATGATTGATGAGCTTTACCTGTGCAAATTGAACCCAATAAAAGGCTATTGAGGAAAAGGCTCTTGGTCCTTCTCCTTTGAGAGATTGGCCACCTGTCCTCCCCAAGCAGATCATGTCTTGGTAGACTTATTCTCATCTACCAAGAATAAGTCTTGGTAGATGGGGACGGGGGTGGGGCCCTGTGGGTGGAGTCCCACCTCAAATATAGATCTGATTATTTTACTGTTCTCTCTCAGCTTTGCCTATGGAATAAATTCCAGCTTCTTTAATGTGGCATTTTATTCCCAGCATGGTTTTCAGTCTTATTTCTACACTGGGCATTTTGAACGCTTTAGATTCTCAGTGTGCCGTGTCTGTGATGTTTATGTGATCATGCTCATATCTATGGGGCTCCTTCAGCCTGAAAAGTGGTTCTTTTGTTTATGCTTATCAAAATCTTAGTCATCCTTATATTCATTCAAAGTTATCTTCTTACTAAAGACTAATATTCATTGAGAAATACCATTCATTCTTGACATTTTATTTTGCTGTTTTGTATTCTAAAAAGCTGTCTGTCTGTTCATCTTTCATTATTAGATTTTAAGTTCCTTGAGTGAAGAGATTTTCTTTGTTTCTCGAGACTCTCCAGTGCAATGCTTTAAACATAATGGATCTTTGGTAAATAGTTTTAAAGGTTGAATTTTGAATGCTAAGTTGTCATCTGATGCTATTTTTCTCCTTCTGCTATGGTAAACTAATTTTGTCTTTTGTCTTCAGTTATCATATTCCAGTGACAAACTTTCAAATTCAAATCTTCCCACTTTTACTCCATGGCTATGATGACCTAGGCATCTCACCTTTCTCAAATTCACTATGTCATTGCCATCTTTTTGTCATTCCTACTCCAAACCAGTACTTCTCGTAACTTTGCCATGATAAGATACCATCATTCTTTCAGTCATATAACTCAAAATCTTGGTGAAATCTTTATCACCCTTTGTCTTGATCTTCTGATTTCAACAAATCAGAAAGTCCTGTTTATTTCTTCTTTAAGGTGTTATTCATTTCATAACTCATTTCCAGCTGAGAAGACCTTACAAATGGAATTTCCAGAGGAGACTTATTGCCTGCAGTCCTCCCTAGACAATTCCTGTTTCCAAACGTCCACTACAAATGAGGAAGACTTCAAAGATGATGGATACATTTGCAGCCTACTGTTTATATAGCTTTGTATTAGCCTCGGTCTTTATTTTATGTCTCGAAATTATATTTTGAATACCTTGCTTTTGCATGAACTAGAGCTGAAAACATGTATGAATTTTAATGGAGTCTGTTGAATGTTGATCATATTTTCCTACAGAAGTTTAGAAATATTTAGCAAGGAATATTCCATTTGATTTGTTTAAATGAAGGTAATTGTGTTGTGGTTTGAAATTTTATATGAATTTTTCAGCCACAAAAACTGTTGTGGGCAGCAAGTAGACAGTTTATGATTTGTACAGGTTTTTAAATTATTACTCATTACTTTTGTGAGGCAAATGGAAATGACAGCTTTAATTACTTTGTATTTATTTGTATGATAAAATTTTGAAAACAAGATGTTTCCATAGTGAAGATATTTATGGAAAGTTGGTGCTAACTTCAAGGATGTCAAATGCTTTAACTATGTAGAGGGTACTTAATATTTGATTATAGTTTTGTTGAAAATACAGAATATTATAAGAACTTTTTTTTCATTTTAGAGCATGTCAAAAGAATAAATATAGTAATTTGAATGCTCTGTTTTTACTTCTAGAAACCAGCAAATATCCTAGTAATGGGAGAAGGTCCTGAGAGGGGGAGAGTCAAAATAGGTAAGTAATTATTTGTAAAATAATTTATTAAGAAACTGAAGTGACTGCAATGATGGATTCCCTTTTTAATACTATTATGTAAGTAATTAATTTAAAAATTACTTTGTCACAATATATTTAGAAAAGGTATTGGGAAATATAGTATTTAAATCCCTCATTTATTCCCAAAATACGGTTCTATAATTCTAAGCTGAGATAAGCAAGCCCATGAAAAATTTCATTCCCATACAAAATCCCAAACATGTATTTATGTCACTATTACTGTCCTGCACAGTCATCCAAAACATAATCCATAAATCTTAATTTTGTTTCAACTTTACCAAGTGTTCTTCCCTTAAATATATCTCTTCCACTCTTACCTAATACGTATAGGCCTCTACAGATATCTTTCCCCCATCGCACGTGTGTTCTGTGCCGGGTACCAACATATCTTTTCCAAATGGATGTGTATGTTTATAGACTCTCTTACTTGCCAATCTTAAGGTTAAGGCAGTGGAAAGAGTCTCATCTATACATTAAAATTTTTTTTAACCCTGAAGGATCTAAAAGAAATTGGCATTATTTATGCCCATGACATATTTGGGGAGAAAATGAGCTAAGAAATACTTTGTTCTAATTCCTCTTAATAGAAATTATGTTTATTGAATGTTCAATGTTTTTTAGAAGGATTTCAAAATACATTTTATTTCATCAACCTGCTTTCCTTGCTCTTAGATTATATTACACTAGGGTTGGTACAGAATGCTAACTTGACCTACTACAAGTTCATTCTGTCCTACTTCAGCTGAGCCTGCCCTGCCGCCTGGTCTACTTCAGTTAATACACCAGCCCAAGCCCTGAAGAAGCTGTTCTGAGCCAACTTCTCTTTCTTTAAATCTCTGCTCTGAGTTTACTTTGATTCAGTTGTTCAAAAGTTTTGTTGATGTTAATTAAAAACCAGGTCACTGCTTTCCTTCCCTTTCCCTTTCCTTTTCCATGTCCTTTGCCGCCCCTCACTTGTTTCTCACTCACGCTTACATTTTTTCTTATAGGCATTTATTGTGTACCTGCTTTTTGCTAGACACTGGCGAAGGTGGGAGGGAGGTACAGGATAGTTCCTCCCTGTGAGAGACAGTAAAATAAACAGTGTACTACCCAGTGTGATAGATACTTTCATATGTTACTTACCTTGTTGTCTTACACACCCACCCTTTATGGTAGATATTGTCGATAAGGAAAGCTGGGTTTAGAGAGGTTGTAGCTTGTTCTGCCTTCCAAAGGAAGGACTTGAATTCCAAGTCCAGAGTCTCTTTCCCTACAAACATTGCTACCCAGTGAGAGCAGAGCCGTCTGTTGTGACCTCACTGACCACTTTTTGTCAGCACAGCTCTGCCTTTGAAACAGTCAGAGGAAGAGGGACTCTGCCCTCCTGAGGTCCAGCTGGTGTCCTTCTTCGCTGCAATGACCCTCCTGCTACCCTTCAGCCCCTCATATTATGGGATCTCCATTCTCCCCTTCTCAGGATTCCCTTCTTCACCTTCAAACATTCACGGTTCTCTTCTCAATTCTAAATTACATCTTCTCATTTCCATTTTGTTTTCTTTACCATCTGTTCTACTTGTTTTTCCTTGTTCCTCTACTTCTAGAACACATTCACCCATTGGTGCCACTCACTCTGATTTTTTATAACCTATCCTCTAATTGCATTCCTCAGTCGAAACTGCTCTGTAAAAGGACACCTTTTGACTTCTGTTTTACCAAATCTAGTGGCCCGTATTTAGTCACCGTTTTCCCTTCCTGCCTTAGCCATTTGTTCTCCTGAGCAGTCTCACCTTGGGACTTTGTTTTCTTGGTCTGTATGACATCACATATTCTGTATACCACTTCTCCTGTTACTTCTGTATTTTATTCATTACTGCCTCTTACTCGTATCAGCCTTTGTTTCAGTACACCCTAGCCACTGGCTTTGGACATGACTCCCTCTACAATTTATTCTTTAGGGAATTGGTTATCTGTAGCCTCAAAATCTTAGACTCTATGGAAATTATTCTAAGATCTAGATTTCAGATTCCATTCTGTCACCCTAAATGAAATCCTTATTGCTATTTGGTTTCCTCTCGTCAGCCTATACTCTGTTATTCCAGACCAAATTCACATCTTCCTACACTCTCCCTTGCTTGTACCTGTCACCACATTTAACCCAGTCACCAGACTCCTCCTTATGTCTCCACAGCCTCTCAACGTAAAATTCTGTATCCTAACCAGGCTAGTTAGTTGCCTTACCGTTAAGAGTGTTAGAATAGTAATTCTGTCTAAGACTCCAGATAAAATCAGGGTTAAAACTAAGCAGTAATTAATAATAAAGGTCAAGTAAACAATCTATTTGATTAATTGCTTTCAATTTTGTTTTAATAGCACATTATTATTATTTTTTAATAGTAATGCTCTGATGTCTATGCTTAACACCACAATACAGTTCTTTTCTGGTTGAAAAGAAAAGCATTGTCAGCAGAAAACACGTTGTGCCCTGTCCCATAGCTGAGCCTTTCCCTCCGCAGCAACCTACAGCCCTCCCAGGCTTTACCGAAGACACTCATGGCCTCCTTTACTATTCCCAACTATCGATCCTTCAGCTCAGGTTCTCCTTCCCACGTAGTCCATTTTTAGGCGTGTTTATCAAACACGGTTCCAGATAATACAATGGAGACATAGGCTCTTCCTTTAGGAGATTTAGAGTTTAGCAGAAACCAGTAGCAACTTTCCTTTATTCTTACAACACTTACCCTTTTAAAATTTTTGTCTACTTTGTGTATTCTGTCATCTCACCTTCATGTAAGCCCCTTGGTGGTAGACAATTTGCTCTTTTTCTTTTTCTCTTTTGCTCTTTTTCTCTCATTTGTTTTGCCCGATTACCACCCACAGCAGAATTTTACTACTGCTACCAACTGAATTGAAAATTTCATTCCTATCTAATTTTAGGAAAACAATTGTTAGTAACGTTTAAGCTAGTTACCTTTTGTCTAAATTAGTAATTATTTGAAAAATGGTTTAAAATTCCTTTAAAGTTCATACAATAGGCAGGGATTGTTTTCAAGAATGTATATTGTGTTTTCTGGCCTTTCATTTCACAGTGAATAGGTGTGGCTTAGATAAAACTAAGGAAGTACAGAATAAGGGGAGAAATACTGGCTTTGGCCTTTACTTCAAAACAAAATGTTTTTCAGTGGGTGGAACAGCATTCCATCATGTTAGTTTGCCACCAGCAGCAGTCAACATCTGTTAAATTTATAAAGCAGTTCTGTGAAGTAGGTGTAAAATCGGTAGAATGGTTTCGGATGTTTTTACTTGCTATAGGGAAATTTAGTTAAGAAAGAATAGGCATTAGCACAAGCTTCCTTGGACAGATTTAGTTTTTAAGACCCGGCTTCTCCAAAACATTGTCAGAAAGTCTTAAATTACTCAAAATCTCAAAAAATAATATCACTGTAAATTAAAATTTTAATGTATGTTATAGCTTATCAGTTTTAGATTAAATGATTCTCTGTAGTTGTAATTTTATGTACTATTTGTGCATTTTATAGTACATTGGGGCCCTATATAATAAAAAATATACTGCCTATATTGTTTATTTCAAATTAGAGAGGTTTATAATTCTTGTGATTTTGCCCTTGTGACATGCAATTATGATATGTCTAATTTATTGGATGTCAGGTTAAGAATGTAGCTGCTAGATTATAACGTGGTTTTTGTTTGAGTGCTTATATCTTTACCAACTATCCCTGTGACCATGGGTAAGTCATTTTACTGCCTTGGGCCTTAGATTCTTTATCTCAGAAGTTGGGACCAAAATACTTACTGAACCTGTGTCCTTATGAGGATTGAATGAAGTGATTTTGATGTATCTGAAAATGGTTTGTAAACTCTCAAGCATTTTGTAGATTTAAGGTATTTGTTGTTTATGAAATACTAAGAAAATTAGTCTCTGGGATGTCCTTTAGTAATATTCTTTTTACTACTTTTGTACTCCTCTAATAGTTAAGTCAGTTGGCTTTGACACAGACCGTTGTTAAATGGGGAATTACAAGAAATCATCATGTATATTCTCTACATGTTCTTGGAAACATGTATGCAATATGGTGGGTACTGTACCAAACCGGCTCTCTGGGAGGGGGGAGCCCCAGTTTGTAGCTTTTGCTCTTTCCCGTGATGTAAATACTCTCACCACAGCCAATTTCAGGCCACCACTGAGATGTCCCTGAACTCAGAGTTGGGACAAGATGTGTACAGATGAGCTCTCATGAGTCTGTAAGAACTGATTCTAGCACACACTGAGCTAAGATTCAGTCCGTTTTTAGATGTATAGTCATACAGAAGTTATAATTAATCATGGAAACTGAAGGCTATCTTCAGTTTTCAAAAAAAACCTAAGAATGTTAATGTAGCAGTCTCTGAAAGACAGGAACCTGAAGTCAGACCTGGAGTCTCATTCTGAAGCTGCACTTAGTAGGACTGTGACCTTGGTCAAGTAAGAATATCTTTTAAGTTTCTTCATCAGTAAAAGAGACACAATAATAGTATCTACCTCAGAAGGAGAGGTTAGTGCCTGGTACAGACCACTGGTTGAAAAGAAGGAAAAGGATAACTTTATAACGTTAGTAACTTTTGTCATCAAACTTGTATGGTTCTAATAGCATGCTGAGTTTTGTATTATTTTATTTTTTAGCTGACATGGGTTTTGCCAGATTATTCAATTCTCCTCTAAAGCCTCTAGCAGATTTGGATCCAGTAGTTGTGACTTTTTGGTATCGGGCTCCAGAACTTCTGCTTGGTGCAAGACATTATACAAAAGCCATTGGTAAGTTAGTCTAAAATGATTTACTATTTTGGCATTAGATTATCATAAACAGCAAGTGGTATAATAATAAAGCTGCTTTTTAAAAATACCAATTTATATTTCTTTGTAAAAGTCCTGTTGTCTTCTGTATTTCTAAATTTTATAGTCTAGGGGATTTTGGATTTCTAACTGTACAGGAGAAAATAGTTCTTTTAAAAGAAGAAAGCATTTTCTTTCAGTGAATAGAGATACCAATCCTTTTGAGTTGCTATGGGAATGATCACATGCAAATTTTATTTTGTACTTACCTACTGTCAATCAGAAGAACTGGAGAGAAGTTTAGAATTTTTTTCTTCACAAAAAGAAAAACAGGAGTAGTGTGGTGTTGGAAGAGTCCCATCTATCTGGGGAAAAGTTAGTCAGCCTTTCTTAAATAGGAAACAATGTGACTAATCTTTCTTGCTTGCCATTATGGTTAACAGAATGACAGTTTCTCCATTAAGGTAGAAAAGAGACGGATATGGGTAGATTAGCTGTACTCAGCATCTTGCCAGCTCTCCGAGTAAAAGAGAAAAAACTGAGTAAGAAAATCTGTTATAAACACACTCTCTGTAGGATTTAAAGTTGGCCTCAGCACAGAAGCATCAGAGATTTTGCTACCTGGTCACTATGTTGTCCTCAGAGGATCCAGCTGTGAACTAAGGGAGTCAAGAAGAAAGCATCACCCTGGCTGGGTGGCTCAGCTGGTTAGAACATCACCCTGTACACCAAAAAGGTTTGGGTTCACTTCCTGGTAGGACGTGTAGGGGAGGCAGCCGATTGATGTTTCTCTCTCACACGGATGTTTCTGTCTTTCTCTGTCACTAAAATCAATAAACATATCCTTGGGTGAGGATTTTTTTAAAAGAAGAAGAGAAAGTCCTCCTCAAATCTAGAGATTTCTTTAAAAGAGGTTAAAAGAGAGGATAGGAAAGGAGTAAATAGTATGGTTAATATGAAGGGCTAGGTGTTTAAGGTACCTACATTTGCTAAGTATATTTGTTTAGATTTTCCTTTTACAGACAAGCACAATTCTTTCTGTTAAGCTTATGAAAAATCTGGTGACACCCAAATAACTGTAGAAGTTCTTACATTTGGAAGATTAGACAATTAACCTATTCATCGGTAAGAAGGGAAACAAGTTTTAATTATAGTAATGTCCTCATTCATTTGGAGGAATCTGAAAACTCAGATGCCAACAATGCATTTATACTTTGCCCAGGGATTGATACATTAGCATAGTGTTGGAATATTGTAATACCTCATAAATATTTCTGAAGAATTTTGTTCAATGAGTGAAATGAAATCCCATGAGCGGCCTCAGCACCGGGAGGTACACCGGTATGTATCACAGTGGAGGAATGTGGACCCCTCTCTCCCCCGCAGTTGAGGCCGTGGTAAAGCTCCACGTCAGGGGTGCCAGGGGCCCCCTGTTAGCAAGGTGCAGTGGCAGCTGTCTGTGAAGGTGGGAGAAAGGAAAACGGCAAAAAAGTAAGTGGGAAGCATCCAGTGGGCCTCAGAATGAGGAGTTAAATCAGAGCCTGGCTCTACCTAAATTCCAGGGAGTGACTTTGACTGTAGGGCTGTATTTCTGAGACTCTTCTAGAATTATGTTGGCTTTTCCTCTTATGGGGTGTCTGTTGAGAACAGTAAAATCTCTTAGGCAATCTCAGAAGGCACCAGAGGAGAGGAGGAGACTGGAAGGGAGCCAGAGGAGGGGGGCGTTGGTTGGAAGCAGCAGGTGGTGCTTTAGCACAGAATTGATGGTAGGTAACCCAGAGCCCTGGGGCAGGCGTAGAGGATATGGTAACAGCAGAAATTCAGATGTGGTGGACTCTTAGCAAGCACTGATACAGTCCATATCGAAAAGGGAGATTCCCTGTAAGAGAAGGCAGATTCAGCGAAAAAGCCTGTGTTAAACTAAACGACCCCCCACCCCTACCCCACCAAAGCCGGTCCTACTCTCAGAGATTCTTTTTTTCTTTTGTCCTCACCTGAGGGCATGCGTATTGATTTTAGAGGGGCAGGGTGGGGAGACACATCGGTCGGTTGCCTCTCATACACGGACTGAACCCTAGGCATGTGCTCTGACTAGGAATCGAACCCACAGCCTTTTGGTATATGGGACAACGCTCTGACCAACTGAGCCACACCAGCAAGGGCTTTCAAGAGATTCTCATAGAAAATTCATGCTGAGGCCCAGTTTTAACATGTACCATTAGGTGGTATGGCCCACATACTTTGACAGCCCACATTTTGAGAAGCACAGTTTTATGAATATTTTATATATAATTACTCTGTTGTTGAAATAAAATAAATGTGTTTTTTGAGAAATAAAGATAATTTTTACATGGATTGGAAATCAACTATATTTCTCGTTTTCTCAGGGTAAGGAGAACTAAAATTGAATTTTAACTAGTTTGTTACTTACTTGGCTAAGTAAATGAGATTTACCACTTATCCAAAGATAAAAACATAGTCACTAATTTCCAATTTTAGTCAAGTTCCAATTATTCGTTCTAGATAGAAGTTAGGAAAAAAGTTAAGACACAGAAAAAAAAAATAGACACCAAATTAGTTCTCTTTAAGCTTGAAATATATTCATACCAGACTTACGCATGCACACATATTCACTCATTTTTACTCTTCTTCATACCTGACTTAGAAATGAGTATTACGTCTACTGAGAGCATAGAAATAAGTTCGATGATTTTACATCACTGGAGGTTTGTGGAACGACCTTTAGTGGGGGCAGGAATGGTGTGAGTGTGAGAGAGAGTCAGAGACAGACTGTGTGCGAGTCTTGTCAGGAGAACAAGGTGGAGGAAAGAGACCTGAGAGACGAGTATAGGTGGCACAGAACTGGATGATCATTTAAAATCAGAAACATACGAGGCAGGAAAACTTAGAATGTAACACAGCCTGCTACACTGTGGTTCCTTATCTCATCAGTGAAGTCTAGATCCCAGTTCCTGTCCTTTGAACTGAGGACAAACCAGGAATTGGCACAAAACAACATAGAGCAGTCATCCCAGTGGGCTGCACAGGAGAGGCAGCCAGCGGCAAGAGAGGAGATGGGCTCACCAGAGGCAGCCGTACCGGGCAAGAGTGACAACCGACATGATACAGCTGGCAGGAAAGAATTAAAAAGTAGACACTGAACAGTGTTCCTGCTGTACTCTTTAGTGATGGAGTGTTCCTGATGATGACCTTCCTGTGTCATTAAGAAGGATGACATTACATGTTTTTATTTTATAGCCTCTTAAATTGACAGGTAGTGGAATAAAAATGGTTATGGAAGGGGTATGTTCCCATTGCCCAAAAGGCTTAACTTATGTGGAAAGAAACCATTTCTGAATGGAGTCAGATATGTGAAATATTACTAGATGCTTTTTTTTTCATTTGGCAATTTATTTTACCAAGTAGCATACACACTAATTGCAGCTGACAGATATAATTAGACTTTTTTCTTACTGAGCTTGTCTACAGAATGTGATTTCCACATTTAGTGAACTACTAAATAGGATACTTTTCTATACCACAGTCTGTGCCATTATTTTGAAAACTACATGTTAAATTGCATTTATTTAAGTATAACTGTGAATATATATCTCACAAAAATGAATTTATTTCTATATTTGGCAAAGCATTGTGAGTATAATATAGTCTCAGAATCTAAATTACAGTTTTTTAGTGTATAAAATTTAAATAGAATAATCTATAACTTGTGGTTTGAAATAGTTAATAAAACTTTCAAAGGTGCCTAACTTTATCCTGAGGGGTTGGGAGGGTTGGGGAAGCAACTAAGTGAATGTGCGTGATATAGTTGCTGGTGTATTTATCAGCTTCTGGACCTTACAGTTTATTGAAAAACCTGAAGTTGGTAGTCTTTCAAACAGAAGTTGGGTTTTCCCAGACAATTTTATGTGGTCTTACTGTTGATCTAGACTCACAGCTCAAACTTTTGCTTTATCATTATGCATTTGATTGATGTGCTGCTACACCTGATGGTGACATTGTTTTAGTCTATCAGATCTTGAGTACTGTGTTCTGTATCAGGTTATCAGTTGAATGTCTTAGAAATTGAGTTATTAATAGTGGTTAGAAAGGTATTTGCCTAAATATAAATTTATTGCTCGCTAAATTGAGTTTTCCAAGCTTATTTTCATCAGGAGAAACACAATAAATGTTTTTTATTTGTCTTTCAATGTGTTGTGATGATCAGGTATTCATTTCTCATATATATGTTTTCTTAATACATTAGTTATATTTTGTGTATTGCTCACTGAAAAGTATTTCTATATGTAGGTTGTGATGATGCCAGGAATTATAACTAAAGAAATATAATAAATTGTGTACCAAAATACTTGTTTTCCTTTCTTCATAGACATATGGGCAATAGGTTGCATATTTGCTGAACTGCTGACTTCAGAACCTATTTTTCACTGTCGTCAGGAAGATATAAAAACAAGCAACCCCTTTCATCACGATCAACTGGATCGGATATTTAGTGTCATGGGCTTTCCTGCAGGTAATTTATTTTCTTTTTCAGAGTATTGGAGTCATATTTCAAAATTATTCCTTTTCAAAAGCATTTTTAAGTATGTTATATATTTTTAAGCTAAAATAACTAGGAGATTTTTGATAAAAGTAACACATTATTTCCTGTAACAATATTCAATATTTTTTGTAAGATAAAGACTGGGAAGATATTAGAAAGATGCCAGAATACCCAACACTTCAAAAAGACTTTAGAAGAACAACGTAAGTAATTCTGTATTAAATATAAGTAGTAACTTGAGTGGGAATATTTAAATTAATCCTTTAAAAAAACAGATACAGGTTATTACTTAAATCAGAAACTTAGACCTTTTTAATGTTAATTATGCCCAATATGTTAATTAAAGAACATATTCCCGATGTTGTTCACCTATATACCAGGCTTAGGGTGTAGTATTTAAAAACTTCTAAGAATTTAAGGGGCATTAGTAGTTTAAATGTCTCATCTATTTTAACATGGTAAAGGGCTCAGTTCAAGGTCACAACTGTGATTTTCATCTTTATCAGAGTAGTAACTGGGGACCAAAATGCTGGGCTAACTACCAAGAAGGATGGCAGGAGGATGAACACATGGCCGAGACCTGAGTAACTGTGGGGACATGTGTGTTGAGTAGAAAGGAGAGGAAAGGTGATGGCAGGAGGGGAGTCTGTCATGAATGTGTATGCTTAGAGGACAAGGTGGAAGAGGTTCCCTTTTGGGTAACTCAGAAAAATTTCAGGACAGGATGGCTTGTAGGAACAAAAGCAGACATCATAAATAGAAGTACAGAATGGCACTTATCATTTTTGGCCCCTCTGTTACACAGTCCTTGGTAGGATCCTTTGCCTCTATCCATCTCCTTTGAAAAAACAAACACAAACACTACTGTTAGATTCCCATTTTCAGACTCAAGGCCCTCTTCCATCCTTGTCAGGGGGAGTGTTAACCTCTTCTCCTTCTATACAATACCTCTTCATCGCTCTCTCTCTCTTTAAAAAAGATTCTGTTTATTTTTAGAGAGAGGGGAGGGGAGGGAGAGAGGAGAGAAACATGGAAGTTTGAGAGAAGCACCAGTCTGTTGCCTCTTGTACACCCCAACCAGGGATCTGGCCCACGACCCAGGCATGCTCGCTGACTGGGAATGGAACCAGCAGCCTTTTTCAGGACAAGGCCCAACCCACTGAGCCACACCAGTCAGGGCCTCGTCAAGACAGCATTGATATTGTTCCAGGTTTTCTCTTCTCACTGTACACATTTTCCCAGGAAGCCTCCATGACTCTGATTGTGACAGTTTACTGTCAATTATGCTGATAACTCACAATTTATATATCCTCCTCAGGTCTCTTTCCAAGTTTCAGACCCACTTTTCTAATTGCCTTATGGAAGCTCAATTTCAGTGTCCACAGATACCTCAAATTAAATGTTCCAAACTGAACTCATTATGTATCCTCCTAAACCTTTCCTCCACTGTATTTCCTCTTATCTGATAATACCACTCAACGTACATGATTCACATATTATTGAAGCCAAAAGTATGAGAGATATCCATCATCTCAGTCTCTTCCATTTTGCTCCCCAGTGTCCAGAGAGTTAGTAAATCTAGGCAGTTCTTTGTTCTAAATATCCTTGAATCTTTATATGTCTCTCTATTCATGCTGACACTATTAAAACATAGACTGTCATTCTCTCACCTGGAATCTTAAATGGCCTCCTGAGTAATATTTCCAGTCTTCATTCCAACTCGCTATCTGTACTGCACTTACTGACAAAAACAGATCTGATCATGTTGGTCTTCTGGTTGCTCTTGGGTTACCACAGCCCTCAATTCCTTAATAGAGCAAACAGAGCCTTGGCTCTACATCAACAAATTCACCTCATAAATTACTCTTCACCTCGTATTCTATAGTTTAGATACCCTCAGTTTCTTTAAGAATCTCAAACACCCTGAGCTCTCCTAGTCCTCTGGATTTTTACACATGTTGTTCCCTCAGCCTGGGATGTACTTTCCTCCTACCCATTTAATCAGACTAAGTCCCTTATCCCTTCTACTTATCTTTAGGTTTTGGCATCACTTGCCTAATGAGTCCTTGTGTGACCTTCCAGGTCTGAGTTAGATGCTCCCCCTAGATACTGCTGTAGCATGCCATGCTGCTTCTCTCGGCACTAACCACTTAGCACCACAGTTAGCTTGTGAGTACTTACTTGCCTTTCCGTCTAGACTGTATATGGACCATATCTGTTTTACACACCATTATATGTATCCCCAGGGCCTGATAACATAATACATGCTCATTAGTTACTTCTCAAATGGATATTCAGTGAAAGTGATTCAAGTAATTAAAGGTACTCTAATAATATGAAAGATACAGAAAATTAATGAAGATACAGAACATTTAGCTCAATATTTAAAGATTAAAGGAAATTTTGTTTTTACAAATAGAATAGTGTTTACAAAAAAAAATTAAAAATTTTAAAAGATAAGCGAAATCCAGTTAGAAAAGAAACAGGAAAGGTTTAGAGATAAGAGTCCATACTTCCTAAGCAAGAGTTCTACTCACACAAAAGCAGACCATTGATACAGAAAACAAAACAGGATTTATTGACAATTAGCTAAATCTAATATAATACATATAATTCATTAAAGTAAAATATAATAAAGAAAAATTCCATAAAATGCTACTTCAAATAGCATAGAAAGTAAAAGAATAACTTGTTTTCGTTAGAAGAAAAGAAACAACCACAAAACTTATTCTCAAAGGGAATTGGGAAGGAAACAATAGAAGTTTCTGTAATCTTTCCAAAAGGGTCAGTACTTACTAGCTCATTAGAAGGCAAGGGCAAAATAAAATTAAGACCGAAATCATTAAGTTGACTTTAAAGACTGAATGTTCAAATAAGCATAGTTTCATAAATGCTTCATAATATATATAGTCTGAATTACTCAGAAACCATTCAGCTCCTAAATTATAGCAAAACTGGAAGAGGATAATTCTGAAAATGACAATTAGCTTAACTTTAATACTAGGAAAGATAAGAAACCACAATGGGAATTTAACAATAGGATTTTTCAAGTTCAAGGCGTTTTATATTATACAAATAACCTGGAGTCAGCCCAAGAAATCAGCTGATTCAACATAAGAATTAGAAACACGTAGACAGGCTCCACTTCTACATACACGTGAGAGTTCCTTCCCGTAACCAAATGCAGTGGCTACTACAGCAAGAAAATGTTCCTGGTATTGGAGGAAAAAATTTTAATATAAATGGCATAGATTTTTAAAAAAATTTTATTTACTTATTTTTCAAGTACAGTTTTCTGTCTATTTCTCCCATCCCAGCCCAACCCGTCCTGTGCTCCCCACCTCCCTCCCATTTTCACCCCCCTTAGTTCTTGTCCTTGTGTCCTTCATACTTGTTCCTCCAAATCCCTCCCCTTTTTCCCCCTTAAATTCCCTCCCTTCTCCCCTCTGGTCACTGTTCCCCTATTCTCTATTTCAGTGTCTTTTGTTTTTATTCTGCTTGCTTGTTTGTTTAGCTTCCTGTTAAAGGTGAAATCATATGGTATTTGTTTTTCAACACCTGGCCTATTTCACTCAGCATAATGCTTTCCATTTCCATCCATGTTGTTGCAAAGGGTAGTAGCTTCTTCTTTCTCTCTGCAGCATAGAATTCCATTGTGTATATGTACCACAATTTTTGGATCCATTCATTTACTGATGGGCACCTAGGTTGCTTCCAACTCTTGGCTATTATAAATTGTGCTGCTATGAACATTGTGGTGCATAGGTTCTTTGATATTGATGTTTTAGGATTCTTAGGATATAATCCTAGCAGTGGAATTGCTGGGTCAAAAGGCAGGTCGATTTTTATTTTTCTGAGAAAATTCCACACTGTTTTCCATAATGGTTGTACCAGTCTGCAATCCCACCAACAGTGAACTAAGGTCCCCTTTTCCCCACAACCTCTCCAACATTTGTTGTTTATTACTTTGTTTATGATAGCCATCCTGACCAGTGTAAAGTGGTATCTCATTGTGGTTTTAAATTGCATCTCTCTGATGGCTAGCGACATTGAGCATCTTTTCATGTGTCTCTGGATCATCTGTATGTTCTCCTTGGAGAAGTACTGTTCAAGTCCTTTTCCCATTTTTTAATTGGGTTGGTTGTCTTCTTAGAGTGGAGTCGTGTAAGTTCTTTGTATATTTTGAAGATTAAACCTTTGTCTGAGGTATCATTGGCAAATATACTTTCCCATACAGTTGGTTGTCTTGCTAATTTAATACTGTTTTCTTTAGCCACACAGAAGCTTTTTATTTTGATGAGATCCCATTTGTTTATTCTTTCCTTTATATTCCTTGCTCTAGGGGACATATCAGTAAACATGCTGCTGCGTGAAATATTTGAGATTTTCCTGCCTGTGTTCTCCTCTAGGACTTTAATGGTTTCACGGCTTATATTTAAGTCTTTTCAATGGCATAGATTTTTTTAAGTGAAAATACCCT